>NW_027175723.1:197500-1572500 GCF_028021215.1 Eschrichtius robustus | reverse complement strand
GGGTAGTTATTAAACCTATCCCACTCTCTAGATACCCCTTAGCACGTCAAGGAATATTATTTGGGGGTCCAGCCATGGATAAGAGTTTAGACACTAGGAGAAGATAAGGAACACACACATTATCAAGAAATCACATTAGGATTCTCTTTTTAACCTATTCCTTAAAACACTAGTGCTTAGGAAATCTATTGGAGGAAGAAGCAGTCAAGGGTAGCTTAGGGTTAGGGTTAGTGTTAGCTTTAGGGTACGGGTTCGGGTACGGCATAGGGTATGGTTTAGGGTTAGGGTTAGGGTTAGTTTGAGGGTTAGGGCTAGGTTTAGGGTACGGGTTAGGATTAGGATACGTGTTAGGGTTAGGGTACGCGTTAGGGTTAGCGTAGTTATTAAACCTATCCCACTCTCTAGATACCCCTTAGCACGTCAAGGAATATTATTTGGGGGTCCAGCCATGGAGAAGAGTTTAGACACTAGGAGAAGATAATGAACACACCCATTATCAAGAAATCACATTAGGATTCTCTTTTTAACCTGTTCCTTAAAACACTAGTGCTTAGGAAATCTATTGGAGGCAGAAGCAGTCAAGGGTAGCATAGGGTTAGGGTTAGGTTTAGGGTTAGGGTTAGTGTTAGGGTACGGGTTCGGGTACGGGTCCGGGTACGGCGTAGGGTATGGGTTAGGGTTAGGGTTAGGATTAGTTTGAGGGTTATGGCTCGGTTTAGGGTATGGGTTAGGATTAGGGTACGTGTTAGGGTTAGGGTAGGGGTTAGGGTTAGGGTACGGCTTAGGGTACGGCTTCGGGTACGGGTTCGTGTACGGCGTAGGGTATGGGTTAGGGTTAGGGTTAGGGTTAGTTTGAAGGTTAGGGCTCGGTTTAGGGTACGGGTTAGGATTAGGGTTCGTGTTAGGGTTAGGGTAGGGGTTAGGGTTAGGGTACGCGTTAGGGTTAGGGTAGTTATTAAACCTATCCCACTCTCTAGATACCCCTTAGCACGTCAAGGAATATTATTTGGGGTTCCAGCCATGGATAAGAGTTTAGACACTAGGAGAAGATAAGGAACACACCCATTATCCTGAAATCACATTAGGATTCTCTTTTTAACCTGTTCCTTAATACACTAGTGCTTAGGAAATCTATTGGAGGCAGAAGCAGTCAAGGGTAGCTTAGGTTTAGGGTTAGGGTTAGGGTTAGGGTTAGGGTACGGCTTAGAGTACGGGTTCGGGTACGGGTTCGGGTACGGCATAGGGTATGGGTTAGGGTTAGGGTTAGGGTTAGTTTGAGGGTTAGGGCTCGGTTTAGGTTACGGGTTAGGATTAGGGTACGTGTTAGGGTTAGGGTACGCGTTAGGGTTAGGGTAGTTATTAAACCTATCCCACTCTCTAGATACCCCTTAGCACGTCAAGGAATATTATTTGGGGGTCCAGCCATGGAGAAGAGTTTAGACACTAGGAGAAGATAAGGAACACACCCATTATCAAGAAATCACATTAGGATTCTCTTTTTAACCTGTTCCTTAAAACACTAGTGCTTAGGAAATCTATTGGAGGCAGAAGCAGTCAAGGGTAGCTTAGGGTTAGGGTTAGGGTTAGTGTTAGGGTTAGTGTTAGGGTACGGGTTCGGGTAAGGCGTAGGGTATGGGTTAGGGTTAGGGTTAGGGTTAGGGTTAGTTTGAAGGTTAGGGCTCGGTTTAGGGTACGTGTTAGGGTTAGGGTAGGGGTTAGGGTTAGGGTACGCGTTAGGGTTAGGGTAGTGATTAAACCTATCCCCCTCTCTAGATACCCCTTAGCACGTCAAGATATATTATTTGGGGGTCCAGCCATGGAGAAGAGTTTAGACACTAGGAGAAGATAAGGAACACACCCATTATCAAGAATCACATTAGGATTCTCTTTTTAACCTGTTCCTTAAAACATGAGTGCTTAGGAAATCTATTGCAGGCAGAAGCAGTCAAGGGTAGCTTAGGGTTAGGGTTAGGGTTAGGGTTAGGGTACGGCTTAAGGTACGGGTTCGGGTACGGTGTAGGGTATGGGTTAGGGTTAGGGTTAGGGTTTTTTGAGGGTTAGGGCTCGGTTTAGGGTACGGGTTAGGATTAGTGTACGTGTTAAGGTTAGGGTAGAGGTTAGGGTTAGGGTACGCGTTAGGGTTAGGGTAGTTATTAAAACTATCCCACTCTCTAGATACCCCTTAGCACGTCAAGGAATATTATTTGGGGGTCCAGCCATGGAGAAGAGTTTAGACACTAGGAGAAGATAAGGAACACACCCATTATCAAGAAATCACATTAGGATTCTCTTTTTAACCTGTTCCTTAAAACACTAGTGCTTAGGAAATCTATTGGAGGCAGAAGCAGTCAAGGGTAGCTTAGGGTTAGGGTTAGGGTTAGCTTTAGGGTACGGCTTAGGGTACGGGTTCGGGTACGGCATAGGGTATGGTTTAGGGTTAGGGTTAGGGTTAGTTTGAGGGTTAGGGCTAGGTTTAGGGTACGGGTTAGGATTAGGGTACGTGTTAGGGTTAGGGTACGCGTTAGGGTTAGGGTAGTTATTAAACCTATCCCACTCTCTAGATACCCCTTAGCACGTCAAGGAATATTATTTGGGGGTCCAGCCATGGAGAAGAGTTTAGACACTAGGAGAAGATAATGAACACACCCATTATCAAGAAATCACATTAGGATTCTCTTTTTAACCTGTTCCTTAAAACACTAGTGCTTAGGAAATCTATTGGAGGCAGAAGCAGTCAAGGGTAGCATAGGGTTAGGGTTAGGTTTAGGGTTAGGGTTAGTGTTAGGGTACGGGTTCGGGTACGTGTCCGGGTACGGCGTAGGGTATGGGTTAGGGTTAGGGTTAGGATTAGTTTGAAGGTTAGGGCTCGGTTTAGTGTACGGGTTAGGATTAGGGTTCGTGTTAGGGTTAGGGTAGGGGTTAGGGTTAGGGTACGCGTTAGGGTTAGGGTAGTTATTAAACCTATCCCACCCTCTAGATACCCCTTAGCACGTCAAGGAATATTATTTGGGGTTCCAGCCATGGAGAAGAGTTTAGAAACTAGGAGAAGATAAGGAACACACCCATTATCCTGAAATCACATTAGGATTCTCTTTTTAACCTGTTCCTTAATACACTAGTGCTTAGGAAATCTATTGGAGGCAGAAGCAGTCAAGGGTAGCTTAGGTTTAGGGTTAGGGTTAGGGTTAGGGTTAGGGTACGGCTTAGAGTACGGGTTCGGGTACGGGTTCGGGTACGGCATAGGGTATGGGTTAGGGTTAGGGTTAGGGATAGTTTGAGGGTTAGGGCTCGGTTTAGGTTACGGGTTAGGATTAGTGTACGTGTTAGGGTTAGGGTAGAGGTTAGGGTTAGGGTACGCGTTAGGGTTAGGGTAGTTATTAAACCTATCCCACTCTCTAGATACCCCTTAGCACGTCAAGGAATATTATTTGGGGGTCCAGCCATGGAGAAGAGTTTAGACACTAGGAGAAGATAAGGAACACACCCATTATCAAGAAATCACATTAGGATTCTCTTTTTAACCTGTTCCTTAAAATACTAGTGCTTAGGAAATCTATTGGAGGCAGAAGCAGTCAAGGGTAGCTTAGGGTTAGGGTTAGGGTTAGGTTTAGGGTTAGGGTTAGGGTACGGCTTAGGGTACGGTTTCGGGTACGGGTTCGTGTACGGCGTAGGGTATGGGTTAGGGTTAGGGTTAGGGTTAGTTTGAAGGTTAGGGCTCGGTTTAGGGTACGGGTTAGGATTAGGGTTCGTGTTAGGGTTAGGGTAGGGGTTAGGGTTAGGGTACGCGTTAGGGTTAGGGTAGTTATTAAACCTATCCCACTCTCTAGATACCCCTTAGCACGTCAAGGAATATTATTTGGGGGTCCAGCCATGGAGAAGAGTTTAGACACTAGGAGAAGATAAGGAACACACCCATTATCAAGAAATCACTTTAGGATTCTCTTTTTAAGCTGTTCCTTAAAACACTAGTGCTTAGGAAATCTATTGGAGGCAGAAGCAGTCAAGGGTAGCTTAGGGTTAGGGTTAGGGTTAGGGTTAGGGTTAGCTTTATGGTACCGCTTAGGGTACGGGTTCGGGTACGGCGTAGGGTATGGGTTAGAGTTAGGGTTAGGGTTAATTTGAGGGTTAGGGCTCGGTTTAGGGTACGGGTTAGAATTAGTGTACGTGTTAAGGTTAGGGTAGAGGTTAGGGTTAGGGTACGCGTTAGGGTTAGGGTAGTTATTAAACCTATCCCACTCTCTAGATACCCCTTAGCACGTCAAGGAATATTATTTGGGGGTCCAGCCATGGAGAAGAGTTTAGACATTAGGAGAAGATAAGGAACACACCCATTATCCTGAAATCACATTAGGATTCTCTTTTTAACCTGTTCCTTAGTACACTAGTGCTTAGGAAATCTATTGGAGGCAGAAGCAGTCAAGGGTAGCTTAGGGTTAGGGTTAGGGTTAGGGTTAGGGTTAGGGTACGGCTTAGGGTACGGGTTCGGGTACGGGTTCGGGTACGGCGTAGGGTATGGGTTAGGGTTAGGGTTAGGGTTAGTTTGAGGGTTAGGGCTCGGTTTAGGTTACGGGTTAGGATTAGTGTACGTGTTGGGGTTAGGGTATGCATTAGGGTTAGGGTAGTTATTAAACCTATCCCACTCTCTAGATACCACTTAGCAGGTCAAGGAATATTATTTGGGGGTCCAGCCATGGAGAAGAGTTTAGACACTAGGAGAAGATAAGGAACACACACATTATCAAGAAATCACATTAGGATTCTCTTTTTAACCTATTCCTTAAAACACTATTGTTTAGGAAATCTATTGGAGGCAGAAGCAGTCAAGGGTAGCTTAGGGTTAGGGTTAGGGTTAGGGTTAGGGTTAGGGTACGGCTTAGGGTACGGGTTCGGATACGGGTTCGGGTACGGCGTAGGGTATGGGTTTGGGTTAGGTTGAGGGTTAGTTTGAGGGTTAGGGCTCGGTTTAGGTTACGGGTTAGGATTAGTGTACGTGTTAGGGTTAAGGTAGAGGTTAGGGATAGGGTACGCGTTAGGGTTTGTGTAGTTATTAAACCTATCCCACTCTCTAGATACCCCTTAGCACGTCAAGGAATATAATTTGGGTGTCCAGCCATGGAGAAGAGTTTAGACACTAGGAGAAGATAAGGAACACACCCATTATCAAGAAATCACATAAGGATTCTCTTTTTAACCTGTTCCTTAATACACTAGTGCTTAGGAAATCTATTGGAGGCAGAAGCAGTCAAGGGTAGCTTAGGGTTAGGGTTAGGGTTAGGGTTAGGGTTAGGGTTATGGTACGGCTTAGGGTACGGGTTCGGGTACGGGTTCGGGTACGGCGTAGGGTATGGGTTAGGGTTAGGGTTAGGGTTAGTTTGAGGGTTAGGGCTCGGTTTAGGTTACGAGTTAGGATTAGTGTACGTGTTAGGGTTAGGGTAGAGGTTAGGGTTAGGGTACGCGTTAGGGTTAGGGTAGTTATTAAACCTATCCCACTCTCTAGATACCCCTTAGCACGTCAAGGAATATTATTTGGGGGTCCAGCCATGGATAAGAGTTTAGACACTAGGAGAAGATAAGGAACACACACATTATCAAGAAATCACATTAGGATTCTCTTTTTAACCTATTCCTTAAAACACTAGTGCTTAGGAAATCTATTGGAGGAAGAAGCAGTCAAGGGTAGCTTAGGGTTAGGGTTAGGGTTAGCTTTAGGGTACGGCTTAGGGTACGGGTTCGGGTACGGCATAGGGTATGGTTTAGGGTTAGGGTTAGGGTTAGTTTGAGAGTTAGGGCTAGGTTTAGGGTACGGGTTAGGATTAGGGTACGTGTTAGGGTTAGGGTACGCGTTAGGGTTAGCGTAGTTATTAAACCTATCCCACTCTCTAGATACCCCTTAGCACGTCAAGGAATATTATTTGGGGGTCCAGCCATGGAGAAGAGTTTAGACACTAGGAGAAGATAATGAACACACCCATTATCAAGAAATCACATTAGGATTCTCTTTTTAACCTGTTCCTTAAAACACTAGTGCTTAGGAAATCTATTGGAGGCAGAAGCAGTCAAGGGTAGCTTAGGGTTAGGGTTAGGGTTAGGGTTAGCTTTATGGTACCGCTTAGGGTACGGGTTCGGGTACGGCGTAGGGTATGGGTTAGAGTTAGGGTTAGGGTTAATTTGAGGGTTAGGGCTCGGTTTAGGGTACGGGTTAGGATTAGTGTACGTGTTAAGGTTAGGGTAGAGGTTAGGGTTAGGGTACGCGTTAGGGTTAGGGTAGTTATTAAACCTATCCCACTCTCTAGATACCCCTTAGCACGTCAAGGAATATTATTTGGGGGTCCAGCCATGGAGAAGAGTTTAGACATTAGGAGAAGATAAGGAACACACCCATTATCCTGAAATCACATTAGGATTCTCTTTTTAACCTGTTCCTTAGTACACTAGTGCTTAGGAAATCTATTGGAGGCAGAAGCAGTCAAGGGTAGCTTAGGGTTAGGGTTAGGGTTAGGGTTAGGTTTAGGGTACGGCTTAGGGTACGGGTTCGGGTACGGGTTCGGGTACGGCGTAGGGTATGGGTTAGGGTTAGGGTTAGGGTTAGTTTGAGGGTTAGGGCTCGGTTTAGGTTACGGGTTAGGATTAGTGTACGTGTTGGGGTTAGGGTATGCATTAGGGTTAGGGTAGTTATTAAACCTATCCCACTCTCTAGATACCACTTAGCACGTCAAGGAATATTATTTGGGGGTCCAGCCATGGAGAAGAGTTTAGACACTAGGAGAAGATAAGGAACACACACATTATCAAGAAATCACATTAGGATTCTCTTTTTAACCTATTCCTTAAAACACTATTGTTTAGGAAATCTATTGGATGCAGAAGCAGTCAAGGGTAGCTTAGGGTTAGGGTTAGGGTTAGGGTTAGGGTTAGGGTACGGCTTAGGGTACGGGTTCGGGTACGGGTTCGGGTACGGCGTAGGGTATGGGTTTGGGTTAGGTTGAGGGTTAGTTTGAGGGTTAGGGCTCGGTTTAGGTTACGGGTTAGGATTAGTGTACGTGTTAGGGTTAAGGTAGAGGTTAGGGATAGGGTACGCGTTAGGGTTTGTGTAGTTATTAAACCTATCCCACTCTCTAGATACCCCTTAGCACGTCAAGGAATATAATTTGGGTGTCCAGCCATGGAGAAGAGTTTAGACACTAGGAGAAGATAAGGAACACACCCATTATCAAGAAATCACATAAGGATTCTCTTTTTAACCTGTTCCTTAATACACTAGTGCTTAGGAAATCTATTGGAGGCAGAAGCAGTCAAGGGTAGCTTAGGGTTAGGGTTAGGGTTAGGGTTAGGGTTAGGGTTATGGTACGGCTTAGGGTACGGGTTCGGGTACGGGTTCGGGTACGGCGTAGGGTATGGGTTAGGGTTAGGGTTAGGGTTAGTTTGAGGGTTAGGGCTCGGTTTAGGTTACGAGTTAGGATTAGTGTACGTGTTAGGGTTAGGGTAGAGGTTAGGGTTAGGGTACGCGTTAGGGTTAGGGTAGTTATTAAACCTATCCCACTCTCTAGATACCCCTTAGCACGTCAAGGAATATTATTTGGGGGTCCAGCCATGGATAAGAGTTTAGACACTAGGAGAAGATAAGGAACACACACATTATCAAGAAATCACATTAGGATTCTCTTTTTAACCTATTCCTTAAAACACTAGTGCTTAGGAAATCTATTGGAGGAAGAAGCAGTCAAGGGTAGCTTAGGGTTAGGGTTAGGGTTAGCTTTAGGGTACGGCTTAGGGTACGGGTTCGGGTACGGCATAGGGTATGGTTTAGGGTTAGGGTTAGGGTTAGTTTGAGAGTTAGGGCTAGGTTTAGGGTACGGGTTAGGATTAGGGTACGTGTTAGGGTTAGGGTACGCGTTAGGGTTAGCGTAGTTATTAAACCTATCCCACTCTCTAGATACCCCTTAGCACGTCAAGGAATATTATTTGGGGGTCCAGCCATGGAGAAGAGTTTAGACACTAGGAGAAGATAATGAACACACCCATTATCAAGAAATCACATTAGGATTCTCTTTTTAACCTGTTCCTTAAAACACTAGTGCTTAGGAAATCTATTGGAGGCAGAAGCAGTCAAGGGTAGCTTAGGGTTAGGGTTAGGGTTAGGGTTAGCTTTATGGTACCGCTTAGGGTACGGGTTCGGGTACGGCGTAGGGTATGGGTTAGAGTTAGGGTTAGGGTTAATTTGAGGGTTAGGGCTCGGTTTAGGGTACGGGTTAGGATTAGTGTACGTGTTAAGGTTAGGGTAGAGGTTAGGGTTAGGGTACGCGTTAGGGTTAGGGTAGTTATTAAACCTATCCCACTCTCTAGATACCCCTTAGCACGTCAAGGAATATTATTTGGGGGTCCAGCCATGGAGAAGAGTTTAGACATTAGGAGAAGATAAGGAACACACCCATTATCCTGAAATCACATTAGGATTCTCTTTTTAACCTGTTCCTTAGTACACTAGTGCTTAGGAAATCTATTGGAGGCAGAAGCAGTCAAGGGTAGCTTAGGGTTAGGGTTAGGGTTAGGGTTAGGTTTAGGGTACGGCTTAGGGTACGGGTTCGGGTACGGGTTCGGGTACGGCGTAGGGTATGGGTTAGGGTTAGGGTTAGGGTTAGTTTGAGGGTTAGGGCTCGGTTTAGGTTACGGGTTAGGATTAGTGTACGTGTTGGGGTTAGGGTATGCATTAGGGTTAGGGTAGTTATTAAACCTATCCCACTCTCTAGATACCACTTAGCACGTCAAGGAATATTATTTGGGGGTCCAGCCATGGAGAAGAGTTTAGACACTAGGAGAAGATAAGGAACACACACATTATCAAGAAATCACATTAGGATTCTCTTTTTAACCTATTCCTTAAAACACTATTGTTTAGGAAATCTATTGGATGCAGAAGCAGTCAAGGGTAGCTTAGGGTTAGGGTTAGGGTTAGGGTTAGGGTTAGGGTACGGCTTAGGGTACGGGTTCGGGTACGGGTTCGGGTACGGCGTAGGGTATGGGTTTGGGTTAGGTTGAGGGTTAGTTTGAGGGTTAGGGCTCGGTTTAGGTTACGGGTTAGGATTAGTGTACGTGTTAGGGTTAAGGTAGAGGTTAGGGATAGGGTACGCGTTAGGGTTTGTGTAGTTATTAAACCTATCCCACTCTCTAGATACCCCTTAGCACGTCAAGGAATATAATTTGGGTGTCCAGCCATGGAGAAGAGTTTAGACACTAGGAGAAGATAAGGAACACACCCATTATCAAGAAATCACATAAGGATTCTCTTTTTAACCTGTTCCTTAATACACTAGTGCTTAGGAAATCTATTGGAGGCAGAAGCAGTCAAGGGTAGCTTAGGGTTAGGGTTAGGGTTAGGGTTAGGGTTAGGGTTAGGGTACGGCTTAGGGTACGGGTTCGGGTACGGGTTCGGGTACGGCGTAGGGTATGGGTTAGGGTTAGGGTTAGGGTTAGTTTGAGGGTTAGGGCTCGGTTTAGGTTACGAGTTAGGATTAGTGTACGTGTTAGGGTTAGGGTAGAGGTTAGGGTTAGGGTACGCGTTAGGGTTAGGGTAGTTATTAAACCTATCCCACTCTCTAGATACCCCTTAGCACGTCAAGGAATATTATTTGGGGGTCCAGCCATGGATAAGAGTTTAGACACTAGGAGAAGATAAGGAACACACACATTATCAAGAAATCACATTAGGATTCTCTTTTTAACCTGTTCCTTAAAACACTAGTGCTTAGGAAATCTATTGGAGGAAGAAGCAGTCAAGGGTAGCTTAGGGTTAGGGTTAGGGTAAGCTTTAGGGTACGGCTTAGGGTACGGGTTCGGGTACGGCATAGGGTATGGTTTAGGGTTAGGGTTAGGGTTAGTTTGAGGGTTAGGGCTAGGTTTAGGGTACGGGTTAGGATTAGGATACGTGTTAGGGTTAGGGTACGCGTTAGGGTTAGCGTAGTTATTAAACCTATCCCACTCTCTAGATACCCCTTAGCACGTCAAGGAATATTATTTGGGGGTCCAGCCATGGAGAAGAGTTTAGACACTAGGAGAAGATAATGAACACACCCATTATCAAGAAATCACATTAGGATTCTCTTTTTAACCTGTTCCTTAAAACACTAGTGCTTAGGAAATCTATTGGAGGCAGAAGCAGTCAAGGGTAGCATAGGGTTAGGGTTAGGTTTAGGGTTAGGGTTAGTGTTAGGGTACGGGTTCGGGTACGGGTCCGGGTACGGCGTAGGGTATGGGTTAGGGTTAGGGTTAGGATTAGTTTGAGGGTTATGGCTCGGTTTAGGGTATGGGTTAGGATTAGGGTACGTGTTAGGGTTAGGGTAGGGGTTAGGGTTAGGGTACGGCTTAGGGTACGGCTTCGGGTACGGGTTCGTGTACGGCGTAGGGTATGGGTTAGGGTTAGGGTTAGGGTTAGTTTGAAGGTTAGGGCTCGGTTTAGGGTACGGGTTAGGATTAGGGTTCGTGTTAGGGTTAGGGTAGGGGTTAGGGTTAAGGTACGCGTTAGGGTTAGGGTAGTTATTAAACCTATCCCACTCTCTAGATACCCCTTAGCACGTCAAGGAATATTATTTGGGGTTCCAGCCATGGATAAGAGTTTAGACACTAGGAGAAGATAAGGAACACACCCATTATCCTGAAATCACATTAGGATTCTCTTTTTAACCTGTTCCTTAATACACTAGTGCTTAGGAAATCTATTGGAGGCAGAAGCAGTCAAGGGTAGCTTATGTTTAGGGTTAGGGTTAGGGTTAGGGTTAGGGTACGGCTTAGAGTACGGGTTCGGGTACGGGTTCGGGTACGGCATAGGGTATGGGTTAGGGTTAGGGTTAGGGTTAGTTTGAGGGTTAGGGCTCGGTTTAGGTTACGGGTTAGGATTAGGGTACGTGTTAGGGTTAGGGTACGCGTTAGGGTTAGGGTAGTTATTAAACCTATCCCACTCTCTAGATACCCCTTAGCACGTCAAGGAATATTATTTGGGGGTCCAGCCATGGAGAAGAGTTTAGACACTAGGAGAAGATAAGGAACACACCCATTATCAAGAAATCACATTAGGATTCTCTTTTTAACCTGTTCCTTAAAACACTAGTGCTTAGGAAATCTATTGGAGGCAGAAGCAGTCAAGGGTAGCTTAGGGTTAGGGTTAGGGTTAGTGTTAGGGTTAGTGTTAGGGTACGGGTTCGGGTAAGGCGTAGGGTATGGGTTAGGGTTAGGGTTAGGGTTAGGGTTAGTTTGAAGGTTAGGGCTCGGTTTAGGGTACGTGTTAGGGTTAGGGTAGGGGTTAGGGTTAGGGTACGCGTTAGGGTTAGGGTAGTTATTAAACCTATCCCCCTCTCTAGATACCCCTTAGCACGTCAAGATATATTATTTGGGGGTCCAGCCATGGAGAAGAGTTTAGACACTAGGAGAAGATAAGGAACACACCCATTATCAAGAATCACATTAGGATTCTCTTTTTAACCTGTTCCTTAAAACATGAGTGCTTAGGAAATCTATTGCAGGCAGAAGCAGTCAAGGGTAGCTTAGGGTTAGGGTTAGGGTTAGGGTTAGGGTACGGCTTAAGGTACGGGTTCGGGTACGGTGTAGGGTATGGGTTAGGGTTAGGGTTAGGGTTTTTTGAGGGTTAGGGCTCGGTTTAGGGTACGGGTTAGGATTAGTGTACGTGTTAAGGTTAGGGTAGAGGTTAGGGTTAGGGTACGCGTTAGGGTTAGGGTAGTTATTAAAACTATCCCACTCTCTAGATACCCCTTAGCACGTCAAGGAATATTATTTGGGGGTCCAGCCATGGAGAAGAGTTTAGACACTAGGAGAAGATAAGGAACACACCCATTATCAAGAAATCACATTAGGATTCTCTTTTTAACCTGTTCCTTAAAACACTAGTGCTTAGGAAATCTATTGGAGGCAGAAGCAGTCAAGGGTAGCTTAGGGTTAGGGTTAGGGTTAGCTTTAGGGTACGGCTTAGGGTACGGGTTCGGGTACGGCATAGGGTATGGTTTAGGGTTAGGGTTAGGGTTAGTTTGAGGGTTAGGGCTAGGTTTAGGGTACGGGTTAGGATTAGGGTACGTGTTAGGGTTAGGGTACGCGTTAGGGTTAGGGTAGTTATTAAACCTATCCCACTCTCTAGATACCCCTTAGCACGTCAAGGAATATTATTTGGGGGTCCAGCCATGGAGAAGAGTTTAGACACTAGGAGAAGATAATGAACACACCCATTATCAAGAAATCACATTAGGATTCTCTTTTTAACCTGTTCCTTAAAACACTAGTGCTTAGGAAATCTATTGGAGGCAGAAGCAGTCAAGGGTAGCATAGGGTTAGGGTTAGGTTTAGGGTTAGGGTTAGTGTTAGGGTACGGGTTCGGGTACGTGTCCGGGTACGGCGTAGGGTATGGGTTAGGGTTAGGGTTAGGATTAGTTTGAAGGTTAGGGCTCGGTTTAGTGTACGGGTTAGGATTAGGGTTCGTGTTAGGGTTAGGGTAGGGGTTAGGGTTAGGGTACGCGTTAGGGTTAGGGTAGTTATTAAACCTATCCCTCCCTCTAGATACCCCTTAGCACGTCAAGGAATATTATTTGGGGTTCCAGCCATGGAGAAGAGTTTAGAAACTAGGAGAAGATAAGGAACACACCCATTATCCTGAAATCACATTAGGATTCTCTTTTTAACCTGTTCCTTAATACACTAGTGCTTAGGAAATCTATTGGAGGCAGAAGCAGTCAAGGGTAGCTTAGGTTTAGGGTTAGGGTTAGGGTTAGGGTTAGGGTACGGCTTAGAGTACGGGTTCGGGTACGGGTTCGGGTACGGCATAGGGTATGGGTTAGGGTTAGGGTTAGGGATAGTTTGAGGGTTAGGGCTCGGTTTAGGTTACGGGTTAGGATTAGTGTACGTGTTAGGGTTAGGGTAGAGGTTAGGGTTAGGGTACGCGTTAGGGTTAGGGTAGTTATTAAACCTATCCCACTCTCTAGATACCCCTTAGCACGTCAAGGAATATTATTTGGGGGTCCAGCCATGGATAAGAGTTTAGACACTAGGAGAAGATAAGGAACACACCCATTATCAAGAAATCACATTAGGATTCTCTTTTTAACCTGTTCCTTAAAATACTAGTGCTTAGGAAATCTATTGGAGGCAGAAGCAGTCAAGGGTAGCTTAGGGTTAGGGTTAGGGTTAGGTTTAGGGTTAGGGTTAGGGTACGGCTTAGGGTACGGTTTCGGGTACGGGTTCGTGTACGGCGTAGGGTATGGGTTAGGGTTAGGGTTAGGGTTAGTTTGAAGGTTAGGGCTCGGTTTAGGGTACGGGTTAGGATTAGGGTTCGTGTTAGGGTTAGGGTAGGGGTTAGGGTTAGGGTACGCGTTAGGGTTAGGGTAGTTATTAAACCTATCCCACTCTCTAGATACCCCTTAGCACGTCAAGGAATATTATTTGGGGGTCCAGCCATGGAGAAGAGTTTAGACACTAGGAGAAGATAAGGAACACACCCATTATCAAGAAATCACTTTAGGATTCTCTTTTTAAGATGTTCCTTAAAACACTAGTGCTTAGGAAATCTATTGGAGGCAGAAGCAGTCAAGGGTAGCTTAGGGTTAGGGTTAGGGTTAGGGTTAGGGTTAGCTTTATGGTACCGCTTAGGGTACGGTTTCGGGTACGGCGTAGGGTATGGGTTAGAGTTAGGGTTAGGGTTAATTTGAGGGTTAGGGCTCGGTTTAGGGTACGGGTTAGGATTAGTGTACGTGTTAAGGTTAGGGTAGAGGTTAGGGTTAGGGTACGCGTTAGGGTTAGGGTAGTTATTAAACCTATCCCACTCTCTAGATACCCCTTAGCACGTCAAGGAATATTATTTGGGGGTCCAGCCATGGAGAAGAGTTTAGACATTAGGAGAAGATAAGGAATACACCCATTATCCTGAAATCACATTAGGATTCTCTTTTTAACCTGTTCCTTAGTACACTAGTGCTTAGGAAATCTATTGGAGGCAGAAGCAGTCAAGGGTAGCTTAGGGTTAGGGTTAGGGTTAGGGTTAGGGTTAGGGTACGGCTTAGGGTACGGGTTCGGGTACGGCGTAGGGTATGGGTTAGGGTTAGGGTTAGGGTTAGTTTGAGGGTTAGGGCTCGGTTTAGGTTACGGGTTAGGATTAGTGTACGTGTTGGGGTTAGGGTATGCATTAGGGTTAGGGTAGTTATTAAACCTATCCCACTCTCTAGATACCCCTTAGCACGTCAAGGAATATTATTTGGGGGTCCAGCCATGGAGAAGAGTTTAGACACTAGGAGAAGATAAGGAACACACACATTATCAAGAAATCACATTAGGATTCTCTTTTTAACCTATTCCTTAAAACACTATTGTTTAGGAAATCTATTGGAGGCAGAAGCAGTCAAGGGTAGCTTAGGGTTAGGGTTAGGGTTAGGGTTAGGGTTAGGGTACGGCTTAGGGTACGGGTTCGGGTACGGGTTCGGGTACGGCGTAGGGTATGGGTTTGGGTTAGGTTGAGGGTTAGTTTGAAGGTTAGGGCTCGGTTTAGGTTACGGGTTAGGATTAGTGTACGTGTTAGGGTTAAGGTAGAGGTTAGGGATAGGGTACACGTTAGGGTTTGTGTAGTTATTAAACCTATCCCACTCTCTAGATACCCCTTAGCACGTCAAGGAATATAATTTGGGTGTCCAGCCATGGAGAAGAGTTTAGACACTAGGAGAAGATAAGGAACACACCCATTATCAAGAAATCACATAAGGATTCTCTTTTTAACCTGTTCCTTAATACACTAGTGCTTAGGAAATCTATTGGAGGCAGAAGCAGTCAAGGGTAGCTTAGGGTTAGGGTTAGGGTTAGGGTTAGGGTTAGGGTTATGGTACGGCTTAGGGTACGGGTTCGGGTACGGGTTCGGGTACGGCGTAGGGTATGGGTTAGGGTTAGGGTTAGGGTTAGTTTGAGGGTTAGGGCTCGGTTTAGGTTACGAGTTAGGATTAGTGTACGTGTTAGGGTTAGGGTAGAGGTTAGGGTTAGGGTACGCGTTAGGGTTAGGGTAGTTATTAAACCTATCCCACTCTCTAGATACCCCTTAGCACGTCAAGGAATATTATTTGGGGGTCCAGCCATGGATAAGAGTTTAGACACTAGGAGAAGATAAGGAACACACACATTATCAAGAAATCACATTAGGATTCTCTTTTTAACCTATTCCTTAAAACACTAGTGCTTAGGAAATCTATTGGAGGAAGAAGCAGTCAAGGGTAGCTTAGGGTTAGGGTTAGGGTTAGCTTTAGGGTACGGCTTAGGGTACGGGTTCGGATACGGCATAGGGTATGGTTTAGGGTTAGGGTTAGGGTTAGTTTGAGAGTTAGGGCTAGGTTTAGGGTACGGGTTAGGATTAGGGTACGTGTTAGGGTTAGGGTACGCGTTAGGGTTAGCGTAGTTATTAAACCTATCCCACTCTCTAGATACCCCTTAGCACGTCAAGGAATATTATTTGGGGGTCCAGCCATGGAGAAGAGTTTAGACACTAGGAGAAGATAATGAACACACCCATTATCAAGAAATCACATTAGGATTCTCTTTTTAACCTGTTCCTTAAAACACTAGTGCTTAGGAAATCTATTGGAGGCAGAAGCAGTCAAGGGTAGCATAGGGTTAGGGTTAGGTTTAGGGTTAGGGTTAGTGTTAGGGTACGGGTTCGGGTACGGGTCCGGGTACGGCGTAGGGTATGGGTTAGGGTTAGGGTTAGGATTAGTTTGAGGGTTATGGCTCGGTTTAGGGTATGGGTTAGGATTAGGGTACGTGTTAGGGTTAGGGTAGGGGTTAGGGTTAGGGTACGGCTTAGGGTACGGCTTCGGGTACGGGTTCGTGTACGGCGTAGGGTATGGGTTAGGGTTAGGGTTAGGGTTAGTTTGAAGGTTAGGGCTCGGTTTAGGGTACGGGTTAGGATTAGGGTTCGTGTTAGGGTTAGGGTAGGGGTTAGGGTTAGGGTACGCGTTAGGGTTAGGGTAGTTATTAAACCTATCCCACTCTCTAGATACCCCTTAGCACGTCAAGGAATATTATTTGGGGTTCCAGCCATGGATAAGAGTTTAGACACTAGGAGAAGATAAGGAACACACCCATTATCCTGAAATCACATTAGGATTCTCTTTTTAACCTGTTCCTTAATACACTAGTGCTTAGGAAATCTATTGGAGGCAGAAGCAGTCAAGGGTAGCTTAGGTTTAGGGTTAGGGTTAGGGTTAGGGTTAGGGTACGGCTTAGAGTACGGGTTCGGGTACGGGTTCGGGTACGGCATAGGGTATGGGTTACGGTTAGGGTTAGGGTTAGTTTGAGGGTTAGGGCTCGGTTTAGGTTACGGGTTAGGATTAGGGTACGTGTTAGGGTTAGGGTACGCGTTAGGGTTAGGGTAGTTATTAAACCTATCCCACTCTCTAGATACCCCTTAGCACGTCAAGGAATATTATTTGGGGGTCCAGCCATGGAGAAGAGTTTAGACACTAGGAGAAGATAAGGAACACACCCATTATCAAGAAATCACATTAGGATTCTCTTTTTAACCTGTTCCTTAAAACACTAGTGCTTAGGAAATCTATTGGAGGCAGAAGCAGTCAAGGGTAGCTTAGGGTTAGGGTTAGGGTTAGTGTTAGGGTTAGTGTTAGGGTACGGGTTCGGGTAAGGCGTAGGGTATGGGTTAGGGTTAGGGTTAGGGTTAGTTTGAGGGTTAGGGCTCGGTTTAGGGTACGTGTTAGGGTTAGGGTAGGGGTTAGGGTTAGGGTACGCGTTAGGGTTAGGGTAGTTATTAAACCTATCCCCCTCTCTAGATACCCCTTAGCACGTCAAGATATATTATTTGGGGGTCCAGCCATGGAGAAGAGTTTAGACACTAGGAGAAGATAAGGAACACACCCATTATCAAGAATCACATTAGGATTCTCTTTTTAACCTGTTCCTTAAAACATGAGTGCTTAGGAAATCTATTGCAGGCAGAAGCAGTCAAGGGTAGCTTAGGGTTAGGGTTAGGGTTAGGGTTAGGGTACGGCTTAAGGTACGGGTTCGGGTACGGGTTCGGGTACGGTGTAGGGTATGGGTTAGGGTTAGGGTTAGGGTTTTTTGAGGGTTAGGGCTCGGTTTAGGGTACGGGTTAGGATTAGTGTACGTGTTAAGGTTAGGGTAGAGGTTAGGGTTAGGGTACGCGTTAGGGTTAGGGTAGTTATTAAAACTATCCCACTCTCTAGATACCCCTTAGCACGTCAAGGAATATTATTTGGGGGTCCAGCCATGGAGAAGAGTTTAGACACTAGGAGAAGATAAGGAACACACCCATTATCAAGAAATCACATTAGGATTCTCTTTTTAACCTGTTCCTTAAAACACTAGTGCTTAGGATATCTATTGGAGGCAGAAGCAGTCAAGGGTAGCTTAGGGTTAGGGTTAGGGTTAGCTTTAGGGTACGGCTTAGGGTACGGGTTCGGGTACGGCATAGGGTATGGTTTAGGGTTAGGGTTAGGGTTAGTTTGAGGGTTAGGGCTAGGTTTAGGGTACGGGTTAGGATTAGGGTACGTGTTAGGGTTAGGGTACGCGTTAGGGTTAGGGTAGTTATTAAACCTATCCCACTCTCTAGATACCCCTTAGCACGTCAAGGAATATTATTTGGGGGTCCAGCCATGGAGAAGAGTTTAGACACTAGGAGAAGATAATGAACACACCCATTATCAAGAAATCACATTAGGATTCTCTTTTTAACCTGTTCCTTAAAACACTAGTGCTTAGGAAATCTATTGGAGGCAGAAGCAGTCAAGGGTAGCATAGGGTTAGGGTTAGGTTTAGGGTTAGGGTTAGTGTTAGGGTACGGGTTCGGGTACGTGTCCGGGTACGGCGTAGGGTATGGGTTAGGGTTAGGGTTAGGATTAGTTTGAAGGTTAGGGCTCGGTTTAGTGTACGGGTTAGGATTAGGGTTCGTGTTAGGGTTAGGGTAGGGGTTAGGGTTAGGGTACGCGTTAGGGTTAGGGTAGTTATTAAACCTATCCCACACTCTAGATACCCCTTAGCACGTCAAGGAATATTATTTGGGGTTCCAGCCATGGAGAAGAGTTTAGAAACTAGGAGAAGATAAGGAACACACCCATTATCCTGAAATCACATTAGGATTCTCTTTTTAACCTGTTCCTTAATACACTAGTGCTTAGGAAATCTATTGGAGGCAGAAGCAGTCAAGGGTAGCTTAGGTTTAGGGTTAGGGTTAGGGTTAGGGTTAGGGTACGGCTTAGAGTACGGGTTCGGGTACGGGTTCGGGTACGGCATAGGGTATGGGTTAGGGTTAGGGTTAGGGTTAGTTTGAGGGTTAGGGCTCGGTTTAGGGTACGGGTTAGGATTAGTGTACGTGTTAAGGTTAGGGTAGAGGTTAGGGTTAGGGTACGCGTTAGGGTTAGGGTAGTTATTAAAACTATCCCACTCTCTAGATACCCCTTAGCACGTCAAGGAATATTATTTGGGGGTCCAGCCATGGAGAAGAATTTAGACACTAGGAGAAGATAAGGATCACACCCATTATCAAGAAATCACATTAGGATTCTCTTTTTAACCTGTTCCTTAAAACACTAGTGCTTAGGAAATCTATTGGAGGCAGAAGCAGTCAAGGGTAGCTTAGGGTTAGGGTTCGGGTTATTGTTAGGGTAAGGCTTAGGGTACGGGTTCGGGTACGGCATAGGGTATGGGTTAGGGATAGGGTTAGGTTTAGTTTGAGGGTTAGGGCTCGGTTAGGGTTAGGGTTAGGGTTAGGGTTAGGGTTATGGTTAGGGTTAGGGTTAGGGTATGCGTTAGGGTTAGGGTAGTTATTAAAACTATCCCACTCTCTAGATACCCCTTAGCACGTCAAGGAATATTATTTGGGGGTCCAGCCATGGAGAAGAGTTTAGACACTAGGAGAAGATAAGGAACACACCCATTATCAAGAAATCACATTAGGATTCTCTTTTTAACCTGTTCCTTAAAACACTAGTGCTTAGGAAATCTATTGGAGGCAGAAGCAGTCAAGGGTAGCTTAGGGTTAGGGTTAGGGTTAGGGTACGGCTTAGGGTACGGGTTCGGGTACGGGTTCGGGTACGGCGTAGGGTATGGGTTAGGGTTAGGGTTAGGGATAGTTTGAGGGTTAGGGCTCGGTTTAGGTTACGGGTTAGGATTAGGGTACGTGTTAGGGTTAGGTTAGGGGTTAGGGTTAGGATACGCGTTACGGTTAGGGTAGTTATTAAACCTATCCCACTCTCTAGATACTCCTTAGCACGTCAAGGAATATTATTTGGGTGTCCAGCCATGGAGAAGAGTTTAGACACTAGCAGAAGATAAGGAACACACCCATTATCAAGAAATCACATTAGGATTCTCTTTTTAACCTGTTCCTTAAAATACTAGTGCTTAGGAAATCTATTGGAGGCAGAAGCAGTCAAGGGTAGCTTAGGGTTAGGGTTAGGGTTAGGTTTAGGGTTAGGGTTAGGGTACGGCTTAGGGTACGGGTTCGGGTACGGGTTCGTGTACGGCGTAGGGTATGGGTTAGGGTTAGGGTTAGGGTTAGTTTGAAGGTTAGGGCTCGGTTTAGGGTACGGGTTAGGATTAGGGTTCGTGTTAGGGTTAGGGTAGGGGTTAGGGTTAGGGTACGCGTTAGGGTTAGGGTAGTTATTAAACCTAACCCACTCTCTAGATACCCCTTAGCACGTCAAGGAATATTATTTGGGGGTCCAGCAATGGAGAAGAGTTTAGACACTAGGAGAAGATAAGGAACACACCCATTATCCTGAAATCACATTAGGATTCTCTTTTTAACCTGTTCCTTAAAACATGAGTGCTTAGGAAATCTATTGCAGGCAGAAGCAGTCAAGGGTAGCTTAGGGTTAGGGTTAGGGTTAGGGTTAGGGTTAGTGTTAGGGTACGGGTTCGGGTACGGGTTCGGGTACGGCGTAGGGTATGGGTTAGGGTTAGGGTTAGGGTTAGGGTTAGTTTGAGGGTTAGGGCTCGGTTTAGGGTACGTGTTAGGGTTAGGGTAGGGGTTAGGGTTAGGGTACGCGTTAGGGTTAGGGTAGTTATTAAACCTATCCCCCTCTCTAGATATCCCTTAGCACGTCAAGATATATTATTTGGGGGTCCAGCCATGGAGAAGAGTTTAGACACTAGGAGAAGATAAGGAACACACCCATTATCAAGAATCACATTAGGATTCTCTTTTTAACCTGTTCCTTAAAACATGAGTGCTTAGGAAATCTATTGCAGGCAGAAGCAGTCAAGAGTAGCTTAGGGTTAGGGTTAGGGTTAGGGTTAGGGTACGGCTTAAGGTACGGGTTCGGGTACGGTTTCGGGTACGGTGTAGGGTATGGGTTAGGGTTAGGGTTAGGGTTTTTTGAGGGTTAGGGCTCGGTTTAGGGTACGGGTTAGGATTAGGGTACGTGTTAAGGTTAGGGTAGGGGTTAGGGTTAGGGTACGCGTTAGGGTTAGGGTACGCGTTAGGGTTAGGGTAGTTATTAAACCTATCCCACTCCCTAGATACCGCTTAGCACGTCAAGGAATATTATTTGCGGGTCCAGCCATGGAGAAGAGTTTAGACAGTAGGAGAAGATAAGGAACACACGCATTATCAAGAAATCACATTAGGATTCTCTTTTTAACCTGTTCCTTAAAACACTAGTGCTTAGGAATTCTATTGGAGGCAGAAGCAGTCAAGGGTAGCTTAGGGTTTGGGTTAGGGTTAGGGTTAGGGTTAGGGTACGGCTTAGGGTACGGGTTCGGGTACGGGTTCGTGTACGGCGTAGGGTATGGGTTAGGGTTAGGGTTAGGGTTAGTTTGAAGGTTAGGTCTCGGTTTAGGGTACGGGTTAGGATTAGGGTTCGTGTTAGGGTTAGGGTAGGGGTTAGGGTTCGGGTACGCGTTAGGGTTAGGGTAGTTATTAAACCTATCCCACTCTCTAGATACCCCTTAGCACGACAAGGAATATTATTTGGGTGTCCAGCCATGGAGAAGAGTTTAGACACTAGGAGAAGATAAGGAACACACCCATTATCCTGAAATCACATTAGGATTCTCTTTTTAACCTGTTCCTTAGTACACTAGTGCTTAGGAAATCTATTGGAGGCAGAAGCAGTCAAGGGTAGCATAGGGTTAGGGTTAGGTTTAGGGTTAGGGTTAGTGTTAGGGTACGGGTTCGGGTACGGGTCCGGGTACGGCGTAGGGTATGGGTTAGGGTTAGGGTTAGGATTAGTTTGAGGGTTATGGCTCGGTTTAGGGTATGGGTTAGGATTAGGGTACGTGTTAGGGTTAGGGTAGGGGTTAGGGTTAGGGTACGGCTTAGGGTACGGCTTCGGGTACGGGTTCGTGTACGGCGTAGGGTATGGGTTAGGGTTAGGGTTAGGGTTAGGGTTAGTTTGAAGGTTAGGGCTCGGTTTAGGGTACGGGTTAGGATTAGGGTTCGTGTTAGGGTTAGGGTAGGGGTTAGGGTTAGGGTACGCGTTAGGGTTAGGGTAGTTATTAAACCTATCCCACTCTCTAGATACCCCTTAGCACGTCAAGGAATATTATTTGGGGTTCCAGCCATGGATAAGAGTTTAGACACTAGGAGAAGATAAGGAACACACCCATTATCGTGAAATCACATTAGGATTCTCTTTTTAACCTGTTCCTTAATACACTAGTGCTTAGGAAATCTATTGGAGGCAGAAGCAGTCAAGGGTAGCTTAGGTTTAGGGTTAGGGTTAGGGTTAGGGTTAGGGTACGGCTTAGAGTACGGGTTCGGGTACGGGTTCGGGTACGGCATAGGGTATGGGTTACGGTTAGGGTTAGGGTTAGTTTGAGGGTTAGGGCTCGGTTTAGGTTACGGGTTAGGATTAGGGTACGTGTTAGGGTTAGGGTACGCGTTAGGGTTAGGGTAGTTATTAAACCTATCCCACTCTCTAGATACCCCTTAGCACGTCAAGGAATATTATTTGGGGGTCCAGCCATGGAGAAGAGTTTAGACACTAGGAGAATATAAGGAACACACCCATTATCAAGAAATCACATTAGGATTCTCTTTTTAACCTGTTCCTTAAAACACTAGTGCTTAGGAAATCTATTGGAGGCAGAAGCAGTCAAGGGTAGCTTAGGGTTAGGGTTAGGGTTAGTGTTAGGGTTAGTGTTAGGGTACGGGTTCGGGTAAGGCGTAGGGTATGGGTTAGGGTTAGGGTTAGGGTTAGTTTGAGGGTTAGGGCTCGGTTTAGGGTACGTGTTAGGGTTAGGGTAGGGGTTAGGGTTAGGGTACGCGTTAGGGTTAGGGTAGTTATTAAACCTATCCCCCTCTCTAGATACCCCTTAGCACGTCAAGATATATTATTTGGGGGTCCAGCCATGGAGAAGAGTTTAGACACTAGGAGAAGATAAGGAACACACCCATTATCAAGAATCACATTAGGATTCTCTTTTTAACCTGTTCCTTAAAACATGAGTGCTTAGGAAATCTATTGCAGGCAGAAGCAGTCAAGGGTAGCTTAGGGTTAGGGTTAGGGTTAGGGTTAGGGTACGGCTTAAGGTACGGGTTCGGGTACGGGTTCGGGTACGGTGTAGGGTATGGGTTAGGGTTAGGGTTAGGGTTTTTTGAGGGTTAGGGCTCGGTTTAGGGTACGGGTTAGGATTAGTGTACGTGTTAAGGTTAGGGTAGAGGTTAGGGTTAGGGTACGCGTTAGGGTTAGGGTAGTTATTAAAACTATCCCACTCTCTAGATACCCCTTAGCACGTCAAGGAATATTATTTGGGGGTCCAGCCATGGAGAAGAGTTTAGACACTAGGAGAAGATAAGGAACACACCCATTATCAAGAAATCACATTAGGATTCTCTTTTTAACCTGTTCCTTAAAACACTAGTGCTTAGGAAATCTATTGGAGGCAGAAGCAGTCAAGGGTAGCTTAGGGTTAGGGTTAGGGTTAGGGTTAGGGTTAGTGTTAGGGTACGGGTTCGGGTACGGGTTCGGGTACGGCGTAGGGTATGGGTTAGGGTTAGGGTTAGGGTTAGGGTTAGTTTGAGGGTTAGGGCTCGGTTTAGGGTACGTGTTAGGGTTAGGGTAGGGGTTAGGGTTAGGGTACGCGTTAGGGTTAGGGTAGTTATTAAACCTATCCCCCTCTCTAGATACCCCTTAGCACGTCAAGATATATTATTTGGGGGTCCAGCCATGGAGAAGAGTTTAGACACTAGGAGAAGATAAGGAACACACCCATTATCAAGAATCACATTAGGATTCTCTTTTTAACCTGTTCCTTAAAACATGAGTGCTTAGGAAATCTATTGCAGGCAGAAGCAGTCAAGAGTAGCTTAGGGTTAGGGTTAGGGTTAGGGTTAGGGTACGGCTTAAGGTACGGGTTCGGGTACGGTTTCGGGTACGGTGTAGGGTATGGGTTAGGGTTAGGGTTAGGGTTTTTTGAGGGTTAGGGCTCGGTTTAGGGTACGGGTTAGGATTAGGGTACGTGTTAAGGTTAGGGTAGGGGTTAGGGTTAGGGTACGCGTTAGGGTTAGGGTACGCGTTAGGGTTAGGGTAGTTATTAAACCTATCCCACTCCCTAGATACCGCTTAGCACGTCAAGGATTATTATTTGCGGGTCCAGCCATGGAGAAGAGTTTAGACAGTAGGAGAAGATAAGGAACACACGCATTATCAAGAAATCACATTAGGATTCTCTTTTTAACCTGTTCCTTAAAACACTAGTGCTTAGGAATTCTATTGGAGGCAGAAGCAGTCAAGGGTAGCTTAGGGTTAGGGTTAGGGTTAGGGTTAGGGTTAGGGTACGGCTTAGGGTACGGGTTCGGGTACGGGTTCGTGTACGGCGTAGGGTATGGGTTAGGGTTAGGGTTAGGGTTAGTTTGAAGGTTAGGTCTCGGTTTAGGGTACGGGTTAGGATTAGGGTTCGTGTTAGGGTTAGGGTAGGGGTTAGGGTTCGGGTACGCGTTAGGGTTAGGGTAGTTATTAAACCTATCCCACTCTCTAGATACCCCTTAGCACGACAAGGAATATTATTTGGGTGTCCAGCCATGGAGAAGAGTTTAGACACTAGGAGAAGATAAGGAACACACCCATTATCCTGAAATCACATTAGGATTCTCTTTTTAACCTGTTCCTTAGTACACTAGTGCTTAGGAAATCTATTGGAGGCAGAAGCAGTCAAGGGTAGCTTAGGGTTAGGGTTAGGGTTAGGGTTAGGGTTAGGGTACGGCTTAGGGTACGGGTTCGGGTACGGGTTCGGGTACGGCGTAGGGTATGGGTTAGGATTAGGGTTAGGGTTAGTTTGAGGGTTAGGGCTCGGTTTAGGTTACGGGTTAGGATTAGTGTACGTGTTAGGGTTAGGGTATGCGTTAGGGTTAGGGTAGTTATTAAACCTATCCCACTCTCTAGATACCACTTAGCACGTCAAGGAATATTATTTGGGGGTCCAGCCATGGAGAAGAGTTTAGACACTAGGAGAAGATAAGGAACACACACATTATCAAGAAATCACATTAGGATTCTCTTTTTAACCTATTCCTTAAAACACTATTGCTTAGGAAATCTATTGGAGGCAGAAGCAGTCAAGGGTAGCTTAGTGTTAGGGTTAGGGTTACGGTTAGGGTTAGGGTACGGCTTAGGGTACGGGTTCGGGTACGGGTTCGGGTACGGCGTAGGGTATGGGTTCGGGTTAGGTTGAGGGTTAGTTTGAGGGTTAGGGCTCGGTTTAGGTTACGGGTTAGGATTAGTGTACGTGTTAGGGTTAAGGTAGAGGTTAGGGATAGGGTACGCGTTAGGGTTTGGGTAGTTATTAAACCTATCCCACTCTCTAGATACCCCTTAGCACGTCAAGGAATATTATTTGGGTGTCCAGCCATGGAGAAGAGTTTAGACACTAGGAGAAGATAAGGAACACACCCATTATCAAGAAATCACATTAGGATTCTATTTTGAACCTGTTCCTTAAAACACTAGTGCTTAGGAAATCTATTGGAGGCAGAAGCAGTCAAGGGTAGCTTAGGGTTAGGGTTAGGGTTAGCTTTAGGGTACGGCTTAGGGTACGGGTTCGGGTACGGCATAGGGTATGGTTTAGGGTTAGGGTTAGGGTTAGTTTGAGGGTTAGGGCTAGGTTTAGGGTACGGGTTAGGATTAGGGTACGTGTTAGGGTTAGGGTACGCGTTAGGGTTAGGGTAGTTATTAAACCTATCCCACTCTCTAGATACCCCTTAGCACGTCAAGGAATATTATTTGGGGGTCCAGCCATGGAGAAGAGTTTAGACACTAGGAGAAGATAAGGAACACACACATTATCAAGAAATCACATTAGGATTCTCTTTTTAACCTATTCCTTAAAACACTATTGTTTAGGAAATCTATTGGAGGCAGAAGCAGTCAAGGGTAGCTTAGGGTTAGGGTTAGGGTTAGGGTTAGGGTTAGGGTACGGCTTAGGGTACGGGTTCGGGTACGGGTTCGGGTACGGCGTAGGGTATGGGTTTGGGTTAGGTTGAGGGTTAGTTTGAGGGTTAGGGCTCGGTTTAGGTTACGGGTTAGGATTAGTGTACGTGTTAGGGTTAAGGTAGAGGTTAGGGATAGGGTACGCGTTAGGGTTTGTGTAGTTATTAAACCTATCCCACTCTCTAGATACCCCTTAGCACGTCAAGGAATATAATTTGGGTGTCCAGCCATGGAGAAGAGTTTAGACACTAGGAGAAGATAAGGAACACACCCATTATCAAGAAATCACATAAGGATTCTCTTTTTAACCTGTTCCTTAATACACTAGTGCTTAGGAAATCTATTGGAGGCAGAAGCAGTCAAGGGTAGCTTAGGGTTAGGGTTAGGGTTAGGGTTAGGGTTAGGGTTATGGTACGGCTTAGGGTACGGGTTCGGGTACGGGTTCGGGTACGGCGTAGGGTATGGGTTAGGGTTAGGGTTAGGGTTAGTTTGAGGGTTAGGGCTCGGTTTAGGTTACGAGTTAGGATTAGTGTACGTGTTAGGGTTAGGGTAGAGGTTAGGGTTAGGGTACGCGTTAGGGTTAGGGTAGTTATTAAACCTATCCCACTCTCTAGATACCCCTTAGCACGTCAAGGAATATTATTTGGGGGTCCAGCCATGGATAAGAGTTTAGACACTAGGAGAAGATAAGGAACACACACATTATCAAGAAATCACATTAGGATTCTCTTTTTAACCTATTCCTTAAAACACTAGTGCTTAGGAAATCTATTGGAGGAAGAAGCAGTCAAGGGTAGCTTAGGGTTAGGGTTAGGGTTAGCTTTAGGGTACGGCTTAGGGTACGGGTTCGGGTACGGCATAGGGTATGGTTTAGGGTTAGGGTTAGGGTTAGTTTGAGAGTTAGGGCTAGGTTTAGGGTACGGGTTAGGATTAGGGTACGTGTTAGGGTTAGGGTACGCGTTAGGGTTAGCGTAGTTATTAAACCTATCCCACTCTCTAGATACCCCTTAGCACGTCAAGGAATATTATTTGGGGGTCCAGCCATGGAGAAGAGTTTAGACACTAGGAGAAGATAATGAACACACCCATTATCAAGAAATCACATTAGGATTCTCTTTTTAACCTGTTCCTTAAAACACTAGTGCTTAGGAAATCTATTGGAGGCAGAAGCAGTCAAGGGTAGCATAGGGTTAGGGTTAGGTTTAGGGTTAGGGTTAGTGTTAGGGTACGGGTTCGGGTACGGGTCCGGGTACGGCGTAGGGTATGGGTTAGGGTTAGGGTTAGGATTAGTTTGAGGGTTATGGCTCGGTTTAGGGTATGGGTTAGGATTAGGGTACGTGTTAGGGTTAGGGTAGGGGTTAGGGTTAGGGTACGGCTTAGGGTACGGCTTCGGGTACGGGTTCGTGTACGGCGTAGGGTATGGGTTAGGGTTAGGGTTAGGGTTAGTTTGAAGGTTAGGGCTCGGTTTAGGGTACGGGTTAGGATTAGGGTTCGTGTTAGGGTTAGGGTAGGGGTTAGGGTTAGGGTACGCGTTAGGGTTAGGGTAGTTATTAAACCTATCCCACTCTCTAGATACCCCTTAGCACGTCAAGGAATATTATTTGGGGTTCCAGCCATGGATAAGAGTTTAGACACTAGGAGAAGATAAGGAACACACCCATTATCCTGAAATCACATTAGGATTCTCTTTTTAACCTGTTCCTTAATACACTAGTGCTTAGGAAATCTATTGGAGGCAGAAGCAGTCAAGGGTAGCTTAGGTTTAGGGTTAGGGTTAGGGTTAGGGTTAGGGTACGGCTTAGAGTACGGGTTCGGGTACGGGTTCGGGTACGGCATAGGGTATGGGTTACGGTTAGGGTTAGGGTTAGTTTGAGGGTTAGGGCTCGGTTTAGGTTACGGGTTAGGATTAGGGTACGTGTTAGGGTTAGGGTATGCGTTAGGGTTAGGGTAGTTATTAAACCTATCCCACTCTCTAGATACCACTTAGCACGTCAAGGAATATTATTTGGGGGTCCAGCCATGGAGAAGAGTTTAGACACTAGGAGAAGATAAGGAACACACCCATTATCAAGAAATCACATTAGGATTCTCTTTTTAACCTGTTCCTTAAAACACTAGTGCTTAGGAAATCTATTGGAGGCAGAAGCAGTCAAGGGTAGCTTAGGGTTAGGGTTAGGGTTAGTGTTAGGGTTAGTGTTAGGGTACGGGTTCGGGTAAGGCGTAGGGTATGGGTTAGGGTTAGGGTTAGGGTTAGTTTGAGGGTTAGGGCTCGGTTTAGGGTACGTGTTAGGGTTAGGGTAGGGGTTAGGGTTAGGGTACGCGTTAGGGTTAGGGTAGTTATTAAACCTATCCCCCTCTCTAGATACCCCTTAGCACGTCAAGATATATTATTTGGGGGTCCAGCCATGGAGAAGAGTTTAGACACTAGGAGAAGATAAGGAACACACCCATTATCAAGAATCACATTAGGATTCTCTTTTTAACCTGTTCCTTAAAACATGAGTGCTTAGGAAATCTATTGCAGGCAGAAGCAGTCAAGGGTAGCTTAGGGTTAGGGTTAGGGTTAGGGTTAGGGTACGGCTTAAGGTACGGGTTCGGGTACGGGTTCGGGTACGGTGTAGGGTATGGGTTAGGGTTAGGGTTAGGGTTTTTTGAGGGTTAGGGCTCGGTTTAGGGTACGGGTTAGGATTAGGGTACGTGTTAAGGTTAGGGTAGGGGTTAGGGTTAGGGTACGCGTTAGGGTTAGGGTACGCGTTAGGGTTAGGGTAGTTATTAAACCTATCCCACTCCCTAGATACCGCTTAGCACGTCAAGGAATATTATTTGCGGGTCCAGCCATGGAGAAGAGTTTAGACAGTAGGAGAAGATAAGGAACACACGCATTATCAAGAAATCACATTAGGATTCTCTTTTTAACCTGTTCCTTAAAACACTAGTGCTTAGGAATTCTATTGGAGGCAGAAGCAGTCAAGGGTAGCTTAGGGTTAGGGTTAGGGTTAGGGTTAGGGTTAGGGTACGGCTTAGGGTACGGGTTCGGGTACGGGTTCGTGTACGGCGTAGGGTATGGGTTAGGGTTAGGGTTAGGGTTAGTTTGAAGGTTAGGTCTCGGTTTAGGGTACGGGTTAGGATTAGGGTTCGTGTTAGGGTTAGGGTAGGGGTTAGGGTTCGGGTACGCGTTAGGGTTAGGGTAGTTATTAAATCTATCCCACTCTCTAGATACCCCTTAGCACGACAAGGAATATTATTTGGGTGTCCAGCCATGGAGAAGAGTTTAGACACTAGGAGAAGATAAGGAACACACCCATTATCCTGAAATCACATTAGGATTCTCTTTTTAACCTGTTCCTTAGTACACTAGTGCTTAGGAAATCTATTGGAGGCAGAAGCAGTCAAGGGTAGCTTAGGGTTAGGGTTAGGGTTAGGGTTAGGGTTAGGGTACGGCTTAGGGTACGGGTTCGGGTACGGGTTCGGGTACGGCGTAGGGTATGGGTTAGGATTAGGGTTAGGGTTAGTTTGAGGGTTAGGGCTCGGTTTAGGTTACGGGTTAGGATTAGTGTACGTGTTAGGGTTAGGGTATGCGTTAGGGTTAGGGTAGTTATTAAACCTATCCCACTCTCTAGATACCACTTAGCACGTCAAGGAATATTATTTGGGGGTCCAGCCATGGAGAAGAGTTTAGACACTAGGAGAAGATAAGGAACACACAGATTATCAAGAAATCACATTAGGATTCTCTTTTTAACCTATTCCTTAAAACACTATTGCTTAGGAAATCTATTGGAGGCAGAAGCAGTCAAGGGTAGCTTAGTGTTAGGGTTAGGGTTACGGTTAGGGTTAGGGTACGGCTTAGGGTACGGGTTCGGGTACGGGTTCGGGTACGGCGTAGGGTATGGGTTCGGGTTAGGTTGAGGGTTAGTTTGAGGGTTAGGGCTCGGTTTAGGTTACGGGTTAGGATTAGTGTACGTGTTAGGGTTAAGGTAGAGGTTAGGGATAGGGTACGCGTTAGGGTTTGGGTAGTTATTAAACCTATCCCACTCTCTAGATACCCCTTAGCACGTCAAGGAATATTATTTGGGTGTCCAGCCATGGAGAAGAGTTTAGACACTAGGAGAAGATAAGGAACACACCCATTATCAAGAAATCACATTAGGATTCTATTTTGAACCTGTTCCTTAAAACACTAGTGCTTAGGAAATCTATTGGAGGCAGAAGCAGTCAAGGGTAGCTTAGGGTTAGGGTTAGGGTTAGCTTTAGGGTACGGCTTAGGGTACGGGTTCGGGTACGGCATAGGGTATGGTTTAGGGTTAGGGTTAGGGTTAGTTTGAGGGTTAGGGCTAGGTTTAGGGTACGGGTTAGGATTAGGGTACGTGTTAGGGTTAGGGTACGCGTTAGGGTTAGGGTAGTTATTAAACCTATCCCACTCTCTAGATACCCCTTAGCACGTCAAGGAATATTATTTGGGGGTCCAGCCATGGAGAAGAGTTTAGACACTAGGAGAAGATAAGGAACACACACATTATCAAGAAATCACATTAGGATTCTCTTTTTAACCTATTCCTTAAAACACTATTGTTTAGGAAATCTATTGGAGGCAGAAGCAGTCAAGGGTAGCTTAGGGTTAGGGTTAGGGTTAGGGTTAGGGTTAGGGTACGGCTTAGGGTACGGGTTCGGGTACGGGTTCGGGTACGGCGTAGGGTATGGGTTTGGGTTAGGTTGAGGGTTAGTTTGAGGGTTAGGGCTCGGTTTAGGTTACGGGTTAGGATTAGTGTACGTGTTAGGGTTAAGGTAGAGGTTAGGGATAGGGTACGCGTTAGGGTTTGTGTAGTTATTAAACCTATCCCACTCTCTAGATACCCCTTAGCACGTCAAGGAATATAATTTGGGTGTCCAGCCATGGAGAAGAGTTTAGACACTAGGAGAAGATAAGGAACACACCCATTATCAAGAAATCACATAAGGATTCTCTTTTTAACCTGTTCCTTAATACACTAGTGCTTAGGAAATCTATTGGAGGCAGAAGCAGTCAAGGGTAGCTTAGGGTTAGGGTTAGGGTTAGGGTTAGGGTTAGGGTTATGGTACGGCTTAGGGTACGGGTTCGGGTACGGGTTCGGGTACGGCGTAGGGTATGGGTTAGGGTTAGGGTTAGGGTTAGTTTGAGGGTTAGGGCTCGGTTTAGGTTACGAGTTAGGATTAGTGTACGTGTTAGGGTTAGGGTAGAGGTTAGGGTTAGGGTACGCGTTAGGGTTAGGGTAGTTATTAAACCTATCCCACTCTCTAGATACCCCTTAGCACGTCAAGGAATATTATTTGGGGGTCCAGCCATGGATAAGAGTTTAGACACTAGGAGAAGATAAGGAACACACACATTATCAAGAAATCACATTAGGATTCTCTTTTTAACCTATTCCTTAAAACACTAGTGCTTAGGAAATCTATTGGAGGAAGAAGCAGTCAAGGGTAGCTTAGGGTTAGGGTTAGGGTTAGCTTTAGGGTACGGCTTAGGGTACGGGTTCGGGTACGGCATAGGGTATGGTTTAGGGTTAGGGTTAGGGTTAGTTTGAGAGTTAGGGCTAGGTTTAGGGTACGGGTTAGGATTAGGGTACGTGTTAGGGTTAGGGTACGCGTTAGGGTTAGCGTAGTTATTAAACCTATCCCACTCTCTAGATACCCCTTAGCACGTCAAGGAATATTATTTGGGGGTCCAGCCATGGAGAAGAGTTTAGACACTAGGAGAAGATAATGAACACACCCATTATCAAGAAATCACATTAGGATTCTCTTTTTAACCTGTTCCTTAAAACACTAGTGCTTAGGAAATCTATTGGAGGCAGAAGCAGTCAAGGGTAGCATAGGGTTAGGGTTAGGTTTAGGGTTAGGGTTAGTGTTAGGGTACGGGTTCGGGTACGGGTCCGGGTACGGCGTAGGGTATGGGTTAGGGTTAGGGTTAGGATTAGTTTGAGGGTTATGGCTCGGTTTAGGGTATGGGTTAGGATTAGGGTACGTGTTAGGGTTAGGGTAGGGGTTAGGGTTAGGGTACGGCTTAGGGTACGGCTTCGGGTACGGGTTCGTGTACGGCGTAGGGTATGGGTTAGGGTTAGGGTTAGGGTTAGTTTGAAGGTTAGGGCTCGGTTTAGGGTACGGGTTAGGATTAGGGTTCGTGTTAGGGTTAGGGTAGGGGTTAGGGTTAGGGTACGCGTTAGGGTTAGGGTAGTTATTAAACCTATCCCACTCTCTAGATACCCCTTAGCACGTCAAGGAATATTATTTGGGGTTCCAGCCATGGATAAGAGTTTAGACACTAGGAGAAGATAAGGAACACACCCATTATCCTGAAATCACATTAGGATTCTCTTTTTAACCTGTTCCTTAATACACTAGTGCTTAGGAAATCTATTGGAGGCAGAAGCAGTCAAGGGTAGCTTAGGTTTAGGGTTAGGGTTAGGGTTAGGGTTAGGGTACGGCTTAGAGTACGGGTTCGGGTACGGGTTCGGGTACGGCATAGGGTATGGGTTACGGTTAGGGATAGGGTTAGTTTGAGGGTTAGGGCTCGGTTTAGGTTACGGGTTAGGATTAGGGTACGTGTTAGGGTTAGGGTACGCGTTAGGGTTAGGGTAGTTATTAAACCTATCCCACTCTCTAGATACCCCTTAGCACGTCAAGGAATATTATTTGGGGGTCCAGCCATGGAGAAGAGTTTAGACACTAGGAGAAGATAAGGAACACACCCATTATCAAGAAATCACATTAGGATTCTCTTTTTAACCTGTTCCTTAAAACACTAGTGCTTAGGAAATCTATTGGAGGCAGAAGCAGTCAAGGGTAGCTTAGGGTTAGGGTTAGGGTTAGTGTTAGGGTTAGTGTTAGGGTACGGGTTCGGGTAAGGCGTAGGGTATGGGTTAGGGTTAGGGTTAGGGTTAGTTTGAGGGTTAGGGCTCGGTTTAGGGTACGTGTTAGGGTTAGGGTAGGGGTTAGGGTTAGGGTACGCGTTAGGGTTAGGGTAGTTATTAAACCTATCCCCCTCTCTAGATACCCCTTAGCACGTCAAGATATATTATTTGGGGGTCCAGCCATGGAGAAGAGTTTAGACACTAGGAGAAGATAAGGAACACACCCATTATCAAGAATCACATTAGGATTCTCTTTTTAACCTGTTCCTTAAAACATGAGTGCTTAGGAAATCTATTGCAGGCAGAAGCAGTCAAGGGTAGCTTAGGGTTAGGGTTAGGGTTAGGGTTAGGGTACGGCTTAAGGTACGGGTTCGGGTACGGGTTCGGGTACGGTGTAGGGTATGGGTTAGGGTTAGGGTTAGGGTTTTTTGAGGGTTAGGGCTCGGTTTAGGGTACGGGTTAGGATTAGTGTACGTGTTAAGGTTAGGGTAGAGGTTAGGGTTAGGGTACGCGTTAGGGTTTGGGTAGTTATTAAACCTATCCCACTCTCTAGATACCCCTTAGCACGTCAAGGAATATTATTTGGGGGTCCAGCCATGGAGAAGAGTTTAGACACTAGGAGAAGATAATGAACACACCCATTATCAAGAAATCACATTAGGATTCTCTTTTTAACCTGTTCCTTAAAACACTAGTGCTTAGGAAATCTATTGGAGGCAGAAGCAGTCAAGGGTAGCATAGGGTTAGGGTTAGGTTTAGGGTTAGGGTTAGTGTTAGGGTACGGGTTCGGGTACGTGTCCGGGTACGGCGTAGGGTATGGGTTAGGGTTAGGGTTAGGATTAGTTTGAAGGTTAGGGCTCGGTTTAGTGTACGGGTTAGGATTAGGGTTCGTGTTAGGGTTAGGGTAGGGGTTAGGGTTAGGGTACGCGTTAGGGTTAGGGTAGTTATTAAACCTATCCCACACTCTAGATACCCCTTAGCACGTCAAGGAATATTATTTGGGGTTCCAGCCATGGAGAAGAGTTTAGAAACTAGGAGAAGATAAGGAACACACCCATTATCCTGAAATCACATTAGGATTCTCTTTTTAACCTGTTCCTTAATACACTAGTGCTTAGGAAATCTATTGGAGGCAGAAGCAGTCAAGGGTAGCTTAGGTTTAGGGTTAGGGTTAGGGTTAGGGTTAGGGTACGGCTTAGAGTATGGGTTCGGGTACGGGTTCGGGTACGGCATAGGGTATGGGTTAGGGTTAGGGTTAGGGTTAGTTTGAGGGTTAGGGCTCGGTTTAGGGTACGGGTTAGGATTAGTGTACGTGTTAAGGTTAGGGTAGAGGTTAGGGTTAGGGTACGCGTTAGGGTTAGGGTAGTTATTAAAACTATCCCACTCTCTAGATACCCCTTAGCACGTCAAGGAATATTATTTGGGGGTCCAGCCATGGAGAAGAATTTAGACACTAGGAGAAGATAAGGATCACACCCATTATCAAGAAATCACATTAGGATTCTCTTTTTAACCTGTTCCTTAAAACACTAGTGCTTAGGAAATCTATTGGAGGCAGAAGCAGTCAAGGGTAGCTTAGGGTTAGGGTTCGGGTTATTGTTAGGGTAAGGCTTAGGGTACGGGTTCGGGTACGGCATAGGGTATGGGTTAGGGTTAGGGTTAGGTTTAGTTTGAGGGTTAGGGCTCGGTTAGGGTTAGGGTTAGGGTTAGGGTTAGGGTTATGCTTAGGGTTAGGGTTAGGGTATGCGTTAGGGTTAGGGTAGTTATTAAAACTATCCCACTCTCTAGATACCCCTTAGCACGTCAAGGAATATTATTTGGGGGTCCAGCCATGGAGAAGAGTTTAGACACTAGGAGAAGATAAGGAACACACCCATTATCAAGAAATCACATTAGGATTCTCTTTTTAACCTGTTCCTTAAAACACTAGTGCTTAGGAAATCTATTGGAGGCAGAAGCAGTCAAGGGTAGCTTAGGGTTAGGGTTAGGGTTAGGGTACGGCTTAGGGTACGGGTTCGGGTACGGGTTCGGGTACGGCGTAGGGTATGGGTTAGGGTTAGGGTTAGGGATAGTTTGAGGGTTAGGGCTCGGTTTAGGTTACGGGTTAGGATTAGGGTACGTGTTAGGGTTAGGTTAGGGGTTAGGGTTAGGATACGCGTTACGGTTAGGGTAGTTATTAAACCTATCCCACTCTCTAGATACTCCTTAGCACGTCAAGGAATATTATTTGGGTGTCCAGCCATGGAGAAGAGTTTAGACACTAGCAGAAGATAAGGAACACACCCATTATCAAGAAATCACATTAGGATTCTCTTTTTAACCTGTTCCTTAAAATACTAGTGCTTAGGAAATCTATTGGAGGCAGAAGCAGTCAAGGGTAGCTTAGGGTTAGGGTTAGGGTTAGGTTTAGGGTTAGGGTTAGGGTACGGCTTAGGGTACGGGTTCGGGTACGGGTTCGTGTACGGCGTAGGGTATGGGTTAGGGTTAGGGTTAGGGTTAGTTTGAAGGTTAGGGCTCGGTTTAGGGTACGGGTTAGGATTAGGGTTCGTGTTAGGGTTAGGGTAGGGGTTAGGGTTAGGGTACGCGTTAGGGTTAGGGTAGTTATTAAACCTAACCCACTCTCTAGATACCCCTTAGCACGTCAAGGAATATTATTTGGGGGTCCAGCAATGGAGAAGAGTTTAGACACTAGGAGAAGATAAGGAACACACCCATTATCCTGAAATCACATTAGGATTCTCTTTTTAACCTGTTCCTTAAAACACTAGTGCTTAGGAAATCTATTGGAGGCAGAAGCAGTCAAGGGTAGCTTAGGGTTAGGGTTAGGGTTAGGGTTAGGGTTAGTGTTAGGGTACGGGTTCGGGTACGGGTTCGGGTACGGCGTAGGGTATGGGTTAGGGTTAGGGTTAGGGTTAGGGTTAGTTTGAGGGTTAGGGCTCGGTTTAGGGTACGTGTTAGGGTTAGGGTAGGGGTTAGGGTTAGGGTACGCGTTAGGGTTAGGGTAGTTATTAAACCTATCCCCCTCTCTAGATACCCCTTAGCACGTCAAGATATATTATTTGGGGGTCCAGCCATGGAGAAGAGTTTAGACACTAGGAGAAGATAAGGAACACACCCATTATCAAGAATCACATTAGGATTCTCTTTTTAACCTGTTCCTTAAAACATGAGTGCTTAGGAAATCTATTGCAGGCAGAAGCAGTCAAGAGTAGCTTAGGGTTAGGGTTAGGGTTAGGGTTAGGGTACGGCTTAAGGTACGGGTTCGGGTACGGTTTCGGGTACGGTGTAGGGTATGGGTTAGGGTTAGGGTTAGGGTTTTTTGAGGGTTAGGGCTCGGTTTAGGGTACGGGTTAGGATTAGGGTACGTGTTAAGGTTAGGGTAGGGGTTAGGGTTAGGGTACGCGTTAGGGTTAGGGTACGCGTTAGGGTTAGGGTAGTTATTAAACCTATCCCACTCCCTAGATACCGCTTAGCACGTCAAGGAATATTATTTGCGGGTCCAGCCATGGAGAAGAGTTTAGACAGTAGGAGAAGATAAGGAACACACGCATTATCAAGAAATCACATTAGGATTCTCTTTTTAACCTGTTCCTTAAAACACTAGTGCTTAGGAATTCTATTGGAGGCAGAAGCAGTCAAGGGTAGCTTAGGGTTAGGGTTAGGGTTAGGGTTAGGGTTAGGGTACGGCTTAGGGTACGGGTTCGGGTACGGGTTCGTGTACGGCGTAGGGTATGGGTTAGGGTTAGGGTTAGGGTTAGTTTGAAGGTTAGGTCTCGGTTTAGGGTACGGGTTAGGATTAGGGTTCGTGTTAGGGTTAGGGTAGGGGTTAGGGTTCGGGTACGCGTTAGGGTTAGGGTAGTTATTAAACCTATCCCACTCTCTAGATACCCCTTAGCACGACAAGGAATATTATTTGGGTGTCCAGCCATGGAGAAGAGTTTAGACACTAGGAGAAGATAAGGAACACACCCATTATCCTGAAATCACATTAGGATTCTCTTTTTAACCTGTTCCTTAGTACACTAGTGCTTAGGAAATCTATTGGAGGCAGAAGCAGTCAAGGGTAGCTTAGGGTTAGGGTTAGGGTTAGGGTTAGGGTTAGGGTACGGCTTAGGGTACGGGTTCGGGTACGGGTTCGGGTACGGCGTAGGGTATGGGTTAGGATTAGGGTTAGGGTTAGTTTGAGGGTTAGGGCTCGGTTTAGGTTACGGGTTAGGATTAGTGTACGTGTTAGGGTTAGGGTATGCGTTAGGGTTAGGGTAGTTATTAAACCTATCCCACTCTCTAGATACCACTTAGCACGTCAAGGAATATTATTTGGGGGTCCAGCCATGGAGAAGAGTTTAGACACAAGGAGAAGATAAGGAACACACACATTATCAAGAAATCACATTAGGATTCTCTTTTTAACCTATTCCTTAAAACACTATTGCTTAGGAAATCTATTGGAGGCAGAAGCAGTCAAGGGTAGCTTAGTGTTAGGGTTAGGGTTACGGTTAGGGTTAGGGTACGGCTTAGGGTACGGGTTCGGGTACGGGTTCGGGTACGGCGTAGGGTATGGGTTCGGGTTAGGTTGAGGGTTAGTTTGAGGGTTAGGGCTCGGTTTAGGTTACGGGTTAGGATTAGTGTACGTGTTAGGGTTAAGGTAGAGGTTAGGGATAGGGTACGCGTTAGGGTTTGGGTAGTTATTAAACCTATCCCACTCTCTAGATACCCCTTAGCACGTCAAGGAATATTATTTGGGTGTCCAGCCATGGAGAAGAGTTTAGACACTAGGAGAAGATAAGGAACACACCCATTATCAAGAAATCACATTAGGATTCTATTTTGAACCTGTTCCTTAAAACACTAGTGCTTAGGAAATCTATTGGAGGCAGAAGCAGTCAAGGGTAGCTTAGGGTTAGGGTTAGGGTTAGCTTTAGGGTACGGCTTAGGGTACGGGTTCGGGTACGGCATAGGGTATGGTTTAGGGTTAGGGTTAGGGTTAGTTTGAGGGTTAGGGCTAGGTTTAGGGTACGGGTTAGGATTAGGGTACGTGTTAGGGTTAGGGTACGCGTTAGGGTTAGGGTAGTTATTAAACCTATCCCACTCTCTAGATACCCCTTAGCACGTCAAGGAATATTATTTGGGGGTCCAGCCATGGAGAAGAGTTTAGACACTAGGAGAAGATAATGAACACACCCATTATCAAGAAATCACATTAGGATTCTCTTTTTAACCTGTTCCTTAAAACACTAGTGCTTAGGAAATCTATTGGAGGCAGAAGCAGTCAAGGGTAGCTTAGGGTTAGGGTTAGGGTTAGGTTTAGGGTTAGGGTTAGGGTACGGCTTAGGGTACGGGTTCGGGTACGGGTTCGTGTACGGCGTAGGGTATGGGTTAGGGTTAGGGTTAGGGTTAGTTTGAAGGTTAGGGCTCAGTTTAGGGTACGGGTTAGGATTAGGGTTCGTGTTAGGGTTAGGGTAGGGGTTAGGGTTAGGGTACGCGTTAGGGTTAGGGTAGTTATTAAACCTAACCCACTCTCTAGATACCCCTTAGCACGTCAAGGAATATTATTTGGGGGTCCAGCAATGGAGAAGAGTTTAGACAATAGGAGAAGATAAGGAACACACCCATTATCCTGAAATCACATTAGGATTCTCTTTTTAACCTGTTCCTTAAAACACTAGTGCTTAGGAAATCTATTGGAGGCAGAAGCAGTCAAGGGTAGCTTAGGGTTAGGGTTAGGGTTAGGGTTAGGGTTAGTGTTAGGGTACGGGTTCGGGTACGGGTTCGGGTACGGCGTAGGGTATGGGTTAGGGTTAGGGTTAGGGTTAGGGTTAGTTTGAGGGTTAGGGCTCGGTTTAGGGTACGTGTTAGGGTTAGGGTAGGGGTTAGGGTTAGGGTACGCGTTAGGGTTAGGGTAGTTATTAAACCTATCCCCCTCTCTAGATACCCCTTAGCACGTCAAGATATATTATTTGGGGGTCCAGCCATGGAGAAGAGTTTAGACACTAGGAGAAGATAAGGAACACACCCATTATCAAGAATCACATTAGGATTCTCTTTTTAACCTGTTCCTTAAAACATGAGTGCTTAGGAAATCTATTGCAGGCAGAAGCAGTCAAGAGTAGCTTAGGGTTAGGGTTAGGGTTAGGGTTAGGGTACGGCTTAAGGTACGGGTTCGGGTACGGTTTCGGGTACGGTGTAGGGTATGGGTTAGGGTTAGGGTTAGGGTTTTTTGAGGGTTAGGGCTCGGTTTAGGGTACGGGTTAGGATTAGGGTACGTGTTAAGGTTAGGGTAGGGGTTAGGGTTAGGGTACGCGTTAGGGTTAGGGTACGCGTTAGGGTTAGGGTAGTTATTAAACCTATCCCACTCCCTAGATACCGCTTAGCACGTCAAGGAATATTATTTGCGGGTCCAGCCATGGAGAAGAGTTTAGACAGTAGGAGAAGATAAGGAACACATGCATTATCAAGAAATCACATTAGGATTCTCTTTTTAACCTGTTCCTTAAAACACTAGTGCTTAGGAATTCTATTGGAGGCAGAAGCAGTCAAGGGTAGCTTAGGGTTAGGGTTAGTGTTAGGGTTAGGGTTAGGGTACGGCTTAGGGTACGGGTTCGGGTACGGGTTCGTGTACGGCGTAGGGTATGAGTTAGGGTTAGGGTTAGGGTTAGTTTGAAGGTTAGGTCTCGGTTTAGGGTACGGGTTAGGATTAGGGTTCGTGTTAGGGTTAGGGTAGGGGTTAGGGTTCGGGTACGCGTTAGGGTTAGGGTAGTTATTAAACCTATCCCACTCTCTAGATACCCCTTAGCACGACAAGGAATATTATTTGGGTGTCCAGCCATGGAGAAGAGTTTAGACACTAGGAGAAGATAAGGAACACACCCATTATCCTGAAATCACATTAGGATTCTCTTTTTAACCTGTTCCTTAGTACACTAGTGCTTAGGAAATCTATTGGAGGCAGAAGCAGTCAAGGGTAGCTTAGGGTTAGGGTTAGGGTTAGGGTTAGGGTTAGGGTACGGCTTAGGGTACGGGTTCGGGTACGGGTTCGGGTACGGCGTAGGGTATGGGTTAGGATTAGGGTTAGGGTTAGTTTGAGGGTTAGGGCTCGGTTTAGGTTACGGGTTAGGATTAGTGTACGTGTTAGGGTTAGGGTATGCGTTAGGGTTAGGGTAGTTATTAAACCTATCCCACTCTCTAGATACCACTTAGCACGTCAAGGAATATTATTTGGGGGTCCAGCCATGGAGAAGAGTTTAGACACTAGGAGAAGATAAGGAACACACACATTATCAAGAAATCACATTAGGATTCTCTTTTTAACCTATTCCTTAAAACACTATTGCTTAGGAAATCTATTGGAGGCAGAAGCAGTCAAGGGTAGCTTAGTGTTAGGGTTAGGGTTACGGTTAGGGTTAGGGTACGGCTTAGGGTACGGGTTCGGGTACGGGTTCGGGTACGGCGTAGGGTATGGGTTCGGGTTAGGTTGAGGGTTAGTTTGAGGGTTAGGGCTCGGTTTAGGTTACGGGTTAGGATTAGTGTACGTGTTAGGGTTAAGGTAGAGGTTAGGGATAGGGTACGCGTTAGGGTTTGGGTAGTTATTAAACCTATCCCACTCTCTAGATACCCCTTAGCACGTCAAGGAATATTATTTGGGTGTCCAGCCATGGAGAAGAGTTTAGACACTAGGAGAAGATAAGGAACACACCCATTATCAAGAAATCACATTAGGATTCTATTTTGAACCTGTTCCTTAAAACACTAGTGCTTAGGAAATCTATTGGAGGCAGAAGCAGTCAAGGGTAGCTTAGGGTTAGGGTTAGGGTTAGCTTTAGGGTACGGCTTAGGGTACGGGTTCGGGTACGGCATAGGGTATGGTTTAGGGTTAGGGTTAGGGTTAGTTTGAGGGTTAGGGCTAGGTTTAGGGTACGGGTTAGGATTAGGGTACGTGTTAGGGTTAGGGTACGCGTTAGGGTTAGGGTAGTTATTAAACCTATCCCACTCTCTAGATACCCCTTAGCACGTCAAGGAATATTATTTGGGGGTCCAGCCATGGAGAAGAGTTTAGACACTAGGAGAAGATAATGAACACACCCATTATCAAGAAATCACATTAGGATTCTCTTTTTAACCTGTTCCTTAAAACACTAGTGCTTAGGAAATCTATTGGAGGCAGAAGCAGTCAAGGGTAGCATAGGGTTAGGGTTAGGTTTAGGGTTAGGGTTAGTGTTAGGGTACGGGTTCGGGTACGTGTCCGGGTACGGCGTAGGGTATGGGTTAGGGTTAGGGTTAGGATTAGTTTGAAGGTTAGGGCTCGGTTTAGTGTACGGGTTAGGATTAGGGTTCGTGTTAGGGTTAGGGTAGGGGTTAGGGTTAGCGTTAGGGTTAGGGTAGTTATTAAACCTATAGATACCCCTTAGCACGTCAAGGAATATTATTTGGGGTTCCAGCAATGGAGAAGAGTTTAGAAACTAGGAGAAGATAAGGAACACACCCATTATCCTGAAATCACATTAGGATTCTCTTTTTAACCTGTTCCTTAATACACTAGTGCTTAGGAAATCTATTGGAGGCAGAAGCAGTCAAGGGTAGCTTAGGTTTAGGGTTAGGGTTAGGGTTAGGGTTAGGGTACGGCTTAGAGTACGGGTTCGGGTACGGGTTCGGGTACGGCATAGGGTATGGGTTAGGGTTAGGGTTAGGGTTAGTTTGAGGGTTAGGGCTCGGTTTAGGGTACGGGTTAGGATTAGTGTACGTGTTAAGGTTAGGGTAGAGGTTAGGGTTAGGGTACGCGTTAGGGTTAGGGTAGTTATTAAAACTATCCCACTATCTAGATACCCCTTAGCACGTCAAGGAATATTATTTGGTGGTCCAGCCATGGAGAAGAGTTTAGACACTAGGAGAAGATAAGGAACACACCCATTATCAAGAAATCACATTAGGATTCTCTTTTTAACCTGTTCCTTAAAACACTAGTGCTTAGGAAATCTATTGGAGGCAGAAGCAGTCAAGGGTAGCTTAGGGTTAGGGTTCGGGTTATTGTTAGGGTAAGGCTTAGGGTACGGGTTCGGGTACGGCGTAGGGTATGGGTTAGGGTTAGGGTTAGGGATAGTTTGAGGGTTAGGGCTCGGTTTATGTTACGGGTTAGGATTAGTGTACGTGTTAGGGTTAGGGTAGAGGTTAGGGTTAGGGTACGCGTTAGGGTTAGGGTAGTTATTAAACCTATCCCACTCTCTAGATACCCCTTAGCACGTCAAGGAATATTATTTGGGGGTCCAGCCATGGAGAAGAGTTTAGACACTAGGAGAAGATAAGGAACACACCCATTATCAAGAAATCACATTAGGATTCTCTTTTTAACCTGTTCCTTAAAATACTAGTGCTTAGGAAATCTATTGGAGGCAGAAGCAGTCAAGGGTAGCTTAGGGTTAGGGTTAGGGTTAGGTTTAGGGTTAGGGTTAGGGTACGGCTTAGGGTACGGTTTCGGGTACGGGTTCGTGTACGGCGTAGGGTATGGTTTAGGGTTAGGGTTAGGGTTAGTTTGAAGGTTAGGGCTCGGTTTAGGGTACGGGTTAGGATTAGGGTTCGTGTTAGGGTTAGGGTAGGGGTTAGGGTTAGGGTTAGGGATAGTTTGAGGGTTAGGGCTCGGTTTAGGTTACGGGTTAGGATTAGGGTACGTGTTAGGGTTAGGTTAGGGGTTAGGGTTAGGATACGCGTTACGGTTAGGGTAGTTATTAAACCTATCCCACTCTCTAGATACTCCTTAGCACGTCAAGGAATATTATTTGGGTGTCCAGCCATGGAGAAGAGTTTAGACACTAGCAGAAGATAAGGAACACACCCATTATCAAGAAATCACATTAGGATTCTCTTTTTAACCTGTTCCTTAAAATACTAGTGCTTAGGAAATCTATTGGAGGCAGAAGCAGTCAAGGGTAGCTTAGGGTTAGGGTTAGGGTTAGGTTTAGGGTTAGGGTTAGGGTACGGCTTAGGGTACGGGTTCGGGTACGGGTTCGTGTACGGCGTAGGGTATGGGTTAGGGTTAGGGTTAGGGTTAGTTTGAAGGTTAGGGCTCGGTTTAGGGTACGGGTTAGGATTAGGGTTCGTGTTAGGGTTAGGGTAGGGGTTAGGGTTAGGGTACGCGTTAGGGTTAGGGTAGTTATTAAACCTAACCCACTCTCTAGATACCCCTTAGCACGTCAAGGAATATTATTTGGGGGTCCAGCAATGGAGAAGAGTTTAGACACTAGGAGAAGATAAGGAACACACCCATTATCCTGAAATCACATTAGGATTCTCTTTTTAACCTGTTCCTTAAAACACTAGTGCTTAGGAAATCTATTGGAGGCAGAAGCAGTCAAGGGTAGCTTAGGGTTAGGGTTAGGGTTAGGGTTAGGGTTAGTGTTAGGGTACGGGTTCGGGTACGGGTTCGGGTACGGCGTAGGGTATGGGTTAGGGTTAGGGTTAGGGTTAGGGTTAGTTTGAGGGTTAGGGCTCGGTTTAGGGTACGTGTTAGGGTTAGGGTAGGGGTTAGGGTTAGGGTACGCGTTAGGGTTAGGGTAGTTATTAAACCTATCCCCCTCTCTAGATACCCCTTAGCACGTCAAGTTATATTATTTGGGGGTCCAGCCATGGAGAAGAGTTTAGACACTAGGAGAAGATAAGGAACACACCCATTATCAAGAATCACATTAGGATTCTCTTTTTAACCTGTTCCTTAAAACATGAGTGCTTAGGAAATCTATTGCAGGCAGAAGCAGTCAAGAGTAGCTTAGGGTTAGGGTTAGGGTTAGGGTTAGGGTACGGCTTAAGGTACGGGTTCGGGTACGGTTTCGGGTACGGTGTAGGGTATGGGTTAGGGTTAGGGTTAGGGTTTTTTGAGGGTTAGGGCTCGGTTTAGGGTACGGGTTAGGATTAGGGTACGTGTTAAGGTTAGGGTAGGGGTTAGGGTTAGGGTACGCGTTAGGGTTAGGGTACGCGTTAGGGTTAGGGTAGTTATTAAACCTATCCCACTCCCTAGATACCGCTTAGCACGTCAAGGAATATTATTTGCGGGTCCAGCCATGGAGAAGAGTTTAGACAGTAGGAGAAGATAAGGAACACACGCATTATCAAGAAATCACATTAGGATTCTCTTTTTAACCTGTTCCTTAAAACACTAGTGCTTAGGAATTCTATTGGAGGCAGAAGCAGTCAAGGGTAGCTTAGGGTTAGGGTTAGGGTTAGGGTTAGGGTTAGGGTACGGCTTAGGGTACGGGTTCGGGTACGGGTTCGTGTACGGCGTAGGGTATGGGTTAGGGTTAGGGTTAGGGTTAGTTTGAAGGTTAGGTCTCGGTTTAGGGTACGGGTTAGGATTAGGGTTCGTGTTAGGGTTAGGGTAGGGGTTAGGGTTCGGGTACGCGTTAGGGTTAGGGTAGTTATTAAACCTATCCCACTCTCTAGATACCCCTTAGCACGACAAGGAATATTATTTGGGTGTCCAGCCATGGAGAAGAGTTTAGACACTAGGAGAAGATAAGGAACACACCCATTATCCTGAAATCACATTAGGATTCTCTTTTTAACCTGTTCCTTAGTACACTAGTGCTTAGGAAATCTATTGGAGGCAGAAGCAGTCAAGGGTAGCTTAGGGTTAGGGTTAGGGTTAGGGTTAGGGTTAGGGTACGGCTTAGGGTACGGGTTCGGGTACGGGTTCGGGTACGGCGTAGGGTATGGGTTAGGATTAGGGTTAGGGTTAGTTTGAGGGTTAGGGCTCGGTTTAGGTTACGGGTTAGGATTAGTGTACGTGTTAGGGTTAGGGTATGCGTTAGGGTTAGGGTAGTTATTAAACCTATCCCACTCTCTAGATACCACTTAGCACGTCAAGGAATATTATTTGGGGGTCCAGCCATGGAGAAGAGTTTAGACACTAGGAGAAGATAAGGAACACACACATTATCAAGAAATCACATTAGGATTCTCTTTTTAACCTATTCCTTAAAACACTATTGCTTAGGAAATCTATTGGAGGCAGAAGCAGTCAAGGGTAGCTTAGTGTTAGGGTTAGGGTTACGGTTAGGGTTAGGGTACGGCTTAGGGTACGGGTTCGGGTACGGGTTCGGGTACGGCGTAGGGTATGGGTTCGGGTTAGGTTGAGGGTTAGTTTGAGGGTTAGGGCTCGGTTTAGGTTACGGGTTAGGATTAGTGTACGTGTTAGGGTTAAGGTAGAGGTTAGGGATAGGGTACGCGTTAGGGTTTGGGTAGTTATTAAACCTATCCCACTCTCTAGATACCCCTTAGCACGTCAAGGAATATTATTTGGGTGTCCAGCCATGGAGAAGAGTTTAGACACTAGGAGAAGATAAGGAACACACCCATTATCAAGAAATCACATTAGGATTCTATTTTGAACCTGTTCCTTAAAACACTAGTGCTTAGGAAATCTATTGGAGGCAGAAGCAGTCAAGGGTAGCTTAGGGTTAGGGTTAGGGTTAGCTTTAGGGTACGGCTTAGGGTACGGGTTCGGGTACGGCATAGGGTATGGTTTAGGGTTAGGGTTAGGGTTAGTTTGAGGGTTAGGGCTAGGTTTAGGGTACGGGTTAGGATTAGGGTACGTGTTAGGGTTAGGGTACGCGTTAGGGTTAGGGTAGTTATTAAACCTATCCCACTCTCTAGATACCCCTTAGCACGTCAAGGAATATTATTTGGGGGTCCAGCCATGGAGAAGAGTTTAGACACTAGGAGAAGATAATGAACACACCCATTATCAAGAAATCACATTAGGATTCTCTTTTTAACCTGTTCCTTAAAACACTAGTGCTTAGGAAATCTATTGGAGGCAGAAGCAGTCAAGGGTAGCTTAGGGTTAGGGTTAGGGTTAGGTTTAGGGTTAGGGTTAGGGTACGGCTTAGGGTACGGGTTCGGGTACGGGTTCGTGTACGGCGTAGGGTATGGGTTAGGGTTAGGGTTAGGGTTAGTTTGAAGGTTAGGGCTCGGTTTAGGGTACGGGTTAGGATTAGGGTTCGTGTTAGGGTTAGGGTAGGGGTTAGGGTTAGGGTACGCGTTAGGGTTAGGGTAGTTATTAAACCTAACCCACTCTCTAGATACCCCTTAGCACGTCAAGGAATATTATTTGGGGGTCCAGCAATGGAGAAGAGTTTAGACAATAGGAGAAGATAAGGAACACACCCATTATCCTGAAATCACATTAGGATTCTCTTTTTAACCTGTTCCTTAAAACACTAGTGCTTAGGAAATCTATTGGAGGCAGAAGCAGTCAAGGGTAGCTTAGGGTTAGGGTTAGGGTTAGGGTTAGGGTTAGTGTTAGGGTACGGGTTCGGGTACGGGTTCGGGTACGGCGTAGGGTATGGGTTAGGGTTAGGGTTAGGGTTAGGGTTAGTTTGAGGGTTAGGGCTCGGTTTAGGGTACGTGTTAGGGTTAGGGTAGGGGTTAGGGTTAGGGTACGCGTTAGGGTTAGGGTAGTTATTAAACCTATCCCCCTCTCTAGATACCCCTTAGCACGTCAAGATATATTATTTGGGGGTCCAGCCATGGAGAAGAGTTTAGACACTAGGAGAAGATAAGGAACACACCCATTATCAAGAATCACATTAGGATTCTCTTTTTAACCTGTTCCTTAAAACATGAGTGCTTAGGAAATCTATTGCAGGCAGAAGCAGTCAAGAGTAGCTTAGGGTTAGGGTTAGGGTTAGGGTTAGGGTACGGCTTAAGGTACGGGTTCGGGTACGGTTTCGGGTACGGTGTAGGGTATGGGTTAGGGTTAGGGTTAGGGTTTTTTGAGGGTTAGGGCTCGGTTTAGGGTACGGGTTAGGATTAGGGTACGTGTTAAGGTTAGGGTAGGGGTTAGGGTTAGGGTACGCGTTAGGGTTAGGGTACGCGTTAGGGTTAGGGTAGTTATTAAACCTATCCCACTCCCTAGATACCGCTTAGCACGTCAAGGAATATTATTTGCGGGTCCAGCCATGGAGAAGAGTTTAGACAGTAGGAGAAGATAAGGAACACACGCATTATCAAGAAATCACATTAGGATTCTCTTTTTAACCTGTTCCTTAAAACACTAGTGCTTAGGAATTCTATTGGAGGCAGAAGCAGTCAAGGGTAGCTTAGGGTTAGGGTTAGTGTTAGGGTTAGGGTTAGGGTACGGCTTAGGGTACGGGTTCGGGTACGGGTTCGTGTACGGCGTAGGGTATGAGTTAGGGTTAGGGTTAGGGTTAGTTTGAAGGTTAGGTCTCGGTTTAGGGTACGGGTTAGGATTAGGGTTCGTGTTAGGGTTAGGGTAGGGGTTAGGGTTCGGGTACGCGTTAGGGTTAGGGTAGTTATTAAACCTATCCCACTCTCTAGATACCCCTTAGCACGACAAGGAATATTATTTGGGTGTCCAGCCATGGAGAAGAGTTTAGACACTAGGAGAAGATAAGGAACACACCCATTATCCTGAAATCACATTAGGATTCTCTTTTTAACCTGTTCCTTAGTACACTAGTGCTTAGGAAATCTATTGGAGGCAGAAGCAGTCAAGGGTAGCTTAGGGTTAGGGTTAGGGTTAGGGTTAGGGTTAGGGTACGGCTTAGGGTACGGGTTCGGGTACGGGTTCGGGTACGGCGTAGGGTATGGGTTAGGATTAGGGTTAGGGTTAGTTTGAGGGTTAGGGCTCGGTTTAGGTTACGGGTTAGGATTAGTGTACGTGTTAGGGTTAGGGTATGCGTTAGGGTTAGGGTAGTTATTAAACCTATCCCACTCTCTAGATACCACTTAGCACGTCAAGGAATATTATTTGGGGGTCCAGCCATGGAGAAGAGTTTAGACACTAGGAGAAGATAAGGAACACACACATTATCAAGAAATCACATTAGGATTCTCTTTTTAACCTATTCCTTAAAACACTATTGCTTAGGAAATCTATTGGAGGCAGAAGCAGTCAAGGGTAGCTTAGTGTTAGGGTTAGGGTTACGGTTAGGGTTAGGGTACGGCTTAGGGTACGGGTTCGGGTACGGGTTCGGGTACGGCGTAGGGTATGGGTTCGGGTTAGGTTGAGGGTTAGTTTGAGGGTTAGGGCTCGGTTTAGGTTACGGGTTAGGATTAGTGTACGTGTTAGGGTTAAGGTAGAGGTTAGGGATAGGGTACGCGTTAGGGTTTGGGTAGTTATTAAACCTATCCCACTCTCTAGATACCCCTTAGCACGTCAAGGAATATTATTTGGGTGTCCAGCCATGGAGAAGAGTTTAGACACTAGGAGAAGATAAGGAACACACCCATTATCAAGAAATCACATTAGGATTCTCTTTTTAACCTGTTCCTTAAAACACTAGTGCTTAGGAAATCTATTGGAGGCAGAAGCAGTCAAGGGTAGCATAGGGTTAGGGTTAGGTTTAGGGTTAGGGTTAGTGTTAGGGTACGGGTTCGGGTACGTGTCCGGGTACGGCGTAGGGTATGGGTTAGGGTTAGGGTTAGGATTAGTTTGAAGGTTAGGGCTCGGTTTAGTGTACGGGTTAGGATTAGGGTTCGTGTTAGGGTTAGGGTAGGGGTTAGGGTTAGCGTTAGGGTTAGGGTAGTTATTAAACCTATAGATACCCCTTAGCACGTCAAGGAATATTATTTGGGGTTCCAGCAATGGAGAAGAGTTTAGAAACTAGGAGAAGATAAGGAACACACCCATTATCCTGAAATCACATTAGGATTCTCTTTTTAACCTGTTCCTTAATACACTAGTGCTTAGGAAATCTATTGGAGGCAGAAGCAGTCAAGGGTAGCTTAGGTTTAGGGTTAGGGTTAGGGTTAGGGTTAGGGTACGGCTTAGAGTACGGGTTCGGGTACGGGTTCGGGTACGGCATAGGGTATGGGTTAGGGTTAGGGTTAGGGTTAGTTTGAGGGTTAGGGCTCGGTTTAGGGTACGGGTTAGGATTAGTGTACGTGTTAAGGTTAGGGTAGAGGTTAGGGTTAGGGTACGCGTTAGGGTTAGGGTAGTTATTAAAACTATCCCACTATCTAGATACCCCTTAGCACGTCAAGGAATATTATTTGGTGGTCCAGCCATGGAGAAGAGTTTAGACACTAGGAGAAGATAAGGAACACACCCATTATCAAGAAATCACATTAGGATTCTCTTTTTAACCTGTTCCTTAAAACACTAGTGCTTAGGAAATCTATTGGAGGCAGAAGCAGTCAAGGGTAGCTTAGGGTTAGGGTTCGGGTTATTGTTAGGGTAAGGCTTAGGGTACGGGTTCGGGTACGGCGTAGGGTATGGGTTAGGGTTAGGGTTAGGGATAGTTTGAGGGTTAGGGCTCGGTTTATGTTACGGGTTAGGATTAGTGTACGTGTTAGGGTTAGGGTAGAGGTTAGGGTTAGGGTACGCGTTAGGGTTAGGGTAGTTATTAAACCTATCCCACTCTCTAGATACCCCTTAGCACGTCAAGGAATATTATTTGGGGGTCCAGCCATGGAGAAGAGTTTAGACACTAGGAGAAGATAAGGAACACACCCATTATCAAGAAATCACATTAGGATTCTCTTTTTAACCTGTTCCTTAAAATACTAGTGCTTAGGAAATCTATTGGAGGCAGAAGCAGTCAAGGGTAGCTTAGGGTTAGGGTTAGGGTTAGGTTTAGGGTTAGGGTTAGGGTACGGCTTAGGGTACGGTTTCGGGTACGGGTTCGTGTACGGCGTAGGGTATGGTTTAGGGTTAGGGTTAGGGTTAGTTTGAAGGTTAGGGCTCGGTTTAGGGTACGGGTTAGGATTAGGGTTCGTGTTAGGGTTAGGGTAGGGGTTAGGGTTAGGGTACGCGTTAGGGTTAGGGTAGTTATTAAACCTATCCCACTCTCTAGATACCCCTTAGCACGTCAAGGAATATTATTTGGGGGTCCAGCCATGGAGAAGAGTTTAGACACTAGGAGAAGATAAGGAACACACCCATTATCAAGAAATCACTTTAGGATTCTCTTTTTAACCTGTTCCTTAAAACACTAGTGCTTAGGAAATCTATTGGAGGCAGAAGCAGTCAAGGGTAGCTTAGGGTTAGGGTTAGGGTTAGGGTTAGGGTTAGCTTTATGGTACCGCTTAGGTTACGGTTTCGGGTACGGCGTAGGGTATGGGTTAGAGTTAGGGTTAGGGTTAATTTGAGGGTTAGGGCTCGGTTTAGGGTACGGGTTAGGATTAGTGTACGTGTTAAGGTTAGGGTAGAGGTTAGGGTTAGGGTACGCGTTAGGGTTAGGGTAGTTATTAAAACTATCCCACTCTCTAGATACCCCTTAGCACGTCAAGGAATATTATTTGGGGGTCCAGCCATGGAGAAGAGTTTAGACATTAGGAGAAGATAAGGAACACACCCATTATCCTGAAATCACATTAGGATTCTCTTTGTAACCTGTTCCTTAGTACACTAGTGCTTAGGAAATCTATTGGAGGCAGAAGCAGTCAAGGGTAGCTTAGGGTTAGGGTTAGGGTTAGGGTTAGGTTTAGGGTACGGCTTAGGGTACGGGTTCGGGTACGGGTTCGGGTACGGCGTAGGGTATGGGTTAGGGTTAGGGTTAGAGTTAGTTTGAGGGTTAGGGCTCGGTTTAGGTTACGGGTTAGGATTAGTGTACGTGTTGGGGTTAGGGTATGCATTAGGGTTAGGGTAGTTATTAAACCTATCCCACTCTCTAGATACCACTTAGCACGTCAAGGAATATTATTTGGGGGTCCAGCCATGGAGAAGAGTTTAGACACTACGAGAAGATAAGGAACACACACATTATCAAGAAATCACATTAGGATTCTCTTTTTAACCTATTCCTTAAAACACTATTGTTTAGGAAATCTATTGGAGGCAGAAGCAGTCAAGGGTAGCTTAGGGTTAGGGTTAGGGTTAGGGTTAGGGTTAGGGTACGGCTTAGGGTACGGGTTCGGGTACGGGTTCTGGTACGGCGTAGGGTATGTGTTTGGGTTAGGTTGAGGGTTAGTTTGAGGGTTAGGGCTCGGTTTAGGTTACGGGTTAGGATTAGTGTACGTGTTAGGGTTAAGGTAGAGGTTAGGGATAGGGTACGTGTTAGGGTTTGTGTAGTTATTAAACCTATCCCACTCTCTAGATACCCCTTAGCACGTCAAGGAATATAATTTGGGTGTCCAGCCATGGAGAAGAGTTTAGACACTAGGAGAAGATAAGGAACACACCCATTATCAAGAAATCACATTAGGATTCTCTTTTTAACCTGTTCCTTAAAACACTAGTGCTTAGGAAATCTATTGGAGGCAGAAGCAGTCAAGGGTAGCTTAGGGTTAGGGTTAGGGTTAGGGCTAGGGTTAGGTGCGGTGAATAGGGGGTGTTGAGTCCTGTTCACTGAGCAAGGAGTAGGTCTTGTCTATTACATATTGGGTGTATGGAACGGTATCTGAGCGAATTTGAAACCCTTGTTTTATGCCTCACCCCACCTCACCTTTCCCGTTAAGCAGCCATAGTGTGTTTTCTAAACGTGTGACTCTGTTCTGTTTTGTAATTCAGTTCAAGTGTAGCGGTTTTTACATTCCCTCTATAAGTGATACCTTATGATAAGTGTCTATTTCTGTGTGACTTATTTCATTTAGAATCGTCGTACCTAAATCCACTCATCTTGCTTCTACTAGCCTTATGACATTGATTTCATGTCTGAGTGATATTCCATTGTACATAAGGACCACAACTTCTTTATCCATTTTTCTCTTTCCTGGGATATTTAAGGTGTCATGAAGTGGAGGTTCTTGTCAACAGAGCAGCCCTAAACTTTGGGGTGCCTGTGTCTTGCTGATTTTTAGTTTTCCCAATTTATACGCCCATGAGTGGACGTGCCCTATGCTCCTAGAGCTGTGTTTTTTCGATGTTTCAGGACACACCGTACACTTCTCCAGAGTGGCTGTTGGCAATTTACATCCCGCCCATCAGTGTAGCAAGGCTGCCATTTCTCCATGGCCTGTCCTGCTTTTCTGGTTTTGACACTTTTTGCAGCATGACCCTTTTGACCGATGGGAAGCGAGACTTCTTTGGAGCGCTGATTTGCCTTTCCAGGTTGCTTGGTTGGCCAAAAAGGGCGTATGCGTTTTTTCCTGAATATATTCAGGAAAAAACGCATACGCCCTTTTTGGCCAAGGGCATCATTGTCGACGTTTTGCCGCTTTTCATGTGTTTTAAACGCGATTTGAATATACCTCCTGAAATCTGTTTCCTGCAATTCTGCCTTGCTTTCAAATCCTCTTCGTTGCCTTCCCTCAATATATCTGTGGATGAGAGTTATCATTTATAACTCTGCGGGTTTGTGAATTGCAGTGTCCCTGAGCTCCATTTTTCAACTCGCTTTTTTGGGAGCTGGCCGCCAAAGCGCGGGATTGCCTCAGGCCCTATTCTGCTTCTGGGCGGCAGGCTGAGCCTGTGGTTAATTCTTCTTCCTGATGGGAAAATAGAGTGACCTGTGCCTGTCCCAACACCTAGATCTAGTCTCTCATTGGTTGCCCCTCTTCCCGTTCATCCTTAGGACAAATTGCAACATGTAGGAAACAGGAGCTTAAAGGTGCTGATTCTCCAAGTAGGGAGATTGCTAGTAAAGTAGCTGGAAAGGCGAACCCGAGCACAAGGAGATGAGAAATGAGGTGCGTATTAGAAACCTTTCAAAATCACACGGTGTACCATCTTCTGGGTTTCTCATGCATGTTTTCGATGTAGGAAGATGCCCTTGAACCTGGAGATTTGGGACCCATGGGATGGGTACCAGGCAGTATTACTTTGAAGGGTCTGCGTTTGCTCACCCAACCTTTCAGCCCCAAGAGTGTCCACCCTTATGTCTCATCCAGCTGTGGGTCTAGATATGGTCAATCCAGGTTGCATCACAGCCTCTGAACGAATTTTGTAAGAATTTCTCTCTCTTTCACTGTCTTTGTTTTACGGGTTTTTAAAAGTAATTTATATTTATAATGGGATTTAGCTGCTTTTCACGGCTGTGTTTATGCGGCTTTACACCCACTTGACTCACTTCCAGACAGATATCAATACATAGTTTTTAAGATTCTTACTAGTCACATATATTCTTGTGCGGTGAATAGGGGGTGTTGAGTCCAGTTCACTGAGCAAGGAGTAGGTCTTGTCTATTACATATTGGGTGTATGGAACGGTATCTGAGCGAATTTGAAACCCTTGTTTTATGCATCACCCCACCTCACCTTTCCCGTTAAGCAGCCATAGTGTGTTTTCTAAACGTGTGACTCTGTTCTGTTTTGTAATTCAGTTCAAGTGTAGCGGGTTTTACATCCCCTCTATAAGTGATAGCTTATGATAAGTGTCTATTTCTGTGTGACTTATTTCACTTAGAATCGTCGTACCTAAATCCACTCATCTTGCTTCTACTAGCTTTATGACATTGATTTCATGTCTGAGTGATATTCCATTGTACATAAGGACCACAACTTCTTTATCCATTTTTCTCTTTCCTGGGATATTTAAGGTGTCATGAAGTGGAGGTTCTTGTCAACAGAGCAGCCCTAAACTTTGGGGTGCCTGTGTCTTGCTGATTTTTAGTTTTCCCAATTTATACGCCCATGAGTGGACGTGCCCTATGCTCCTAGAGCTGTGTTTTTTCGATGTTTCAGGACACACCGTACACTTCTCCAGAGTGGCTGTTGGCAATTTACATCCCGCCCATCAGTGTAGCAAGGCTGCCATTTCTCCATGGCCTGTCCTGCATTTCTGGTTTTGACACTTTTTGCAGCATGACCCTTTTGACCGATGGGAAGCGAGACTTCTTTGTAGCGCTGATTTGCCTTTCCAGGTTGCTTGGTTGGCCAAAAAGGGCGTATGCGTTTTTTCCTGAATATATTCAGGAAAAAACGCATACGCCCTTTTTGGCCAAGGGCATCATTGTCGAAGTTTTGCCGCTTTTCATGTGCTTTAAAGGCGATTCGAATCTACCTCCTGAAATCTGTTTACTGCAATTCTGCCTTGCTTATAAATCCTCTTCCTTGCCTTCCCTCAATATATCTGTGGACGAGAGTTATCATTTATATCTCAGCAGGTTTGTGAATTGCAGTGCCCCTGAGCTCCATTTTTCAACTGTCTTTTTTGGGAGCTGGCCGCAAAAGCACGGGATTGCCTCAGGCCCTATTCAGGTTCCGGGGGGCAGGCTGAGCCTGTGGTTAATTCTTCTTCCTGATGGGAAAATAGAGTGACCTGTGCCTGTCCCAACACCTAGATCTAGTCTCTCATTGGTTGCCCCTCTTCCCGTTCATCCTTAGGACAAATTGCAACCTGTAGGAAACAGGAGCTTAAAGGTGCTGATTCTCCAAGTAGGGCGATTGCTAGTAAAGTAGCTGGAAAGGCGAACCCGAGCACAAGGAGATGAGAAATGAGGTGCGTATTAGAAACCTTTCAAAATCACACAGTGTACCATCTTCTGGGTTTCTCATGCATGTTTTCGATGTAGGAAGATGCCCTTGAACCTGGAGATTTGGGACCCATGGGATGGGTACCAGGCAGTATTACTTTAAAGGGTCTGCGTTTGCTCACCCAACCTCACCCAACCTTTCAGCCCCAAGAGTGTCCACCCTTATGTCTCATCCAGCTGTGGGTCTAGATATGGTCAATCCAGGTTGCATCACAGCCTCTGAACGAATTTTGTAAGAATTTCTCTCTCTTTCACTGTCTTTGTTTTACGGGTTTTTAAAAGTAATTTATTTTTATAATGGGGTTTAGCTGCTTTTCACGGCTGTGTTTATGCGGCTTTACACCCACTTGACTCACTTCCAGACAGATATCAATACATAGGTTTAAGATTCTTACTAGTCACATATATTCTTGTGCGGTGAATAGGGGGTGTTGAGTCCAGTTCACTGAGCAAGGAGTAGGTCTTGTCTATCACATATTGGGTGTACGGAACGGTATCTGAGCGAATTTGAAACCCTTGTTTTATGCATCACCCCACCTCACCTTTCCCGTTAAGCAGGCATATTGTGATTTGTAAACGTGTGACTCTGTTCTGTTTTGTAAATCAGTTCAAGTGTAGCGGTTTTTACATTCCCTCTATAAGTGATAGCTTATGATAAGTGTCTTTTTCTGTGTGACTTATTTCACTTAGGATCATCGTACCTAAATCCACTCATCTTGCTTCTACTAGCCTTATGACATTGATTTCATGTCTGAGTGATATTCCATTGTACATAAGGACCACAACTTCTTTATCCATTTTTCTCTTTCCTGGGATATTTAAGGTGTCATGAAGTGGAGGTTCTTGTCAACAGAGCAGCCCTAAACTTTGGGGTGCCTGTGTCATGCTGATTTTTAGTTTTCCCAATTTATACGCCCATGAGTGGACGTGCCCTATACTCCCTAAGCTGTGTTTTTTCGATGTTTCAGGACACACCGTACACTTCTCCAGAGTGGCTGTTGGCAATTTACATCCCGCCCATCAGCGTAGCAAGGCTGCCATTTCTCCATGGCCTGTCCTGCATTTCTGGTTTTGACACTTTTTGCAGCATGACCCTTTTGACCGATGGGAAGCGAGACTTCTTTGGAGCGCTGATTTGCCTTTCCAGGTTGCTTGGTTGGCCAAAAAGGGCGTATGCGTTTTTTCCTGAATATATTCAAGAAAAAACGCATACGCCCTTTTTGGCCAAGGGCATCATTGTCGACGTTTTGCCGCTTTTCATGTGCTTTAAAGGCGATTCGTATCTACCTCCTGAAATCTGTTTCCTGCAATTCTGCTTTGCTTTCAAATCCTCTTCGTTGCCTTCCCTCAATATATCTGTGGATGAGAGTTATCATTTATAACTCTGCGGGTTTGTGAATTGCAGTGTCCCTGAGCTCCATTTTTCAACTCGCTTTTTTGGGAGCTGGCCGCAAAAGCGCGGGATTGCCTCAGGCCCTATTCTGCTTCTGGGCGGCAGGCTGAGCCTGTGGTTAATTCTTCTTCCTGAGGGGAAAAAAGAGTGACCTGTGCCTGTCCCAACACCTAGATCTAGTCTCTCATTGGTTGCCCCTCTTCCCGTTCATCCTCAGGACAAATTGCAACCTGTAGGGAACAGGAGCTTAAAGGTGCTGATTCTCCAAGTAGGGAGATTGCTAGTAAAGTAGCTGGAAAGGCAAACCCGAGCACAAGGAGATGAGAAATGAGGTGCGTATTAGAAACCTTTCAAAATCACACGGTGTACCATCTTCTGGGTTTCTCATGCATGTTTTCGATGTAGCAAGATGCCCTTGAACCTGGAGATTTGGGACCCATGGGATGGGTACCACGCAGTATTACTTTAAAGGGTCTGCGTTTGCTCACCCAACCTCACCCAACCTTTCAGCCCCAAGAGTGTCCACCCTTATGTCTCATCCAGCTGTGGGTCTAGATATGGTCAATCCAGGTTGCATCACAGCCTCTGAACGAATTTTGTAAGAATTTCTCTCTCTTTCACTGTCTTTGTTTTACGGGTTTTTAAAAGTAATTTATTTTTATAATGGGGTTTAGCTGCTTTTCACGGCTGTGTTTATGCGGCTTTACACCCACTTGACTCACTTCCAGACAGATATCAATACATAGTTTTTAAGATTCTTACTAGTCACATATATTCTTGTGCGGTGAATAGGGGGTGTTGAGTCCAGTTCACTGAGCAAGGAGTAGGTCTTGTCTATTACATATTGGGTGTATGGAACGGTATCTGAGCGAATTTGAAACCCTTGTTTTATGCATCACCCCACCTCACCTTTCCCGTTAAGCAGCCATAGTGTGTTTTCTAAACGTGTGACTCTGTTCTGTTTTGTAATTCAGTTCAAGTGTAGCGGTTTTTACATTCCCTCTATAAGTGATACCTTATGATAAGTGTCTATTTCTGTGTGACTTATTTCATTTAGAATCGTCGTACCTAAATCCACTCATCTTGCTTCTACTAGCCTTATGACATTGATTTCATGTCTGAGTGATATTGCATTGTACATAAGGACCACAACTTCTTTATCCATTTTTCTCTTTCCTGGGATATTTAAGGTGTCATGAAGTGGAGGTTCTTGTCAACAGAGCAGCCCTAAACTTTGGGGTGCCTGTGTCTTGCTGATTTTTAGTTTTCCCAATTTATACGCCCATGAGTGGACGTGCCCTATGCTCCTAGAGCTGTGTTTTTTCGATGTTTCAGGACACACCGTACACTTCTCCAGAGTGGCTGTTGGCAATTTACATCCCGCCCATCAGTGTAGCAAGGCTGCCATTTCTCCATGGCCTGTCCTGCATTTCTGGTTTTGACACTTTTTGCAGCTTGACCCTTTTGACCGATGGGAAGCGAGACTTCTTTGGAGCGCTGATTTGCCTTTCCAGGTTGCTTGGTTGGCCAAAAAGGGCGTATGCGTTTTTTCCTGAATATATTCAGGAAAAAACGCATACGCCCTTTTTGGCCAAAGGCATCATTGTCGAAGTTTTGCCGCTTTTCATGTGCTTTAAAGGCGATTCGAATCTACCTCCTGAAATCTGTTTACTGCAATTCTGCCTTGCTTATAAATCCTCTTCCTTGCCTTCCCTCAATATATCTGTGGACGAGAGTTATCATTTATATCTCAGCAGGTTTGTGAATGGCAGTGCCCCTGAGCTCCATTTTTCAACTGTCTTTTTTGGGAGCTGGCCGCAAAAGCACGGGATTGCCTCAGGCCCTATTCAGGTTCCGGGGGGCAGGCTGAGCCTGTGGTTAATTCTTCTTCCTGATGGGAAAATAGAGTGACCTGTGCCTGTCCCAACACCTAGATCTAGTCTCTCATTGGTTGCCCCTCTTCCCGTTCATCCTTAGGACAAATTGCAACCTGTAGGAAACAGGAGCTTAAAGGTGCTGATTCTCCAAGTAGGGCGATTGCTAGTAAAGTAGCTGGAAAGGCGAACCCGAGCACAAGGAGATGAGAAATGAGGTGCGTATTAGAAACCTTTCAAAATCACACGGTGTACCATCTTCTGGGTTTCTCATGCATGTTTTCGATGTAGGAAGATGCCCTTGATCCTGGAGATTTGGGACCCATGGGATGGGTACCAGGCAGTATTACTTTAAAGGGTCTGCGTTTGCTCACCCAACCTCACCCAACCTTTCAGCCCCAAGAGTGTCCACCCTTATGTCTCATCCAGCTGTGGGTCTAGATATGGTCAATCCAGGTTGCATCACAGCCTCTGAACGAATTTTGTAAGAATTTCTCTCTCTTTCACTGTCTTTGTTTTACGGGTTTTTAAAAGTAATTTATTTTTATAATGGGGTTTAGCTGCTTTTCACGGCTGTGTTTATGCGGCTTTACACCCACTTGACTCACTTCCAGACAGATATCAATACATAGGTTTTAAGATTCTTACTAGTCACATATATTCTTGTGCGGTGAATGGGGGTGTTGAGTCCAGTTCACTGAGCAAGGAGTAGGTCTTGTCTATTACATATTGGGTGTATGGAACGGTATCTGAGCGAATTTGAAACCCTTGTTTTATGCATCACCCCACCTCACCTTTCCCGTTAAGCAGCCATAGTGTGTTTTCTAAACGTGTGACTCTGTTCTGTTTTGTAATTCAGTTCAAGTGTAGCGGGTTTTACATCCCCTCTATAAGTGATAGCTTATGATAAGTGTCTATTTCTGTGTGACTTATTTCACTTAGAATCGTCGTACCTAAATCCACTCATCTTGCTTCTACTAGCTTTATGACATTGATTTCATGTCTGAGTGATATTCCATTGTACATAAGGACCACAACTTCTTTATCCATTTTTCTCTTTCCTGGGATATTTAAGGTGTCATGAAGTGGAGGTTCTTGTCAACAGAGCAGCCCTAAACTTTGGGGTGCCTGTGTCTTGCTGATTTTTAGTTTTCCCAATTTATACGCCCATGAGTGGACGTGCCCTATACTCCCTAAGCTGTGTTTTTTCGATGTTTCAGGACACACCGTACACTTCTCCAGAGTGGCTGTTGGCAATTTACATCCCGCCCATCAGTGTAGCAAGGCTGCCATTTCTCCATGGCCTGTCCTGCACTTCTGGTTTTGACACTTTTTGCAGCATGAACCTTTTGACCGATGGGAAGCGAGACTTCTTTGTAGTGCTGATTTGCCTTTCCAGGTTGCTTGGTTGGCCAAAAAGGGCGTATGCGTTTTTTCCTGAATATATTCAGGAAAAAACGCATACGCCCTTTTTGGCCAAGGGCATCATTGTCGACGTTTTGCCGCTTTTCATGTGCTTTAAAGGCGATTCGAATCTACCTCCTGAAATCTGTTTCCTGCAATTCTGCCTTGCTTTCAAATCCTCTTTGTTGCCTTCCCTCAATATATCTGTGGATGAGAGTTATCATTTATAACTTTGCGGGTTTGTGAATTGCAGTGTCCCTGAGCTCCATTTTTCAACTGTTTTTTTGGGAGCTGTCCGCAAAAGCACGGGATTGCCTCAGGCCCTATTCTGCTTCTGGGCGGCAGGCTGAGCCTGTGGTTAATTCTTCTTCCTGAGGGGAAAAAAGAGTGACCTGTGAATGTCCAAACACCTAGATCTAGTCTCTCATTGGTTGCCCCTCTTCCCGTTCATCCTCAGGACAAATTGCAACCTGTAGGGAACAGGAGCTTAAAGGTGCTGATTCTCCAAGTAGGGAGATTGCTAGTAAAGTAGCTGGAAAGGCGAACCCGAGCACAAGGAGATGAGAAATGAGGTGCGTATTAGAAACCTTTCAAAATCACACGGTGTACCATCTTCTGGGTTTCTCATGCATGTTTTCGATGTAGGAAGATGCACTTGAACCTGGAGATTTGGGACCCATGGGATGGGTACCACGCAGTATTACTTTAAAGGGTCTGCGTTTGCTCACCCAACCTCACCCAACCTTTCAGCCCCAAGAGTGTCCACCCTTATGTCTCATCCAGCTGTGGGTCTAGATATGGTCAATCCAGGTTGCATCACAGCCTCTGAACGAATTTTGTAAGAATTTCTCTCTCTTTCACTGTCTTTGTTTTATGGGTTTTTAAAAGTAATTTATTTTTATAATGGGGTTTAGCTGCTTTTCACGGCTGTGTTTATGCGGCTTTACACCCACTTGACTCACTTCCAGACACATAACAATACATAGGTTTTAAGATTCTTACTAGTCACATATATTCTTGTGCGGTGAATAGGGGGTGTTGAGTCCAGTTCACTGAGCAAGGAGTAGGTCTTGTCTATTACATATTGGGTGTATGGAACGGTATCTGAGCGAATTTGAAACCCTTGTTTTATGCATCACCCCACCTCACCTTTCCCGTTAAGCAGCCATAGTGTGTTTTCTAAACGTGTGACTCTGTTCTGTTTTGTAATTCAGTTCAAGTGTAGCGGTTTTTCCATTCCCTCTATAAGTGATAGCTTATGATAAGTGTCTATTTCTGTGTGAATTATTACACTTAGAATCGTCGTACCTAAATCCACTCATCTTGCTTCTACTAGCCTTATGACATTGATTTCATGTCTGAGTGATATTCCATTGTACATAAGGACCACAACTTCTTTATCCATTTTTCTCTTTCCTGGGATATTTAAGGTGTCATGAAGTGGAGGTTCTTGTCAACAGAGCAGCCCTAAACTTTGGGGTGCCTGTGTCTTGCTGATTTTTAGTTTTCCCAATTTATACGCCCATGAGTGGACGTGCCCTTTGCTCCCTAAGCTGTGTTTTTTCGATGTTTCAGGACACACCATACACTTCTCCAGAGTGGCTGTTGGCAATTTACATCCCGCCCATCAGTGTAGCAAGGCTGCCATTTCTCCATGGCCTGTCCTGCATTTCTGGTTTTGACACTTTTTGCAGCATGACCCTTTTGACCGATGGGAAGCGAGACTTCTTTGTAGCGCTGATTTGCCTTTCCAGGTTGCTTGGTTGGCCAAAAAGGGCGTATGCGTTTTTTCCTGAATATATTCAGGAAAAAACGCATACGCCCTTTTTGGCCAAGGGCATCATTGTCGAAGTTTTGCCGCTTTTCATGTGCTTTAAAGGCGATTCGAATCTACCTCCTGAAATCTGTTTACTGCAATTCTGCCTTGCTTATAAATCCTCTTCCTTGCCTTCCCTCAATATATCTGTGGACGAGAGTTATCATTTATATCTCAGCAGGTTTGTGAATTGCAGTGCCCCTGAGCTCCATTTTTCAACTGTCTTTTTTGGGAGCTGGCCGCAAAAGCACGGGATTGCCTCAGGCCCTATTCAGGTTCCGGGGGGCAGGCTGAGCCTGTGGTTAATTCTTCTTCCTGATGGGAAAATAGAGTGACCTGTGCCTGTCCCAACACCTAGATCTAGTCTCTCATTGGTTGCCCCTCTTCCCGTTCATCCTTAGGACAAATTGCAACCTGTAGGAAACAGGAGCTTAAAGGTGCTGATTCTCCAAGTAGGGCGATTGCTAGTAAAGTAGCTGGAAAGGCGAACCCGAGCACAAGGAGATGAGAAATGAGGTGCGTATTAGAAACCTTTCAAAATCACACGGTGTACCATCTTCTGGGTTTCTCATGCATGTTTTCGATGTAGGAAGATTCCCTTGATCCTGGAGATTTGGGACCCATGGGATGGGTACCAGGCAGTATTACTTTAAAGGGTCTGCGTTTGCTCACCCAACCTCACCCAACCTTTCAGCCCCAAGAGTGTCCACCCTTATGTCTCATCCAGCTGTGGGTCTAGATATGGTCAATCCAGGTTGCATCACAGCCTCTGAACGAATTTTGTAAGAATTTCTCTCTCTTTCACTGTCTTTGTTTTACGGGTTTTTAAAAGTAATTTATTTTTATAATGGGGTTTAGCTGCTTTTCACGGCTGTGTTTATGCGGCTTTACACCCACTTGACTCACTTCCAGACAGATATCAATACATAGGTTTTAAGATTCTTACTAGTCACATATATTCTTGTGTGGTGAATGGGGGTGTTGAGTCCAGTTCACTGAGCAAGGAGTAGGTCTTGTCTATTACATATTGGGTGTATGGAACGGTATCTGAGCGAATTTGAAACCCTTGTTTTATGCATCACCCCACCTCACCTTTCCCGTTAAGCAGCCATAGTGTGTTTTCTAAACGTGTGACTCTGTTCTGTTTTGTAATTCAGTTCAAGTGTAGCGGGTTTTACATCCCCTCTGTAAGTGATAGCTTATGATAAGTGTCTATTTCTGTGTGACTTATTTCACTTAGAATCGTCGTACCTAAATCCACTCATCTTGCTTCTACTAGCTTTATGACATTGATTTCATGTCTGAGTGATATTCCATTGTACATAAGGACCACAACTTCTTTATCCATTTTTCTCTTTCCTGGGATATTTAAGGTGTCATGAAGTGGAGGTTCTTGTCAACAGAGCAGCCCTAAACTTTGGGGTGCCTGTGTCTTGCTGATTTTTAGTTTTCCCAATTTATACGCCCATGAGTGGACGTGCCCTATACTCCCTAAGCTGTGTTTTTTCGATGTTTCAGGACACACCGTACACTTCTCCAGAGTGGCTGTTGGCAATTTACATCCCGCCCATCAGTGTAGCAAGGCTGCCATTTCTCCATGGCCTGTCCTGCACTTCTGGTTTTGACACTTTTTGCAGCATGACCCTTTTGACCGATGGGAAGCGAGACTTCTTTGGAGCGCTGATTTGCCTTTCCAGGTTGCTTGGTTGGCCAAAAAGGGCGTATGCGTTTTTTCCTGAATATATTCAGGAAAAAACGCATACGCCCTTTTTGGCCAAGGGCATCATTGTCGACGTTTTGCCGCTTTTCATGTGTTTTAAACGCGATTTGAATATACCTCCTGAAATCTGTTTCCTGCAATTCTGCCTTGCTTTCAAATCCTCTTCGTTGCCTTCCCTCAATATATCTGTGGATGAGAGTTATCATTTATAACTCTGCGGGTTTGTGAATTGCAGTGTCCCTGAGCTCCATTTTTCAACTCGCTTTTTTGGGAGCTGGCCGCAAAAGCGCGGGATTGCCTCAGGCCCTATTCTGCTTCTGGGCGGCAGGCTGAGCCTGTGGTTAATTCTTCTTCCTGAGGGGAAAAAAGAGTGACCTGTGCCTGTCCCAACACCTAGATCTAGTCTCTCATTGGTTGCCCCTCTTCCCGTTCATCCTCAGGACAAATTGCAACCTGTAGGGAACAGGAGCTTAAAGGTGCTGATTCTCCAAGTAGGGAGATTGCTAGTAAAGTAGCTGGAAAGGCGAACCCGAGCACAAGGAGATGAGAAATGAGGTGCGTATTAGAAACCTTTCAAAATCACACAGTGTACCATCTTCTGGGTTTCTCATGCATGTTTTCGATGTAGGAAGATGCCCTTGAACCTGGAGATTTGGGACCCATGGGATGGGTACCAGGCAGTATTACTTTAAAGGGTCTGCGTTTGCTCACCCAACCTCACCCAACCTTTCAGCCCCAAGAGTGTCCACCCTTATGTCTCATCCAGCTGTGGGTCTAGATATGGACAATCCAGGTTGCATCACAGCCTCTGAACGAATTTTGTAAGAATTTCTCTCTCTTTCACTGTCTTTGTTTTACGGGTTTTTAAAAGTAATTTATTTTTATAATGGGGTTTAGCTGCTTTTCACGGCTGTGTTTATGCGGCTTTACACCCACTTGACTCACTTCCAGACAGATATCAATACATAGGTTTAAGATTCTTACTAGTCACATATATTCTTGTGCGGTGAATAGGGGGTGTTGAGTCCAGTTCACTGAGCAAGGAGTAGGTCTTGTCTATTACATATTGGGTGTATGGAACGGTATCTGAGCGAATTTGAAACCCTTGTTTTATGCATCACCCCACCTCACCTTTCCCGTTAAGCAGCCATAGTGTGTTTTCTAAACGTGTGACTCTGTTCTGTTTTGTAATTCAGTTCAAGTGTAGCGGTTTTTACATTCCCTCTATAAGTGATAGCTTATGATAAGTGTCTATTTCTGTGTGACTTATTTCACTTAGAATCGTCGTACCTAAATCCACTCATCTTGCTTCTACTAGCCTTATGACATTGATTTCATGTCTGAGTGATATTCCATTGTACATAAGGACCACAACTTCTTTATCCATTTTTCTCTTTCCTGGGATATTTAAGGTGTCATGAAGTGGAGGTTCTTGTCAACAGAGCAGCCCTAAACTTTGGGGTGCCTGTGTCTTGCTGATTTTTAGTTTTCCCAATTTATACGCCCATGAGTGGACGTGCCCTATGCTCCCTAAGCTGTGTTTTTTCGATGTTTCAGGACACACCGTACACTTCTCCAGAGTGGCTGTTGGCAATTTACATCCCGCCCATCAGTGTAGCAAGGCTGCCATTTCTCCATGGCCTGTCCTGCATTTCTGGTTTTGACACTTTTTGCAGCATGACCCTTTTGACCGATGGGAAGCGAGACTTCTTTGGAGCGCTGATTTGCCTTTCCAGGTTGCTTGGTTGGCCAAAAAGGGCGTATGCGTTTTTTCCTGAATATATTCAGGAAAAAACGCATACGCCCTTTTTGGCCAAGGGCATCATTGTCGAAGTTTTGCCGCTTTTCATGTGCTTTAAAGGCGATTCGAATCTACCTCCTGAAATCTGTTTACTGCAATTCTGCCTTGCTTATAAATCCTCTTCCTTGCCTTCCCTCAATATATCTGTGGACGAGAGTTATCATTTATATCTCAGCAGGTTTGTGAATGGCAGTGCCCCTGAGCTCCATTTTTCAACTGTCTTTTTTGGGAGCTGGCCGCAAAAGCACGGGATTGCCTCAGGCCCTATTCAGGTTCCGGGGGGCAGGCTGAGCCTGTGGTTAATTCTTCTTCCTGATGGGAAAATAGAGTGACCTGTGCCTGTCCCAACACCTAGATCTAGTCTCTCATTGGTTGCCCCTCTTCCCGTTCATCCTTAGGACAAATTGCAACCTGTAGGAAACAGGAGCTTAAAGGTGCTGATTCTCCAAGTAGGGAGATTGCTAGTAAAGTAGCTGGAAAGGCGAACCCGAGCACAAGGAGATGAGAAATGAGGTGCGTATTAGAAACCTTTCAAAATCACACGGTGTACCATCTTCTGGGTTTCTCATGCATGTTTTCGATGTAGGAAGATGCCCTTGAACCTGGAGATTTGGGACCCATGGGATGGGTACCAGGCAGTATTACTTTAAAGGGTCTGCGTTTGCTCACCCAACCTCACCCAACCTTTCAGCCCCAAGAGTGTCCACCCTTATGTCTCATCCAGCTGTGGGTCTAGATATGGTCAATCCAGGTTGCATCACAGCCTCTGAACGAATTTTGTAAGAATTTCTCTCTCTTTCACTGTCTTTGTTTTACGGGTTTTTAAAAGTAATTTATTTTTATAATGGGGTTTAGCTGCTTTTCACGGCTGTGTTTATGCGGCTTTACACCCACTTGACTCACTTCCAGACAGATATCAATACATAGGTTTAAGATTCTTACTAGTCACATATATTCTTGTGCGGTGAATAGGGGGTGTTGAGTCCAGTTCACTGAGCAAAGAGTATGTCTTGTCTATTACATATTGGGTGTACGGAATGGTATCTGAGCGAATTTGAAACCCTTGTTTTATGCATCACCCCACCTCACCTTTCCCGTTAAGCAGGCATATTGTGATTTGTAAACGTGTGACTCTGTTCTGTTTTGTAAATCAGTTCAAGTGTAGCGGTTTTTACATTCCCTCTATAAGTGATAGCTTATGATAAGTGTCTTTTTCTGTGTGACTTATTTCACTTAGGATCATCGTACCTAAATCCACTCATCTTGCTTCTACTAGCCTTATGACATTGATTTCATGTCTGAGTGATATTCCATTGTACATAAGGACCACAACTTCTTTATCCATTTTTCTCTTTCCTGGGATATTTAAGGTGTCATGAAGTGGAGGTTCTTGTCAACAGAGCAGCCCTAAACTTTGGGGTGCCTGTGTCTTGCTGATTTTTAGTTTTCCCAATTTATACGCCCATGAGTGGACGTGCCCTATACTCCCTAAGCTGTGTTTTTTCGATGTTTCAGGACACACCGTACACTTCTCCAGAGTGGCTGTTGGCAATTTACATCCCTCCCATCAGCGTAGCAAGGCTGCCATTTCTCCATGGCCTGTCCTGCATTTCTGGTTTTGACACTTTTTGCAGCATGACCCTTTTGACCGATGGGAAGCGAGACTTCTTTGTAGCGCTGATTAGCCTTTCCAGGTTGCTTGGTTGGCCAAAAAGGGCGTATGCGTTTTTTCCTGAATATATTCAGGAAAAAAAGCATACGCCCTTTTTGGCCAAGGGCATCATTGTCGACGTTTTGCCGCTTTTCATGTGTTTTAAACGCGATTTGAATATACCTCCTGAAATCTGTTTCCTGCAATTCTGCCTTGCTTTCAAATCCTCTTCGTTGCCTTCCCTCAATATATCTGTGGATGAGAGTTATCATTTATAACTCTGCGGGTTTGTGAATTGCAGTGTCCCTGAGCTCCATTTTTCAACTCGCTTTTTTGGGAGCTGGCCGCAAAAGCGCGGGATTGCCTCAGGCCCTATTCTGCTTCTGGGCGGCAGGCTGAGCCTGTGGTTAATTCTTCTTCCTGATGGGAAAATAGAGTGACCTGTGCCTGTCCCAACACCTAGATCTAGTCTCTCATTGGTTGCCCCTCTTCCCGTTCATCCTTAGGACAAATTGCAACATGTAGGAAACAGGAGCTTAAAGGTGCTGATTCTCCAAGTAGGGAGATTGCTAGTAAAGTAGCTGGAAAGGCGAACCCGAGCACAAGGAGATGAGAAATGAGGTGCGTATTAGAAACCTTTCAAAATCACACGGTGTACCATCTTCTGGGTTTCTCATGCATGTTTTCGATGTAGGAAGATGCCCTTGAACCTGGAGATTTGGGACCCATGGGATGGGTACCAGGCAGTATTACTTTAAAGGGTCTGCGTTTGCTCACCCAACCTTTCAGCCCCAAGAGTGTCCACCCTTATGTCTCATCCAGCTGTGGGTCTAGATATGGTCAATCCAGGTTGCATCACAGCCTCTGAACGAATTTTGTAAGAATTTCTCTCTCTTTCACTGTCTTTGTTTTACGGGTTTTTAAAAGTAATTTATATTTATAATGGGGTTTAGCTGCTTTTCACGGCTGTGTTTATGCGGCTTTACACCCACTTGACTCACTTCCAGACAGATATCAATACATAGTTTTTAAGATTCTTACTAGTCACATATATTCTTGTGCGGTGAATAGGGGGTGTTGAGTCCAGTTCACTGAGCAAGGAGTAGGTCTTGTCTATTACATATTGGGTGTATGGAACGGTATCTGAGCGAATTTGAAACCCTTGTTTTATGCATCACCCCACCTCACCTTTCCCGTTAAGCAGCCATAGTGTGTTTTCTAAACGTGTGACTCTGTTCTGTTTTGTAATTCAGTTCAAGTGTAGCGGTTTTTACATTCCCTCTATAAGTGATACCTTATGATAAGTGTCTATTTCTGTGTGACTTATTTCATTTAGAATCGTCGTACCTAAATCCACTCATCTTGCTTCTACTAGCCTTATGACATTGATTTCATGTCTGAGTGATATTCCATTGTACATAAGGACCACAACTTCTTTATCCATTTTTCTCTTTCCTGGGATATTTAAGGTGTCATGAAGTGGAGGTTCTTGTCAACAGAGCAGCCCTAAACTTTGGGGTGCCTGTGTCTTGCTGATTTTTAGTTTTCCCAATTTATACGCCCATGAGTGGACGTGCCCTATGCTCCCTAAGCTGTGTTTTTTCGATGTTTCAGGACACACCGTACACTTCTCCAGAGTGGCTGTTGGCAATTTACATCCCGCCCATCAGTGTAGCAAGGCTGCCATTTCTCCATGGCCTGTCCTGCATTTCTGGTTTTGACACTTTTTGCAGCATGACCCTTTTGACCGATGGGAAGCGAGACTTCTTTGGAGCGCTGATTTGCCTTTCCAGGTTGCTTGGTTGGCCAAAAAGGGCGTATGCGTTTTTTCCTGAATATATTCAGGAAAAAACGCATACGCCCTTTTTGGCCAAGGGCATCATTGTCGAAGTTTTGCCGCTTTTCATGTGCTTTAAAGGCGATTCGAATCTACCTCCTGAAATCTGTTTACTGCAATTCTGCCTTGCTTATAAATCCTCTTCCTTGCCTTCCCTCAATATATCTGTGGACGAGAGTTATCATTTATATCTCAGCAGGTTTGTGAATGGCAGTGCCCCTGAGCTCCATTTTTCAACTGTCTTTTTTGGGAGCTGGCCGCAAAAGCACGGGATTGCCTCAGGCCCTATTCAGGTTCCGGGGGGCAGGCTGAGCCTGTGGTTAATTCTTCTTCCTGATGGGAAAATAGAGTGACCTGTGCCTGTCCCAACACCTAGATCTAGTCTCTCATTGGTTGCCCCTCTTCCCGTTCATCCTTAGGACAAATTGCAACCTGTAGGAAACAGGAGCTTAAAGGTGCTGATTCTCCAAGTAGGGAGATTGCTAGTAAAGTAGCTGGAAAGGCGAACCCGAGCACAAGGAGATGAGAAATGAGGTGCGTATTAGAAACCTTTCAAAATCACAGGGTGTACCATCTTCTGGGTTTCTCATGCATGTTTTCGATGTAGGAAGATGCCCTTGAACCTGGAGATTTGGGACCCATGGGATGGGTACCAGGCAGTATTCCTTTAAAGGGTCTGCGTTTGCTCACCCAACCTCACCCAACCTTTCAGCCCCAAGAGTGTCCACCCTTATGTCTCATCCAGCTGTGGGTCTAGATATGGTCAATCCAGGTTGCATCACAGCCTCTGAAGGAATTTTGTAAGAATTTCTCTCTCTTTCACTGTCTTTGTTTTACGGGTTTTTAAAAGTAATTTATTTTTATAATGGGGTTTAGCTGCTTTTCACGGCTGTGTTTATGCGACTTTACACCCACTTGACTCACTTCCGGACAGATATCAATACATAGGTTTTAAGATTCTTACTAGTCACATATATTCTTGTGCGGTGAATGGGGGTGTTGAGTCCAGTTCACTGAGCAAGGAGTAGGTCTTGTCTATTACATATTGGGTGTATGGAACGGTATCTGAGCGAATTTGAAACCCTTGTTTTATGCATCACCCCACCTCACCTTTCCCGTTAAGCAGCCATAGTGTGTTTTCTAAACGTGTGACTCTGTTCTGTTTTGTAATTCAGTTCAAGTGTAGCGGGTTTTACATCCCCTCTATAAGTGATAGCTTATGATAAGTGTCTATTTCTGTGTGACTTATTTCACTTAGAATCGTCGTACCTAAATCCACTCATCTTGCTTCTACTAGCTTTATGACATTGATTTCATGTCTGAGTGATATTCCATTGTACATAAGGACCACAACTTCTTTATCCATTTTTCTCTTTCCTGGGATATTTAAGGTGTCATGAAGTGGAGGTTCTTGTCAACAGAGCAGCCCTAAACTTTGGGGTGCCTGTGTCTTGCTGATTTTTAGTTTTCCCAATTTATACGCCCATGAGTGGACGTGCCCTATGCTCCTAGAGCTGTGTTTTTTCGATGTTTCAGGACACACCGTACACTTCTCCAGAGTGGCTGTTGGCAATTTACATCCCGCCCATCAGTGTAGCAAGGCTGCCATTTCTCCATGGCCTGTCCTGCATTTCTGGTTTTGACACTTTTTGCAGCATGACCCATTTGACCGATGGGAAGCGAGAATTCTTTGTAGCGCTGATTTGCCTTTCCAGGTTGCTTGGTTGGCCAAAAAGGGCGTATGCGTTTTTTCCTGAATATATTCAGGAAAAAACGCATACGCCCTTTTTGGCCAAGGGCATCATTGTCGAAGTTTTGCCGCTTTTCATGTGCTTTAAAGGCGATTCGAATCTACCTCCTGAAATCTGTTTACTGCAATTCTGCCTTGCTTATAAATCCTCTTCCTTGCCTTCCCTCAATATATCTGTGGACGAGAGTTATCATTTATATCTCAGCAGGTTTGTGAATTGCAGTGCCCCTGAGCTCCATTTTTCAACTGTCTTTTTTGGGAGCTGGCCGCAAAAGCACGGGATTGCCTCAGGCCCTATTCAGGTTCCGGGGGGCAGGCTGAGCCTGTGGTTAATTCTTCTTCCTGATGGGAAAATAGAGTGACCTGTGCCTGTCCCAACACCTAGATCTAGTCTCTCATTGGTTGCCCCTCTTCCCGTTCATCCTTAGGACAAATTGCAACCTGTAGGAAACAGGAGCTTAAAGGTGCTGATTCTCCAAGTAGGGAGATTGCTAGTAAAGTAGCTGGAAAGGCGAACCCGAGCACAAGGAGATGAGAAATGAGGTGCGTATTAGAAACCTTTCAAAATCACACGGTGTACCATCTTCTGGGTTTCTCATGCATGTTTTCGATGTAGGAAGATGCCCTTGAACCTGGAGATTTGGGACCCATGGGATGGGTACCAGGCAGTATTACTTTAAAGGGTCTGCGTTTGCTCACCCAACCTCACCCAACCTTTCAGCCCCAAGAGTGTCCACCCTTATGTCTCATCCAGCTGTGGGTCTAGATATGGTCAATCCAGGTTGCATCACAGCCTCTGAACGAATTTTGTAAGAATTTCTCTCTCTTTCACTGTCTTTGTTTTACGGGTTTTTAAAAGTAATTTATTTTTATAATGGGGTTTAGCTGCTTTTCACGGCTGTGTTTATGCGGCTTTACACCCACTTGACTCACTTCCAGACAGATATCAATACATAGGTTTTAAGATTCTTACTAGTCACATATATTCTTGTGCGGTGAATAGGGGGTGTTGAGTCCAGTTCACTGAGCAAGGAGTAGGTCTTGTCTATTACATATTGGGTGTATGGAACGGTATCTGAGCGAATTTGAAACCCTTGTTTTATGCATCACCCCACCTCACCTTTCCCGTTAAGCAGCCATAGTGTGTTTTCTAAACGTGTGACTCTGTTCTGTTTTGTAATTCAGTTCAAGTGTAGCGGTTTTTACATTCCCTCTATAAGTGATAGCTTATGATAAGTGTCTATTTCTGTGTGACTTATTTCACTTAGAATCGTCGTACCTAAATCCACTCATCTTGCTTCTACTAGCCTTATGACATTGATTTCATGTCTGAGTGATATTCCATTGTACATAAGGACCACAACTTCTTTATCCATTTTTCTCTTTCCTGGGATATTTTAGGTGTCATGAAGTGGAGGTTCTTGTCAACAGAGCAGCCCTAAACTTTGGGGTGCCTGTGTCTTGCTGATTTTTAGTTTTCCCAATTTATACGCCCATGAGTGGACGTGCCCTATGCTCCCTAAGCTGTGTTTTTTCGATGTTTCAGGACACACCGTACACTTCTCCAGAGTGGCTGTTGGCAATTTACATCCCGCCCATCAGTGTAGCAAGGCTGCCATTTCTCCATGGCCTGTCCTGCATTTCTGGTTTTGACACTTTTTGCAGCATGACCCTTTTGACCGATGGGAAGCGAGACTTCTTTGGAGCGCTGATTTGCCTTTCCAGGTTGCTTGGTTGGCCAAAAAGGGCGTATGCGTTTTTTCCTGAATATATTCAGGAAAAAACGCATACGCCCTTTTTGGCCAAGGGCATCATTGTCGACGTTTTGCCGCTTTTCATGTGTTTTAAACGCGATTTGAATATACCTCCTGAAATCTGTTTCCTGCAATTCTGCCTTGCTTTCAAATCCTCTTCGTTGCCTTCCCTCAATATATCTGTGGATGAGAGTTATCATTTATAACTCTGCGGGTTTGTGAATTGCAGTGTCCCTGAGATCCATTTTTCAACTCGCTTTTTTGGGAGCTGGCCGCAAAAGCGCGTGATTGCCTCAGGCCCTATTCTGCTTCTGGGCGGCAGGCTGAGCCTGTGGTTAATTCTTCTTCCTGAGGGGAAAAAAGAGTGACCTGTGCCTGTCCCAACACCTAGATCTAGTCTCTCATTGGTTGCCCCTCTTCCCGTTCATCCTCAGGACAAATTGCAACCTGTAGGGAACAGGAGCTTAAAGGTGCTGATTCTCCAAGTAGGGAGATTGCTAGTAAAGTAGCTGGAAAGGCGAACCCGAGCACAAGGAGATGAGAAATGAGGTGCGTATTAGAAACCTTTCAAAATCACACGGTGTACCATCTTCTGGGTTTCTCATGCATGTTTTCGATGTAGGAAGATGCCCTTGAACCTGGAGATTTGGGACCCATGGGATGGGTACCACGCAGTATTACTTTAAAGGGTCTGCGTTTGCTCACCCAACCTCACCCAACCTTTCAGCCCCAAGAGTGTCCACCCTTATGTCTCATCCAGCTGTGGGTCTAGATATGGTCAATCCAGGTTGCATCACAGCCTCTGAACGAATTTTGTAAGAATTTCTCTCTCTTTCACTGTCTTTGTTTTATGGGTTTTTAAAAGTAATTTATTTTTATAATGGGGTTTAGCTGCTTTTCACGGCTGTGTTTATGCGGCTTTACACCCACTTGACTCACTTCCAGACAGATATCAATACATAGGTTTTAAGATTCTTACTAGTCACATATATTCTTGTGCGGTGAATAGGGGGTGTTGAGTCCAGTTCACTGAGCAAGGAGTAGGTCTTGTCTATTACATATTGGGTGTATGGAACGGTATCTGAGCGAATTTGAAACCCTTGTTTTATGCATCACCCCACCTCACCTTTCCCGTTAAGCAGCCATAGTGTGTTTTCTAAACGTGTGACTCTGTTCTGTTTTGTAATTCAGTTCAAGTGTAGCGGGTTTTACATTCCCTCTATAAGTGATAGCTTATGATAAGTGTCTATTTCTGTGTGACTTATTTCACTTAGAATCGTCGTACCTAAATCCACTCATCTTGCTTCTACTAGCCTTATGACATTGATTTCATGTCTGAGTGATATTCCATTGTACATAAGGACCACAACTTCTTTATCCATTTTTCTCTTTCCTGGGATATTTAAGGTGTCATGAAGTGGAGGTTCTTGTCAACAGAGCAGCCCTAAACTTTGGGGTGCCTGTGTCTTGCTGATTTTTAGTTTTCCCAATTTATACGCCCATGAGTGGACGTGCCCTATGCTCCCTAAGCTGTGTTTTTTCGATGTTTCAGGACACACCGTACACTTCTCCAGAGTGGCTGTTGGCAATTTACATCCCGCCCATCAGTGTAGCAAGGCTGCCATTTCTCCATGGCCTGTCCTGCATTTCTGGTTTTGACACTTTTTGCAGCATGACCCTTTTGACCGATGGGAAGCGAGACTTCTTTGGAGCGCTGATTTGCCTTTCCAGGTTGCTTGGTTGGCCAAAAATGGCGTATGCGTTTTTTCCTGAATATATTCAGGAAAAAACGCATACGCCCTTTTTGGCCAAGGGCATCATTGTCGAAGTTTTGCCGCTTTTCATGTGCTTTAAAGGCGATTCGAATCTACCTCCTGAAATCTGTTTACTGCAATTCTGCCTTGCTTATAAATCCTCTTCCTTGCCTTCCCTCAATATATCTGTGGACGAGAGTTATCATTTATATCTCAGCAGGTTTGTGAATTGCAGTGCCCCTGAGCTCCATTTTTCAACTGTCTTTTTTGGGAGCTGGCCGCAAAAGCACGGGATTGCCTCAGGCCCTATTCAGGTTCCGGGGGGCAGGCTGAGCCTGTGGTTAATTCTTCTTCCTGATGGGAAAATAGAGTGACCTGTGCCTGTCCCAACACCTAGATCTAGTCTCTCATTGGTTGCCCCTCTTCCCGTTCATCCTTAGGACAAATTGCAACCTGTAGGAAACAGGAGCTTAAAGGTGCTAATTCTCCAAGTAGGGAGATTGCTAGTAAAGTAGCTGGAAAGGCGAACCCGAGCACAAGGAGATGAGAAATGAGGTGCGTATTAGAAACCTTTCAAAATCACACGGTGTACCATCTTCTGGGTTTCTCATGCATGTTTTCGATGTAGGAAGATGCCCTTGAACCTGGAGATTTGGGACCCATGGGATGGGTACCAGGCAGTATTACTTTAAAGGGTCTGCGTTTGCTCACCCAACCTCACCCAACCTTTCAGCCCCAAGAGTGTCCACCCTTATGTCTCATCCAGCTGTGGGTCTAGATATGGTCAATCCAGGTTGCATCACAGCCTCTGAACGAATTTTGTAAGAATTTCTCTCTCTTTCACTGTCTTTGTTTTACGGGTTTTTAAAAGTAATTTATTTTTATAATGGGGTTTAGCTGCTTTTCACGGCTGTGTTTATGCGGCTTTACACCCACTTGACTCACTTCCAGACAGATATCAATACATAGGTTTAAGATTCTTACTAGTCACATATATTCTTGTGCGGTGAATAGGGGGTGTTGAGTCCAGTTCACTGAGCAAAGAGTAGGTCTTGTCTATTACATATTGGGTGTACGGAACGGTATCTGAGCGAATTTGAAACCCTTGTTTTATGCCTCACCCCACCTCACCTTTCCCGTTAAGCAGGCATATTGTGATTTGTAAACGTGTGACTCTGTTCTGTTTTGTAAATCAGAACAAGTGTAGCGGTTGTTACATTCCCTCTATAAGTGATAGCTTATGATAAATGTCTTTTTCTGTGTGACTTATTTCACTTAGAATCGTCGTACCTAAATCCACTCATCTTGCTTCTACTAGCTTTATGATATTGATTTCATGTCTGAGTGATATTCCATTGTACATAAGGACCACACCTTCTTTATCCATTTTTCTCTTTCCTGGGATATTTAAGGTGTCATGAAGTGGAGGTTCTTGTCAACAGAGCAGCCCTAAACTTTGGGGTGCCTGTGTCTTGCTGATTTTTAGTTTTCCCAATTTATACGCCCATGAGTGGACGTGCCCTATGCTCCTAGAGCTGTGTTTTTTGGATGTTTCAGGACACACCGTACACTTCTCCAGAGTGGCTGTTGGCAATTTACATCCCACCCATCAGTGTAGCAAGGCTGCCATTTCTCCATGGCCTGTCCTGCATTTCTGGTTTTGACACTTTTTGCAGCATGACCCTTTTGACCGATGGGAAGCGAGACTTCTTTGTAGCGCTGATTTGCCTTTCCAGGTTGCTTGGTTGGCCAAAAAGGGCGTATGCGTTTTTTCCTGAATATATTCAGGAAAAAACGCATACGCCCTTTTTGGCCAAGGGCATCATTGTCGAAGTTTTGCCGCTTTTCATGTGCTTTAAAGGCGATTCGAATCTACCTCCTGAAATCTGTTTACTGCAATTCTGCCTTGCTTATAAATCCTCTTCCTTGCCTTCCCTCAATATATCTGTGGACGAGAGTTATCATTTATATCTCAGCAGGTTTGTGAATTGCAGTGCCCCTGAGCTCCATTTTTCAACTGTCTTTTTTGGGAGCTGGCCGCAAAAGCACGGGATTGCCTCAGGCCCTATTCAGGTTCCGGGGGGCAGGCTGAGCCTGTGGTTAATTCTTCTTCCTGATGGGAAAATAGAGTGACCTGTGCCTGTCCCAACACCTAGATCTAGTCTCTCATTGGTTGCCCCTCTTCCCGTTCATCCTTAGGACAAATTGCAACCTGTAGGAAACAGGAGCTTAAAGGTGCTGATTCTCCAAGTAGGGAGATTGCTAGTAAAGTAGCTGGAAAGGCGAACCCGAGCACAAGGAGATGAGAAATGAGGTGCGTATTAGAAACCTTTCAAAATCACACGGTGTACCATCTTCTGGGTTTCTCATGCATGTTTTCGATGTAGGAAGATGCCCTTGAACCTGGAGATTTGGGACCCATGGGATGGGTACCACGCAGTATTACTTTAAAGGGTCCGCGTTTGCTCACCCAACCTCACCCAACCTTTCAGCCCCAAGAGTGTCCACCCTTATGTCTCATCCAGCTGTGGGTCTAGATATGGTCAATCCAGGTTGCATCACAGCCTCTGAACGAATTTTGTAAGAATTTCTCTCTCTTTCACTGTCTTTGTTTTACGGGTTTTTAAAAGTAATTTATTTTTATAATGGGGTTTAGCTGCTTTTCACGGCTGTGTTTATGCGGCTTTACACCCACTTCACTCACTTCCAGACAGATATCAATACATAGGTTTAAGATTCTTACTAGTCACATATATTCTTGTGCGGTGAATAGGGGGTGTTGAGTCCAGTTCACTGAGCAAAGAGTAGGTCTTGTCTATTACATATTGGGTGTACGGAACGGTATCTGAGCGAATTTGAAACCCTTGTTTTATGCATCACCCCACCTCACCTTTCCCGTTAAGCAGGCATATTGTGATTTGTAAACGTGTGACTCTGTTCTGTTTTGTAAATCAGTTCAAGTGTAGCGGTTTTTACATTCCCTCTATAAGTGATAGCTTATGATAAGTGTCTTTTTCTGTGTGACTTATTTCACTTAGGATCATCGTACCTAAATCCACTCATCTTGCTTCTACTAGCCTTATGACATTGATTTCATGTCTGAGTGATATTCCATTGTACATAAGGACCACAACTTCTTTATCCATTTTTCTCTTTCCTGGGATATTTAAGGTGTCATGAAGTGGAGGTTCTTGTCAACAGAGCAGCCCTAAACTTTGGGGTGCCTGTGTCTTACTGATTTTTAGTTTTCCCAATTTATACGCCCATGAGTGGACGTGCCCTATACTCCCTAAGCTGTGTTTTTTCGATGTTTCAGGACACACTGTACACTTCTCCCGAGTGGCTGTTGGCAATTTACATCCCTCCCATCAGCTTAGCAAGGCTGCCATTTCTCCATGGCCTGTCCTGCATTTCTGGTTTTGACACTTTTTGCAGCATGACCCTTTTGACCGATGGGAAGCGAGACTTCTTTGTAGCGCTGATTAGACTTTCCAGGTTGCTTGGTTGGCCAAAAAGGGCGTATGCGTTTTTTCCTGAATATATTCAGGAAAAAACGCATACGCCCTTTTTGGCCACGGGCATCATTGTCGACGTTTTGCCGCTTTTCATGTGTTTTAAACGCGATTTGAATATACCTCCTGAAATCTGTTTCCTGCAATTCTGCCTTGCTTTCAAATCCTCTTCGTTGCCTTCCCTCAATATATCTGTGGATGAGAGTTATCATTTATAACTCTGCGGGTTTGTGAATTGCAGTGTCCCTGAGCTCCATTTTTCAACTCGCTTTTTTGGGAGCTGGCCGCAAAAGCGCGGGATTGCCTCAGGCCCTATTCTGCTTCTGGGCGGCAGGCTGAGCCTGTGGTTAATTCTTCTTCCTGATGGGAAAATAGAGTGACCTGTGCCTGTCCCAACACCTAGATCTAGTCTCTCATTGGTTGCCCCTCTTCCCGTTCATCCTTAGGACAAATTGCAACATGTAGGAAACAGGAGCTTAAAGGTGCTGATTCTCCAAGTAGGGAGATTGCTAGTAAAGTAGCTGGAAAGGCGAACCCGAGCACAAGGAGATGAGAAATGAGGTGCGTATTAGAAACCTTTCAAAATCACACGGTGTACCATCTTCTGGGTTTCTCATGCATGTTTTCGATGTAGGAAGATGCCCTTGAACCTGGAGATTTGGGACCCATGGGATGGGTACCAGGCAGTATTACTTTGAAGGGTCTGCGTTTGCTCACCCAACCTTTCAGCCCCAAGAGTGTCCACCCTTATGTCTCATCCAGCTGTGGGTCTAGATATGGTCAATCCAGGTTGCATCACAGCCTCTGAACGAATTTTGTAAGAATTTCTCTCTCTTTCACTGTCTTTGTTTTACGGGTTTTTAAAAGTAATTTATATTTATAATGGGGTTTAGCTGCTTTTCACGGCTGTGTTTATGCGGCTTTACACCCACTTGACTCACTTCCAGACAGATATCAATACATAGTTTTTAAGATTCTTACTAGTCACATATATTCTTGTGCGGTGAATAGGGGGTGTTGAGTACAGTTCACTGAGCAAGGAGTAGGTCTTGTCTATTACATATTGGGTGTATGGAACGGTATCTGAGCGAATTTGAAACCCTTGTTTTATGCATCACCCCACCTCACCTTTCCCGTTAAGCAGCCATAGTGTGTTTTCTAAACGTGTGACTCTGTTCTGTTTTGTAATTCAGTTCAAGTGTAGCGGTTTTTACATTCCCTCTATAAGTGATACCTTATGATAAGTGTCTATTTCTGTGTGACTTATTTCATTTAGAATCGTCGTACCTAAATCCACTCATCTTGCTTCTACTAGCCTTATGACATTGATTTCATGTCTGAGTGATATTCCATTGTACATAAGGACCACAACTTCTTTATCCATTTTTCTCTTTCCTGGGATATTTAAGGTGTCATGAAGTGGAGGTTCTTGTCAACAGAGCAGCCCTAAACTTTGGGGTGCCTGTGTCTTGCTGATTTTTAGTTTTCCCAATTTATACGCCCATGAGTGGACGTGCCCTATGCTCCCTAAGCTGTGTTTTTTCGATGTTTCAGGACACACCGTACACTTCTCCAGAGTGGCTGTTGGCAATTTACATCCCGCCCATCAGTGTAGCAAGGCTGCCATTTCTCCATGGCTTGTCCTGCATTTCTGGTTTTGACACTTTTTGCAGCATGACCCTTTTGACCGATGGGAAGCGAGACTTCTTTGTAGCGCTGATTTGCCTTTCCAGGTTGCTTGGTTGGCCAAAAAGGGCGTATGCGTTTTTTCCTGAATATATTCAGGAAAAAACGCATACGCCCTTTTTGGCCAAGGGCATCATTGTCGAAGTTTTGCCGCTTTTCATGTGCTTTAAAGGCGATTCCAATCTACCTCCTGAAATCTGTTTACTGCAATTCTGCCTTGCTTATAAATCCTCTTCCTTGCCTTCCCTCAATATATCTGTGGACGAGAGTTATCATTTATATCTCAGCAGGTTTGTGAATTGCAGTGCCCCTGAGCTCCATTTTTCAACTGTCTTTTTTGGGAGCTGGCCGCAAAAGCACGGGATTGCCTCAGGCCCTATTCAGGTTCCGGGGGGCAGGCTGAGACTGTGGTTAATTCTTCTTCCTGATGGGAAAATAGAGTGACCTGTGCCTGTCCCAACACCTAGATCTAGTCTCTCATTGGTTGCCCCTCTTCCCGTTCATCCTTAGGACAAATTGCAACCTGTAGGAAACAGGAGCTTAAAGGTGCTAATTCTCCAAGTAGGGAGATTGCTAGTAAAGTAGCTGGAAAGGCGAACCCGAGCACAAGGAGATGAGAAATGAGGTGCGTATTAGAAACCTTTCAAAATCACACGGTGTACCATCTTCTGGGTTTCTCATGCATGTTTTCGATGTAGGAAGATGCCCTTGAACCTGGAGATTTGGGACCCATGGGATGGGTACCAGGCAGTATTACTTTAAATGGTCTGCGTTTGCTCACCCAACCTCACCCAACCTTTCAGCCCCAAGAGTGTCCACCCTTATGTCTCATCCAGCTGTGGGTCTAGATATGGTCAATCCAGGTTGCATCACAGCCTCTGAACGAATTTTGTAAGAATTTCTCTCTCTTTCACTGTCTTTGTTTTACGGGTTTTTAAAAGTAATTTATTTTTATAATGGGGTTTAGCTGCTTTTCACGGCTGTGTTTATGCGGCTTTACACCCACTTGACTCACTTCCAGACAGATATCAATACATAGGTTTAAGATTCTTACTAGTCACATATATTCTTGTGCGGTGAATAGGGGGTGTTGAGTCCAGTTCACTGAGCAAAGAGTAGGTCTTGTCTATTACATATTGGGTGTACGGAACGGTATCTGAGCGAATTTGAATCCCTTGTTTTATGCCTCACCCCACCTCACCTTTCCCGTTAAGCAGGCATATTGTGATTTGTAAACGTGTGACTCTGTTCTGTTTTGTAAATCAGTTCAAGTGTAGCGGTTTTTACATTCCCTCTATAAGTGATAGCTTATGATAAGTGTCTTTTTCTGTGTGACTTATTTCACTTAGGATCATCGTACCTAAATCCACTCATCTTGCTTCTACTAGCCTTATGACATTGATTTCATGTCTGAGTGATATTCCATTGTACATAAGGACCACAACTTCTTTATCCATTTTTCTCTTTCCTGGGATATTTAAGGTGTCATGAAGTGGAGGTTCTTGTCAACAGAGCAGCCCTAAACTTTGGGGTGCCTGTGTCTTGCTGATTTTTAGTTTTCCCAATTTATACGCCCATGAGTGGACGTGCCCTATGCTCCCTGAGCTGTGTTTTTTCGATGTTTCAGGACACACCGTACACTTTTCCAGAGTGGCTGTTGGCAATTTACATCCCGCCCATCAGTGTAGCAAGGCTGCCATTTCTCCATGGCCTGTCCTGCATTTCTGGTTTTGACACTTTTTGCAGCATGAACCTTTTGACCGATGGGAAGCGAGACTTCTTTGTAGTGCTGATTTGCCTTTCCAGGTTTCTTGGTTGGCCAAAATGGGCGTATGCGTTTTTTCCTGAATATATTCAGGAAAAAACGCATACGCCCTTTTTGGCCAAGGGCATCATTGTCGAAGTTTTGCCGCTTTCCATGTGCTTTAAATGCGATTCGAATCTACCTCCTGAAATCTGTTTCCTGCAATTCTGCCTTGCTTTCAAATCCTCTTTGTTGCCTTCCCTCAATATATCTGTGGATGAGAGTTATCATTTATAACTCTGCGGGTTTGTGAATTGCAGTGTCCCTGAGCTCCATTTTTCAACTGTTTTTTTGGGAGCTGGCCGCAAAAGCACGGGATTGCCTCAGGCACTATTCTGGTTCTGGGCGGCAGGCTGAGCCTGTGGTTAATGCTTCTTCCTGAGGGGAAAAAAGAGTGACCTGTGCCTGTCCCAACACCTAGATCTAGTCTCTCATTGGTTGCCCCTCTTCCCGTTCATCCTCAGGACAAATTGCAACCTGTAGGGAACAGGAGCTTAAAGGTGCTGATTCTCCAAGTAGGGAGATTGCTAGTAAAGTAGCTGGAAAGGCGAACCCGAGCACAAGGAGATGAGAAATGAGGTGCGTATTAGAAACCTTTCAAAATCACACGGTGTACCATCTTCTGGGTTTCTCATGCATGTTTTCGATGTAGGAAAATGCCCTTGAACCTGGAGATTTGGGACCCATGGGATGGGTACCACGCAGTATTACTTTAAAGGGTCTGCGTTTGCTCACCCAACCTCACCCAAACTTTCAGCCCCAAGAGTGTCCACCCTTATGTCTCATCCAGCTGTGGGTCTAGATATGGTCAATCCAGGTTGCATCACAGCCTCTGAACGAATTTTGTAAGAATTTCTCTCTCTTTCACTGTCTTTGTTTTACGGGTTTTTAAAAGTAATTTATTTTTATAATGGGGTTTAGCTGCTTTTCACGGCTGTGTTTATGCGGCTTTACACCCACTTGACTCACTTCCAGACACATAACAATACATAGGTTTTAAGATTCTTACTAGTCACATATATTCTTGTGCGGTGAATAGGGGGTGTTGAGTCCAGTTCACTGAGCAAGGAGTAGGTCTTATCTATTACATATTGGGTGTATGGAACGGTATCTGAGCGAATTTGAAACCCTTGTTTTATGCATCACCCCACCTCACCTTTCCCGTTAAGCAGCCATAGTGTGTTTTCTAAACGTGTGACTCTGTTCTGTTTTGTAATTCAGTTCAAGTGTAGCGGTTTTTACATTCCCTCTATAAGTGATAGCTTATGATAAGTGTCTATTTCTGTGTGACTTATTTCACTTAGAATCGTCGTACCTAAATCCACTCATCTTGCTTCTACTAGCCTTATGACATTGATTTCATGTCTGAGTGATATTCCATTGTACATAAGGACCACAACTTCTTTATCCATTTTTCTCTTTCCTGGGATATTTAAGGTGTCATGAAGTGGAGGTTCTTGTCAACAGAGCAGCCCTAAACTTTGGGGTGCCTGTGTCTTGCTGATTTTTAGTTTTCCCAATTTATACGCCCATGAGTGGACGTGCCCTATGCTCCCTAAGCTGTGTTTTTTCGATGTTTCAGGACACACCGAACACTTCTCCAGAGTGGCTGTTGGCAATTTACATCCCGCCCATCAGTGTAGCAAGGCTGCCATTTCTCCATGGCCTGTCCTGCATTTCTGGTTTTGACACTTTTTGCAGCATGACCCTTTTGACCGATGGGAAGCGAGACTTCTTTGTAGCGCTGATTTGCCTTTCCAGGTTGCTTGGTTGGCCAAAAAGGGCGTATGCGTTTTTTCCTGAATATATTCAGGAAAAAACGCATACGCCCTTTTTGGCCAAGGGCATCATTGTCGACGTTTTGCCGCTTTTCATGTGCTTTAAATGCGATTCGAATCTACCTCCTGAAATCTGTTTACTGGAATTCTGCCTTGCTTATAAATCCTCTTCCTTGCCTTCCCTCAATATATCTGTGGACGAGAGTTATCATTTATAACTCTGCGGGTTTGTGAATTGCAGTTTCCCTGAGCTCCATTTTTCAACTGTCTGTTTTGGGAGCTGGCCGCAAAAGCACGGGATTGCCTCAGGCCCTATTCAGGTTCCGGAGGGCAGGCTGAGCCTGTGGTTAATTCTTCTTCCTGACGGGAAAATAGAGTGACCTGTGCCTGTCCCAACACCTAGATCTAGTCTCTCATTGGTTGCCCCTCTTCCCGTTCATCCTCAAGACAAATTGCAACCTGTAGGGAACAGGAGCTTAAAGGTGCTGATTCTCCAAGTAGGGCGATTGCTAGTAAAGTAGCTGGAATGGCGAACCCGAGCACAAGGAGATGAGAAATGAGGTGCGTATTAGAAACCTTTCAAAATCACACGGTGTACCATCTTCTGGGTTTCTCATGCAAGTTTTCGATGTAGGAAGATGCCCTTGAACCTGGAGATTTGGGACCCATGGGATGGGTACCAGGCAGTATTACTTTAAAGGGTCTGCGTTTGCTCACCCAACCTCACCCAACCTTTCAGCCCCAAGAGTGTCCACCCTTATGTCTCATCCAGCTGTGGGTCTAGATATGGTCAATCCAGGTTGCATCACAGCCTCTGAACGAATTTTGTAAGAATTTCTCTCTCTTTCACTGTCTTTGTTTTACGGGTTTTTAAAAGTAATTTATTTTTATAATGGGGTTTAGCTGCTTTTCACGGCTGTGTTTATGCGGCTTTACACCCACTTGACTCACTTCCAGACAGATATCAATACATACGTTTAAGATTCTTACTAGTCACATATATTCTTGTGCGGTGAATAGGGGGTGTTGAGTCCAGTTCACTGAGCAAGGAGTAGGTCTTGTCTATTACATATTGGGTGTACGGAACGGTATCTGAGCGAATTTGAAACCCTTGTTTTATGCATCACCCCACCTCACCTTTCCCGTTAAGCAGGCATATTGTGATTTGTAAACGTGTGACTCTGTTCTGTTTTGTAAATCAGTTCAAGTGTAGCGGTTTTTACATTCCCTCTATAAGTGATAGCTTATGATAAGTGTCTATTTCTGGGTGACTTATTTCACTTAGAATCGTCGTACCTAAATCCACTCATCTTGCTTCTACTAGCCTTATGACATTGATTTCATGTCTGAGTGATATTCCATTGTACATAAGGACCACAACTTCTTTATCCATTTTTCTCTTTCCTGGGATATTTAAGGTGTCATGAAGTGGAGGTTCTTGTCAACAGAGCAGCCCTAAACTTTGGGGTGCCTGTGTCTTGCTGATTTTTAGTTTTCCCAATTTATACGCCCATGAGTGGACGTGCCCTATGCTCCCTAAGCTGTGTTTTTTCGATGTTTCAGGACACACCGTACACTTCTCCAGAGTGGCTGTTGGCAATTTACATCCCGCCCATCAGCGTAGCAAGGCTGCCATTTCTCCATGGCCTGTCCTGCATTTCTGGTTTTGACACTTTTTGCAGCATGACCCTTTTGACCGATGGGAAGCGAGACTTCTTTGTAGCGCTGATTTGCCTTTCCAGGTTGCTTGGTTGGCCAAAAAGGGCGTATGCGTTTTTTCCTGAATATATTCAGGAAAAAACGCATACGCCCTTTTTGGCCAAGGGCATCATTGTCGACGTTTTGCCGCTTTTCATGTGTTTTAAACGCGATTTGAATATACCTCCTGAAATCTGTTTCCTGCAATTCTGCCTTGCTTTCAAATCCTCTTCGTTGCCTTCCCTCAATATATCTGTGGATGAGAGTTATCATTTATAACTCTGCGGGTTTGTGAATTGCAGTGTCCCTGAGCTCCATTTTTCAACTCGCTTTTTTGGGAGCTGGCCGCAAAAGCACGGGATTGCCTCAGGCCCTATTCAGGTTCCGGGGGGCAGGCTGAGCCTGTGGTTAATTCTTCTTCCTGATGGGAAAATAGAGTGACCTGTGCCTGTCCCAACACCTAGATCTAGTCTCTCATTGGTTGCCCCTCTTCCCGTTCATCCTTAGGACAAATTGCAACCTGTAGGAAACAGGAGCTTAAAGGTGCTGATTCTCCAAGTAGGGAGATTGCTAGTAAAGTAGCTGGAAAGGCGAACCCGAGCACAAGGAGATGAGAAATGAGGTGCGTATTAGAAACCTTTCAAAATCACACGGTGTACCATCTTCTGGGTTTCTCATGCATGTTTTCGATGTAGGAAGATGCCCTTGAACCTGGAGATTTGGGACCCATGGGATGGGTACCAGGCAGTATTACTTTAAAGGGTCTGCGTTTGCTCACCCAACCTCACCCAACCTTTCAGCCCCAAGAGTGTCCACCCTTATGTCTCATCCAGCTGTGGGTCTAGATATGGTCATTCCAGGTTGCATCACAGCCTCTGAACGAATTTTGTAAGAATTTCTCTCTCTTTCACTGTCTTTGTTTTACGGGTTTTTAAAAGTAATTTATTTTTATAATGGGGTTTAGCTGCTTTTCACGGCTGTGTTTATGCGGCTTTACACCCACTTGACTCACTTCCAGACAGATATCAATACATAGGTTTTAAGATGCTTACTAGTCACATATATTCTTGTGCGGTGAATGGGGGTGTTGAGTCCAGTTCACTTAGCAAGGAGTAGGTCTTGTCTATTACATATTGGGTGTATGGAACGGTATCTGAGCGAATTTGAAACCCTTGTTTTATGCATCACCCCACCTCACCTTTCCCGTTAAGCAGCCATAGTGTGTTTTCTAAACGTGTGACTCTGTTCTGTTTTGTAATTCAGTTCAAGTGTAGCGGGTTTTACATTCCCTCTATAAGTGATAGCTTATGATAAGTGTCTATTTCTGTGTGACTTATTTCACTTAGAATCGTCGTACCTAAATCCACTCATCTTGCTTCTACTAGCTTTATGACATTGATTTCATGTCTGAGTGATATTCCATTGTACATAAGGACCACAACTTCTTTATCCATTTTTCTCTTTCCTGGGATATTTAAGGTGTCATGAAGTGGAGGTTCTTGTCAACAGAGCAGCCCTAAACTTTGGGGTGCCTGTGTCTTGCTGATTTTTAGTTTTCCCAATTTATACGCCCATGAGTGGACGTGCCCTATGCTCCCTGAGCTGTGTTTTTTCGATGTTTCAGGACACACCGTACACTTTTCCAGAGTGGCTGTTGGCAATTTACATCCCGCCCATCAGTGTAGCAAGGCTGCCATTTCTCCATGGCCTGTCCTGCATTTCTGGTTTTGACACTTTTTGCAGCATGAACCTTTTGACCGATGGGAAGCGAGACTTCTTTGTAGTGCTGATTTGCCTTTCCAGGTTTCTTGGTTGGCCAAAATGGGCGTATGCGTTTTTTCCTGAATATATTCAGGAAAAAACGCATACGCCCTTTTTGGCCAAGGGCATCATTGTCGAAGTTTTTCCGCTTTCCATGTGCTTTAAAGGCGATTCGAATCTACCTCCTGAAATCTGTTTCCTGCAATTCTGCCTTGCTTTCAAATCCTCTTTGTTGCCTTCCCTCAATATATCTGTGGATGAGAGTTATCATTTATAACTCTGCGGGTTTGTGAATTGCAGTGTCCCTGAGCTCCATTTTTCAACTGTTTTTTTGGGAGCTGGCCGCAAAAGCACGGGATTGCCTCAGGCACTATTCTGGTTCTGGGCGGCAGGCTGAGCCTGTGGTTAATGCTTCTTCCTGAGGGGAAAAAAGAGTGACCTGTGCCTGTCCCAACACCTAGATCTAGTCTCTCATTGGTTGCCCCTCTTCCCGTTCATCCTCAGGACAAATTGCAACCTGTAGGGAACAGGAGCTTAAAGGTGCTGATTCTCCAAGTAGGGAGATTGCTAGTAAAGTAGCTGGAAAGGCGAACCCGAGCACAAGGAGATGAGAAATGAGGTGCGTATTAGAAACCTTTCAAAATCACACGGTGTACCATCTTCTGGGTTTCTCATGCATGTTTTCGATGTAGGAAAATGCCCTTGAACCTGGAGATTTGGGACCCATGGGATGGGTACCACGCAGTATTACTTTAAAGGGTCTGCGTTTGCTCACCCAACCTCACCCAAACTTTCAGCCCCAAGAGTGTCCACCCTTATGTCTCATCCAGCTGTGGGTCTAGATATGGTCAATCCAGGTTGCATCACAGCCTCTGAACGAATTTTGTAAGAATTTCTCTCTCTTTCACTGTCTTTGTTTTACGGGTTTTTAAAAGTAATTTATTTTTATAATGGGGTTTAGCTGCTTTTCACGGCTGTGTTTATGCGGCTTTACACCCACTTGACTCACTTCCAGACACATAACAATACATAGGTTTTAAGATTCTTACTAGTCACATATATTCTTGTGCGGTGAATAGGGGGTGTTGAGTCCAGTTCACTGAGCAAGGAGTAGGTCTTATCTATTACATATTGGGTGTATGGAACGGTATCTGAGCGAATTTGAAACCCTTGTTTTATGCATCACCCCACCTCACCTTTCCCGTTAAGCAGCCATAGTGTGTTTTCTAAACGTGTGACTCTGTTCTGTTTTGTAATTCAGTTCAAGTGTAGCGGTTTTTACATTCCCTCTATAAGTGATAGCTTATGATAAGTGTCTATTTCTGTGTGACTTATTTCACTTAGAATCGTCGTACCTAAATCCACTCATCTTGCTTCTACTAGCCTTATGACATTGATTTCATGTCTGAGTGATATTCCATTGTACATAAGGACCACAACTTCTTTATCCATTTTTCTCTTTCCTGGGATATTTAAGGTGTCATGAAGTGGAGGTTCTTGTCAACAGAGCAGCCCTAAACTTTGGGGTGCCTGTGTCTTGCTGATTTTTAGTTTTCCCAATTTATACGCCCATGAGTGGACGTGCCCTATGCTCCCTAAGCTGTGTTTTTTCGATGTTTCAGGACACACCGAACACTTCTCCAGAGTGGCTGTTGGCAATTTACATCCCGCCCATCAGTGTAGCAAGGCTGCCATTTCTCCATGGCCTGTCCTGCATTTCTGGTTTTGACACTTTTTGCAGCATGACCCTTTTGACCGATGGGAAGCGAGACTTCTTTGTAGCGCTGATTTGCCTTTCCAGGTTGCTTGGTTGGCCAAAAAGGGCGTATGCGTTTTTTCCTGAATATATTCAGGAAAAAACGCATACGCCCTTTTTGGCCAAGGGCATCATTGTCGACGTTTTGCCGCTTTTCATGTGCTTTAAATGCGATTCGAATCTACCTCCTGAAATCTGTTTACTGGAATTCTGCCTTGCTTATAAATCCTCTTCCTTGCCTTCCCTCAATATATCTGTGGACGAGAGTTATCATTTATAACTCTGCGGGTTTGTGAATTGCAGTTTCCCTGAGCTCCATTTTTCAACTGTCTGTTTTGGGAGCTGGCCGCAAAAGCACGGGATTGCCTCAGGCCCTATTCAGGTTCCGGAGGGCAGGCTGAGCCTGTGGTTAATTCTTCTTCCTGACGGGAAAATAGAGTGACCTGTGCCTGTCCCAACACCTAGATCTAGTCTCTCATTGGTTGCCCCTCTTCCCGTTCATCCTCAAGACAAATTGCAACCTGTAGGGAACAGGAGCTTAAAGGTGCTGATTCTCCAAGTAGGGCGATTGCTAGTAAAGTAGCTGGAATGGCGAACCCGAGCACAAGGAGATGAGAAATGAGGTGCGTATTAGAAACCTTTCAAAATCACACGGTGTACCATCTTCTGGGTTTCTCATGCAAGTTTTCGATGTAGGAAGATGCCCTTGAACCTGGAGATTTGGGACCCATGGGATGGGTACCAGGCAGTATTACTTTAAAGGGTCTGCATTTGCTCACCCAACCTCACCCAACCTTTCAGCCCCAAGAGTGTCCACCCTTATGTCTCATCCAGCTGTGGGTCTAGATATGGTCAATCCAGGTTGCATCACAGCCTCTGAACGAATTTTGTAAGAATTTCTCTCTCTTTCACTGTCTTTGTTTTACGGGTTTTTAAAAGTAATTTATTTTTATAATGGGGTTTAGCTGCTTTTCACGGCTGTGTTTATGCGGCTTTACACCCACTTGACTCACTTCCAGACAGATAACAATACATACGTTTAAGATTCTTACTAGTCACATATATTCTTGTGCGGTGAATAGGGGGTGTTGAGTCCAGTTCACTGAGCAAGGAGTAGGTCTTGTCTATTACATATTGGGTGTACGGAACGGTATCTGAGCGAATTTGAAACCCTTGTTTTATGCATCACCCCACCTCACCTTTCCCGTTAAGCAGGCATATTGTGATTTGTAAACGTGTGACTCTGTTCTGTTTTGTAAATCAGTTCAAGTGTAGCGGTTTTTACATTCCCTCTATAAGTGATAGCTTATGATAAGTGTCTATTTCTGGGTGACTTATTTCACTTAGAATCGTCGTACCTAAATCCACTCATCTTGCTTCTACTAGCCTTATGACATTGATTTCATGTCTGAGTGATATTCCATTGTACATAAGGACCACAACTTCTTTATCCATTTTTCTCTTTCCTGGGATATTTAAGGTGTCATGAAGTGGAGGTTCTTGTCAACAGAGCAGCCCTAAACTTTGGGGTGCCTGTGTCTTGCTGATTTTTAGTTTTCCCAATTTATACGCCCATGAGTGGACGTGCCCTATGCTCCCTAAGCTGTGTTTTTTCGATGTTTCAGGACACACCGTACACTTCTCCAGAGTGGCTGTTGGCAATTTACATCCCGCCCATCAGTGTAGCAAGGCTGCCATTTCTCCATGGCCTGTCCTGCATTTCTGGTTTTGACACTTTTTGCAGCATGACCCTTTTGACCGATGGGAAGCGAGACTTCTTTGTAGCGCTGATTTGCCTTTCCAGGTTGCTTGGTTGGCCAAAAAGGGCGTATGCGTTTTTTCCTGAATATATTCAGGAAAAAACGCATACGCACTTTTTGGCCAAGGGCATCATTGTCGAAGTTTTGCCGCTTTCCATGTGCTTTAAAGGCGATTCTAATCTACCTCCTGAAATCTGTTTACTGCAATTCTGCCTTGCTTATAAATCCTCTTCCTTGCCTTCCCTCAATATATCTGTGGACGAGAGTTATCATTTATATCTCAGCAGGTTTGTGAATTGCAGTGCCCCTGAGCTCCATTTTTCAACTGTCTTTTTTGGGAGCTGGCCGCAAAAGCACGGGATTGCCTCAGGCCCTATTCAGGTTCCGGGGGGCAGGCTGAGCCTGTGGTTAATTCTTCTTCCTGATGGGAAAATAGAGTGACCTGTGCCTGTCCCAACACCTAGATCTAGTCTCTCATTGGTTGCCCCTCTTCCCGTTCATCCTTAGGACAAATTGCAACCTGTAGGAAACAGGAGCTTAAAGGTGCTGATTCTCCAAGTAGGGAGATTGCTAGTAAAGTAGCTGGAAAGGCGAACCCGAGCACAAGGAGATGAGAAATGAGGTGCGTATTAGAAACCTTTCAAAATCACACGGTGTACCATCTTCTGGGTTTCTCATGCATGTTTTCGATGTAGGAAGATGCCCTTGAACCTGGAGATTTGGGACCCATGGGATGGGTACCAGGCAGTATTCCTTTAAAGGGTCTGCGTTTGCTCACCCAACCTCACCCAACCTTTCAGCCCCAAGAGTGTCCACCCTTATGTCTCATCCAGCTGTGGGTCTAGATATGGTCAATCCAGGTTGCATCACAGCCTCTGAACGAATTTTGTAAGAATTTCTCTCTCTTTCACTGTCTTTGTTTTACGGGTTTTTAAAAGTAATTTATTTTTATAATGGGGTTTAGCTGCTTTTCACGGCTGTGTTTATGCGGCTTTACACCCACTTGACTCACTTCCAGACAGATATCAATACATAGGTTTTAAGATTCTTACTAGTCACATATATTCTTGTGCGGTGAATGGGGGTGTTGACTCCAGTTCACTGAGCAAGGAGTAGGTCTTGTCTATTACATATTGGGTGTATGGAACGGTATCTGAGCGAATTTGAAACCCTTGTTTTATGCATCACCCCACCTCACCTTTCCCGTTAAGCAGCCATAGTGTGTTTTCTAAACGTGTGACTCTGTTCTGTTTTGTAATTCAGTTCAAGTGTAGCGGTTTTTACATTCCCTCTATAAGTGATAGCTTATGATAAGTGTCTATTTCTGTGTGACTTATTTCACTTAGAATCGTCGTACCTAAATCCACTCATCTTGCTTCTACTAGCCTTATGACATTGATTTCATGTCTGAGTGATATTCCATTGTACATAAGGACCACAACTTCTTTATCCATTTTTCTCTTTCCTGGGATATTTAAGGTGTCATGAAGTGGAGGTTCTTGTCAACAGAGCAGCCCTAAACTTTGGGGTGCCTGTGTCTTGCTGATTTTTAGTTTTCCCAATTTATACGCCCATGAGTGGACGTGCCCTATGCTCCCTAAGCTGTGTTTTTTCGATGTTTCAGGACACACCGTACACTTCTCCAGAGTGGCTGTTGGCAATTTACATCCCGCCCATCAGTGTAGCAAGGCTGCCATTTCTCCATGGCCTGTCCTGCATTTCTGGTTTTGACACTTTTTGCAGCATGACCCTTTTGACCGATGGGAAGCGAGACTTCTTTGGAGCGCTGATTTGCCTTTCCAGGTTGCTTGGTTGGCCAAAAAGGGCGTATGCGTTTTTTCCTGAATATATTCAGGAAAAAACGCATACGCCCTTTTTGGCCAAGGGCATCATTGTCGAAGTTTTGCCGCTTTTCATGTGCTTTAAAGGCGATTCGAATCTACCTCCTGAAATCTGTTTACTGCAATTCTGCCTTGCTTTTAAATCCTCTTCCTTGCCTTCCCTCAATATATCTGTGGACGAGAGTTATCATTTATATCTCAGCAGGTTTGTGAATTGCAGTGCCCCTGAGCTCCATTTTTCAACTGTCTTTTTTGGGAACTGGCCGCAAAAGCACGGGATTGCCTCAGGCCCTATTCAGGTTCCGGGGGGCAGGCTGAGCCTGTGGTTAATTCTTCTTCCTGATGGGAAAATAGAGTGACCTGTGCCTGTCCCAACACCTAGATCTAGTCTCTCATTGGTTGCCCCTCTTCCCGTTCATCCTTAGGACAAATTGCAACCTGTAGGAAACAGGAGCTTAAAGGTGCTGATTCTCCAAGTAGGGAGATTGCTAGTAAAGTAGCTGGAAAGGCGAACCCGAGCACAAGGAGATGAGAAATGAGGTGCGTATTAGAAACCTTTCAAAATCACACGGTGTACCATCTTCTGGGTTTCTCATGCATGTTTTCGATGTAGGAAGATGCCCTTGAACCTGGAGATTTGGGACCCATGGGATGGGTACCAGGCAGTATTCCTTTAAAGGGTCTGCGTTTGCTCACCCAACCTCACCCAACCTTTCAGCCCCAAGAGTGTCCACCCTTATGTCTCATCCAGCTGTGGGTCTAGATATGGTCAATCCAGGTTGCATCACAGCCTCTGAACGAATTTTGTAAGAATTTCTCTCTCTTTCACTGTCTTTGTTTTACGGGTTTTTAAAAGTAATTTATTTTTATAATGGGGTTTAGCTGCTTTTCACGGCTGTGTTTATGCGGCTTTACACCCACTTGACTCACTTCCAGACAGATATCAATACATAGGTTTAAGATTCTTACTAGTCACATATATTCTTGTGCGGTGAATAGGGGGTGTTGAGTCCAGTTCACTGAGCAAGGGGTAGGTCTTGTCTATTACATATTGGGTGTACGGAACGGTATCTGAGCGAATTTGAAACCCTTGTTTTATGCATCACCCCACCTCACCTTTCCCGTTAAGCAGGCATATTGTGATTTGTAAACGTGTGACTCTGTTCTGTTTTGTAAATCAGTTCAAGTGTAGCGGTTTTTACATTCCCTCTATAAGTGATAGCTTATGATAAGTGTCTTTTTCTGTGTGACTTATTTCACTTAGGATCATCGTACCTAAATCCACTCATCTTGCTTCTACAGGCCTTATGACATTGATTTCATGTCTGAGTGATATTCCATTGTACATAAGGACCACAACTTCTTTATCCATTTTTCTCTTTCCTGGGATATTTAAGGTGTCATGAAGTGGAGGTTCTTGTCAACAGAGCAGCCCTAAACTTTGGGGTGCCTGTGTGTTGCTGATTTTTAGTTTTCCCAATTTATACGCCCATGAGTGGACGTGCCCTATACTCCCTAAGCTGTGTTTTTTCGATGTTTCAGGACACACCGTACACTTCTCCAGAGTGGCTGTTGGCAATTTACATCCCGCCCATCAGCGTAGCAAGGCTGCCATTTCTCCATGGCCTGTCCTGCATTTCTGGTTTTGACACTTTTTGCAGCATGACCCTTTTGACCGATGGGAAGCGAGACTTCTTTGGAGCGCTGATTTGCCTTTCCAGGTTGCTTGGTTGGCCAAAAAGGGCGTATGCGTTTTTTCCTGAATATATTCAGGAAAAAACGCATACGCCCTTTTTGGCCAAGGGCATCATTGTCGAAGTTTTGCCGCTTTTCATGTGCTTTAAAGGCGATTCGAATCTACCTCCTGAAATCTGTTTACTGCAATTCTGCCTTGCTTTTAAATCCTCTTCCTTGCCTTCCCTCAATATATCTGTGGACGAGAGTTATCATTTATATCTCAGCAGGTTTGTGAATTGCAGTGCCCCTGAGCTCCATTTTTCAACTGTCTTTTTTGGGAACTGGCCGCAAAAGCACGGGATTGCCTCAGGCCCTATTCAGGTTCCGGGGGGCAGGCTGAGCCTGTGGTTAATTCTTCTTCCTGATGGGAAAATAGAGTGACCTGTGCCTGTCCCAACACCTAGATCTAGTCTCTCATTGGTTGCCCCTCTTCCCGTTCATCCTTAGGACAAATTGCAACCTGTAGGAAACAGGAGCTTAAAGGTGCTGATTCTCCAAGTAGGGAGATTGCTAGTAAAGTAGCTGGAAAGGCGAACCCGAGCACAAGGAGATGAGAAATGAGGTGCGTATTAGAAACCTTTCAAAATCACACGGTGTACCATCTTCTGGGTTTCTCATGCATGTTTTCGATGTAGGAAGATGCCCTTGAACCTGGAGATTTGGGACCCATGGGATGGGTACCAGGCAGTATTCCTTTAAAGGGTCTGCGTTTGCTCACCCAACCTCACCCAACCTTTCAGCCCCAAGAGTGTCCACCCTTATGTCTCATCCAGCTGTGGGTCTAGATATGGTCAATCCAGGTTGCATCACAGCCTCTGAACGAATTTTGTAAGAATTTCTCTCTCTTTCACTGTCTTTGTTTTACGGGTTTTTAAAAGTAATTTATTTTTATAATGGGGTTTAGCTGCTTTTCACGGCTGTGTTTATGCGGCTTTACACCCACTTGACTCACTTCCAGACAGATATCAATACATAGGTTTAAGATTCTTACTAGTCACATATATTCTTGTGCGGTGAATAGGGGGTGTTGAGTCCAGTTCACTGAGCAAGGGGTAGGTCTTGTCTATTACATATTGGGTGTACGGAACGGTATCTGAGCGAATTTGAAACCCTTGTTTTATGCATCACCCCACCTCACCTTTCCCGTTAAGCAGGCATATTGTGATTTGTAAACGTGTGACTCTGTTCTGTTTTGTAAATCAGTTCAAGTGTAGCGGTTTTTACATTCCCTCTATAAGTGATAGCTTATGATAAGTGTCTTTTTCTGTGTGACTTATTTCACTTAGGATCATCGTACCTAAATCCACTCATCTTGCTTCTACAGGCCTTATGACATTGATTTCATGTCTGAGTGATATTCCATTGTACATAAGGACCACAACTTCTTTATCCATTTTTCTCTTTCCTGGGATATTTAAGGTGTCATGAAGTGGAGGTTCTTGTCAACAGAGCAGCCCTAAACTTTGGGGTGCCTGTGTGTTGCTGATTTTTAGTTTTCCCAATTTATACGCCCATGAGTGGACGTGCCCTATACTCCCTAAGCTGTGTTTTTTCGATGTTTCAGGACACACCGTACACTTCTCCAGAGTGGCTGTTGGCAATTTACATCCCGCCCATCAGCGTAGCAAGGCTGCCATTTCTCCATGGCCTGTCCTGCATTTCTGGTTTTGACACTTTTTGCAGCATGACCCTTTTGACCGATGGGAAGCGAGACTTCTTTGGAGCGCTGATTTGCCTTTCCAGGTTGCTTGGTTGGCCAAAAAGGGCGTATGCGTTTTTTCCTGAATATATTCAGGAAAAAACGCATACGCCCTTTTTGGCCAAGGGCATCATTGTCGACGTTTTGCCGCTTTTCATGTGTTTTAAACGCGATTTGAATATACCTCCTGAAATCTGTTTCCTGCAATTCTGCCTTGTTTTCAAATCCTCTTCGTTGCCTTCCCTCAATATATCTGTGGATGAGAGTTATCATTTATAACTCTGCGGGTTTGTGAATTGCAGTGCCCCTGAGCTCCATTTTTCAACTGTCTTTTTTGGGAGCTGGCCGCAAAAGCACGGGATTGCCTCAGGCCCTATTCAGGTTCCGGGGGGCAGGCTGAGCCTGTGGTTAATTCTTCTTCCTGATGGGAAAATAGAGTGACCTGTGCCTGTCCCAACACCTAGATCTAGTCTCTCATTGGTTGCCCCTCTTCCCGTTCATCCTTAGGACAAATTGCAACCTGTAGGAAACAGGAGCTTAAAGGTGCTGATTCTCCAAGTAGGGAGATTGCTAGTAAAGTAGCTGGAAAGGCGAACCCGAGCACAAGGAGATGAGAAATGAGGTGCGTATTAGAAACCTTTCAAAATCACACGGTGTACCATCTTCTGGGTTTCTCATGCATGTTTTCGATGTAGGAAGATGCCCTTGAACCTGGAGATTTGGGACCCATGGGATGGGTACCACGCAGTATTACTTTAAAGGGTCTGCGTTTGCTCACCCAACCTCACCCAAACTTTCAGCCCCAAGAGTGTCCACCCTTATGTCTCATCCAGCTGTGGGTCTAGATATGGTCAATCCAGGTTGCATCACAGCCTCTGAACGAATTTTGTAAGAATTTCTCTCTCTTTCACTGTCTTTGTTTTATGGGTTTTTAAAAGTAATTTATTTTTATAATGGGGTTTAGCTGCTTTTCACGGCTGTGTTTATGCGGCTTTACACCCACTTGACTCACTTCCAGACACATAACAATACATAGGTTTTAAGATTCTTACTAGTCACATATATTCTTGTGCGGTGAATAGGGGGTGTTGAGTCCAGTTCACTGAGCAAGGAGTAGGTCTTGTCTATTACATATTGGGTGTACGGAACGGTATCTGAGCGAATTTGAAACCCTTGTTTTATGCATCACCCCACCTCACCTTTCCCGTTAAGCAGCCATAGTGTGTTTTCTAAACGTGTGACTCTGTTCTGTTTTGTAATTCAGTTCAAGTGTAGCGGTTTTTACATTCCCTCTATAAGTGATAGCTTATGATAAGTGTCTATTTCTGTGTGACTTATTTCACTTAGAATCGTCGTACCTAAATCCACTCATCTTGCTTCTACTAGCCTTATGACATTGATTTCATGTCTGAGTGATATTCCATTGTACATAAGGACCACAACTTCTTTATCCATTTTTCTCTTTCCTGGGATATTTAAGGTGTCATGAAGTGGAGGTTCTTGTCAACAGAGCAGCCCTAAACTTTGGGGTGCCTGTGTCTTGCTGATTTTTAGTTTTCCCAATTTATACGCCCATGAGTGGACGTGCCCTATGCTCCCTAAGCTGTGTTTTTTCGATGTTTCAGGACACACCGTACACTTCTCCAGAGTGGCTGTTGGCAATTTACATCCCGCCCATCAGTGTAGCAAGGCTGCCATTTCTCCATGGCCTGTCCTGCATTTCTGGTTTTGACACTTTTTGCAGCATGACCCTTTTGACCGATGGGAAGCGAGACTTCTTTGTAGCGCTGATTTGCCTTTGCAGGTTGCTTGGTTGGCCAAAAAGTGCGTATGCGTTTTTTCCTGAATATATTCAGGAAAAAACGCATACGCCCTTTTTGGCCAAGGGCATCATTGTCGAAGTTTTGCCGCTTTCCATGTGCTTTAAAGGCGATTCGAATCTACCTCCTGAAATCTGTTTACTGCAATTCTGCCTTGCTTATAAATCCTCTTCCTTGCCTTCCCTCAATATATCTGTGGACGAGAGTTATCATTTATATCTCAGCAGGTTTGTGAATTGCAGTGCCCCTGAGCTCCATTTTTCAACTGTCTTTTTTGGGAGCTGGCCGCAAAAGCACGGGATTGCCTCAGGCCCTATTCAGGTTCCGGGGGGCAGGCTGAGCCTGTGGTTAATTCTTCTTCCTGATGGGAAAATAGAGTGACCTGTGCCTGTCCCAACACCTAGATCTAGTCTGTCATTGGTTGCCCCTCTTCCCGTTCATCCTTAGGACAAATTGCAACCTGTAGGAAACAGGAGCTTAAAGGTGCTGATTCTCCAAGTAGGGAGATTGCTAGTAAAGTAGCTGGAAAGGCGAACCCGAGCACAAGGAGATGAGAAATGAGGTGCGTATTAGAAACCTTTCAAAATCACACGGTGTACCATCTTCTGGGTTTCTCATGCATGTTTTCGATGTAGGAAGATGCCCTTGAACCTGGAGATTTGGGACCCATGGGATGGGTACCAGGCAGTATTCCTTTAAAGGGTCTGCGTTTGCTCACCCAACCTCACCCAACCTTTCAGCCCCAAGAGTGTCCACCCTTATGTCTCATCCAGCTGTGGGTCTAGATATGGTAAATCCAGGTTGCATCACAGCCTCTGAAGGAATTTTGTAAGAATTTCTCTCTCTTTCACTGTCTTTGTTTTACGGGTTTTTAAAAGTAATTTATTTTTATAATGGGGTTTAGCTGCTTTTCACGGCTGTGTTTATGCGGCTTTACACCCACTTGACTCACTTCCAGACAGATATCAATACATAGGTTTTAAGATTCTTACTAGTCACATATATTCTTGTGCGGTGAATGGGGGTGTTGACTCCAGTTCACTGAGCAAGGAGTAGGTCTTGTCTATTACATATTGGGTGTATGGAACGGTATCTGAGCGAATTTGAAACCCTTGTTTTATGCATCACCCCACCTCACCTTTCCCGTTAAGCAGCCATAGTGTGTTTTCTAAACGTGTGACTCTGTTCTGTTTTGTAATTCAGTTCAAGTGTAGCGGTTTTTACATTCCCTCTATAAGTGATAGCTTATGATAAGTGTCTATTTCTGTGTGACTTATTTCACTTAGAATCGTCGTACCTAAATCCACTCATCTTGCTTCTACTAGCCTTATGACATTGATTTCATGTCTGAGTGATATTCCATTGTACATAAGGACCACAACTTCTTTATCCATTTTTCTCTTTCCTGGGATATTTAAGGTGTCATGAAGTGGAGGTTCTTGTCAACAGAGCAGCCCTAAACTTTGGGGTGCCTGTGTCTTGCTGATTTTTAGTTTTCCCAATTTATACGCCCATGAGTGGACGTGCCCTATGCTCCCTAAGCTGTGTTTTTTCGATGTTTCAGGACACACCGTACACTTCTCCAGAGTGGCTGTTGGCAATTTACATCCCGCCCATCAGTGTAGCAAGGCTGCCATTTCTCCATGGCCTGTCCTGCATTTCTGGTTTTGACACTTTTTGCAGCATGACCCTTTTGACCGATGGGAAGCGAGACTTCTTTGTAGCGCTGATTTGCCTTTCCAGGTTGCTTGGTTGGCCAAAAAGGGCGTATGCGTTTTTTCCTGAATATATTCAGGAAAAAACGCATACGCCCTTTTTGGCCAAGGGCATCATTGTCGAAGTTTTGCCGCTTTTCATGTGCTTTAAAGGCGATTCGAATCTACCTCCTGAAATCTGTTTACTGCAATTCTGCCTTGCTTTTAAATCCTCTTCCTTGCCTTCCCTCAATATATCTGTGGACGAGAGTTATCATTTATATCTCAGCAGGTTTGTGAATTGCAGTGCCCCTGAGCTCCATTTTTCAACTGTCTTTTTTGGGAGCTGGCCGCAAAAGCACGGGATTGCCTCAGGCCCTATTCAGGTTCCGGGGGGCAGGCTGAGCCTGTGGTTAATTCTTCTTCCTGATGGGAAAATAGAGTGACCTGTGCCTGTCCCAACACCTAGATCTAGTCTCTCATTGGTTGCCCCTCTTCCCGTTCATCCTTAGGACAAATTGCAACCTGTAGGAAACAGGAGCTTAAAGGTGCTGACTCTCCAAGTAGGGAGATTGCTAGTAAAGTAGCTGGAAAGGCGAACCCGAGCACAAGGAGATGAGAAATGAGGTGCTTATTAGAAACCTTTCAAAATCACACGGTGTACCATCTTCTGGGTTTCTCATGCATGTTTTCGATGTAGGAAGATGCCCTTGAACCTGGAGATTTGGGACCCATGGGATGGGTACCAGGCAGTATTCCTTTAAAGGGTCTGCGTTTGCTCACCCAACCTCACCCAACCTTTCAGCCCCAAGAGTGTCCACCCTTATGTCTCATCCAGCTGTGGGTCTAGATATGGTCAATCCAGGTTGCATCACAGCCTCTGAACGAATTTTGTAAGAATTTCTCTCTCTTTCACTGTCTTTGTTTTACGGGTTTTTAAAAGTAATTTATTTTTATAATGGGGTTTAGCTGCTTTTCACGGCTGTGTTTATGCGGCTTTACACCCACTTGACTCACTTCCAGACAGATATCAATACATACGTTTAAGATTCTTACTAGTCACATATATTCTTGTGTGGTGAATAGGGGGTGTTGAGTCCAGTTCACTGAGCAAGGAGTAGGTCTTGTCTATTACATATTGGGTGTACGGAACGGTATCTGAGCGAATTTGAAACCCTTGTTTTATGCATCACCCCACCTCACCTTTCCCGTTAAGCAGGCATATTGTGATTTGTAAACGTGTGACTCTGTTCTGTTTTGTAAATCAGTTCAAGTGTAGCGGTTTTTACATTCCCTCTATAAGTGATAGCTTATGATAAGTGTCTTTTTCTGTGTGACTTATTTCACTTAGGATCATCGTACCTAAATCCACTCATCTTGCTTCTACTAGCCTTATGACATTGATTTCATGTCTGAGTGATATTCCATTGTACATAAGGACCACAACTTCTTTATCCATTTTTCTCTTTCCTGGGATATTTAAGGTGTCATGAAGTGGAGGTTCTTGTCAACAGAGCAGCCCTAAACTTTGGGGTGCCTGTGTCTTGCTGATTTTTAGTTTTCCCAATTTATACGCCCATGAGTGGACGTGCCCTATACTCCCTAAGCTGTGTTTTTTCGATGTTTCAGGACACACCGTACACTTCTCCAGAGTGGCTGTTGGCAATTTACATCCCGCCCATCAGCGTAGCAAGGCTGCCATTTCTCCATGGCCTGTCCTGCATTTCTGGTTTTGACACATTTTGCAGCATGACCATTTTGACCGATGGGAAGCGAGACTTCTTTGGAGCGCGGATTTGCCTTTCCAGGTTGCTTGGTTGGCCAAAAAGGGCGTATGCGTTTTTTCCTGAATATATTCTGGAAAAAACGCATACGCCCTTTTTGGCCAAGGGCATCATTGTCGAAGTTTTGCCGCTTTTCATGTGTTTTAAACGCGATTTGAATATACCTCCTGAAATCTGTTTCCTGCAATTCTGCCTTGCTTTCAAATCCTCTTCGTTGCCTTCCCTCAATATATCTGTGGATGAGAGTTATCATTTATAACTCTGCGGGTTTGTGAATTGCAGTGTCCCTGAGCTCCATTTTTCAACTCGCTTTTTTGGGAGCTGGCCGCAAAAGCGCGGGATTGCCTCAGGCCCTATTCTGCTTCTGGGCTGCAGGCTGAGCCTGTGGTTAATTCTTCTTGCTGATGGGAAAATAGAGAGACCTGTGCCTGTCCCAACACCTAGATCTAGTCTCTCATTGGTTGCCCCTCTTCCCGTTCATCCTTAGGACAAATTGCAACATGTAGGAAACAGGAGCTTAAAGGTGCTGATTCTCCAAGTAGGGAGATTGCTAGTAAAGTAGCTGGAAAGGCGAACCCGAGCACAAGGAGATGAGAAATGAGGTGCGTATTAGAAACCTTTCAAAATCACACGGTGTACCATCTTCTGGGTTTCTCATGCATGTTTTCGATGTAGGAAGATGCCCTTGAACCTGGAGATTTGGGACCCATGGGATGGGTACCAGGCAGTATTCCTTTAAAGGGTCTGCGTTTGCTCACCCAAACTTTCAGCCCCAAGAGTGTCCACCCTTATGTCTCATCCAGCTGTGGGTCTAGATATGGTCAATCCAGGTTGCATCACAGCCTCTGAACGAATTTTGTAAGAATTTCTCTCTCTTTCACTGTCTTTGATTTACGGGTTTTTAAAAGTAATTTATTTTTATAATGGGGTTTAGCTGCTTTTCACGGCTGTGTTTATGCGGCTTTACACCCACTTGACTCACTTCCGGACAGATATCAATACATAGGTTTTAAGATTCTTACTAGTCACATATATTCTTGTGCGGTGAATGGGGGTGTTGAGTCCAGTTCACTGAGCAAGGAGTAGGTCTTGTCTATTACATATTGGGTGTATGGAACGGTATCTGAGCGAATTTGAAACCCTTGTTTTATGCATCACCCCACCTCACCTTTCCCGTTAAGCAGCCATAGTGTGTTTTCTAAACGTGTGACTCTGTTCTGTTTTGTAATTCAGTTCAAGTGTAGCGGTTTTTACATTCCCTCTATAAGTGATAGCTTATGATAAGTGTCTATTTCTGTGTGACTTATTTCACTTAGAATCGTCGTACCTAAATCCACTCATCTTGCTTCTACTAGCCTTATGACATTGATTTCATGTCTGAGTGATATTCCATTGTACATAAGGACCACAACTTCTTTATCCATTTTTCTCTTTCCTGGGATATTTAAGGTGTCATGAAGTGGAGGTTCTTGTCAACAGAGCAGCCCTAAACTTTGGGGTGCCTGTGTCTTGCTGATTTTTAGTTTTCCCAATTTATACGCCCATGAGTGGACGTGCCCTATGCTCCCTAAGCTGTGTTTTTTCGATGTTTCAGGACACACCGTACACTTCTCCAGAGTGGCTGTTGGCAATTTACATCCCGCCCATCAGTGTAGCAAGGCTGCCATTTCTCCATGGCCTGTCCTGCATTTCTGGCTTTGACACTTTTTGCAGCATGACCCTTTTGACCGATGGGAAGCGAGACTTCTTTGTAGCGCTGATTTGCCTTTCCAGGTTGCTTGGTTGGCCAAAAAGGGCGTATGCGTTTTTTCCTGAATATATTCAGGAAAAAACGCATACGCCCTTTTTGGCCAAGGGCATCATTGTCGAAGTTTTGCCGCTTTCCATGTGCTTTAAAGGCGATTCGAATCTACCTCCTGAAATCTGTTTACTGCAATTCTGCCTTGCTTATAAATCCTCTTCCTTGCCTTCCCTCAATATATCTGTGGACGAGAGTTATCATTTATATCTCAGCAGGTTTGTGAATTGCAGTGCCCCTGAGCTCCATTTTTCAACTGTCTTTTTTGGGAGCTGGCCGCAAAAGCACGGGATTGCCTCAGGCCCTATTCAGGTTCCGGGGGGCAGGCTGAGCCTGTGGTTAATTCTTCTTCCTGATGGGAAAATAGAGTGACCTGTGCCTGTCCCAACACCTAGATCTAGTCTCTCATTGGTTGCCCCTCTTCCCGTTCATCCTTAGGACAAATTGCAACCTGTAGGAAACAGGAGCTTAAAGGTGCTGATTCTCCAAGTAGGGAGATTGCTAGTAAAGTAGCTGGAAAGGCGAACCCGAGCACAAGGAGATGAGAAATGAGGTGCGTATTAGAAACCTTTCAAAATCACACGGTGTACCATCTTCTGGGTTTCTCATGCATGTTTTCGATGTAGGAAGATGCCCTTGAACCTGGAGATTTGGGACCCATGGGATGGGTACCAGGCAGTATTCCTTTAAAGGGTCTGCGTTTGCTCACCCAACCTCACCCAACCTTTCAGCCCCAAGAGTGTCCACCCTTATGTCTCATCCAGCTGTGGGTCTAGATATGGTCAATCCAGGTTGCATCACAGCCTCTGAACGAATTTTGTAAGAATTTCTCTCTCTTTCACTGTCTTTGTTTTACGGGTTTTTAAAAGTAATTTATTTTTATAATGGGGTTTAGCTGCTTTTCACGGCTGTGTTTATGCGGCTTTACACCCACTTGACTCACTTCCAGACAGATATCAATACATAGGTTTAAGATTCTTACTAGTCACATATATTCTTGTGCGGTGAATAGGGGGTGTTGAGTCCAGTTCACTGAGCAAGGAGTAGGTCTTGTCTATTACATATTGGGTGTACGGAACGGTATCTGAGCGAATTTGAAACCCTTGTTTTATGCATCACCCCACCTCACCTTTCCCGTTAAGCAGGCATATTGTGATTTGTAAACGTGTGACTCTGTTCTGTTTTGTAAATCAGTTCAAGTGTAGCGGTTTTTACATTCCCTCTATAAGTGATAGCTTATGATAAGTGTCTTTTTCTGTGTGACTTATTTCACTTAGGATCATCGTACCTAAATCCACTCATCTTGCTTCTACAGGCCTTATGACATTGATTTCATGTCTGAGTGATATTCCATTGTACATAAGGACCACAACTTCTTTATCCATTTTTCTCTTTCCTGGGATATTTAAGGTGTCATGAAGTGGAGGTTCTTGTCAACAGAGCAGCCCTAAACTTTGGGGTGCCTGTGTGTTGCTGATTTTTAGTTTTCCCAATTTATACGCCCATGAGTGGACGTGCCCTATACTCCCTAAGCTGTGTTTTTTCGATGTTTCAGGACACACCGTACACTTCTCCAGAGTGGCTGTTGGCAATTTACATCCCGCCCATCAGCGTAGCAAGGCTGCCATTTCTCCATGGCCTGTCCTGCATTTCTGGTTTTGACACTTTTTGCAGCATGACCCTTTTGACCGATGGGAAGCGAGACTTCTTTGGAGCGCTGATTTGCCTTTCCAGGTTGCTTGGTTGGCCAAAAAGGGCGTATGCGTTTTTTCCTGAATATATTCAGGAAAAAACGCATACGCCCTTTTTGGCCAAGGGCATCATTGTCGACGTTTTGCCGCTTTTCATGTGTTTTAAACGCGATTTGAATATACCTCCTGAAATCTGTTTCCTGCAATTCTGCCTTGTTTTCAAATCCTCTTCGTTGCCTTCCCTCAATATATCTGTGGATGAGAGTTATCATTTATAACTCTGCGGGTTTGTGAATTGCAGTGCCCCTGAGCTCCATTTTTCAACTGTCTTTTTTGGGAGCTGGCCGCAAAAGCACGGGATTGCCTCAGGCCCTATTCAGGTTCCGGGGGGCAGGCTGAGCCTGTGGTTAATTCTTCTTCCTGATGGGAAAATAGAGTGACCTGTGCCTGTCCCAACACCTAGATCTAGTCTCTCATTGGTTGCCCCTCTTCCCGTTCATCCTTAGGACAAATTGCAACCTGTAGGAAACAGGAGCTTAAAGGTGCTGATTCTCCAAGTAGGGAGATTGCTAGTAAAGTAGCTGGAAAGGCGAACCCGAGCACAAGGAGATGAGAAATGAGGTGCGTATTAGAAACCTTTCAAAATCACACGGTGTACCATCTTCTGGGTTTCTCATGCATGTTTTCGATGTAGGAAGATGCCCTTGAACCTGGAGATTTGGGACCCATGGGATGGGTACCACGCAGTATTACTTTAAAGGGTCTGCGTTTGCTCACCCAACCTCACCCAAACTTTCAGCCCCAAGAGTGTCCACCCTTATGTCTCATCCAGCTGTGGGTCTAGATATGGTCAATCCAGGTTGCATCACAGCCTCTGAACGAATTTTGTAAGAATTTCTCTCTCTTTCACTGTCTTTGTTTTATGGGTTTTTAAAAGTAATTTATTTTTATAATGGGGTTTAGCTGCTTTTCACGGCTGTGTTTATGCGGCTTTACACCCACTTGACTCACTTCCAGACACATAACAATACATAGGTTTTAAGATTCTTACTAGTCACATATATTCTTGTGCGGTGAATAGGGGGTGTTGAGTCCAGTTCACTGAGCAAGGAGTAGGTCTTGTCTATTACATATTGGGTGTACGGAACGGTATCTGAGCGAATTTGAAACCCTTGTTTTATGCATCACCCCACCTCACCTTTCCCGTTAAGCAGCCATAGTGTGTTTTCTAAACGTGTGACTCTGTTCTGTTTTGTAATTCAGTTCAAGTGTAGCGGTTTTTACATTCCCTCTATAAGTGATAGCTTATGATAAGTGTCTATTTCTGTGTGACTTATTTCACTTAGAATCGTCGTACCTAAATCCACTCATCTTGCTTCTACTAGCCTTATGACATTGATTTCATGTCTGAGTGATATTCCATTGTACATAAGGACCACAACTTCTTTATCCATTTTTCTCTTTCCTGGGATATTTAAGGTGTCATGAAGTGGAGGTTCTTGTCAACAGAGCAGCCCTAAACTTTGGGGTGCCTGTGTCTTGCTGATTTTTAGTTTTCCCAATTTATACGCCCATGAGTGGACGTGCCCTATGCTCCCTAAGCTGTGTTTTTTCGATGTTTCAGGACACACCGTACACTTCTCCAGAGTGGCTGTTGGCAATTTACATCCCGCCCATCAGTGTAGCAAGGCTGCCATTTCTCCATGGCCTGTCCTGCATTTCTGGTTTTGACACTTTTTGCAGCATGACCCTTTTGACCGATGGGAAGCGAGACTTCTTTGTAGCGCTGATTTGCCTTTCCAGGTTGCTTGGTTGGCCAAAAAGGGCGTATGCGTTTTTTCCTGAATATATTCAGGAAAAAACGCATACGCCCTTTTTGGCCAAGGGCATCATTGTCGAAGTTTTGCCGCTTTCCATGTGCTTTAAAGGCGATTCGAATCTACCTCCTGAAATCTGTTTACTGCAATTCTGCCTTGCTTATAAATCCTCTTCCTTGCCTTCCCTCAATATATCTGTGGACGAGAGTTATCATTTATATCTCAGCAGGTTTGTGAATTGCAGTGCCCCTGAGCTCCATTTTTCAACTGTCTTTTTTGGGAGCTGGCCGCAAAAGCACGGGATTGCCTCAGGCCCTATTCAGGTTCCGGGGGGCAGGCTGAGCCTGTGGTTAATTCTTCTTCCTGATGGGAAAATAGAGTGACCTGTGCCTGTCCCAACACCTAGATCTAGTCTGTCATTGGTTGCCCCTCTTCCCGTTCATCCTTAGGACAAATTGCAACCTGTAGGAAACAGGAGCTTAAAGGTGCTGATTCTCCAAGTAGGGAGATTGCTAGTAAAGTAGCTGGAAAGGCGAACCCGAGCACAAGGAGATGAGAAATGAGGTGCGTATTAGAAACCTTTCAAAATCACACGGTGTACCATCTTCTGGGTTTCTCATGCATGTTTTCGATGTAGGAAGATGCCCTTGAACCTGGAGATTTGGGACCCATGGGATGGGTACCAGGCAGTATTCCTTTAAAGGGTCTGCGTTTGCTCACCCAACCTCACCCAACCTTTCAGCCCCAAGAGTGTCCACCCTTATGTCTCATCCAGCTGTGGGTCTAGATATGGTCAATCCAGGTTGCATCACAGCCTCTGAAGGAATTTTGTAAGAATTTCTCTCTCTTTCACTGTCTTTGTTTTACGGGTTTTTAAAAGTAATTTATTTTTATAATGGGGTTTAGCTGCTTTTCACGGCTGTGTTTATGCGGCTTTACACCCACTTGACTCACTTCCAGACAGATATCAATACATAGGTTTTAAGATTCTTACTAGTCACATATATTCTTGTGCGGTGAATGGGGGTGTTGACTCCAGTTCACTGAGCAAGGAGTAGGTCTTGTCTATTACATATTGGGTGTATGGAACGGTATCTGAGCGAATTTGAAACCCTTGTTTTATGCATCACCCCACCTCACCTTTCCCGTTAAGCAGCCATAGTGTGTTTTCTAAACGTGTGACTCTGTTCTGTTTTGTAATTCAGTTCAAGTGTAGCGGTTTTTACATTCCCTCTATAAGTGATAGCTTATGATAAGTGTCTATTTCTGTGTGACTTATTTCACTTAGAATCGTCGTACCTAAATCCACTCATCTTGCTTCTACTAGCCTTATGACATTGATTTCATGTCTGAGTGATATTCCATTGTACATAAGGACCACAACTTCTTTATCCATTTTTCTCTTTCCTGGGATATTTAAGGTGTCATGAAGTGGAGGTTCTTGTCAACAGAGCAGCCCTAAACTTTGGGGTGCCTGTGTCTTGCTGATTTTTAGTTTTCCCAATTTATACGCCCATGAGTGGACGTGCCCTATGCTCCCTAAGCTGTGTTTTTTCGATGTTTCAGGACACACCGTACACTTCTCCAGAGTGGCTGTTGGCAATTTACATCCCGCCCATCAGTGTAGCAAGGCTGCCATTTCTCCATGGCCTGTCCTGCATTTCTGGTTTTGACACTTTTTGCAGCATGACCCTTTTGACCGATGGGAAGCGAGACTTCTTTGTAGCGCTGATTTGCCTTTCCAGGTTGCTTGGTTGGCCAAAAAGGGCGTATGCGTTTTTTCCTGAATATATTCAGGAAAAAACGCATACGCCCTTTTTGGCCAAGGGCATCATTGTCGAAGTTTTGCCGCTTTTCATGTGCTTTAAAGGCGATTCGAATCTACCTCCTGAAATCTGTTTACTGCAATTCTGCCTTGCTTTTAAATCCTCTTCCTTGCCTTCCCTCAATATATCTGTGGACGAGAGTTATCATTTATATCTCAGCAGGTTTGTGAATTGCAGTGCCCCTGAGCTCCATTTTTCAACTGTCTTTTTTGGGAGCTGGCCGCAAAAGCACGGGATTGCCTCAGGCCCTATTCAGGTTCCGGGGGGCAGGCTGAGCCTGTGGTTAATTCTTCTTCCTGATGGGAAAATAGAGTGACCTGTGCCTGTCCCAACACCTAGATCTAGTCTCTCATTGGTTGCCCCTCTTCCCGTTCATCCTTAGGACAAATTGCAACCTGTAGGAAACAGGAGCTTAAAGGTGCTGACTCTCCAAGTAGGGAGATTGCTAGTAAAGTAGCTGGAAAGGCGAACCCGAGCACAAGGAGATGAGAAATGAGGTGCTTATTAGAAACCTTTCAAAATCACACGGTGTACCATCTTCTGGGTTTCTCATGCATGTTTTCGATGTAGGAAGATGCCCTTGAACCTGGAGATTTGGGACCCATGGGATGGGTACCAGGCAGTATTCCTTTAAAGGGTCTGCGTTTGCTCACCCAACCTCACCCAACCTTTCAGCCCCAAGAGTGTCCACCCTTATGTCTCATCCAGCTGTGGGTCTAGATATGGTCAATCCAGGTTGCATCACAGCCTCTGAACGAATTTTGTAAGAATTTCTCTCTCTTTCACTGTCTTTGTTTTACGGGTTTTTAAAAGTAATTTATTTTTATAATGGGGTTTAGCTGCTTTTCACGGCTGTGTTTATGCGGCTTTACACCCACTTGACTCACTTCCAGACAGATATCAATACATACGTTTAAGATTCTTACTAGTCACATATATTCTTGTGTGGTGAATAGGGGGTGTTGAGTCCAGTTCACTGAGCAAGGAGTAGGTCTTGTCTATTACATATTGGGTGTACGGAACGGTATCTGAGCGAATTTGAAACCCTTGTTTTATGCATCACCCCACCTCACCTTTCCCGTTAAGCAGGCATATTGTGATTTGTAAACGTGTGACTCTGTTCTGTTTTGTAAATCAGTTCAAGTGTAGCGGTTTTTACATTCCCTCTATAAGTGATAGCTTATGATAAGTGTCTTTTTCTGTGTGACTTATTTCACTTAGGATCATCGTACCTAAATCCACTCATCTTGCTTCTACTAGCCTTATGACATTGATTTCATGTCTGAGTGATATTCCATTGTACATAAGGACCACAACTTCTTTATCCATTTTTCTCTTTCCTGGGATATTTAAGGTGTCATGAAGTGGAGGTTCTTGTCAACAGAGCAGCCCTAAACTTTGGGGTGCCTGTGTCTTGCTGATTTTTAGTTTTCCCAATTTATACGCCCATGAGTGGACGTGCCCTATGCTCCCTAAGCTGTGTTTTTTCGATGTTTCAGGACACACCGTACACTTCTCCAGAGTGGCTGTTGGCAATTTACATCCCGCCCATCAGTGTAGCAAGGCTGCCATTTCTCCATGGCCTGTCCTGCATTTCTGGTTTTGACACTTTTTGCAGCATGACCCTTTTGACCGATGGGAAGCGAGACTTCTTTGTAGCGCTGATTTGCCTTTCCAGGTTGCTTGGTTGGCCAAAAAGGGCGTATGCGTTTTTTCCTGAATATATTCAGGAAAAAACGCATACGCCCTTTTTGGCCAAGGGCATCATTGTCGAAGTTTTGCCGCTTTCCATGTGCTTTAAAGGCGATTCGAATCTACCTCCTGAAATCTGTTTACTGCAATTCTGCCTTGCTTATAAATCCTCTTCCTTGCCTTCCCTCAATATATCTGTGGACGAGAGTTATCATTTATATCTCAGCAGGTTTGTGAATTGCAGTGCCCCTGAGCTCCATTTTTCAACTGTCTTTTTTGGGAGCTGGCCGCAAAAGCACGGGATTGCCTCAGGCCCTATTCAGGTTCCGGGGGGCAGGCTGAGCCTGTGGTTAATTCTTCTTCCTGATGGGAAAATAGAGTGACCTGTGCCTGTCCCAACACCTAGATCTAGTCTGTCATTGGTTGCCCCTCTTCCCGTTCATCCTTAGGACAAATTGCAACCTGTAGGAAACAGGAGCTTAAAGGTGCTGATTCTCCAAGTAGGGAGATTGCTAGTAAAGTAGCTGGAAAGGCGAACCCGAGCACAAGGAGATGAGAAATGAGGTGCGTATTAGAAACCTTTCAAAATCACACGGTGTACCATCTTCTGGGTTTCTCATGCATGTTTTCGATGTAGGAAGATGCCCTTGAACCTGGAGATTTGGGACCCATGGGATGGGTACCAGGCAGTATTCCTTTAAAGGGTCTGCGTTTGCTCACCCAACCTCACCCAACCTTTCAGCCCCAAGAGTGTCCACCCTTATGTCTCATCCAGCTGTGGGTCTAGATATGGTCAATCCAGGTTGCATCACAGCCTCTGAAGGAATTTTGTAAGAATTTCTCTCTCTTTCACTGTCTTTGTTTTACGGGTTTTTAAAAGTAATTTATTTTTATAATGGGGTTTAGCTGCTTTTCACGGCTGTGTTTATGCGGCTTTACACCCACTTGACTCACTTCCAGACAGATATCAATACATAGGTTTTAAGATTCTTACTAGTCACATATATTCTTGTGCGGTGAATGGGGGTGTTGACTCCAGTTCACTGAGCAAGGAGTAGGTCTTGTCTATTACATATTGGGTGTATGGAACGGTATCTGAGCGAATTTGAAACCCTTGTTTTATGCATCACCCCACCTCACCTTTCCCGTTAAGCAGCCATAGTGTGTTTTCTAAACGTGTGACTCTGTTCTGTTTTGTAATTCAGTTCAAGTGTAGCGGTTTTTACATTCCCTCTATAAGTGATAGCTTATGATAAGTGTCTATTTCTGTGTGACTTATTTCACTTAGAATCGTCGTACCTAAATCCACTCATCTTGCTTCTACTAGCCTTATGACATTGATTTCATGTCTGAGTGATATTCCATTGTACATAAGGACCACAACTTCTTTATCCATTTTTCTCTTTCCTGGGATATTTAAGGTGTCATGAAGTGGAGGTTCTTGTCAACAGAGCAGCCCTAAACTTTGGGGTGCCTGTGTCTTGCTGATTTTTAGTTTTCCCAATTTATACGCCCATGAGTGGACGTGCCCTATGCTCCCTAAGCTGTGTTTTTTCGATGTTTCAGGACACACCGTACACTTCTCCAGAGTGGCTGTTGGCAATTTACATCCCGCCCATCAGTGTAGCAAGGCTGCCATTTCTCCATGGCCTGTCCTGCATTTCTGGTTTTGACACTTTTTGCAGCATGACCCTTTTGACCGATGGGAAGCGAGACTTCTTTGTAGCGCTGATTTGCCTTTCCAGGTTGCTTGGTTGGCCAAAAAGGGCGTATGCGTTTTTTCCTGAATATATTCAGGAAAAAACGCATACGCCCTTTTTGGCCAAGGGCATCATTGTCGAAGTTTTGCCGCTTTTCATGTGCTTTAAAGGCGATTCGAATCTACCTCCTGAAATCTGTTTACTGCAATTCTGCCTTGCTTTTAAATCCTCTTCCTTGCCTTCCCTCAATATATCTGTGGACGAGAGTTATCATTTATATCTCAGCAGGTTTGTGAATTGCAGTGCCCCTGAGCTCCATTTTTCAACTGTCTTTTTTGGGAGCTGGCCGCAAAAGCACGGGATTGCCTCAGGCCCTATTCAGGTTCCGGGGGGCAGGCTGAGCCTGTGGTTAATTCTTCTTCCTGATGGGAAAATAGAGTGACCTGTGCCTGTCCCAACACCTAGATCTAGTCTCTCATTGGTTGCCCCTCTTCCCGTTCATCCTTAGGACAAATTGCAACCTGTAGGAAACAGGAGCTTAAAGGTGCTGACTCTCCAAGTAGGGAGATTGCTAGTAAAGTAGCTGGAAAGGCGAACCCGAGCACAAGGAGATGAGAAATGAGGTGCTTATTAGAAACCTTTCAAAATCACACGGTGTACCATCTTCTGGGTTTCTCATGCATGTTTTCGATGTAGGAAGATGCCCTTGAACCTGGAGATTTGGGACCCATGGGATGGGTACCAGGCAGTATTCCTTTAAAGGGTCTGCGTTTGCTCACCCAACCTCACCCAACCTTTCAGCCCCAAGAGTGTCCACCCTTATGTCTCATCCAGCTGTGGGTCTAGATATGGTCAATCCAGGTTGCATCACAGCCTCTGAACGAATTTTGTAAGAATTTCTCTCTCTTTCACTGTCTTTGTTTTACGGGTTTTTAAAAGTAATTTATTTTTATAATGGGGTTTAGCTGCTTTTCACGGCTGTGTTTATGCGGCTTTACACCCACTTGACTCACTTCCAGACAGATATCAATACATACGTTTAAGATTCTTACTAGTCACATATATTCTTGTGTGGTGAATAGGGGGTGTTGAGTCCAGTTCACTGAGCAAGGAGTAGGTCTTGTCTATTACATATTGGGTGTACGGAACGGTATCTGAGCGAATTTGAAACCCTTGTTTTATGCATCACCCCACCTCACCTTTCCCGTTAAGCAGGCATATTGTGATTTGTAAACGTGTGACTCTGTTCTGTTTTGTAAATCAGTTCAAGTGTAGCGGTTTTTACATTCCCTCTATAAGTGATAGCTTATGATAAGTGTCTTTTTCTGTGTGACTTATTTCACTTAGGATCATCGTACCTAAATCCACTCATCTTGCTTCTACTAGCCTTATGACATTGATTTCATGTCTGAGTGATATTCCATTGTACATAAGGACCACAACTTCTTTATCCATTTTTCTCTTTCCTGGGATATTTAAGGTGTCATGAAGTGGAGGTTCTTGTCAACAGAGCAGCCCTAAACTTTGGGGTGCCTGTGTCTTGCTGATTTTTAGTTTTCCCAATTTATACGCCCATGAGTGGACGTGCCCTATACTCCCTAAGCTGTGTTTTTTCGATGTTTCAGGACACACCGTACACTTCTCCAGAGTGGCTGTTGGCAATTTACATCCCGCCCATCAGCGTAGCAAGGCTGCCATTTCTCCATGGCCTGTCCTGCATTTCTGGTTTTGACACTTTTTGCAGCATGACCATTTTGACCGATGGGAAGCGAGACTTCTTTGGAGCGCGGATTTGCCTTTCCAGGTTGCTTGGTTGGCCAAAAAGGGCGTATGCGTTTTTTCCTGAATATATTCTGGAAAAAACGCATACGCCCTTTTTGGCCAAGGGCATCATTGTCGAAGTTTTGCCGCTTTTCATGTGTTTTAAACGCGATTTGAATATACCTCCTGAAATCTGTTTCCTGCAATTCTGCCTTGCTTTCAAATCCTCTTCGTTGCCTTCCCTCAATATATCTGTGGATGAGAGTTATCATTTATAACTCTGCGGGTTTGTGAATTGCAGTGTCCCTGAGCTCCATTTTTCAACTCGCTTTTTTGGGAGCTGGCCGCAAAAGCGCGGGATTGCCTCAGGCCCTATTCTGCTTCTGGGCGGCAGGCTGAGCCTGTGGTTAATTCTTCTTGCTGATGGGAAAATAGAGTGACCTGTGCCTGTCCCAACACCTAGATCTAGTCTCTCATTGGTTGCCCCTCTTCCCGTTCATCCTTAGGACAAATTGCAACATGTAGGAAACAGGAGCTTAAAGGTGCTGATTCTCCAAGTAGGGAGATTGCTAGTAAAGTAGCTGGAAAGGCGAACCCGAGCACAAGGAGATGAGAAATGAGGTGCGTATTAGAAACCTTTCAAAATCACACGGTGTACCATCTTCTGGGTTTCTCATGCATGTTTTCGATGTAGGAAGATGCCCTTGAACCTGGAGATTTGGGACCCATGGGATGGGTACCAGGCAGTATTCCTTTAAAGGGTCTGCGTTTGCTCACCCAACCTTTCAGCCCCAAGAGTGTCCACCCTTATGTCTCATCCAGCTGTGGGTCTAGATATGGTCAATCCAGGTTGCATCACAGCCTCTGAACGAATTTTGTAAGAATTTCTCTCTCTTTCACTGTCTTTGATTTACGGGTTTTTAAAAGTAATTTATTTTTATAATGGGGTTTAGCTGCTTTTCACGGCTGTGTTTATGCGGCTTTACACCCACTTGACTCACTTCCGGACAGATATCAATACATAGGTTTTAAGATTCTTACTAGTCACATATATTCTTGTGCGGTGAATGGGGGTGTTGAGTCCAGTTCACTGAGCAAGGAGTAGGTCTTGTCTATTACATATTGGGTGTATGGAACGGTATCTGAGCGAATTTGAAACCCTTGTTTTATGCATCACCCCACCTCACCTTTCCCGTTAAGCAGCCATAGTGTGTTTTCTAAACGTGTGACTCTGTTCTGTTTTGTAATTCAGTTCAAGTGTAGCGGTTTTTACATTCCCTCTATAAGTGATAGCTTATGATAAGTGTCTATTTCTGTGTGACTTATTTCACTTAGAATCGTCGTACCTAAATCCACTCATCTTGCTTCTACTAGCCTTATGACATTGATTTCATGTCTGAGTGATATTCCATTGTACATAAGGACCACAACTTCTTTATCCATTTTTCTCTTTCCTGGGATATTTAAGGTGTCATGAAGTGGAGGTTCCTGTCAACAGAGCAGCCCTAAACTTTGGGGTGCCTGTGTCTTGCTGATTTTTAGTTTTCCCAATTTATACGCCCATGAGTGGACGTGCCCTATGCTCCCTAAGCTGTGTTTTTTCGATGTTCCAGGACACACCGTACACTTCTCCAGAGTGGCTGTTGGCAATTTACATCCCGCCCATCAGTGTAGCAAGGCTGCCATTTCTCCATGGCCTGTCCTGCATTTCTGGTTTTGACACTTTTTGCAGCATGACCCTTTTGACCGATGGGGAGCGAGACTTCTTTGGAGCGCTGATTTGCCTTTGCAGGTTGCTTGGTTGGCCAAAAAGGGCGTATGCGTTTTTTCCTGAATATATTCAGGAAAAAACGCATACGCCCTTTTTGGCCAAGGGCATCATTGTCGACGTTTTGCCGCTTTTCATGTGTTTTAAACGCGATTTGAATCTACCTCCTGAAATCTGTTTACTGCAATTCTGCCTTGCTTTTAAATCCTCTTCCTTGCCTTCCCTCAATATATCTGTGGACGAGAGTTATCATTAATATCTCAGCAGGTTTGTGAATTGCAGTGCCCCTGAGCTCCATTTTTCAACTGTCTTTTTTGGGAGCTGGCCGCAAAAGCACGGGATTGCCTCAGGCCCTATTCAGGTTCCGGGGGGCAGGCTGAGCCTGTGGTTAATTCTTCTTCCTGATGGGAAAATAGAGTGACCTGTGCCTGTCCCAACACCTAGATCTAGTCTCTCATTGGTTGCCCCTCTTCCCGTTCATCCTTAGGACAAATTGCAACCTGTAGGAAACAGGAGCTTAAAGGTGCTGATTCTCCAAGTAGGGAGATTGCTAGTAAAGTAGCTGGAAAGGCGAACCCGAGCACAAGGAGATGAGAAATGAGGTGCGTATTAGAAACCTTTCAAAATCACACGGTGTACCATCTTCTGGGTTTCTCATGCATGTTTTCGATGTAGGAAGATGCCCTTGAACCTGGAGATTTGGGACCCATGGGATGGGTACCACGCAGTATTACTTTAAAGGGTCTGCGTTTGCTCACCCAACCTCACCCAAACTTTCAGCCCCAAGAGTGTCCACCCTTATGTCTCATCCAGCTGTGGGTCTAGATATGGTCAATCCAGGTTGCATCACAGCCTCTGAACGAATTTTGTAAGAATTTCTCTCTCTTTCACTGTCTTTGTTTTATGGGTTTTTAAAAGTAATTTATTTTTATAATGGGGTTTAGCTGCTTTTCACGGCTGTGTTTATGCGGCTTTACACCCACTTGACTCACTTCCAGACACATAACAATACATAGGTTTTAAGATTCTTACTAGTCACATATATTCTTGTGCGGTGAATAGGGGGTGTTGAGTCCAGTTCACTGAGCAAGGAGTAGGTCTTGTCTATTACATATTGGGTGTACGGAACGGTATCTGAGCGAATTTGAAACCCTTGTTTTATGCATCACCCCACCTCACCTTTCCCGTTAAGCAGCCATAGTGTGTTTTCTAAACGTGTGACTCTGTTCTGTTTTGTAATTCAGTTCAAGTGTAGCGGTTTTTACATTCCCTCTATAAGTGATAGCTTATGATAAGTGTCTATTTCTGTGTGACTTATTTCACTTAGAATCGTCGTACCTAAATCCACTCATCTTGCTTCTACTAGCCTTATGACATTGATTTCATGTCTGAGTGATATTCCATTGTACATAAGGACCACAACTTCTTTATCCATTTTTCTCTTTCCTGGGATATTTAAGGTGTCATGAAGTGGAGGTTCTTGTCAACAGAGCAGCCCTAAACTTTGGGGTGCCTGTGTCTTGCTGATTTTTAGTTTTCCCAATTTATACGCCCATGAGTGGACGTGCCCTATGCTCCCTAAGCTGTGTTTTTTCGATGTTTCAGGACACACCGTACACTTCTCCAGAGTGGCTGTTGGCAATTTACATCCCGCCCATCAGTGTAGCAAGGCTGCCATTTCTCCATGGCCTGTCCTGCATTTCTGGCTTTGACACTTTTTGCAGCATGACCCTTTTGACCGATGGGAAGCGAGACTTCTTTGTAGCGCTGATTTGCCTTTCCAGGTTGCTTGGTTGGCCAAAAAGGGCGTATGCGTTTTTTCCTGAATATATTCAGGAAAAAACGCATACGCCCTTTTTGGCCAAGGGCATCATTGTCGAAGTTTTGCCGCTTTCCATGTGCTTTAAAGGCGATTCGAATCTACCTCCTGAAATCTGTTTACTGCAATTCTGCCTTGCTTATAAATCCTCTTCCTTGCCTTCCCTCAATATATCTGTGGACGAGAGTTATCATTTATATCTCAGCAGGTTTGTGAATTGCAGTGCCCCTGAGCTCCATTTTTCAACTGTCTTTTTTGGGAGCTGGCCGCAAAAGCACGGGATTGCCTCAGGCCCTATTCAGGTTCCGGGGGGCAGGCTGAGCCTGTGGTTAATTCTTCTTCCTGATGGGAAAATAGAGTGACCTGTGCCTGTCCCAACACCTAGATCTAGTCTGTCATTGGTTGCCCCTCTTCCCGTTCATCCTTAGGACAAATTGCAACCTGTAGGAAACAGGAGCTTAAAGGTGCTGATTCTCCAAGTAGGGAGATTGCTAGTAAAGTAGCTGGAAAGGCGAACCCGAGCACAAGGAGATGAGAAATGAGGTGCGTATTAGAAACCTTTCAAAATCACACGGTGTACCATCTTCAGGGTTTCTCATGCATGTTTTCGATGTAGGAAGATGCCCTTGAACCTGGAGATTTGGGACCCATGGGATGGGTACCAGGCAGTATTCCTTTAAAGGGTCTGCGTTTGCTCACCCAACCTCACCCAACCTTTCAGCCCCAAGAGTGTCCACCCTTATGTCTCATCCAGCTGTGGGTCTAGATATGGTCAATCCAGGTTGCATCACAGCCTCTGAAGGAATTTTGTAAGAATTTCTCTCTCTTTCACTGTCTTTGTTTTACGGGTTTTTAAAAGTAATTTATTTTTATAATGGGGTTTAGCTGCTTTTCACGGCTGTGTTTATGCGGCTTTACACCCACTTGACTCACTTCCAGACAGATATCAATACATAGGTTTTAAGATTCTTACTAGTCACATATATTCTTGTGCGGTGAATGGGGGTGTTGACTCCAGTTCACTGAGCAAGGAGTAGGTCTTGTCTATTACATATTGGGTGTATGGAACGGTATCTGAGCGAATTTGAAACCCTTGTTTTATGCATCACCCCACCTCACCTTTCCCGTTAAGCAGCCATAGTGTGTTTTCTAAACGTGTGACTCTGTTCTGTTTTGTAATTCAGTTCAAGTGTAGCGGTTTTTACATTCCCTCTATAAGTGATAGCTTATGATAAGTGTCTATTTCTGTGTGACTTATTTCACTTAGAATCGTCGTACCTAAATCCACTCATCTTGCTTCTACTAGCCTTATGACATTGATTTCATGTCTGAGTGATATTCCATTGTACATAAGGACCACAACTTCTTTATCCATTTTTCTCTTTCCTGGGATATTTAAGGTGTCATGAAGTGGAGGTTCTTGTCAACAGAGCAGCCCTAAACTTTGGGGTGCCTGTGTCTTGCTGATTTTTAGTTTTCCCAATTTATACGCCCATGAGTGGACGTGCCCTATGCTCCCTAAGCTGTGTTTTTTCGATGTTTCAGGACACACCGTACACTTCTCCAGAGTGGCTGTTGGCAATTTACATCCCGCCCATCAGTGTAGCAAGGCTGCCATTTCTCCATGGCCTGTCCTGCATTTCTGGTTTTGACACTTTTTGCAGCATGACCCTTTTGACCGATGGGAAGCGAGACTTCTTTGTAGCGCTGATTTGCCTTTCCAGGTTGCTTGGTTGGCCAAAAAGGGCGTATGCGTTTTTTCCTGAATATATTCAGGAAAAAACGCATACGCCCTTTTTGGCCAAGGGCATCATTGTCGACGTTTTGCCGCTTTTCATGTGCTTTAAAGGCGATTCGAATCTACCTCCTGAAATCTGTTTACTGCAATTCTGCCTTGCTTTTAAATCCTCTTCCTTGCCTTCCCTCAATATATCTGTGGACGAGAGTTATCATTTATATCTCAGCAGGTTTGTGAATTGCAGTGCCCCTGAGCTCCATTTTTCAACTGTCTTTTTTGGGAGCTGGCCGCAAAAGCACGGGATTGCCTCAGGCCCTATTCAGGTTCCGGGGGGCAGGCTGAGCCTGTGGTTAATTCTTCTTCCTGATGGGAAAATAGAGTGACCTGTGCCTGTCCCAACACCTAGATCTAGTCTCTCAATGGTTGCCCCTCTTCCCGTTCATCCTTAGGACAAATTGCAACCTGTAGGAAACAGGAGCTTAAAGGTGCTGACTCTCCAAGTAGGGAGATTGCTAGTAAAGTAGCTGGAAAGGCGAACCCGAGCACAAGGAGATGAGAAATGAGGTGCTTATTAGAAACCTTTCAAAATCACACGGTGTACCATCTTCTGGGTTTCTCATGCATGTTTTCGATGTAGGAAGATGCCCTTGAACCTGGAGATTTGGGACCCATGGGATGGGTACCAGGCAGTATTCCTTTAAAGGGTCTGCGTTTGCTCACCCAACCTCACCCAACCTTTCAGCCCCAAGAGTGTCCACCCTTATGTCTCATCCAGCTGTGGGTCTAGATATGGTCAATCCAGGTTGCATCACAGCCTCTGAACGAATTTTGTAAGAATTTCTCTCTCTTTCACTGTCTTTGTTTTACGGGTTTTTAAAAGTAATTTATTTTTATAATGGGGTTTAGCTGCTTTTCACGGCTGTGTTTATGCGGCTTTACACCCACTTGACTCACTTCCAGACAGATATCAATACATACGTTTAAGATTCTTACTAGTCACATATATTCTTGTGTGGTGAATAGGGGGTGTTGAGTCCAGTTCACTGAGCAAGGAGTAGGTCTTGTCTATTACATATTGGGTGTACGGAACGGTATCTGAGCGAATTTGAAACCCTTGTTTTATGCATCACCCCACCTCACCTTTCCCGTTAAGCAGGCATATTGTGATTTGTAAACGTGTGACTCTGTTCTGTTTTGTAAATCAGTTCAAGTGTAGCGGTTTTTACATTCCCTCTATAAGTGATAGCTTATGATAAGTGTCTTTTTCTGTGTGACTTATTTCACTTAGGATCATCGTACCTAAATCCACTCATCTTGCTTCTACTAGCCTTATGACATTGATTTCATGTCTGAGTGATATTCCATTGTACATAAGGACCACAACTTCTTTATCCATTTTTCTCTTTCCTGGGATATTTAAGGTGTCATGAAGTGGAGGTTCTTGTCAACAGAGCAGCCCTAAACTTTGGGGTGCCTGTGTCTTGCTGATTTTTAGTTTTCCCAATTTATACGCCCATGAGTGGACGTGCCCTATACTCCCTAAGCTGTGTTTTTTCGATGTTTCAGGACACACCGTACACTTCTCCAGAGTGGCTGTTGGCAATTTACATCCCGCCCATCAGCGTAGCAAGGCTGCCATTTCTCCATGGCCTGTCCTGCATTTCTGGTTTTGACACTTTTTGCAGCATGACCATTTTGACCGATGGGAAGCGAGACTTCTTTGGAGCGCGGATTTGCCTTTCCAGGTTGCTTGGTTGGCCAAAAAGGGCGTATGCGTTTTTTCCTGAATATATTCTGGAAAAAACGCATACGCCCTTTTTGGCCAAGGGCATCATTGTCGAAGTTTTGCCGCTTTTCATGTGTTTTAAACGCGATTTGAATATACCTCCTGAAATCTGTTTCCTGCAATTCTGCCTTGCTTTCAAATCCTCTTCGTTGCCTTCCCTCAATATATCTGTGGATGAGAGTTATCATTTATAACTCTGCGGGTTTGTGAATTGCAGTGTCCCTGAGCTCCATTTTTCAACTCGCTTTTTTGGGAGCTGGCCGCAAAAGCGCGGGATTGCCTCAGGCCCTATTCTGCTTCTGGGCGGCAGGCTGAGCCTGTGGTTAATTCTTCTTGCTGATGGGAAAATAGAGTGACCTGTGCCTGTCCCAACACCTAGATCTAGTCTCTCATTGGTTGCCCCTCTTCCCGTTCATCCTTAGGACAAATTGCAACATGTAGGAAACAGGAGCTTAAAGGTGCTGATTCTCCAAGTAGGGAGATTGCTAGTAAAGTAGCTGGAAAGGCGAACCCGAGCACAAGGAGATGAGAAATGAGGTGCGTATTAGAAACCTTTCAAAATCACACGGTGTACCATCTTCTGGGTTTCTCATGCATGTTTTCGATGTAGGAAGATGCCCTTGAACCTGGAGATTTGGGACCCATGGGATGGGTACCAGGCAGTATTCCTTTAAAGGGTCTGCGTTTGCTCACCCAACCTTTCAGCCCCAAGAGTGTCCACCCTTATGTCTCATCCAGCTGTGGGTCTAGATATGGTCAATCCAGGTTGCATCACAGCCTCTGAACGAATTTTGTAAGAATTTCTCTCTCTTTCACTGTCTTTGATTTACGGGTTTTTAAAAGTAATTTATTTTTATAATGGGGTTTAGCTGCTTTTCACGGCTGTGTTTATGCGGCTTTACACCCACTTGACTCACTTCCGGACAGATATCAATACATAGGTTTTAAGATTCTTACTAGTCACATATATTCTTGTGCGGTGAATGGGGGTGTTGAGTCCAGTTCACTGAGCAAGGAGTAGGTCTTGTCTATTACATATTGGGTGTATGGAACGGTATCTGAGCGAATTTGAAACCCTTGTTTTATGCATCACCCCACCTCACCTTTCCCGTTAAGCAGCCATAGTGTGTTTTCTAAACGTGTGACTCTGTTCTGTTTTGTAATTCAGTTCAAGTGTAGCGGTTTTTACATTCCCTCTATAAGTGATAGCTTATGATAAGTGTCTATTTCTGTGTGACTTATTTCACTTAGAATCGTCGTACCTAAATCCACTCATCTTGCTTCTACTAGCCTTATGACATTGATTTCATGTCTGAGTGATATTCCATTGTACATAAGGACCACAACTTCTTTATCCATTTTTCTCTTTCCTGGGATATTTAAGGTGTCATGAAGTGGAGGTTCTTGTCAACAGAGCAGCCCTAAACTTTGGGGTGCCTGTGTCTTGCTGATTTTTAGTTTTCCCAATTTATACGCCCATGAGTGGACGTGCCCTATGCTCCCTAAGCTGTGTTTTTTCGATGTTTCAGGACACACCGTACACTTCTCCAGAGTGGCTGTTGGCAATTTACATCCCGCCCATCAGTGTAGCAAGGCTGCCATTTCTCCATGGCCTGTCCTGCATTTCTGGTTTTGACACTTTTTGCAGCATGACCCTTTTGACCGATGGGAAGCGAGACTTCTTTGGAGCGCTGATTTGCCTTTGCAGGTTGCTTGGTTGGCCAAAAAGGGCGTATGCGTTTTTTCCTGAATATATTCAGGAAAAAACGCATACGCCCTTTTTGGCCAAGGGCATCATTGTCGACGTTTTGCCGCTTTTCATGTGTTTTAAACGCGATTTGAATCTACCTCCAGAAATCTGTTTACTGCAATTCTGCCTTGCTTTTAAATCCTCTTCCTTGCCTTCCCTCAATATATCTGTGGACGAGAGTTATCATTAATATCTCAGCAGGTTTGTGAATTGCAGTGCCCCTGAGCTCCATTTTTCAACTGTCTTTTTTGGGAGCTGGCCGCACAAGCACGGGATTGCCTCAGGCCCTATTCAGGTTCCGGGGGGCAGGCTGAGCCTGTGGTTAATTCTTCTTCCTGATGGGAAAATAGAGTGACCTGTGCCTGTCCCAACACCTAGATCTAGTCTCTCATTGGTTGCCCCTCTTCCCGTTCATCCTTAGGACAAATTGCAACCTGTAGGAAACAGGAGCTTAAAGGTGCTGATTCTCCAAGTAGGGAGATTGCTAGTAAAGTAGCTGGAAAGGCGAACCCGAGCACAAGGAGATGAGAAATGAGGTGCGTATTAGAAACCTTTCAAAATCACACGGTGTACCATCTTCTGGGTTTCTCATGCATGTTTTCGATGTAGGAAGATGCCCTTGAACCTGGAGATTTGGGACCCATGGGATGGGTACCAGGCAGTATTACTTTAAAGGGTCTGCGTTTGCTAACCCAACCTCACCCAACCTTTCAGCCCCAAGAGTGTCCACCCTTATGTCTCATCCAGCTGTGGGTCTAGATATGGTCAATCCAGGTTGCATCACAGCCTCTGAACGAATTTTGTAAGAATTTCTCTCTCTTTCACTGTCTTTGTTTTACGGGTTTTTAAAAGTAATTTATTTTTATAATGGGGTTTAGCTGCTTTTCACGGCTGTGTTTATGCGGCTTTACACCCACTTGACTCACTTCCAGACAGGTATCAATACATAGGTTTAAGATTCTTACTAGTCACATATATTCTTGTGCGGTGAATAGGGGGTGTTGAGTCCAGTTCACTGAGCAAGGAGTAGGTCTTGTCTATTACATATTGGGTGTACGGAACGGTATCTGAGCGAATTTGAAACCCTTGTTTTATGCATCACCCCACCTCACCTTTCCCGTTAAGCAGGCATATTGTGATTTGTAAACGTGTGACTCTGTTCTGTTTTGTAAATCAGTTCAAGTGTAGCGGTTTTTACATTCCCTCTATAAGTGATAGCTTATGATAAGTGTCTTTTTCTGTGTGACTTATTTCTCTTAGGATCATCGTACCTAAATCCACTCATCTTGCTTCTACTAGCCTTATGACATTGATTTCATGTCTGAGTGATATTCCATTGTACATAAGGACCACAACTTCTTTATCCATTTTTCTCTTTCCTGGGATATTTAAGGTGTCATGAAGTGGAGGTTCTTGTCAACAGAGCAGCCCTAAACTTTGGGGTGCCTGTGTCTTGCTGATTTTTAGTTTTCCCAATTTATACGTCCATGAGTGGACGTGCCCTATACTCCCTAAGCTGTGTTTTTTCGATGTTTCAGGACACACCGTACACTTCTCCAGAGTGGCTGTTGGCAATTTACATCCCGCCCATCAGCGTAGCAAGGCTGCCATTTCTCCATGGCCTGTCCTGCATTTCTGGTTTTGACACTTTTTGCAGCATGACCCTTTTGACCGATGGGGAGCGAGACTTCTTTGGAGCGCTGATTTGCCTTTGCAGGTTGCTTGGTTGGCCAAAAAGGGCGTATGCGTTTTTTCCTGAATATATTCAGGAAAAAACGCATACGCCCTTTTTGGCCAAGGGCATCATTGTCGACGTTTTGCCGCTTTTCATGTGTTTTAAACGCGATTTGAATCTTCCTCCTGAAATCTGTTTCCTGCAATTCTGCCTTGCTTTCAAATCCTCTTTGTTGCCTTCCCTCAATATATCTGTGGATGAGAGTTATCATTTATAACTCTGCGGGTTTGTGAATTGCAGTGTCCCTGAGCTCCATTTTTCAACTCGCTTTTTTGGGAGCTGGCCGCAAAAGCGCGGGATTGCCTCAGGCCCTATTCAGGTTCCGGGCGGCAGGCTGAGCCTGTGGTTAATTCTTCTTCCTGATGGGAAAATAGTGTGACCTGTGCCTGTCCCAACACCTAGATCTAGTCTCTCATTGGTTGCCCCTCTTCCCGTTCATCCTTAGGACAAATTGCAACATGTAGGAAACAGGAGCTTAAAGGTGCTGATTCTCCAAGTAGGGAGATTGCTAGTAAAGTAGCTGGAAAGGCGAACCCGAGCACAAGGAGATGAGAAATGATGTGCGTATTAGAAACCTTTCAAAATCACACGGTGTACCATCTTCTGGGTTTCTCATGCATGTTTTCGATGTAGGAAGATGCCCTTGAACCTGGAGATTTGGGACCCATGGGATGGGTACCAGGCAGTATTACTTTAAAGGGTCTGCGTTTGCTCACCCAACCTTTCAGCCCCAAGAGTGTCCACCCTTATGTCTCATCCAGCTGTGGGTCTAGATATGGTCAATCCAGGTTGCATCACAGCCTCTGAACGAATTTTGTAAGAATTTCTCTCTCTTTCACTGTCTTTGTTTTACGGGTTTTTAAAAGTAATTTATTTTTATAATGGGGTTTAGCTGCTTTTCACGGCTGTGTTTATGCGGCTTTACACCCACTTGACTCACTTCCAGACAGATATCAATACATAGGTTTTAAGATTCTTACTAGTCACATATATTCTTGTGCGGTGAATAGGGGGTGTTGAGTCCAGTTCACTGAGCAAGGAGTAGGTCTTGTCTATTACATATTGGGTGTACGGAACAGTATCTGAGCGAATTTGAAACCCTTGTTTTATGCATCACCCCACCTCACCTTTCCCGTTAAGCAGGCATATTGTGATTTGTAAACGTGTGACTCTGTTCTGTTTTGTAAATCAGTTCAAGTGTAGCGGTTTTTACATTCCCTCTATAAGTGATAGCTTTTGATAAGTGTCTTTTTCTGTGTGACTTATTTCACTTAGAATCGTCGTACCTAAGTCCACCCATCTTGCTTCTACTAGCCTTATGACATTGATTTCATGTCTGAGTGATATTCCATTGTACATAAGGACCACAACTTCTTTATCCATTTTTCTCTTTCCTGGGATATTTAAGGTGTCATGAAGTGGAGGTTCTTGTCAACAGAGCAGCCCTAAACTTTCCGGTGCCTGTGTCTTGCTGATTTTTAGTTTTCCCAATTTATACGCCCATGAGTGGACGTGCCCTATACTCCCTAAGCTGTGTTTTTTCGATGTTTCAGGACACACCGTACACTTCTCCAGAGTGGCTGTTGGCAATTTACATCCCGCCCATCAGCGTAGCAAGGCTGCCATTTCTCCATGGCCTGTCCTGCATTTCTGGTTTTGACACTTTTTGCAGCATGACCCTTTTGACCGATGGGAAGCGAGACTTCTTTGGAGCGCTGATTTGCCTTTCCAGGTTGCTTGGTTGGCCAAAAAGGGCGTATGCGTTTTTTCCTGAATATATTCAGGAAAAAACGCATACGCCCTTTTTGGCCAAGGGCATCATTGTCGACGTTTTGCCGCTTTTCATGTGTTTTAAACGCGATTTGAATCTACCTCCTGAAATCTGTTTCCTGCAATTCTGCCTTGCTTTCAAATCCTCTTCGTTGCCTTCCCTCAATATATCTGTGGATGAGAGTTATCATTTATAACTCTGCGGGTTTGTGAATTGCAGTGTCCCTGAGCTCCATTTTTCAACTCGCTTTTTTGGGAGCTGGCCGCAAAAGCGCGGGATTGCCTCAGGCCCTATTCTGCTTCTGGGCGGCAGGCTGAGCCTGTGGTTAATTCTTCTTCCTGATGGGAAAATAGAGTGACCTGTGCCTGTCCCAACACCTAGATCTAGTCTCTCATTGGTTGCCCCTCTTCCCGTTCATCCTTAGGACAAATTGCAACATGTAGGAAACAGGAGCTTAAAGGTGCTGATTCTCCAAGTAGGGAGATTGCTAGTAAAGTAGCTGGAAAGGCGAACCGGAGCACAAGGAGATGAGAAATGAGGTGCGTATTAGAAACCTTTCCAAATCACACGGTGTACCATCTTCTGGGTTTCTCATGCATGTTTTCGATGTAGGAAGATGCCCTTGAACCTGGAGATTTGGGACCCATGGGATGGGTACCAGGCAGTATTACTTTAAAGGGTCTGCGTTTGCTCACCCAACCTTTCAGCCCCAAGAGTGTCCACCCTTATGTCTCATCCAGCTGTGGGTCTAGATATGGTCAATCCAGGTTGCATCACAGCCTCTGAACGAATTTTGTAAGAATTTCTCTCTCTTTCACTGTCTTTGTTTTACGGGTTTTTAAAAGTAATTTATTTTTATAATGGGGTTTAGCTGCTTTTCACGGCTGTGTTTATGCGGCTTTACACCCACTTGACTCACTTCCAGACAGATATCAATACATAGGTTTTAAGATTCTTACTAGTCACATATATTCTTGTGCGGTGAATAGGGGGTGTTGAGTCCAGTTCACTGAGCAAGGAGTAGGTCTTGTCTATTACATATTGGGTGTATGGAACGGTATCTGAGCGAATTTGAAACCCTTGTTTTATGCATCACCCCACCTCACCTTTCCCGTTAAGCAGCCATAGTGTGTTTTCTAAACGTGTGACTCTGTTCTGTTTTGTAATTCAGTTCAAGTGTAGTGGGTTTTACATCCCCTCTATAAGTGATAGCTTATGATAAGTGTCTATTTCTGTGTGACTTATTTCACTTAGAATCGTCGTACCTAAATCCACTCATCTTGCTTCTACTAGCCTTATGACATTGATTTCATGTCTGAGTGATATTCCATTGTACATAAGGACCACAACTTCTTTATCCATTTTTCTCTTTCCTGGGATATTTAAGGTGTCATAAAGTGGAGGTTCTTGTCAACAGAGCAGCCCTAAACTTTGGGGTGCCTGTGTCTTGCTGATTTTTAGTTTTCCCAATTTATACGCCCATGAGTGGACGTGCCCTATGCTCCCTAAGCTGTGTTTTTTCGATGTTTCAGGACACACCGTACACTTCTCCAGAGTGGCTGTTGGCAATTTACATCCCGCCCATCAGTGTAGCAAGGCTGCCATTTCTCCATGGCCTGTCCTGCATTTCTGGTTTTGACACTTTTTGCAGCATGACCCTTTTGACCGATGGGAAGCGAGACTTCTTTGTAGCGCTGATTTGCCTTTCCAGGTTGCTTGGTTGGCCAAAAAGGGCGTATGCGTTTTTTCCTGAATATATTCAGGAAAAAACGCATACGCCCTTTTTGGCCAAGGGCATCATTGCCGACATTTTGCCGCTTTTCATATGCTTTAAAGGCGATTCGAATCTACCATCTGAAATCTGTTTAATGGAATTCTGCCTTGCTTATAAATCCTCTTCCTTGCCTTCCCTCAATATATCTGTGGACGAGAGTTATCATTTATATCTCAGCAGGTTTGTGAATTGCAGTGCCCCTGAGCTCCATTTTTCAACTGTCTTTTTTGGGAGCTGGCCGCAAAAGCACGGGATTGCCTCAGGCCCTATTCAGGTTCCGGGGGGCAGGCTGAGCCTGTGGTTAATTCTTCTTCCTGTTGGGAAAATAGAGTGACCTGTGCCTGTTCCAACACCTAGATCTAGTCTCTCATTGGTTGCCCCTCTTCCCGTTCATCCTCAAGACAAATTGCAACCTGTAGGGAACAGGAGCTTAAAGGTGCTGATTCTCCAAGTAGGGCGATTGCTAGTAAAGTAGCTGGAATGGCGAACCCGAGCACAAGGAGATGAGAAATGAGGTGCGTATTAGAAACCTTTCAAAATCACACGGTGTACCATCTTCTGGGTTTCTCATGCATGTTTTCGATGTAGGAAGATGCCCTTGAACCTGGAGATTTGGGACCCATGGGATGGGTACCAGGCAGTATTACTTTAAAGGGTCTGCGTTTGCTCACCCAACCTCACCCAACCTTTCAGCCCCAAGAGTGTCCACCCTTATGTCTCATCCAGCTGTGGGTCTAGATATGGTAAATCCAGGTTGCATCACAGCCTCTGAACGAATTTTGTAAGAATTTCTCTCTCTTTCACTGTCTTTGTTTTACGGGTTTTTAAAAGTAATTTATTTTTATAATGGGGTTTAGCTGCTTTTCACGGCTGTGTTTATGCGGCTTTACACCCACTTGACTCACTTCCAGACAGATATCAATACATAGGTTTAAGATTCTTACTAGTCACATATATTCTTGTGCGGTGAATAGGGGGTGTTGAGTCCAGTTCACTGAGCAAGGAGTAGGTCTTGTCTATTACATATTGGGTGTACGGAACGGTATCTGAGCGAATTTGAAACCCTTGTTTTATGCATCACCCCACCTCACCTTTCCCGTTAAGCAGGCATATTGTGATTTGTAAACATGTGACTCTGTTCTGTTTTGTAAATCAGTTCAAGTGTAGCGGTTTTTACATTCCCTCTATAAGTGATAGCTTATGATAAGTGTCTTTTTCTGTGTGACTTATTTCACTTAGGATCATCGTACCTAAATCCACTCATCTTGCTTCTACTAGCCTTATGACATTGATTTCATGTCTGAGTGATATTCCATTGTACATAAGGACCACAACTTCTTTATCCATTTTTCTCTTTCCTGGGATATTTAAGGTGTCATGAAGTGGAGGTTCTTGTCAACAGAGCAGCCCTAAACTTTGGGGTGCCTGTGTCTTGCTGATTTTTAGTTTTCCCAATTTATACGCCCATGAGTGGACGTGCCCTATACTCCCTAAGCTGTGTTTTTTCGATGTTTCAGGACACACCGTACACTTCTCCCGAGTGGCTGTTGGCAATTTACATCCCGCCCATCAGCGTAGCAAGGCTGCCATTTCTCCATGGCCTGTCCTGCATTTCTGGTTTTGACACTTTTTGCAGCATGACCCTTTTGACCGATGGGAAGCGAGACTTCTTTGGAGCACTGATTTGCCTTTCCAGGTTGCTTGGTTGGCCAAAAAGGGCGTATGCGTTTTTTCCTGAATATATTCAGGAAAAAACGCATACGCCCTTTTTGGCCAAGGGCATCATTGTCGACGTTTTGCCGCTTTTCATGTGTTTTAAACGCGATTTGAATATACCTCCTGAAATATGTTTCCTGCAATTCTGCCTTTCTTTCAAATCCTCTTCGTTGCCTTCCCTCAATATATCTGTGGATGAGAGTTATCATTTATAACTCTGCGGGTTTGTGAATTGCAGTGTCCCTGAGCTCCATTTTTCAACTCGCTTTTTTGGGAGCTGGCCGCAAAAGCGCGGGATTGCCTCAGGCCCTATTCTGCTTCTGGGCGGCAGGCTGAGCCTGTGGTTAATTCTTCTTCCTGATGGGAAAATAGAGTGACCTGTGCCTGTCCCAACACCTAGATCTAGTCTCTCATTGGTTGCCCCTCTTCCCGTTCATCCTTAGGACAAATTGCAACATGTAGGAAACAGGAGCTTAAAGGTGCTGATTCTCCAAGTAGGGAGATTGCTAGTAAAGTAGCTGTAAAGGCGAACCCGAGCACAAGGAGATGAGAAATGAGGTGCGAATTAGAAACCTTTCAAAATCACACGGTGTACCATCTTCTGGGTTTCTCATGCATGTTTTCGTTGTAGGAAGATGCCCTTGAACCTGGAGATTTGGGACCCATGGGATGGGTACCACGCAGTATTACTTTAAAGGGTCTGCGTTTGCTCACCCAACCTTTCAGCCCCAAGAGTGTCCACCCTTATGTCTCATCCAGCTGTGGGTCTAGATATGGTCAATCCAGGTTGCATCACAGCCTCTGAACGAATTTTGTAAGAATGTCTCTCTCTTTCACTGTCTTTGTTTTACGGGTTTTTAAAAGTAATTTATTTTTATAATGGGGTTTAGCTGCTTTTCACGGCTGTGTTTATGCAGCTTTACACCCACTTGACTCACTTCCAGACAGATATCAATACATAGGTTTTAAGATTCTTACTAGTCACATATATTCTTGTGCGGTGAATAGGGGGTGTTGAGTCCAGTTCACTGAGCAAGGAGTAGGTCTTGTCTATTACATATTGGGTGTATGGAACGGTATCTGAGCGAATTTGAAACACTTGTTTTATGCATCACCCCACCTCACCGTTCCCGTTAAGCAGCCATAGTGTGTTTTCTAAACGTGTGACTCTGTTCTGTTTTGTAATTCAGTTCAAGTGTAGCGGTTTTTACATTCCCTCTATAAGTGATAGCTTATGATAAGTGTCTATTTCTGTGTGACTTATTTCACTTAGAATCGTTGTACCTAAATCCACTCATCTTGCTTCTACTAGCCTTATGACATTGATTTCATGTCTGAGTGATATTCCATTGTACATAAGGACCACAACTTCTTTATCCATTTTTCTCTTTCCTGGGATATTTAAGGTGTCATGAAGTGGAGGTTCTTGTCAACAGAGCAGCCCTAAACTTTGGGGTGCCTGTGTCTTGCTGATTTTTAGTTTTCCCAATTTATACGCCCATGAGTGGACGTGCCCTATGCTCCCTAAGCTGAGTTTTTTCGATGTTTCAGGACACACCGTACACTTCTCCAGAGTGGCTGTTGGCAATTTACATCCCGCCCATCAGTGTAGCAAGGCTGCCATTTCTCCATGGCCTGTCCTGCATTTCTGGTTTTGACACTTTTTGCAGCATGACCCTTTTGACCGATGGGAAGCGAGACTTCTTTGTAGCGCTGATTTGCCTTTCCAGGTTGCTTGGTTGGCCAAAAAGGGCGTATGCGTTTTTTCCTGAATATATTCAGGAAAAAACGCATACGCCCTTTTTGGCCAAGGGCATCATTGTCGAAGTTTTGCCGCTTTTCATGTGCTTTAAAGGCGATTCGAATCTACCTCCTGAAATCTGTTTACTGCAATTCTGCCTTGTTTATAAATCCTCTTCCTTGCCTTCCCTCAATATATCTGTGGACGAGAGTTATCATTTATATCTCAGCAGGTTTGTGAATTGCAGTGCCCCTGAGCTCCATTTTTCAACTGTCTTTTTTGGGAGCTGGCCGCAAAAGCACGGGATTGCCTCAGGCCCTATTCAGGTTCCGGGGGGCAGGCTGAGCCTGTGGTTAATTCTTCTTCCTGATGGGAAAATAGAGTGACCTGTGCCTGTCCCAACACCTAGATCTAGTCTCTCATTGGTTGCCCCTCTTCCCGTTCATCCTTAGGACAAATTGCAACCTGTAGGAAACAGGAGCTTAAAGGTGCTGATTCTCCAAGTAGGGAGATTGCTAGTAAAGTAGCTGGAAAGGCGAACCCGAGCACAAGGAGATGAGAAATGAGGTGCGTATTAGAAACCTTTCAAAATCACACGGTGTACCATCTTCAGGGTTTCTCATGCACGTTTTCGATGTAGGAAGATGCCCTTGAACCTGGAGATTTGGGACCCATGGGATGGGTACCAGGCAGTATTCCTTTAAAGGGTCTGCGTTTGCTCACCCAACCTCACCCAACCTTTCAGCCCCAAGAGTGTCCACCCTTATGTCTCATCCAGCTGTGGGTGTAGATATGGTCAATCCAGGTTGCATCACAGCCTCTGAAGGAATTTTGTAAGAATTTCTCTCTCTTTCACTGTCTTTGTTTTACGGGTTTTTAAAAGTAATTTATTTTTATAATGGGGTTTAGCTGCTTTTCACGGCTGTGTTTATGCGGCTTTACACCCACTTGACTCACTTCCAGACAGATATCAATACATAGGTTTTAAGATTCTTACTAGTCACATATATTCTTGTGCGGTGAATGGGGGTGTTGACTCCAGTTCACTGAGCAAGGAGTAGGTCTTGTCTATTACATATTGGGTGTATGGAACGGTATCTGAGCGAATTTGAAACCCTTGTTTTATGCATCACCCCACCTCACCTTTCCCGTTAAGCAGCCATAGTGTGTTTTCTAAACGTGTGACTCTGTTCTGTTTTGTAATTCAGTTCAAGTGTAGCGGTTTTTACATTCCCTCTATAAGTGATAGCTTATGATAAGTGTCTATTTCTGTGTGACTTATTTCACTTAGAATCGTCGTACCTAAATCCACTCATCTTGCTTCTACTAGCCTTATGACATTGATTTCATGTCTGAGTGATATTCCATTGTACATAAGGACCACAACTTCTTTATCCATTTTTCTCTTTCCTGGGATATTTAAGGTGTCATGAAGTGGAGGTTCTTGTCAACAGAGCAGCCCTAAACTTTGGGGTGCCTGTGTCTTGCTGATTTTTAGTTTTCCCAATTTATACGCCCATGAGTGGACGTGCCCTATGCTCCCTAAGCTGTGTTTTTTCGATGTTTCAGGACACACCGTACACTTCTCCAGAGTGGCTGTTGGCAATTTACATCCCGCCCATCAGTGTAGCAAGGCTGCCATTTCTCCATGGCCTGTCCTGCATTTCTGGTTTTGACACTTTTTGCAGCATGACCCTTTTGACCGATGGGAAGCGAGACTTCTTTGTAGCGCTGATTTGCCTTTCCAGGTTGCTTGGTTGGCCAAAAAGGGCGTATGCGTTTTTTCCTGAATATATTCAGGAAAAAACGCATACGCCCTTTTTGGCCAAGGGCATCATTGTCGAAGTTTTGCCGCTTTTCATGTGCTTTAAAGGCGATTCGAATCTACCTCCTGAAATCTGTTTACTGCAATTCTGCCTTGCTTTTAAATCCTCTTCCTTGCCTTCCCTCAATATATCTGTGGACGAGAGTTATCATTTATATCTCAGCAGGTTTGTGAATTGCAGTGCCCCTGAGCTCCATTTTTCAACTGTCTTTTTTGGGAGCTGGCCGCAAAAGCACGGGATTGCCTCAGGCCCTATTCAGGTTCCGGGGGGCAGGCTGAGCCTGTGGTTAATTCTTCTTCCTGATGGGAAAATAGAGTGACCTGTGCCTGTCCCAACACCTAGATCTAGTCTCTCATTGGTTGCCCCTCTTCCCGTTCATCCTTAGGACAAATTGCAACCTGTAGGAAACAGGAGCTTAAAGGTGCTGACTCTCCAAGTAGGGAGATTGCTAGTAAAGTAGCTGGAAAGGCGAACCCGAGCACAAGGAGATGAGAAATGAGGTGCTTATTAGAAACCTTTCAAAATCACACGGTGTACCATCTTCTGGGTTTCTCATGCATGTTTTCGATGTAGGAAGATGCCCTTGAACCTGGAGATTTGGGACCCATGGGATGGGTACCAGGCAGTATTCCTTTAAAGGGTCTGCGTTTGCTCACCCAACCTCACCCAACCTTTCAGCCCCAAGAGTGTCCACCCTTATGTCTCATCCAGCTGTGGGTCTAGATATGGTCAATCCAGGTTGCATCACAGCCTCTGAACGAATTTTGTAAGAATTTCTCTCTCTTTCACTGTCTTTGTTTTACGGGTTTTTAAAAGTAATTTATTTTTATAATGGGGTTTAGCTGCTTTTCACGGCTGTGTTTATGCGGCTTTACACCCACTTGACTCACTTCCAGACAGATATCAATACATACGTTTAAGATTCTTACTAGTCACATATATTCTTGTGTGGTGAATAGGGGGTGTTGAGTCCAGTTCACTGAGCAAGGAGTAGGTCTTGTCTATTACATATTGGGTGTACGGAACGGTATCTGAGCGAATTTGAAACCCTTGTTTTATGCATCACCCCACCTCACCTTTCCCGTTAAGCAGGCATATTGTGATTTGTAAACGTGTGACTCTGTTCTGTTTTGTAAATCAGTTCAAGTGTAGCGGTTTTTACATTCCCTCTATAAGTGATAGCTTATGATAAGTGTCTTTTTCTGTGTGACTTATTTCACTTAGGATCATCGTACCTAAATCCACTCATCTTGCTTCTACTAGCCTTATGACATTGATTTCATGTCTGAGTGATATTCCATTGTACATAAGGACCACAACTTCTTTATCCATTTTTCTCTTTCCTGGGATATTTAAGGTGTCATGAAGTGGAGGTTCTTGTCAACAGAGCAGCCCTAAACTTTGGGGTGCCTGTGTCTTGCTGATTTTTAGTTTTCCCAATTTATACGCCCATGAGTGGACGTGCCCTATACTCCCTAAGCTGTGTTTTTTCGATGTTTCAGGACACACCGTACACTTCTCCAGAGTGGCTGTTGGCAATTTACATCCCGCCCATCAGCGTAGCAAGGCTGCCATTTCTCCATGGCCTGTCCTGCATTTCTGGTTTTGACACTTTTTGCAGCATGACCATTTTGACCGATGGGAAGCGAGACTTCTTTGGAGCGCGGATTTGCCTTTCCAGGTTGCTTGGTTGGCCAAAAAGGGCGTATGCGTTTTTTCCTGAATATATTCTGGAAAAAACGCATACGCCCTTTTTGGCCAAGGGCATCATTGTCGAAGTTTTGCCGCTTTTCATGTGTTTTAAACGCGATTTGAATATACCTCCTGAAATCTGTTTCCTGCAATTCTGCCTTGCTTTCAAATCCTCTTCGTTGCCTTCCCTCAATATATCTGTGGATGAGAGTTATCATTTATAACTCTGCGGGTTTGTGAATTGCAGTGTCCCTGAGCTCCATTTTTCAACTCGCTTTTTTGGGAGCTGGCCGCAAAAGCGCGGGATTGCCTCAGGCCCTATTCTGCTTCTGGGCGGCAGGCTGAGCCTGTGGTTAATTCTTCTTGCTGATGGGAAAATAGAGTGACCTGTGCCTGTCCCAACACCTAGATCTAGTCTCTCATTGGTTGCCCCTCTTCCCGTTCATCCTTAGGACAAATTGCAACATGTAGGAAACAGGAGCTTAAAGGTGCTGATTCTCCAAGTAGGGAGATTGCTAGTAAAGTAGCTGGAAAGGCGAACCCGAGCACAAGGAGATGAGAAATGAGGTGCGTATTAGAAACCTTTCAAAATCACACGGTGTACCATCTTCTGGGTTTCTCATGCATGTTTTCGATGTAGGAAGATGCCCTTGAACCTGGAGATTTGGGACCCATGGGATGGGTACCAGGCAGTATTCCTTTAAAGGGTCTGCGTTTGCTCACCCAACCTTTCAGCCCCAAGAGTGTCCACCCTTATGTCTCATCCAGCTGTGGGTCTAGATATGGTCAATCCAGGTTGCATCACAGCCTCTGAACGAATTTTGTAAGAATTTCTCTCTCTTTCACTGTCTTTGATTTACGGGTTTTTAAAAGTAATTTATTTTTATAATGGGGTTTAGCTGCTTTTCACGGCTGTGTTTATGCGGCTTTACACCCACTTGACTCACTTCCGGACAGATATCAATACATAGGTTTTAAGATTCTTACTAGTCACATATATTCTTGTGCGGTGAATGGGGGTGTTGAGTCCAGTTCACTGAGCAAGGAGTAGGTCTTGTCTATTACATATTGGGTGTATGGAACGGTATCTGAGCGAATTTGAAACCCTTGTTTTATGCATCACCCCACCTCACCTTTCCCGTTAAGCAGCCATAGTGTGTTTTCTAAACGTGTGACTCTGTTCTGTTTTGTAATTCAGTTCAAGTGTAGCGGTTTTTACATTCCCTCTATAAGTGATAGCTTATGATAAGTGTCTATTTCTGTGTGACTTATTTCACTTAGAATCGTCGTACCTAAATCCACTCATCTTGCTTCTACTAGCCTTATGACATTGATTTCATGTCTGAGTGATATTCCATTGTACATAAGGACCACAACTTCTTTATCCATTTTTCTCTTTCCTGGGATATTTAAGGTGTCATGAAGTGGAGGTTCTTGTCAACAGAGCAGCCCTAAACTTTGGGGTGCCTGTGTCTTGCTGATTTTTAGTTTTCCCAATTTATACGCCCATGAGTGGACGTGCCCTATGCTCCCTAAGCTGTGTTTTTTCGATGTTTCAGGACACACCGTACACTTCTCCAGAGTGGCTGTTGGCAATTTACATCCCGCCCATCAGTGTAGCAAGGCTGCCATTTCTCCATGGCCTGTCCTGCATTTCTGGTTTTGACACTTTTTGCAGCATGACCCTTTTGACCGATGGGAAGCGAGACTTCTTTGGAGCGCTGATTTGCCTTTGCAGGTTGCTTGGTTGGCCAAAAAGGGCGTATGCGTTTTTTCCTGAATATATTCAGGAAAAAACGCATACGCCCTTTTTGGCCAAGGGCATCATTGTCGACGTTTTGCCGCTTTTCATGTGTTTTAAACGCGATTTGAATCTACCTCCTGAAATCTGTTTACTGCAATTCTGCCTTGCTTTTAAATCCTCTTCCTTGCCTTCCCTCAATATATCTGTGGACGAGAGTTATCATTAATATCTCAGCAGGTTTGTGAATTGCAGTGCCCCTGAGCTCCATTTTTCAACTGTCTTTTTTGGGAGCTGGCCGCACAAGCACGGGATTGCCTCAGGCCCTATTCAGGTTCCGGGGGGCAGGCTGAGCCTGTGGTTAATTCTTCTTCCTGATGGGAAAATAGAGTGACCTGTGCCTGTCCCAACACCTAGATCTAGTCTCTCATTGGTTGCCCCTCTTCCCGTTCATCCTTAGGACAAATTGCAACCTGTAGGAAACAGGAGCTTAAAGGTGCTGATTCTCCAAGTAGGGAGATTGCTAGTAAAGTAGCTGGAAAGGCGAACCCGAGCACAAGGAGATGAGAAATGAGGTGCGTATTAGAAACCTTTCAAAATCACACGGTGTACCATCTTCTGGGTTTCTCATGCATGTTTTCGATGTAGGAAGATGCCCTTGAACCTGGAGATTTGGGACCCATGGGATGGGTACCAGGCAGTATTACTTTAAAGGGTCTGCGTTTGCTAACCCAACCTCACCCAACCTTTCAGCCCCAAGAGTGTCCACCCTTATGTCTCATCCAGCTGTGGGTCTAGATATGGTCAATCCAGGTTGCATCACAGCCTCTGAACGAATTTTGTAAGAATTTCTCTCTCTTTCACTGTCTTTGTTTTACGGGTTTTTAAAAGTAATTTATTTTTATAATGGGGTTTAGCTGCTTTTCACGGCTGTGTTTATGCGGCTTTACACCCACTTGACTCACTTCCAGACAGATATCAATACATAGGTTTAAGATTCTTACTAGTCACATATATTCTTGTGCGGTGAATAGGGGGTGTTGAGTCCAGTTCACTGAGCAAGGAGTAGGTCTTGTCTATTACATATTGGGTGTACGGAACGGTATCTGAGCGAATTTGAAACCCTTGTTTTATGCATCACCCCACCTCACCTTTCCCGTTAAGCAGGCATATTGTGATTTGTAAACGTGTGACTCTGTTCTGTTTTGTAAATCAGTTCAAGTGTAGCGGTTTTTACATTCCCTCTATAAGTGATAGCTTATGATAAGTGTCTTTTTCTGTGTGACTTATTTCTCTTAGGATCATCGTACCTAAATCCACTCATCTTGCTTCTACTAGCCTTATGACATTGATTTCATGTCTGAGTGATATTCCATTGTACATAAGGACCACAACTTCTTTATCCATTTTTCTCTTTCCTGGGATATTTAAGGTGTCATGAAGTGGAGGTTCTTGTCAACAGAGCAGCCCTAAACTTTGGGGTGCCTGTGTCTTGCTGATTTTTAGTTTTCCCAATTTATACGTCCATGAGTGGACGTGCCCTATACTCCCTAAGCTGTGTTTTTTCGATGTTTCAGGACACACCGTACACTTCTCCAGAGTGGCTGTTGGCAATTTACATCCCGCCCATCAGCGTAGCAAGGCTGCCATTTCTCCATGGCCTGTCCTGCATTTCTGGTTTTGACACTTTTTGCAGCATGACCCTTTTGACCGATGGGGAGCGAGACTTCTTTGGAGCGCTGATTTGCCTTTGCAGGTTGCTTGGTTGGCCAAAAAGGGCGTATGCGTTTTTTCCTGAATATATTCAGGAAAAAACGCATACGCCCTTTTTGGCCAAGGGCATCATTGTCGACGTTTTGCCGCTTTTCATGTGTTTTAAACGCGATTTGAATCTACCTCCTGAAATCTGTTTCCTGCAATTCTGCCTTGCTTTCAAATCCTCTTTGTTGCCTTCCCTCAATATATCTGTGGATGAGAGTTATCATTTATAACTCTGCGGGTTTGTGAATTGCAGTGTCCCTGAGCTCCATTTTTCAACTCGCTTTTTTGGGAGCTGGCCGCAAAAGCGCGGGATTGCCTCAGGCCCTATTCAGGTTCCGGGCGGCAGGCTGAGCCTGTGGTTAATTCTTCTTCCTGATGGGAAAATAGAGTGACCTGTGCCTGTCCCAACACCTAGATCTAGTCTCTCATTGGTTGCCCCTCTTCCCGTTCATCCTTAGGACAAATTGCAACATGTAGGAAACAGGAGCTTAAAGGTGCTGATTCTCCAAGTAGGGAGATTGCTAGTAAAGTAGCTGGAAAGGCGAACCCGAGCACAAGGAGATGAGAAATGATGTGCGTATTAGAAACCTTTCAAAATCACACGGTGTACCATCTTCTGGGTTTCTCATGCATGTTTTCGATGTAGGAAGATGCCCTTGAACCTGGAGATTTGGGACCCATGGGATGGGTACCAGGCAGTATTACTTTAAAGGGTCTGCGTTTGCTCACCCAACCTTTCAGCCCCAAGAGTGTCCACCCTTATGTCTCATCCAGCTGTGGGTCTAGATATGGTCAATCCAGGTTGCATCACAGCCTCTGAACGAATTTTGTAAGAATTTCTCTCTCTTTCACTGTCTTTGTTTTACGGGTTTTTAAAAGTAATTTATTTTTATAATGGGGTTTAGCTGCTTTTCACGGCTGTGTTTATGCGGCTTTACACCCACTTGACTCACTTCCAGACAGATATCAATACATAGGTTTTAAGATTCTTACTAGTCACATATATTCTTGTGCGGTGAATAGGGGGTGTTGAGTCCAGTTCACTGAGCAAGGAGTAGGTCTTGTCTATTACATATTGGGTGTACGGAACAGTATCTGAGCGAATTTGAAACCCTTGTTTTATGCATCACCCCACCTCACCTTTCCCGTTAAGCAGGCATATTGTGATTTGTAAACGTGTGACTCTGTTCTGTTTTGTAAATCAGTTCAAGTGTAGCGGTTTTTACATTCCCTCTATAAGTGATAGCTTTTGATAAGTGTCTTTTTCTGTGTGACTTATTTCACTTAGAATCGTCGTACCTAAGTCCACCCATCTTGCTTCTACTAGCCTTATGACATTGATTTCATGTCTGAGTGATATTCCATTGTACATAAGGACCACAACTTCTTTATCCATTTTTCTCTTTCCTGGGATATTTAAGGTGTCATGAAGTGGAGGTTCTTGTCAACAGAGCAGCCCTAAACTTTGGGGTGCCTGTGTCTTGCTGATTTTTAGTTTTCCCAATTTATACGCCCATGAGTGGACGTGCCCTATACTCCCTAAGCTGTGTTTTTTCGATGTTTCAGGACACACCGTACACTTCTCCAGAGTGGCTGTTGGCAATTTACATCCCGCCCATCAGCGTAGCAAGGCTGCCATTTCTCCATGGCCTGTCCTGCATTTCTGGTTTTGACACTTTTTGCAGCATGACCCTTTTGACCGATGGGAAGCGAGACTTCTTTGGAGCGCTGATTTGCCTTTCCAGGTTGCTTGGTTGGCCAAAAAGGGCGTATGCGTTTTTTCCTGAATATATTCAGGAAAAAACGCATACGCCCTTTTTGGCCAAGGGCATCATTGTCGACGTTTTGCCGCTTTTCATGTGTTTTAAACGCGATTTGAATCTACCTCCTGAAATCTGTTTCCTGCAATTCTGCCTTGCTTTCAAATCCTCTTCGTTGCCTTCCCTCAATATATCTGTGGATGAGAGTTATCATTTATAACTCTGCGGGTTTGTGAATTGCAGTGTCCCTGAGCTCCATTTTTCAACTCGCTTTTTTGGGAGCTGGCCGCAAAAGCGCGGGATTGCCTCAGGCCCTATTCTGCTTCTGGGCGGCAGGCTGAGCCTGTGGTTAATTCTTCTTGCTGATGGGAAAATAGAGTGACCTGTGCCTGTCCCAACACCTAGATCTAGTCTCTCATTGGTTGCCCCTCTTCCCGTTCATCCTTAGGACAAATTGCAACATGTAGGAAACAGGAGCTTAAAGGTGCTGATTCTCCAAGTAGGGAGATTGCTAGTAAAGTAGCTGGAAAGGCGAACCCGAGCACAAGGAGATGAGAAATGAGGTGCGTATTAGAAACCTTTCAAAATCACACGGTGTACCATCTTCTGGGTTTCTCATGCATGTTTTCGATGTAGGAAGATGCCCTTGAACCTGGAGATTTGGGACCCATGGGATGGGTACCAGGCAGTATTCCTTTAAAGGGTCTGCGTTTGCTCACCCAACCTTTCAGCCCCAAGAGTGTCCACCCTTATGTCTCATCCAGCTGTGGGTCTAGATATGGTCAATCCAGGTTGCATCACAGCCTCTGAACGAATTTTGTAAGAATTTCTCTCTCTTTCACTGTCTTTGATTTACGGGTTTTTAAAAGTAATTTATTTTTATAATGGGGTTTAGCTGCTTTTCACGGCTGTGTTTATGCGGCTTTACACCCACTTGACTCACTTCCGGACAGATATCAATACATAGGTTTTAAGATTCTTACTAGTCACATATATTCTTGTGCGGTGAATGGGGGTGTTGAGTCCAGTTCACTGAGCAAGGAGTAGGTCTTGTCTATTACATATTGGGTGTATGGAACGGTATCTGAGCGAATTTGAAACCCTTGTTTTATGCATCACCCCACCTCACCTTTCCCGTTAAGCAGCCATAGTGTGTTTTCTAAACGTGTGACTCTGTTCTGTTTTGTAATTCAGTTCAAGTGTAGCGGTTTTTACATTCCCTCTATAAGTGATAGCTTATGATAAGTGTCTATTTCTGTGTGACTTATTTCACTTAGAATCGTCGTACCTAAATCCACTCATCTTGCTTCTACTAGCCTTATGACATTGATTTCATGTCTGAGTGATATTCCATTGTACATAAGGACCACAACTTCTTTATCCATTTTTCTCTTTCCTGGGATATTTAAGGTGTCATGAAGTGGAGGTTCTTGTCAACAGAGCAGCCCTAAACTTTGGGGTGCCTGTGTCTTGCTGATTTTTAGTTTTCCCAATTTATACGCCCATGAGTGGACGTGCCCTATGCTCCCTAAGCTGTGTTTTTTCGATGTTTCAGGACACACCGTACACTTCTCCAGAGTGGCTGTTGGCAATTTACATCCCGCCCATCAGTGTAGCAAGGCTGCCATTTCTCCATGGCCTGTCCTGCATTTCTGGTTTTGACACTTTTTGCAGCATGACCCTTTTGACCGATGGGAAGCGAGACTTCTTTGGAGCGCTGATTTGCCTTTGCAGGTTGCTTGGTTGGCCAAAAAGGGCGTATGCGTTTTTTCCTGAATATATTCAGGAAAAAACGCATACGCCCTTTTTGGCCAAGGGCATCATTGTCGACGTTTTGCCGCTTTTCATGTGTTTTAAACGCGATTTGAATCTACCTCCTGAAATCTGTTTACTGCAATTCTGCCTTGCTTTTAAATCCTCTTCCTTGCCTTCCCTCAATATATCTGTGGACGAGAGTTATCATTAATATCTCAGCAGGTTTGTGAATTGCAGTGCCCCTGAGCTCCATTTTTCAACTGTCTTTTTTGGGAGCTGGCCGCACAAGCACGGGATTGCCTCAGGCCCTATTCAGGTTCCGGGGGGCAGGCTGAGCCTGTGGTTAATTCTTCTTCCTGATGGGAAAATAGAGTGACCTGTGCCTGTCCCAACACCTAGATCTAGTCTCTCATTGGTTGCCCCTCTTCCCGTTCATCCTTAGGACAAATTGCAACCTGTAGGAAACAGGAGCTTAAAGGTGCTGATTCTCCAAGTAGGGAGATTGCTAGTAAAGTAGCTGGAAAGGCGAACCCGAGCACAAGGAGATGAGAAATGAGGTGCGTATTAGAAACCTTTCAAAATCACACGGTGTACCATCTTCTGGGTTTCTCATGCATGTTTTCGATGTAGGAAGATGCCCTTGAACCTGGAGATTTGGGACCCATGGGATGGGTACCAGGCAGTATTACTTTAAAGGGTCTGCGTTTGCTAACCCAACCTCACCCAACCTTTCAGCCCCAAGAGTGTCCACCCTTATGTCTCATCCAGCTGTGGGTCTAGATATGGTCAATCCAGGTTGCATCACAGCCTCTGAACGAATTTTGTAAGAATTTCTCTCTCTTTCACTGTCTTTGTTTTACGGGTTTTTAAAAGTAATTTATTTTTATAATGGGGTTTAGCTGCTTTTCACGGCTGTGTTTATGCGGCTTTACACCCACTTGACTCACTTCCAGACAGATATCAATACATAGGTTTAAGATTCTTACTAGTCACATATATTCTTGTGCGGTGAATAGGGGGTGTTGAGTCCAGTTCACTGAGCAAGGAGTAGGTCTTGTCTATTACATATTGGGTGTACGGAACGGTATCTGAGCGAATTTGAAACCCTTGTTTTATGCATCACCCCACCTCACCTTTCCCGTTAAGCAGGCATATTGTGATTTGTAAACGTGTGACTCTGTTCTGTTTTGTAAATCAGTTCAAGTGTAGCGGTTTTTACATTCCCTCTATAAGTGATAGCTTATGATAAGTGTCTTTTTCTGTGTGACTTATTTCTCTTAGGATCATCGTACCTAAATCCACTCATCTTGCTTCTACTAGCCTTATGACATTGATTTCATGTCTGAGTGATATTCCATTGTACATAAGGACCACAACTTCTTTATCCATTTTTCTCTTTCCTGGGATATTTAAGGTGTCATGAAGTGGAGGTTCTTGTCAACAGAGCAGCCCTAAACTTTGGGGTGCCTGTGTCTTGCTGATTTTTAGTTTTCCCAATTTATACGTCCATGAGTGGACGTGCCCTATACTCCCTAAGCTGTGTTTTTTCGATGTTTCAGGACACACCGTACACTTCTCCAGAGTGGCTGTTGGCAATTTACATCCCGCCCATCAGCGTAGCAAGGCTGCCATTTCTCCATGGCCTGTCCTGCATTTCTGGTTTTGACACTTTTTGCAGCATGACCCTTTTGACCGATGGGGAGCGAGACTTCTTTGGAGCGCTGATTTGCCTTTGCAGGTTGCTTGGTTGGCCAAAAAGGGCGTATGCGTTTTTTCCTGAATATATTCAGGAAAAAACGCATACGCCCTTTTTGGCCAAGGGCATCATTGTCGACGTTTTGCCGCTTTTCATGTGTTTTAAACGCGATTTGAATCTACCTCCTGAAATCTGTTTCCTGCAATTCTGCCTTGCTTTCAAATCCTCTTTGTTGCCTTCCCTCAATATATCTGTGGATGAGAGTTATCATTTATAACTCTGCGGGTTTGTGAATTGCAGTGTCCCTGAGCTCCATTTTTCAACTCGCTTTTTTGGGAGCTGGCCGCAAAAGCGCGGGATTGCCTCAGGCCCTATTCAGGTTCCGGGCGGCAGGCTGAGCCTGTGGTTAATTCTTCTTCCTGATGGGAAAATAGAGTGACCTGTGCCTGTCCCAACACCTAGATCTAGTCTCTCATTGGTTGCCCCTCTTCCCGTTCATCCTTAGGACAAATTGCAACATGTAGGAAACAGGAGCTTAAAGGTGCTGATTCTCCAAGTAGGGAGATTGCTAGTAAAGTAGCTGGAAAGGCGAACCCGAGCACAAGGAGATGAGAAATGATGTGCGTATTAGAAACCTTTCAAAATCACACGGTGTACCATCTTCTGGGTTTCTCATGCATGTTTTCGATGTAGGAAGATGCCCTTGAACCTGGAGATTTGGGACCCATGGGATGGGTACCAGGCAGTATTACTTTAAAGGGTCTGCGTTTGCTCACCCAACCTTTCAGCCCCAAGAGTGTCCACCCTTATGTCTCATCCAGCTGTGGGTCTAGATATGGTCAATCCAGGTTGCATCACAGCCTCTGAACGAATTTTGTAAGAATTTCTCTCTCTTTCACTGTCTTTGTTTTACGGGTTTTTAAAAGTAATTTATTTTTATAATGGGGTTTAGCTGCTTTTCACGGCTGTGTTTATGCGGCTTTACACCCACTTGACTCACTTCCAGACAGATATCAATACATAGGTTTTAAGATTCTTACTAGTCACATATATTCTTGTGCGGTGAATAGGGGGTGTTGAGTCCAGTTCACTGAGCAAGGAGTAGGTCTTGTCTATTACATATTGGGTGTACGGAACAGTATCTGAGCGAATTTGAAACCCTTGTTTTATGCATCACCCCACCTCACCTTTCCCGTTAAGCAGGCATATTGTGATTTGTAAACGTGTGACTCTGTTCTGTTTTGTAAATCAGTTCAAGTGTAGCGGTTTTTACATTCCCTCTATAAGTGATAGCTTTTGATAAGTGTCTTTTTCTGTGTGACTTATTTCACTTAGAATCGTCGTACCTAAGTCCACCCATCTTGCTTCTACTAGCCTTATGACATTGATTTCATGTCTGAGTGATATTCCATTGTACATAAGGACCACAACTTCTTTATCCATTTTTCTCTTTCCTGGGATATTTAAGGTGTCATGAAGTGGAGGTTCTTGTCAACAGAGCAGCCCTAAACTTTGGGGTGCCTGTGTCTTGCTGATTTTTAGTTTTCCCAATTTATACGCCCATGAGTGGACGTGCCCTATACTCCCTAAGCTGTGTTTTTTCGATGTTTCAGGACACACCGTACACTTCTCCAGAGTGGCTGTTGGCAATTTACATCCCGCCCATCAGCGTAGCAAGGCTGCCATTTCTCCATGGCCTGTCCTGCATTTCTGGTTTTGACACTTTTTGCAGCATGACCCTTTTGACCGATGGGAAGCGAGACTTCTTTGGAGCGCTGATTTGCCTTTCCAGGTTGCTTGGTTGGCCAAAAAGGGCGTATGCGTTTTTTCCTGAATATATTCAGGAAAAAACGCATACGCCCTTTTTGGCCAAGGGCATCATTGTCGACGTTTTGCCGCTTTTCATGTGTTTTAAACGCGATTTGAATCTACCTCCTGAAATCTGTTTCCTGCAATTCTGCCTTGCTTTCAAATCCTCTTCGTTGCCTTCCCTCAATATATCTGTGGATGAGAGTTATCATTTATAACTCTGCGGGTTTGTGAATTGCAGTGTCCCTGAGCTCCATTTTTCAACTCGCTTTTTTGGGAGCTGGCCGCAAAAGCGCGGGATTGCCTCAGGCCCTATTCTGCTTCTGGGCGGCAGGCTGAGCCTGTGGTTAATTCTTCTTCCTGATGGGAAAATAGAGTGACCTGTGCCTGTCCCAACACCTAGATCTAGTCTCTCATTGGTTGCCCCTCTTCCCGTTCATCCTTAGGACAAATTGCAACATGTAGGAAACAGGAGCTTAAAGGTGCTGATTCTCCAAGTAGGGAGATTGCTAGTAAAGTAGCTGGAAAGGCGAACCGGAGCACAAGGAGATGAGAAATGAGGTGCGTATTAGAAACCTTTCCAAATCACACGGTGTACCATCTTCTGGGTTTCTCATGCATGTTTTCGATGTAGGAAGATGCCCTTGAACCTGGAGATTTGGGACCCATGGGATGGGTACCAGGCAGTATTACTTTAAAGGGTCTGCGTTTGCTCACCCAACCTTTCAGCCCCAAGAGTGTCCACCCTTATGTCTCATCCAGCTGTGGGTCTAGATATGGTCAATCCAGGTTGCATCACAGCCTCTGAACGAATTTTGTAAGAATTTCTCTCTCTTTCACTGTCTTTGTTTTACGGGTTTTTAAAAGTAATTTATTTTTATAATGGGGTTTAGCTGCTTTTCACGGCTGTGTTTATGCGGCTTTACACCCACTTGACTCACTTCCAGACAGATATCAATACATAGGTTTTAAGATTCTTACTAGTCACATATATTCTTGTGCGGTGAATAGGGGGTGTTGAGTCCAGTTCACTGAGCAAGGAGTAGGTCTTGTCTATTACATATTGGGTGTATGGAACGGTATCTGAGCGAATTTGAAACCCTTGTTTTATGCATCACCCCACCTCACCTTTCCCGTTAAGCAGCCATAGTGTGTTTTCTAAACGTGTGACTCTGTTCTGTTTTGTAATTCAGTTCAAGTGTAGTGGGTTTTACATCCCCTCTATAAGTGATAGCTTATGATAAGTGTCTATTTCTGTGTGACTTATTTCACTTAGAATCGTCGTACCTAAATCCACTCATCTTGCTTCTACTAGCCTTATGACATTGATTTCATGTCTGAGTGATATTCCATTGTACATAAGGACCACAACTTCTTTATCCATTTTTCTCTTTCCTGGGATATTTAAGGTGTCATAAAGTGGAGGTTCTTGTCAACAGAGCAGCCCTAAACTTTGGGGTGCCTGTGTCTTGCTGATTTTTAGTTTTCCCAATTTATACGCCCATGAGTGGACGTGCCCTATGCTCCCTAAGCTGTGTTTTTTCGATGTTTCAGGACACACCGTACACTTCTCCAGAGTGGCTGTTGGCAATTTACATCCCGCCCATCAGTGTAGCAAGGCTGCCATTTCTCCATGGCCTGTCCTGCATTTCTGGTTTTGACACTTTTTGCAGCATGACCCTTTTGACCGATGGGAAGCGAGACTTCTTTGTAGCGCTGATTTGCCTTTCCAGGTTGCTTGGTTGGCCAAAAAGGGCGTATGCGTTTTTTCCTGAATATATTCAGGAAAAAACGCATACGCCCTTTTTGGCCAAGGGCATCATTGCCGACATTTTGCCGCTTTTCATATGCTTTAAAGGCGATTCGAATCTACCATCTGAAATCTGTTTAATGGAATTCTGCCTTGCTTATAAATCCTCTTCCTTGCCTTCCCTCAATATATCTGTGGACGAGAGTTATCATTTATATCTCAGCAGGTTTGTGAATTGCAGTGCCCCTGAGCTCCATTTTTCAACTGTCTTTTTTGGGAGCTGGCCGCAAAAGCACGGGATTGCCTCAGGCCCTATTCAGGTTCCGGGGGGCAGGCTGAGCCTGTGGTTAATTCTTCTTCCTGATGGGAAAATAGAGTGACCTGTGCCTGTTCCAACACCTAGATCTAGTCTCTCATTGGTTGCCCCTCTTCCCGTTCATCCTCAAGACAAATTGCAACCTGTAGGGAACAGGAGCTTAAAGGTGCTGATTCTCCAAGTAGGGCGATTGCTAGTAAAGTAGCTGGAATGGCGAACCCGAGCACAAGGAGATGAGAAATGAGGTGCGTATTAGAAACCTTTCAAAATCACACGGTGTACCATCTTCTGGGTTTCTCATGCATGTTTTCGATGTAGGAAGATGCCCTTGAACCTGGAGATTTGGGACCCATGGGATGGGTACCAGGCAGTATTACTTTAAAGGGTCTGCGTTTGCTCACCCAACCTCACCCAACCTTTCAGCCCCAAGAGTGTCCACCCTTATGTCTCATCCAGCTGTGGGTCTAGATATGGTAAATCCAGGTTGCATCACAGCCTCTGAACGAATTTTGTAAGAATTTCTCTCTCTTTCACTGTCTTTGTTTTACGGGTTTTTAAAAGTAATTTATTTTTATAATGGGGTTTAGCTGCTTTTCACGGCTGTGTTTATGCGGCTTTACACCCACTTGACTCACTTCCAGACAGATATCAATACATAGGTTTAAGATTCTTACTAGTCACATATATTCTTGTGCGGTGAATAGGGGGTGTTGAGTCCAGTTCACTGAGCAAGGAGTAGGTCTTGTCTATTACATATTGGGTGTACGGAACGGTATCTGAGCGAATTTGAAACCCTTGTTTTATGCATCACCCCACCTCACCTTTCCCGTTAAGCAGGCATATTGTGATTTGTAAACATGTGACTCTGTTCTGTTTTGTAAATCAGTTCAAGTGTAGCGGTTTTTACATTCCCTCTATAAGTGATAGCTTATGATAAGTGTCTTTTTCTGTGTGACTTATTTCACTTAGGATCATCGTACCTAAATCCACTCATCTTGCTTCTACTAGCCTTATGACATTGATTTCATGTCTGAGTGATATTCCATTGTACATAAGGACCACAACTTCTTTATCCATTTTTCTCTTTCCTGGGATATTTAAGGTGTCATGAAGTGGAGGTTCTTGTCAACAGAGCAGCCCTAAACTTTGGGGTGCCTGTGTCTTGCTGATTTTTAGTTTTCCCAATTTATACGCCCATGAGTGGACGTGCCCTATACTCCCTAAGCTGTGTTTTTTCGATGTTTCAGGACACACCGTACACTTCTCCCGAGTGGCTGTTGGCAATTTACATCCCGCCCATCAGCGTAGCAAGGCTGCCATTTCTCCATGGCCTGTCCTGCATTTCTGGTTTTGACACTTTTTGCAGCATGACCCTTTTGACCGATGGGAAGCGAGACTTCTTTGGAGCACTGATTTGCCTTTCCAGGTTGCTTGGTTGGCCAAAAAGGGCGTATGCGTTTTTTCCTGAATATATTCAGGAAAAAACGCATACGCCCTTTTTGGCCAAGGGCATCATTGTCGACGTTTTGCCGCTTTTCAAGTTTTTAAACGCGATTTGAATATACCTCCTGAAATATGTTTCCTGCAATTCTGCCTTTCTTTCAAATCCTCTTCGTTGCCTTCCCTCAATATATCTGTGGATGAGAGTTATCATTTATAACTCTGCGGGTTTGTGAATTGCAGTGTCCCTGAGCTCCATTTTTCAACTCGCTTTTTTGGGAGCTGGCCGCAAAAGCGCGGGATTGCCTCAGGCCCTATTCTGCTTCTGGGCGGCAGGCTGAGCCTGTGGTTAATTCTTCTTCCTGATGGGAAAATAGAGTGACCTGTGCCTGTCCCAACACCTAGATCTAGTCTCTCATTGGTTGCCCCTCTTCCCGTTCATCCTTAGGACAAATTGCAACCTGTAGGAAACAGGAGCTTAAAGGTGCTGATTCTCCAAGTAGGGAGATTGCTAGTAAAGTAGCTGTAAAGGCGAACCCGAGCACAAGGAGATGAGAAATGAGGTGCGAATTAGAAACCTTTCAAAATAACACGGTGTACCATCTTCTGGGTTTCTCATGCATGTTTTCGTTGTAGGAAGATGCCCTTGAACCTGGAGATTTGGGACCCATGGGATGGGTACCACGCAGTATTACTTTAAAGGGTCTGCGTTTGCTCACCCAACCTTTCAGCCCCAAGAGTGTCCACCCTTATGTCTCATCCAGCTGTGGGTCTAGATATGGTCAATCCAGGTTGCATCACAGCCTCTGAACGAATTTTGTAAGAATGTCTCTCTCTTTCACTGTCTTTGTTTTACGGGTTTTTAAAAGTAATTTATTTTTATAATGGGGTTTAGCTGCTTTTCACGGCTGTGTTTATGCAGCTTTACACCCACTTGACTCACTTCCAGACAGATATCAATACATAGGTTTTAAGATTCTTACTAGTCACATATATTCTTGTGCGGTGAATAGGGGGTGTTGAGTCCAGTTCACTGAGCAAGGAGTAGGTCTTGTCTATTACATATTGGGTGTATGGAACGGTATCTGAGCGAATTTGAAACACTTGTTTTATGCATCACCCCACCTCACCGTTCCCGTTAAGCAGCCATAGTGTGTTTTCTAAACGTGTGACTCTGTTCTGTTTTGTAATTCAGTTCAAGTGTAGCGGTTTTTACATTCCCTCTATAAGTGATAGCTTATGATAAGTGTCTATTTCTGTGTGACTTATTTCACTTAGAATCGTCGTACCTAAATCCACTCATCTTGCTTCTACTAGCCTTATGACATTGATTTCATGTCTGAGTGATATTCCATTGTACATAAGGACCACAACTTCTTTATCCATTTTTCTCTTTCCTGGGATATTTAAGGTGTCATGAAGTGGAGGTTCTTGTCAACAGAGCAGCCCTAAACTTTGGGGTGCCTGTGTCTTGCTGATTTTTAGTTTTCCCAATTTATACGCCCATGAGTGGACGTGCCCTATGCTCCCTAAGCTGAGTTTTTTCGATGTTTCAGGACACACCGTACACTTCTCCAGAGTGGCTGTTGGCAATTTACATCCCGCCCATCAGTGTAGCAAGGCTGCCATTTCTCCATGGCCTGTCCTGCATTTCTGGTTTTGACACTTTTTGCAGCATGACCCTTTTGACCGATGGGAAGCGAGACTTCTTTGTAGCGCTGATTTGCCTTTCCAGGTTGCTTGGTTGGCCAAAAAGGGCGTATGCGTTTTTTCCTGAATATATTCAGGAAAAAACGCATACGCCCTTTTTGGCCAAGGGCATCATTGTCGAAGTTTTGCCGCTTTTCATGTGCTTTAAAGGCGATTCGAATCTACCTCCTGAAATCTGTTTACTGCAATTCTGCCTTGTTTATAAATCCTCTTCCTTGCCTTCCCTCAATATATCTGTGGACGAGAGTTATCATTTATATCTCAGCAGGTTTGTGAATTGCAGTGCCCCTGAGCTCCATTTTTCAACTGTCTTTTTTGGGAGCTGGCCGCAAAAGCACGGGATTGCCTCAGGCCCTATTCAGGTTCCGGGGGGCAGGCTGAGCCTGTGGTTAATTCTTCTTCCTGATGGGAAAATAGAGTGACCTGTGCCTGTCCCAACACCTAGATCTAGTCTCTCATTGGTTGCCCCTCTTCCCGTTCATCCTCAAGACAAATTGCAACCTGTAGGGAACAGGAGCTTAAAGGTGCTGATTCTCCAAGTAGGGCGATTGCTAGTAAAGTAGCTGGAATGGCGAACCCGAGCACAAGGAGATGAGAAATGAGGTGCGTATTAGAAACCTTTCAAAATCACACGGTGTACCATCTTCTGGGTTTCTCATGCATGTTTTCGATGTAGGAAGATGCCCTTGAACCTGGAGATTTGGGACCCATGGGATGGGTACCAGGCAGTATTACTTTAAAGGGTCTGCGTTTGCTCACCCAACCTTTCAGCCCCAAGAGTGTCCACCCTTATGTCTCATCCAGCTGTGGGTCTAGATATGGTCAATCCAGGTTGCATCACAGCCTCTGAACGAATTTTGTAAGAATTTCTCTCTCTTTCACTGTCTTTGTTTTACGGGTTTTTAAAAGTAATTTATTTTTATAATGGGGTTTAGCTGCTTTTCAGGGCTGTGTTTATGCGGCTTTACACCCACTTGACTCACTTCCAGACAGATATCAATACATAGGTTTAAGATTCTTACTAGTCACATATATTCTTGTGCGGTGAATAGGGGGTGTTGAGTCCAGTTCACTGAGCAAGGAGTAGGTCTTGTCTATTACATATTGGGTGTATGGAACGGTATCTGAGCGAATTTGAAACCCTTGTTTTATGCATCACCCCACCTCACCTTTCCCGTTAAGCAGCCATAGTGTGTTTTCTAAACGTGTGACTCTGTTCTGTTTTGTAATTCAGTTCAAGTGTAGCGGTTTTTACATTCCCTCTATAAGTGATAGCTTATGATAAGTGTCTATTTCTGTGTGACTTATTTCACTTAGAATCGTCGTACCTAAATCCACTCATCTTGCTTCTACTAGCCTTATGACATTGATTTCATGTCTGAGTGATATTCCATTGTACATAAGGACCACAACTTCTTTATCCATTTTTCTCTTTCCTGGGATATTTAAGGTGTCATGAAGTGGAGGTTCTTGTCAACAGAGCAGCCCTAAACTTTGGGGTGCCTGTGTCTTGCTGATTTTTAGTTTTCCCAATTTATACGCCCATGAGTGGACGTGCCCTATGCTCCCTAAGCTGTGTTTTTTCGATGTTTCAGGACACACCGTACACTTCTCCAGAGTGGCTGTTGGCAATTTACATCCCGCCCATCAGTGTAGCAAGGCTGCCATTTCTCCATGGCCTGTCCTGCATTTCTGGTTTTGACACTTTTTGCAGCATGACCCTTTTGACTTATGGGAAGCGAGACTTCTTTGTAGCGCTGATTTGCCTTTCCAGGTTGCTTGGTTGGCCAAAAAGGGCGTATGCGTTTTTTCCTGAATATATTCAGGAAAAAACGCATACGCCCTTTTTGGCCAAGGGCATCATTGTCGAAGTTTTGCCGCTTTTCATGTGCTTTAAAGGCGATTCGAATCTACCTCCTGAAATCTGTTTACTGCAATTCTGCTTTGCTTATAAATCCTCTTCCTTGCCTTCCCTCAATATATCTGTGGACGAGAGTTATCATTTATATCTCAGCAGGTTTGTGAATTGCAGTGCCCCTGAGCTCCATTTTTCAACTGTGTTTTTTGGGAGCTGGCCGCAAAAGCACGGGATTGCCGCAGGCCCTATTCAGGTTCCGGGGGTCAGGCTGAGCCTGTGGTTAATTCTTCTTCCTGATGGGAAAATAGAGTGACCTGTGCCTGTCCCAACACCTAGATCTAGTCTCTCATTGGTTGCCCCTCTTCCCGTTCATCCTTAGGACAAATTGCAACCTGTAGGAAACAGGAGCTTAAAGGTGCTGATTCTCCAAGTAGGGAGATTGCTAGTAAAGTAGCTGGAAAGGCGAACCCGAGCACAAGGAGATGAGAAATGAGGTGCGTATTAGAAACCTTTCAAAATCACACGGTGTACCATCTTCTGGGTTTCTCATGCATGTTTTCGATGTAGGAAGATGCCCTTGAACCTGGAGATTTGGGACCCATGGGATGGGTACCAGGCAGTATTCCTTTAAAGGGTCTGCGTTTGCTCACCCAACCTCACCCAACCTTTCAGCCCCAAGAGTGTCCACCCTTATGTCTCATCCAACTGTGGGTCTAGATATGGTCAATCCAGGTTGCATCACAGCCTCTGAACGAATTTTGTAAGAATTTCTCTCTCTTTCACTGTCTTTGTTTTACGGGTTTTTAAAAGTAATTTATTTTTATAATGGGGTTTAGCTGCTTTTCACGGCTGTGTTTATGCGGCTTTACACCCACTTGACTCACTTCCAGACAGATATCAATACATAGGTTTAAGATTCTTACTAGTCACATATATTCTTGTGCGGTGAATAGGGGGTGTTGAGTCCAGTTCACTGAGCAAGGAGTAGGTCTTGTCTATTACATATTGGGTGTACGGAACGGTATCTGAGCGAATTTGAAACCCTTGTTTTATGCATCACCCCACCTCACCTTTCCCGTTAAGCAGGCATATTGTGATTTGTAAACATGTGACTCTGTTCTGTTTTGTAAATCAGTTCAAGTGTAGCGGTTTTTACATTCCCTCTATAAGTGATAGCTTATGATAAGTGTCTTTTTCTGTGTGACTTATTTCACTTAGGATCATCGTACCTAAATCCACTCATCTTGCTTCTACTAGCCTTATGACATTGATTTCATGTCTGAGTGATATTCCATTGTACATAAGGACCACAACTTCTTTATCCATTTTTCTCTTTCCTGGGATATTTAAGGTGTCATGAAGTGGAGGTTCTTGTCAACAGAGCAGCCCTAAACTTTGGGGTGCCTGTGTCTTGCTGATTTTTAGTTTTCCCAATTTATACGCCCATGAGTGGACGTGCCCTATACTCCCTAAGCTGTGTTTTTTCGATGTTTCAGGACACACCGTACACTTCTCCCGAGTGGCTGTTGGCAATTTACATCCCGCCCATCAGCGTAGCAAGGCTGCCATTTCTCCATGGCCTGTCCTGCATTTCTGGTTTTGACACTTTTTGCAGCATGACCCTTTTGACCGATGGGAAGCGAGACTTCTTTGGAGCACTGATTTGCCTTTCCAGGTTGCTTGGTTGGCCAAAAAGGGCGTATGCGTTTTTTCCTGAATATATTCAGGAAAAAACGCATACGCCCTTTTTGGCCAAGGGCATCATTGTCGACGTTTTGCCGCTTTTCAAGTTTTTAAACGCGATTTGAATATACCTCCTGAAATATGTTTCCTGCAATTCTGCCTTTCTTTCAAATCCTCTTCGTTGCCTTCCCTCAATATATCTGTGGATGAGAGTTATCATTTATAACTCTGCGGGTTTGTGAATTGCAGTGTCCCTGAGCTCCATTTTTCAACTCGCTTTTTTGGGAGCTGGCCGCAAAAGCGCGGGATTGCCTCAGGCCCTATTCTGCTTCTGGGCGGCAGGCTGAGCCTGTGGTTAATTCTTCTTCCTGATGGGAAAATAGAGTGACCTGTGCCTGTCCCAACACCTAGATCTAGTCTCTCATTGGTTGCCCCTCTTCCCGTTCATCCTTAGGACAAATTGCAACCTGTAGGAAACAGGAGCTTAAAGGTGCTGATTCTCCAAGTAGGGAGATTGCTAGTAAAGTAGCTGTAAAGGCGAACCCGAGCACAAGGAGATGAGAAATGAGGTGCGAATTAGAAACCTTTCAAAATAACACGGTGTACCATCTTCTGGGTTTCTCATGCATGTTTTCGTTGTAGGAAGATGCCCTTGAACCTGGAGATTTGGGACCCATGGGATGGGTACCACGCAGTATTACTTTAAAGGGTCTGCGTTTGCTCACCCAACCTTTCAGCCCCAAGAGTGTCCACCCTTATGTCTCATCCAGCTGTGGGTCTAGATATGGTCAATCCAGGTTGCATCACAGCCTCTGAACGAATTTTGTAAGAATGTCTCTCTCTTTCACTGTCTTTGTTTTACGGGTTTTTAAAAGTAATTTATTTTTATAATGGGGTTTAGCTGCTTTTCACGGCTGTGTTTATGCAGCTTTACACCCACTTGACTCACTTCCAGACAGATATCAATACATAGGTTTTAAGATTCTTACTAGTCACATATATTCTTGTGCGGTGAATAGGGGGTGTTGAGTCCAGTTCACTGAGCAAGGAGTAGGTCTTGTCTATTACATATTGGGTGTATGGAACGGTATCTGAGCGAATTTGAAACACTTGTTTTATGCATCACCCCACCTCACCGTTCCCGTTAAGCAGCCATAGTGTGTTTTCTAAACGTGTGACTCTGTTCTGTTTTGTAATTCAGTTCAAGTGTAGCGGTTTTTACATTCCCTCTATAAGTGATAGCTTATGATAAGTGTCTATTTCTGTGTGACTTATTTCACTTAGAATCGTCGTACCTAAATCCACTCATCTTGCTTCTACTAGCCTTATGACATTGATTTCATGTCTGAGTGATATTCCATTGTACATAAGGACCACAACTTCTTTATCCATTTTTCTCTTTCCTGGGATATTTAAGGTGTCATGAAGTGGAGGTTCTTGTCAACAGAGCAGCCCTAAACTTTGGGGTGCCTGTGTCTTGCTGATTTTTAGTTTTCCCAATTTATACGCCCATGAGTGGACGTGCCCTATGCTCCCTAAGCTGAGTTTTTTCGATGTTTCAGGACACACCGTACACTTCTCCAGAGTGGCTGTTGGCAATTTACATCCCGCCCATCAGTGTAGCAAGGCTGCCATTTCTCCATGGCCTGTCCTGCATTTCTGGTTTTGACACTTTTTGCAGCATGACCCTTTTGACCGATGGGAAGCGAGACTTCTTTGTAGCGCTGATTTGCCTTTCCAGGTTGCTTGGTTGGCCAAAAAGGGCGTATGCGTTTTTTCCTGAATATATTCAGGAAAAAACGCATACGCCCTTTTTGGCCAAGGGCATCATTGTCGAAGTTTTGCCGCTTTTCATGTGCTTTAAAGGCGATTCGAATCTACCTCCTGAAATCTGTTTACTGCAATTCTGCCTTGTTTATAAATCCTCTTCCTTGCCTTCCCTCAATATATCTGTGGACGAGAGTTATCATTTATATCTCAGCAGGTTTGTGAATTGCAGTGCCCCTGAGCTCCATTTTTCAACTGTCTTTTTTGGGAGCTGGCCGCAAAAGCACGGGATTGCCTCAGGCCCTATTCAGGTTCCGGGGGGCAGGCTGAGCCTGTGGTTAATTCTTCTTCCTGATGGGAAAATAGAGTGACCTGTGCCTGTCCCAACACCTAGATCTAGTCTCTCATTGGTTGCCCCTCTTCCCGTTCATCCTCAAGACAAATTGCAACCTGTAGGGAACAGGAGCTTAAAGGTGCTGATTCTCCAAGTAGGGCGATTGCTAGTAAAGTAGCTGGAATGGCGAACCCGAGCACAAGGAGATGAGAAATGAGGTGCGTATTAGAAACCTTTCAAAATCACACGGTGTACCATCTTCTGGGTTTCTCATGCATGTTTTCGATGTAGGAAGATGCCCTTGAACCTGGAGATTTGGGACCCATGGGATGGGTACCAGGCAGTATTACTTTAAAGGGTCTGCGTTTGCTCACCCAACCTTTCAGCCCCAAGAGTGTCCACCCTTATGTCTCATCCAGCTGTGGGTCTAGATATGGTCAATCCAGGTTGCATCACAGCCTCTGAACGAATTTTGTAAGAATTTCTCTCTCTTTCACTGTCTTTGTTTTACGGGTTTTTAAAAGTAATTTATTTTTATAATGGGGTTTAGCTGCTTTTCAGGGCTGTGTTTATGCGGCTTTACACCCACTTGACTCACTTCCAGACAGATATCAATACATAGGTTTAAGATTCTTACTAGTCACATATATTCTTGTGCGGTGAATAGGGGGTGTTGAGTCCAGTTCACTGAGCAAGGAGTAGGTCTTGTCTATTACATATTGGGTGTATGGAACGGTATCTGAGCGAATTTGAAACCCTTGTTTTATGCATCACCCCACCTCACCTTTCCCGTTAAGCAGCCATAGTGTGTTTTCTAAACGTGTGACTCTGTTCTGTTTTGTAATTCAGTTCAAGTGTAGCGGTTTTTACATTCCCTCTATAAGTGATAGCTTATGATAAGTGTCTATTTCTGTGTGACTTATTTCACTTAGAATCGTCGTACCTAAATCCACTCATCTTGCTTCTACTAGCCTTATGACATTGATTTCATGTCTGAGTGATATTCCATTGTACATAAGGACCACAACTTCTTTATCCATTTTTCTCTTTCCTGGGATATTTAAGGTGTCATGAAGTGGAGGTTCTTGTCAACAGAGCAGCCCTAAACTTTGGGGTGCCTGTGTCTTGCTGATTTTTAGTTTTCCCAATTTATACGCCCATGAGTGGACGTGCCCTATGCTCCCTAAGCTGTGTTTTTTCGATGTTTCAGGACACACCGTACACTTCTCCAGAGTGGCTGTTGGCAATTTACATCCCGCCCATCAGTGTAGCAAGGCTGCCATTTCTCCATGGCCTGTCCTGCATTTCTGGTTTTGACACTTTTTGCAGCATGACCCTTTTGACTTATGGGAAGCGAGACTTCTTTGTAGCGCTGATTTGCCTTTCCAGGTTGCTTGGTTGGCCAAAAAGGGCGTATGCGTTTTTTCCTGAATATATTCAGGAAAAAACGCATACGCCCTTTTTGGCCAAGGGCATCATTGTCGAAGTTTTGCCGCTTTTCATGTGCTTTAAAGGCGATTCGAATCTACCTCCTGAAATCTGTTTACTGCAATTCTGCTTTGCTTATAAATCCTCTTCCTTGCCTTCCCTCAATATATCTGTGGACGAGAGTTATCATTTATATCTCAGCAGGTTTGTGAATTGCAGTGCCCCTGAGCTCCATTTTTCAACTGTGTTTTTTGGGAGCTGGCCGCAAAAGCACGGGATTGCCGCAGGCCCTATTCAGGTTCCGGGGGTCAGGCTGAGCCTGTGGTTAATTCTTCTTCCTGATGGGAAAATAGAGTGACCTGTGCCTGTCCCAACACCTAGATCTAGTCTCTCATTGGTTGCCCCTCTTCCCGTTCATCCTTAGGACAAATTGCAACCTGTAGGAAACAGGAGCTTAAAGGTGCTGATTCTCCAAGTAGGGAGATTGCTAGTAAAGTAGCTGGAAAGGCGAACCCGAGCACAAGGAGATGAGAAATGAGGTGCGTATTAGAAACCTTTCAAAATCACACGGTGTACCATCTTCTGGGTTTCTCATGCATGTTTTCGATGTAGGAAGATGCCCTTGAACCTGGAGATTTGGGACCCATGGGATGGGTACCAGGCAGTATTCCTTTAAAGGGTCTGCGTTTGCTCACCCAACCTCACCCAACCTTTCAGCCCCAAGAGTGTCCACCCTTATGTCTCATCCAACTGTGGGTCTAGATATGGTCAATCCAGGTTGCATCACAGCCTCTGAACGAATTTTGTAAGAATTTCTCTCTCTTTCACTGTCTTTGTTTTACAGGATTTTAAAAGTAATTTATTTTTATAATGGGGTTTAGCTGCTTTTCACGGCTGTGTTTATGCGGCTTTACACCCACTTGACTCACTTCCAGACAGATATCAATACATAGGTTTAAGATTCTTACTAGTCACATATATTCTTGTGCGGTGAATAGGGGGTGTTGAGTCCAGTTCACTGAGCAAGGAGTAGGTCTTGTCTATTACATATTGGGTGTACGGAACGGTATCTGAGCGAACTTGAAACCCTTGTTTTATGCATCACCCCACCTCACCTTTCCCGTTAAGCAGGCATATTGTGATTTGTAAACGTGTGACTCTGTTCTGTTTTGTAAATCAGTTCAAGTGTAGCGGTTTTTACATCCCCTCTATAAGTGATAGCTTATGATAAGTGTCTTTTTCTGTGTGACTTATTTCACTTAGGATCATCGTACCTAAATCCACTCATCTTGCTTCTACTAGCCTTATGACATTGATTTCATGTCTGAGTGATATTCCATTGTACATAAGGACCACAACTTCTTTATCCATTTTTCTCTTTCCTGGGATATTTAAGGTGTCATGAAGTGGAGGTTCTTGTCAACAGAGCAGCCCTAAACTTTGGGGTGCCTGTGTCTTGCTGATTTTTAGTTTTCCCAATTTATACGCCCATGAGTGGACGTGCCCTATACTCCCTAAGCTGTGTTTTTTCGATGTTTCAGGACACACCGTACACTTCTCCCGAGTGGCTGTTGGCAATTTACATCCCGCCCATCAGCGTAGCAAGGCTGCCATTTCTCCATGGCCTGTCCTGCATTTCTGGTTTTGACACTTTTTGCAGCATGACCCTTTTGACCGATGGGAAGCGAGACTTCTTTGGAGCACTGATTTGCCTTTCCAGGTTGCTTGGTTGGCCAAAAAGGGCGTATGCGTTTTTTCCTGAATATATTCAGGAAAAAACGCATACGCCCTTTTTGGCCAAGGGCATCATTGTCGACGTTTTGCCGCTTTTCATGTGTTTTAAACGCGATTTGAATATACCTCCTGAAATATGTTTCCTGCAATTCTGCCTTTCTTTCAAATCCTCTTCGTTGCCTTCCCTCAATATATCTGTGGATGAGAGTTATCATTTATAACTCTGCGGGTTTGTGAATTGCAGTGTCCCTGAGCTCCATTTTTCAACTCGCTTTTTTGGGAGCTGGCCGCAAAAGCGCGGGATTGCCTCAGGCCCTATTCTGCTTCTGGGCGGCAGGCTGAGCCTGTGGTTAATTCTTCTTCCTGATGGGAAAATAGAGTGACCTGTGCCTGTCCCAACACCTAGATCTAGTCTCTCATTGGTTGCCCCTCTTCCCGTTCATCCTTAGGACAAATTGCAACATGTAGGAAACAGGAGCTTAAAGGTGCTGATTCTCCAAGTAGGGAGATTGCTAGTAAAGTAGCTGTAAAGGTGAACCCGAGCACAAGGAGATGAGAAATGAGGTGCGAATTAGAAACCTTTCAAAATCACACGGTGTACCATCTTCTGGGTTTCTCATGCATGTTTTCGATGTAGGAAGATGCCCTTGAACCTGGAGATTTGGGACCCATGGGATGGGTACCACGCAGTATTACTTTAAAGGGTCTGCGTTTGCTCACCCAACCTTTCAGCCCCAAGAGTGTCCACCCTTATGTCTCATCCAGCTGTGGGTCTAGATATGGTCAATCCAGGTTGCATCACAGCCTCTGAACGAATTTTGTAAGAATTTCTCTCTCTTTCACTGTCTTTGTTTTACGGGTTTTTAAAAGTAATTTATTTTTATAATGGGGTTTAGCTGCTTTTCACGGCTGTGTTTATGCAGCTTTACACCCACTTGACTCACTTCCAGACAGATATCAATACATAGGTTTTAAGATTCTTACTAGTCACATATATTCTTGTGCGGTGAATAGGGGGTGTTGAGTCCAGTTCACTGAGCAAGGAGTAGGTCTTGTCTATTACATATTGGGTGTATGGAACGGTATCTGAGCGAATTTGAAACACTTGTTTTATGCATCACCCCACCTCACCGTTCCCGTTAAGCAGCCATAGTGTGTTTTCTAAACGTGTGACTCTGTTCTGTTTTGTAATTCAGTTCAAGTGTAGCGGTTTTTACATTCCCTCTATAAGTGATAGCTTATGATAAGTGTCTATTTCTGTGTGACTTATTTCACTTAGAATCGTCGTACCTAAATCCACTCATCTTGCTTCTACTAGCCTTATGACATTGATTTCATGTCTGAGAGATATTCCATTGTACATAAGGACCACAACTTCTTTATCCATTTTTCTCTTTCCTGGGATATTTAAGGTGTCATGAAGTGGAGGTTCTTGTCAACAGAGCAGCCCTAAACTTTGGGGTGCCTGTGTCTTGCTGATTTTTAGTTTTCCCAATTTATACGGCCATGAGTGGACGTGCCCTATGCTCCCTAAGCTGAGTTTTTTCAATGTTTCAGGACACACCGTACACTTCTCCAGAGTGGCTGTTGGCAATTTACATCCCGCCCATCAGTGTAGCAAGGCTGCCATTTCTCCATGGCCTGTCCTGCATTTCTGGTTTTGACACTTTTTGCAGCATGACCCTTTTGACCGATGGGAAGCGAGACTTCTTTGTAGCGCTGATTTGCCTTTCCAGGTTGCTTGGTTGGCCAAAAAGGGCGTATGCGTTTTTTCCTGAATATATTCAGGAAAAAACGCATACGCCCTTTTTGGCCAAGGGCATCATTGTCGAAGTTTTGCCGCTTTTCATGTGCTTTAAAGGCGATTCGAATCTACCTCCTGAAATCTGTTTACTGCAATTCTGCCTTGTTTATAAATCCTCTTCCTTGCCTTCCCTCAATATATCTGTGGACGAGAGTTATCATTTATATCTCAGCAGGTTTGTGAATTGCAGTGCCCCTGAGCTCCATTTTTCAACTGTCTTTTTTGGGAGCTGGCCGCAAAAGCACGGGATTGCCTCAGGCCCTATTCAGGTTCCGGGGGGCAGGCTGAGCCTGTGGTTAATTCTTCTTCCTGATGGGAAAATAGAGTGACCTGTGCCTGTCCCAACACCTAGATCTAGTCTCTCATTGGTTGCCCCTCTTCCCGTTCATCCTCAAGACAAATTGCAACCTGTAGGGAACAGGAGCTTAAAGGTGCTGATTCTCCAAGTAGGGCGATTGCTAGTAAAGTAGCTGGAATGGCGAACCCGAGCACAAGGAGATGAGAAATGAGGTGCGTATTAGAAACCTTTCAAAATCACACGGTGTACCATCTTCTGGGTTTCTCATGCATGTTTTCGATGTAGGAAGATGCCCTTGAACCTGGAGATTTGGGACCCATGGGATGGGTACCACGCAGTATTACTTTAAAGGGTCTGCGTTTGCTCACCCAACCTTTCAGCCCCAAGAGTGTCCACCCTTATGTCTCATCCAGCTGTGGGTCTAGATATGGTCAATCCAGGTTGCATCACAGCCTCTGAACGAATTTTGTAAGAATTTCTCTCTCTTTCACTGTCTTTGTTTTACGGGTTTTTAAAAGTAATTTATTTTTATAATGGGGTTTAGCTGCTTTTCACGGCTGTGTTTATGCGGCTTTACACCCACTTGACTCACTTCCAGACAGATATCAATACATAGGTTTAAGATTCTTACTAGTCACATATATTCTTGTGCGGTGAATAGGGGGTGTTGAGTCCAGTTCACTGAGCAAGGAGTAGGTCTTGTCTATTACATATTGGGTGTATGGAACGGTATCTGAGCGAATTTGAAACCCTTGTTTTATGCATCACCCCACCTCACCTTTCCCGTTAAGCAGCCATAGTGTGTTTTCTAAACGTGTGACTCTGTTCTGTTTTGTAATTCAGTTCAAGTGTAGCGGTTTTTACATTCCCTCTATAAGTGATAGCTTATGATAAGTGTCTATTTCTGTGTGACTTATTTCACTTAGAATCGTCGTACCTAAATCCACTCATCTTGCTTCTACTAGCCTTATGACATTGATTTCATGTCTGAGTGATATTCCATTGTACATAAGGACCACAACTTCTTTATCCATTTTTCTCTTTCCTGGGATATTTAAGGTGTCATGAAGTGGAGGTTCTTGTCAACAGAGCAGCCCTAAACTTTGGGGTGCCTGTGTCTTGCTGATTTTTAGTTTTCCCAATTTATACGCCCATGAGTGGACGTGCCCTATGCTCCCTAAGCTGTGTTTTTTCGATGTTTCAGGACACACCGTACACTTCTCCAGAGTGGCTGTTGGCAATTTACATCCCGCCCATCAGTGTAGCAAGGCTGCCATTTCTCCATGGCCTGTCCTGCATTTCTGGTTTTGACACTTTTTGCAGCATGACCCTTTTGACTTATGGGAAGCGAGACTTCTTTGTAGCGCTGATTTGCCTTTCCAGGTTGCTTGGTTGGCCAAAAAGGGCGTATGCGTTTTTTCCTGAATATATTCAGGAAAAAACGCATACGCCCTTTTTGGCCAAGGGCATCATTGTCGAAGTTTTGCCGCTTTTCATGTGCTTTAAAGGCGATTCGAATCTACCTCCTGAAATCTGTTTACTGCAATTCTGCTTTGCTTATAAATCCTCTTCCTTGCCTTCCCTCAATATATCTGTGGACGAGAGTTATCATTTATATCTCAGCAGGTTTGTGAATTGCAGTGCCCCTGAGCTCCATTTTTCAACTGTGTTTTTTGGGAGCTGGCCGCAAAAGCACGGGATTGCCGCAGGCCCTATTCAGGTTCCGGGGGTCAGGCTGAGCCTGTGGTTAATTCTTCTTCCTGATGGGAAAATAGAGTGACCTGTGCCTGTCCCAACACCTAGATCTAGTCTCTCATTGGTTGCCCCTCTTCCCGTTCATCCTTAGGACAAATTGCAACCTGTAGGAAACAGGAGCTTAAAGGTGCTGATTCTCCAAGTAGGGAGATTGCTAGTAAAGTAGCTGGAAAGGCGAACCCGAGCACAAGGAGATGAGAAATGAGGTGCGTATTAGAAACCTTTCAAAATCACACGGTGTACCATCTTCTGGGTTTCTCATGCATGTTTTCGATGTAGGAAGATGCCCTTGAACCTGGAGATTTGGGACCCATGGGATGGGTACCAGGCAGTATTCCTTTAAAGGGTCTGCGTTTGCTCACCCAACCTCACCCAACCTTTCAGCCCCAAGAGTGTCCACCCTTATGTCTCATCCAACTGTGGGTCTAGATATGGTCAATCCAGGTTGCATCACAGCCTCTGAACGAATTTTGTAAGAATTTCTCTCTCTTTCACTGTCTTTGTTTTACAGGATTTTAAAAGTAATTTATTTTTATAATGGGGTTTAGCTGCTTTTCACGGCTGTGTTTATGCGGCTTTACACCCACTTGACTCACTTCCAGACAGATATCAATACATAGGTTTAAGATTCTTACTAGTCACATATATTCTTGTGCGGTGAATAGGGGGTGTTGAGTCCAGTTCACTGAGCAAGGAGTAGGTCTTGTCTATTACATATTGGGTGTACGGAACGGTATCTGAGCGAACTTGAAAACCTTGTTTTATGCATCACCCCACCTCACCTTTCCCGTTAAGCAGGCATATTGTGATTTGTAAACGTGTGACTCTGTTCTGTTTTGTAAATCAGTTCAAGTGTAGCGGTTTTTACATTCCCTCTATAAGTGATAGCTTATGATAAGTGTCTTTTTCTGTGTGACTTATTTCACTTAGGATCATCGTACCTAAATCCACTCATCTTGCTTCTACTAGCCTTATGACATTGATTTCATGTCTGAGTGATATTCCATTGTACATAAGGACCACAACTTCTTTATCCATTTTTCTCTTTCCTGGGATATTTAAGGTGTCATGAAGTGGAGGTTCTTGTCAACAGAGCAGCCCTAAACTTTGGGGTGCCTGTGTCTTGCTGATTTTTAGTTTTCCCAATTTATACGCCCATGAGTGGACGTGCCCTATACTCCCTAAGCTGTGTTTTTTCGATGTTTCAGGACACACCGTACACTTCTCCCGAGTGGCTGTTGGCAATTTACATCCCGCCCATCAGCGTAGCAAGGCTGCCATTTCTCCATGGCCTGTCCTGCATTTCTGGTTTTGACACTTTTTGCAGCATGACCCTTTTGACCGATGGGAAGCGAGACTTCTTTGGAGCACTGATTTGCCTTTCCAGGTTGCTTGGTTGGCCAAAAAGGGCGTATGCGTTTTTTCCTGAATATATTCAGGAAAAAACGCATACGCCCTTTTTGGCCAAGGGCATCATTGTCGACGTTTTGCCGCTTTTCATGTGTTTTAAACGCGATTTGAATATACCTCCTGAAATATGTTTCCTGCAATTCTGCCTTTCTTTCAAATCCTCTTCGTTGCCTTCCCTCAATATATCTGTGGATGAGAGTTATCATTTATAACTCTGCGGGTTTGTGAATTGCAGTGTCCCTGAGCTCCATTTTTCAACTCGCTTTTTTGGGAGCTGGCCGCAAAAGCGCGGGATTGCCTCAGGCCCTATTCTGCTTCTGGGCGGCAGGCTGAGCCTGTGGTTAATTCTTCTTCCTGATGGGAAAATAGAGTGACCTGTGCCTGTCCCAACACCTAGATCTAGTCTCTCATTGGTTGCCCCTCTTCCCGTTCATCCTTAGGACAAATTGCAACATGTAGGAAACAGGAGCTTAAAGGTGCTGATTCTCCAAGTAGGGAGATTGCTAGTAAAGTAGCTGGAAAGGCGAACCCGAGCACAAGGAGATGAGAAATGAGGTGCGAATTAGAAACCTTTCAAAATCACACGATGTACCATCTTCTGGGTTTCTCATGCATGTTTTCGATGTAGGAAGATGCCCTTGAACCTGGAGATTTGGGACCCATGGGATGGGTACCACGCAGTATTACTTTAAAGGGTCTGCGTTTGCTCACCCAACCTTTCAGCCCCAAGAGTGTCCACCCTTATGTCTCATCCAGCTGTGGGTCTAGATATGGTCAATCCAGGTTGCATCACAGCCTCTGAACGAATTTTGTAAGAATTTCTCTCTCTTTCACTGTCTTTGTTTTACGGGTTTTTAAAAGTAATTTATTTTTATAATGGGGTTTAGCTGCTTTTCACGGCTGTGTTTATGCAGCTTTACACCCACTTGACTCACTTCCAGACAGATATCAATACATAGGTTTTAAGATTCTTACTAGTCACATATATTCTTGTGCGGTGAATAGGGGGTGTTGAGTCCAGTTCACTGAGCAAGGAGTAGGTCTTGTCTATTACATATTGGGTGTATGGAACGGTATCTGAGCGAATTTGAAACACTTGTTTTATGCATCACCCCACCTCACCGTTCCCGTTAAGCAGCCATAGTGTGTTTTCTAAACGTGTGACTCTGTTCTGTTTTGTAATTCAGTTCAAGTGTAGCGGTTTTTACATTCCCTCTATAAGTGATAGCTTATGATAAGTGTCTATTTCTGTGTGACTTATTTCACTTAGAATCGTCGTACCTAAATCCACTCATCTTGCTTCTACTAGCCTTATGACATTGATTTCATGTCTGAGTGATATTCCATTGTACATAAGGACCACAACTTCTTTATCCATTTTTCTCTTTCCTGGGATATTTAAGGTGTCATGAAGTGGAGGTTCTTGTCAACAGAGCAGCCCTAAACTTTGGGGTGCCTGTGTCTTGCTGATTTTTAGTTTTCCCAATTTATACGGCCATGAGTGGACGTGCCCTATGCTCCCTAAGCTGAGTTTTTTCGATGTTTCAGGACACACCGTACACTTCTCCAGAGTGGCTGTTGGCAATTTACATCCCGCCCATCAGTGTAGCAAGGCTGCCATTTCTCCATGGCCTGTCCTGCATTTCTGGTTTTGACACTTTTTGCAGCATGACCCTTTTGACCGTTGGGAAGCGAGACTTCTTTGTAGCGCTGATTTGCCTTTCCAGGTTGCTTGGTTGGCCAAAAAGGGCGTATGCGTTTTTTCCTGAATATATTCAGGAAAAAACGCATACGCCCTTTTTGGCCAAGGGCATCATTGTCGAAGTTTTGCCGCTTTTCATGTGCTTTAAAGGCGATTCGAATCTACCTCCTGAAATCTGTTTACTGCAATTCTGCCTTGTTTATAAATCCTCTTCCTTGCCTTCCCTCAATATATCTGTGGACGAGAGTTATCATTTATATCTCAGCAGGTTTGTGAATTGCAGTGCCCCTGAGCTCCATTTTTCAACTGTCTTTTTTGGGAGCTGGCCGCAAAAGCACGGGATTGCCTCAGGCCCTATTCAGGTTCCGGGGGGCAGGCTGAGCCTGTGGTTAATTCTTCTTCCTGATGGGAAAATAGAGTGACCTGTGCCTGTCCCAACACCTAGATCTAGTCTCTCATTGGTTGCCCCTCTTCCCGTTCATCCTCAAGACAAATTGCAACCTGTAGGGAACAGGAGCTTAAAGGTGCTGATTCTCCAAGTAGGGCGATTGCTAGTAAAGTAGCTGGAATGGCGAACCCGAGCACAAGGAGATGAGAAATGAGGTGCGTATTAGAAACCTTTCAAAATCACACGGTGTACCATCTTCTGGGTTTCTCATGCATGTTTTCGATGTAGGAAGATGCCCTTGAACCTGGAGATTTGGGACCCATGGGATGGGTACCAGGCAGTATTACTTTAAAGGGTCTGCGTTTGCTCACCCAACCTTTCAGCCCCAAGAGTGTCCACCCTTATGTCTCATCCAGCTGTGGGTCTAGATATGGTCAATCCAGGTTGCATCACAGCCTCTGAACGAATTTTGTAAGAATTTCTCTCTCTTTCACTGTCTTTGTTTTACGGGTTTTTAAAAGTAATTTATTTTTATAATGGGGTTTAGCTGCTTTTCACGGCTGTGTTTATGCGGCTTTACACCCACTTGACTCACTTCCAGACATATATCAATACATAGGTTTAAGATTCTTACTAGTCACATATATTCTTGTGCGGTGAATAGGGGGTGTTGAGTCCAGTTCACTGAGCAAGGAGTAGGTCTTGTCTATTACATATTGGGTGTATGGAACGGTATCTGAGCGAATTTGAAACCCTTGTTTTATGCATCACCCCACCTCACCTTTCCCGTTAAGCAGCCATAGTGTGTTTTCTAAACGTGTGACTCTGTTCTGTTTTGTAATTCAGTTCAAGTGTAGCGGTTTTTACATTCCCTCTATAAGTGATAGCTTATGATAAGTGTCTATTTCTGTGTGACTTATTTCACTTAGAATCGTCGTACCTAAATCCACTCATCTTGCTTCTACTAGCCTTATGACATTGATTTCATGTCTGAGTGATATTCCATTGTACATAAGGACCACAACTTCTTTATCCATTTTTCTCTTTCCTGGGATATTTAAGGTGTCATGAAGTGGAGGTTCTTGTCAACAGAGCAGCCCTAAACTTTGGGGTGCCTGTGTCTTGCTGATTTTTAGTTTTCCCAATTTATACGCCCATGAGTGGACGTGCCCTATGCTCCCTAAGCTGTGTTTTTTCGATGTTTCAGGACACACCGTACACTTCTCCAGAGTGGCTGTTGGCAATTTACATCCCGCCCATCAGTGTAGCAAGGCTGCCATTTCTCCATGGCCTGTCCTGCATTTCTGGTTTTGACACTTTTTGCAGCATGACCCTTTTGACTTATGGGAAGCGAGACTTCTTTGTAGCGCTGATTTGCCTTTCCAGGTTGCTTGGTTGGCCAAAAAGGGCGTATGCGTTTTTTCCTGAATATATTCAGGAAAAAACGCATACGCCCTTTTTGGCCAAGGGCATCATTGTCGAAGTTTTGCCGCTTTTCATGTGCTTTAAAGGCGATTCGAATCTACCTCCTGAAATCTGTTTACTGCAATTCTGCTTTGCATATAAATCCTCTTCCTTGCCTCCCCTCAATATATCTGTGGATGAGAGTTATCATTTATATCTCAGCAGGTTTGTGAATTGCAGTGCCCCTGAGCTCCATTTTTCAACTGTGTTTTTTGGGAGCTGGCCGCAAAAGCACGGGATTGCCGCAGGCCCTATTCAGGTTCCGGGGGTCAGGCTGAGCCTGTGGTTAATTCTTCTTCCTGATGGGAAAATAGAGTGATCTGTGCCTGTCCCAACACCTAGATCTAGTCTCTCATTGGTTGCCCCTCTTCCCGTTCATCCTTAGGACAAATTGCAACCTGTAGGAAACAGGAGCTTAAAGGTGCTGATTCTCCAAGTAGGGAGATTGCTAGTAAAGTAGCTGGAAAGGCGAACCCGAGCACAAGGAGATGAGAAATGAGGTGCGTATTAGAAACCTTTCAAAATCACACGGTGTACCATCTTCTGGGTTTCTCATGCATGTTTTCGATGTAGGAAGATGCCCTTGAACCTGGAGATTTGGGACCCATGGGATGGGTACCAGGCAGTATTCCTTTAAAGGGTCTGCGTTTGCTCACCCAACCTCACCCAACCTTTCAGCCCCAAGAGTGTCCACCCTTATGTCTCATCCAACTGTGGGTCTAGATATGGTCAATCCAGGTTGCATCACAGCCTCTGAACGAATTTTGTAAGAATTTCTCTCTCTTTCACTGTCTTTGTTTTACAGGATTTTAAAAGTAATTTATTTTTATAATGGGGTTTAGCTGCTTTTCACGGCTGTGTTTATGCGGCTTTACACCCACTTGACTCACTTCCAGACAGATATCAATACATAGGTTTAAGATTCTTACTAGTCACATATATTCTTGTGCGGTGAATAGGGGGTGTTGAGTCCAGTTCACTGAGCAAGGAGTAGGTCTTGTCTATTACATATTGGGTGTACGGAACGGTATCTGAGCGAACTTGAAACCCTTGTTTTATGCATCACCCCACCTCACCTTTCCCGTTAAGCAGGCATATTGTGATTTGTAAACATGTGACTCTGTTCTGTTTTGTAAATCAGTTCAAGTGTAGCGGTTTTTACATCCCCTCTATAAGTGATAGCTTATGATAAGTGTCTTTTTCTGTGTGACTTATTTCACTTAGGATCATCGTACCTAAATCCACTCATCTTGCTTCTACTAGCCTTATGACATTGATTTCATGTCTGAGTGATATTCCATTGTACATAAGGACCACAACTTCTTTATCCATTTTTCTCTTTCCTGGGATATTTAAGGTGTCATGAAGTGGAGGTTCTTGTCAACAGAGCAGCCCTAAACTTTGGGGTGCCTGTGTCTTGCTGATTTTTAGTTTTCCCAATTTATACGCCCATGAGTGGACGTGCCCTATACTCCCTAAGCTGTGTTTTTTCGATGTTTCAGGACACACCGTACACTTCTCCAGAGTGGCTGTTGGCAATTTACATCCCGCCCATCAGCGTAGCAAGGCTGCCATTTCTCCATGGCCTGTCCTGCATTTCTGGTTTTGACACTTTTTGCAGCATGACCCTTTTGACCGATGGGAAGCGAGACTTCTTTGGAGCACTGATTTGCCTTTCCAGGTTGCTTGGTTGGCCAAAAAGGGCGTATGCGTTTTTTCCTGAATATATTCAGGAAAAAACGCATACGCCCTTTTTGGCCAAGGGCATCATTGTCGACGTTTTGCCGCTTTTCATGTGTTTTAAACGCTATTTGAATATACCTCCTGAAATATGTTTCCTGCAATTCTGCCTTTCTTTCAAATCCTCTTCGTTGCCTTCCCTCAATATATCTGTGGATGAGAGTTATCATTTATAACTCTGCGGGTTTGTGAATTGCAGTGTCCCTGAGCTCCATTTTTCAACTCGCTTTTTTGGGAGCTGGCCGCAAAAGCGCGGGATTGCCTCAGGCCCTATTCTGCTTCTGGGCGGCAGGCTGAGCCTGTGGTTAATTCTTCTTCCTGATGGGAAAATAGAGTGACCTGTGCCTGTCCCAACACCTAGATCTAGTCTCTCATTGGTTGCCCCTCTTCCCGTTCATCCTTAGGACAAATTGCAACATGTAGGAAACAGGAGCTTAAAGGTGCTGATTCTCCAAGTAGGGAGATTGCTAGTAAAGTAGCTGGAAAGGCGAACCCGAGCACAAGGAGATGAGAAATGAGGTGCGAATTAGAAACCTTTCAAAATCACACGGTGTACCATCTTCTGGGTTTCTCATGCATGTTTTCGATGTAGGAAGATGCCCTTGAACCTGGAGATTTGAGACCCATGGGATGGGTACCACGCAGTATTACTTTAAAGGGTCTGCGTTTGCTCACCCAACCTTTCAGCCCCAAGAGTGTCCACCCTTATGTCTCATCCAGCTGTGGGTCTAGATATGGTCAATCCAGGTTGCATCACAGCCTCTGAACGAATTTTGTAAGAATTTCTCTCTCTTTCACTGTCTTTGTTTTACGGGTTTTTAAAAGTAATTTATTTTTATAATGGGGTTTAGCTGCTTTTCACGGCTGTGTTTATGCAGCTTTACACCCACTTGACTCACTTCCAGACAGATATCAATACATAGGTTTTAAGATTCTTACTAGTCACATATATTCTTGTGCGGTGAATAGGGGGTGTTGAGTCCAGTTCACTGAGCAAGGAGTAGGTCTTGTCTATTACATATTGGGTGTATGGAACGGTATCTGAGCGAATTTGAAACACTTGTTTTATGCATCACCCCACCTCACCGTTCCCGTTAAGCAGCCATAGTGTGTTTTCTAAACGTGTGACTCTGTTCTGTTTTGTAATTCAGTTCAAGTGTAGCGGTTTTTACATTCCCTCTATAAGTGATAGCTTATGATAAGTGTCTATTTCTGTGTGACTTATTTCACTTAGAATCGTCGTACCTAAATCCACTCATCTTGCTTCTACTAGCCTTATGACATTGATTTCATGTCTGAGTGATATTCCATTGTACATAAGGACCACAACTTCTTTATCCATTTTTCTCTTTCCTGGGATATTTAAGGTGTCATGAAGTGGAGGTTCTTGTCAACAGAGCAGCCCTAAACTTTGGGGTGCCTGTGTCTTGCTGATTTTTAGTTTTCCCAATTTATACGGCCATGAGTGGACGTGCCCTATGCTTCGTAAGCTGAGTTTTTTCGATGTTTCAGGACACACCGTACACTTCTCCAGAGTGGCTGTTGGCAATTTACATCCCGCCCATCAGTGTAGCAAGGCTGCCATTTCTCCATGGCCTGTCCTGCATTTCTGGTTTTGACACTTTTTGCAGCATGACCCTTTTGACCGTTGGGAAGCGAGACTTCTTTGTAGCGCTGATTTGCCTTTCCAGGTGGCTTGGTTGGCCAAAAAGGGCGTATGCGTTTTTTCCTGAATATATTCAGGAAAAAACGCATACGCCCTTTTTGGCCAAGGGCATCATTGTCGACGTTTTGCCGCTTTTCATGTGCTTTAAAGGCGATTCGAATCTACCTCCTGAAATCTGTTTACTGCAATTCTGCCTTGTTTATAAATCCTCTTCCTTGCCTTCCCTCAATATATCTGTGGACGAGAGTTATCATTTATATCTCAGCAGGTTTGTGAATTGCAGTGCCCCTGAGCTCCATTTTTCAACTGTCTTTTTTGGGAGCTGGCCGCAAAAGCACGGGATTGCCTCAGGCCCTATTCAGGTTCCGGGGGGCAGGCTGAGCCTGTGGTTAATTCTTCTTCCTGATGGGAAAATAGAGTGACCTGTGCCTGTCCCAACACCTAGATCTAGTCTCTCATTGGTTGCCCCTCTTCCCGTTCATCCTCAAGACAAATTGCAACCTGTAGGGAACAGGAGCTTAAAGGTGCTGATTCTCCAAGTAGGGCGATTGCTAGTAAAGTAGCTGGAATGGCGAACCCGAGCACAAGGAGATGAGAAATGAGGTGCGTATTAGAAACCTTTCAAAATCACACGGTGTACCATCTTCTGGGTTTCTCATGCATGTTTTCGATGTAGGAAGATGCCCTTGAACCTGGAGATTTGGGACCCATGGGATGGGTACCAGGCAGTATTACTTTAAAGGGTCTGCGTTTGCTCACCCAAACTTTCAGCCCCAAGAGTGTCCACCCTTATGTCTCATCCAGCTGTGGGTCTAGATATGGTCAATCCAGGTTGCATCACAGCCTCTGAACGAATTTTGTAAGAATTTCTCTCTCTTTCACTGTCTTTGTTTTACGGGTTTTTAAAAGTAATTTATTTTTATAATGGGGTTTAGCTGCTTTTCACGGCTGTGTTTATGCGGCTTTACACCCACTTGACTCACTTCCAGACAGATATCAATACATAGGTTTAAGATTCTTACTAGTCACATATATTCTTGTGCGGTGAATAGGGGGTGTTGAGTCCAGTTCACTGAGCAAGGAGTAGGTCTTGTCTATTACATATTGGGTGTATGGAACGGTATCTGAGCGAATTTGAAACCCTTGTTTTATGCATCACCCCACCTCACCTTTCCCGTTAAGCAGCCATAGTGTGTTTTCTAAACGTGTGACTCTGTTCTGTTTTGTAATTCAGTTCAAGTGTAGCGGTTTTTACATTCCCTCTATAAGTGATAGCTTATGATAAGTGTCTATTTCTGTGTGACTTATTTCACTTAGAATCGTCGTACCTAAATCCACTCATCTTGCTTCTACTAGCCTTATGACATTGATTTCATGTCTGAGTGATATTCCATTGTACATAAGGACCACAACTTCTTTATCCATTTTTCTCTTTCCTGGGATATTTAAGGTGTCATGAAGTGGAGGTTCTTGTCAACAGAGCAGCCCTAAACTTTGGGGTGCCTGTGTCTTGCTGATTTTTAGTTTTCCCAATTTATACGCCCATGAGTGGACGTGCCCTATGCTCCTAGAGCTGTGTTTTTTCGATGTTTCAGGACACACCGTACACTTCTCCAGAGTGGCTGTTGGCAATTTACATCCCGCCCATCAGTGTAGCAAGGCTGCCATTTCTCCATGGCCTGTCCTGCATTTCTGGTTTTGACACTTTTTGCAGCATGACCCTTTTGACTTATGGGAAGCGAGACTTCTTTGTAGCGCTGATTTGCCTTTCCAGGTTGCTTGGTTGGCCAAAAAGGGCGTATGCGTTTTTTCCTGAATATATTCAGGAAAAAACGCATACGCCCTTTTTGGCCAAGGGCATCATTGTCGAAGTTTTGCCGCTTTTCATGTGCTTTAAAGGCGATTCGAATCTACCTCCTGAAATCTGTTTACTGCAATTCTGCTTTGCTTATAAATCCTCTTCCTTGCCTTCCCTCAATATATCTGTGGACGAGAGTTATCATTTATATCTCAGCAGGTTTGTGAATTGCAGTGCCCCTGAGCTCCATTTTTCAACTGTGTTTTTTGGGAGCTGGCCGCAAAAGCACGGGATTGCCGCAGGCCCTATTCAGGTTCCGGGGGTCAGGCTGAGCCTGTGGTTAATTCTTCTTCCTGATGGGAAAATAGAGTGACCTGTGCCTGTCCCAACACCTAGATCTAGTCTCTCATTGGTTGCCCCTCTTCCCGTTCATCTTTAGGACAAATTGCAACCTGTAGGAAACAGGAGCTTAAAGGTGCTGATTCTCCAAGTAGGGAGATTGCTAGTAAAGTAGCTGGAAAGGCGAACCCGAGCACAAGGAGATGAGAAATGAGGTGCGTATTAGAAACCTTTCAAAATCACACGGTGTACCATCTTCTGGGTTTCTCATGCATGTTTTCGATGTAGGAAGATGCCCTTGAACCTGGAGATTTGGGACCCATGGGATGGGTACCAGGCAGTATTCCTTTAAAGGGTCTGCGTTTGCTCACCCAACCTCACCCAACCTTTCAGCCCCAAGAGTGTCCACCCTTATGTCTCATCCAACTGTGGGTCTAGATATGGTCAATCCAGGTTGCATCACAGCCTCTGAACGAATTTTGTAAGAATTTCTCTCTCTTTCACTGTCTTTGTTTTACAGGATTTTAAAAGTAATTTATTTTTATAATGGGGTTTAGCTGCTTTTCACGGCTGTGTTTATGCGGCTTTACACCCACTTGACTCACTTCCAGACAGATATCAATACATAGGTTTAAGATTCTTACTAGTCACATATATTCTTGTGCGGTGAATAGGGGGTGTTGAGTCCAGTTCACTGAGCAAGGAGTAGGTCTTGTCTATTACATATTGGGTGTACGGAACGGTATCTGAGCGAACTTGAAACCCTTGTTTTATGCATCACCCCACCTCACCTTTCCCGTTAAGCAGGCATATTGTGATTTGTAAACGTGTGACTCTGTTCTGTTTTGTAAATCAGTTCAAGTGTAGCGGTTTTTACATTCCCTCTATAAGTGATAGCTTATGATAAGTGTCTTTTTCTGTGTGACTTATTTCTCTTAGGATCATCGTACCTAAATCCACTCATCTTGCTTCTACTAGCCTTATGACATTGATTTCATGTCTGAGTGATATTCCATTGTACATAAGGACCACAACTTCTTTATCCATTTTTCTCTTTCCTGGGATATTTAAGGTGTCATGAAGTGGAGGTTCTTGTCAACAGAGCAGCCCTAAACTTTGGGGTGCCTGTGTCTTGCTGATTTTTAGTTTTCCCAATTTATACGCCCATGAGTGGACGTGCCCTATACACCGTAAGCTGTGTTTTTTCGATGTTTCAGGACACACCGTACACTTCTCCAGAGTGGCTCTTGGCAATTTACATCCCGCCCATCAGCGTAGCAAGGCTGCCATTTCTCCATGGCCTGTCCTGCATTTCTGGTTTTGACACTTTTTGCAGCATGACCCTTTTGACCGATGGGAAGCGAGACTTCTTTGGAGCGCTGATTTGCCTTTCCAGGTTGCTTGGTTGGCCAAAAAGGGCGTATGCGTTTTTTCCTGAATATATTCAGGAAAAAACGCATACGCCCTTTTTGGCCAAGGGCATCATTGTCGACGTTTTGCCGCTTTTCATGTGTTTTAAACGCGATTTGAATCTACCTCCTGAAATCTGTTTCCTGCAATTCTGCCTTGCTTTCAAATCCTCTTCGTTGCCTTCCCTCAATATATCTGTGGATGAGAGTTATCATTTATGACTCTGCGGGTTTGTGAATTGCAGTGTCCCTGAGCTCCATTTTTAACTCGCTTTTTTGGGAGCTGGCCGCAAAAGCGCGGGATTGCCTCAGGCCCTATTCTGCTTCTGGGCGGCAGGCTGAGCCTGTGGTTAATTCTTCTTCCTGATGGGAAAATAGAGTGACGTGTGCCTGTCCCAACACCTAGATCTAGTCTCTCATTGGTTGCCCCTCTTCCCGTTCATCCTTAGGACAAATTGCAACATGTAGGAAACAGGGGCTTAAATGTGCTGATTCTCCAAGTAGGGAGATTGCTAGTAAAGTAGCTGGAAAGGCGAACCGGAGCACAAGGAGATGAGAAATGAGGTGCGTATTAGAAACCTTTCAAAATCACACGGTGTACCATCTTCTGGGTTTCTCATGCATGTTTTCGATGTAGGAAGATGCCCTTGAACCTGGAGATTTGGGACCCATGGGATGGCTACCACGCAGTATTACTTTAAAGGGTCTGCGTTTGCTCACCCAACCTTTCAGCCCCAAGAGTGTCCACCCTTATGTCTCATCCAGCTGTGGGTCTAGATATGGTCAATCCAGGTTGCATCACAGCCTCTGAACGAATTTTGTAAGAATTTCTCTCTCTTTCACTGTCTTTGTTTTACGGGTTTTTAAAATTAATTTATTTTTATAATGGGGTTTAGCTGCTTTTCACGGCTGTGTTTATGCGGCTTTACACCCACTTGACTCACTTCCAGACAGATATCAATACATAGGTTTTAAGATTCTTACTAGTCACATATATTCTTGTGCGGTGAATAGGGGGTGTTGAGTCCAGTTCACTGAGCAAGGAGTAGGTCTTGTCTATTACATATTGGGTGTATGGAACGGTATCTGAGCGAATTTGAAACCCTTGTTTTATGCATCACCCCACCTCACCGTTCCCGTTAAGCAGCCATAGTGTGTTTTCTAAACGTGTGACTCTGTTCTGTTTTGTAATTCAGTTCAAGTGTAGCGGTTTTTACATTCCCTCTATAAGTGATAGCTTATGATAAGTGTGTATTTCTGTGTGACATATTTCACTTAGAATCGTCGTACCTAAATCCACTCATCTTGCCTCTACTAGCCTTATGACATTGATTTCATGTCTGAGTGATATTCCATTGTACATAAGGACCACAAGTTCTTTATCCATTTTTCTCTTTCCTGGGATATTTAAGGTGTCATGAAGTGGAGGTTCTTTTCAACAGAGCAGCCCTAAACTTTGGGGTGCCTGTGTCTTGCTGATTTTTAGTTTTCCCAATTTATACGCCCATGAGTGGACGTGCCCTATGCTCCCTAAGCTGAGTTTTTTCGATGTTTCAGGACACACCGTACACTTCTCCAGAGTGGCTGTTGGCCATTTACATCCCGCCCATCAGTGTAGCAAGGCTGCCATTTCTCCATGGCCTGTCCTGCATTTCTGGTTTTGACACTTTTTGCAGCATGACCCTTTTGACCGATGGGAAGCGAGACTTCTTTGTAGCGCTGATTTGCCTTTCCAGGTTGCTTGGTTGGCCAAAATGGGCGTATGCGGTTTTTCCTGAATATATTCAGGAAAAAACGCATACGCCCTTTTTGGCCAAGGGCATCATTGTCGATGTTTTGCCGCTTTTCATGTGCTTTAAAGGCGATTCGAATCTACCTCCTGAAATCTGTTTACTGCAATTCTGCCTTGTTTATACATCCTCTTCCTTGCCTTCCCTCAATATATCTGTGGACGAGAGTTATCATTTATATCTCAGCAGGTTTGTGAATTGCAGTGCCCCTGAGCTCCATTTTTCAACTGTGTTTTTTGGGAGCTGGCCGCAAAAGCACGGGATTGCCGCAGGCCCTATTCAGGTTCCGGGGTGCAGGCTGAGCCTGTGGTTAATTCTTCTTCCTGATGGGAAAATAGAGTGACCTGTGCCTGTCCCAACACCTAGATCTAGTCTCTCATTGGTTGCCCCTCTTCCCGTTCATCCTTAGGACAAATTGCAACCTGTAGGAAACAGGAGCTTAAAGGTGCTGATTCTCCAAGTAGGGAGATTGCTAGTAAAGTAGCTGGAAAGGCGAACCCGAGCACAAGGAGATGAGAAATGAGGTGCGTATTAGAAACCTTTCAAAATCACACGGTGTACCATCTTCTGGGTTTCTCATGCATGTTTTCGATGTAGGAAGATGCCCTTGAACCTGGAGATTTGGGACCCATGGGATGGGTTCCAGGCAGTATTACTTTAAAGGGTCTGCGTTTGCTCACCCAACCTTTCAGCCCCAAGAGTGTCCACCCTTATGTCTCATCCAGCTGTGGGTCTAGATATGGTCAATCCAGGTTGCATCACAGCCTCTGAACGAATTTTGTAAGAATTTCTCTCTCTTTCACTGTCTTTGTTTTACGGGTTTTTAAAAGTAATTTATTTTTATAATGGGGTTTAGCTGCTTTTCAGGGCTGTGTTTATGCGGCTTTACACCCACTTGACTCACTTCCAGACAGATATCAATACATAGGTTTAAGATTCTTACTAGTCACATATATTCTTGTGCGGTGAATAGGGGGTGTTGAGTCCAGTTCACTGAGCAAGGAGTAGGTCTTGTCTATTACATATTGGGTGTATGGAACGGTATCTGAGCGAATTTGAAACCCTTGTTTTATGCATCACCCCACCTCACCTTTCCCGTTAAGCAGCCATAGTGTGTTTTCTAAACGTGTGACTCTGTTCTGTTTTGTAATTCAGTTCAAGTGTAGCGGTTTTTTCATTCCCTCTATAAGTGATAGCTTATGATAAGTGTCTATTTCTGTGTGACTTATTTCACTTAGAATCGTCGTACCTAAATCCACTCATCTTGCTTCTACTAGCCTTATGACATTGATTTCATGTCTGAGTGATATTCCATTGTACATAAGGACCACAACTTCTTTATCCATTTTTCTCTTTCCTGGGATATTTAAGGTGTCATGAAGTGGAGGTTCTTGTCAACAGAGCAGCCCTAAACTTTGGGGTGCCTGTGTCTTGCTGATTTTTAGTTTTCCCAATTTATACGCCCATGAGTGGACGTGCCCTATGCTCCCTAAGCTGTGTTTTTTCGATGTTTCAGGACACACCGTACACTTCTCCAGAGTGGCTGTTGGCAATTTACATCCCGCCCATCAGTGTAGCAAGGCTGCCATTTCTCCATGGCCTGTCCTGCATTTCTGGTTTTGACACTTTTTGCAGCATGACCCTTTTGACTTATGGGAAGCGAGACTTCTTTGTAGCGCTGATTTGCCTTTCCAGGTTGCTTGGTTGGCCAAAAAGGGCGTATGCGTTTTTTCCTGAATATATTCAGGAAAAAACGCATACGCCCTTTTTGGCCAAGGGCATCATTGTCGAAGTTTTGCCGCTTTTCATGTGCTTTAAAGGCGATTCGAATCTACCTCCTGAAATCTGTTTACTGCAATTCTGCTTTGCTTATAAATCCTCTTCCTTGCCTTCCCTCAATATATCTGTGGACGAGAGTTATCATTTATATCTCAGCAGGTTTGTGAATTGCAGTGCCCCTGAGCTCCATTTTTCAACTGTGTTTTTTGGGAGCTGGCCGCAAAAGCACGGGATTGCCGCAGGCCCTATGCAGGTTCCTGGGGTCAGGCTGAGCCTGTGGTTAATTCTTCTTCCTGATGGGAAAATAGAGTGACCTGTGCCTGTCCCAACACCTAGATCTAGTCTCTCATTGGTTGCCCCTCTTCCCGTTCATCCTTAGGACAAATTGCAACCTGTAGGAAACAGGAGCTTAAAGGTGCTGATTCTCCAAGTAGGGAGATTGCTAGTAAAGTAGCTGGAAAGGCGAACCCGAGCACAAGGAGATGAGAAATGAGGTGCGTATTAGAAACCTTTCAAAATCACACGGTGTACCATCTTCTGGGTTTCTCATGCATGTTTTCGATGTAGGAAGATGCCCTTGAACCTGGAGATTTGGGACCCATGGGATGGGTACCAGGCAGTATTACTTTAAAGGGTCTGCGTTTGCTCACCCAACCTCACCCAACCTTTCAGCCCCAAGAGTGTCCACCCTTATGTCTCATCCAACTGTGGGTCTAGATATGGTCAATCCAGGTTGCATCACAGCCTCTGAACGAATTTTGTAAGAATTTCTCTCTCTTTCACTGTCTTTGTTTTACAGGATTTTAAAAGTAATTTATTTTTATAATGGGGTTTAGCTGCTTTTCACGGCTGTGTTTATGCGTCTTTACACCCACTTGACTCACTTCCAGACAGATATCAATACATAGGTTTAAGATTCTTACTAGTCACATATATTCTTGTGCGGTGAATAGGGGGTGTTGAGTCCAGTTCACTGAGCAAGGAGTAGGTCTTGTCTATTACATATTGGGTGTACGGAACGGTATCTGAGCGAACTTGAAACCCTTGTTTTATGCATCACCCCACCTCACCTTTCCCGTTAAGCAGGCATATTGTGATTTGTAAACGTGTGACTCTGTTCTGTTTTGTAAATCAGTTCAAGTGTAGCGGTTTTTACATCCCCTCTATAAGTGATAGCTTATGATAAGTGTCTTTTTCTGTGTGACTTATTTCACTTAGGATCATCGTACCTAAATCCACTCATCTTGCTTCTACTAGCCTTATGACATTGATTTCATGTCTGAGTGATATTCCATTGTACATAAGGACCACAACTTCTTTATCCATTTTTCTCTTTCCTGGGATATTTAAGGTGTCATGAAGTGGAGGTTCTTGTCAACAGAGCAGCCCTAAACTTTGGGGTGCCTGTGTCTTGCTGATTTTTAGTTTTCCCAATTTATACGCCCATGAGTGGACGTGCCCTATACACCCTAAGCTGTGTTTTTTCGATGTTTCAGGACACACCGTACACTTCTCCAGAGTGGCTCTTGGCAATTTACATCCCGCCCATCAGCGTAGCAAGGCTGCCATTTCTCCATGGCCTGTCCTGCATTTCTGGTTTTGACACTTTTTGCAGCATGACCCTTTTGACCGATGGGAAGCGAGACTTCTTTGGAGCGCTGATTTGCCTTTCCAGGTTGCTTGGTTGGCCAAAAAGGGCGTATGCGTTTTTTCCTGAATATATTCAGGAAAAAACGCATACGCCCTTTTTGGCCAAGGGCATCATTGTCGACGTTTTGCCGCTTTTCATGTGTTTTAAACGCGATTTGAATCTACCTCCTGAAATCTGTTTCCTGCAATTCTGCCTTGCTTTCAAATCCTCTTCGTTGCCTTCCCTCAATATATCTGTGGATGAGAGTTATCATTTATGACTCTGCGGGTTTGTGAATTGCAGTGTCCCTGAGCTCCATTTTTCAAGTCGCTTTTTTGGGAGCTGGCCGCAAAAGCGCGGGATTGCCTCAGGCCCTATTCTGCTTCTGGGCGGCAGGCTGAGCCTGTGGTTAATTCTTCTTCCTGATGGGAAAATAGAGTGACCTGTGCCTGTCCCAACACCTAGATCTAGTCTCTCATTGGTTGCCCCTCTTCCCGTTCATCCTTAGGACAAATTGCAACATGTAGGAAACAGGAGCTTAAATGTGCTGATTCTCCAAGTAGGGAGATTGCTAGTAAAGTAGCTGGAAAGGCGAACCGGAGCACAAGGAGATGAGAAATGAGGTGCGTATTAGAAACCTTTCAAAATCACACGGTGTACCATCTTCTGGGTTTCTCATGCATGTTTTCGATGTAGGAAGATGCCCTTGAACCTGGAGATTTGGGACCCATGGGATGGGTACCACGCAGTATTACTTTAAAGGGTCTGCGTTTGCTCACCCAACCTTTCAGCCCCAAGAGTGTCCACCCTTATGTCTCATCCAGCTGTGGGTCTAGATATGGTCAATCCAGGTTGCATCACAGCCTCTGAACGAATTTTGTAAGAATTTCTCTCTCTTTCACTGTCTTTGTTTTACGGGTTTTTAAAAGTAATTTATTTTTATAATGGGGTTTAGCTGCTTTTCACGGCTGTGTTTATGCGGCTTTACACCCACTTGACTCACTTCCAGACAGATATCAATACATAGGTTTAAGATTCTTACTAGTCACATATATTCTTGTGCGGTAAATAGGGGGTGTTGAGTCCAGTTCACTGAGCAAGGAGTAGGTCTTGTCTATTACATATTGGGTGTACGGAACGGTATCTGAGCGAACTTGAAACCCTTGTTTTATGCATCACCCCACCTCACCTTTCCCGTTAAGCAGGCATATTGTGATTTGTAAACGTGTGACTCTGTTCTGTTTTGTAAATCAGTTCAAGTGTAGCGGTTTTTACATCCCCTCTATACGTGATAGCTTATGATAAGTGTCTTTTTCTGTGTGACTTATTTCACTTAGGATCATCGTACCTAAATCCACTCATCTTGCTTCTACTAGCCTTATGACATTGATTTCATGTCTGAGTGATATTCCATTGTACATAAGGACCACAACTTCTTTATCCATTTTTCTCTTTCCTGGGATATTTAAGGTGTCATGAAGTGGAGGTTCTTGTCAACAGAGCAGCCCTAAACTTTGGGGTGCCTGTGTCTTGCTGATTTTTAGTTTTCCCAATTTATACGCCCATGAGTGGACGTGCCCTATACACCCTAAGCTGTGTTTTTTCGATGTTTCAGGACACACCGTACACTTCTCCAGAGTGGCTCTTGGCAATTTACATCCCGCCCATCAGCGTAGCAAGGCTGCCATTTCTCCATGGCCTGTCCTGCATTTCTGGTTTTGACACTTTTTGCAGCATGACCCTTTTGACCGATGGGAAGCGAGACTTCTTTGGAGCGCTGATTTGCCTTTCCAGGTTGCTTGGTTGGCCAAAAAGGGCGTATGCGTTTTTTCCTGAATATATTCAGGAAAAAACGCATACGCCCTTTTTGGCCAAGGGCATCATTGTCGACGTTTTGCCGCTTTTCATGTGTTTTAAACGCGATTTGAATCTACCTCCTGAAATCTGTTTCCTGCAATTCTGCCTTGCTTTCAAATCCTCTTCGTTGCCTTCCCTCAATATATCTGTGGATGAGAGTTATCATTTATAACTCTGCGGGTTTGTGAATTGCAGTGTCCCTGAGCTCCATTTTTCAACTCGCTTTTTTGGGAGCTGGCCGCAAAAGCGCGGGATTGCCTCAGGCCCTATTCAGGTTCCGGGGGGCAGGCTGAGCCTGTGGTTAATTCTTCTTCCTGATGGGAAAATAGAGTGACCTCTGCCTGTCCCAACACCTAGATCTAGTCTCTCATTGGTTGCCCCTCTTCCCGTTCATCCTTAGGACAAATTGCAACATGTAGGAAACAGGAGCTTAAAGGTGCTTATTCTCCAAGTAGGGAGATTGCTAGTAAAGTAGCTGGAAAGGCGAACCGGAGCACAAGGAGATGAGAAATGAGGTGCGTATTAGAAACCTTTCAAAATCACACGGTGTACCATCTTCTGGGTTTCTCATGCATGTTTTCGATGTAGGAAGATGCCCTTGAACCTGGAGATTTGGGACCCATGGGATGGGTACCAGGCAGTATTACTTTAAAGAGTCTGCGTTTGCTCACCCAAACTTTCAGCCCCAAGAGTGTCCACCCTTATGTCTCATCCAGCTGTGGGTCTAGATATGGTCAATCCAGGTTGCATCACAGCCTCTGAACGAATTTTGTAAGAATTTCTCTCTCTTTCACTGTCTTTGTTTTACGGGTTTTTAAAAGTAATTTATTTTTATAATGGGGTTTAGCTGCTTTTCACGGCTGTGTTTATGCGGCTTTACACCCACTTGACTCACTTCCAGACAGATATCAATACATAGGTTTTAAGATTCTTACTAGTCACATATATTCTTGTGCGGTGAATAGGGGGTGTTGAGTCCAGTTCACTGAGCAAGGAGTAGGTCTTGTCTATTACATATTGGGTGTACGGAACGGTATCTGAGCGAATTTGAAACCCTTGTTTTATGCATCACCCCACCTCACCATTCCCGTTAAGCAGCCATAGTGTGTTTTCTAAACGTGTGACTCTGTTCTGTTTTGTAATTCAGTTCAAGTGTAGCGGTTTTTACATTCCCTCTATAAGTGATAGCTTATGATAAGTGTGTATTTCTGTGTGACATATTTCACTTAGAATCGTCGTACCTAAATCCACTCATCTTGCTTCTACTAGCCTTATGACATTGATTTCATGTCTGAGTGATATTCCATTGTACATAAGGACCACAAGTTCTTTATCCATTTTTCTCTTTCCTGGGATATTTAAGGTGTCATGAAGTGGAGGTTCTTTTCAACAGAGCAGCCCTAAACTTTGGGGTGCCTGTGTCTTGCTGATTTTTAGTTTTCCCAATTTATACGCCCATGAGTGGACGTGCCCTATGCTCCCTAAGCTGAGTTTTTTCGATGTTTCAGGACACACCGTACACTTCTCCAGAGTGGCTGTTGGCAATTTACATCCCGCCCATCAGTGTAGCAAGGCTGCCATTTCTCCATGGCCTGTCCTTCATTTCTGGTTTTGACACTTTTTGCAGCATGACCCTTTTGACCGATGGGAAGCGAGACTTCTTTGTAGCGCTGATTTGCCTTTCCAGGTTGCTTGGTTGGCCAAAAAGGGCGTATGCGTTTTTTCCTGAATATATTCAGGAAAAAACGCATACGCCCTTTTTGGCCAAGGGCATCATTGTCGAAGTTTTGCCGCATTTCATGTGCTTTAAAGGCGATTCGAATCTACCTCCTGAAATCTGTTTACTGCAATTCTGCCTTGTTTATAAATCCTCTTCCTTGCCTTCCCTCAATATATCTGTGGACGAGAGTTATCATTTATATCTCAGCAGGTTTGTGAATTGCAGTGCCCCTGAGCTCCATTTTTCAACTGTGTTTTTTGGGAGCTGGACGCAAAAGCACGGGATTGCCGCAGGCCCTATTCAGGTTCCGGGGGGCAGGCTGAGCCTGTGGTTAATTCTTCTTCCTGATGGGAAAATAGAGTGACCTGTGCCTGTCCCAACACCTAGATCTAGTCTCTCATTGGTTGCCCCTCTTCCCGTTCATCCTTAGGACAAATTGCAACCTGTAGGAAACAGGAGCTTAAAGGTGCTGATTCTCCAAGTAGAGAGATTGCTAGTAAAGTAGCTGGAAAGGCGAACCCGAGCACAAGGAGATGAGAAATGAGGTGCGTATTAGAAACCTTTCAAAATCACACGGTGTACCATCTTCTGGGTTTCTCATGCATGTTTTCGATGTAGGAAGATGCCCTTGAACCTGGAGATTTGGGACCCATGGGATGGGTACCAGGCAGTATTACTTTAAAGGGTCTGCGTTTGCTCACCCAACCTCACCCAACCTTTCAGCCCCAAGAGTGTCCACCCTTATGTCTCATCCAGCTGTGGGTCTAGATATGGTCAATCCAGGTTGCATCACAGCCTCTGAACGAATTTTGTAAGAATTTCTCTCCCTTTCACTGTCTTTGTTTTACGGGTTTTTAAAAGTAATTTATTTTTATAATGGGGTTTAGCTGCTTTTCACGGCTGTGTTTATGCGGCTTTACACCCACTTGACTCACTTCCAGACAGATATCAATACATAGGTTTAAGATTCTTACCAGTCACATATATTCTTGTGCGGTGAATAGGGGGTGTTGAGTCCAGTTCACTGAGCAAGGAGTAGGTCTTGTCTATTACATATTGGGTGTACGGAACGGTATCTGAGCGAACTTGAAACCCTTGTTTTATGCATCACCCCACCTCACCTTTCCCGTTAAGCAGGCATACTGTGATTTGTAAACGTGTGACTCTGTTCTGTTTTGTAAATCAGTTCAAGTGTAGCGGTTTTTACATCCCCTCTATAAGTGATAGCTTATGATAAGTGTCTTTTTCTGTGTGACTTATTTCACTTAGGATCATCGTACCTAAATCCACTCATCTTGCTTCTACTAGCCTTATGACATTGATTTCATGTCTGAGTGATATTCCATTGTACATAAGGACCACAACTTCTTTATCCATTTTTCTCTTTCCTGGGATATTTAAGGTGTCATGAAGTGGAGGTTCTTTTCAACAGAGCAGCCCTAAACTTTGGGGTGCCTGTGTCTTGCTGATTTTTAGTTTTCCCAATTTATACGCCCATGAGTGGACGTGCCCTATACTCCCTAAGCTGTGTTTTTTCGATGTTTCAGGACACACCGTACACTTCTCCAGAGTGGCTGTTGGCAATTTACATCCCGCCCATCAGCGTAGCAAGGCTGCCATTTCTCCATGGCGTGTCCTGCATTTCTGGTTTTGACACTTTTTGCAGCATGACCCTTTTGACCGATGGGAAGCGAGACTTCTTTGGAGCGCTGATTTGCCTTTCCAGGTTGCTTGGTTGGCCAAAAAGGGCGTATGCGTTTTTTCCTGAATATATTCAGGAAAAAACGCATACGCCCTTTTTGGCCAAGGGCATCATTGTCGACGTTTTTGCCGATTATCATGTGTTTTAAACGCGATTTGAATCTACCTCCTGAAATCTGTTTCCTGCAATTCTGCCTTGCTTTCAAATCCTCTTCGTTGCCTTCCCTCAATATATCTGTGGATGAGAGTTATCATTTATGACTCTGCGGGTTTGTGAATTGCAGTGTCCCTGAGCTCCATTTTTCAACTCGCTTTTTTGGGAGCTGGCCGCAAAAGCGCGGGATTGCCTCAGGCCCTATTCTGCTTCTGGGCGGCAGGCTGAGCCTGTGGTTAATTCTTCTTCCTGATGGGAAAATAGAGTGACCTGTGCCTGTCCCAACACCTAGATCTAGTCTCTCATTGGTTGCCCCTCTTCCCGTTCATCCTTAGGACAAATTGCAACATGTAGGAAACAGGAGCTTAAATGTGCTGATTCTCCAAGTAGGGAGATTCCTAGTAAAGTAGCTGGAAAGGCGAACCGGAGCACAAGGAGATGAGAAATGAGGTGCGTATTAGAAACCTTTCAAAATCACACGGTGTACCATCTTCTGGGTTTCTCATGCATGTTTTCGATGTAGGAAGATGCCCTTGAACCTGGAGATTTGGGACCCATGGGATGGGTACCACGCAGTATTACTTTAAAGGGTCTGCGTTTGCTCACCCAACCTTTCAGCCCCAAGAGTGTCCACCCTTATGTCTCATCCAGCTGTGGGTCTAGATATGGTCAATCCAGGTTGCATCACAGCCTCTGAACGAATTTTGTAAGAATTTCTCTCTCTTTCACTGTCTTTGTTTTACGGGTTTTTAAAAGTAATTTATTTTTATAATGGGGTTTAGCTGCTTTTCACGGCTGTGTTTATGCGGCTTTACACCCACTTGACTCACTTCCAGACAGATATCAATACATAGGTTTTAAGATTCTTACTAGTCACATATATTCTTGTGCGGTGAATAGGGGGTGTTGAGTCCAGTTCACTGAGCAAGGAGTAGGTCTTGTCTATTACATATTGGGTGTATGGAACGGTATCTGAGCGAATTTGAAACCCTTGTTTTATGCATCACCCCACCTCACCTTTCCCGTTAAGCAGCCATAGTGTGTTTTCTAAACGTGTGACTCTGTTCTGTTTTGTAATTCAGTTCAAGTGTAGCGGTTTTTACATTCCCTCTATAAGTGATAGCTTATGATAAGTGTCTATTTCTGTGTGACTTATTTCACTTAGAATCGTCGTACCTAAATCCACTCATCTTGCTTCTACTAGCCTTATGACATTGATTTCATGTCTGAGTGATATTCCATTGTACATAAGGACCACAACTTCTTTATATATTTTTCTCTTTCCTCGGATATTTAAGGTGTCATGAAGTGGAGGTTCTTGTCAACAGAGCAGCCCTAAACTTTGGGGTGCCTGTGTCTTGCTGATTTTTAGTTTTCCCAATTTATACGCCCATGAGTGGACGTGCCCTATGCTCCCTAAGCTGTGGTTTTTCGATGTTTCAGGACACACCGTACACTTCTCCAGAGTGGCTGTTGGCAATTTACATCCCGCCCATCAGTGTAGCAAGGCTGCCATTTCTCCATGGCCTGTCCTGCATTTCTGGTTTTGACACTTTTTGCAGCATGACCCTTTTGACCGATGGGAAGCGAGACTTCTTTGTAGCGCTGATTTGCCTTTCCAGGTTGCTTGGTTGGCCAAAAAGGGCGTATGCGTTTTTTCCTGAATATATTCAGGAAAAAACGCATACGCCCTTTTTGGCCAAGGGCATCATTGTCGAAGTTTTGCCGCTTTTCATGTGCTTTAAAGGCGATTCGAATCTACCTCCTGAAATCTGTTTACTGCAATTCTGCCTTGCTTATAAATCCTCTTCCTTGCCTTCCCTCAATATATCTGTGGACGAGAGTTATCATTTATATCTCAGCAGGTTTGTGAATTGCAGTGCCCCTGAGCTCCATTTTTCAACTGTCTTTTTTGGGAGCTGGCCGCAAAAGCACGGGATTGCCTCAGGCCCTATTCAGGTTCCGGGGGGCAGGCTGAGCCTGTGGTTAATTCTTCTTCCTGATGGGAAAATAGAGTGACCTGTGCCTGTCCCAACACCTAGATCTAGTCTCTCATTGGTTGCCCCTCTTCCCGTTCATCCTTAGGACAAATTGCAACCTGTAGGAAACAGGAGCTTAAAGGTACTGATTCTCCAAGTAGGGAGATTGCTAGTAAAGTAGCTGGAAAGGCGAACCCGAGCACAAGGAGATGAGAAATGAGGTGCGTATTAGAAACCTTTCAAAATCACATGGTGTACCATCTTCTGGGTTTCTCATGCATGTTTTCGATGTAGGAAGATGCCCTTGAACCTGGAGATTTGGGACCCATGGGATGGGTACCAGGCAGTATTCCTTTAAAGGGTCTGCGTTTGCTCACCCAACCTCACCCAACCTTTCAGCCCCAAGAGTGTCCACCCTTATGTCTCATCCAGCTGTGGGTCTAGATATGGTCAATCCAGGTTGCATCACAGCCTCTGAACGAATTTTGTAAGAATTTCTCTCTCTTTCACTGTCTTTGTTTTACGGGTTTTTAAAAGTATTTTATTTTTATAATGGGGTTTAGCTGCTTTTCACGGCTGTGTTTATGCGGCTTTACACCCACTTGACTCACTTCCAGACAGATATCAATACATAGGTTTAAGATTCTTACTAGTCACATATATTCTTGTGCGGTGAATAGGGGGTGTTGAGTCCAGTTCACTGAGCAAGGAGTAGGTCTTGTCTATTACATATTGGGTGTACGGAACGGTATCTGAGCGAATTTGAAACCCTTGTTTTATGCATCACCCCACCTCACCTTTCCCGTTAAGCAGGCATATTGTGATTTGTAAACGTGTGACTCTGTTCTGTTTTGTAAATCAGTTCAAGTGTAGCGGTTTTTACATTCCCTCTATAAGTGATAGCTTATGATAAGTGTCTTTTTCTGTGTGACTTATTTCACTTAGGATCATCGTACCTAAATCCACTCATCTTGCTTCTACTAGCCTTATGACATTGATTTCATGTCTGAGTGATATTCCATTGTACATAAGGACCACAACTTCTTTATCCATTTTTCTCTTTCCTGGGATATTTAAGGTGTCATGAAGTGGAGGTTCTTGTCAACAGAGCAGCCCTAAACTTTGGGGTGCCTGTGTCTTGCTGATTTTTAGTTTTCCCAATTTATACGCCCATGAGTGGACGTGCCCTATACTCCCTAAGCTGTGTTTTTTCGATGTTTCAGGACACACCGTACACTTCTCCAGAGTGGCTGTTGGCAATTTACATCCCGCCCATCAGCGTAGCAAGGCTGCCATTTCTCCATGGAATGTCCTGCATTTTTGGTTTTGACACTTTTTGCAGCATGACCCTTTTGACCGATGGGAAGCGAGACTTCTTTGTAGCGCTGATTTGCCTTTGCAGTTTGCTTGGTTGGCCAAAAGGGGCGTATGCGTTTTTTCCTGAATATATTCAGGAAAAAACGAATACGCCCTTTTTGGCCAAGGGCATCATTGTCGACGTTTTGCCGCTTTTCATGTGTTTTAAACGCGATTTGAATCTACCTCCTGAAATATGTTTCCTGCAATTCTGCCTTGCTTTCAAATCCTCTTCGTTGCCTTCCCTCAATATATCTGTGGATGAGAGTTATCATTTATAACTCTGCGGGTTTGTGAATTGCAGTGTCCCTGAGCTCCATTTTTCAACTCGCTTTTTTGGGAGCTGGCCGCAAAAGCGCGGGATTGCCTCAGGCCCTATTCAAGTTCCGGGGGGCAGGCTGAGCCTGTGGTTAATTCTTCTTTCTGAGGGGAAGAAAGAGGGACCTGTGCCTGTCCCAACACCTAGATCTAGTCTCTCATTGGTTGCCCCTCTTCCCGTTCATCCTCAGGACAAATTGCAACCTGTAGGGAACAGGAGCTTAAAGCTGCTGATTCTCCAAGTAGGGAGATTGCTAGTAAAGTAGCTGGAAAGGCGAACCCGAGCACAAGGAGATGAGAAATGAGGTGCGTATTAGAAACCTTTCAAAATCACACGGTGTACCATCTTCTGGGTTTCTCATGCATGTTTTCGATGTAGGAAGATGCACTTGAACCTGGAGATTTGGGACCCATGGGATGGGTACCACGCAGTATTACTTTAAAGGGTCTGCGTTTGCTCACCCAACCTCACCCAACCTTTCATCCCCAAGAGTGTCCACCCTTATGTCTCATCCAGCTGTGGGTCTAGATATGGTCAATCCAGGTTGCATCACAGCCTCTGAACGAATTTTGTAAGAATTTCTCTCTCTTTCACTGTCTTTGTTTTACGGGTTTTTAAAAGTAATTTATTTTTATAATGGGGTTTAGCTGCTTTTCATGGCTGTGTTTATGCGGCTTTACACCCACTTGACTCACTTCCAGACAGATATCAATACATAAGTTTTAAGATTCTTACTAGTCACATATATTCTTGTGCGGTGAATAGGGGGTGTTGAGTCCAGTTCACTGAGCAAGGAGTAGGTCTTGTGTATTACATATTGGGTGTATGGAACGGTATCTGAGCGAATTTGAAACCCTTGTTTTATGCATCACCCCACCTCACCTTTCCCGTTAAGCAGCCATAGTGTGTTTTCTAAACGTGTGACTCTGTTCTGTTTTGTAATTCAGTTCAAGTGTAGCGGTTTTTACATTCCCTCTATAAGTGATAGCATATGATAAGTGTCTATTTCTGTGTGACTTATTTCACTTAGAATCGTCGTACCTAAATCCACTCATCTTGCTTCTACTAGCCTTATGACATTGATTTCATGTCTGAGTGATATTCCATTGTACATAAGGACCACAACTTCTTTATCCATTTTTCTCTTTCCTGGGATATTTAAGGTGTCATGAAGTGGAGGTTCTTGTCAACAGAGCAGCCCTAAACTTTGGGGTGCCTGTGTCTTGCTGATTTTTAGTTTTCCCAATTTATACGCCCATGAGTGGACGTGCCCTATGCTCCCTAAGCTGTGTTTTTTCGATGTTTCAGGACACACCGTACACTTCTCCAGAGTGGCTGTTGGCAATTTACATCCCGCCCATCAGCGTAGCAAGGCTGCCATTTCTCCATGGCCTGTCCTGCATTTCTGGTTTTGACACTTTTTGCAGCATGACCCTTTTGACCGATGGGAAGCGAGACATCTTTGTCGCGCTGATTTGCCTTTCCAGGTTGCTTGGTTGGCCAAAAAGGGCGTATGCGTTTTTTCCTGAATATATTCAGGAAAAAACGCATACGCCCTTTTTGGCCAAGGGCATCATTCTCCACGTTTTGCCGCTTTTCATGTGCTTTAAAAGTGATTCGAATCTACCTCCTGAAATCTGTTTCCTGCAATTCTGCCTTGCTTTCAAATCCTCTTCGTTGCCTTCCCTCAATATATCTGTGGATGAGAGTTATCATTTATAACTCTGCGGGTTTGTGAATTGCAGTGTCCCTGAGCTCCATTTTTCAACTCGCTTTTTTGGGAGCTGGCCGCAAAAGCGCGGGATTGCCTCAGGCCCTATTCTGCTTCTGGGCGGCAGGCTGAGCCTGTGGTTAATTCTTCTTCCTGATGGGAAAATAGAGTGACCTGCGCCTGTCCCAAAACCTAGATCTAGTCTCTCATTGGTTGCTCCTCTTCCCGTTCATCCTCAGGACAAATTGCAACCTGTAGGAAACAGGAGCTTAAAGGTGCTGATTCTCCAAGTAGGGAGATTGTTGTAAAGTAGCTGGAAAGGCGAACCCGAGCACAAGGAGATGAGAAATGAGGTGCGTATTAGAAACCTTTCAAAATCACACAGTGTACCATCTTCTGGGTTTCTCATGCATGTTTTCGATGTAGGAAGATGCCCTTGAACCTGGAGATTTGGGACCTATGGGATGGGTACCACGCAGTATTACTTTAAATGGTCTGCGTTTGCTCACCCAACCTCACCCAAACTTTCAGCCCCAAGAGTGTCCACCCTTATGTCTCATCCAGCTGTGGGTCTAGATATGGTCAATCCAGGTTGCATCACAGCCTCTGAACGAATTTTGTAAGAATTTCTCTCTCTTTCACTGTCTTTGTTTTACAGGATTTTAAAAGTAATTTATTTTTATAATGGGGTTTAGCTGCTTTTCACGGCTGTGTTTATGCAGCTTTACACCCACTTGACTCACTTCCAGACAGATATCAATACATAGGTTTTAAGATTCTTACTAGTAACATATATTCTTGTGCGGTGAATGGGGGTGTTGAGTCCAGTTCACTGAGCAAGGAGTACGTCTTGTCTATTACATATTGGGTGTATGGAACGGTATCTGAGCGAATTTGAAACCCTTGTTTTATGCATCACCCCACCTCACCTTTCCCGTTAAGCAGCCATAGTGTGTTTTCTAAACGTGTGACTCTGTTCTGTTTTGTAATTCAGTTCAAGTGTAGCGCTTTTTACATTCCCTCTATAAGTGATAGCTTATGATAAGTGTCTTTTTCTGTGTGACTTATTACACTTAGAATCGTCGTACCTAAATCCACTCATCTTGCTTCTACTAGCCTTATGACATTGATTTCATGTCTGAGTGATATTCCATTGTACATAAGGACCACAACTTCTTTATCCATTTTTCTCTTTCCTGGGATATTTAAGGTGTCATGAAGTGGAGGTTCTTGTCAACAGAGCAGCCCTAAACTTTGGGGTGCCTGTGTCTTGCTGATTTTTAGTTTTCCCAATTTATACGCCCATGAGTGGACGTGCCCTATGCTCCTAGAGCTGTGTTTTTTCGATGTTTCAGGACACACCGTACACTTCTCCAGAGTGGCTGTTGGCAATTTACATCCCGCCCATCAGTGTAGCAAGGCTGCCATTTCTCCATGGCCTGTCCTGCATTTCTGGTTTTGACACTTTTTGCAGCATGAACATTTGACCGATGGGAAGCGAGACTTCTTTGTAGTGCTGATTTGCCTTTCCAGGTTGCTTGGTTGGCCAAAAAGGGCGTATGCGTTTTTTCCTGAATATATTCAGGAAAAAACGCATACGCCCTTTTTGGCCAAGGGCATCATTGTCGACCTTTTGCCTCTTTTCATGTGCTTTAAAGGCGATTCGAATCTACCTCCTGAAATCTGTTTCCTGCAATTCTGCCTTGCTTTCAAATCCTCTTTATTGCCTTCCCTCAATATATCTGTGGATGAGAGTTATCATTTATAACTCTGCGGGTTTGTGAATTGCAGTGTCCCTGAGCTCCATTTTTCAACTCGCTTTTTTGGGAGCTCGCCGCAAAAGCGCGGGATTGCCTCAGGCCCTATTCTGCTTCTGGGCGGCAGGCTGAGCCTGTGGTTAATTCTTCTTCCTGATGGGAAAATAGAGTGACCTGTGCATGTGCCAACACCTAGATCTAGTCTCTCATTGGTTGCCCCTCTTCCCGTTCATCCTCAGGACAAATTGCAACCTGTAGGGAACAGGAGCTTAAAGGTGCTGATTCTCCAAGTAGGGAGATTGCTAGTAAAGTAGCTGGAAAGGCGAACCCGAGCACAAGGAGATGAGAAATGAGGTGAGTATTAGAAACCTTTCAAAATCACACGGTGTACCATCTTCTGGGTTTCTCATGCATGTTTTCGATGTAGGAAGATGCCCTTGAACCTGGAGATTTGGGACCCATGGGATGGGTACCACGCAGTATTACTTTAAAGGGTCTGCGTTTGCTCACCCAACCTCACCCAAACTTTCAGCCCCAAGAGTGTCCACCCTTATGTCTCATCCAGCTGTGGGTCTAGATATGGTCAATCCAGGTTGCATCACAGCCTCTGAACGAATTTTGTAAGAATTTCTCTCTCTTTCACTGTCTTTGTTTTACGGGTTTTTAAAAGTAATTTATTTTTATAATGGGGTTTAGCTGCTTTTCATGGCTGTGTTTATGCGGCTTTACACCCACTTGACTCACTTCCAGACAGATATCAATACATAGGTTTTAAGATTCTTACTAGTCACATATATTCTTGTGCGGTGAATAGGGGGTGTTGAGTCCAGTTCACTGAGCAAGGAGTAGGTCTTGTCTATTACATATTGGGTGTATGGAACAGTATCTGAGCGAATTTGAAACCCTTGTTTTATGCATCACCCCACCTCACCTTTCCCGTTAAGCAGCCATAGTGTGTTTTCTAAACGTGTGACTCTGTTCTGTTTTGTAATTCATTTCAAGTGTAGCGGTTTTTACATTCCCTCTATAAGTGATAGCTTATGATAAGTGTCTATTTCTGTGTGACTTATTTCACTTAGAATCGTCGTACCTAAATCCACTCATCTTGCTTCTACTAGCCTTATAACATTGATTTCATGTCTGAGTGATATTCCATTGTACATAAGGACCACAACTTCTTTATCCATTTTTCTCTTTCCTGGGATATTTAAGGTGTCATGAAGTGGAGGTTCTTGTCAACAGAGCAGCCCTAAACTTTGGGGTGCCTGTGTCTTGCTGATTTTTAGTTTTCCCAATTTATACGCCCATGAGTGGACGTGCCCTATGCTCCTAGAGCTGTGTTTTTTCGATGTTTCAGGACACACCGTACACTTCTCCAGAGTGGCTGTTGGCAATTTACATCCCGCCCATCAGTGTAGCAAGGCTACCATTTCTCCATGGCCTGTCCTGCATTTCTGGTTTTGACACTTTTTGCAGCATGAACATTTGACCGATGGGAAGCGAGACTTCTTTGTAGTGCTGATTTGCCTTTCCAGGTTGCTTGGTTGGCCAAAAAGGGCGTATGCGTTTTTTCCTGAATATATTCAGGAAAAAACGCATACGCCCTTTTTGGCCAAGGGCATCATTGTCGACCTTTTGCCTCTTTTCATGTGCTTTAAAGGCGATTCGAATCTACCTCCTGAAATCTGTTTCCTGCAATTCTGCCTTGCTTTCAAATCCTCTTTGTTGCCTTCCCTCAATATATCTGTGGATGAGAGTTATCATTTATAACTCTGCGGTTTTGTGAATTGCAGTGTCCCTGAGCTCCATTTTAAAACTCGCTTTTTTGGGAGCTGTCCGCAAAAGCGCGGGATTGCCTCAGGCCCTATTCTGCTTCTGGGCGGCAGGCTGAGCCTGTGGTTAATTCTTCTTCCTGATGGGAAAATAGAGTGACCTGTGCATGTCCCAACACCTAGATCTAGTCTCTGATTGGTTGCCCCTCTTCCCGTTCATCCTCAGGACAAATTGCAACCTGTAGGGAACAGGAGCTTAAAGGTGCTGATTCTCCAAGTAGGGAGATTGCTAGTAAAGTAGCTGGAAAGGCGAACCCGAGCACAAGGAGATGAGAAATGAGGTGCGTATTAGAAACCTTTCAAAATTACACGGTGTACCATCTTCTGGGTTTCTCATGCAGGTTTTCGATGTAGGAAGATGCCCTTGAACCTGGAGATTTGGGACCCATGGGATGGGTACCACGCAGTATTACTTTAAAGGGTATGCGTTTGCTCACCCAACCTCACCCAACCTTTCAGCCCCAAGAGTGTCCACCCTTATGTCTCATCCAGCTGTGGGTCTAGATATGGTCAATCCAGGTTGCATCACAGCCTCTGAACGAATTTTGTAAGAATTTCTCTCTCTTTCACTGTCTTTGTTTTACGGGTTTTTAAAAGTAATTTATTTTTATAATGGGTTTTAGCTGCTTTTCATGGCTGTGTTTATGCGGCTTTACACCCACTTGACTCACTTCCAGACAGATATCAATACATAGGTTTTAAGATTCTTACTAGTCACATATATTCTTGTGCGGTGAATAGGGGGTGTTGAGTCCAGTTCACTGAGCAAGGAGTAGGTCTTGTCTATTACATATTGGGTGTATGGAACTGTATCTGAGCGAATTTGAAACCCTTGTTTTATGCATCACCCTACCTCACCTTTCCCGTTAAGCAGCCATAGTGTGTTTTCTAAACGTGTGACTCTGTTCTGTTTTGTAATTCAGTTCAAGTGTAGCGGTTTTTACATTCCCTCTATAAGTGATAGCTTATGATAAGTGTCTATTTCTGTGTGACTTATTTCACTTAGAATCGTCGTACCTAAATCCACTCATCTTGCTTCTACTAGCCTTATGACATTGATTTCATGTCTGAGTGATATTCCATTGTACATAAGGACCACAACTTCTTTATCCATTTTTCTCTTTCCTGGGATATTTAAGGTGTCATGAAGTGGAGGTTCTTGTCAACAGAGCAGCCCTAAACTTTGGGGTGCCTGTGTCTTGCTGATTTTTAGTTTTCCCAATTTATACGCCCATGAGTGGACGTGCCCTATGCTCCTAGAGCTGTGTTTTTTCGATGTTTCAGGACACACCGTACACTTCTCCAGAGTGGCTGTTGGCAATTTACATCCCGCCCATCAGCGTAGCAAGGCTGCCATTTCTCCATGGCCTGTCCTGCATTTCTGGTTTTGACACTTTTTGCAGCATGACCCTTTTGACCGATGGGAAGCGAGACATCTTTGTCGCGCTGATTTGCCTTTCCAGGTTGCTTGGTTGGCCAAAAAGGGCGTATGCGTTTTTTCCTGAATATATTCAGGAAAAAACGCATACGCCCTTTTTGGCCAAGGGCATCATTCTCCACGTTTTGCCGCTTTTCATGTGCTTTAAAAGTGATTCGAATCTACCTCCTGAAATCTGTTTCCTGCAATTCTGCCTTGCTTTCAAATCCTCTTCGTTGCCTTCCCTCAATATATCTGTGGATGAGAGTTATCATTTATAACTCTGCGGGTTTGTGAATTGCAGTGTCCCTGAGCTCCATTTTTCAACTCGCTTTTTTGGGAGCTGGCCGCAAAAGCGCGGGATTGCCTCAGGCCCTATTCTGCTTCTGGGCGGCAGGCTGAGCCTGTGGTTAATTCTTCTTCCTGATGGGAAAATAGAGTGACCTGCGCCTGTCCCAACACCTAGATCTAGTCTCTGATTGGTTGCCCCTCTTCCCGTTCATCCTCAGGACAAATTGCAACCTGTAGGGAACAGGAGCTTAAAGGTGCTGATTCTCCAAGTAGGGAGATTGCTAGTAAAGTAGCTGGAAAGGCGAACCCGAGCACAAGGAGATGAGAAATGAGGTGCGTATTAGAAACCTTTCAAAATCACACAGTGTACCATCTTCTGGGTTTCTCATGCATGTTTTCGATGTAGGAAGATGCCCTTGAACCTGGAGATTTGGGACCTATGGGATGGGTACCACGCAGTATTACTTTAAATGGTCTGCGTTTGCTCACCCAACCTCACCCAAACTTTCAGCCCCAAGAGTGTCCACCCTTATGTCTCATCCAGCTGTGGGTCTAGATATGGTCAATCCAGGTTGCATCACAGCCTCTGAACGAATTTTGTAAGAATTTCTCTCTCTTTCACTGTCTTTGTTTTACAGGATTTTAAAAGTAATTTATTTTTATAATGGGGTTTAGCTGCTTTTCACGGCTGTGTTTATGCAGCTTTACACCCACTTGACTCACTTCCAGACAGATATCAATACATAGGTTTTAAGATTCTTACTAGTCACATATATTCTTGTGCGGTGAATGGGGGTGTTGAGTCCAGTTCACTGAGCAAGGAGTACGTCTTGTCTATTACATATTGGGTGTATGGAACGGTATCTGAGCGAATTTGAAACCCTTGTTTTATGCATCACCCCACCTCACCTTTCCCGTTAAGCAGCCATAGTGTGTTTTCTAAACGTGTGACTCTGTTCTGTTTTGTAATTCAGTTCAAGTGTAGCGCTTTTTACATTCCCTCTATAAGTGATAGCTTATGATAAGTGTCTTTTTCTGTGTGACTTATTACACTTAGAATCGTCGTACCTAAATCCACTCATCTTGCTTCTACTAGCCTTATGACATTGATTTCATGTCTGAGTGATATTCCATTGTACATAAGGACCACAACTTCTTTATCCATTTTTCTCTTTCCTGGGATATTTAAGGTGTCATGAAGTGGAGGTTCTTGTCAACAGAGCAGCCCTAAACTTTGGGGTGCCTGTGTCTTGCTGATTTTTAGTTTTCCCAATTTATACGCCCATGAGTGGACGTGCCCTATGCTCCTAGAGCTGTGTTTTTTCGATGTTTCAGGACACACCGTACACTTCTCCAGAGTGGCTGTTGGCAATTTACATCCCGCCCATCAGTGTAGCAAGGCTGCCATTTCTCCATGGCCTGTCCTGCATTTCTGGTTTTGACACTTTTTGCAGCATGAACATTTGACCGATGGGAAGCGAGACTTCTTTGTAGGGCTGATTTGCCTTTCCAGGTTGCTTGGTTGGCCAAAAAGGGCGTATGCGTTTTTTCCTGAATATATTCAGGAAAAAACGCATACGCCCTTTTTGGCCAAGGGCATCATTGTCGACCTTTTGCCTCTTTTCATGTGCTTTAAAGGCGATTCGAATCTACCTCCTGAAATCTGTTTCCTGCAATTCTGCCTTGCTTTCAAATCCTCTTTATTGCCTTCCCTCAATATATCTGTGGATGAGAGTTATCATTTATAACTCTGCGGGTTTGTGAATTGCAGTGTCCCTGAGCTCCATTTTTCAACTCGCTTTTTTGGGAGCTCGCCGCAAAAGCGCGGGATTGCCTCAGGCCCTATTCTGCTTCTGGGCGGCAGGCTGAGCCTGTGGTTAATTCTTCTTCCTGATGGGAAAATAGAGTGACCTGTGCATGTGCCAACACCTAGATCTAGTCTCTCATTGGTTGCCCCTCTTCCCGTTCATCCTCAGGACAAATTGCAACCTGTAGGGAACAGGAGCTTAAAGGTGCTGATTCTCCAAGTAGGGAGATTGCTAGTAAAGTAGCTGGAAAGGCGAACCCGAGCACAAGGAGATGAGAAATGAGGTGAGTATTAGAAACCTTTCAAAATCACACGGTGTACCATCTTCTGGGTTTCTCATGCATGTTTTCGATGTAGGAAGATGCCCTTGAACCTGGAGATTTGGGACCCATGGGATGGGTACCACGCAGTATTACTTTAAAGGGTCTGCGTTTGCTCACCCAACCTCACCCAAACTTTCAGCCCCAAGAGTGTCCACCCTTATGTCTCATCCAGCTGTGGGTCTAGATATGGTCAATCCAGGTTGCATCACAGCCTCTGAACGAATTTTGTAAGAATTTCTCTCTCTTTCACTGTCTTTGTTTTACGGGTTTTTAAAAGTAATTTATTTTTATAATGGGGTTTAGCTGCTTTTCATGGCTGTGTTTATGCGGCTTTACACCCACTTGACTCACTTCCAGACAGATATCAATACATAGGTTTTAAGATTCTTACTAGTCACATATATTCTTGTGCGGTGAATAGGGGGTGTTGAGTCCAGTTCACTGAGCAAGGAGTAGGTCTTGTCTATTACATATTGGGTGTATGGAACGGTATCTGAGCGAATTTGAAACCCTTGTTTTATGCATCACCCCACCTCACCTTTCCCGTTAAGCAGCCATAGTGTGTTTTCTAAACGTGTGACTCTGTTCTGTTTTGTAATTCAGTTCAAGTGTAGCGGTTTTTACATTCCCTCTATAAGTGATAGCTTATGATAAGTGTCTATTTCTGTGTGACTTATTTCACTTAGAATCGTCGTACCTAAATCCACTCATCTTGCTTCTACTAGCCTTATGACATTGATTTCATGTCTGAGTGATATTCCATTGTACATAAGGACCACAACTTCTTTATCCATTTTTCTCTTTCCTGGGATATTTAAGGTGTCATGAAGTGGAGGTTCTTGTCAACAGAGCAGCCCTAAACTTTGGGGTGCCTGTGTCTTGCTGATTTTTAGTTTTCCCAATTTATACGCCCATGAGTGGACGTGCCCTATGCTCCTAGAGCTGTGTTTTTTCGATGTTTCAGGACACACCGTACACTTCTCCAGAGTGGCTGTTGGCAATTTACATCCCGCCCATCAGTGTAGCAAGGCTGCCATTTCTCCATGGCCTGTCCTGCATTTCTGGTTTTGACACTTTTTGCAGCATGAACATTTGACCGATGGGAAGCGAGACTTCTTTGTAGTGCTGATTTGCCTTTCCAGGTTGCTTGGTTGGCCAAAAAGGGCGTATGCGTTTTTTCCTGAATATATTCAGGAAAAAACGCATACGCCCTTTTTGGCCAAGGGCATCATTGTCGACCTTTTGCCTCTTTTCATGTGCTTTAAAGGCGATTCGAATCTACCTCCTGAAATCTGTTTCCTGCAATTCTGCCTTGCTTTCAAATCCTCTTTGTTGCCTTCCCTCAATATATCTGTGGATGAGAGTTATCATTTATAACTCTGCGGGTTTGTGAATTGCAGTGTCCCTGAGCTCCATTTTTCAACTCGCTTTTTTGGGAGCTGTCCGCAAAAGCGCGGGATTGCCTCAGGCCCTATTCTGCTTCTGGGCGGCAGGCTGAGCCTGTGGTTAATTCTTCTTCCTGATGGGAAAATAGAGTGACCTGTGCATGTCCCAACACCTAGATCTAGTCTCTGATTGGTTGCCCCTCTTCCCGTTCATCCTCAGGACAAATTGCAACCTGTAGGGAACAGGAGCTTAAAGGTGCTGATTCTCCAAGTAGGGAGATTGCTAGTAAAGTAGCTGGAAAGGCGAACCCGAGCACAAGGAGATGAGAAATGAGGTGCGTATTAGAAACCTTTCAAAATTACACGGTGTACCATCTTCTGGGTTTCTCATGCAGGTTTTCGATGTAGGAAGATGCCCTTGAACCTGGAGATTTGGGACCCATGGGATGGGTACCACGCAGTATTACTTTAAAGGGTATGCGTTTGCTCACCCAACCTCACCCAACCTTTCAGCCCCAAGAGTGTCCACCCTTATGTCTCATCCAGCTGTGGGTCTAGATATGGTCAATCCAGGTTGCATCACAGCCTCTGAACGAATTTTGTAAGAATTTCTCTCTCTTTCACTGTCTTTGTTTTACGGGTTTTTAAAAGTAATTTATTTTTATAATGGGTTTTAGCTGCTTTTCATGGCTGTGTTTATGCGGCTTTACACCCACTTGACTCACTTCCAGACAGATATCAATACATAGGTTTTAAGATTCTTACTAGTCACATATATTCTTGTGCGGTGAATAGGGGGTGTTGAGTCCAGTTCACTGAGCAAGGAGTAGGTCTTGTCTATTACATATTGGGTGTATGGAACTGTATCTGAGCGAATTTGAAACCCTTGTTTTATGCATCACCCCACCTCACCTTTCCCGTTAAGCAGCCATAGTGTGTTTTCTAAACGTGTGACTCTGTTCTGTTTTGTAATTCAGTTCAAGTGTAGCGGTTTTTACATTCCCTCTATAAGTGATAGCTTATGATAAGTGTCTATTTCTGTGTGACTTATTTCACTTAGAATCGTCGTACCTAAATCCACTCATCTTGCTTCTACTAGCCTTATGACATTGATTTCATGTCTGAGTGATATTCCATTGTACATAAGGACCACAACTTCTTTATCCATTTTTCTCTTTCCTGGGATATTTAAGGTGTCATGAAGTGGAGGTTCTTGTCAACAGAGCAGCCCTAAACTTTGGGGTGCCTGTGTCTTGCTGATTTTTAGTTTTCCCAATTTATACGCCCATGAGTGGACGTGCCCTATACACCGTAAGCTGTGTTTTTTCGATGTTTCAGGACACACCGTACACTTCTCCAGAGTGGCTCTTGGCAATTTACATCCCGCCCATCAGCGTAGCAAGGCTGCCATTTCTCCATGGCCTGTCCTGCATTTCTGGTTTTGACACTTTTTGCAGCATGACCCTTTTGACCGATGGGAAGCGAGACTTCTTTGGAGCGCTGATTTGCCTTTCCAGGTTGCTTGGTTGGCCAAAAAGTGCGTATGCGTTTTTTCCTGAATATATTCAGGAAAAAACGCATACGCCCTTTTTGGCCAAGGGCATCATTGTCGACGTTTTGCCGCTTTTCATGTGTTTTAAACGCGATTTGAATCTACCTCCTGAAATCTGTTTCCTGCAATTCTGCCTTGCTTTCAAATCCTCTTCGTTGCCTTCCCTCAATATATCTGTGGATGAGAGTTATCATTTATGACTCTGCGGGTTTGTGAATTGCAGTGTCCCTGAGCTCCATTTTTCAACTCGCTTTTTTGGGAGCTGGCCGCAAAAGCGCGGGATTGCCTCAGGCCCTATTCTGCTTCTGGGCGGCAGGCTGAGCCTGTGGTTAATTCTTCTTCCTGATGGGAAAATAGAGTGACGTGTGCCTGTCCCAACACCTAGATCTAGTCTCTCATTGGTTGCCCCTCTTCCCGTTCATCCTTAGGACAAATTGCAACATGTAGGAAACAGGGGCTTAAATGTGCTGATTCTCCAAGTAGGGAGATTGCTAGTAAAGTAGCTGGAAAGGCGAACCGGAGCACAAGGAGATGAGAAATGAGGTGCGTATTAGAAACCTTTCAAAATCACACGGTGTACCATCTTCTGGGTTTCTCATGCATGTTTTCGATGTAGGAAGATGCCCTTGAACCTGGAGATTTGGGACCCATGGGATGGCTACCACGCAGTATTACTTTAAAGGGTCTGCGTTTGCTCACCCAACCTTTCAGCCCCAAGAGTGTCCACCCTTATGTCTCATCCAGCTGTGGGTCTAGATATGGTCAATCCAGGTTGCATCACAGCCTCTGAACGAATTTTGTAAGAATTTCTCTCTCTTTCACTGTCTTTGTTTTACGGGTTTTTAAAAGTAATTTATTTTTATAATGGGGTTTAGCTGCTTTTCATGGCTGTGTTTATGCGGCTTTACACCCACTTGACTCACTTCCAGACAGATATCAATACATAAGTTTTAAGATTCTTACTAGTCACATATATTCTTGTGCGGTGAATAGGGGGTGTTGAGTCCAGTTCACTGAGCAAGGAGTAGGTCTTGTGTATTACATATTGGGTGTATGGAACGGTATCTGAGCGAATTTGAAACCCTTGTTTTATGCATCACCCCACCTCACCTTTCCCGTTAAGCAGCCATAGTGTGTTTTCTAAACGTGTGACTCTGTTCTGTTTTGTAATTCAGTTCAAGTGTAGCGGTTTTTACATTCCCTCTATAAGTGATAGCTTATGATAAGTGTCTATTTCTGTGTGACTTATTTCACTTAGAATCGTCGTACCTAAATCCACTCATCTTGCTTCTACTAGCCTTATGACATTGATTTCATGTCTGAGTGATATTCCATTGTACATAAGGACCACAACTTCTTTATCCATTTTTCTCTTTCCTGGGATATTTAAGGTGTCATGAAGTGGAGGTTCTTGTCAACAGAGCAGCCCTAAACTTTGGGGTGCCTGTGTCTTGCTGATTTTTAGTTTTCCCAATTTATACGCCCATGAGTGGACGTGCCCTATGCTCCCTAAGCTGTGTTTTTTCGATGTTTCAGGACACACCGTACACTTCTCCAGAGTGGCTGTTGGCAATTTACATCCCGCCGATCAGTGTAGCAAGGCTGCCATTTCTCCATGGCCTGTCCTGCATTTCTGGTTTTGACACTTTTTCAGCATGACCCTTTTGACCGATGGGAAGCGAGACATCTTTGTCGCGCTGATTTGCCTTTCCAGGTTGCTTGGTTGGCCAAAAAGGGCGTATGCGTTTTTTCCTGAATATATTCAGGAAAAAACGCATACGCCCTTTTTGGCCAAGGGCATCATTCTCGACGTTTTGCCGCTTTTCATGTGCTTTAAAGGTGATTCGAATCTACCTCCTGAAATCTGTTTCCTGCAATTCTGCCTTGCTTTCAAATCCTCTTCGTTGCCTTCCCTCAATATATCTGTGGATGAGAGTTATCATTTATAACTCTGCGGGTTTGTGAATTGCAGTGTCCCTGAGCTCCATTTTTCAACTCGCTTTTTTGGGAGCTGTCCGCAAAAGTGCGGGATTGCCTCAGGCCCTATTCTGCTTCTGGGCGGCAGGCTGAGCCTGTGGTTAATTCTTCTTCCTGATGGGAAAATAGAGTGACCTGTGCATGTGCCAACACCTAGATCTAGTCTCTCATTGGTTGCCCCTCTTCCCGTTCATCCTCAGGACAAATTGCAACCTGTAGGGAACAGGAGCTTAAAGGTGCTGATTCTCCAAGTAGGGAGATTGCTAGTAAAGTAGCTGGAAAGGCGAACCCGAGCACAAGGAGATGAGAAATGAGGTGCGTATTAGAAACCTTTCAAAATCACACGGTGTACCATCTTCTGGGTTTCTCATTCATGTTTTCGATGAAGGAAGATGCCCTTGAACCTGGAGATTTGGGACCCATGGGATGGGTACCACGCAGTATTACTTTAAAGGGTCTGCGTTTGCTCACCCAACCTCACCCAAACTTTCAGCCCCAAGAGTGTCCACACTTATGTCTCATCCAGCTGTGGGTCTAGATATGGTCAATCCAGGTTGCATCACAGCCTCTGAACGAATTTTGTAAGAATTTCTCTCTCTTTCACTGTCTTTGTTTTACGGGTTTTTAAAAGTAATTTATTTTTATAATGGGGTTTAGCTGCTTTTCACGGCTGTGTTTATGCAGCTTTACACCCACTTGACTCACTTCTAGACAGATATCAATACATAGGTTTTAAGATTCTTACTAGTCACATATATTCTTGTGCGGTGAATGGGGGTGTTGAGTCCAGTTCACTGAGCAAGGAGTAGGTCTTGTCTATTACATATTGGGTGTATGGAACGGTATCTGAGCGAATTTGAAACCCTTGTTTTATGCATCACCCCACCTCACCTTTCCCGTTAAGCAGCCATAGTGTGTTTTCTAAACGTGTGACTCTGTTCTGTTTTGTAATTCAGTTCAAGTGTAGCGCTTTTTACATTCCCTCTATAAGTGATAGCTTATGATAAGTGTCTTTTTCTGTGTGACTTATTACACTTAGAATCGTCGTACCTAAATCCACTCATCTTGCTTCTACTTGCCTTATGACATTGATTTCATGTCTGAGTGATATTCCATTGTACATAAGGACCACAACTTCTTTATCCATTTTTCTCTTTCCTGGGATATTTAAGGTGTCATGAAGTGGAGGTTCTTTTCAACAGAGCAGCCCTAAACTTTGGGGTGCCTGTGTCTTGCTGATTTTTAGTTTTCCCAATTTATACGCCCATGAGTGGACGTGCCCTATGCTCCTAGAGCTGTGTTTTTTCGATGTTTCAGGACACACCGTACACTTCTCCAGAGTGGCTGTTGGCAATTTACATCCCGCCCATCAGTGTAGCAAGGCTGCCATTTCTCCATGGCCTGTCCTGCATTTCTGGTTTTGACACTTTTTGCAGCATGAACATTTGACCGATGGGAAGCGAGACTTCTTTGTAGTGCTGATTTGCCTTTCCAGGTTGCTTGGTTGGCCAAAAAGGGCGTATGCGTTTTTTCCTGAATATATTCAGGAAAAAACGCATACGCCCTTTTTGGCCAAGGGCATCATTGTCGACCTTTTGCCTCTTTTCATGTGCTTTAAAGGCGATTCGAATCTACCTCCTGAAATCTGTTTCCTGCAATTCTGCCTTGCTTTCAAATCCTCTTTATTGCCTTCCCTCAATATATCTGTGGATGAGAGTTATCATTTATAACTCTGCGGTTTTGTGAATTGCAGTGTCCCTGAGCTCCATTTTTCAACTCGCTTTTTTGGGAGCTGTCCGCAAAAGCGTGGGATTGCCTAAGGCCCTATTCTGCTTCTGGGCGGCAGGCTGAGCCTGTGGTTAATTCTTCTTCCTGATGGGAAAATAGAGTGACCTGTGCATGTCCCAACACCTAGATCTAGTCTCTCATTGGTTGCCCCTCTTCCCGTTCATCCTCAGGACAAATTGCAACCTGTAGGGAACAGGAGCTTAAAGGTGCTGATTCTCCAAGTAGGGAGATTGCTAGTAAAGTAGCTGGAAAGGCGAACCCGAGCACAAGGAGATGAGAAATGAGGTGCGTATTAGAAACCTTTCAAAATTACACGGTGTACCATCTTCTGGGTTTCTCATGCATGTTTTCGATGTAGGAAGATGCCCTTGAACCTGGAGATTTGGGACCCATGGGATGGGTACCACGCAGTATTCCTTTAAAGGGTCTGCGTTTGCTCACCCAACCTCACCCAACCTTTCAGCCCCAAGAGTGTCCACCCTTATGTCTCATCCAGCTGTGGGTCTAGATATGGTCAATCCAGGTTGCATCACAGCCTCTGAACGAATTTTGTAAGAATTTCTCTCTCTTTCACTGTCTTTGTTTTACGGGTTTTTAAAAGTAATTTATTTTTATAATGGGGTTTAGCTGCTTTTCACGGCTGTGTTTATGCGGCTTTACACCCACTTGACTCACTTCCAGACAGATATCAATACATAGGTTTTAAGATTCTTACTAGTCACATATATTCTTGTGCGGTGAATAGGGGGTGTTGAGTCCAGTTCACTGAGCAAGGAGTAGGTCTTGTCTATTACATATTGGGTGTATGGAACGGTATCTGAGCGAATTTGAAACCCTTGTTTTATGCATCACCCCACCTCACCTTTCCCGTTAAGCAGCCATAGTGTGTTTTCTAAACGTGTGACTCTGTTCTGTTTTGTAATTCAGTTCAAGTGTAGCGGTTTTTACATTCCCTCTATAAGTGATAGCTTATGATAAGTGTCTATTTTTGTGTGACTTATTTCACTTAGAATCGTCGTACCTAAATCCACTCATCTTGCTTCTACTAGCCTTATGACATTGATTTCATGTCTGAGTGATATTCCATTGTACATAAGGACCACAACTTCTTTATCCATTTTTCTCTTTCCTGGGATATTTAAGGTGTCATGAAGTGGAGGTTCTTGTCAACAGAGCAGCCCTAAACTTTGCGGTGCCTGTGTCTTGCTGATTTTTAGTTTTCCCAATTTATACGCCCATGAGTGGACGTGCCCAATGCTCCTAGAGCTGTGTTTTTTCGATGTTTCAGGACACACCGTACACTTCTCCAGAGTGGCTGTTGGCCATTTACATCCCGCCGATCAGTGTAGCAAGGCTGCCATTTCTCCATGGCCTGTCCTGCATTTCTGGTTTTGACACTTTTTGCAGCATGAACCTTTTGACCGATGGGAAGCGAGACTTCTTTGTAGTGCTGATTTGCCTTTCCAGGTTGCTTGGTTGGCCAAAAAGGGCGTATGCGTTTTTTCCTGAATATATTCAGGAAAAAACGCATACGCCCTTTTTGGCCAAGGGCATCATTGTCGACCTTTTGCCTCTTTTCATGTGCTTTAAAGGCGATTCGAATCTACCTCCTGAAATCTGTTTCCTGCAATTCTGCCTTGCTTTCAAATCCTCTTTGTTGCCTTCCCTCAATATATCTGTGGATGACAGTTATCATTTATAACTCTGCGGGTTTGTGAATTGCAGTGTCCCTGAGCTCCATTTTTCAACTCGCTTTTTTGGGAGCTGGCCGCAAAAGCGCGGGATTGCCTCAGGCCCTATTCTGCTTCTGGGCGGCAGGCTGAGCCTGTGGTTAATTCTTCTTCCTGATGGGAAAATAGAGTGACCTGTGCATGTGCCAACACCTAGATCTAGTCTCTCATTGGTTGCCCCTCTTCCCGTTCATCCTCAGGACAAATTGCAACCTGTAGGGAACAGGAGCTTAAAGGTGCTGATTCTCCAAGTAGGGAGATTGCTAGTAAAGTAGCTGGAAAGGCGAACCCGAGCACAAGGAGATGAGAAATGAGGTGCGTATTAGAAACCTTTCAAAATCACACGGTGTACCATCTTCTGGGTTTCTCATGCATGTTTTCGATGTAGGAAGATGCCCTTGAACCTGGAGATTTGGGACCCATGGGATGGGTACCACGCAGTATTACTTTAAAGGGTCTGCGTTTGCTCACCCAACCTCACCCAAACTTTCAGCCCCAAGAGTGTCCACACTTATGTCTCATCCAGCTGTGGGTCTAGATATGGTCAATCCAGGTTGCATCACAGCCTCTGAACGAATTTTGTAAGAATTTCTCTCTCTTTCACTGTCTTTGTTTTACGGGTTTTTAAAAGTAATTTATTTTTATAATGGGGTTTAGCTGCTTTTCATGGCTGTGTTTATGCGGCTTTACACCCACTTGACTCACTTCCAGACAGATATCAATACATAGGTTTTAAGATTCTTACTAGTCACATATATTCTTGTGCGGTGAATAGGGGGTGTTGAGTCCAGTTCACTGAGCAAGGAGTAGGTCTTGTCTATTACATATTGGGTGTATGGAACGGTATCTGAGCGAATTTGAAACCCTTGTTTTATGCATCACCCCACCTCACCTTTCCCGTTAAGCAGCCATAGTGTGTTTTCTAAACGTGTGACTCTGTTCTGTTTTGTAATTCAGTTCAAGTGTAGCGGTTTTTACATTCCCTCTATAAGTGATAGCTTATGATAAGTGTCTATTTCTGTGTGACTTATTTCACTTAGAATCGTCGTACCTAAATCCACTCATCTTGCTTCTACTAGCCTTATGACATTGATTTCATGTCTGAGTGATATTCCATTGTACATAAGGACCACAACTTCTTTATCCATTTTTCTCTTTCCTGGGATATTTAAGGTGTCATGAAGTGGAGGTTCTTGTCAACAGAGCAGCCCTAAACTGTGCGGTGCCTGTGTCTTGCTGATTTTTAGTTTTCCCAATTTATACGCCCATGAGTGGACGTGCCCAATGCTCCTAGAGCTGTGTTTTTTCGATGTTTCAGGACACACCGTACACTTCTCCAGAGTGGCTGTTGGCAATTTACATCCCGCCCATCAGTGTAGCAAGGCTACCATTTCTCCATGGCCTGTCCTGCATTTCTGGTTTTGACACTTTTTGCAGCATGAACATTTGACCGATGGGAAGCGAGACTTCTTTGTAGTGCTGATTTGCCTTTCCAGGTTGCTTGGTTGGCCAAAAAGGGCGTATGCGTTTTTTCCTGAATATATTCAGGAAAAAACGCATACGCCCTTTTTGGCCAAGGGCATCATTGTCGACCTTTTGCCTCTTTTCATGTGCTTTAAAGGCGATTCGAATCTACCTCCTGAAATCTGTTTCCTGCAATTCTGCCTTGCTTTCAAATCCTCTTTGTTGCCTTCCCTCAATATATCTGTGGATGAGAGTTATCATTCATAACTCTGCGGTTTTGTGAATTGCAGTGTCCCTGAGCTCCATTTTTCAACTCGCTTTTTTGGGAGCTGTCCGCAAAAGCGCGGGATTGCCTCAGGCCCTATTCTGCTTCTGGGCGGCAGGCTGAGCCTGTGGTTAATTCTTCTTCCTGATGGGAAAATAGAGTGACCTGTGCATGTCCCAACACCTAGATCTAGTCTCTGATTGGTTGTCCCTCTTCCAGTTCATCCTCAGGACAAATTGCAACCTGTAGGGAACAGGAGCTTAAAGGTGCTGATTCTCCAAGTAGGGAGATTGCTAGTAAAGTAGCTGGAAAGGCGAACCCGAGGACAAGGAGATGAGAAATGAGGTGCGTATTAGAAACCTTTCAAAATTACACGGTATACCATCTTCTGGGTTTCTCATGCAGGTTTTCGATGTAGGAAGATGCCCTTGAACCTGGAGATTTGGGACCCATGGGATGGGTACCACGCAGTATTACTTTAAAGGGTCTGCGTTTGCTCACCCAACCTCACCCAACCTTTCAGCCCCAAGAGTGTCCACCCTTATGTCTCATCCAGCTGTGGGTCTAGATATGGTCAATCCAGGTTGCATCACAGCCTCTGAACGAATTTTGTAAGAATTTCTCTCTCTTTCACTGTCTTTGTTTTACGGGTTTTTAAAAGTAATTTATTTTTATAATGGGTTTTAGCTGCTTTTCATGGCTGTGTTTATGCGGCTTTACACCCACTTGACTCACTTCCAGACAGATATCAATACATAGGTTTTAAGATTCTTACTAGTCACATATATTCTTGTGCGGTGAATAGGGGGTGTTGAGTCCAGTTCACTGAGCAAGGAGTAGGTCTTGTCTATTACATATTGGGTGTATGGAACTGTATCTGAGCGAATTTGAAACCCTTGTTTTATGCATCACCCCACCTCACCTTTCCCGTTAAGCAGCCATAGTGTGTTTTCTAAACGTGTGACTCTGTTCTGTTTTGTAATTCAGTTCAAGTGTAGCGGTTTTTACATTCCCTCTATAAGTGATAGCTTATGATAAGTGTCTATTTCTGTGTGACTTATTTCACTTAGAATCGTCGTACCTAAATCCACTCATCTTGCTTCTACTAGCCTTATGACATTGATTTCATGTCTGAGTGATATTCCATTGTACATAAGGACCACAACTTCTTTATCCATTTTTCTCTTTCCTGGGATATTTAAGGTGTCATGAAGTGGAGGTTCTTGTCAACAGAGCAGCCCTAAACTTTGGGGTGCCTGTGTCTTGCTAATTTTTAGTTTTCCCAATTTATACGCCCATGAGTGGACGTGCCCTATGCTCCTAGAGCTGTGTTTTTTCGATGTTTCAGGACACACCGTACACTTCTCCAGAGTGGCTGTTGGCAATTTACATCCCGCCCATCAGTGTAGCAAGGCTGCCATTTCTCCATGGCCTGTCCTGCATTTCTGGTTTTGACACTTTTTGCAGCATGACCATTTTGACCGAAGGGAAGCGAGACTTCTTTGGAGCGCGGATTTGCCTTTCCAGGTTGCTTGGTTGGCCAAAAAGGGCGTATGCGTTTTTTCCTGAATATATTCAGGAAAAAACGCATACGCCCTTTTTGGCCAAGGGCATCATTGTCGAAGTTTTGCCGCTTTTCATGTGTTTTAAACGCGATTTGAATATACCTCCTGAAATCTGTTTCCTGCAATTCTGCCTTGCTTTCAAATCCTCTTCGTTGCCTTCCCTCAATATATCTGTGGATGAGAGTTATCATTTATAACTCTGCGGGTTTGTGAATTGCAGTGTCCCTGAGCTCCATTTTTCAACTGTTTTTTTGGGAGCTGGCCGCAAAAGCACGGGATTGCCTCAGGCCCTATTCTGGTTCTGGGCGGCAGGCTAAGCCTGTGGTTAATTCTTCTTCCTGAGGGGAAGAAAGAGTGACCTGTGCCTGTCCCAACACCTAGATCTAGTCTCTCATTGGTTGCCCCTCTTCCCGTTCATCCTCAGGACAAATTGCAACCTGTAGGGAACAGGAGCTTAAAGGTGCTGATTCTCCAAGTAGGGAGATTGCTAGTAAAGTAGCTGGAAAGGCGAACCCGAGCACAAGGAGATGAGAAATGAGGTGCGTATTAGAAACCTTTCAAAATCACACGGTGTACCATCTTCTGGGTTTCTCATGCATGTTTTCGATGTAGGAAGATGCCCTTGAACCTGGAGATTTGGGACCCATGGGATGGGTACCATGCAGTATTACTTTAAAGGGTCTGCGTTTGCTCACCCAACCTCACCCAACCTTTCAGCCCCAAGATTGTCCACCCTTATGTCTCATCCAGCTGTGGGTCTAGATATGGTCAATCCAGGTTGCATCACAGCCTCTGAACGAATTTTGTAAGAATTTCTCTCTCTTTCACTGTCTTTGTTTTACGGGTTTTTAAAAGTAATTTATTTTTATAATGGGGTTTAGCTGCTTTTCATGGCTGTGTTTATGCGGCTTTACACCCACTTGACTCACTTCCAGACAGATATCAATACATAGGTTTTAAGATTCTTACTAGTCACATATATTCTTGTGCGGTGAATAGGGGGTGTTGAGTCCAGTTCACTGAGCAAGGAGTAGGTCTTGTCTATTACATATTGGGTGTATGGAACGGTATCTGAGCGAATTTGAAACCCTTGTTTTATGCATCACCCCACGTCACCTTTCCCGTTAAGCAGCCATAGTGTGTTTTCTAAACGTGTGACTCTGTTCTGTTTTGTAATTCAGTTCAAGTGTAGCGGTTTTTACATTCCCTCTATAAGTGATAGCTTATGATAAGTGTCTATTTCTGTGTGACTTATTTCACTTAGAATCGTCGTACCTAAATCCACTCATCTTGCTTCTACTAGCCTTATGACATTGATTTCATGTCTGAGTGATATTCCATTGTACATAAGGACCACAACTTCTTTATCCATTTTTCTCTTTCCTGGGATATTTAAGGTGTCATGAAGTGGAGGTTCTTGTCAACGGAGCAGCCCTAAACTTTGGGGTGCCTGTGTCTTGCTGATTTTTAGTTTTCCCAATTTATACGCCCATGAGTGGACGTGCCCAATGCTCCTAGAGCTGTGTTTTTTCGATGTTTCAGGACACACCGTACACTTCTCCAGAGTGGCTGTTGGCCATTTACATCCCGCCGATCAGTGTAGCAAGGCTGCCATTTCTCCATGGCCTGTCCTGCATTTCTGGTTTTGACACTTTTTGCAGCATGAACCTTTTGACCGATGGGAAGCGAGACTTCTTTGTAGTGCTGATTTGCCTTTCCAGGTTGCTTGGTTGGCCAAAAAGGGCGTATGCGTTTTTTCCTGAATATATTCAGGAAAAAACGCATACGCCCTTTTTGGCCAAGGGCATCATTGTCGACCTTTTGCCTCTTTTCATGTGCTTTAAAGGCGATTCGAATCTACCTCCTGAAATCTGTTTCCTGCAATTCTGCCTTGCTTTCAAATCCTCTTTGTTGCCTTCCCTCAATATATCTGTGGATGACAGTTATCATTTATAACTCTGCGGGTTTGTGAATTGCAGTGTCCCTGAGCTCCATTTTTCAACTCGCTTTTTTGGGAGCTGGCCGCAAAAGCGCGGGATTGCCTCAGGCCCTATTCTGCTTCTGGGCGGCAGGCTGAGCCTGTGGTTAATTCTTCTTCCTGATGGGAAAATAGAGTGACCTGTGCATGTGCCAACACCTAGATCTAGTCTCTCATTGGTTGCCCCTCTTCCCGTTCATCCTCAGGACAAATTGCAACCTGTAGGGAACAGGAGCTTAAAGGTGCTGATTCTCCAAGTAGGGAGATTGCTAGTAAAGTAGCTGGAAAGGCGAACCCGAGCACAAGGAGATGAGAAATGAGGTGCGTATTAGAAACCTTTCAAAATCACACGGTGTACCATCTTCTGGGTTTCTCATGCATGTTTTCGATGTAGGAAGATGCCCTTGAACCTGGAGATTTGGGACCCATGGGATGGGTACCACGCAGTATTACTTTAAAGGGTCTGCGTTTGCTCACCCAACCTCACCCAAACTTTCAGCCCCAAGAGTGTCCACACTTATGTCTCATCCAGCTGTGGGTCTAGATATGGTCAATCCAGGTTGCATCACAGCCTCTGAACGAATTTTGTAAGAATTTCTCTCTCTTTCACTGTCTTTGTTTTACGGGTTTTTAAAAGTAATTTATTTTTATAATGGGGTTTAGCTGCTTTTCATGGCTGTGTTTATGCGGCTTTACACCCACTTGACTCACTTCCAGACAGATATCAATACATAGGTTTTAAGATTCTTACTAGTCACATATATTCTTGTGCGGTGAATAGGGGGTGTTGAGTCCAGTTCACTGAGCAAGGAGTAGGTCTTGTCTATTACATATTGGGTGTATGGAACGGTATCTGAGCGAATTTGAAACCCTTGTTTTATGCATCACCCCACCTCACCTTTCCCGTTAAGCAGCCATAGTGTGTTTTCTAAACGTGTGACTCTGTTCTGTTTTGTAATTCAGTTCAAGTGTAGCGGTTTTTACATTCCCTCTATAAGTGATAGCTTATGATAAGTGTCTATTTCTGTGTGACTTATTTCACTTAGAATCGTCGTACCTAAATCCACTCATCTTGCTTCTACTAGCCTTATGACATTGATTTCATGTCTGAGTGATATTCCATTGTACATAAGGACCACAACTTCTTTATCCATTTTTCTCTTTCCTGGGATATTTAAGGTGTCATGAAGTGGAGGTTCTTGTCAACAGAGCAGCCCTAAACTGTGCGGTGCCTGTGTCTTGCTGATTTTTAGTTTTCCCAATTTATACGCCCATGAGTGGACGTGCCCAATGCTCCTAGAGCTGTGTTTTTTCGATGTTTCAGGACACACCGTACACTTCTCCAGAGTGGCTGTTGGCAATTTACATCCCGCCCATCAGTGTAGCAAGGCTACCATTTCTCCATGGCCTGTCCTGCATTTCTGGTTTTGACACTTTTTGCAGCATGAACATTTGACCGATGGGAAGCGAGACTTCTTTGTAGTGCTGATTTGCCTTTCCAGGTTGCTTGGTTGGCCAAAAAGGGCGTATGCGTTTTTTCCTGAATATATTCAGGAAAAAACGCATACGCCCTTTTTGGCCAAGGGCATCATTGTCGACCTTTTGCCTCTTTTCATGTGCTTTAAAGGCGATTCGAATCTACCTCCTGAAATCTGTTTCCTGCAATTCTGCCTTGCTTTCAAATCCTCTTTGTTGCCTTCCCTCAATATATCTGTGGATGAGAGTTATCATTCATAACTCTGCGGTTTTGTGAATTGCAGTGTCCCTGAGCTCCATTTTTCAACTCGCTTTTTTGGGAGCTGTCCGCAAAAGCGCGGGATTGCCTCAGGCCCTATTCTGCTTCTGGGCGGCAGGCTGAGCCTGTGGTTAATTCTTCTTCCTGATGGGAAAATAGAGTGACCTGTGCATGTCCCAACACCTAGATCTAGTCTCTGATTGGTTGTCCCTCTTCCAGTTCATCCTCAGGACAAATTGCAACCTGTAGGGAACAGGAGCTTAAAGGTGCTGATTCTCCAAGTAGGGAGATTGCTAGTAAAGTAGCTGGAAAGGCGAACCCGAGGACAAGGAGATGAGAAATGAGGTGCGTATTAGAAACCTTTCAAAATTACACGGTATACCATCTTCTGGGTTTCTCATGCAGGTTTTCGATGTAGGAAGATGCCCTTGAACCTGGAGATTTGGGACCCATGGGATGGGTACCACGCAGTATTACTTTAAAGGGTCTGCGTTTGCTCACCCAACCTCACCCAACCTTTCAGCCCCAAGAGTGTCCACCCTTATGTCTCATCCAGCTGTGGGTCTAGATATGGTCAATCCAGGTTGCATCACAGCCTCTGAACGAATTTTGTAAGAATTTCTCTCTCTTTCACTGTCTTTGTTTTACGGGTTTTTAAAAGTAATTTATTTTTATAATGGGTTTTAGCTGCTTTTCATGGCTGTGTTTATGCGGCTTTACACCCACTTGACTCACTTCCAGACAGATATCAATACATAGGTTTTAAGATTCTTACTAGTCACATATATTCTTGTGCGGTGAATAGGGGGTGTTGAGTCCAGTTCACTGAGCAAGGAGTAGGTCTTGTCTATTACATATTGGGTGTATGGAACTGTATCTGAGCGAATTTGAAACCCTTGTTTTATGCATCACCCCACCTCACCTTTCCCGTTAAGCAGCCATAGTGTGTTTTCTAAACGTGTGACTCTGTTCTGTTTTGTAATTCAGTTCAAGTGTAGCGGTTTTTACATTCCCTCTATAAGTGATAGCTTATGATAAGTGTCTATTTCTGTGTGACTTATTTCACTTAGAATCGTCGTACCTAAATCCACTCATCTTGCTTCTACTAGCCTTATGACATTGATTTCATGTCTGAGTGATATTCCATTGTACATAAGGACCACAACTTCTTTATCCATTTTTCTCTTTCCTGGGATATTTAAGGTGTCATGAAGTGGAGGTTCTTGTCAACAGAGCAGCCCTAAACTTTGGGGTGCCTGTGTCTTGCTAATTTTTAGTTTTCCCAATTTATACGCCCATGAGTGGACGTGCCCTATGCTCCTAGAGCTGTGTTTTTTCGATGTTTCAGGACACACCGTACACTTCTCCAGAGTGGCTGTTGGCAATTTACATCCCGCCCATCAGTGTAGCAAGGCTGCCATTTCTCCATGGCCTGTCCTGCATTTCTGGTTTTGACACTTTTTGCAGCATGACCATTTTGACCGAAGGGAAGCGAGACTTCTTTGGAGCGCGGATTTGCCTTTCCAGGTTGCTTGGTTGGCCAAAAAGGGCGTATGCGTTTTTTCCTGAATATATTCAGGAAAAAACGCATACGCCCTTTTTGGCCAAGGGCATCATTGTCGAAGTTTTGCCGCTTTTCATGTGTTTTAAACGCGATTTGAATATACCTCCTGAAATCTGTTTCCTGCAATTCTGCCTTGCTTTCAAATCCTCTTCGTTGCCTTCCCTCAATATATCTGTGGATGAGAGTTATCATTTATAACTCTGCGGGTTTGTGAATTGCAGTGTCCCTGAGCTCCATTTTTCAACTGTTTTTTTGGGAGCTGGCCGCAAAAGCACGGGATTGCCTCAGGCCCTATTCTGGTTCTGGGCGGCAGGCTAAGCCTGTGGTTAATTCTTCTTCCTGAGGGGAAGAAAGAGTGACCTGTGCCTGTCCCAACACCTAGATCTAGTCTCTCATTGGTTGCCCCTCTTCCCGTTCATCCTCAGGACAAATTGCAACCTGTAGGGAACAGGAGCTTAAAGGTGCTGATTCTCCAAGTAGGGAGATTGCTAGTAAAGTAGCTGGAAAGGCGAACCCGAGCACAAGGAGATGAGAAATGAGGTGCGTATTAGAAACCTTTCAAAATCACACGGTGTACCATCTTCTGGGTTTCTCATGCATGTTTTCGATGTAGGAAGATGCCCTTGAACCTGGAGATTTGGGACCCATGGGATGGGTACCATGCAGTATTACTTTAAAGGGTCTGCGTTTGCTCACCCAACCTCACCCAACCTTTCAGCCCCAAGATTGTCCACCCTTATGTCTCATCCAGCTGTGGGTCTAGATATGGTCAATCCAGGTTGCATCACAGCCTCTGAACGAATTTTGTAAGAATTTCTCTCTCTTTCACTGTCTTTGTTTTACGGGTTTTTAAAAGTAATTTATTTTTATAATGGGGTTTAGCTGCTTTTCATGGCTGTGTTTATGCGGCTTTACACCCACTTGACTCACTTCCAGACAGATATCAATACATAGGTTTTAAGATTCTTACTAGTCACATATATTCTTGTGCGGTGAATAGGGGGTGTTGAGTCCAGTTCACTGAGCAAGGAGTAGGTCTTGTCTATTACATATTGGGTGTATGGAACGGTATCTGAGCGAATTTGAAACCCTTGTTTTATGCATCACCCCACGTCACCTTTCCCGTTAAGCAGCCATAGTGTGTTTTCTAAACGTGTGACTCTGTTCTGTTTTGTAATTCAGTTCAAGTGTAGCGGTTTTTACATTCCCTCTATAAGTGATAGCTTATGATAAGTGTCTATTTCTGTGTGACTTATTTCACTTAGAATCGTCGTACCTAAATCCACTCATCTTGCTTCTACTAGCCTTATGACATTGATTTCATGTCTGAGTGATATTCCATTGTACATAAGGACCACAACTTCTTTATCCATTTTTCTCTTTCCTGGGATATTTAAGGTGTCATGAAGTGGAGGTTCTTGTCAACGGAGCAGCCCTAAACTTTGGGGTGCCTGTGTCTTGCTGATTTTTAGTTTTCCCAATTTATACGCCCATGAGTGGACGTGCCCTATGCTCCCTAAGCTGTGTTTTTTCGATGTTTCAGGACACACCGTACACTTCTCCAGAGTGGCTGTTGGCAATTTACATCCCGCCCATCAGCGTAGCAAGGCTGCCATTTCTCCATGGCCTGTCCTGCATTTCTGGTTTTGACACTTTTTGCAGCATGACCCTTTTGACCGATGGGAAGCGAGACATCTTTGTCGCGCTGATTTGCCTTTCCAGGTTGCTTGGTTGGCCAAAAAGGGCGTATGCGTTTTTTCCTGAATATATTCAGGAAAAAACGCATACGCCCTTTTTGGCCAAGGGCATCATTCTCGACGTTTTGCCGCTTTTCATGTGCTTTAAAGGTGATTCGAATCTACCTCCTGAAATCTGTTTCCTGCAATTCTGCCTTGCTTTCAAATCCTCTTCGTTGCCTTCCCTCAATATATCTGTGGATGAGAGTTATCATTTATAACTCTGCGGGTTTGTGAATTGCAGTGTCCCTGAGCTCCATTTTTCAACTCGCTTTTTTGGGAGCTGGCCGCAAAAGCGCGGGATTGCCTCAGGCCCTATTCTGCTTCTGGGCGGCAGGCTGAGCCTGTGGTTAATTCTTCTTCCTGATGGGAAAATAGAGTGACCTGTGCATGTGCCAACACCTAGATCTAGTCTCTCATTGGTTGCCCCTCTTCCCGTTCATCCTCAGGACAAATTGCAACCTGTAGGGAACAGGAGCTTAAAGGTGCTGATTCTCCAAGTAGGGAGATTGCTAGTAAAGTAGCTGGAAAGGCGAACCCGAGCACAAGGTGATGAGAAATGAGGTGCGTATTAGAAACCTTTCAAAATCACACGGTGTACCATCTTCTGGGTTTCTCATGCATGTTTTCGATGAAGGAAGATGCCCTTGAACCTGGAGATTTGGGACCCATGGGATGGGTACCACGCAGTATTACTTTAAAGGGTCTGCGTTTGCTCACCCAACCTCACCCAAACTTTCAGCCCCAAGAGTGTCCACACTTATGTCTCATCCAGCAGTGGGTCTAGATATGGTCAATCCAGGTTGCATCACAGCCTCTGAACGAATTTTGTAAGAATTTCTCTCTCTTTCACTGTCTTTGTTTTACGGGTTTTTAAAAGTAATTTATTTTTATAATGGGGTTTAGCTGCTTTTCACGGCTGTGTTTATGCAGCTTTACACCCACTTGACTCACTTCCAGACAGATATCAATACATAGGTTTTAAGATTCTTACTAGTCACATATATTCTTGTGCGGTGAATGGGGGTGTTGAGTCCAGTTCACTGAGCAAGGAGTAGGTCTTGTCTATTACATATTGGGTGTATGGAACGGTATCTGAGCGAATTTGAAACCCTTGTTTTATGCATCACCCCACCTCACCTTTCCCGTTAAGAAGCCATAGTGTGTTTTCTAAACGTGTGACTCTGTTCTGTTTTGTAATTCAGTTCAAGTGTAGCGCTTTTTACATTCCCTCTATAAGTGATAGCTTATGATAAGTGTCTTTTTCTGTGTGACTTATTACACTTAGAATCGTCGTACCTAAATCCACTCATCTTGCTTCTACTAGCCTTATGACATTGATTTCATGTCTGAGTGATATTCCATTGTACATAAGGACCACAACTTCTTTATCCATTTTTCTCTTTCCTGGGATATTTAAGGTGTCATGAAGTGGAGGTTCTTGTCAACAGAGCAGCCCTAAACTTTGGGGTGCCTGTGTCTTGCTGATTTTTAGTTTTCCCAATTTATACGCCCATGAGTGGACGTGCCCTATGCTCCTAGAGCTGTGTTTTTTCGATGTTTCAGGACAAACCGTACACTTCTCCAGAGTGGCTGTTGGCAATTTACATCCCGCCCATCAGTGTAGCAAGGCTGCCATTTCTCCATGGCCTGTCCTGCATTTCTGGTTTTGACACTTTTTGCAGCATGAACATTTGACCGATGGGAAGCGAGACTTCTTTGTAGTGCTGATTTGCCTTTCCAGGTTGCTTGGTTGGCCAAAAAGGGCGTATGAGTTTTTTCCTGAATATATTCAGGAAAAAACGCATACGCCCTTTTTGGCCAAGGGCATCATTGTCGACCTTTTGCCTCTTTTCATGTGCTTTAAAGGCGATTCGAATCTACCTCCTGAAATCTGTTTCCTGCAATTCTGGCTTGCTTTCAAATCCTCTTTATTGCCTTCCCTCAATATATCTGTGGATGAGAGTTATCATTTATAACTCTGCGGTTTTGTGAATTGCAGTGTCCCTGAGCTCCATTTTTCAACTCGCTTTTTTGGGAGCTGTCCGCAAAAGCGTGGGATTGCCTAAGGCCCTATTCTGCTTCTGGGCGGCAGGCTGAGCCTGTGGTTAATTCTTCTTCCTGATGGGAAAATAGAGTGACCTGTGCATGTCCCAACACCTAGATCTAGTCTCTCATTGGTTGCCCCTCTTCCCGTTCATCCTCAGGACAAATTGCAACCTGTAGGGAACAGGAGCTTAAAGGTGCTGATTCTCCAAGTAGGGAGATTGCTAGTAAAGTAGCTGGAAAGGCGAACCCGAGCACAAGGAGATGAGAAATGAGGTGCGTATTAGAAACCTTTCAAAATTACACGGTGTACCATCTTCTGGGTTTCTCATGCATGTTTTCGATGTAGGAAGATGCCCTTGAACCTGGAGATTTGGGACCCATGGGATGGGTACCACGCAGTATTCCTTTAAAGGGTCTGCGTTTGCTCACCCAACCTCACCCAACCTTTCAGCCCCAAGAGTGTCCACCCTTATGTCTCATCCAGCTGTGGGTCTAGATATGGTCAATCCAGGTTGCATCACAGCCTCTGAACGAATTTTGTAAGAATTTCTCTCTCTTTCACTGTCTTTGTTTTACGGGTTTTTAAAAGTAATTTATTTTTATAATGGGGTTTAGCTGCTTTTCACGGCTGTGTTTATGCGGCTTTACACCCACTTGACTCACTTCCAGACAGATATCAATACATAGGTTTTCAGATTCTTACTAGTCACATATATTCTTGTGCGGTGAATAGGGGGTGTTGAGTCCAGTTCACTGAGCAAGGAGTAGGTCTTGTCTATTACATATTGGGTGTATGGAACGGTATCTGAGCGAATTTGAAACCCTTGTTTTATGCATCACCCCACCTCACCTTTCCCGTTAAGCAGCCATAGTGTGTTTTCTAAACGTGTGACTCTGTTCTGTTTTGTAATTCAGTTCAAGTGTAGCGGTTTTTACATTCCCTCTATAAGTGATAGCTTATGATAAGTGTCTATTTCTGTGTGACTTATTTCACTTAGAATCGTCGTACCTAAATCCACTCATCTTGCTTCTACTAGCCTTACGACATTGATTTCATGTCTGAGTGATATTCCATTGTACATAAGGACCACAACTTCTTTATCCATTTTTCTCTTTCCTGGGATATTTAAGGTGTCATGAAGTGGAGGTTCTTGTCAACAGAGCAGCCCTAAACTTTGCGGTGCCTGTGTCTTGCTGATTTTTAGTTTTCCCAATTTATACGCCCATGAGTGGACGTGCCCAATGCTCCTAGAGCTGTGTTTTTTCGATGTTTCAGGACACACCGTACACTTCTCCAGAGTGGCTGTTGGCCATTTACATCCCGCCGATCAGTGTAGCAAGGCTGCCATTTCTCCATGGCCTGTCCTGCATTTCTGGTTTTGACACTTTTTGCAGCATGAACCTTTTGACCGATGGGAAGCGAGACTTCTTTGTAGTGCTGATTTTCCTTTCCAGGTTGCTTGGTTGGCCAAAAAGGGCGTATGCGTTTTTTCCTGAATATATTCAGGAAAAAACGCATACGCCCTTTTTGGCCAAGGGCATCATTGTCGACCTTTTGCCTCTTTTCATGTGCTTTAAAGGCGATTCGAATCTACCTCCTGAAATCTGTTTCCTGCAATTCTGCCTTGCTTTCAAATCCTCTTTGTTGCCTTCCCTCAATATATCTGTGGATGACAGTTATCATTTATAACTCTGCGGGTTTGTGAATTGCAGTGTCCCTGAGCTCCATTTTTCAACTGTCTTTTTTGGGAGCTGGCCGCAAAAGCACGGGATTGCCTCAGGCCCTATTCAGGTTCCGGGGGGCAGGCTGAGCCTGTGGTTAATTCTTCTTCCTGATGGGAAAATAGAGTGACCTGTGCCTGTCCCAACACCTAGATCTAGTCTGTCATTGGTTGCCCCTCTTCCCGTTCATCCTTAGGACAAATTGCAACCTGTAGGAAACAGGAGCTTAAAGGTGCTGATTCTCCAAGTAGGGAGATTGCTAGTAAAGTAGCTGGAAAGGCGAACCCGAGCACAAGGAGATGAGAAATGAGGTGCGTATTAGAAACCTTTCAAAATCACACGGTGTACCATCTTCTGGGTTTCTCATGCCTGTTTTCGATGTAGGAAGATGCCCTTGAACCTGGAGATTTGGGACCCATGGGATGGGTACCAGGCAGTATTACTTTAAAGGGTCTGCGTTTGCTCACCCAACGTCACCCAACCTTTCAGCCCCAAGAGTGTCCACCCTTATGTCTCATCCAGCTGTGGGTCTAGATATGGTCAATCCAGGTTGCATCACAGCCTCTGAACGAATTTTGTAAGAATTTCTCTGTCTTTCACTGTCTTTGTTTTACGGGTTTTTAAAAGTAATTTATTTTTATAATGGGGTTTAGCTGCTTTTCACGGCTGTGTTTATGCGGCTTTACACCCACTTGACTCACTTCCAGACAGATATCAATACATAGGTTTTAAGATTCTTACTAGTCACATATATTCTTGTGCGGTGAATAGGGGGTGTTGAGTCCAGTTCACTGAGCAAGGAGTAGGTCTTGTCTATTACATATTGGGTGTATGGAACGGTATCTGAGCGAATTTGAAACCCTTGTTTTATGCATCACCCCACCTCACCTTTCCCGTTAAGCAGCCATAGTGTGTATTCTAAACGTGTGACTCTGTTCTGTTTTGTAATTCAGTTCAAGTGTAGCGGGTTTTACATCCCCTCTATAAGTGATAGCTTATGATCAGTGTCTATTTCTGTGTGACTTATTTCACTTAGAATCGTCGTACCTAAATCCACTCATCTTGCTTCTACTAGCCTTATGACATTGATTTCATGTCTGAGTGATATTCCATTGTACATAAGGACCACAACTTCTTTATCCATTTTTCTCTTTCCTGGGATATTTAAGGTGTCATGAAGTGGAGGTTCTTGTCAACAGAGCAGCCCTAAACTTTGGGGTGCCTGTGTCTTGCTGATTTTTAGTTTTCCCAATTTATACTCCCATGAGTGGACGTGCCCTTATGCTCCTAGAGCTGTGTTTTTTCGATGTTTCAGGACACACCGTACACTTCTCCAGAGTGGCTGTTGGCAATTTACATCCCGCCCATCAGTGTAGCAAGGCTGCCATTTCTCCATGGCCTGTCCTGCATTTCTGGTTTTGACACTTTTTGCAGCATGACCCTTTTGACCGATGGGAAGCGAGACTTCTTTGTAGTGCTGATTTGCCTTTCCAGGTTGCTTGGTTGGCCAAAAAGGGCGTATGCGTTTTTTCCTGAATATATTCAGGAAAAATGCATACGCCCTTTTTGGCCAAGGGCATCATTGTCGACGTTTTGCCGCTTTTCATGTGCTTTAAAGGCGATTCGAATCTACCTCCTGAAATCTGTTTCCTGCAATTCTGCCTTGCTTTCAAATCCTCTTTGTTGCCTTCCCTCAATATATCTGTGGATGAGAGTTATCATTTATAACTCTGCGGGTTTGTGAATTGCAGTGTCCCTGAGCTCCATTTTTCAACTGTTTTTTTGGGAGCTGGCCGCAAAAGCACGGGATTGCCTCAGGCCCTATTCTGGTTCTGGGCGGCAGGCTAAGCCTGTGGTTAATTCTTCTTCCTGAGGGGAAGAAAGAGGGACCTGTGCCTGTCCCAACACCTAGATCTAGTCTCTCATTGGTTGCCCCTCTTCCCGTTCATCCTCAGGACAAATTGCAACCTGTAGGGAACAGGAGCTTAAAGCTGCTGATTCTCCAAGTAGGGAGATTGCTAGTAAAGTAGCTGGAAAGGCGAACCCGAGCACAAGGAGATGAGAAATGAGGTGCGTATTAGAAACCTTTCAAAATCACACGGTGTACCATCTTCTGGGTTTCTCATGCATGTTTTCGATGTAGGAAGATGCACTTGAACCTGGAGATTTGGGACCCATGGGATGGGTACCACGCAGTATTACTTTAAAGGGTCTGCGTTTGCTCACCCAACCTCACCCAACCTTTCATCCCCAAGAGTGTCCACCCTTATGTCTCATCCAGCTGTGGGTCTAGATATGGTCAATCCAGGTTGCATCACAGCCTCTGAACGAATTTTGTAAGAATTTCTCTCTCTTTCACTGTCTTTGTTTTACGGGTTTTTAAAAGTAATTTATTTTTATAATGGGGTTTAGCTGCTTTTCATGGCTGTGTTTATGCGGCTTTACACCCACTTGACTCACTTCCAGACAGATATCAATACATAAGTTTTAAGATTCTTACTAGTCACATATATTCTTGTGCGGTGAATAGGGGGTGTTGAGTCCAGTTCACTGAGCAAGGAGTAGGTCTTGTGTATTACATATTGGGTGTATGGAACGGTATCTGAGCGAATTTGAAACCCTTGTTTTATGCATCACCCCACCTCACCTTTCCCGTTAAGCAGCCATAGTGTGTTTTCTAAACGTGTGACTCTGTTCTGTTTTGTAATTCAGTTCAAGTGTAGCGGTTTTTACATTCCCTCTATAAGTGATAGCATATGATAAGTGTCTATTTCTGTGTGACTTATTTCACTTAGAATCGTCGTACCTAAATCCACTCATCTTGCTTCTACTAGCCTTATGACATTGATTTCATGTCTGAGTGATATTCCATTGTACATAAGGACCACAACTTCTTTATCCATTTTTCTCTTTCCTGGGATATTTAAGGTGTCATGAAGTGGAGGTTCTTGTCAACAGAGCAGCCCTAAACTTTGGGGTGCCTGTGTCTTGCTGATTTTTAGTTTTCCCAATTTATACGCCCATGAGTGGACGTGCCCTATGCTCCCTAAGCTGTGTTTTTTCGATGTTTCAGGACACACCGTACACTTCTCCAGAGTGGCTGTTGGCAATTTACATCCCGCCCATCAGCGTAGCAAGGATGCCATTTCTCCATTGCCTGTCCTGCATTTCTGGTTTTGACACTTTTTGCAGCATGACCATTTTGACCGATGGGAAGCGAGACATCTTTGTCGCGCTGATTTGCCTTTCCAGGTTGCTTGGTTGGCCAAAAAGGGCGTATGCGTTTTTTCCTGAATATATTCAGGAAAAAACGCATACGCCCTTTTTGGCCAAGGGCATCATTCTCGACGTTTTGCCGCTTTTCATGTGCTTTAAAGGTGATTCGAATCTACCTCCTGAAATCTGTTTCCTGCAATTCTGCCTTGCTTTCAAATCCTCTTCGTTGCCTTCCCTCAATATATCTGTGGATGAGAGTTATCATTTATAACTCTGCGGGTTTGTGAATTGCAGTGTCCCTGAGCTCCATTTTTCAACTCGCTTTTTAGGGAGCTGGCCGCAAAAGCGCGGGATTGCCTCAGGCCCTATTCTGCTTCTGGGCGGCAGGCTGAGCCTGTGGTTAATTCTTCTTCCTGATGGGAAAATAGAGTGACCTGTGCCTGTCCCAAAACCTAGATCTAGTCTCTCATTGGTTGCTCCTCTTCCCGTTCATCCTCAGGACAAATTGCAACCTGTAGGAAACAGGAGCTTAAAGGTGCTGATTCTCCAAGTAGGGAGATTGTTGTAAAGTAGCTGGAAAGGCGAACCCGAGCACAAGGAGATGAGAAATGAGGTGCGTATTAGAAACCTTTCAAAATCACACAGTGTACCATCTTCTGGGTTTCTCATGCATGTTTTCGATGTAGGAAGATGCCCTTGAACCTGGAGATTTGGGACCTATGGGATGGGTACCACGCAGTATTACTTTAAATGGTCTGCGTTTGCTCACCCAACCTCACCCAAACTTTCAGCCCCAAGAGTGTCCACCCTTATGTCTCATCCAGCTGTGGGTCTAGATATGGTCAATCCAGGTTGCATCACAGCCTCTGAACGAATTTTGTAAGAATTTCTCTCTCTTTCACTGTCTTTGTTTTACAGGATTTTAAAAGTAATTTATTTTTATAATGGGGTTTAGCTGCTTTTCACGGCTGTGTTTATGCAGCTTTACCCCCACTTGACTCACTTCCAGACAGATATCAATACATAGGTTTTAAGATTCTTACTAGTCACATATATTCTTGTGCGGTGAATGGGGGTGTTGAGTCCAGTTCACTGAGCAAGGAGTACGTCTTGTCTATTACATATTGGGTGTATGGAACGGTATCTGAGCGAATTTGAAACCCTTGTTTTATGCATCACCCCACCTCACCTTTCCCGTTAAGCAGCCATAGTGTGTTTTCTAAACGTGTGACTCTGTTCTGTTTTGTAATTCAGTTCAAGTGTAGCGCTTTTTACATTCCCTCTATAAGTGATAGCTTATGATAAGTGTCTTTTTCTGTGTGACTTATTACACTTAGAATCGTCGTACCTAAATCCACTCATCTTGCTTCTACTAGCCTTATGACATTGATTTCATGTCTGAGTGATATTCCATTGTACATAAGGACCACAACTTCTTTATCCATTTTTCTCTTTCCTGGGATATTTAAGGTGTCATGAAGTGGAGGTTCTTGTCAACAGAGCAGCCCTAAACTTTGGGGTGCCTGTGTCTTGCTGATTTTTAGTTTTCCCAATTTATACGCCCATGAGTGGACGTGCCCTATGCTCCTAGAGCTGTGTTTTTTCGATGTTTCAGGACACACCGTACACTTCTCCAGAGTGGCGGTTGGCAATTTACATCCCGCCCATCAGTGTAGCAAGGCTGCCATTTCTCCATGGCCTGTCCTGCATTTCTGGTTTTGACACTTTTTGCAGCATGACCATTTTGACCGAAGGGAAGCGAGACTTCTTTGGAGCGCGGATTTGCCTTTCCAGGTTGCTTGGTTGGCCAAAAAGGGCGTATGCGTTTTTTCCTGAATATATTCAGGAAAAAACGCATACGCCCTTTTTGGCCAAGGGCATCATTGTCGAAGTTTTGCCGCTTTTCATGTGTTTTAAACGCGATTTGAATATACCTCCTGAAATCTGTTTCCTGCAATTCTGCCTTGCTTTCAAATCCTCTTCGTTGCCTTCCCTCAATATATCTGTGAATGAGAGTTATCATTTATAACTCTGCGGGTTTGTGAATTGCAGTGTCCCTGAGCTCCATTTTTCAACTGTTTTTTTGGGAGCTGGCCGCAAAAGCACGGGATTGCCTCAGGCCCTATTCTGCTTCTGGGCGGCAGGCTAAGCCTGTGGTTAATTCTTCTTCCTGAGGGGAAGAAAGAGTGACCTGTGCCTGTCCCAACACCTAGATCTAGTCTCTCATTGATTGCCCCTCTTCCCGTTCATCCTCAGGACAAATTGCAACCTGTAGGGAACAGGAGCTTAAAGGTGCTGATTCTCCAAGTAGGGAGATTGCTAGTAAAGTAGCTGGAAAGGCGAACCCGAGCACAAGGAGATGAGAAATGAGGTGCGTATTAGAAACCTTTCAAAATCACACGGTGTACCATCTTCTGGGTTTCTCATGCATGTTTTCGATGTAGGAAGATGCCCTTGAACCTGGAGATTTGGGACCCATGGGATGGGTACCACGCAGTATTACTTTAAAGGGTCTGCGTTTGCTCACCCAACCTCACCCAACCTTTCAGCCCCAAGAGTGTCCACCCTTATGTCTCATCCAGCTGTGGGTCTAGATATGGTCAATCCAGGTTGCATCACAGCCTCTGAACGAATTTTGTAAGAATTTCTCTCTCTTTCACTGTCTTTGTTTTACGGGTTTTTAAAAGTAATTTATTTTTATAATGGGGTTTAGCTGCTTTTCATGGCTGTGTTTATGCGGCTTTACACCCACTTGACTCACTTCCAGACAGATATCAATACATAGGTTTTAAGATTCTTACTAGTCACATATATTCTTGTGCGGTGAATAGGGGGTGTTGAGTCCAGTTCACTGAGCAAGGAGTAGGTCTTGTCTATTACATATTGGGTGTATGGAACGGTATCTGAGCGAATTTGAAACCCTTGTTTTATGCATCACCCCACCTCACCTTTCCCGTTAAGCAGCCATAGTGTGTTTTCTAAACGTGTGACTCTGTTCTGTTTTGTAATTCAGTTCAAGTGTAGCGGTTTTTACATTCCCTCTATAAGTGATAGCTTATGATAAGTGTCTATTTCTGTGTGACTTATTTCACTTAGAATCGTCGTACCTAAATCCACTCATCTTGCTTCTACTAGCCTTATGACATTGATTTCATGTCTGAGTGATATTCCATTGTACATAAGGACCACAACTTCTTTATCCATTTTTCTCTTTCCTGGGATATTTAAGGTGTCATGAAGTGGAGGTTCTTGTCAACAGAGCAGCCCTAAACTTTGGGGTGCCTGTGTCTTGCTGATTTTTAGTTTTCCCAATTTATACGCCCATGAGTGGACGTGCCCTATGCTCCCTAAGCTGTGTTTTTTCGATGTTTCAGGACACACCGTACACTTCTCCAGAGTGGCTGTTGGCAATTTACATCCCGCCCATCAGCGTAGCAAGGCTGCCATTTCTCCATGGCCTGTCCTGCATTTCTGGTTTTGACACTTTTTGCAGCATGACCCTTTTGACCGATGGGAAGCGAGACATCTTTGTCGCGCTGATTTGCCTTTCCAGGTTGCTTGGTTGGCCAAAAAGGGCGTATGCGTTTTTTCCTGAATATATTCAGGAAAAAACGCATACGCCCTTTTTGGCCAAGGGCATCATTCTCGACGTTTTGCCGCTTTTCATGTGCTTTAAAGGTGATTCGAATCTACCTCCTGAAATCTGTTTCCTGCAATTCTGCCTTGCTTTCAAATCCTCTTCGTTGCCTTCCCTCAATATATCTGTGGATGAGAGTTATCATTTATAACTCTGCGGGTTTGTGAATTGCAGTGTCCCTGAGCTCCATTTTTCAACTCGCTTTTTTGGGAGCTGGCCGCAAAAGCGCGGGATTGCCTCAGGCCCTATTCTGCTTCTGGGCGGCAGGCTGAGCCTGTGGTTAATTCTTCTTCCTGATGGGAAAATAGAGTGACCTGTGCCTGTCCCAACACCTAGATCTAGTCTCTCATTGGTTGCCCCTCTTCCCGTTCATCCTTAGGACAAATTGCAACCTGTAGGAAACAGGAGCTTAAAGGTGCTGATTCTCCAAGTAGGGAGATTGCTAGTAAAGTAGCTGGAAAGGCGAACCCGAGCACAAGGAGATGAGAAATGAGGTGCGTATTAGAAACCTTTCAAAATCACACGGTGTACCATCTTCTGGGTTTCTCATGCCTGTTTTCGATGTAGGAAGATGCCCTTGAACCTGGAGATTTGGGACCCATGGGATGGGTACCAGGCAGTATTACTTTAAAGGGTCTGCGTTTGCTCACCCAACTTCACCCAACCTTTCAGCCCCAAGAGTGTCCACCCTTATGTCTCATCCAGCTGTGGGTCTAGATATGGTCAATCCAGGTTGCATCACAGCCTCTGAACGAATTTTGTAAGAATTTCTCTCTCTTTCACTGTCTTTGTTTTACGGGTTTTTAAAAGTAATTTATTTTTATAATGGGGTTTAGCTGCTTTTCACGGCTGTGTTTATGCGGCTTTACACCCACTTGACTCACTTCCAGACAGATATCAATACATAGGTTTTAAGATTCTTACTAGTCACATATATTCTTGTGCGGTGAATAGGGGGTGTTGAGTCCAGTTCACTGAGCAAGGAGTAGGTCTTGTCTATTACATATTGGGTGTATGGAACGGTATCTGAGCGAATTTGAAACCCTTGTTTTATGCATCACCCCACCTCACCTTTCCCGTTAAGCAGCCATAGTGTGTATTCTAAACGTGTGACTCTGTTCTGTTTTGTAATTCAGTTCAAGTGTAGCGGGTTTTACATCCCCTCTATAAGTGATAGCTTATGATCAGTGTCTATTTCTGTGTGACTTATTTCACTTAGAATCGTCGTACCTAAATCCACTCATCTTGCTTCTACTAGCCTTATGACATTGATTTCATGTCTGAGTGATATTCCATTGTACATAAGGACCACAAATTCTTTATCCATTTTTCTCTTTCCTGGGATATTTAAGGTGTCATGAAGTGGAGGTTCTTGTCAACAGAGCAGCCCTAAACTTTGGGGTGCCTGTGTCTTGCTGATTTTTAGTTTTCCCAATTTATACTCCCATGAGTGGACGTGCCCTTATGCTCCTAGAGCTGTGTTTTTTCGATGTTTCAGGACACACCGTACACTTCTCCAGAGTGGCTGTTGGCAATTTACATCCCGCCCATCAGTGTAGCAAGGCTGCCATTTCTCCATGGCCTGTCCTGCATTTCTGGTTTTGACACTTTTTGCAGCATGACCCTTTTGACCGATGGGAAGCGAGACTTCTTTGTAGTGCTGATTTGCCTTTCCAGGTTGCTTGGTTGGCCAAAAAGGGCGTATGCGTTTTTTCCTGAATATATTCAGGAAAAATGCATACGCCCTTTTTGGCCAAGGGCATCATTGTCGACGTTTTGCCGCTTTTCATGTGCTTTAAAGGCGATTCGAATCTACCTCCTGAAATCTGTTTCCTGCAATTCTGCCTTGCTTTCAAATCCTCTTTGTTGCCTTCCCTCAATATATCTGTGGATGAGAGTTATCATTTATAACTCTGCGGGTTTGTGAATTGCAGTGTCCCTGAGCTCCATTTTTCAACTGTTTTTTTGGGAGCTGGCCGCAAAAGCACGGGATTGCCTCAGGCCCTATTCTGGTTCTGGGCGGCAGGCTAAGCCTGTGGTTAATTCTTCTTCCTGAGGGGAAGAAAGAGGGACCTGTGCCTGTCCCAACACCTAGATCTAGTCTCTCATTGGTTGCCCCTCTTCCCGTTCATCCTCAGGACAAATTGCAACCTGTAGGGAACAGGAGCTTAAAGCTGCTGATTCTCCAAGTAGGGAGATTGCTAGTAAAGTAGCTGGAAAGGCGAACCCGAGCACAAGGAGATGAGAAATGAGGTGCGTATTAGAAACCTTTCAAAATCACACGGTGTACCATCTTCTGGGTTTCTCATGCATGTTTTCGATGTAGGAAGATGCACTTGAACCTGGAGATTTGGGACCCATGGGATGGGTACCACGCAGTATTACTTTAAAGGGTCTGCGTTTGCTCACCCAACCTCACCCAACCTTTCATCCCCAAGAGTGTCCACCCTTATGTCTCATCCAGCTGTGGGTCTAGATATGGTCAATCCAGGTTGCATCACAGCCTCTGAACGAATTTTGTAAGAATTTCTCTCTCTTTCACTGTCTTTGTTTTACGGGTTTTTAAAAGTAATTTATTTTTATAATGGGGTTTAGCTGCTTTTCATGGCTGTGTTTATGCGGCTTTACACCCACTTGACTCACTTCCAGACAGATATCAATACATAAGTTTTAAGATTCTTACTAGTCACATATATTCTTGTGCGGTGAATAGGGGGTGTTGAGTCCAGTTCACTGAGCAAGGAGTAGGTCTTGTGTATTACATATTGGGTGTATGGAACGGTATCTGAGCGAATTTGAAACCCTTGTTTTATGCATCACCCCACCTCACCTTTCCCGTTAAGCAGCCATAGTGTGTTTTCTAAACGTGTGACTCTGTTCTGTTTTGTAATTCAGTTCAAGTGTAGCGGTTTTTACATTCCCTCTATAAGTGATAGCATATGATAAGTGTCTATTTCTGTGTGACTTATTTCACTTAGAATCGTCGTACCTAAATCCACTCATCTTGCTTCTACTAGCCTTATGACATTGATTTCATGTCTGAGTGATATTCCATTGTACATAAGGACCACAACTTCTTTATCCATTTTTCTCTTTCCTGGGATATTTAAGGTGTCATGAAGTGGAGGTTCTTGTCAACAGAGCAGCCCTAAACTTTGGGGTGCCTGTGTCTTGCTGATTTTTAGTTTTCCCAATTTATACGCCCATGAGTGGACGTGCCCTATGCTCCCTAAGCTGTGTTTTTTCGATGTTTCAGGACACACCGTACACTTCTCCAGAGTGGCTGTTGGCAATTTACATCTCGCCCATCAGCGTAGCAAGGCTGCCATTTCTCCATTGCCTGTCCTGCATTTCTGGTTTTGACACTTTTTGCAGCATGACCCTTTTGACCGATGGGAAGCGAGACATCTTTGTCGCGCTGATTTGCCTTTCCAGGTTGCTTGGTTGGCCAAAAAGGGCGTATGCGTTTTTTCCTGAATATATTCAGGAAAAAACGCATACGCCCTTTTTGGCCAAGGGCATCATTCTCGACGTTTTGCCGCTTTTCATGTGCTTTAAAGGTGATTCGAATCTACCTCCTGAAATCTGTTTCCTGCAATTCTGCCTTGCTTTCAAATCCTCTTCGTTGCCTTCCCTCAATATATCTGTGGATGAGAGTTATCATTTATAACTCTGCGGGTTTGTGAATTGCAGTGTCCCTGAGCTCCATTTTTCAACTCGCTTTTTAGGGAGCTGGCCGCAAAAGCGCGGGATTGCCTCAGGCCCTATTCTGCTTCTGGGCGGCAGGCTGAGCCTGTGGTTAATTCTTCTTCCTGATGGGAAAATAGAGTGACCTGTGCCTGTCCCAAAACCTAGATCTAGTCTCTCATTGGTTGCTCCTCTTCCCGTTCATCCTCAGGACAAATTGCAACCTGTAGGAAACAGGAGCTTAAAGGTGCTGATTCTCCAAGTAGGGAGATTGTTGTAAAGTAGCTGGAAAGGCGAACCCGAGCACAAGGAGATGAGAAATGAGGTGCGTATTAGAAACCTTTCAAAATCACACAGTGTACCATCTTCTGGGTTTCTCATGCATGTTTTCGATGTAGGAAGATGCCCTTGAACCTGGAGATTTGGGACCTATGGGATGGGTACCACGCAGTATTACTTTAAATGGTCTGCGTTTGCTCACCCAACCTCACCCAAACTTTCAGCCCCAAGAGTGTCCACCCTTATGTCTCATCCAGCTGTGGGTCTAGATATGGTCAATCCAGGTTGCATCACAGCCTCTGAACGAATTTTGTAAGAATTTCTCTCTCTTTCACTGTCTTTGTTTTACAGGATTTTAAAAGTAATTTATTTTTATAATGGGGTTTAGCTGCTTTTCACGGCTGTGTTTATGCAGCTTTACCCCCACTTGACTCACTTCCAGACAGATATCAATACATAGGTTTTAAGATTCTTACTAGTCACATATATTCTTGTGCGGTGAATGGGGGTGTTGAGTCCAGTTCACTGAGCAAGGAGTACGTCTTGTCTATTACATATTGGGTGTATGGAACGGTATCTGAGCGAATTTGAAACCCTTGTTTTATGCATCACCCCACCTCACCTTTCCCGTTAAGCAGCCATAGTGTGTTTTCTAAACGTGTGACTCTGTTCTGTTTTGTAATTCAGTTCAAGTGTAGCGCTTTTTACATTCCCTCTATAAGTGATAGCTTATGATAAGTGTCTTTTTCTGTGTGACTTATTACACTTAGAATCGTCGTACCTAAATCCACTCATCTTGCTTCTACTAGCCTTATGACATTGATTTCATGTCTGAGTGATATTCCATTGTACATAAGGACCACAACTTCTTTATCCATTTTTCTCTTTCCTGGGATATTTAAGGTGTCATGAAGTGGAGGTTCTTGTCAACAGAGCAGCCCTAAACTTTGGGGTGCCTGTGTCTTGCTGATTTTTAGTTTTCCCAATTTATACGCCCATGAGTGGACGTGCCCTATGCTCCTAGAGCTGTGTTTTTTCGATGTTTCAGGACACACCGTACACTTCTCCAGAGTGGCGGTTGGCAATTTACATCCCGCCCATCAGTGTAGCAAGGCTGCCATTTCTCCATGGCCTGTCCTGCATTTCTGGTTTTGACACTTTTTGCAGCATGAACATTTGACCGATGGGAAGCGAGACTTCTTTGTAGTGCTGATTTGCCTTTCCAGGTTGCTTGGTTGGCCAAAAAGGGCGTATGCGTTTTTTCCTGAATATATTCAGAAAAAACGCATACGCCCTTTTTGGCCAAGGGCATCATTGTCGACCTTTTGCCTCTTTTCATGTGCTTTAAAGGCGATTCGAATCTACCTCCTGAAATCTGTTTCCTGCAATTCTGCCTTGCTTTCAAATCCTCTTTATTGCCTTCCCTCAATATATCTGTGGATGAGAGTTATCATTTATAACTCTGCGGGTTTGTGAATTGCAGTGTCCCTGAGCTCCATTTTTCAACTCGCTTTTTTGGGAGCTGGCCGCAAAAGCGCGGGATTGCCTCAGGCCCTATTCTGCTTCTGGGCGGCAGGCTGAGCCTGTGGTTAATTCTTCTTCCTGATGGGAAAATAGAGTGACCTGTGCATGTGCCAACACCTAGATCTAGTCTCTCATTGGTTGCCCCTCTTCCCGTTCATCCTCAGGACAAATTGCAACCTGTAGGGAACAGGAGCTTAAAGGTGCTGATTCTCCAAGTAGGGAGATTGCTAGTAAAGTAGCTGGAAAGGCGAACCCGAGCACAAGGAGATGAGAAATGAGGTGCGTATTAGAAACCTTTCAAAATCACACGGTGTACCATCTTCTGGGTTTCTCATGCATGTTTTCGATGTAGGAAGATGCCCTTGAACCTGGAGATTTGGGACCCATGGGATGGGTACCACGCAGTATTACTTTAAAGGGTCTGCGTTTGCTCACCCAACCTCACCCAAACTTTCAGCCCCAAGAGTGTCCACCCTTATGTCTCATCCAGCTGTGGGTCTAGATATGGTCAATCCAGGTTGCATCACAGCCTCTGAACGAATTTTGTAAGAATTTCTCTCTCTTTCACTGTCTTTGTTTTACGGGTTTTTAAAAGTAATTTATTTTTATAATGGGGTTTAGCTGCTTTTCATGGCTGTGTTTATGCGGCTTTACACCCACTTGACTCACTTCCAGACAGATATCAATACATAGGTTTTAAGATTCTTACTAGTCACATATATTCTTGTGCGGTGAATAGGGGGTGTTGAGTCCAGTTCACTGAGCAAGGAGTAGGTCTTGTCTATTACATATTGGGTGTATGGAACGGTATCTGAGCGAATTTGAAACCCTTGTTTTATGCATCACCCCACCTCACCTTTCCCGTTAAGCAGCCATAGTGTGTTTTCTAAACGTGTGACTCTGTTCTGTTTTGTAATTCAGTTCAAGTGTAGCGGTTTTTACATTCCCTCTATAAGTGATAGCTTATGATAAGTGTCTATTTCTGTGTGACTTATTTCACTTAGAATCGTCGTACCTAAATCCACTCATCTTGCTTCTACTAGCCTTATGACATTGATTTCATGTCTGAGTGATATTCCATTGTACATAAGGACCACAACTTCTTTATCCATTTTTCTCTTTCCTGGGATATTTAAGGTGTCATGAAGTGGAGGTTCTTGTCAACAGAGCAGCCCTAAACTTTGGGGTGCCTGTGTCTTGCTGATTTTTAGTTTTCCCAATTTATACGCCCATGAGTGGACGTGCCCTATGCTCCCTAAGCTGTGTTTTTTCGATGTTTCAGGACACACCGTACACTTATCCAGAGTGGCTGTTGGCAATTTACATCCCGCCCATCAGTGTAGCAAGGCTACCATTTCTCCATGGCCTGTCCTGCATTTCTGGTTTTGACACTTTTTGCAGCATGAACATTTGACCGATGGGAAGCGAGACTTCTTTGTAGTGCTGATTTGCCTTTCCAGGTTGCTTGGTTGGCCAAAAAGGGCGTATGCGTTTTTTGCTGAATATATTCAGGAAAAAACGCATACGCCCTTTTTGGCCAAGGGCATCATTGTCGACGTTTTGCCGCTTTTCATGTGCTTTAAAGGCGATTCGAATCTACCTCCTGAAATCTCTTTCCTGCAATTCTGCCTTGCTTTCAAATCCTCTTTGCTGCCTTCCCTCAATATATCTGTGGATGAGAGTTATCATTTATAACTCTGCGGGTTTGTGAATTGCAGTGTCCCTGAGCTCCATTTTTCAACTGTTTTTTTGGGAGCTGGCCGCAAAAGCACGGGATTGCCTCAGGCCCTATTCTGGTTCTGGGCGGCAGGCTAAGCCTGTGGTTAATTCTTCTTCCTGAGGGGAAGAAAGAGGGACCTGTGCCTGTCCCAACACCTAGATCTAGTCTCTCATTGGTTGCCCCTCTTCCCGTTCATCCTCAGGACAAATTGCAACCTGTAGGGAACAGGAGCTTAAAGCTGCTGATTCTCCAAGTAGGGAGATTGCTAGTAAAGTAGCTGGAAAGGCGAACCCGAGCACAAGGAGATGAGAAATGAGGTGCGTATTAGAAACCTTTCAAAATCACACGGTGTACCATCTACTGGGTTTCTCATGCATGTTTTCGATGTAGGAAGATGCACTTGAACCTGGAGATTTGGGACCCATGGGATGGGTACCACGCAGTATTACTTTAAAGGGTCTGCGTTTGCTCACCCAACCTCACCCAAACTTTCATCCCCAAGAGTGTCCACCCTTATGTCTCATCCAGCTGTGGGTCTAGATATGGTCAATCCAGGTTGCATCACAGCCTCTGAACGAATTTTGTAAGAATTTCTCTCTCTTTCACTGTCTTTGTTTTACGGGTTTTTAAAAGTAATTTATTTTTATAATGGGGTTTAGCTGCTTTTCATGGCTGTGTTTATGCGGCTTTACACCCACTTGACTCACTTCCAGACAGATATCAATACATAAGTTTTAAGATTCTTACTAGTCACATATATTCTTGTGCGGTGAATAGGGGGTGTTGAGTCCAGTTCACTGAGCAAGGAGTAGGTCTTGTGTATTACATATTGGGTGTATGGAACGGTATCTGAGCGAATTTGAAACCCTTGTTTTATGCATCACCCCACCTCACCTTTCCCGTTAAGCAGCCATAGTGTGTTTTCTAAACGTGTGACTCTGTTCTGTTTTGTAATTCAGTTCAAGTGTAGCGGTTTTTACATTCCCTCTATAAGTGATAGCTTATGATAAGTGTCTATTTCTGTGTGACTTATTTCACTTAGAATCGTCGTACCTAAATCCACTCATCTTGCTTCTACTAGCCTTATGACATTGATTTCATGTCTGAGTGATATTCCATTGTACATAAGGACCACAACTTCTTTATCCATTTTTCTCTTTCCTGGGATATTTAAGGTGTCATGAAGTGGAGGTTCTTGTCAACAGAGCAGCCCTAAACTTTGGGGTGCCTGTGTCTTGCTGATTTTTAGTTTTCCCAATTTATACGCCCATGAGTGGACGTGCCCTATGCTCCCTAAGCTGTGTTTTTTCGATGTTTCAGGACACACCGTACACTTCTCCAGAGTGGCTGTTGGCAATTTACATCCCGCCCATCAGCGTAGCAAGGCTGCCATTTCTCCATGGCCTGTCCTGCATTTCTGGTTTTGACACTTTTTGCAGCATGACCCTTTTGACCGATGGGAAGCGAGACATCTTTGTCGCGCTGATTTGCCTTTCCAGGTTGCTTGGTTGGCCAAAAAGGGCGTATGCGTTTTTTCCTGAATATATTCAGGAAAAAACGCATACGCCCTTTTTGGCCAAGGGCATCATTCTCGACGTTTTGCCGCTTTTCATGTGCTTTAAAGGTGATTCGAATCTACCTCCTGAAATCTGTTTCCTGCAATTCTGCCTTGCTTTCAAATCCTCTTCGTTGCCTTCCCTCAATATATCTGTGGATGAGAGTTATCATTTATAACTCTGCGGGTTTGTGAATTGCAGTGTCCCTGAGCTCCATTTTTCAACTCGCTTTTTAGGGAGCTGGCCGCAAAAGCGCGGGATTGCCTCAGGCCCTATTCTGCTTCTGGGCGGCAGGCTGAGCCTGTGGTTAATTCTTCTTCCTGATGGGAAAATAGAGTGACCTGTGCCTGTCCCAAAACCTAGATCTAGTCTCTCATTGGTTGCTCCTCTTCCCGTTCATCCTCAGGACAAATTGCAACCTGTAGGAAACAGGAGCTTAAAGGTGCTGATTCTCCAAGTAGGGAGATTGTTGTAAAGTAGCTGGAAAGGCGAACCCGAGCACAAGGAGATGAGAAATGAGGTGCGTATTAGAAACCTTTCAAAATCACACAGTGTACCATCTTCTGGGTTTCTCATGCATGTTTTCGATGTAGGAAGATGCCCTTGAACCTGGAGATTTGGGACCTATGGGATGGGTACCACGCAGTATTACTTTAAATGGTCTGCGTTTGCTCACCCAACCTCACCCAAACTTTCAGCCCCAAGAGTGTCCACCCTTATGTCTCATCCAGCTGTGGGTCTAGATATGGTCAATCCAGGTTGCATCACAGCCTCTGAACGAATTTTGTAAGAATTTCTCTCTCTTTCACTGTCTTTGTTTTACAGGATTTTAAAAGTAATTTATTTTTATAATGGGGTTTAGCTGCTTTTCACGGCTGTGTTTATGCAGCTTTACCCCCACTTGACTCACTTCCAGACAGATATCAATACATAGGTTTTAAGATTCTTACTAGTCACATATATTCTTGTGCGGTGAATGGGGGTGTTGAGTCCAGTTCACTGAGCAAGGAGTACGTCTTGTCTATTACATATTGGGTGTATGGAACGGTATCTGAGCGAATTTGAAACCCTTGTTTTATGCATCACCCCACCTCACCTTTCCCGTTAAGCAGCCATAGTGTGTTTTCTAAACGTGTGACTCTGTTCTGTTTTGTAATTCAGTTCAAGTGTAGCGCTTTTTACATTCCCTCTATAAGTGATAGCTTATGATAAGTGTCTTTTTCTGTGTGACTTATTACACTTAGAATCGTCATACCTAAATCCACTCATCTTGCTTCTACTAGCCTTATGACATTGATTTCATGTCTGAGTGATATTCCATTGTACATAAGGACCACAACTTCTTTATCCATTTTTCTCTTTCCTGGGATATTTAAGGTGTCATGAAGTGGAGGTTCTTGTCAACAGAGCAGCCCTAAACTTTGGGGTGCCTGTGTCTTGCTGATTTTTAGTTTTCCCAATTTATACGCCCATGAGTGGACGTGCCCTATGCTCCTAGAGCTGTGTTTTTTCGATGTTTCAGGACACACCGTACACTTCTCCAGAGTGGCGGTTGGCAATTTACATCCCGCCCATCAGTGTAGCAAGGCTGCCATTTCTCCATGGCCTGTCCTGCATTTCTGGTTTTGACACTTTTTGCAGCATGAACATTTGACCGATGGGAAGCGAGACTTCTTTGTAGTGCTGATTTGCCTTTCCAGGTTGCTTGGTTGGCCAAAAAGGGCGTATGCGTTTTTTCCTGAATATATTCAGAAAAAACGCATACGCCCTTTTTGGCCAAGGGCATCATTGTCGACCTTTTGCCTCTTTTCATGTGCTTTAAAGGCGATTCGAATCTACCTCCTGAAATCTGTTTCCTGCAATTCTGCCTTGCTTTCAAATCCTCTTTATTGCCTTCCCTCAATATATCTGTGGATGAGAGTTATCATTTATAACTCTGCGGGTTTGTGAATTGCAGTGTCCCTGAGCTCCATTTTTCAACTCGCTTTTTTGGGAGCTGGCCGCAAAAGCGCGGGATTGCCTCAGGCCCTATTCTGCTTCTGGGCGGCAGGCTGAGCCTGTGGTTAATTCTTCTTCCTGATGGGAAAATAGAGTGACCTGTGCATGTGCCAACACCTAGATCTAGTCTCTCATTGGTTGCCCCTCTTCCCGTTCATCCTCAGGACAAATTGCAACCTGTAGGGAACAGGAGCTTAAAGGTGCTGATTCTCCAAGTAGGGAGATTGCTAGTAAAGTAGCTGGAAAGGCGAACCCGAGCACAAGGAGATGAGAAATGAGGTGCGTATTAGAAACCTTTCAAAATCACACGGTGTACCATCTTCTGGGTTTCTCATGCATGTTTTCGATGTAGGAAGATGCCCTTGAACCTGGAGATTTGGGACCCATGGGATGGGTACCACGCAGTATTACTTTAAAGGGTCTGCGTTTGCTCACCCAACCTCACCCAAACTTTCAGCCCCAAGAGTGTCCACCCTTATGTCTCATCCAGCTGTGGGTCTAGATATGGTCAATCCAGGTTGCATCACAGCCTCTGAACGAATTTTGTAAGAATTTCTCTCTCTTTCACTGTCTTTGTTTTACGGGTTTTTAAAAGTAATTTATTTTTATAATGGGGTTTAGCTGCTTTTCATGGCTGTGTTTATGCGGCTTTACACCCACTTGACTCACTTCCAGACAGATATCAATACATAGGTTTTAAGATTCTTACTAGTCACATATATTCTTGTGCGGTGAATAGGGGGTGTTGAGTCCAGTTCACTGAGCAAGGAGTAGGTCTTGTCTATTACATATTGGGTGTATGGAACGGTATCTGAGCGAATTTGAAACCCTTGTTTTATGCATCACCCCACCTCACCTTTCCCGTTAAGCAGCCATAGTGTGTTTTCTAAACGTGTGACTCTGTTCTGTTTTGTAATTCAGTTCAAGTGTAGCGGTTTTTACATTCCCTCTATAAGTGATAGCTTATGATAAGTGTCTATTTCTGTGTGACTTATTTCACTTAGAATCGTCGTACCTAAATCCACTCATCTTGCTTCTACTAGCCTTATGACATTGATTTCATGTCTGAGTGATATTCCATTGTACATAAGGACCACAACTTCTTTATCCATTTTTCTCTTTCCTGGGATATTTAAGGTGTCATGAAGTGGAGGTTCTTGTCAACAGAGCAGCCCTAAACTTTGGGGTGCCTGTGTCTTGCTGATTTTTAGTTTTCCCAATTTATACGCCCATGAGTGGACGTGCCCTATGCTCCCTAAGCTGTGTTTTTTCGATGTTTCAGGACACACCGTACACTTATCCAGAGTGGCTGTTGGCAATTTACATCCCGCCCATCAGTGTAGCAAGGCTACCATTTCTCCATGGCCTGTCCTGCATTTCTGGTTTTGACACTTTTTGCAGCATGAACCTTTTGACCGATGGGAAGCGAGACTTCTTTGTAGTGCTGATTTGCCTTTCCAGGTTGCTTGGTTGGCCAAAAAGGGCGTATGCGTTTTTTGCTGAATATATTCAGGAAAAAACGCATACGCCCTTTTTGGCCAAGGGCATCATTGTCGACGTTTTGCCGCTTTTCATGTGCTTTAAAGGCGATTCGAATCTACCTCCTGAAATCTCTTTCCTGCAATTCTGCCTTGCTTTCAAATCCTCTTTGCTGCCTTCCCTCAATATATCTGTGGATGAGAGTTATCATTTATAACTCTGCGGGTTTGTGAATTGCAGTGTCCCTGAGCTCCATTTTTCAACTGTTTTTTTGGGAGCTGGCCGCAAAAGCACGGGATTGCCTCAGGCCCTATTCTGGTTCTGGGCGGCAGGCTAAGCCTGTGGTTAATTCTTCTTCCTGAGGGGAAGAAAGAGGGACCTGTGCCTGTCCCAACACCTAGATCTAGTCTCTCATTGGTTGCCCCTCTTCCCGTTCATCCTCAGGACAAATTGCAACCTGTAGGGAACAGGAGCTTAAAGGTGCTGATTCTCCAAGTAGGGAGATTGCTAGTAAAGTAGCTGGAAAGGCGAACCCGAGCACAAGGAGATGAGAAATGAGGTGCGTATTAGAAACCTTTCAAAATCACACGGTGTACCATCTACTGGGTTTCTCATGCATGTTTTCGATGTAGGAAGATGCACTTGAACCTGGAGATTTGGGACCCATGGGATGGGTACCACGCAGTATTACTTTAAAGGGTCTGCGTTTGCTCACCCAACCTCACCCAAACTTTCATCCCCAAGAGTGTCCACCCTTATGTCTCATCCAGCTGTGGGTCTAGATATGGTCAATCCAGGTTGCATCACAGCCTCTGAACGAATTTTGTAAGAATTTCTCTCTCTTTCACTGTCTTTGTTTTACGGGTTTTTAAAAGTAATTTATTTTTATAATGGGGTTTAGCTGCTTTTCATGGCTGTGTTTATGCGGCTTTACACCCACTTGACTCACTTCCAGACAGATATCAATACATAAGTTTTAAGATTCTTACTAGTCACATATATTCTTGTGCGGTGAATAGGGGGTGTTGAGTCCAGTTCACTGAGCAAGGAGTAGGTCTTGTGTATTACATATTGGGTGTATGGAACGGTATCTGAGCGAATTTGAAACCCTTGTTTTATGCATCACCCCACCTCACCTTTCCCGTTAAGCAGCCATAGTGTGTTTTCTAAACGTGTGACTCTGTTCTGTTTTGTAATTCAGTTCAAGTGTAGCGGTTTTTACATTCCCTCTATAAGTGATAGCTTATGATAAGTGTCTATTTCTGTGTGACTTATTTCACTTAGAATCGTCGTACCTAAATCCACTCATCTTGCTTCTACTAGCCTTATGACATTGATTTCATGTCTGAGTGATATTCCATTGTACATAAGGACCACAACTTCTTTATCCATTTTTCTCTTTCCTGGGATATTTAAGGTGTCATGAAGTGGAGGTTCTTGTCAACAGAGCAGCCCTAAACTTTGGGGTGCCTGTGTCTTGCTGATTTTTAGTTTTCCCAATTTATACGCCCATGAGTGGACGTGCCCTATGCTCCCTAAGCTGTGTTTTTTCGATGTTTCAGGACACACCGTACACTTCTCCAGAGTGGCTGTTGGCAATTTACATCCCGCCCATCAGCGTAGCAAGGCTGCCATTTCTCCATGGCCTGTCCTGCATTTCTGGTTTTGACACTTTTTGCAGCATGACCCTTTTGACCGATGGGAAGCGAGACATCTTTGTCGCGCTGATTTGCCTTTCCAGGTTGCTTGGTTGGCCAAAAAGGGCGTATGCGTTTTTTCCTGAATATATTCAGGAAAAAACGCATACGCCCTTTTTGGCCAAGGGCATCATTCTCGACGTTTTGCCGCTTTTCATGTGCTTTAAAGGTGATTCGAATCTACCTCCTGAAATCTGTTTCCTGCAATTCTGCCTTGCTTTCAAATCCTCTTCGTTGCCTTCCCTCAATATATCTGTGGATGAGAGTTATCATTTATAACTCTGCGGGTTTGTGAATTGCAGTGTCCCTGAGCTCCATTTTTCAACTCGCTTTTTTGGGAGCTGGCCGCAAAAGCGCGGGATTGCCTCAGGCCCTATTCTGCTTCTGGGCGGCAGGCTGAGCCTGTGGTTAATTCTTCTTCCTGATGGGAAAATAGAGTGACCTGTGCCTGTCCCAACACCTAGATCTAGTCTCTCATTGGTTGCCCCTCTTCCCGTTCATCCTCAGGACAAATTGCAACCTGTAGGAAACAGGAGCTTAAAGGTGCTGATTCTCCAAGTAGGGAGATTGTTGTAAAGTAGCTGGAAAGGCGAACCCGAGCACAAGGAGATGAGAAATGAGGTGCGTATTAGAAACCTTTCAAAATCACACAGTGTACCATCTTCTGGGTTTCTCATGCATGTTTTCGATGTAGGAAGATGCCCTTGAACCTGGAGATTTGGGACCCATGGAATGGGTACCACGCAGTATTACTTTAAATGGTCTGCGTTTGCTCACCCAACCTCACCCAAACTTTCAGCCCCAAGAGTGTCCACCCTTATGTCTCATCCAGCTGTGGGTCTAGATATGGTCAATCCAGGTTGCATCACAGCCTCTGAACGAATTTTGTAAGAATTTCTCTCTCTTTCACTGTCTTTGTTTTACGGGTTTTTAAAAGTAATTTATTTTTATAATGGGGTTTAGCTGCTTTTCACGGCTGTGTTTATGCAGCTTTACACCCACTTGACTCACTTCCAGACAGATATCAATACATAGGTTTTAAGATTCTTACTAGTCACATATATTCTTGTGCGGTGAATGGGGGTGTTGAGTCCAGTTCACTGAGCAAGGAGTAGGTCTTGTCTATTACATATTGGGTGTATGGAACGGTATCTGAGCGAATTTGAAACCCTTGTTTTATGCATCACCCCACCTCACCTTTCCCGTTAAGCAGCCATAGTGTGTTTTCTAAACGTGTGACTCTGTTCTGTTTTGTAATTCAGTTCAAGTGTAGCGCTTTTTACATTCCCTCTATAAGTGATAGCTTATGATAAGTGTCTTTTTCTGTGTGACTTATTACACTTAGAATCGTCGTACCTAAATCCACTCATCTTGCTTCTACTAGCCTTATGACATTGATTTCATGTCTGAGTGATATTCCATTGTACATAAGGACCACAACTTCTTTATCCATTTTTCTCTTTCCTGGGATATTTAAGGTGTCATGAAGTGGAGGTTCTTGTCAACAGAGCAGCCCTAAACTTTGGGGTGCCTGTGTCTTGCTGATTTTTAGTTTTCCCAATTTATACGCCCATGAGTGGACGTGCCCTATGCTCCTAGAGCTGTGTTTTTTCGATGTTTCAGGACACACCGTACACTTCTCCAGAGTGGCTGTTGGCAATTTACATCCCGCCCATCAGTGTAGCAAGGCTGCCATTTCTCCATGGCCTGTCCTGCATTTCTGGTTTTGACACTTTTTGCAGCATGAACCTTTTGACCGATGGGAAGCGAGACTTCTTTGTAGTGCTGATTTGCCTTTCCAGGTTGCTTGGTTGGCCAAAAAGGGCGTATGCGTTTTTTCCTGAATATATTCAGGAAAAAACGCATACGCCCTTTTTGGCCAAGGGCATCATTGTCGACCTTTTGCCTCTTTTCATGTGCTTTAAAGGCGATTCGAATCTACCTCCTGAAATCTGTTTCCTGCAATTCTGCCTTGCTTTCAAATCCTCTTTGTTGCCTTCCCTCAATATATCTGTGGATGAGAGTTATCATTTATAACTCTGCGGGTTTGTGAATTGCAGTGTCCCTGAGCTCCATTTTTCAACTCGCTTTTTTGGGAGCTGGCCGCAAAAGCGCGGGATTGCCTCAGGCCCTATTCTGCTTCTGGGCGGCAGGCTGAGCCTGTGGTTAATTCTTCTTCCTGATGGGAAAATAGAGTGACCTGTGCATGTGCCAACACCTAGATCTAGTCTCTCATTGGTTGCCCCTCTTCCCGTTCATCCTCAGGACAAATTGCAACCTGTAGGGAACAGGAGCTTAAAGGTGCTGATTCTCCAAGTAGGGAGATTGCTAGTAAAGTAGCTTGAAAGGCGAACACGAGCACAAGGAGATGAGAAATGAGGTGCGTATTAGAAACCTTTCAAAATCACACGGTGTACCATCTTCTGGGTTTCTCATGCATGTTTTCGATGAAGGAAGATGCCCTTGAACCTGGAGATTTGGGACCCATGGGATGGGTACCACGCAGTATTACTTTAAAGGGTCTGCGTTTGCTCACCCAACCTCACCCAAACTTTCAGCCCCAAGAGTGTCCACACTTATGTCTCATCCAGCTGTGGGTCTAGATATGGTCAATCCAGGTTGCATCACAGCCTCTGAACGAATTTTGTAAGAATTTCTCTCTCTTTCACTGTCTTTGTTTTACGGGTTTTTAAAAGTAATTTATTTTTATAATGGGGTTTAGCTGCTTTTCATGGCTGTGTTTATGCGGCTTTACACACACTTGACTCACTTCCAGACAGATATCAATACATAGGTTTTAAGATTCTTACTAGTCACATATATTCTTGTGCGGTGAATAGGGGGTGTTGAGTCCAGTTCACTGAGCAAGGAGTAGGTCTTGTCTATTACATATTGGGTGTATGGAACGGTATCTGAGCGAATTTGAAACCCTTTATTTATGCATCACCCCACCTCACCTTTCCCGTTAAGCAGCCATAGTGTGTTTTCTAAACGTGTGACTCTGTTCTGTTTTGTAATTCAGTTCAAGTGTAGCGGTTTTTACATTCCCTCTATAAGTGATAGCTTATGATAAGTGTCTATTTCTGTGTGACTTATTTCACTTAGAATCGTCGTACCTAAATCCACTCATCTTGCTTCTACTAGCCTTATGACATTGATTTCATGTCTGAGTGATATTCCATTGTACATAAGGACCACAACTTCTTTATCCATTTTTCTCTTTCCTGGGATATTTAAGGTGTCATGAAGTGGAGGTTCTTGTCAACAGAGCAGCCCTAAACTTTGGGGTGCCTGTGTCTTGCTGATTTTTAGTTTTCCCAATTTATACGCCCATGAGTGGACGTGCCCTATGCTCCTAGAGCTGTGTTTTTTCGATGTTTCAGGACACACCGTACACTTCTCCAGAGTGGCTGTTGGCAATTTACATCCCGCCCATCAGTGTAGCAAGGCTACCATTTCTCCATGGCCTGTCCTGCATTTCTGGTTTTGACACTTTTTGCAGCATGAACATTTGACCGATGGGAAGCGAGACTTCTTTGTAGTGCTGATTTGCCTTTCCAGGTTACTTGGTTGGCCAAAAAGGGCGTATGCGTTTTTTCCTGAATATATTCAGGAAAAAACGCATACGCCCTTTTTGGCCAAGGGCATCATTGTCGACCTTTTGCCTCTTTTCATGTGCTTTAAAGGCGATTCGAATCTACCTCCTGAAATCTGTTTCCTGCAATTCTGCCTTGCTTTCAAATCCTCTTTGTTGCCTTCCCTCAATATATCTGTGGATGAGAGTTATCATTCATAACTCTGCGGTTTTGTGAATTGCAGTGTCCCTGAGCTCCATTTTTCAACTCGCTTTTTTGGGAGCTGTCCGCAAAAGCGCGGGATTGCCTCAGGCCCTATTCTGCTTCTGGGCGGCAGGCTGAGCCTGTGGTTAATTCTTCTTCCTGATGGGAAAATAGAGTGACCTGTGCATGTCCCAACACCTAGATCTAGTCTCTGATTGGTTGTCCCTCTTCCCGTTCATCCTCAGGACAAATTGCAACCTGTAGGGAACAGGAGCTTAAAGGTGCTGATTCTCCAAGTAGGGAGATTGCTAGTAAAGTAGCTGGAAAGGCGAACCCGAGCACAAGGAGATGAGAAATGAGGTGCGTATTAGAAACCTTTCAAAATTACACGGTGTACCATCTTCTGGGTTTCTCATGCAGGTTTTCAATGTAGGAAGATGCCCTTGAACCTGGAGATTTGGGACCCATGGGATGGGTACCACGCAGTATTACTTTAAAGGGTCTGCATTTGCTCACCCAACCTCACCCAACCTTTCAGCCCCAAGAGTGTCCACCCTTATGTCTCATCCAGCTGTGGGTCTAGATATGGTCAATCCAGGTTGCATCACAGCCTCTGAACGAATTTTGTAAGAATTTCTCTCTCTTTCACTGTCTTTGTTTTACGGGTTTTTAAAAGTAATTTATTTTTATAATGGGTTTTAGCTGCTTTTCATGGCTGTGTTTATGCGGCTTTACACCCACTTGACTCACTTCCAGACAGATATCAATACATAGGTTTTAAGATTCTTACTAGTCACATATATTCTTGTGCGGTGAATAGGGGGTGTTGAGTCCAGTTCACTGAGCAAGGAGTAGGTCTTCTCTATTACATATTGGGTGTATGGAACTGTATCTGAGCGAATTTGAAACCCTTGTTTTATGCATCACCCCACCTCACCTTTCCCGTTAAGCAGCCATAGTGTGTTTTCTAAACGTGTGACTCTGTTCTGTTTTGTAATTCAGTTCAAGTGTAGCGGTTTTTACATTCCCTCTATAAGTGATAGCTTATGATAAGTGTCTATTTCTGTGTGACTTATTTCACTTAGAATCGTCGTACCTAAATCCACTCATCTTGCTTCTACTAGCCTTATGACATTGATTTCATGTCTGAGTGATATTCCATTGTACATAAGGACCACAACTTCTTTATCCATTTTTCTCTTTCCTGGGATATTTAAGGTGTCATGAAGTGGAGGTTCTTGTCAACAGAGCAGCCCTAAACTTTGGGGTGCCTGTGTCTTGCTGATTTTTAGTTTTCCCAATTTATACGCCCATGAGTGGACGTGCCCTATGCTCCTAGAGCTGTGTTTTTTCGATGTTTCAGGACACACCGTACACTTCTCCAGAGTGGCTGTTGGCAATTTACATCCCGCCCATCAGTGTAGCAAGGCTGCCATTTCTCCATGGCCTGTCCTGCATTTCTGGTTTTGACACTTTTTGCAGCATGACCATTTTGACCGATGGGAAGCGAGACTTCTTTGGAGCGCGGATTTGCCTTTCCAGGTTGCTTGGTTGGCCAAAAAGGGCGTATGCGTTTTTTCCTGAATATATTCAGGAAAAAACGCATACGCCCTTTTTGGCCAAGGGCATCATTGTCGAAGTTTTGCCGCTTTTCATGTGTTTTAAACGCGATTTGAATATACCTCCTGAAATCTGTTTCCTGCAATTCTGCCTTGCTTTCAAATCCTCTTCGTTGCCTTCCCTCAATATATCTGTGGATGAGAGTTATCATTTATAACTCTGCGGGTTTGTGAATTGCAGTGTCCCTGAGCTCCATTTTTCAACTGTTTTTTTGGGAGCTGGCCGCAAAAGCACGGGATTGCCTCAGGCCCTATTCTGGTTCTGGGCGGCAGGCTAAGCCTGTGGTTAATTCTTCTTCCTGAGGGGAAGAAAGAGTGACCTGTGCCTGTCCCAACACCTAGATCTAGTCTCTCATTGGTTGCCCCTCTTCCCGTTCATCCTCAGGACAAATTGCAACCTGCAGGGAACAGGAGCTTAAAGGTGCTGATTCTCCAAGTAGGGAGATTGCTAGTAAAGTAGCTGGAAAGGCGAACCCGAGCACAAGGAGATGAGAAATGAGGTGCGTATTAGAAACCTTTCAAAATCACACGGTGTACCATCTTCTGGGTTTCTCATGCATGTTTTCGATGTAGGAAGATGCCCTTGAACCTGGAGATTTGGGACCCATGGGATGGGTACCACGCAGTATTACTTTAAAGGGTCTGCGTTTGCTCACCCAACCTCACCCAACCTTTCAGCCCCAAGAGTGTCCACCCTTATGTCTCATCCAGCTGTGGGTCTAGATATGGTCAATCCAGGTTGCATCACAGCCTCTGAACGAATTTTGTAAGAATTTCTCTCTCTTTCACTGTCTTTGTTTTACGGGTTTTTAAAAGTAATTTATTTTTATAATGGGGTTTAGCTGCTTTTCATGGCTGTGTTTATGCGGCTTTACACCCACTTGACTCACTTCCAGACAGATATCAATACATAGGTTTTAAGATTCTTACTAGTCACATATATTCTTGTGCGGTGAATAGGGGGTGTTGAGTCCAGTTCACTGAGCAAGGAGTAGGTCTTGTCTATTACATATTGGGTGTATGGAACGGTATCTGAGCGAATTTGAAACCCTTGTTTTATGCATCACCCCACCTCACCTTTCCCGTTAAGCAGCCATAGTGTGTTTTCTAAACGTGTGACTCTGTTCTGTTTTGTAATTCAGTTCAAGTGTAGCGGTTTTTACATTCCCTCTATAAGTGATAGCTTATGATAAGTGTCTATTTCTGTGTGACTTATTTCACTTAGAATCGTCGTACCTAAATCCACTCATCTTGCTTCTACTAGCCTTATGACATTGATTTCATGTCTGAGTGATATTCCATTGTACATAAGGACCACAACTTCTTTATCCATTTTTCTCTTTCCTGGGATATTTAAGGTGTCATGAAGTGGAGGTTCTTGTCAACAGAGCAGCCCTAAACTTTGGGGTGCCTGTGTCTTGCTGATTTTTAGTTTTCCCAATTTATACGCCCATGAGTGGACGTGCCCTATGCTCCCTAAGCTGTGTTTTTTCGATGTTTCAGGACACACCGTACACTTATCCAGAGTGGCTGTTGGCAATTTACATCCCGCCCATCAGCGTAGCAAGGCTGCCATTTCTCCATGGCCTGTCCTGCATTTCTGGTTTTGACACTTTTTGCAGCATGACCCTTTTGACCGATGGGAAGCGAGACATCTTTGTCGCGCTGATTTGCCTTTCCAGGTTGCTTGGTTGGCCAAAAAGGGCGTATGCGTTTTTTCCTGAATATATTCAGGAAAAAACGCATACGCCCTTTTTGGCCAAGGGCATCATTCTCGACGTTTTGCCGCTTTTCATGTGCTTTAAAGGTGATTCGAATCTACCTCCTGAAATCTGTTTCCTGCAATTCTGCCTTGCTTTCAAATCCTCTTCGTTGCCTTCCCTCAATATATCTGTGGATGAGAGTTATCATTTATAACTCTGCGGGTTTGTGAATTGCAGTGTCCCTGAGCTCCATTTTTCAACTCGCTTTTTTGGGAGCTGGCCGCAAAAGCGCGGGATTGCCTCAGGCCCTATTCTGCTTCTGGGCGGCAGGCTGAGCCTGTGGTTAATTCTTCTTCCTGATGGGAAAATAGAGTGACCTGTGCCTGTCCCAACACCTAGATCTAGTCTCTCATTGGTTGCCCCTCTTCCCGTTCATCCTCAGGACAAATTGCAACCTGTAGGGAACAGGAGCTTAAAGGTGCTGATTCTCCAAGTAGGGAGATTGCTAGTAAAGTAGCTGGAAAGGCGAACCCGAGCACAAGGAGATGAGAAATGAGGTGCGTATTAGAAACCTTTCAAAATCACACGGTGTACCATCTTCTGGGTTTCTCATGCATGTTTTCGATGTAGGAAGATGCCCTTGAACCTGGAGATTTGGGACCCATGGGATGGGTACCACGCAGTATTACTTTAAATGGTCTGCGTTTGCTCACCCAACCTCACCCAAACTTTCAGCCCCAAGAGTGTCCACCCTTATGTCTCATCCAGCTGTGGGTCTAGATATGGTCAATCCAGGTTGCATCACAGCCTCTGAACGAATTTTGTAAGAATTTCTCTCTCTTTCACTGTCTTTGTTTTACGGGTTTTTAAAAGTAATTTATTTTTATAATGGGGTTTAGCTGCTTTTCACGGCTGTGTTTATGCGGCTTTACACCCACTTGACTCACTTCCAGACAGATATCAATACATAGGTTTTAAGATTCTTACTAGTCACATATATTCTTGTGCGGTGAATAGGGGGTGTTGAGTCCAGTTCACTGAGCAAGGAGTAGGTCTTGTCTATTACATAGTGGGTGTATGGAACGATATCTGAGCGAATTTGAAACCCTTGTTTTATGCATCACCCCACCTCACCTTTCCCGTTAAGCAGCCATAGTGTGTTTTCTAAACGTGTGACTCTGTTCTGTTTTGTAATTCAGTTCAAGTGTAGCGGTTTTTACATTCCCTCTATAAGTGATAGCTTATGATAAGTGTCTATTTCTGTGTGACTTATTTCACTTAGAATCGTCGTACCTAAATCCACTCATCTTGCTTCTACTAGCCTTATGACATTGATTTCATGTCTGAGTGATATTCCATTGTACATAAGGACCACAACTTCTTTATCCATTTTTCTCTTTCCTGGGATATTTAAGGTGTCATGAAGTGGAGGTTCTTGTCAACAGAGCAGCCCTAAACTTTGGGGTGCCTGTGTCTTGCTGATTTTTAGTTTTCCCAATTTATACGCCCATGAGTGGACGTGCCCTATGCTCCCTAAGCTGTGTTTTTTCGATGTTTCAGGACACACCGTACACTTCTCCAGAGTGGCTGTTGGCAATTTACATCCCGCCCATCAGCGTAGCAAGGCTGCCATTTCTCCATGGCCTGTCCTGCATTTCTGGTTTTGACACTTTTTGCAGCATGACCCTTTTGACCGATGGGAAGCGAGACATCTTTGTAGCGCTGATTTGCCTTTCCAGGTTGCTTGGTTGGCCAAAAAGGGCGTATGCGTTTTTTCCTGAATATATTCAGGAAAAAACGCATACGCCCTTTTTGGCCAAGGGCATCATTCTCGACGTTTTGCTGCTTTTCATGTGCTTTAAAGGTGATTCGAATCTACCTCCTGAAATCTGTTTCCTGCAATTCTGCCTTGCTTTCAAATCCTCTTCGTTGCCTTCCCTCAATATATCTGTGGATGAGAGTTATCATTTATAACTCTGCGGGTTTGTGAATTGCAGTGTCCCTGAGCTCCATTTTTCAACTCGCTTTTTTGGGAGCTGGCCGCAAAAGCGCGGGATTGCCTCAGGCCCTATTCTGCTTCTGGGCGGCAGGCTGAGCCTGTGGTTAATTCTTCTTCCTGATGGGAAAATAGAGTGACCTGTGCCTGTCCCAACACCTAGATCTAGTCTCTCATTGGTTGCTCCTCTTCCCGTTCATCCTGAGGACAAATTGCAACCTGTAGGAAACAGGAGCTTAAAGGTGCTGATTCTCCAAGTAGGGAGATTTTTGTAAAGTAGCTGGAAAGGCGAACCCGAACACAAGGAGATGAGAAATGAGGTGCGTATTAGAAACCTTTCAAAATCACACAGTGTACCATCTTCTGGGTTTCTCATGCATGTTTTCGATGTAGGAAGATGCCCTTGAACCTGGAGATTTGGGACCCATGGGATGGGTACCACGCAGTATTACTTTAAATGGTCTGCGTTTGCTCACCCAACCTCACCCAAACTTTCAGCCCGAAGAGTGTCCACCCTTATGTCTCATCCAGCTGTGGGTCTAGATATGGTCAATCCAGGTTGCATCACAGCCTCTGAACGAATTTTGTAAGAATTTCTCTCTCTTTCACTGTCTTTGTTTTACGGGTTTTTAAAAGTAATTTATTTTTATAATGGGGTTTAGCTGCTTTTCACGGCTGTGTTTATGCGGCTTTACACCCACTTGACTCACTTCCAGACAGATATCAATACATAGGTTTTAAGATTCTTACTAGTCACATATATTCTTGTGCGGTGAATAGGGGGTGTTGAGTCCAGTTCACTGAGCAAGGAGTAGGTCTTGTCTATTACATATTGGGTGTATGGAACGGTATCTGAGCGAATTTGAAACCATTTATTTATGCATCACCCCACCTCACCTTTCCCGTTAAGCAGCCATAGTGTGTTTTCTAAACGTGTGACTCTGTTCTGTTTTGTAATTCAGTTCAAGTGTAGCGGTTTTTACATTCCCTCTATAAGTGATAGCTTATGATAAGTGTCTATTTCTGTGTGACTTATTTCACTTAGAATCGTCGTACCTAAATCCACTCATCTTGCTTCTACTAGCCTTATGACATTGATTTCATGTCTGAGTGATATTCCATTGTACATAAGGACCACAACTTCTTTATCCATTTTTCTCTTTCCTGGGATATTTAAGGTGTCATGAAGTGGAGGTTCTTGTCAACAGAGCAGCCCTAAACTTTGGGGTGCCTGTGTCTTGCTGATTTTTAGTTTTCCCAATTTATACGCCCATGAGTGGACGTGCCCTATGCTCCTAGAGCTGTGTTTTTTCGATGTTTCAGGACACACCGTACACTTCTCCAGAGTGGCTGTTGGCAATTTACATCCCGCCCATCAGTGTAGCAAGGCTACCATTTCTCCATGGCCTGTCCTGCATTTCTGGTTTTGACACTTTTTGCAGCATGAACATTTGACCGATGGGAAGCGAGACTTCTTTGTAGTGCTGTTTTGCCTTTCCAGGTTGCTTGGTTGGCCAAAAAGGGCGTATGCGTTTTTTCCTGAATATATTCAGGAAAAAACGCATACGCCCTTTTTGGCCAAGGGCATCATTGTCGACCTTTTGCCTCTTTTCATGTGCTTTAAAGGCGATTCGAATCTACCTCCTGAAATCTGTTTCCTGCAATTCTGCCTTGCTTTCAAATCCTCTTTGTTGCCTTCCCTCAATATATCTGTGGATGAGAGTTATCATTCATAACTCTGCGGTTTTGTGAATTGCAGTGTCCCTGAGCTCCATTTTTCAACTCGCTTTTTTGGGAGCTGTCCGCAAAAGCGCGGGATTGCCTCAGGCCCTATTCTGCTTCTGGGCGGCAGGCTGAGCCTGTGGTTAATTCTTCTTCCTGATGGGAAAATAGAGTGACCTGTGCATGTCCCAACACCTAGATCTAGTCTCTGATTGGTTGTCCCTCTTCCCGTTCATCCTCAGGACAAATTGCAACCTGTAGGGAACAGGAGCTTAAAGGTGCTGATTCTCCAAGTAGGGAGATTGCTAGTAAAGTAGCTGGAAAGGCGAACCCGAGCACAAGGAGATGAGAAATGAGGTGCGTATTAGAAACCTTTCAAAATTACACGGTGTACCATCTTCTGGGTTTCTCATGCAGGTTTTCGATGTAGGAAGATGCCCTTGAACCTGGAGATTTGGGACCCATGGGATGGGTACCAGGCAGTATTCCTTTAAAGGGTCTGCGTTTGCTCACCCAACCTCACCCAACCTTTCAGCCCCAAGAGTGTCCACCCTTATGTCTCATCCAGCTGTGGGTCTAGATATGGTCAATCCAGGTTGCATCACAGCCTCTGAACGAATTTTGTAAGAATTTCTCTCTCTTTCACTGTCTTTGTTTTACGGGTTTTTAAAAGTAATTTATTTTTATAATGGGTTTTAGCTGCTTTTCATGGCTGTGTTTATGCGGCTTTACACCCACTTGACTCACTTCCAGACAGATATCAATACATAGGTTTTAAGATTCTTACTAGTCACATATATTCTTGTGCGGTGAATAGGGGGTGTTGAGTCCAGTTCACTGAGCAAGGAGTAGGTCTTGTCTATTACATATTGGGTGTATGGAACTGTATCTGAGCGAATTTGAAACCCTTGTTTTATGCATCACCCCACCTCACCTTTCCCGTTAAGCAGCCATAGTGTGTTTTCTAAACGTGTGACTCTGTTCTGTTTTGTAATTCAGTTCAAGTGTAGCGGTTTTTACATTCCCTCTATAAGTGATAGCTTATGATAAGTGTCTATTTCTGTGTGACTTATTTCACTTAGAATCGTCGTACCTAAATCCACTCATCTTGCTTCTACTAGCCTTATGACATTGATTTCATGTCTGAGTGATATTCCATTGTACATAAGGACCACAACTTCTTTATCCATTTTTCTCTTTCCTGGGATATTTAAGGTGTCATGAAGTGGAGGTTCTTGTCAACAGAGCAGCCCTAAACTTTGGGGTGCCTGTGTCTTGCTGATTTTTAGTTTTCCCAATTTATACGCCCATGAGTGGACGTGCCCTATGCTCCTAGAGCTGTGTTTTTTCGATGTTTCAGGACACACCGTACACTTCTCCAGAGTGGCTGTTGGCAATTTACATCCCGCCCATCAGTGTAGCAAGGCTGCCATTTCTCCATGGCCTGTCCTGCATTTCTGGTTTTGACACTTTTTGCAGCATGACCATTTTGACCGATGGGAAGCGAGACTTCTTTGGAGCGCGGATTTGCCTTTCCAGGTTGCTTGGTTGGCCAAAAAGGGCGTATGCGTTTTTTCCTGAATATATTCAGGAAAAAACGCATACGCCCTTTTTGGCCAAGGGCATCATTGTCGAAGTTTTGCCGCTTTTCATGTGTTTTAAACGCGATTTGAATATACCTCCTGAAATCTGTTTCCTGCAATTCTGCCTTGCTTTCAAATCCTCTTCGTTGCCTTCCCTCAATATATCTGTGGATGAGAGTTATCATTTATAACTCTGCGGGTTTGTGAATTGCAGTGTCCCTGAGCTCCATTTTTCAACTGTTTTTTTGGGAGCTGGCCGCAAAAGCACGGGATTGCCTCAGGCCCTATTCTGGTTCTGGGCGGCAGGCTAAGCCTGTGGTTAATTCTTCTTCCTGAGGGGAAGAAAGAGTGACCTGTGCCTGTCCCAACACCTAGATCTAGTCTCTCATTGGTTGCCCCTCTTCCCGTTCATCCTCAGGACAAATTGCAACCTGTAGGGAACAGGAGCTTAAAGGTGCTGATTCTCCAAGTAGGGAGATTGCTAGTAAAGTAGCTGGAAAGGCGAACCCGAGCACAAGGAGATGAGAAATGAGGTGCGTATTAGAAACCTTTCAAAATCACACGGTGTACCATCTTCTGGGTTTCTCATGCATGTTTTCGATGTAGGAAGATGCCCTTGAACCTGGAGATTTGGGACCCATGGGATGGGTACCACGCAGTATTACTTTAAAGGGTCTGCGTTTGCTCACCCAACCTCACCCAACCTTTCAGCCCCAAGAGTGTCCACCCTTATGTCTCATCCAGCTGTGGGTCTAGATATGGTCAATCCAGGTTGCATCACAGCCTCTGAACGAATTTTGTAAGAATTTCTCTCTCTTTCACTGTCTTTGTTTTACGGGTTTTTAAAAGTAATTTATTTTTATAATGGGGTTTAGCTGCTTTTCATGGCTGTGTTTATGCGGCTTTACACCCACTTGACTCACTTCCAGACAGATATCAATACATAGGTTTTAAGATTCTTACTAGTCACATATATTCTTGTGCGGTGAATAGGGGGTGTTGAGTCCAGTTCACTGAGCAAGGAGTAGGTCTTGTCTATTACATATTGGGTGTATGGAACGGTATCTGAGCGAATTTGAAACCCTTGTTTTATGCATCACCCCACCTCACCTTTCCCGTTAAGCAGCCATAGTGTGTTTTCTAAACGTGTGACTCTGTTCTGTTTTGTAATTCAGTTCAAGTGTAGCGGTTTTTACATTCCCTCTATAAGTGATAGCTTATGATAAGTGTCTATTTCTGTGTGACTTATTTCACTTAGAATCGTCGTACCTAAATCCACTCATCTTGCTTCTACTAGCCTTATGACATTGATTTCATGTCTGAGTGATATTCCATTGTACATAAGGACCACAACTTCTTTATCCATTTTTCTCTTTCCTGGGATATTTAAGGTGTCATGAAGTGGAGGTTCTTGTCAACAGAGCAGCCCTAAACTTTGGGGTGCCTGTGTCTTGCTGATTTTTAGTTTTCCCAATTTATACGCCCATGAGTGGACGTGCCCTATGCTCCCTAAGCTGTGTTTTTTCGATGTTTCAGGACACACCGTACACTTCTCCAGAGTGGCTGTTGGCAATTTACATCCCGCCCATCAGCGTAGCAAGGCTGCCATTTCTCCATGGCCTGTCCTGCATTTCTGGTTTTGACACTTTTTGCAGCATGACCCTTTTGACCGATGGGAAGCGAGACATCTTTGTCGCGCTGATTTGCCTTTCCAGGTTGCTTGGTTGGCCAAAAAGGGCGTATGCGTTTTTTCCTGAATATATTCAGGAAAAAACGCATACGCCCTTTTTGGCCAAGGGCATCATTCTCCACGTTTTGCCGCTTTTCATGTGCTTTAAAAGTGATTCGAATCTACCTCCTGAAATCTGTTTCCTGCAATTCTGCCTTGCTTTCAAATCCTCTTCGTTGCCTTCCCTCAATATATCTGTGGATGAGAGTTATCATTTATAACTCTGCGGGTTTGTGAATTGCAGTGTCCCTGAGCTCCATTTTTCAACTCGCTTTTTTGGGAGCTGGCCGCAAAAGCGCGGGATTGCCTCAGGCCCTATTCTGCTTCTGGGCGGCAGGCTGAGCCTGTGGTTAATTCTTCTTCCTGATGGGAAAATAGAGTGACCTGCGCCTGTCCCAAAACCTAGATCTAGTCTCTCATTGGTTGCTCCTCTTCCCGTTCATCCTCAGGACAAATTGCAACCTGTAGGAAACAGGAGCTTAAAGGTGCTGATTCTCCAAGTAGGGAGATTGTTGTAAAGTAGCTGGAAAGGCGAACCCGAGCACAAGGAGATGAGAAATGAGGTGCGTATTAGAAACCTTTCAAAATCACACAGTGTACCATCTTCTGGGTTTCTCATGCATGTTTTCGATGTAGGAAGATGCCCTTGAACCTGGAGATTTGGGACCTATGGGATGGGTACCACGCAGTATTACTTTAAATGGTCTGCGTTTGCTCACCCAACCTCACCCAAACTTTCAGCCCCAAGAGTGTCCACCCTTATGTCTCATCCAGCTGTGGGTCTAGATATGGTCAATCCAGGTTGCATCACAGCCTCTGAACGAATTTTGTAAGAATTTCTCTCTCTTTCACTGTCTTTGTTTTACAGGATTTTAAAAGTAATTTATTTTTATAATGGGGTTTAGCTGCTTTTCACGGCTGTGTTTATGCAGCTTTACACCCACTTGACTCACTTCCAGACAGATATCAATACATAGGTTTTAAGATTCTTACTAGTAACATATATTCTTGTGCGGTGAATGGGGGTGTTGAGTCCAGTTCACTGAGCAAGGAGTACGTCTTGTCTATTACATATTGGGTGTATGGAACGGTATCTGAGCGAATTTGAAACCCTTGTTTTATGCATCACCCCACCTCACCTTTCCCGTTAAGCAGCCATAGTGTGTTTTCTAAACGTGTGACTCTGTTCTGTTTTGTAATTCAGTTCAAGTGTAGCGCTTTTTACATTCCCTCTATAAGTGATAGCTTATGATAAGTGTCTTTTTCTGTGTGACTTATTACACTTAGAATCGTCGTACCTAAATCCACTCATCTTGCTTCTACTAGCCTTATGACATTGATTTCATGTCTGAGTGATATTCCATTGTACATAAGGACCACAACTTCTTTATCCATTTTTCTCTTTCCTGGGATATTTAAGGTGTCATGAAGTGGAGGTTCTTGTCAACAGAGCAGCCCTAAACTTTGGGGTGCCTGTGTCTTGCTGATTTTTAGTTTTCCCAATTTATACGCCCATGAGTGGACGTGCCCTATGCTCCTAGAGCTGTGTTTTTTCGATGTTTCAGGACACACCGTACACTTCTCCAGAGTGGCTGTTGGCAATTTACATCCCGCCCATCAGTGTAGCAAGGCTGCCATTTCTCCATGGCCTGTCCTGCATTTCTGGTTTTGACACTTTTTGCAGCATGAACATTTGACCGATGGGAAGCGAGACTTCTTTGTAGTGCTGATTTGCCTTTCCAGGTTGCTTGGTTGGCCAAAAAGGGCGTATGCGTTTTTTCCTGAATATATTCAGGAAAAAACGCATACGCCCTTTTTGGCCAAGGGCATCATTGTCGACCTTTTGCCTCTTTTCATGTGCTTTAAAGGCGATTCGAATCTACCTCCTGAAATCTGTTTCCTGCAATTCTGCCTTGCTTTCAAATCCTCTTTATTGCCTTCCCTCAATATATCTGTGGATGAGAGTTATCATTTATAACTCTGCGGGTTTGTGAATTGCAGTGTCCCTGAGCTCCATTTTTCAACTCGCTTTTTTGGGAGCTCGCCGCAAAAGCGCGGGATTGCCTCAGGCCCTATTCTGCTTCTGGGCGGCAGGCTGAGCCTGTGGTTAATTCTTCTTCCTGATGGGAAAATAGAGTGACCTGTGCATGTGCCAACACCTAGATCTAGTCTCTCATTGGTTGCCCCTCTTCCCGTTCATCCTCAGGACAAATTGCAACCTGTAGGGAACAGGAGCTTAAAGGTGCTGATTCTCCAAGTAGGGAGATTGCTAGTAAAGTAGCTGGAAAGGCGAACCCGAGCACAAGGAGATGAGAAATGAGGTGAGTATTAGAAACCTTTCAAAATCACACGGTGTACCATCTTCTGGGTTTCTCATGCATGTTTTCGATGTAGGAAGATGCCCTTGAACCTGGAGATTTGGGACCCATGGGATGGGTACCACGCAGTATTACTTTAAAGGGTCTGCGTTTGCTCACCCAACCTCACCCAAACTTTCAGCCCCAAGAGTGTCCACCCTTATGTCTCATCCAGCTGTGGGTCTAGATATGGTCAATCCAGGTTGCATCACAGCCTCTGAACGAATTTTGTAAGAATTTCTCTCTCTTTCACTGTCTTTGTTTTACGGGTTTTTAAAAGTAATTTATTTTTATAATGGGGTTTAGCTGCTTTTCATGGCTGTGTTTATGCGGCTTTACACCCACTTGACTCACTTCCAGACAGATATCAATACATAGGTTTTAAGATTCTTACTAGTCACATATATTCTTGTGCGGTGAATAGGGGGTGTTGAGTCCAGTTCACTGAGCAAGGAGTAGGTCTTGTCTATTACATATTGGGTGTATGGAACAGTATCTGAGCGAATTTGAAACCCTTGTTTTATGCATCACCCCACCTCACCTTTCCCGTTAAGCAGCCATAGTGTGTTTTCTAAACGTGTGACTCTGTTCTGTTTTGTAATTCATTTCAAGTGTAGCGGTTTTTACATTCCCTCTATAAGTGATAGCTTATGATAAGTGTCTATTTCTGTGTGACTTATTTCACTTAGAATCGTCGTACCTAAATCCACTCATCTTGCTTCTACTAGCCTTATAACATTGATTTCATGTCTGAGTGATATTCCATTGTACATAAGGACCACAACTTCTTTATCCATTTTTCTCTTTCCTGGGATATTTAAGGTGTCATGAAGTGGAGGTTCTTGTCAACAGAGCAGCCCTAAACTTTGGGGTGCCTGTGTCTTGCTGATTTTTAGTTTTCCCAATTTATACGCCCATGAGTGGACGTGCCCTATGCTCCTAGAGCTGTGTTTTTTCGATGTTTCAGGACACACCGTACACTTCTCCAGAGTGGCTGTTGGCAATTTACATCCCGCCCATCAGTGTAGCAAGGCTACCATTTCTCCATGGCCTGTCCTGCATTTCTGGTTTTGACACTTTTTGCAGCATGAACATTTGACCGATGGGAAGCGAGACTTCTTTGTAGTGCTGATTTGCCTTTCCAGGTTGCTTGGTTGGCCAAAAAGGGCGTATGCGTTTTTTCCTGAATATATTCAGGAAAAAACGCATACGCCCTTTTTGGCCAAGGGCATCATTGTCGACCTTTTGCCTCTTTTCATGTGCTTTAAAGGCGATTCGAATCTACCTCCTGAAATCTGTTTCCTGCAATTCTGCCTTGCTTTCAAATCCTCTTTGTTGCCTTCCCTCAATATATCTGTGGATGAGAGTTATCATTTATAACTCTGCGGTTTTGTGAATTGCAGTGTCCCTGAGCTCCATTTTAAAACTCGCTTTTTTGGGAGCTGTCCGCAAAAGCGCGGGATTGCCTCAGGCCCTATTCTGCTTCTGGGCGGCAGGCTGAGCCTGTGGTTAATTCTTCTTCCTGATGGGAAAATAGAGTGACCTGTGCATGTCCCAACACCTAGATCTAGTCTCTGATTGGTTGCCCCTCTTCCCGTTCATCCTCAGGACAAATTGCAACCTGTAGGGAACAGGAGCTTAAAGGTGCTAATTCTCCAAGTAGGGAGATTGCTAGTAAAGTAGCTGGAAAGGCGAACCCGAGCACAAGGAGATGAGAAATGAGGTGCGTATTAGAAACCTTTCAAAATTACACGGTGTACCATCTTCTGGGTTTCTCATGCAGGTTTTCGATGTAGGAAGATGCCCTTGAACCTGGAGATTTGGGACCCATGGGATGGGTACCACGCAGTATTACTTTAAAGGGTATGCGTTTGCTCACCCAACCTCACCCAACCTTTCAGCCCCAAGAGTGTCCACCCTTATGTCTCATCCAGCTGTGGGTCTAGATATGGTCAATCCAGGTTGCATCACAGCCTCTGAACGAATTTTGTAAGAATTTCTCTCTCTTTCACTGTCTTTGTTTTACGGGTTTTTAAAAGTAATTTATTTTTATAATGGGTTTTAGCTGCTTTTCATGGCTGTGTTTATGCGGCTTTACACCCACTTGACTCACTTCCAGACAGATATCAATACATAGGTTTTAAGATTCTTACTAGTCACATATATTCTTGTGCGGTGAATAGGGGGTGTTGAGTCCAGTTCACTGAGCAAGGAGTAGGTCTTGTCTATTACATATTGGGTGTATGGAACTGTATCTGAGCGAATTTGAAACCCTTGTTTTATGCATCACCCCACCTCACCTTTCCCGTTAAGCAGCCATAGTGTGTTTTCTAAACGTGTGACTCTGTTCTGTTTTGTAATTCAGTTCAAGTGTAGCGGTTTTTACATTCCCTCTATAAGTGATAGCTTATGATAAGTGTCTATTTCTGTGTGACTTATTTCACTTAGAATCGTCGTACCTAAATCCACTCATCTTGCTTCTACTAGCCTTATGACATTGATTTCATGTCTGAGTGATATTCCATTGTACATAAGGACCACAACTTCTTTATCCATTTTTCTCTTTCCTGGGATATTTAAGGTGTCATGAAGTGGAGGTTCTTGTCAACAGAGCAGCCCTAAACTTTGGGGTGCCTGTGTCTTGCTGATTTTTAGTTTTCCCAATTTATACGCCCATGAGTGGACGTGCCCTATGCTCCTAGAGCTGTGTTTTTTCGATGTTTCAGGACACACCGTACACTTCTCCAGAGTGGCTGTTGGCAATTTACATCCCGCCCATCAGCGTAGCAAGGCTGCCATTTCTCCATGGCCTGTCCTGCATTTCTGGTTTTGACACTTTTTGCAGCATGACCCTTTTGACCGATGGGAAGCGAGACATCTTTGTCGCGCTGATTTGCCTTTCCAGGTTGCTTGGTTGGCCAAAAAGGGCGTATGCGTTTTTTCCTGAATATATTCAGGAAAAAACGCATACGCCCTTTTTGGCCAAGGGCATCATTCTCCACGTTTTGCCGCTTTTCATGTGCTTTAAAAGTGATTCGAATCTACCTCCTGAAATCTGTTTCCTGCAATTCTGCCTTGCTTTCAAATCCTCTTCGTTGCCTTCCCTCAATATATCTGTGGATGAGAGTTATCATTTATAACTCTGCGGGTTTGTGAATTGCAGTGTCCCTGAGCTCCATTTTTCAACTCGCTTTTTTGGGAGCTGGCCGCAAAAGCGCGGGATTGCCTCAGGCCCTATTCTGCTTCTGGGCGGCAGGCTGAGCCTGTGGTTAATTCTTCTTCCTGATGGGAAAATAGAGTGACCTGCGCCTGTCCCAACACCTAGATCTAGTCTCTGATTGGTTGCCCCTCTTCCCGTTCATCCTCAGGACAAATTGCAACCTGTAGGGAACAGGAGCTTAAAGGTGCTGATTCTCCAAGTAGGGAGATTGCTAGTAAAGTAGCTGGAAAGGCGAACCCGAGCACAAGGAGATGAGAAATGAGGTGCGTATTAGAAACCTTTCAAAATCACACAGTGTACCATCTTCTGGGTTTCTCATGCATGTTTTCGATGTAGGAAGATGCCCTTGAACCTGGAGATTTGGGACCTATGGGATGGGTACCACGCAGTATTACTTTAAATGGTCTGCGTTTGCTCACCCAACCTCACCCAAACTTTCAGCCCCAAGAGTGTCCACCCTTATGTCTCATCCAGCTGTGGGTCTAGATATGGTCAATCCAGGTTGCATCACAGCCTCTGAACGAATTTTGTAAGAATTTCTCTCTCTTTCACTGTCTTTGTTTTACAGGATTTTAAAAGTAATTTATTTTTATAATGGGGTTTAGCTGCTTTTCACGGCTGTGTTTATGCAGCTTTACACCCACTTGACTCACTTCCAGACAGATATCAATACATAGGTTTTAAGATTCTTACTAGTCACATATATTCTTGTGCGGTGAATGGGGGTGTTGAGTCCAGTTCACTGAGCAAGGAGTACGTCTTGTCTATTACATATTGGGTGTATGGAACGGTATCTGAGCGAATTTGAAACCCTTGTTTTATGCATCACCCCACCTCACCTTTCCCGTTAAGCAGCCATAGTGTGTTTTCTAAACGTGTGACTCTGTTCTGTTTTGTAATTCAGTTCAAGTGTAGCGCTTTTTACATTCCCTCTATAAGTGATAGCTTATGATAAGTGTCTTTTTCTGTGTGACATATTACACTTAGAATCGTCGTACCTAAATCCACTCATCTTGCTTCTACTAGCCTTATGACATTGATTTCATGTCTGAGTGATATTCCATTGTACATAAGGACCACAACTTCTTTATCCATTTTTCTCTTTCCTGGGATATTTAAGGTGTCATGAAGTGGAGGTTCTTGTCAACAGAGCAGCCCTAAACTTTGGGGTGCCTGTGTCTTGCTGATTTTTAGTTTTCCCAATTTATACGCCCATGAGTGGACGTGCCCTATGCTCCTAGAGCTGTGTTTTTTCGATGTTTCAGGACACACCGTACACTTCTCCAGAGTGGCTGTTGGCAATTTACATCCCGCCCATCAGTGTAGCAAGGCTGCCATTTCTCCATGGCCTGTCCTGCATTTCTGGTTTTGACACTTTTTGCAGCATGAACATTTGACCGATGGGAAGCGAGACTTCTTTGTAGGGCTGATTTGCCTTTCCAGGTTGCTTGGTTGGCCAAAAAGGGCGTATGCGTTTTTTCCTGAATATATTCAGGAAAAAACGCATACGCCCTTTTTGGCCAAGGGCATCATTGTCGACCTTTTGCCTCTTTTCATGTGCTTTAAAGGCGATTCGAATCTACCTCCTGAAATCTGTTTCCTGCAATTCTGCCTTGCTTTCAAATCCTCTTTATTGCCTTCCCTCAATATATCTGTGGATGAGAGTTATCATTTATAACTCTGCGGGTTTGTGAATTGCAGTGTCCCTGAGCTCCATTTTTCAACTCGCTTTTTTGGGAGCTCGCCGCAAAAGCGCGGGATTGCCTCAGGCCCTATTCTGCTTCTGGGCGGCAGGCTGAGCCTGTGGTTAATTCTTCTTCCTGATGGGAAAATAGAGTGACCTGTGCATGTGCCAACACCTAGATCTAGTCTCTCATTGGTTGCCCCTCTTCCCGTTCATCCTCAGGACAAATTGCAACCTGTAGGGAACAGGAGCTTAAAGGTGCTGATTCTCCAAGTAGGGAGATTGCTAGTAAAGTAGCTGGAAAGGCGAACCCGAGCACAAGGAGATGAGAAATGAGGTGAGTATTAGAAACCTTTCAAAATCACACGGTGTACCATCTTCTGGGTTTCTCATGCATGTTTTCGATGTAGGAAGATGCCCTTGAACCTGGAGATTTGGGACCCATGGGATGGGTACCACGCAGTATTACTTTAAAGGGTCTGCGTTTGCTCACCCAACCTCACCCAAACTTTCAGCCCCAAGAGTGTCCACCCTTATGTCTCATCCAGCTGTGGGTCTAGATATGGTCAATCCAGGTTGCATCACAGCCTCTGAACGAATTTTGTAAGAATTTCTCTCTCTTTCACTGTCTTTGTTTTACGGGTTTTTAAAAGTAATTTATTTTTATAATGGGGTTTAGCTGCTTTTCATGGCTGTGTTTATGCGGCTTTACACCCACTTGACTCACTTCCAGACAGATATCAATACATAGGTTTTAAGATTCTTACTAGTCACATATATTCTTGTGCGGTGAATAGGGGGTGTTGAGTCCAGTTCACTGAGCAAGGAGTAGGTCTTGTCTATTACATATTGGGTGTATGGAACGGTATCTGAGCGAATTTGAAACCCTTGTTTTATGCATCACCCCACCTCACCTTTCCCGTTAAGCAGCCATAGTGTGTTTTCTAAACGTGTGACTCTGTTCTGTTTTGTAATTCAGTTCAAGTGTAGCGGTTTTTACATTCCCTCTATAAGTGATAGCTTATGATAAGTGTCTATTTCTGTGTGACTTATTTCACTTAGAATCGTCGTACCTAAATCCACTCATCTTGCTTCTACTAGCCTTATGACATTGATTTCATGTCTGAGTGATATTCCATTGTACATAAGGACCACAACTTCTTTATCCATTTTTCTCTTTCCTGGGATATTTAAGGTGTCATGAAGTGGAGGTTCTTGTCAACAGAGCAGCCCTAAACTTTGGGGTGCCTGTGTCTTGCTGATTTTTAGTTTTCCCAATTTATACGCCCATGAGTGGACGTGCCCTATGCTCCTAGAGCTGTGTTTTTTCGATGTTTCAGGACACACCGTACACTTCTCCAGAGTGGCTGTTGGCAATTTACATCCCGCCCATCAGTGTAGCAAGGCTGCCATTTCTCCATGGCCTGTCCTGCATTTCTGGTTTTGACACTTTTTGCAGCATGAACATTTGACCGATGGGAAGCGAGACTTCTTTGTAGTGCTGATTTGCCTTTCCAGGTTGCTTGGTTGGCCAAAAAGGGCGTATGCGTTTTTTCCTGAATATATTCAGGAAAAAACGCATACGCCCTTTTTGGCCAAGGGCATCATTGTCGACCTTTTGCCTCTTTTCATGTGCTTTAAAGGCGATTCGAATCTACCTCCTGAAATCTGTTTCCTGCAATTCTGCCTTGCTTTCAAATCCTCTTTGTTGCCTTCCCTCAATATATCTGTGGATGAGAGTTATCATTTATAACTCTGCGGGTTTGTGAATTGCAGTGTCCCTGAGCTCCATTTTTCAACTCGCTTTTTTGGGAGCTGTCCGCAAAAGCGCGGGATTGCCTCAGGCCCTATTCTGCTTCTGGGCGGCAGGCTGAGCCTGTGGTTAATTCTTCTTCCTGATGGGAAAATAGAGTGACCTGTGCATGTCCCAACACCTAGATCTAGTCTCTGATTGGTTGCCCCTCTTCCCGTTCATCCTCAGGACAAATTGCAACCTGTAGGGAACAGGAGCTTAAAGGTGCTGATTCTCCAAGTAGGGAGATTGCTAGTAAAGTAGCTGGAAAGGCGAACCCGAGCACAAGGAGATGAGAAATGAGGTGCGTATTAGAAACCTTTCAAAATTACACGGTGTACCATCTTCTGGGTTTCTCATGCAGGTTTTCGATGTAGGAAGATGCCCTTGAACCTGGAGATTTGGGACCCATGGGATGGGTACCACGCAGTATTACTTTAAAGGGTATGCGTTTGCTCACCCAACCTCACCCAACCTTTCAGCCCCAAGAGTGTCCACCCTTATGTCTCATCCAGCTGTGGGTCTAGATATGGTCAATCCAGGTTGCATCACAGCCTCTGAACGAATTTTGTAAGAATTTCTCTCTCTTTCACTGTCTTTGTTTTACGGGTTTTTAAAAGTAATTTATTTTTATAATGGGTTTTAGCTGCTTTTCATGGCTGTGTTTATGCGGCTTTACACCCACTTGACTCACTTCCAGACAGATATCAATACATAGGTTTTAAGATTCTTACTAGTCACATATATTCTTGTGCGGTGAATAGGGGGTGTTGAGTCCAGTTCACTGAGCAAGGAGTAGGTCTTGTCTATTACATATTGGGTGTATGGAACTGTATCTGAGCGAATTTGAAACCCTTGTTTTATGCATCACCCCACCTCACCTTTCCCGTTAAGCAGCCATAGTGTGTTTTCTAAACGTGTGACTCTGTTCTGTTTTGTAATTCAGTTCAAGTGTAGCGGTTTTTACATTCCCTCTATAAGTGATAGCTTATGATAAGTGTCTATTTCTGTGTGACTTATTTCACTTAGAATCGTCGTACCTAAATCCACTCATCTTGCTTCTACTAGCCTTATGACATTGATTTCATGTCTGAGTGATATTCCATTGTACATAAGGACCACAACTTCTTTATCCATTTTTCTCTTTCCTGGGATATTTAAGGTGTCATGAAGTGGAGGTTCTTGTCAACAGAGCAGCCCTAAACTTTGGGGTGCCTGTGTCTTGCTGATTTTTAGTTTTCCCAATTTATACGCCCATGAGTGGACGTGCCCTATACACCGTAAGCTGTGTTTTTTCGATGTTTCAGGACACACCGTACACTTCTCCAGAGTGGCTCTTGGCAATTTACATCCCGCCCATCAGCGTAGCAAGGCTGCCATTTCTCCATGGCCTGTCCTGCATTTCTGGTTTTGACACTTTTTGCAGCATGACCCTTTTGACCGATGGGAAGCGAGACTTCTTTGGAGCGCTGATTTGCCTTTCCAGGTTGCTTGGTTGGCCAAAAAGTGCGTATGCGTTTTTTCCTGAATATATTCAGGAAAAAACGCATACGCCCTTTTTGGCCAAGGGCATCATTGTCGACGTTTTGCCGCTTTTCATGTGTTTTAAACGCGATTTGAATCTACCTCCTGAAATCTGTTTCCTGCAATTCTGCCTTGCTTTCAAATCCTCTTCGTTGCCTTCCCTCAATATATCTGTGGATGAGAGTTATCATTTATGACTCTGCGGGTTTGTGAATTGCAGTGTCCCTGAGCTCCATTTTTCAACTCGCTTTTTTGGGAGCTGGCCGCAAAAGCGCGGGATTGCCTCAGGCCCTATTCTGCTTCTGGGCGGCAGGCTGAGCCTGTGGTTAATTCTTCTTCCTGATGGGAAAATAGAGTGACGTGTGCCTGTCCCAACACCTAGATCTAGTCTCTCATTGGTTGCCCCTCTTCCCGTTCATCCTTAGGACAAATTGCAACATGTAGGAAACAGGGGCTTAAATGTGCTGATTCTCCAAGTAGGGAGATTGCTAGTAAAGTAGCTGGAAAGGCGAACCGGAGCACAAGGAGATGAGAAATGAGGTGCGTATTAGAAACCTTTCAAAATCACACGGTGTACCATCTTCTGGGTTTCTCATGCATGTTTTCGATGTAGGAAGATGCCCTTGAACCTGGAGATTTGGGACCCATGGGATGGCTACCACGCAGTATTACTTTAAAGGGTCTGCGTTTGCTCACCCAACCTTTCAGCCCCAAGAGTGTCCACCCTTATGTCTCATCCAGCTGTGGGTCTAGATATGGTCAATCCAGGTTGCATCACAGCCTCTGAACGAATTTTGTAAGAATTTCTCTCTCTTTCACTGTCTTTGTTTTACGGGTTTTTAAAAGTAATTTATTTTTATAATGGGGTTTAGCTGCTTTTCATGGCTGTGTTTATGCGGCTTTACACCCACTTGACTCACTTCCAGACAGATATCAATACATAGGTTTTAAGATTCTTACTAGTCACATATATTCTTGTGCGGTGAATAGGGGGTGTTGAGTCCAGTTCACTGAGCAAGGAGTAGGTCTTGTCTATTACATATTGGGTGTATGGAACGGTATCTGAGCGAATTTGAAACCCTTGTTTTATGCATCACCCCACGTCACCTTTCCCGTTAAGCAGCCATAGTGTGTTTTCTAAACGTGTGACTCTGTTCTGTTTTGTAATTCAGTTCAAGTGTAGCGGTTTTTACATTCCCTCTATAAGTGATAGCTTATGATAAGTGTCTATTTCTGTGTGACTTATTTCACTTAGAATCGTCGTACCTAAATCCACTCATCTTGCTTCTACTAGCCTTATGACATTGATTTCATGTCTGAGTGATATTCCATTGTACATAAGGACCACAACTTCTTTATCCATTTTTCTCTTTCCTGGGATATTTAAGGTGTCATGAAGTGGAGGTTCTTGTCAACGGAGCAGCCCTAAACTTTGGGGTGCCTGTGTCTTGCTGATTTTTAGTTTTCCCAATTTATACGCCCATGAGTGGACGTGCCCTATGCTCCCTAAGCTGTGTTTTTTCGATGTTTCAGGACACACCGTACACTTCTCCAGAGTGGCTGTTGGCAATTTACATCCCGCCCATCAGCGTAGCAAGGCTGCCATTTCTCCATGGCCTGTCCTGCATTTCTGGTTTTGACACTTTTTGCAGCATGACCCTTTTGACCGATGGGAAGCGAGACATCTTTGTCGCGCTGATTTGCCTTTCCAGGTTGCTTGGTTGGCCAAAAAGGGCGTATGCGTTTTTTCCTGAATATATTCAGGAAAAAACGCATACGCCCTTTTTGGCCAAGGGCATCATTCTCGACGTTTTGCCGCTTTTCATGTGCTTTAAAGGTGATTCGAATCTACCTCCTGAAATCTGTTTCCTGCAATTCTGCCTTGCTTTCAAATCCTCTTCGTTGCCTTCCCTCAATATATCTGTGGATGAGAGTTATCATTTATAACTCTGCGGGTTTGTGAATTGCAGTGTCCCTGAGCTCCATTTTTCAACTCGCTTTTTTGGGAGCTGGCCGCAAAAGCGCGGGATTGCCTCAGGCCCTATTCTGCTTCTGGGCGGCAGGCTGAGCCTGTGGTTAATTCTTCTTCCTGATGGGAAAATAGAGTGACCTGTGCATGTGCCAACACCTAGATCTAGTCTCTCATTGGTTGCCCCTCTTCCCGTTCATCCTCAGGACAAATTGCAACCTGTAGGGAACAGGAGCTTAAAGGTGCTGATTCTCCAAGTAGGGAGATTGCTAGTAAAGTAGCTGGAAAGGCGAACCCGAGCACAAGGTGATGAGAAATGAGGTGCGTATTAGAAACCTTTCAAAATCACACGGTGTACCATCTTCTGGGTTTCTCATGCATGTTTTCGATGAAGGAAGATGCCCTTGAACCTGGAGATTTGGGACCCATGGGATGGGTACCACGCAGTATTACTTTAAAGGGTCTGCGTTTGCTCACCCAACCTCACCCAAACTTTCAGCCCCAAGAGTGTCCACACTTATGTCTCATCCAGCAGTGGGTCTAGATATGGTCAATCCAGGTTGCATCACAGCCTCTGAACGAATTTTGTAAGAATTTCTCTCTCTTTCACTGTCTTTGTTTTACGGGTTTTTAAAAGTAATTTATTTTTATAATGGGGTTTAGCTGCTTTTCACGGCTGTGTTTATGCAGCTTTACACCCACTTGACTCACTTCCAGACAGATATCAATACATAGGTTTTAAGATTCTTACTAGTCACATATATTCTTGTGCGGTGAATGGGGGTGTTGAGTCCAGTTCACTGAGCAAGGAGTAGGTCTTGTCTATTACATATTGGGTGTATGGAACGGTATCTGAGCGAATTTGAAACCCTTGTTTTATGCATCACCCCACCTCACCTTTCCCGTTAAGAAGCCATAGTGTGTTTTCTAAACGTGTGACTCTGTTCTGTTTTGTAATTCAGTTCAAGTGTAGCGCTTTTTACATTCCCTCTATAAGTGATAGCTTATGATAAGTGTCTTTTTCTGTGTGACTTATTACACTTAGAATCGTCGTACCTAAATCCACTCATCTTGCTTCTACTAGCCTTATGACATTGATTTCATGTCTGAGTGATATTCCATTGTACATAAGGACCACAACTTCTTTATCCATTTTTCTCTTTCCTGGGATATTTAAGGTGTCATGAAGTGGAGGTTCTTGTCAACAGAGCAGCCCTAAACTTTGGGGTGCCTGTGTCTTGCTGATTTTTAGTTTTCCCAATTTATACGCCCATGAGTGGACGTGCCCTATGCTCCTAGAGCTGTGTTTTTTCGATGTTTCAGGACACACCGTACACTTCTCCAGAGTGGCTGTTGGCAATTTACATCCCGCCCATCAGTGTAGCAAGGCTGCCATTTCTCCATGGCCTGTCCTGCATTTCTGGTTTTGACACTTTTTGCAGCATGAACATTTGACCGATGGGAAGCGAGACTTCTTTGTAGTGCTGATTTGCCTTTCCAGGTTGCTTGGTTGGCCAAAAAGGGCGTATGAGTTTTTTCCTGAATATATTCAGGAAAAAACGCATACGCCCTTTTTGGCCAAGGGCATCATTGTCGACCTTTTGCCTCTTTTCATGTGCTTTAAAGGCGATTCGAATCTACCTCCTGAAATCTGTTTCCTGCAATTCTGGCTTGCTTTCAAATCCTCTTTATTGCCTTCCCTCAATATATCTGTGGATGAGAGTTATCATTTATAACTCTGCGGTTTTGTGAATTGCAGTGTCCCTGAGCTCCATTTTTCAACTCGCTTTTTTGGGAGCTGTCCGCAAAAGCGTGGGATTGCCTAAGGCCCTATTCTGCTTCTGGGCGGCAGGCTGAGCCTGTGGTTAATTCTTCTTCCTGATGGGAAAATAGAGTGACCTGTGCATGTCCCAACACCTAGATCTAGTCTCTCATTGGTTGCCCCTCTTCCCGTTCATCCTCAGGACAAATTGCAACCTGTAGGGAACAGGAGCTTAAAGGTGCTGATTCTCCAAGTAGGGAGATTGCTAGTAAAGTAGCTGGAAAGGCGAACCCGAGCACAAGGAGATGAGAAATGAGGTGCGTATTAGAAACCTTTCAAAATTACACGGTGTACCATCTTCTGGGTTTCTCATGCATGTTTTCGATGTAGGAAGATGCCCTTGAACCTGGAGATTTGGGACCCATGGGATGGGTACCACGCAGTATTCCTTTAAAGGGTCTGCGTTTGCTCACCCAACCTCACCCAACCTTTCAGCCCCAAGAGTGTCCACCCTTATGTCTCATCCAGCTGTGGGTCTAGATATGGTCAATCCAGGTTGCATCACAGCCTCTGAACGAATTTTGTAAGAATTTCTCTCTCTTTCACTGTCTTTGTTTTACGGGTTTTTAAAAGTAATTTATTTTTATAATGGGGTTTAGCTGCTTTTCACGGCTGTGTTTATGCGGCTTTACACCCACTTGACTCACTTCCAGACAGATATCAATACATAGGTTTTCAGATTCTTACTAGTCACATATATTCTTGTGCGGTGAATAGGGGGTGTTGAGTCCAGTTCACTGAGCAAGGAGTAGGTCTTGTCTATTACATATTGGGTGTATGGAACGGTATCTGAGCGAATTTGAAACCCTTGTTTTATGCATCACCCCACCTCACCTTTCCCGTTAAGCAGCCATAGTGTGTTTTCTAAACGTGTGACTCTGTTCTGTTTTGTAATTCAGTTCAAGTGTAGCGGTTTTTACATTCCCTCTATAAGTGATAGCTTATGATAAGTGTCTATTTCTGTGTGACTTATTTCACTTAGAATCGTCGTACCTAAATCCACTCATCTTGCTTCTACTAGCCTTATGACATTGATTTCATGTCTGAGTGATATTCCATTGTACATAAGGACCACAACTTCTTTATCCATTTTTCTCTTTCCTGGGATATTTAAGGTGTCATGAAGTGGAGGTTCTTGTCAACAGAGCAGCCCTAAACTTTGCGGTGCCTGTGTCTTGCTGATTTTTAGTTTTCCCAATTTATACGCCCATGAGTGGACGTGCCCAATGCTCCTAGAGCTGTGTTTTTTCGATGTTTCAGGACACACCGTACACTTCTCCAGAGTGGCTGTTGGCCATTTACATCCCGCCGATCAGTGTAGCAAGGCTGCCATTTCTCCATGGCCTGTCCTGCATTTCTGGTTTTGACACTTTTTGCAGCATGAACCTTTTGACCGATGGGAAGCGAGACTTCTTTGTAGTGCTGATTTTCCTTTCCAGGTTGCTTGGTTGGCCAAAAAGGGCGTATGCGTTTTTTCCTGAATATATTCAGGAAAAAACGCATACGCCCTTTTTGGCCAAGGGCATCATTGTCGACCTTTTGCCTCTTTTCATGTGCTTTAAAGGCGATTCGAATCTACCTCCTGAAATCTGTTTCCTGCAATTCTGCCTTGCTTTCAAATCCTCTTTGTTGCCTTCCCTCAATATATCTGTGGATGACAGTTATCATTTATAACTCTGCGGGTTTGTGAATTGCAGTGTCCCTGAGCTCCATTTTTCAACTGTCTTTTTTGGGAGCTGGCCGCAAAAGCACGGGATTGCCTCAGGCCCTATTCAGGTTCCGGGGGGCAGGCTGAGCCTGTGGTTAATTCTTCTTCCTGATGGGAAAATAGAGTGACCTGTGCCTGTCCCAACACCTAGATCTAGTCTGTCATTGGTTGCCCCTCTTCCCGTTCATCCTTAGGACAAATTGCAACCTGTAGGAAACAGGAGCTTAAAGGTGCTGATTCTCCAAGTAGGGAGATTGCTAGTAAAGTAGCTGGAAAGGCGAACCCGAGCACAAGGAGATGAGAAATGAGGTGCGTATTAGAAACCTTTCAAAATCACACGGTGTACCATCTTCTGGGTTTCTCATGCCTGTTTTCGATGTAGGAAGATGCCCTTGAACCTGGAGATTTGGGACCCATGGGATGGGTACCAGGCAGTATTACTTTAAAGGGTCTGCGTTTGCTCACCCAACGTCACCCAACCTTTCAGCCCCAAGAGTGTCCACCCTTATGTCTCATCCAGCTGTGGGTCTAGATATGGTCAATCCAGGTTGCATCACAGCCTCTGAACGAATTTTGTAAGAATTTCTCTGTCTTTCACTGTCTTTGTTTTACGGGTTTTTAAAAGTAATTTATTTTTATAATGGGGTTTAGCTGCTTTTCACGGCTGTGTTTATGCGGCTTTACACCCACTTGACTCACTTCCAGACAGATATCAATACATAGGTTTTAAGATTCTTACTAGTCACATATATTCTTGTGCGGTGAATAGGGGGTGTTGAGTCCAGTTCACTGAGCAAGGAGTAGGTCTTGTCTATTACATATTGGGTGTATGGAACGGTATCTGAGCGAATTTGAAACCCTTGTTTTATGCATCACCCCACCTCACCTTTCCCGTTAAGCAGCCATAGTGTGTATTCTAAACGTGTGACTCTGTTCTGTTTTGTAATTCAGTTCAAGTGTAGCGGGTTTTACATCCCCTCTATAAGTGATAGCTTATGATCAGTGTCTATTTCTGTGTGACTTATTTCACTTAGAATCGTCGTACCTAAATCCACTCATCTTGCTTCTACTAGCCTTATGACATTGATTTCATGTCTGAGTGATATTCCATTGTACATAAGGACCACAACTTCTTTATCCATTTTTCTCTTTCCTGGGATATTTAAGGTGTCATGAAGTGGAGGTTCTTGTCAACAGAGCAGCCCTAAACTTTGGGGTGCCTGTGTCTTGCTGATTTTTAGTTTTCCCAATTTATACTCCCATGAGTGGACGTGCCCTTATGCTCCTAGAGCTGTGTTTTTTCGATGTTTCAGGACACACCGTACACTTCTCCAGAGTGGCTGTTGGCAATTTACATCCCGCCCATCAGTGTAGCAAGGCTGCCATTTCTCCATGGCCTGTCCTGCATTTCTGGTTTTGACACTTTTTGCAGCATGACCCTTTTGACCGATGGGAAGCGAGACTTCTTTGTAGTGCTGATTTGCCTTTCCAGGTTGCTTGGTTGGCCAAAAAGGGCGTATGCGTTTTTTCCTGAATATATTCAGGAAAAATGCATACGCCCTTTTTGGCCAAGGGCATCATTGTCGACGTTTTGCCGCTTTTCATGTGCTTTAAAGGCGATTCGAATCTACCTCCTGAAATCTGTTTCCTGCAATTCTGCCTTGCTTTCAAATCCTCTTTGTTGCCTTCCCTCAATATATCTGTGGATGAGAGTTATCATTTATAACTCTGCGGGTTTGTGAATTGCAGTGTCCCTGAGCTCCATTTTTCAACTGTTTTTTTGGGAGCTGGCCGCAAAAGCACGGGATTGCCTCAGGCCCTATTCTGGTTCTGGGCGGCAGGCTAAGCCTGTGGTTAATTCTTCTTCCTGAGGGGAAGAAAGAGGGACCTGTGCCTGTCCCAACACCTAGATCTAGTCTCTCATTGGTTGCCCCTCTTCCCGTTCATCCTCAGGACAAATTGCAACCTGTAGGGAACAGGAGCTTAAAGCTGCTGATTCTCCAAGTAGGGAGATTGCTAGTAAAGTAGCTGGAAAGGCGAACCCGAGCACAAGGAGATGAGAAATGAGGTGCGTATTAGAAACCTTTCAAAATCACACGGTGTACCATCTTCTGGGTTTCTCATGCATGTTTTCGATGTAGGAAGATGCACTTGAACCTGGAGATTTGGGACCCATGGGATGGGTACCACGCAGTATTACTTTAAAGGGTCTGCGTTTGCTCACCCAACCTCACCCAACCTTTCATCCCCAAGAGTGTCCACCCTTATGTCTCATCCAGCTGTGGGTCTAGATATGGTCAATCCAGGTTGCATCACAGCCTCTGAACGAATTTTGTAAGAATTTCTCTCTCTTTCACTGTCTTTGTTTTACGGGTTTTTAAAAGTAATTTATTTTTATAATGGGGTTTAGCTGCTTTTCATGGCTGTGTTTATGCGGCTTTACACCCACTTGACTCACTTCCAGACAGATATCAATACATAAGTTTTAAGATTCTTACTAGTCACATATATTCTTGTGCGGTGAATAGGGGGTGTTGAGTCCAGTTCACTGAGCAAGGAGTAGGTCTTGTGTATTACATATTGGGTGTATGGAACGGTATCTGAGCGAATTTGAAACCCTTGTTTTATGCATCACCCCACCTCACCTTTCCCGTTAAGCAGCCATAGTGTGTTTTCTAAACGTGTGACTCTGTTCTGTTTTGTAATTCAGTTCAAGTGTAGCGGTTTTTACATTCCCTCTATAAGTGATAGCATATGATAAGTGTCTATTTCTGTGTGACTTATTTCACTTAGAATCGTCGTACCTAAATCCACTCATCTTGCTTCTACTAGCCTTATGACATTGATTTCATGTCTGAGTGATATTCCATTGTACATAAGGACCACAACTTCTTTATCCATTTTTCTCTTTCCTGGGATATTTAAGGTGTCATGAAGTGGAGGTTCTTGTCAACAGAGCAGCCCTAAACTTTGGGGTGCCTGTGTCTTGCTGATTTTTAGTTTTCCCAATTTATACGCCCATGAGTGGACGTGCCCTATGCTCCCTAAGCTGTGTTTTTTCGATGTTTCAGGACACACCGTACACTTCTCCAGAGTGGCTGTTGGCAATTTACATCCCGCCCATCAGCGTAGCAAGGATGCCATTTCTCCATTGCCTGTCCTGCATTTCTGGTTTTGACACTTTTTGCAGCATGACCCTTTTGACCGATGGGAAGCGAGACATCTTTGTCGCGCTGATTTGCCTTTCCAGGTTGCTTGGTTGGCCAAAAAGGGCGTATGCGTTTTTTCCTGAATATATTCAGGAAAAAACGCATACGCCCTTTTTGGCCAAGGGCATCATTCTCGACGTTTTGCCGCTTTTCATGTGCTTTAAAGGTGATTCGAATCTACCTCCTGAAATCTGTTTCCTGCAATTCTGCCTTGCTTTCAAATCCTCTTCGTTGCCTTCCCTCAATATATCTGTGGATGAGAGTTATCATTTATAACTCTGCGGGTTTGTGAATTGCAGTGTCCCTGAGCTCCATTTTTCAACTCGCTTTTTAGGGAGCTGGCCGCAAAAGCGCGGGATTGCCTCAGGCCCTATTCTGCTTCTGGGCGGCAGGCTGAGCCTGTGGTTAATTCTTCTTCCTGATGGGAAAATAGAGTGACCTGTGCCTGTCCCAAAACCTAGATCTAGTCTCTCATTGGTTGCTCCTCTTCCCGTTCATCCTCAGGACAAATTGCAACCTGTAGGAAACAGGAGCTTAAAGGTGCTGATTCTCCAAGTAGGGAGATTGTTGTAAAGTAGCTGGAAAGGCGAACCCGAGCACAAGGAGATGAGAAATGAGGTGCGTATTAGAAACCTTTCAAAATCACACAGTGTACCATCTTCTGGGTTTCTCATGCATGTTTTCGATGTAGGAAGATGCCCTTGAACCTGGAGATTTGGGACCTATGGGATGGGTACCACGCAGTATTACTTTAAATGGTCTGCGTTTGCTCACCCAACCTCACCCAAACTTTCAGCCCCAAGAGTGTCCACCCTTATGTCTCATCCAGCTGTGGGTCTAGATATGGTCAATCCAGGTTGCATCACAGCCTCTGAACGAATTTTGTAAGAATTTCTCTCTCTTTCACTGTCTTTGTTTTACAGGATTTTAAAAGTAATTTATTTTTATAATGGGGTTTAGCTGCTTTTCACGGCTGTGTTTATGCAGCTTTACCCCCACTTGACTCACTTCCAGACAGATATCAATACATAGGTTTTAAGATTCTTACTAGTCACATATATTCTTGTGCGGTGAATGGGGGTGTTGAGTCCAGTTCACTGAGCAAGGAGTACGTCTTGTCTATTACATATTGGGTGTATGGAACGGTATCTGAGCGAATTTGAAACCCTTGTTTTATGCATCACCCCACCTCACCTTTCCCGTTAAGCAGCCATAGTGTGTTTTCTAAACGTGTGACTCTGTTCTGTTTTGTAATTCAGTTCAAGTGTAGCGCTTTTTACATTCCCTCTATAAGTGATAGCTTATGATAAGTGTCTTTTTCTGTGTGACTTATTACACTTAGAATCGTCGTACCTAAATCCACTCATCTTGCTTCTACTAGCCTTATGACATTGATTTCATGTCTGAGTGATATTCCATTGTACATAAGGACCACAACTTCTTTATCCATTTTTCTCTTTCCTGGGATATTTAAGGTGTCATGAAGTGGAGGTTCTTGTCAACAGAGCAGCCCTAAACTTTGGGGTGCCTGTGTCTTGCTGATTTTTAGTTTTCCCAATTTATACGCCCATGAGTGGACGTGCCCTATGCTCCTAGAGCTGTGTTTTTTCGATGTTTCAGGACACACCGTACACTTCTCCAGAGTGGCGGTTGGCAATTTACATCCCGCCCATCAGTGTAGCAAGGCTGCCATTTCTCCATGGCCTGTCCTGCATTTCTGGTTTTGACACTTTTTGCAGCATGACCATTTTGACCGAAGGGAAGCGAGACTTCTTTGGAGCGCGGATTTGCCTTTCCAGGTTGCTTGGTTGGCCAAAAAGGGCGTATGCGTTTTTTCCTGAATATATTCAGGAAAAAACGCATACGCCCTTTTTGGCCAAGGGCATCATTGTCGAAGTTTTGCCGCTTTTCATGTGTTTTAAACGCGATTTGAATATACCTCCTGAAATCTGTTTCCTGCAATTCTGCCTTGCTTTCAAATCCTCTTCGTTGCCTTCCCTCAATATATCTGTGAATGAGAGTTATCATTTATAACTCTGCGGGTTTGTGAATTGCAGTGTCCCTGAGCTCCATTTTTCAACTGTTTTTTTGGGAGCTGGCCGCAAAAGCACGGGATTGCCTCAGGCCCTATTCTGCTTCTGGGCGGCAGGCTAAGCCTGTGGTTAATTCTTCTTCCTGAGGGGAAGAAAGAGTGACCTGTGCCTGTCCCAACACCTAGATCTAGTCTCTCATTGATTGCCCCTCTTCCCGTTCATCCTCAGGACAAATTGCAACCTGTAGGGAACAGGAGCTTAAAGGTGCTGATTCTCCAAGTAGGGAGATTGCTAGTAAAGTAGCTGGAAAGGCGAACCCGAGCACAAGGAGATGAGAAATGAGGTGCGTATTAGAAACCTTTCAAAATCACACGGTGTACCATCTTCTGGGTTTCTCATGCATGTTTTCGATGTAGGAAGATGCCCTTGAACCTGGAGATTTGGGACCCATGGGATGGGTACCACGCAGTATTACTTTAAAGGGTCTGCGTTTGCTCACCCAACCTCACCCAACCTTTCAGCCCCAAGAGTGTCCACCCTTATGTCTCATCCAGCTGTGGGTCTAGATATGGTCAATCCAGGTTGCATCACAGCCTCTGAACGAATTTTGTAAGAATTTCTCTCTCTTTCACTGTCTTTGTTTTACGGGTTTTTAAAAGTAATTTATTTTTATAATGGGGTTTAGCTGCTTTTCATGGCTGTGTTTATGCGGCTTTACACCCACTTGACTCACTTCCAGACAGATATCAATACATAGGTTTTAAGATTCTTACTAGTCACATATATTCTTGTGCGGTGAATAGGGGGTGTTGAGTCCAGTTCACTGAGCAAGGAGTAGGTCTTGTCTATTACATATTGGGTGTATGGAACGGTATCTGAGCGAATTTGAAACCCTTGTTTTATGCATCACCCCACCTCACCTTTCCCGTTAAGCAGCCATAGTGTGTTTTCTAAACGTGTGACTCTGTTCTGTTTTGTAATTCAGTTCAAGTGTAGCGGTTTTTACATTCCCTCTATAAGTGATAGCTTATGATAAGTGTCTATTTCTGTGTGACTTATTTCACTTAGAATCGTCGTACCTAAATCCACTCATCTTGCTTCTACTAGCCTTATGACATTGATTTCATGTCTGAGTGATATTCCATTGTACATAAGGACCACAACTTCTTTATCCATTTTTCTCTTTCCTGGGATATTTAAGGTGTCATGAAGTGGAGGTTCTTGTCAACAGAGCAGCCCTAAACTTTGGGGTGCCTGTGTCTTGCTGATTTTTAGTTTTCCCAATTTATACGCCCATGAGTGGACGTGCCCTATGCTCCCTAAGCTGTGTTTTTTCGATGTTTCAGGACACACCGTACACTTCTCCAGAGTGGCTGTTGGCAATTTACATCCCGCCCATCAGCGTAGCAAGGCTGCCATTTCTCCATGGCCTGTCCTGCATTTCTGGTTTTGACACTTTTTGCAGCATGACCCTTTTGACCGATGGGAAGCGAGACATCTTTGTCGCGCTGATTTGCCTTTCCAGGTTGCTTGGTTGGCCAAAAAGGGCGTATGCGTTTTTTCCTGAATATATTCAGGAAAAAACGCATACGCCCTTTTTGGCCAAGGGCATCATTCTCGACGTTTTGCCGCTTTTCATGTGCTTTAAAGGTGATTCGAATCTACCTCCTGAAATCTGTTTCCTGCAATTCTGCCTTGCTTTCAAATCCTCTTCGTTGCCTTCCCTCAATATATCTGTGGATGAGAGTTATCATTTATAACTCTGCGGGTTTGTGAATTGCAGTGTCCCTGAGCTCCATTTTTCAACTCGCTTTTTTGGGAGCTGGCCGCAAAAGCGCGGGATTGCCTCAGGCCCTATTCTGCTTCTGGGCGGCAGGCTGAGCCTGTGGTTAATTCTTCTTCCTGATGGGAAAATAGAGTGACCTGTGCCTGTCCCAACACCTAGATCTAGTCTCTCATTGGTTGCCCCTCTTCCCGTTCATCCTTAGGACAAATTGCAACCTGTAGGAAACAGGAGCTTAAAGGTGCTGATTCTCCAAGTAGGGAGATTGCTAGTAAAGTAGCTGGAAAGGCGAACCCGAGCACAAGGAGATGAGAAATGAGGTGCGTATTAGAAACCTTTCAAAATCACACGGTGTACCATCTTCTGGGTTTCTCATGCCTGTTTTCGATGTAGGAAGATGCCCTTGAACCTGGAGATTTGGGACCCATGGGATGGGTACCAGGCAGTATTACTTTAAAGGGTCTGCGTTTGCTCACCCAACTTCACCCAACCTTTCAGCCCCAAGAGTGTCCACCCTTATGTCTCATCCAGCTGTGGGTCTAGATATGGTCAATCCAGGTTGCATCACAGCCTCTGAACGAATTTTGTAAGAATTTCTCTCTCTTTCACTGTCTTTGTTTTACGGGTTTTTAAAAGTAATTTATTTTTATAATGGGGTTTAGCTGCTTTTCACGGCTGTGTTTATGCGGCTTTACACCCACTTGACTCACTTCCAGACAGATATCAATACATAGGTTTTAAGATTCTTACTAGTCACATATATTCTTGTGCGGTGAATAGGGGGTGTTGAGTCCAGTTCACTGAGCAAGGAGTAGGTCTTGTCTATTACATATTGGGTGTATGGAACGGTATCTGAGCGAATTTGAAACCCTTGTTTTATGCATCACCCCACCTCACCTTTCCCGTTAAGCAGCCATAGTGTGTATTCTAAACGTGTGACTCTGTTCTGTTTTGTAATTCAGTTCAAGTGTAGCGGGTTTTACATCCCCTCTATAAGTGATAGCTTATGATCAGTGTCTATTTCTGTGTGACTTATTTCACTTAGAATCGTCGTACCTAAATCCACTCATCTTGCTTCTACTAGCCTTATGACATTGATTTCATGTCTGAGTGATATTCCATTGTACATAAGGACCACAAATTCTTTATCCATTTTTCTCTTTCCTGGGATATTTAAGGTGTCATGAAGTGGAGGTTCTTGTCAACAGAGCAGCCCTAAACTTTGGGGTGCCTGTGTCTTGCTGATTTTTAGTTTTCCCAATTTATACTCCCATGAGTGGACGTGCCCTTATGCTCCTAGAGCTGTGTTTTTTCGATGTTTCAGGACACACCGTACACTTCTCCAGAGTGGCTGTTGGCAATTTACATCCCGCCCATCAGTGTAGCAAGGCTGCCATTTCTCCATGGCCTGTCCTGCATTTCTGGTTTTGACACTTTTTGCAGCATGACCCTTTTGACCGATGGGAAGCGAGACTTCTTTGTAGTGCTGATTTGCCTTTCCAGGTTGCTTGGTTGGCCAAAAAGGGCGTATGCGTTTTTTCCTGAATATATTCAGGAAAAATGCATACGCCCTTTTTGGCCAAGGGCATCATTGTCGACGTTTTGCCGCTTTTCATGTGCTTTAAAGGCGATTCGAATCTACCTCCTGAAATCTGTTTCCTGCAATTCTGCCTTGCTTTCAAATCCTCTTTGTTGCCTTCCCTCAATATATCTGTGGATGAGAGTTATCATTTATAACTCTGCGGGTTTGTGAATTGCAGTGTCCCTGAGCTCCATTTTTCAACTGTTTTTTTGGGAGCTGGCCGCAAAAGCACGGGATTGCCTCAGGCCCTATTCTGGTTCTGGGCGGCAGGCTAAGCCTGTGGTTAATTCTTCTTCCTGAGGGGAAGAAAGAGGGACCTGTGCCTGTCCCAACACCTAGATCTAGTCTCTCATTGGTTGCCCCTCTTCCCGTTCATCCTCAGGACAAATTGCAACCTGTAGGGAACAGGAGCTTAAAGCTGCTGATTCTCCAAGTAGGGAGATTGCTAGTAAAGTAGCTGGAAAGGCGAACCCGAGCACAAGGAGATGAGAAATGAGGTGCGTATTAGAAACCTTTCAAAATCACACGGTGTACCATCTTCTGGGTTTCTCATGCATGTTTTCGATGTAGGAAGATGCACTTGAACCTGGAGATTTGGGACCCATGGGATGGGTACCACGCAGTATTACTTTAAAGGGTCTGCGTTTGCTCACCCAACCTCACCCAACCTTTCATCCCCAAGAGTGTCCACCCTTATGTCTCATCCAGCTGTGGGTCTAGATATGGTCAATCCAGGTTGCATCACAGCCTCTGAACGAATTTTGTAAGAATTTCTCTCTCTTTCACTGTCTTTGTTTTACGGGTTTTTAAAAGTAATTTATTTTTATAATGGGGTTTAGCTGCTTTTCATGGCTGTGTTTATGCGGCTTTACACCCACTTGACTCACTTCCAGACAGATATCAATACATAAGTTTTAAGATTCTTACTAGTCACATATATTCTTGTGCGGTGAATAGGGGGTGTTGAGTCCAGTTCACTGAGCAAGGAGTAGGTCTTGTGTATTACATATTGGGTGTATGGAACGGTATCTGAGCGAATTTGAAACCCTTGTTTTATGCATCACCCCACCTCACCTTTCCCGTTAAGCAGCCATAGTGTGTTTTCTAAACGTGTGACTCTGTTCTGTTTTGTAATTCAGTTCAAGTGTAGCGGTTTTTACATTCCCTCTATAAGTGATAGCATATGATAAGTGTCTATTTCTGTGTGACTTATTTCACTTAGAATCGTCGTACCTAAATCCACTCATCTTGCTTCTACTAGCCTTATGACATTGATTTCATGTCTGAGTGATATTCCATTGTACATAAGGACCACAACTTCTTTATCCATTTTTCTCTTTCCTGGGATATTTAAGGTGTCATGAAGTGGAGGTTCTTGTCAACAGAGCAGCCCTAAACTTTGGGGTGCCTGTGTCTTGCTGATTTTTAGTTTTCCCAATTTATACGCCCATGAGTGGACGTGCCCTATGCTCCCTAAGCTGTGTTTTTTCGATGTTTCAGGACACACCGTACACTTCTCCAGAGTGGCTGTTGGCAATTTACATCTCGCCCATCAGCGTAGCAAGGCTGCCATTTCTCCATTGCCTGTCCTGCATTTCTGGTTTTGACACTTTTTGCAGCATGACCCTTTTGACCGATGGGAAGCGAGACATCTTTGTCGCGCTGATTTGCCTTTCCAGGTTGCTTGGTTGGCCAAAAAGGGCGTATGCGTTTTTTCCTGAATATATTCAGGAAAAAACGCATACGCCCTTTTTGGCCAAGGGCATCATTCTCGACGTTTTGCCGCTTTTCATGTGCTTTAAAGGTGATTCGAATCTACCTCCTGAAATCTGTTTCCTGCAATTCTGCCTTGCTTTCAAATCCTCTTCGTTGCCTTCCCTCAATATATCTGTGGATGAGAGTTATCATTTATAACTCTGCGGGTTTGTGAATTGCAGTGTCCCTGAGCTCCATTTTTCAACTCGCTTTTTAGGGAGCTGGCCGCAAAAGCGCGGGATTGCCTCAGGCCCTATTCTGCTTCTGGGCGGCAGGCTGAGCCTGTGGTTAATTCTTCTTCCTGATGGGAAAATAGAGTGACCTGTGCCTGTCCCAAAACCTAGATCTAGTCTCTCATTGGTTGCTCCTCTTCCCGTTCATCCTCAGGACAAATTGCAACCTGTAGGAAACAGGAGCTTAAAGGTGCTGATTCTCCAAGTAGGGAGATTGTTGTAAAGTAGCTGGAAAGGCGAACCCGAGCACAAGGAGATGAGAAATGAGGTGCGTATTAGAAACCTTTCAAAATCACACAGTGTACCATCTTCTGGGTTTCTCATGCATGTTTTCGATGTAGGAAGATGCCCTTGAACCTGGAGATTTGGGACCTATGGGATGGGTACCACGCAGTATTACTTTAAATGGTCTGCGTTTGCTCACCCAACCTCACCCAAACTTTCAGCCCCAAGAGTGTCCACCCTTATGTCTCATCCAGCTGTGGGTCTAGATATGGTCAATCCAGGTTGCATCACAGCCTCTGAACGAATTTTGTAAGAATTTCTCTCTCTTTCACTGTCTTTGTTTTACAGGATTTTAAAAGTAATTTATTTTTATAATGGGGTTTAGCTGCTTTTCACGGCTGTGTTTATGCAGCTTTACCCCCACTTGACTCACTTCCAGACAGATATCAATACATAGGTTTTAAGATTCTTACTAGTCACATATATTCTTGTGCGGTGAATGGGGGTGTTGAGTCCAGTTCACTGAGCAAGGAGTACGTCTTGTCTATTACATATTGGGTGTATGGAACGGTATCTGAGCGAATTTGAAACCCTTGTTTTATGCATCACCCCACCTCACCTTTCCCGTTAAGCAGCCATAGTGTGTTTTCTAAACGTGTGACTCTGTTCTGTTTTGTAATTCAGTTCAAGTGTAGCGCTTTTTACATTCCCTCTATAAGTGATAGCTTATGATAAGTGTCTTTTTCTGTGTGACTTATTACACTTAGAATCGTCGTACCTAAATCCACTCATCTTGCTTCTACTAGCCTTATGACATTGATTTCATGTCTGAGTGATATTCCATTGTACATAAGGACCACAACTTCTTTATCCATTTTTCTCTTTCCTGGGATATTTAAGGTGTCATGAAGTGGAGGTTCTTGTCAACAGAGCAGCCCTAAACTTTGGGGTGCCTGTGTCTTGCTGATTTTTAGTTTTCCCAATTTATACGCCCATGAGTGGACGTGCCCTATGCTCCTAGAGCTGTGTTTTTTCGATGTTTCAGGACACACCGTACACTTCTCCAGAGTGGCGGTTGGCAATTTACATCCCGCCCATCAGTGTAGCAAGGCTGCCATTTCTCCATGGCCTGTCCTGCATTTCTGGTTTTGACACTTTTTGCAGCATGAACATTTGACCGATGGGAAGCGAGACTTCTTTGTAGTGCTGATTTGCCTTTCCAGGTTGCTTGGTTGGCCAAAAAGGGCGTATGCGTTTTTTCCTGAATATATTCAGAAAAAACGCATACGCCCTTTTTGGCCAAGGGCATCATTGTCGACCTTTTGCCTCTTTTCATGTGCTTTAAAGGCGATTCGAATCTACCTCCTGAAATCTGTTTCCTGCAATTCTGCCTTGCTTTCAAATCCTCTTTATTGCCTTCCCTCAATATATCTGTGGATGAGAGTTATCATTTATAACTCTGCGGGTTTGTGAATTGCAGTGTCCCTGAGCTCCATTTTTCAACTCGCTTTTTTGGGAGCTGGCCGCAAAAGCGCGGGATTGCCTCAGGCCCTATTCTGCTTCTGGGCGGCAGGCTGAGCCTGTGGTTAATTCTTCTTCCTGATGGGAAAATAGAGTGACCTGTGCATGTGCCAACACCTAGATCTAGTCTCTCATTGGTTGCCCCTCTTCCCGTTCATCCTCAGGACAAATTGCAACCTGTAGGGAACAGGAGCTTAAAGGTGCTGATTCTCCAAGTAGGGAGATTGCTAGTAAAGTAGCTGGAAAGGCGAACCCGAGCACAAGGAGATGAGAAATGAGGTGCGTATTAGAAACCTTTCAAAATCACACGGTGTACCATCTTCTGGGTTTCTCATGCATGTTTTCGATGTAGGAAGATGCCCTTGAACCTGGAGATTTGGGACCCATGGGATGGGTACCACGCAGTATTACTTTAAAGGGTCTGCGTTTGCTCACCCAACCTCACCCAAACTTTCAGCCCCAAGAGTGTCCACCCTTATGTCTCATCCAGCTGTGGGTCTAGATATGGTCAATCCAGGTTGCATCACAGCCTCTGAACGAATTTTGTAAGAATTTCTCTCTCTTTCACTGTCTTTGTTTTACGGGTTTTTAAAAGTAATTTATTTTTATAATGGGGTTTAGCTGCTTTTCATGGCTGTGTTTATGCGGCTTTACACCCACTTGACTCACTTCCAGACAGATATCAATACATAGGTTTTAAGATTCTTACTAGTCACATATATTCTTGTGCGGTGAATAGGGGGTGTTGAGTCCAGTTCACTGAGCAAGGAGTAGGTCTTGTCTATTACATATTGGGTGTATGGAACGGTATCTGAGCGAATTTGAAACCCTTGTTTTATGCATCACCCCACCTCACCTTTCCCGTTAAGCAGCCATAGTGTGTTTTCTAAACGTGTGACTCTGTTCTGTTTTGTAATTCAGTTCAAGTGTAGCGGTTTTTACATTCCCTCTATAAGTGATAGCTTATGATAAGTGTCTATTTCTGTGTGACTTATTTCACTTAGAATCGTCGTACCTAAATCCACTCATCTTGCTTCTACTAGCCTTATGACATTGATTTCATGTCTGAGTGATATTCCATTGTACATAAGGACCACAACTTCTTTATCCATTTTTCTCTTTCCTGGGATATTTAAGGTGTCATGAAGTGGAGGTTCTTGTCAACAGAGCAGCCCTAAACTTTGGGGTGCCTGTGTCTTGCTGATTTTTAGTTTTCCCAATTTATACGCCCATGAGTGGACGTGCCCTATGCTCCCTAAGCTGTGTTTTTTCGATGTTTCAGGACACACCGTACACTTATCCAGAGTGGCTGTTGGCAATTTACATCCCGCCCATCAGTGTAGCAAGGCTACCATTTCTCCATGGCCTGTCCTGCATTTCTGGTTTTGACACTTTTTGCAGCATGAACCTTTTGACCGATGGGAAGCGAGACTTCTTTGTAGTGCTGATTTGCCTTTCCAGGTTGCTTGGTTGGCCAAAAAGGGCGTATGCGTTTTTTGCTGAATATATTCAGGAAAAAACGCATACGCCCTTTTTGGCCAAGGGCATCATTGTCGACGTTTTGCCGCTTTTCATGTGCTTTAAAGGCGATTCGAATCTACCTCCTGAAATCTCTTTCCTGCAATTCTGCCTTGCTTTCAAATCCTCTTTGCTGCCTTCCCTCAATATATCTGTGGATGAGAGTTATCATTTATAACTCTGCGGGTTTGTGAATTGCAGTGTCCCTGAGCTCCATTTTTCAACTGTTTTTTTGGGAGCTGGCCGCAAAAGCACGGGATTGCCTCAGGCCCTATTCTGGTTCTGGGCGGCAGGCTAAGCCTGTGGTTAATTCTTCTTCCTGAGGGGAAGAAAGAGGGACCTGTGCCTGTCCCAACACCTAGATCTAGTCTCTCATTGGTTGCCCCTCTTCCCGTTCATCCTCAGGACAAATTGCAACCTGTAGGGAACAGGAGCTTAAAGCTGCTGATTCTCCAAGTAGGGAGATTGCTAGTAAAGTAGCTGGAAAGGCGAACCCGAGCACAAGGAGATGAGAAATGAGGTGCGTATTAGAAACCTTTCAAAATCACACGGTGTACCATCTACTGGGTTTCTCATGCATGTTTTCGATGTAGGAAGATGCACTTGAACCTGGAGATTTGGGACCCATGGGATGGGTACCACGCAGTATTACTTTAAAGGGTCTGCGTTTGCTCACCCAACCTCACCCAAACTTTCATCCCCAAGAGTGTCCACCCTTATGTCTCATCCAGCTGTGGGTCTAGATATGGTCAATCCAGGTTGCATCACAGCCTCTGAACGAATTTTGTAAGAATTTCTCTCTCTTTCACTGTCTTTGTTTTACGGGTTTTTAAAAGTAATTTATTTTTATAATGGGGTTTAGCTGCTTTTCATGGCTGTGTTTATGCGGCTTTACACCCACTTGACTCACTTCCAGACAGATATCAATACATAAGTTTTAAGATTCTTACTAGTCACATATATTCTTGTGCGGTGAATAGGGGGTGTTGAGTCCAGTTCACTGAGCAAGGAGTAGGTCTTGTGTATTACATATTGGGTGTATGGAACGGTATCTGAGCGAATTTGAAACCCTTGTTTTATGCATCACCCCACCTCACCTTTCCCGTTAAGCAGCCATAGTGTGTTTTCTAAACGTGTGACTCTGTTCTGTTTTGTAATTCAGTTCAAGTGTAGCGGTTTTTACATTCCCTCTATAAGTGATAGCTTATGATAAGTGTCTATTTCTGTGTGACTTATTTCACTTAGAATCGTCGTACCTAAATCCACTCATCTTGCTTCTACTAGCCTTATGACATTGATTTCATGTCTGAGTGATATTCCATTGTACATAAGGACCACAACTTCTTTATCCATTTTTCTCTTTCCTGGGATATTTAAGGTGTCATGAAGTGGAGGTTCTTGTCAACAGAGCAGCCCTAAACTTTGGGGTGCCTGTGTCTTGCTGATTTTTAGTTTTCCCAATTTATACGCCCATGAGTGGACGTGCCCTATGCTCCCTAAGCTGTGTTTTTTCGATGTTTCAGGACACACCGTACACTTCTCCAGAGTGGCTGTTGGCAATTTACATCCCGCCCATCAGCGTAGCAAGGCTGCCATTTCTCCATGGCCTGTCCTGCATTTCTGGTTTTGACACTTTTTGCAGCATGACCCTTTTGACCGATGGGAAGCGAGACATCTTTGTCGCGCTGATTTGCCTTTCCAGGTTGCTTGGTTGGCCAAAAAGGGCGTATGCGTTTTTTCCTGAATATATTCAGGAAAAAACGCATACGCCCTTTTTGGCCAAGGGCATCATTCTCGACGTTTTGCCGCTTTTCATGTGCTTTAAAGGTGATTCGAATCTACCTCCTGAAATCTGTTTCCTGCAATTCTGCCTTGCTTTCAAATCCTCTTCGTTGCCTTCCCTCAATATATCTGTGGATGAGAGTTATCATTTATAACTCTGCGGGTTTGTGAATTGCAGTGTCCCTGAGCTCCATTTTTCAACTCGCTTTTTTGGGAGCTGGCCGCAAAAGCGCGGGATTGCCTCAGGCCCTATTCTGCTTCTGGGCGGCAGGCTGAGCCTGTGGTTAATTCTTCTTCCTGATGGGAAAATAGAGTGACCTGTGCCTGTCCCAACACCTAGATCTAGTCTCTCATTGGTTGCCCCTCTTCCCGTTCATCCTCAGGACAAATTGCAACCTGTAGGAAACAGGAGCTTAAAGGTGCTGATTCTCCAAGTAGGGAGATTGTTGTAAAGTAGCTGGAAAGGCGAACCCGAGCACAAGGAGATGAGAAATGAGGTGCGTATTAGAAACCTTTCAAAATCACACAGTGTACCATCTTCTGGGTTTCTCATGCATGTTTTCGATGTAGGAAGATGCCCTTGAACCTGGAGATTTGGGACCCATGGAATGGGTACCACGCAGTATTACTTTAAATGGTCTGCGTTTGCTCACCCAACCTCACCCAAACTTTCAGCCCCAAGAGTGTCCACCCTTATGTCTCATCCAGCTGTGGGTCTAGATATGGTCAATCCAGGTTGCATCACAGCCTCTGAACGAATTTTGTAAGAATTTCTCTCTCTTTCACTGTCTTTGTTTTACGGGTTTTTAAAAGTAATTTATTTTTATAATGGGGTTTAGCTGCTTTTCACGGCTGTGTTTATGCAGCTTTACACCCACTTGACTCACTTCCAGACAGATATCAATACATAGGTTTTAAGATTCTTACTAGTCACATATATTCTTGTGCGGTGAATGGGGGTGTTGAGTCCAGTTCACTGAGCAAGGAGTAGGTCTTGTCTATTACATATTGGGTGTATGGAACGGTATCTGAGCGAATTTGAAACCCTTGTTTTATGCATCACCCCACCTCACCTTTCCCGTTAAGCAGCCATAGTGTGTTTTCTAAACGTGTGACTCTGTTCTGTTTTGTAATTCAGTTCAAGTGTAGCGCTTTTTACATTCCCTCTATAAGTGATAGCTTATGATAAGTGTCTTTTTCTGTGTGACTTATTACACTTAGAATCGTCGTACCTAAATCCACTCATCTTGCTTCTACTAGCCTTATGACATTGATTTCATGTCTGAGTGATATTCCATTGTACATAAGGACCACAACTTCTTTATCCATTTTTCTCTTTCCTGGGATATTTAAGGTGTCATGAAGTGGAGGTTCTTGTCAACAGAGCAGCCCTAAACTTTGGGGTGCCTGTGTCTTGCTGATTTTTAGTTTTCCCAATTTATACGCCCATGAGTGGACGTGCCCTATGCTCCTAGAGCTGTGTTTTTTCGATGTTTCAGGACACACCGTACACTTCTCCAGATTGGCTGTTGGCAATTTACATCCCGCCCATCAGTGTAGCAAGGCTGCCATTTCTCCATGGCCTGTCCTGCATTTCTGGTTTTGACACTTTTTGCAGCATGAACATTTGACCGATGGGAAGCGAGACTTCTTTGTAGTGCTGATTTGCCTTTCCAGGTTGCTTGGTTGGCCAAAAAGGGCGTATGCGTTTTTTCCTGAATATATTCAGGAAAAAACGCATACGCCCTTTTTGGCCAAGGGCATCATTGTCGACCTTTTGCCTCTTTTCATGTGCTTTAAAGGCGATTCGAATCTACCTCCTGAAATCTGTTTCCTGCAATTCTGCCTTGCTTTCAAATCCTCTTTATTGCCTTCCCTCAATATATCTGTGGATGAGAGTTATCATTTATAACTCTGCGGTTTTGTGAATTGCAGTGTCCCTGAGCTCCATTTTTCAACTCGCTTTTTTGGGAGCTGTCCGCAAAAGCGTGGGATTGCCTAAGGCCCTATTCTGCTTCTGGGCGGCAGGCTGAGCCTGTGGTTAATTCTTCTTCCTGATGGGAAAATAGAGTGACCTGTGCATGTCCCAACACCTAGATCTAGTCTCTCATTGGTTGCCCCTCTTCCCGTTCATCCTCAGGACAAATTGCAACCTGTAGGGAACAGGAGCTTAAAGGTGCTGATTCTCCAAGTAGGGAGATTGCTAGTAAAGTAGCTGGAAAGGCGAACCCGAGCACAAGGAGATGAGAAATGAGGTGCGTATTAGAAACCTTTCAAAATTACACGGTGTACCATATTCTGGGTTTCTCATGCATGTTTTCGATGTAGGAAGATGCCCTTGAACCTGGAGATTTGGGACCCATGGGATGGGTACCACACAGTATTCCTTTAAAGGGTCTGCGTTTGCTCACCCAACCTCACCCAACATTTCAGCCCCAAGAGTGTCCACCCTTATGTCTCATCCAGCTGTGGGTCTAGATATGGTCAATCCAGGTTGCATCACAGCCTCTGAACGAATTTTGTAAGAATTTCTCTCTCTTTCACTGTCTTTGTTTTACGGGTTTTTAAAAGTAATTTATTTTTATAATGGGGTTTAGCTGCTTTTCACGGCTGTGTTTATGCGGCTTTACACCCACTTGACTCACTTCCAGACAGATATCAATACATAGGTTTTAAGATTCTTACTAGTCACATATATTCTTGTGCGGTGAATAGGGGGTGTTGAGTCCAGTTCACTGAGCAAGGAGTAGGTCTTGTCTATTACATATTGGGTGTATGGAACTGTATCTGAGCGAATTTGAAACCCTTGTTTTATGCATCACCCCACCTCACCTTTCCCGTTAAGCAGCCATAGTGTGTTTTCTAAACGTGTGACTCTGTTCTGTTTTGTAATTCAGTTCAAGTGTAGCGGTTTTTACATTCCCTCTATAAGTGATAGCTTATGATAAGTGTCTATTTCTGTGTGACTTATTTCACTTAGAATCGTCGTACCTAAATCCACTCATCTTGCTTCTACTAGCCTTATGACATTGATTTCATGTCTGAGTGATATTCCATTGTACATAAGGACCACAACTTCTTTATCCATTTTTCTCTTTCCTGGGATATTTAAGGTGTCATGAAGTGGAGGTTCTTGTCAACAGAGCAGCCCTAAACTTTGCGGTGCCTGTGTCTTGCTGATTTTTAGTTTTCCCAATTTATACGCCCATGAGTGGACGTGCCCAATGCTCCTAGAGCTGTGTTTTTTCGATGTTTCAGGACACACCGTACACTTCTCCAGAGTGGCTGTTGGCAATTTACATCCCGCCCATCAGTGTAGCAAGGCTGCCATTTCTCCATGGCCTGTCCTGCATTTCTGGTTTTGACACTTTTTGCAGCATGAACCTTTTGACCGATGGGAAGCGAGACTTCTTTGTAGTGCTGATTTGCCTTTCCAGGTTGCTTGGTTGGCCAAAAAGGGCGTATGCGTTTTTTCCTGAATATATTCAGGAAAAAACGCATACGCCCTTTTTGGCCAAGGGCATCATTGTCGACCTTTTGCCTCTTTTCATGTGCTTTAAAGGCGATTCGAATCTACCTCCTGAAATCTGTTTCCTGCAATTCTGCCTTGCTTTCAAATCCTCTTTGTTGCCTTCCCTCAATATATCTGTGGATGAGAGTTATCATTTATAACTCTGCGGGTTTGTGAATTGCAGTGTCCCTGAGCTCCATTTTTCAACTCGCTTTTTTGGGAGCTGTCCGCAAAAGCGCGGGATTGCCTCAGGCCCTATTCTGCTTCTGGGCGGCAGGCTGAGCCTGTGGTTAATTCTTCTTCCTGATGGGAAAATAGAGTGACCTGTGCATGTGCCAACACCTAGATCTAGTCTCTCATTGGTTGCCCCTCTTCCCGTTCATCCTCAGGACAAATTGCAACCTGTAGGGAACAGGAGCTTAAAGGTGCTGATTCTCCAAGTAGGGAGATTGCTAGTAAAGTAGCTTGAAAGGCGAACACGAGCACAAGGAGATGAGAAATGAGGTGCGTATTAGAAACCTTTCAAAATCACACGGTGTACCATCTTCTGGGTTTCTCATGCATGTTTTCGATGAAGGAAGATGCCCTTGAACCTGGAGATTTGGGACCCATGGGATGGGTACCACGCAGTATTACTTTAAAGGGTCTGCGTTTGCTCACCCAACCTCACCCAAACTTTCAGCCCCAAGAGTGTCCACACTTATGTCTCATCCAGCTGTGGGTCTAGATATGGTCAATCCAGGTTGCATCACAGCCTCTGAACGAATTTTGTAAGAATTTCTCTCTCTTTCACTGTCTTTGTTTTACGGGTTTTTAAAAGTAATTTATTTTTATAATGGGGTTTAGCTGCTTTTCATGGCTGTGTTTATGCGGCTTTACACACACTTGACTCACTTCCAGACAGATATCAATACATAGGTTTTAAGATTCTTACTAGTCACATATATTCTTGTGCGGTGAATAGGGGGTGTTGAGTCCAGTTCACTGAGCAAGGAGTAGGTCTTGTCTATTACATATTGGGTGTATGGAACGGTATCTGAGCGAATTTGAAACCCTTTATTTATGCATCACCCCACCTCACCTTTCCCGTTAAGCAGCCATAGTGTGTTTTCTAAACGTGTGACTCTGTTCTGTTTTGTAATTCAGTTCAAGTGTAGCGGTTTTTACATTCCCTCTATAAGTGATAGCTTATGATAAGTGTCTATTTCTGTGTGACTTATTTCACTTAGAATCGTCGTACCTAAATCCACTCATCTTGCTTCTACTAGCCTTATGACATTGATTTCATGTCTGAGTGATATTCCATTGTACATAAGGACCACAACTTCTTTATCCATTTTTCTCTTTCCTGGGATATTTAAGGTGTCATGAAGTGGAGGTTCTTGTCAACAGAGCAGCCCTAAACTTTGGGGTGCCTGTGTCTTGCTGATTTTTAGTTTTCCCAATTTATACGCCCATGAGTGGACGTGCCCTATGCTCCTAGAGCTGTGTTTTTTCGATGTTTCAGGACACACCGTACACTTCTCCAGAGTGGCTGTTGGCAATTTACATCCCGCCCATCAGTGTAGCAAGGCTACCATTTCTCCATGGCCTGTCCTGCATTTCTGGTTTTGACACTTTTTGCAGCATGAACATTTGACCGATGGGAAGCGAGACTTCTTTGTAGTGCTGATTTGCCTTTCCAGGTTACTTGGTTGGCCAAAAAGGGCGTATGCGTTTTTTCCTGAATATATTCAGGAAAAAACGCATACGCCCTTTTTGGCCAAGGGCATCATTGTCGACCTTTTGCCTCTTTTCATGTGCTTTAAAGGCGATTCGAATCTACCTCCTGAAATCTGTTTCCTGCAATTCTGCCTTGCTTTCAAATCCTCTTTGTTGCCTTCCCTCAATATATCTGTGGATGAGAGTTATCATTCATAACTCTGCGGTTTTGTGAATTGCAGTGTCCCTGAGCTCCATTTTTCAACTCGCTTTTTTGGGAGCTGTCCGCAAAAGCGCGGGATTGCCTCAGGCCCTATTCTGCTTCTGGGCGGCAGGCTGAGCCTGTGGTTAATTCTTCTTCCTGATGGGAAAATAGAGTGACCTGTGCATGTCCCAACACCTAGATCTAGTCTCTGATTGGTTGTCCCTCTTCCCGTTCATCCTCAGGACAAATTGCAACCTGTAGGGAACAGGAGCTTAAAGGTGCTGATTCTCCAAGTAGGGAGATTGCTAGTAAAGTAGCTGGAAAGGCGAACCCGAGCACAAGGAGATGAGAAATGAGGTGCGTATTAGAAACCTTTCAAAATTACACGGTGTACCATCTTCTGGGTTTCTCATGCAGGTTTTCAATGTAGGAAGATGCCCTTGAACCTGGAGATTTGGGACCCATGGGATGGGTACCACGCAGTATTACTTTAAAGGGTCTGCATTTGCTCACCCAACCTCACCCAACCTTTCAGCCCCAAGAGTGTCCACCCTTATGTCTCATCCAGCTGTGGGTCTAGATATGGTCAATCCAGGTTGCATCACAGCCTCTGAACGAATTTTGTAAGAATTTCTCTCTCTTTCACTGTCTTTGTTTTACGGGTTTTTAAAAGTAATTTATTTTTATAATGGGTTTTAGCTGCTTTTCATGGCTGTGTTTATGCGGCTTTACACCCACTTGACTCACTTCCAGACAGATATCAATACATAGGTTTTAAGATTCTTACTAGTCACATATATTCTTGTGCGGTGAATAGGGGGTGTTGAGTCCAGTTCACTGAGCAAGGAGTAGGTCTTCTCTATTACATATTGGGTGTATGGAACTGTATCTGAGCGAATTTGAAACCCTTGTTTTATGCATCACCCCACCTCACCTTTCCCGTTAAGCAGCCATAGTGTGTTTTCTAAACGTGTGACTCTGTTCTGTTTTGTAATTCAGTTCAAGTGTAGCGGTTTTTACATTCCCTCTATAAGTGATAGCTTATGATAAGTGTCTATTTCTGTGTGACTTATTTCACTTAGAATCGTCGTACCTAAATCCACTCATCTTGCTTCTACTAGCCTTATGACATTGATTTCATGTCTGAGTGATATTCCATTGTACATAAGGACCACAACTTCTTTATCCATTTTTCTCTTTCCTGGGATATTTAAGGTGTCATGAAGTGGAGGTTCTTGTCAACAGAGCAGCCCTAAACTTTGGGGTGCCTGTGTCTTGCTGATTTTTAGTTTTCCCAATTTATACGCCCATGAGTGGACGTGCCCTATGCTCCTAGAGCTGTGTTTTTTCGATGTTTCAGGACACACCGTACACTTCTCCAGAGTGGCTGTTGGCAATTTACATCCCGCCCATCAGTGTAGCAAGGCTGCCATTTCTCCATGGCCTGTCCTGCATTTCTGGTTTTGACACTTTTTGCAGCATGACCATTTTGACCGATGGGAAGCGAGACTTCTTTGGAGCGCGGATTTGCCTTTCCAGGTTGCTTGGTTGGCCAAAAAGGGCGTATGCGTTTTTTCCTGAATATATTCAGGAAAAAACGCATACGCCCTTTTTGGCCAAGGGCATCATTGTCGAAGTTTTGCCGCTTTTCATGTGTTTTAAACGCGATTTGAATATACCTCCTGAAATCTGTTTCCTGCAATTCTGCCTTGCTTTCAAATCCTCTTCGTTGCCTTCCCTCAATATATCTGTGGATGAGAGTTATCATTTATAACTCTGCGGGTTTGTGAATTGCAGTGTCCCTGAGCTCCATTTTTCAACTGTTTTTTTGGGAGCTGGCCGCAAAAGCACGGGATTGCCTCAGGCCCTATTCTGGTTCTGGGCGGCAGGCTAAGCCTGTGGTTAATTCTTCTTCCTGAGGGGAAGAAAGAGTGACCTGTGCCTGTCCCAACACCTAGATCTAGTCTCTCATTGGTTGCCCCTCTTCCCGTTCATCCTCAGGACAAATTGCAACCTGCAGGGAACAGGAGCTTAAAGGTGCTGATTCTCCAAGTAGGGAGATTGCTAGTAAAGTAGCTGGAAAGGCGAACCCGAGCACAAGGAGATGAGAAATGAGGTGCGTATTAGAAACCTTTCAAAATCACACGGTGTACCATCTTCTGGGTTTCTCATGCATGTTTTCGATGTAGGAAGATGCCCTTGAACCTGGAGATTTGGGACCCATGGGATGGGTACCACGCAGTATTACTTTAAAGGGTCTGCGTTTGCTCACCCAACCTCACCCAACCTTTCAGCCCCAAGAGTGTCCACCCTTATGTCTCATCCAGCTGTGGGTCTAGATATGGTCAATCCAGGTTGCATCACAGCCTCTGAACGAATTTTGTAAGAATTTCTCTCTCTTTCACTGTCTTTGTTTTACGGGTTTTTAAAAGTAATTTATTTTTATAATGGGGTTTAGCTGCTTTTCATGGCTGTGTTTATGCGGCTTTACACCCACTTGACTCACTTCCAGACAGATATCAATACATAGGTTTTAAGATTCTTACTAGTCACATATATTCTTGTGCGGTGAATAGGGGGTGTTGAGTCCAGTTCACTGAGCAAGGAGTAGGTCTTGTCTATTACATAGTGGGTGTATGGAACGGTATCTGAGCGAATTTGAAACCCTTGTTTTATGCATCACCCCACCTCACCTTTCCCGTTAAGCAGCCATAGTGTGTTTTCTAAACGTGTGACTCTGTTCTGTTTTGTAATTCAGTTCAAGTGTAGCGGTTTTTACATTCCCTCTATAAGTGATAGCTTATGATAAGTGTCTATTTCTGTGTGACTTATTTCACTTAGAATCGTCGTACCTAAATCCACTCATCTTGCTTCTACTAGCCTTATGACATTGATTTCATGTCTGAGTGATATTCCATTGTACATAAGGACCACAACTTCTTTATCCATTTTTCTCTTTCCTGGGATATTTAAGGTGTCATGAAGTGGAGGTTCTTGTCAACAGAGCAGCCCTAAACTTTGGGGTGCCTGTGTCTTGCTGATTTTTAGTTTTCCCAATTTATACGCCCATGAGTGGACGTGCCCTATGCTCCCTAAGCTGTGTTTTTTCGATGTTTCAGGACACACCGTACACTTATCCAGAGTGGCTGTGGGCAATTTACATCCCGCCCATCAGCGTAGCAAGGCTGCCATTTCTCCATGGCCTGTCCTGCATTTCTGGTTTTGACACTTTTTGCAGCATGACCCTTTTGACCGATGGGAAGCGAGACATCTTTGTCGCGCTGATTTGCCTTTCCAGGTTGCTTGGTTGGCCAAAAAGGGCGTATGCGTTTTTTCCTGAATATATTCAGGAAAAAACGCATACGCCCTTTTTGGCCAAGGGCATCATTCTCGACGTTTTGCCGCTTTTCATGTGCTTTAAAGGTGATTCGAATCTACCTCCTGAAATCTGTTTCCTGCAATTCTGCCTTGCTTTCAAATCCTCTTCGTTGCCTTCCCTCAATATATCTGTGGATGAGAGTTATCATTTATAACTCTGCGGGTTTGTGAATTGCAGTGTCCCTGAGCTCCATTTTTCAACTCGCTTTTTTGGGAGCTGGCCGCAAAAGCGCGGGATTGCCTCAGGCCCTATTCTGCTTCTGGGCGGCAGGCTGAGCCTGTGGTTAATTCTTCTTCCTGATGGGAAAATAGAGTGACCTGTGCCTGTCCCAACACCTAGATCTAGTCTCTCATTGGTTGCCCCTCTTCCCGTTCATCCTCAGGACAAATTGCAACCTGTAGGGAACAGGAGCTTAAAGGTGCTGATTCTCCAAGTAGGGAGATTGCTAGTAAAGTAGCTGGAAAGGCGAACCCGAGCACAAGGAGATGAGAAATGAGGTGCGTATTAGAAACCTTTCAAAATCACACGGTGTACCATCTTCTGGGTTTCTCATGCATGTTTTCGATGTAGGAAGATGCCCTTGAACCTGGAGATTTGGGACCCATGGGATGGGTACCACGCAGTATTACTTTAAATGGTCTGCGTTTGCTCACCCAACCTCACCCAAACTTTCAGCCCCAAGAGTGTCCACCCTTATGTCTCATCCAGCTGTGGGTCTAGATATGGTCAATCCAGGTTGCATCACAGCCTCTGAACGAATTTTGTAAGAATTTCTCTCTCTTTCACTGTCTTTGTTTTACGGGTTTTTAAAAGTAATTTATTTTTATAATGGGGTTTAGCTGCTTTTCACGGCTGTGTTTATGCGGCTTTACACCCACTTGACTCACTTCCAGACAGATATCAATACATAGGTTTTAAGATTCTTACTAGTCACATATATTCTTGTGCGGTGAATAGGGGGTGTTGAGTCCAGTTCACTGAGCAAGGAGTAGGTCTTGTCTATTACATAGTGGGTGTATGGAACGATATCTGAGCGAATTTGAAACCCTTGTTTTATGCATCACCCCACCTCACCTTTCCCGTTAAGCAGCCATAGTGTGTTTTCTAAACGTGTGACTCTGTTCTGTTTTGTAATTCAGTTCAAGTGTAGCGGTTTTTACATTCCCTCTATAAGTGATAGCTTATGATAAGTGTCTATTTCTGTGTGACTTATTTCACTTAGAATCGTCGTACCTAAATCCACTCATCTTGCTTCTACTAGCCTTATGACATTGATTTCATGTCTGAGTGATATTCCATTGTACATAAGGACCACAACTTCTTTATCCATTTTTCTCTTTCCTGGGATATTTAAGGTGTCATGAAGTGGAGGTTCTTGTCAACAGAGCAGCCCTAAACTTTGGGGTGCCTGTGTCTTGCTGATTTTTAGTTTTCCCAATTTATACGCCCATGAGTGGACGTGCCCTATGCTCCCTAAGCTGTGTTTTTTCGATGTTTCAGGACACACCGTACACTTATCCAGAGTGGCTGTGGGCAATTTACATCCCGCCCATCAGCGTAGCAAGGCTGCCATTTCTCCATGGCCTGTCCTGCATTTCTGGTTTTGACACTTTTTGCAGCATGACCCTTTTGACCGATGGGAAGCGAGACATCTTTGTAGCGCTGATTTGCCTTTCCAGGTTGCTTGGTTGGCCAAAAAGGGCGTATGCGTTTTTTCCTGAATATATTCAGGAAAAAACGCATACGCCCTTTTTGGCCAAGGGCATCATTCTCGACGTTTTGCTGCTTTTCATGTGCTTTAAAGGTGATTCGAATCTACCTCCTGAAATCTGTTTCCTGCAATTCTGCCTTGCTTTCAAATCCTCTTCGTTGCCTTCCCTCAATATATCTGTGGATGAGAGTTATCATTTATAACTCTGCGGGTTTGTGAATTGCAGTGTCCCTGAGCTCCATTTTTCAACTCGCTTTTTTGGGAGCTGGCCGCAAAAGCGCGGGATTGCCTCAGGCCCTATTCTGCTTCTGGGCGGCAGGCTGAGCCTGTGGTTAATTCTTCTTCCTGATGGGAAAATAGAGTGACCTGTGCCTGTCCCAACACCTAGATCTAGTCTCTCATTGGTTGCTCCTCTTCCCGTTCATCCTGAGGACAAATTGCAACCTGTAGGAAACAGGAGCTTAAAGGTGCTGATTCTCCAAGTAGGGAGATTTTTGTAAAGTAGCTGGAAAGGCGAACCCGAACACAAGGAGATGAGAAATGAGGTGCGTATTAGAAACCTTTCAAAATCACACGGTGTACCATCTTCTGGGTTTCTCATGCATGTTTTCGATGTAGGAAGATGCCCTTGAACCTGGAGATTTGGGACCCATGGGATGGGTACCACGCAGTATTACTTTAAATGGTCTGCGTTTGCTCACCCAACCTCACCCAAACTTTCAGCCCGAAGAGTGTCCACCCTTATGTCTCATCCAGCTGTGGGTCTAGATATGGTCAATCCAGGTTGCATCACAGCCTCTGAACGAATTTTGTAAGAATTTCTCTCTCTTTCACTGTCTTTGTTTTACGGGTTTTTAAAAGTAATTTATTTTTATAATGGGGTTTAGCTGCTTTTCACGGCTGTGTTTATGCGGCTTTACACCCACTTGACTCACTTCCAGACAGATATCAATACATAGGTTTTAAGATTCTTACTAGTCACATATATTCTTGTGCGGTGAATAGGGGGTGTTGAGTCCAGTTCACTGAGCAAGGAGTAGGTCTTGTCTATTACATATTGGGTGTATGGAACGGTATCTGAGCGAATTTGAAACCATTTATTTATGCATCACCCCACCTCAACTTTCCCGTTAAGCAGCCATAGTGTGTTTTCTAAACGTGTGACTCTGTTCTGTTTTGTAATTCAGTTCAAGTGTAGCGGTTTTTACATTCCCTCTATAAGTGATAGCTTATGATAAGTGTCTATTTCTGTGTGACTTATTTCACTTAGAATCGTCGTACCTAAATCCACTCATCTTGCTTCTACTAGCCTTATGACATTGATTTCATGTCTGAGTGATATTCCATTGTACATAAGGACCACAACTTCTTTATCCATTTTTCTCTTTCCTGGGATATTTAAGGTGTCATGAAGTGGAGGTTCTTGTCAACAGAGCAGCCCTAAACTTTGGGGTGCCTGTGTCTTGCTGATTTTTAGTTTTCCCAATTTATACGCCCATGAGTGGACGTGCCCTATGCTCCTAGAGCTGTGTTTTTTCGATGTTTCAGGACACACCGTACACTTCTCCAGAGTGGCTGTTGGCAATTTACATCCCGCCCATCAGTGTAGCAAGGCTACCATTTCTCCATGGCCTGTCCTGCATTTCTGGTTTTGACACTTTTTGCAGCATGAACATTTGACCGATGGGAAGCGAGACTTCTTTGTAGTGCTGTTTTGCCTTTCCAGGTTGCTTGGTTGGCCAAAAAGGGCGTATGCGTTTTTTCCTGAATATATTCAGGAAAAAACGCATACGCCCTTTTTGGCCAAGGGCATCATTGTCGACCTTTTGCCTCTTTTCATGTGCTTTAAAGGCGATTCGAATCTACCTCCTGAAATCTGTTTCCTGCAATTCTGCCTTGCTTTCAAATCCTCTTTGTTGCCTTCCCTCAATATATCTGTGGATGAGAGTTATCATTCATAACTCTGCGGTTTTGTGAATTGCAGTGTCCCTGAGCTCCATTTTTCAACTCGCTTTTTTGGGAGCTGGCCGCAAAAGCGCGGGATTGCCTCAGGCCCTATTCTGCTTCTGGGCGGCAGGCTGAGCCTGTGGTTAATTCTTCTTCCTGATGGGAAAATAGAGTGACCTGTGCATGTCCCAACACCTAGATCTAGTCTCTCATTGGTTGTCCCTCTTCCCGTTCATCCTCAGGACAAATTGCAACCTGTAGGGAACAGGAGCTTAAAGGTGCTGATTCTCCAAGTAGGGAGATTGCTAGTAAAGTAGCTGGAAAGGCGAACCCGAGCACAAGGAGATGAGAAATGAGGTGCGTATTAGAAACCTTTCAAAATTACACGGTGTACCATCTTCTGGGTTTCTCATGCAGGTTTTCGATGTAGGAAGATGCCCTTGAACCTGGAGATTTGGGACCCATGGGATGGGTACCAGGCAGTATTCCTTTAAAGGGTCTGCGTTTGCTCACCCAACCTCACCCAACCTTTCAGCCCCAAGAGTGTCCACCCTTATGTCTCATCCAGCTGTGGGTCTAGATATGGTCAATCCAGGTTGCATCACAGCCTCTGAACGAATTTTGTAAGAATTTCTCTCTCTTTCACTGTCTTTGTTTTACGGGTTTTTAAAAGTAATTTATTTTTATAATGGGGTTTAGCTGCTTTTCATGGCTGTGTTTATGCGGCTTTACACCCACTTGACTCACTTCCAGACAGATATCAATACATAGGTTTTAAGATTCTTACTAGTCACATATATTCTTGTGCGGTGAATAGGGGGTGTTGAGTCCAGTTCACTGAGCAAGGAGTAGGTCTTGTCTATTACATATTGGGTGTATGGAACTGTATCTGAGCGAATTTGAAACCCTTGTTTTATGCATCACCCCACCTCACCTTTCCCGTTAAGCAGCCATAGTGTGTTTTCTAAACGTGTGACTCTGTTCTGTTTTGTAATTCAGTTCAAGTGTAGCGGTTTTTACATTCCCTCTATAAGTGATAGCTTATGATAAGTGTCTATTTCTGTGTGACTTATTTCACTTAGAATCGTCGTACCTAAATCCACTCATCTTGCTTCTACTAGCCTTATGACATTGATTTCATGTCTGAGTGATATTCCATTGTACATAAGGACCACAACTTCTTTATCCATTTTTCTCTTTCCTGGGATATTTAAGGTGTCATGAAGTGGAGGTTCTTGTCAACAGAGCAGCCCTAAACTTTGGGGTGCCTGTGTCTTGCTGATTTTTAGTTTTCCCAATTTATACGCCCATGAGTGGACGTGCCCTATGCTCCTAGAGCTGTGTTTTTTCGATGTTTCAGGACACACCGTACACTTCTCCAGAGTGGCTGTTGGCAATTTACATCCCGCCCATCAGTGTAGCAAGGCTGCCATTTCTCCATGGCCTGTCCTGCATTTCTGGTTTTGACACTTTTTGCAGCATGACCCTTTTGACCGATGGGAAGCGAGACATCTTTGTCGCGCTGATTTGCCTTTCCAGGTTGCTTGGTTGGCCAAAAAGGGCGTATGCGTTTTTTCCTGAATATATTCAGGAAAAAACGCATACGCCCTTTTTGGCCAAGGGCATCATTCTCGACGTTTTGCCGCTTTTCATGTGCTTTAAAGGTGATTCGAATCTACCTCCTGAAATCTGTTTCCTGCAATTCTGCCTTGCTTTCAAATCCTCTTCGTTGCCTTCCCTCAATATATCTGTGGATGAGAGTTATCATTTATAACTCTGCGGGTTTGTGAATTGCAGTGTCCCTGAGCTCCATTTTTCAACTCGCTTTTTTGGGAGCTGGCCGCAAAAGCGCGGGATTGCCTCAGGCCCTATTCTGCTTCTGGGCGGCAGGCTGAGCCTGTGGTTAATTCTTCTTCCTGATGGGAAAATAGAGTGACCTGTGCCTGTCCCAACACCTAGATCTAGTCTCTCATTGGTTGCCCCTCTTCCCGTTCATCCTCAGGACAAATTGCAACCTGTAGGGAACAGGAGCTTAAAGGTGCTGATTCTCCAAGTAGGGAGATTGCTAGTAAAGTAGCTGGAAAGGCGAACCCGAGCACAAGGAGATGAGAAATGAGGTGCGTATTAGAAACCTTTCAAAATCACACGGTGTACCATCTTCTGGGTTTCTCATGCATGTTTTCGATGTAGGAAGATGCCCTTGAACCTGGAGATTTGGGACCCATGGGATGGGTACCACGCAGTATTACTTTAAAGGGTCTGCGTTTGCTCACCCAACCTCACCCAACCTTTCAGCCCCAAGAGTGTCCACCCTTATGTCTCATCCAGCTGTGGGTCTAGATATGGTCAATCCAGGTTGCATCACAGCCTCTGAACGAATTTTGTAAGAATTTCTCTCTCTTTCACTGTCTTTGTTTTACGGGTTTTTAAAAGTAATTTATTTTTATAATGGGGTTTAGCTGCTTTTCACGGCTGTGTTTATGCGGCTTTACACCCACTTGACTCACTTCCAGACAGATATCAATACATAGGTTTTAAGATTCTTACTAGTCACATATATTCTTGTGCGGTGAATAGGGGGTGTTGAGTCCAGTTCACTGAGCAAGGAGTAGGTCTTGTCTATTACATAGTGGGTGTATGGAACGATATCTGAGCGAATTTGAAACCCTTGTTTTATGCATCACCCCACCTCACCTTTCCCGTTAAGCAGCCATAGTGTGTTTTCTAAACGTGTGACTCTGTTCTGTTTTGTAATTCAGTTCAAGTGTAGCGGTTTTTACATTCCCTCTATAAGTGATAGCTTATGATAAGTGTCTATTTCTGTGTGACTTATTTCACTTAGAATCGTCGTACCTAAATCCACTCATCTTGCTTCTACTAGCCTTATGACATTGATTTCATGTCTGAGTGATATTCCATTGTACATAAGGACCACAACTTCTTTATCCATTTTTCTCTTTCCTGGGATATTTAAGGTGTCATGAAGTGGAGGTTCTTGTCAACAGAGCAGCCCTAAACTTTGGGGTGCCTGTGTCTTGCTGATTTTTAGTTTTCCCAATTTATACGCCCATGAGTGGACGTGCCCTATGCTCCCTAAGCTGTGTTTTTTCGATGTTTCAGGACACACCGTACACTTCTCCAGAGTGGCTGTTGGCAATTTACATCCCGCCCATCAGCGTAGCAAGGCTGCCATTTCTCCATGGCCTGTCCTGCATTTCTGGTTTTGACACTTTTTGCAGCATGACCCTTTTGACCGATGGGAAGCGAGACATCTTTGTCGCGCTGATTTGCCTTTCCAGGTTGCTTGGTTGGCCAAAAAGGGCGTATGCGTTTTTTCCTGAATATATTCAGGAAAAAACGCATACGCCCTTTTTGGCCAAGGGCATCATTCTCGACGTTTTGCCGCTTTTCATGTGCTTTAAAGGTGATTCGAATCTACCTCCTGAAATCTGTTTCCTGCAATTCTGCCTTGCTTTCAAATCCTCTTCGTTGCCTTCCCTCAATATATCTGTGGATGAGAGTTATCATTTATAACTCTGCGGGTTTGTGAATTGCAGTGTCCCTGAGCTCCATTTTTCAACTCGCTTTTTTGGGAGCTGGCCGCAAAAGCGCGGGATTGCCTCAGGCCCTATTCTGCTTCTGGGCGGCAGGCTGAGCCTGTGGTTAATTCTTCTTCCTGATGGGAAAATAGAGTGACCTGTGCCTGTCCCAACACCTAGATCTAGTCTCTCATTGGTTGCCCCTCTTCCCGTTCATCCTCAGGACAAATTGCAACCTGTAGGGAACAGGAGCTTAAAGGTGCTGATTCTCCAAGTAGGGAGATTGCTAGTAAAGTAGCTGGAAAGGCGAACCCGAGCACAAGGAGATGAGAAATGAGGTGCGTATTAGAAACCTTTCAAAATCACACGGTGTACCATCTTCTGGGTTTCTCATGCATGTTTTCGATGTAGGAAGATGCCCTTGAACCTGGAGATTTGGGACCCATGGGATGGGTACCACGCAGTATTACTTTAAATGGTCTGCGTTTGCTCACCCAACCTCACCCAAACTTTCAGCCCCAAGAGTGTCCACCCTTATGTCTCATCCAGCTGTGGGTCTAGATATGGTCAATCCAGGTTGCATCACAGCCTCTGAACGAATTTTGTAAGAATTTCTCTCTCTTTCACTGTCTTTGTTTTACGGGTTTTTAAAAGTAATTTATTTTTATAATGGGGTTTAGCTGCTTTTCACGGCTGTGTTTATGCGGCTTTACACCCACTTGACTCACTTCCAGACAGATATCAATACATAGGTTTTAAGATTCTTACTAGTCACATATATTCTTGTGCGGTGAATAGGGGGTGTTGAGTCCAGTTCACTGAGCAAGGAGTAGGTCTTGTCTATTACATAGTGGGTGTATGGAACGATATCTGAGCGAATTTGAAACCCTTGTTTTATGCATCTCCCCACCTCACCTTTCCCGTTAAGCAGCCATAGTGTGTTTTCTAAACGTGTGACTCTGTTCTGTTTTGTAATTCAGTTCAAGTGTAGCGGTTTTTACATTCCCTCTATAAGTGATAGCTTATGATAAGTGTCTATTTCTGTGTGACTTATTTCACTTAGAATCGTCGTACCTAAATCCACTCATCTTGCTTCTACTAGCCTTATGACATTGATTTCATGTCTGAGTGATATTCCATTGTACATAAGGACCACAACTTCTTTATCCATTTTTCTCTTTCCTGGGATATTTAAGGTGTCATGAAGTGGAGGTTCTTGTCAACAGAGCAGCCCTAAACTTTGGGGTGCCTGTGTCTTGCTGATTTTTAGTTTTCCCAATTTATACGCCCATGAGTGGACGTGCCCTATGCTCCCTAAGCTGTGTTTTTTCGATGTTTCAGGACACACCGTACACTTCTCCAGAGTGGCTGTTGGCAATTTACATCCCGCCCATCAGCGTAGCAAGGCTGCCATTTCTCCATGGCCTGTCCTGCATTTCTGGTTTTGACACTTTTTGCAGCATGACCCTTTTGACCGATGGGAAGCGAGACATCTTTGTCGCGCTGATTTGCCTTTCCAGGTTGCTTGGTTGGCCAAAAAGGGCGTATGCGTTTTTTCCTGAATATATTCAGGAAAAAACGCATACGCCCTTTTTGGCCAAGGGCATCATTCTCGACGTTTTGCCGCTTTTCATGTGCTTTAAAGGTGATTCGAATCTACCTCCTGAAATCTGTTTCCTGCAATTCTGCCTTGCTTTCAAATCCTCTTCGTTGCCTTCCCTCAATATATCTGTGGATGAGAGTTATCATTTATAACTCTGCGGGTTTGTGAATTGCAGTGTCCCTGAGCTCCATTTTTCAACTCGCTTTTTTGGGAGCTGGCCGCAAAAGCGCGGGATTGCCTCAGGCCCTATTCTGCTTCTGGGCGGCAGGCTGAGCCTGTGGTTAATTCTTCTTCCTGATGGGAAAATAGAGTGACCTGTGCCTGTCCCAACACCTAGATCTAGTCTCTCATTGGTTGCCCCTCTTCCCGTTCATCCTCAGGACAAATTGCAACCTGTAGGGAACAGGAGCTTAAAGGTGCTGATTCTCCAAGTAGGGAGATTGCTAGTAAAGTAGCTGGAAAGGCGAACCCGAGCACAAGGAGATGAGAAATGAAGTGCGTATTAGAAACCTTTCAAAATCACACGGTGTACCATCTTCTGGGTTTCTCATGCATGTTTTCGATGTAGGAAGATGCCCTTGAACCTGGAGATTTGGGACCCATGGGATGGGTACCACGCAGTATTACTTTAAAGGGTCTGCGTTTGCTCACCCAACCTCACCCAAACTTTCAGCCCCAAGAGTGTCCACCCTTATGTCTCATCCAGCTGTGGGTCTAGATATGGTCGATCCAGGTTGCATCACAGCCTCTGAACGAATTTTGTAAGAATTTCTCTCTCTTTCACTGTCTTTGTTTTACGGGTTTTTAAAAGTAATTTATTTTTATAATGGGGTTTAGCTGCTTTTCACGGCTGTGTTTATGCGGCTTTACACCCACTTGACTCACTTCCAGACAGATATCAATACATAGGTTTTAAGATTCTTACTAGTCACATATATTCTTGTGCGGTGAATAGGGGGTGTTGAGTCCAGTTCACTGAGCAAGGAGTAGGTCTTGTCTATTACATAGTGGGTGTATGGAACGATATCTGAGCGAATTTGAAACCCTTGTTTTATGCATCACCCCACCTCACCTTTCCCGTTAAGCAGCCATAGTGTGTTTTCTAAACGTGTGACTCTGTTCTGTTTTGTAATTCAGTTCAAGTGTAGCGGTTTTTACATTCCCTCTATAAGTGATAGCTTATGATAAGTGTCTATTTCTGTGTGACTTATTTCACTTAGAATCGTCGTACCTAAATCCACTCATCTTGCTTCTACTAGCCTTATGACATTGATTTCATGTCTGAGTGATATTCCATTGTACATAAGGACCACAACTTCTTTATCCATTTTTCTCTTTCCTGGGATATTTAAGGTGTCATGAAGTGGAGGTTCTTGTCAACAGAGCAGCCCTAAACTTTGGGGTGCCTGTGTCTTGCTGATTTTTAGTTTTCCCAATTTATACGCCCATGAGTGGACGTGCCCTATGCTCCCTAAGCTGTGTTTTTTCGATGTTTCAGGACACACCGTACACTTATCCAGAGTGGCTGTTGGCAATTTACATCCCGCCCATCAGCGTAGCAAGGCTGCCATTTCTCCATGGCCTGTCCTGCATTTCTGGTTTTGACACTTTTTGCAGCATGACCCTTTTGACCGATGGGAAGCGAGACATCTTTGTAGCGCTGATTTGCCTTTCCAGGTTGCTTGGTTGGCCAAAAAGGGCGTATGCGTTTTTTCCTGAATATATTCAGGAAAAAACGCATACGCCCTTTTTGGCCAAGGGCATCATTCTCGACGTTTTGCCGCTTTTCATGTGCTTTAAAGGTGATTCGAATCTACCTCCTGAAATCTGTTTCCTGCAATTCTGCCTTGCTTTCAAATCCTCTTCGTTGCCTTCCCTCAATATATCTGTGGATGAGAGTTATCATTTATAACTCTGCGGGTTTGTGAATTGCAGTGTCCCTGAGCTCCATTTTTCAACTCGCTTTTTTGGGAGCTGGCCGCAAAAGCGCGGGATTGCCTCAGGCCCTATTCTGCTTCTGGGCGGCAGGCTGAGCCTGTGGTTAATTCTTCTTCCTGATGGGAAAATAGAGTGACCTGTGCCTGTCCCAACACCTAGATCTAGTCTCTCATTGGTTGCTCCTCTTCCCGTTCATCCTGAGGACAAATTGCAACCTGTAGGAAACAGGAGCTTAAAGGTGCTGATTCTCCAAGTAGGGAGATTTTTGTAAAGTAGCTGGAAAGGCGAACCCGAGCACAAGGAGATGAGAAATGAGGTGCGTATTAGAAACCTTTCAAAATCACACAGTGTACCATCTTCTGCGTTTCTCATGCATGTTTTCGATGTAGGAAGATGCCCTTGAACCTGGAGATTTGGGACCCATGGGATGGGTACCACGCAGTATTACTTTAAATGGTCTGCGTTTGCTCACCCAACCTCACCCAAACTTTCAGCCCCAAGAGTGTCCACCCTTATGTCTCATCCAGCTGTGGGTCTAGATATGGTCAATCCAGGTTGCATCACAGCCTCTGAACGAATTTTGTAAGAATTTCTCTCTCTTTCACTGTCTTTGTTTTACGGGTTTTTAAAAGTAATTTATTTTTATAATGGGGTTTAGCTGCTTTTCACGGCTGTGTTTATGCGGCTTTACACCCACTTGACTCACTTCCAGACAGATATCAATACATAGGTTTTAAGATTCTTACTAGTCACATATATTCTTGTGCGGTGAATAGGGGGTGTTGAGTCCAGTTCACTGAGCAAGGAGTAGGTCTTGTCTATTACATAGTGGGTGTATGGAACGATATCTGAGCGAATTTGAAACCCTTGTTTTATGCATCTCCCCACCTCACCTTTCCCGTTAAGCAGCCATAGTGTGTTTTCTAAACGTGTGACTCTGTTCTGTTTTGTAATTCAGTTCAAGTGTAGCGGTTTTTACATTCCCTCTATAAGTGATAGCTTATGATAAGTGTCTATTTCTGTGTGACTTATTTCACTTAGAATCGTCGTACCTAAATCCACTCATCTTGCTTCTACTAGCCTTATGACATTGATTTCATGTCTGAGTGATATTCCATTGTACATAAGGACCACAACTTCTTTATCCATTTTTCTCTTTCCTGGGATATTTAAGGTGTCATGAAGTGGAGGTTCTTGTCAACAGAGCAGCCCTAAACTTTGGGGTGCCTGTGTCTTGCTGATTTTTAGTTTTCCCAATTTATACGCCCATGAGTGGACGTGCCCTATGCTCCCTAAGCTGTGTTTTTTCGATGTTTCAGGACACACCGTACACTTATCCAGAGTGGCTGTTGGCAATTTACATCCCGCCCATCAGCGTAGCAAGGCTGCCATTTCTCCATGGCCTGTCCTGCATTTCTGGTTTTGACACTTTTTGCAGCATGACCCTTTTGACCGATGGGAAGCGAGACATCTTTGTAGCGCTGATTTGCCTTTCCAGGTTGCTTGGTTGGCCAAAAAGGGCGTATGCGTTTTTTCCTGAATATATTCAGGAAAAAACGCATACGCCCTTTTTGGCCAAGGGCATCATTCTCGACGTTTTGCCGCTTTTCATGTGCTTTAAAGGTGATTCGAATCTACCTCCTGAAATCTGTTTCCTGCAATTCTGCCTTGCTTTCAAATCCTCTTCGTTGCCTTCCCTCAATATATCTGTGGATGAGAGTTATCATTTATAACTCTGCGGGTTTGTGAATTGCAGTGTCCCTGAGCTCCATTTTTCAACTCGCTTTTTTGGGAGCTGGCCGCAAAAGCGCGGGATTGCCTCAGGCCCTATTCTGCTTCTGGGCGGCAGGCTGAGCCTGTGGTTAATTCTTCTTCCTGATGGGAAAATAGAGTGACCTGTGCCTGTCCCAACACCTAGATCTAGTCTCTCATTGGTTGCTCCTCTTCCCGTTCATCCTGAGGACAAATTGCAACCTGTAGGAAACAGGAGCTTAAAGGTGCTGATTCTCCAAGTAGGGAGATTTTTGTAAAGTAGCTGGAAAGGCGAACCCGAGCACAAGGAGATGAGAAATGAGGTGCGTATTAGAAACCTTTCAAAATCACACAGTGTACCATCTTCTGCGTTTCTCATGCATGTTTTCGATGTAGGAAGATGCCCTTGAACCTGGAGATTTGGGACCCATGGGATGGGTACCACGCAGTATTACTTTAAATGGTCTGCGTTTGCTCACCCAACCTCACCCAAACTTTCAGCCCCAAGAGTGTCCACCCTTATGTCTCATCCAGCTGTGGGTCTAGATATGGTCAATCCAGGTTGCATCACAGCCTCTGAACGAATTTTGTAAGAATTTCTCTCTCTTTCACTGTCTTTGTTTTACGGGTTTTTAAAAGTAATTTATTTTTATAATGGGGTTTAGCTGCTTTTCACGGCTGTGTTTATGCGGCTTTACACCCACTTGACTCACTTCCAGACAGATATCAATACATAGGTTTTAAGATTCTTACTAGTCACATATATTCTTGTGCGGTGAATAGGGGGTGTTGAGTCCAGTTCACTGAGCAAGGAGTAGGTCTTGTCTATTACATAGTGGGTGTATGGAACGATATCTGAGCGAATTTGAAACCCTTGTTTTATGCATCTCCCCACCTCACCTTTCCCGTTAAGCAGCCATAGTGTGTTTTCTAAACGTGTGACTCTGTTCTGTTTTGTAATTCAGTTCAAGTGTAGCGGTTTTTACATTCCCTCTATAAGTGATAGCTTATGATAAGTGTCTATTTCTGTGTGACTTATTTCACTTAGAATCGTCGTACCTAAATCCACTCATCTTGCTTCTACTAGCCTTATGACATTGATTTCATGTCTGAGTGATATTCCATTGTACATAAGGACCACAACTTCTTTATCCATTTTTCTCTTTCCTGGGATATTTAAGGTGTCATGAAGTGGAGGTTCTTGTCAACAGAGCAGCCCTAAACTTTGGGGTGCCTGTGTCTTGCTGATTTTTAGTTTTCCCAATTTATACGCCCATGAGTGGACGTGCCCTATGCTCCCTAAGCTGTGTTTTTTCGATGTTTCAGGACACACCGTACACTTATCCAGAGTGGCTGTTGGCAATTTACATCCCGCCCATCAGCGTAGCAAGGCTGCCATTTCTCCATGGCCTGTCCTGCATTTCTGGTTTTGACACTTTTTGCAGCATGACCCTTTTGACCGATGGGAAGCGAGACATCTTTGTAGCGCTGATTTGCCTTTCCAGGTTGCTTGGTTGGCCAAAAAGGGCGTATGCGTTTTTTCCTGAATATATTCAGGAAAAAACGCATACGCCCTTTTTGGCCAAGGGCATCATTCTCGACGTTTTGCCGCTTTTCATGTGCTTTAAAGGTGATTCGAATCTACCTCCTGAAATCTGTTTCCTGCAATTCTGCCTTGCTTTCAAATCCTCTTCGTTGCCTTCCCTCAATATATCTGTGGATGAGAGTTATCATTTATAACTCTGCGGGTTTGTGAATTGCAGTGTCCCTGAGCTCCATTTTTCAACTCGCTTTTTTGGGAGCTGGCCGCAAAAGCGCGGGATTGCCTCAGGCCCTATTCTGCTTCTGGGCGGCAGGCTGAGCCTGTGGTTAATTCTTCTTCCTGATGGGAAAATAGAGTGACCTGTGCCTGTCCCAACACCTATATCTAGTCTCTCATTGGTTGCTCCTCTTCCCGTTCATCCTGAGGACAAATTGCAACCTGTAGGAAACAGGAGCTTAAAGGTGCTGATTCTCCAAGTAGGGAGATTGTTGTAAAGTAGCTGGAAAGGCGAACCCGAGCACAAGGAGATGAGAAATGAGGTGCGTATTAGAAACCTTTCAAAATCACACAGTGTACCATCTTCTGGGTTTCTCATGCATGTTTTCGATGTAGGAAGATGCCCTTGAACCTGGAGATTTGGGACCCATGGGATGGGTACCACGCAGTATTACTTTAAATGGTCTGCGTTTGCTCACCCAACCTCACCCAAACTTTCAGCCCCAAGAGTGTCCACCCTTATGTCTCATCCAGCTGTGGGTCTAGATATGGTCAATCCAGGTTGCATCACAGCCTCTGAACGAATTTTGTAAGAATTTCTCTCTCTTTCACTGTCTTTGTTTTACGGGTTTTTAAAAGTAATTTATTTTTATAATGGGGTTTAGCTGCTTTTCACGGCTGTGTTTATGCGGCTTTACACCCACTTGACTCACTTCCAGACAGATATCAATACATAGGTTTTAAGATTCTTACTAGTCACATATATTCTTGTGCGGTGAATAGGGGGTGTTGAGTCCAGTTCACTGAGCAAGGAGTAGGTCTTGTCTATTACATATTGGGTGTATGGAACGGTATCTGAGCGAATTTGAAACCCTTGTTTTATGCATCACCCCACCTCACCTTTCCCGTTAAGCAGCCATAGTGTGTTTTCTAAACGTGTGACTCTGTTCTGTTTTGTAATTCAGTTCAAGTGTAGTGCTTTTTACATTCCCTCTATAAGTGATAGCTTATGATAAGTGTCTTTTTCTGTGTGACTTATTACACTTAGAATCGTCGTACCTAAATCCACTCATCTTGCTTCTACTAGCCTTATGACATTGATTTCATGTCTGAGTGATATTCCATTGTACATAAGGACCACAACTTCTTTATCCATTTTTCTCTTTCCTGGGATATTTAAGGTGTCATGAAGTGGAGGTTCTTGTCAACAGAGCAGCCCTAAACTTTGGGGTGCCTGTGTCTTGCTGATTTTTAGTTTTCCCAATTTATACGCCCATGAGTGGACGTGCCCTATGCTCCTAGAGCTGTGTTTTTTCGATGTTTCAGGACACACCGTACACTTCTCCAGAGTGGCTGTTGGCAATTTACATCCCGCCCATCAGTGTAGCAAGGCTGCCATTTCTCCATGGCCTGTCCTGCATTTCTGGTTTTGACACTTTTTGCAGCATGAACATTTGACCGATGGGAAGCGAGAGTTCTTTGTAGTGCTGATTTGCCTTTCCAGGTTGCTTGGTTGGCCAAAAAGAGCGTATGCGTTTTTTCCTGAATATATTCAGGAAAAAACGCATACGCCCTTTTTGGCCAAGGGCATCATTGTCGACCTTTTGCCTCTTTTCATGTGCTTTAAAGGCGATTCGAATCTACCTCTTGAAAACTGTTTCCTGCAATTCTGCCTTGCTTTGAAATCCTCTTTATTGCCTTCCCTCAATATATCTGTGGATGAGAGTTATCATTTATAACTCTGCGGTTTTGTGAATTGCAGTGTCCCTGAGCTCCATTTTTCAACTCGCTTTTTTGGGAGCTGTCCGCAAAAGCGTGGGATTGCCTCAGGCCCTATTCTGCTTCTTGGTGGCAGGCTGAGCCTGTGCTTAATTCTTCTTCCTGATGGGAAAATAGAGTGACCTGTGCATGTCCCAACACCTAGATCTAGTCTCTCATTGGTTGCCCCTCTTCCCGTTCATCCTCAGGACAAATTGCAACCTGTAGGGAACAGGAGCTTAAAGGTGCTGATTCTCCAAGTAGGGAGATTGCTAGTAAAGTAGCTGGAAAGGCGAACCCGAGCACAAGGAGATGAGAAATGAGGTGCGTATTAGAAACCTTTCAAAATTACACGGTGTACCATCTTCTGGGTTTCTCATGCATGTTTTCGATGTAGGAAGATGCCCTTGAACTTGGAGATTTGGGACCCATGGGATGGGTACCACGCAGTATTACTTTAAAGGGTCTGCGTTTGCTCACCCAACCTCACCCAAACTTTCAGCCCCAAGAGTGTCCACCTTTATGTCTCATCCAGCTGTGGGTCTAGATATGGTCAATCCAGGTTGCATCACAGCCTCTGAACGAATTTTGTAAGAATTTCTCTCTCTTTCACTGTCTTTGTTTTACGGGTTTTTAAAAGTAATTTATTTTTATAATGGGGTTTAGCTGCTTTTCATGGCTGTGTTTATGCGGCTTTACACCCACTTGACTCACTTCCAGACAGATATCAATACATAGGTTTTAAGATTCTTACTAGTCACATATATTCTTGTGCGGTGAATAGGGGGTGTTGAGTCCAGTTCACTGAGCAAGGAGTAGGTCTTGTCTATTACATATTGGGTGTATGGAACGGTATCTGAGCGAATTTGAAACCCTTGTTTTATGCATCACCCCACCTCACCTTTCCCGTTAAGCAGCCATAGTGTGTTTTCTAAACGTGTGACTCTGTTCTGTTTTGTAATTCAGTTCAAGTGTAGCGGTTTTTACATTCCCTCTATAAGTGATAGCTTATGATAAGTGTCTATTTCTTTGTGACTTATTTCACTTAGAATCGTCGTACCTAAATCCACTCATCTTGCTTCTACTAGCCTTATGACATTGATTTCATGTCTGAGTGATATTCCATTGTACATAAGGACCACAACTTCTTTATCCATTTTTCTCTTTCCTGGGATATTTAAGGTGTCATGAAGTGGAGGTTCTTGTCAACAGAGCAGCCCTAAACTTTGGGGTGCCTGTGTCTTGCTGATTTTTAGTTTTCCCAATTTATACGCCCATGAGTGGACGTGCCCTATGCTCCTAGAGCTGTGTTTTTTCGATGTTTCAGGACACACCGTACACTTCTCCAGAGTGGCTGTTGGCAATTTACATCCCGCCCATCAGTGTAGCAAGGCTACCATTTCTCCATGGCCTGTCCTGCATTTCTGGTTTTGACACTTTTTGCAGCATGAACATTTGACCGATGGGAAGCGAGACTTCTTTGTAGTGCTGATTTGCCTTTCCAGGTTGCTTGGTTGGCCAAAAAGGGCGTATGCGTTTTTTCCTGAATATATTCAGGAAAAAACGCATACGCCCTTTTTGGCCAAGGGCATCATTGTCGACCTTTTGCCTCTTTTCATGTGCTTTAAAGGCGATTCGAATCTACCTCCTGAAATCTGTTTCCTGCAATTCTGCCTTGCTTTCAAATCCTCTTCGTTGCCTTCCCTCAATATATCTGTGGATGAGAGTTATCATTTATAACTCTGCGGGTTTGTGAATTGCAGTGTCCCTGAGCTCCATTTTTCAACTCGCTTTTTTGGGAGCTGTCCGCAAAAGCGCGGGATTGCCTCAGGCCCTATTCTGCTTCTGGGCGGCAGGCTGAGCCTGTGGTTAATTCTTCTTCCTGATGGGAAAATAGAGTGACCTGTGCATGTCCCAACACCTAGATCTAGTCTCTGATTGCTTGCCCCTCTTCCCGTTCATCCTCAGGACAAATTGCAACCTGTAGGGAACAGGAGCTTAAAGGTGCTGATTCTCCAAGTAGGGAGATTGCTAGTAAAGTAGCTGGAAAGGCGAACCCGAGCACAAGGAGATGAGAAATGAGGTGCGTATTAGAAACCTTTCAAAATTACAAGGTGTACCATCTTCTGGGTTTCTCATGCAGGTTTTCGATGTAGGAAGATGCCCTTGAACCTGGAGATTTGGGACCCATGGGATGGGTACCACGCAGTATTACTTTAAAGGGTCTGCGTTTGCTCACCCAACCTCACCCAACCTTTCAGCCCCAAGAGTGTCCACCCTTATGTCTCATCCAGCTGTGGGTCTAGATATGGTCACTCCAGGTTGCATCACAGCCTCTGAACGAATTTTGTAAGAATTTCTCTCTCTTTCACTGTCTTTGTTTTACGGGTTTTTAAAAGTAATTTATTTTTATAATGGGTTTTAGCTGCTTTTCATGGCTGTGTTTATGCGGCTTTACACCCACTTGACTCACTTCCAGACAGATATCAATACATAGGTTTTAAGATTCTTACTAGTCACATATATTCTTGTGCGGTGAATAGGGGGTGTTGAGTCCAGTTCACTGAGCAAGGAGTAGGTCTTGTCTATTACATATTGGGTGTATGGAACTGTATCTGAGCGAATTTGAAACCCTTGTTTTATGCATCACCCCACCTCACCTTTCCCGTTAAGCAGCCATAGTGTGTTTTCTAAACGTGTGACTCTGTTCTGTTTTGTAATTCAGTTCAAGTGTAGCAGTTTTTACATTCCCTCTATAAGTGATAGCTTATGATAAGTGTCTATTTCTGTGTGACTTATTTCACTTAGAATCGTCGTACCTAAATCCACTCATCTTGCTTCTACTAGCCTTATGACATTGATTTCATGTCTGAGTGATATTCCATTGTACATAAGGACCACAACTTCTTTATCCATTTTTCTCTTTCCTGGGATATTTAAGGTGTCATGAAGTGGAGGTTCTTGTCAACAGAGCAGCCCTAAACTTTGGGGTGCCTGTGTCTTGCTGATTTTTAGTTTTCCCAATTTATACGCCCATGAGTGGACGTGCCCTATGCTCCTAGAGCTGTGTTTTTTCGATGTTTCAGGACACACCGTACACTTCTCCAGAATGGCTGTTGGCAATTTACATCCCGCCCATCAGTGTAGCAAGGCTGCCATTTCTCCATGGCCTGTCCTGCATTTCTGGTTTTGACACTTTTTGCAGCATGACCATTTTGACCGATGGGAAGCGAGACTTCTTTGGAGCGCGGATTAGCCTTTCCAGGTTGCTTGGTTGGCCAAAAAGGGCGTATGCGTTTTTTCCTGAATATATTCAGGAAAAAACGCATACGCCCTTTTTGGCCAAGGGCATCATTGTCGAAGTTTTGCCGCTTTTCATGTGTTTTAAACGCGATTTGAATATACCTCCTGAAATCTGTTTCCTGCAATTCTGCCTTGCTTTCAAATCCTCTTCGTTGCCTTCCCTCAATATATCTGTGGATGAGAGTTATCATTTATAACTCTGTGGGTTTGTGAATTGCAGTGTCCCTGAGCTCCATTTTTCAACTGTTTTTTTGGGAGCTGGCCGCAAAAGCACGGGATTGCCTCAGGCCCTATTCTGGTTCTGGGCGGCAGGCTAAGCCTGTGGTTAATTCTTCTTCCTGAGGGGAAGAAAGAGTGACCTGTGCCTGTCCCAACACCTAGATCTAGTCTCTCATTGGTTGCCCCTCTTCCCGTTCATCCTCAGGACAAATTGCAACCTGTAGGGAACAGGAGCTTAAAGGTGCTGATTCTCCAAGTAGGGAGATTGCTAGTAAAGTAGCTGGAAAGGCGAACCCGAGCACAAGGAGATGAGAAATGAGGTGCGTATTAGAAACCTTTCAAAATCACACGGTGTACCATCTTCTGGGTTTCTCATGCAGGTTTTCGATGTAGGAAGATGCCCTTGAACCTGGAGATTTGGGACCCATGGGATGGGTACCACGCAGTATTACTTTAAAGGGTCTGCGTTTGCTCACCCAACCTCACCCAACCTTTCAGCCCCAAGAGTGTCCACCCTTATGTCTCATCCAGCTGTGGGTCTAGATAAGGTCAATCCAGGTTGCATCACAGCCTCTGAACGAATTTTGTAAGAATTTCTCTCTCTTTCACTGTCTTTGTTTTACGGGTTTTTAAAAGTAATTTATTTTTATAATGGGGTTTAGCTGCTTTTCATGGCTGTGTTTATGCGGCTTTACACACACTTGACTCACTTCCAGACAGATATCAATACATAGGTTTTAAGATTCTTACTAGTCACATATATTCTTGTGCGGTGAATAGGGGGTGTTGAGTCCAGTTCACTGAGCAAGGAGTAGGTCTTGTCTATTACATATTGGGTGTATGGAACGGTATCTGAGCGAATTTGAAACCCTTGTTTTATGCATCACCCCACCTCACCTTTCCCGTTAAGCAGCCATAGTGTGTTTTCTAAACGTGTGACTCTGTTCTGTTTTGTAATTCAGTTCAAGTGTAGCGGTTTTTACATTCCCTCTATAAGTGATAGCTTATGATAAGTGTCTATTTCTGTGTGACTTATTTCACTTAGAATCGTCGTACCTAAATCCACTCATCTTGCTTCTACTAGCCTTATGACATTGATTTCATGTCTGAGTGATATTCCATTGTACATAAGGACCACAACTTCTTTATCCATTTTTCTCTTTCCTGGGATATTTAAGGTGTCATGAAGTGGAGGTTCTTGTCAACAGAGCAGCCCTAAACTTTGGGGTGCCTGTGTCTTGCTGATTTTTAGTTTTCCCAATTTATACGCCCATGAGTGGACGTGCCCTATGCTCCCTAAGCTGTGTTTTTTCGATGTTTCAGGACACACCGTACACTTATCCAGAGTGGCTGTTGGCAATTTACATCCCGCCCATCAGCGTAGCAAGGCTGCCATTTCTCCATGGCCTGTCCTGCATTTCTGGTTTTGACACTTTTTGCAGCATGACCCTTTTGACCGATGGGAAGCGAGACATCTTTGTAGCGCTGATTTGCCTTTCCAGGTTGCTTGGTTGGCCAAAAAGGGCGTATGCGTTTTTTCCTGAATATATTCAGGAAAAAACGCATACGCCCTTTTTGGCCAAGGGCATCATTCTCGACGTTTTGCCGCTTTTCATGTGCTTTAAAGGTGATTCGAATCTACCTCCTGAAATCTGTTTCCTGCAATTCTGCCTTGCTTTCAAATCCTCTTCGTTGCCTTCCCTCAATATATCTGTGGATGAGAGTTATCATTTATAACTCTGCGGGTTTGTGAATTGCAGTGTCCCTGAGCTCCATTTTTCAACTCGCTTTTTTGGGAGCTGGCCGCAAAAGCGCGGGATTGCCTCAGGCCCTATTCTGCTTCTGGGCGGCAGGCTGAGCCTGTGGTTAATTCTTCTTCCTGATGGGAAAATAGAGTGACCTGTGCCTGTCCCAACACCTAGATCTAGTCTCTCATTGGTTGCTCCTCTTCCCGTTCATCCTGAGGACAAATTGCAACCTGTAGGAAACAGGAGCTTAAAGGTGCTGATTCTCCAAGTAGGGAGATTGTTGTAAAGTAGCTGGAAAGGCGAACCCGAGCACAAGGAGATGAGAAATGAGGTGCGTATTAGAAACCTTTCAAAATCACACAGTGTACCATCTTCTGGGTTTCTCATGCATGTTTTCGATGTAGGAAGATGCCCTTGAACCTGGAGATTTGGGACCCATGGGATGGGTACCACGCAGTATTACTTTAAATGGTCTGCGTTTGCTCACCCAACCTCACCCAAACTTTCAGCCCCAAGAGTGTCCACCCTTATGTCTCATCCAGCTGTGGGTCTAGATATGGTCAATCCAGGTTGCATCACAGCCTCTGAACGAATTTTGTAAGAATTTCTCTCTCTTTCACTGTCTTTGTTTTACGGGTTTTTAAAAGTAATTTATTTTTATAATGGGGTTTAGCTGCTTTTCACGGCTGTGTTTATGCGGCTTTACACCCACTTGACTCACTTCCAGACAGATATCAATACATAGGTTTTAAGATTCTTACTAGTCACATATATTCTTGTGCGATGAATAGGGGGTGTTGAGTCCAGTTCACTGAGCAAGGAGTAGGTCTTGTCTATTACATATTGGGTGTATGGAACGGTATCTGAGCGAATTTGAAACCCTTGTTTTATGCATCACCCCACCTCACCTTTCCCGTTAAGCAGCCATAGTGTGTTTTCTAAACGTGTGACTCTGTTCTGTTTTGTAATTCAGTTCAAGTGTAGCGCTTTTTACATTCCCTCTATAAGTGATAGCTTATGATAAGTGTCTTTTTCTGTGTGACTTATTACACTTAGAATCGTCGTACCTAAATCCACTCATCTTGCTTCTACTAGCCTTATGACATTGATTTCATGTCTGAGTGATATTCCATTGTACATAAGGACCACAACTTCTTTATCCATTTTTCTCTTTCCTGGGATATTTAAGGTGTCATGAAGTGGAGGTTCTTGTAAACAGAGCAGCCCTAAACTTTGGGGTGCCTGTGTCTTGCTGATTTTTAGTTTTCCCAATTTATACGCCCATGAGTGGACGTGCCCTATGCTCCTAGAGCTGTGTTTTTTCGATGTTTCAGGACACACCGTACACTTCTCCAGAGTGGCTGTTGGCAATTTACATCCCGCCCATCAGTGTAGCAAGGCTGCCATTTCTCCATGGCCTGTCCTGCATTTCTGGTTTTGACACTTTTTGCAGCATGAACATTTGACCGATGGGAAGCGAGACTTCTTTGTAGTGCTGATTTGCCTTTCCAGGTTGCTTGGTTGGCCAAAAAGGGCGTATGCGTTTTTTCCTGAATATATTCAGGAAAAAACGCATACGCCCTTTTTGGCCAAGGGCATCATTGTCGACCTTTTGCCTCTTTTCATGTGCTTTAAAGGTGATTCGAATCTACCTCCTGAAATCTGTTTCCTGCAATTCTGCCTTGCTTTCAAATCCTCTTCGTTGCCTTCCCTCAATATATCTGTGGATGAGAGTTATCATTTATAACTCTGCGGGTTTGTGAATTGCAGTGTCCCTGAGCTCCATTTTTCAACTCGCTTTTTTGGGAGCTGGCCGCAAAAGCGCGGGATTGCCTCAGGCCCTATTCTGCTTCTGGGCGGCAGGCTGAGCCTGTGGTTAATTCTTCTTCCTGATGGGAAAATAGAGTGACCTGTGCCTGTCCCAACACCTAGATCTAGTCTCTCATTGGTTGCCCCTCTTCCCGTTCATCCTCAGGACAAATTGCAACCTGTAGGGAACAGGAGCTTAAAGGTGCTGATTCTCCAAGTAGGGAGATTGCTAGTAAAGTAGCTGGAAAGGCGAACCCGAGCACAAGGAGATGAGAAATGAAGTGCGTATTAGAAACCTTTCAAAATCACACGGTGTACCATCTTCTGGGTTTCTCATGCATGTTTTCGATGTAGGAAGATGCCCTTGAACCTGGAGATTTGGGACCCATGGGATGGGTACCACGCAGTATTACTTTAAAGGGTCTGCGTTTGCTCACCCAACCTCACCCAAACTTTCAGCCCCAAGAGTGTCCACCCTTATGTCTCATCCAGCTGTGGGTCTAGATATGGTCAATCCAGGTTGCATCACAGCCTCTGAACGAATTTTGTAAGAATTTCTCTCTCTTTCACTGTCTTTGTTTTACGGGTTTTTAAAAGTAATTTATTTTTATAATGGGGTTTAGCTGCTTTTCACGGCTGTGTTTATGCGGCTTTACACCCACTTGACTCACTTCCAGACAGATATCAATACATAGGTTTTAAGATTCTTACTAGTCACATATATTCTTGTGCGGTGAATAGGGGGTGTTGAGTCCAGTTCACTGAGCAAGGAGTAGGTCTTGTCTATTACATAGTGGGTGTATGGAACGATATCTGAGCGAATTTGAAACCCTTGTTTTATGCATCACCCCACCTCACCTTTCCCGTTAAGCAGCCATAGTGTGTTTTCTAAACGTGTGACTCTGTTCTGTTTTGTAATTCAGTTCAAGTGTAGCGGTTTTTACATTCCCTCTATAAGTGATAGCTTATGATAAGTGTCTATTTCTGTGTGACTTATTTCACTTAGAATCGTCGTACCTAAATCCACTCATCTTGCTTCTACTAGCCTTATGACATTGATTTCATGTCTGAGTGATATTCCATTGTACATAAGGACCACAACTTCTTTATCCATTTTTCTCTTTCCTGGGATATTTAAGGTGTCATGAAGTGGAGGTTCTTGTCAACAGAGCAGCCCTAAACTTTGGGGTGCCTGTGTCTTGCTGATTTTTAGTTTTCCCAATTTATACGCCCATGAGTGGACGTGCCCTATGCTCCCTAAGCTGTGTTTTTTCGATGTTTCAGGACACACCGTACACTTATCCAGAGTGGCTGTTGGCAATTTACATCCCGCCCATCAGCGTAGCAAGGCTGCCATTTCTCCATGGCCTGTCCTGCATTTCTGGTTTTGACACTTTTTGCAGCATGACCCTTTTGACCGATGGGAAGCGAGACATCTTTGTAGCGCTGATTTGCCTTTCCAGGTTGCTTGGTTGGCCAAAAAGGGCGTATGCGTTTTTTCCTGAATATATTCAGGAAAAAACGCATACGCCCTTTTTGGCCAAGGGCATCATTCTCGACGTTTTGCCGCTTTTCATGTGCTTTAAAGGTGATTCGAATCTACCTCCTGAAATCTGTTTCCTGCAATTCTGCCTTGCTTTCAAATCCTCTTCGTTGCCTTCCCTCAATATATCTGTGGATGAGAGTTATCATTTATAACTCTGCGGGTTTGTGAATTGCAGTGTCCCTGAGCTCCATTTTTCAACTCGCTTTTTTGGGAGCTGGCCGCAAAAGCGCGGGATTGCCTCAGGCCCTATTCTGCTTCTGGGCGGCAGGCTGAGCCTGTGGTTAATTCTTCTTCCTGATGGGAAAATAGAGTGACCTGTGCCTGTCCCAACACCTAGATCTAGTCTCTCATTGGTTGCTCCTCTTCCCGTTCATCCTGAGGACAAATTGCAACCTGTAGGAAACAGGAGCTTAAAGGTGCTGATTCTCCAAGTAGGGAGATTTTTGTAAAGTAGCTGGAAAGGCGAACCCGAGCACAAGGAGATGAGAAATGAGGTGCGTATTAGAAACCTTTCAAAATCACACAGTGTACCATCTTCTGGGTTTCTCATGCATGTTTTCGATGTAGGAAGATGCCCTTGAACCTGGAGATTTGGGACCCATGGGATGGGTACCACGCAGTATTACTTTAAATGGTCTGCATTTGCTCACCCAACCTCACCCAAACTTTCAGCCCCAAGAGTGTCCACCCTTATGTCTCATCCAGCTGTGGGTCTAGATATGGTCAATCCAGGTTGCATCACAGCCTCTGAACGAATTTTGTAAGAATTTCTCTCTCTTTCACTGTCTTTGTTTTACGGGTTTTTAAAAGTAATTTATTTTTATAATGGGGTTTAGCTGCTTTTCACGGCTGTGTTTATGCGGCTTTACACCCACTTGACTCACTTCCAGACAGATATCAATACATAGGTTTTAAGATTCTTACTAGTCACATATATTCTTGTGCGGTGAATAGGGGGTGTTGAGTCCAGTTCACTGAGCAAGGAGTAGGTCTTGTCTATTACATAGTGGGTGTATGGAACGATATCTGAGCGAATTTGAAACCCTTGTTTTATGCATCACCCCACCTCACCTTTCCCGTTAAGCAGCCATAGTGTGTTTTCTAAACGTGTGACTCTGTTCTGTTTTGTAATTCAGTTCAAGTGTAGCGGTTTTTACATTTCCTCTATAAGTGATAGCTTATGATAAGTGTCTATTTCTGTGTGACTTATTTCACTTAGAATCGTCGTACCTAAATCCACTCATCTTGCTTCTACTAGCCTTATGACATTGATTTCATGTCTGAGTGATATTCCATTGTACATAAGGACCACAACTTCTTTATCCATTTTTCTCTTTCCTGGGATATTTAAGGTGTCATGAAGTGGAGGTTCTTGTCAACAGAGCAGCCCTAAACTTTGGGGTGCCTGTGTCTTGCTGATTTTTAGTTTTCCCAATTTATACGCCCATGAGTGGACGTGCCCTATGCTCCCTAAGCTGTGTTTTTTCGATGTTTCAGGACACACCGTACACTTATCCAGAGTGGCTGTTGGCAATTTACATCCCGCCCATCAGCGTAGCAAGGCTGCCATTTCTCCATGGCCTGTCCTGCATTTCTGGTTTTGACACTTTTTGCAGCATGACCCTTTTGACCGATGGGAAGCGAGACATCTTTGTAGCGCTGATTTGCCTTTCCAGGTTGCTTGGTTGGCCAAAAAGGGCGTATGCGTTTTTTCCTGAATATATTCAGGAAAAAACGCATACGCCCTTTTTGGCCAAGGGCATCATTCTCGACGTTTTGCCGCTTTTCATGTGCTTTAAAGGTGATTCGAATCTACCTCCTGAAATCTGTTTCCTGCAATTCTGCCTTGCTTTCAAATCCTCTTCGTTGCCTTCCCTCAATATATCTGTGGATGAGAGTTATCATTTATAACTCTGCGGGTTTGTGAATTGCAGTGTCCCTGAGCTCCATTTTTCAACTCGCTTTTTTGGGAGCTGGCCGCAAAAGCGCGGGATTGCCTCAGGCCCTATTCTGCTTCTGGGCGGCAGGCTGAGCCTGTGGTTAATTCTTCTTCCTGATGGGAAAATAGAGTGACCTGTGCCTGTCCCAACACCTAGATCTAGTCTCTCATTGGTTGCTCCTCTTCCCGTTCATCCTGAGGACAAATTGCAACCTGTAGGAAACAGGAGCTTAAAGGTGCTGATTCTCCAAGTAGGGAGATTGTTGTAAAGTAGCTGGAAAGGCGAACCCGAGCACAAGGAGATGAGAAATGAGGTGCGTATTAGAAACCTTTCAAAATCACACAGTGTACCATCTTCTGGGTTTCTCATGCATGTTTTCGATGTAGGAAGATGCCCTTGAACCTGGAGATTTGGGACCCATGGGATGGGTACCACGCAGTATTACTTTAAATGGTCTGCATTTGCTCACCCAACCTCACCCAAACTTTCAGCCCCAAGAGTGTCCACCCTTATGTCTCATCCAGCTGTGGGTCTAGATATGGTCAATCCAGGTTGCATCACAGCCTCTGAACGAATTTTGTAAGAATTTCTCTCTCTTTCACTGTCTTTGTTTTACGGGTTTTTAAAAGTAATTTATTTTTATAATGGGGTTTAGCTGCTTTTCACGGCTGTGTTTATGCGGCTTTACACCCACTTGACTCACTTCCAGACAGATATCAATACATAGGTTTTAAGATTCTTACTAGTCACATATATTCTTGTGCGGTGAATAGGGGGTGTTGAGTCCAGTTCACTGAGCAAGGAGTAGGTCTTGTCTATTACATAGTGGGTGTATGGAACGATATCTGAGCGAATTTGAAACCCTTGTTTTATGCATCACCCCACCTCACCTTTCCCGTTAAGCAGCCATAGTGTGTTTTCTAAACGTGTGACTCTGTTCTGTTTTGTAATTCAGTTCAAGTGTAGCGGTTTTTACATTTCCTCTATAAGTGATAGCTTATGATAAGTGTCTATTTCTGTGTGACTTATTTCACTTAGAATCGTCGTACCTAAATCCACTCATCTTGCTTCTACTAGCCTTATGACATTGATTTCATGTCTGAGTGATATTCCATTGTACATAAGGACCACAACTTCTTTATCCATTTTTCTCTTTCCTGGGATATTTAAGGTGTCATGAAGTGGAGGTTCTTGTCAACAGAGCAGCCCTAAACTTTGGGGTGCCTGTGTCTTGCTGATTTTTAGTTTTCCCAATTTATACGCCCATGAGTGGACGTGCCCTATGCTCCCTAAGCTGTGTTTTTTCGATGTTTCAGGACACACCGTACACTTCTCCAGAGTGGCTGTTGGCAATTTACATCCCGCCCATCAGCGTAGCAAGGCTGCCATTTCTCCATGGCCTGTCCTGCATTTCTGGTTTTGACACTTTTTGCAGCATGACCCTTTTGACCGATGGGAAGCGAGACATCTTTGTCGCGCTGATTTGCCTTTCCAGGTTGCTTGGTTGGCCAAAAAGGGCGTATGCGTTTTTTCCTGAATATATTCAGGAAAAAACGCATACGCCCTTTTTGGCCAAGGGCATCATTCTCGACGTTTTGCCGCTTTTCATGTGCTTTAAAGGTGATTCGAATCTACCTCCTGAAATCTGTTTCCTGCAATTCTGCCTTGCTTTCAAATCCTCTTCGTTGCCTTCCCTCAATATATCTGTGGATGAGAGTTATCATTTATAACTCTGCGGGTTTGTGAATTGCAGTGTCCCTGAGCTCCATTTTTCAACTCGCTTTTTTGGGAGCTGGCCGCAAAAGCGCGGGATTGCCTCAGGCCCTATTCTGCTTCTGGGCGGCAGGCTGAGCCTGTGGTTAATTCTTCTTCCTGATGGGAAAATAGAGTGACCTGTGCCTGTCCCAACACCTAGATCTAGTCTCTCATTGGTTGCTCCTCTTCCCGTTCATCCTGAGGACAAATTGCAACCTGTAGGAAACAGGAGCTTAAAGGTGCTGATTCTCCAAGTAGGGAGATTGTTGTAAAGTAGCTGGAAAGGCGAACCCGAGCACAAGGAGATGAGAAATGAGGTGCGTATTAGAAACCTTTCAAAATCACACAGTGTACCATCTTCTGGGTTTCTCATGCATGTTTTCGATGTAGGAAGATGCCCTTGAACCTGGAGATTTGGGACCCATGGGATGGGTACCACGCAGTATTACTTTAAATGGTCTGCGTTTGCTCACCCAACCTCACCCAAACTTTCAGCCCCAAGAGTGTCCACCCTTATGTCTCATCCAGCTGTGGGTCTAGATATGGTCAATCCAGGTTGCATCACAGCCTCTGAACGAATTTTGTAAGAATTTCTCTCTCTTTCACTGTCTTTGTTTTACGGGTTTTTAAAAGTAATTTATTTTTATAATGGGGTTTAGCTGCTTTTCACGGCTGTGTTTATGCGGCTTTACACCCACTTGACTCACTTCCAGACAGATATCAATACATAGGTTTTAAGATTCTTACTAGTCACATATATTCTTGTGCGGTGAATAGGGGGTGTTGAGTCCAGTTCACTGAGCAAGGAGTAGGTCTTGTCTATTACATATTGGGTGTATGGAACGGTATCTGAGCGAATTTGAAACCCTTGTTTTATGCATCACCCCACCTCACCTTTCCCGTTAAGCAGCCATAGTGTGTTTTCTAAACGTGTGACTCTGTTCTGTTTTGTAATTCAGTTCAAGTGTAGCGCTTTTTACATTCCCTCTATAAGTGATAGCTTATGATAAGTGTCTTTTTCTGTGTGACTTATTACACTTAGAATCGTCGTACCTAAATCCACTCATCTTGCTTCTACTAGCCTTATGACATTGATTTCATGTCTGAGTGATATTCCATTGTACATAAGGACCACAACTTCTTTATCCATTTTTCTCTTTCCTGGGATATTTAAGGTGTCATGAAGTGGAGGTTCTTGTAAACAGAGCAGCCCTAAACTTTGGGGTGCCTGTGTCTTGCTGATTTTTAGTTTTCCCAATTTATACGCCCATGAGTGGACGTGCCCTATGCTCCTAGAGCTGTGTTTTTTCGATGTTTCAGGACACACCGTACACTTCTCCAGAGTGGCTGTTGGCAATTTACATCCCGCCCATCAGTGTAGCAAGGCTGCCATTTCTCCATGGCCTGTCCTGCATTTCTGGTTTTGACACTTTTTGCAGCATGAACATTTGACCGATGGGAAGCGAGAGTTCTTTGTAGTGCTAATTTGCCTTTCCAGGTTGCTTGGTTGGCCAAAAAGAGCGTATGCGTTTTTTCCTGAATATATTCAGGAAAAAACGCATACGCCCTTTTTGGCCAAGGGCATCATTGTCGACCTTTTGCCTCTTTTCATGTGCTTTAAAGGCGATTCGAATCTACCTCTTGAAATCTGTTTCCTGCAATTCTGCCTTGCTTTGAAATCCTCTTTATTGCCTTCCCTCAATATATCTGTGGATGAGAGTTATCATTTATAACTCTGCGGTTTTGTGAATTGCAGTGTCCCTGAGCTCCATTTTTCAACTCGCTTTTTTGGGAGCTGTCCGCAAAAGCGTGGGATTGCCTCAGGCCCTATTCTGCTTCTTGGCGGCAGGCTGAGCCTGTGCTTAATTCTTCTTCCTGATGGGAAAATAGAGTGACCTGTGCATGTCCCAACACCTAGATCTAGTCTCTCATTGGTTGCCCCTCTTCCCGTTCATCCTCAGGACAAATTGCAACCTGTAGGGAACAGGAGCTTAAAGGTGCTGATTCTCCAAGTAGGGAGATTGCTAGTAAAGTAGCTGGAAAGGCGAACCCGAGCACAAGGAGATGAGAAATGAGGTGCGTATTAGAAACCTTTCAAAATTACACGGTGTACCATCTTCTGGGTTTCTCATTCATGTTTTCGATGTAGGAAGATGCCCTTGAACCTGGAGATTTGGGACCCATGGGATGGGTACCACGCAGTATTACTTTAAAGGGTCTGCGTTTGCTCACCCAACCTCACCCAAACTTTCAGCCCCAAGAGTGTCCACCCTTATGTCTCATCCAGCTGTGGGTCTAGATATGGTCAATCCAGGTTGCATCACAGCCTCTGAACGAATTTTGTAAGAATTTCTCTCTCTTTCACTGTCTTTGTTTTACGGGTTTTTAAAAGTAATTTATTTTTATAATGGGGTTTAGCTGCTTTTCATGGCTGTGTTTATGCGGCTTTACACCCACTTGACTCACTTCCAGACAGATATCAATACATAGGTTTTAAGATTCTTACTAGTCACATATATTCTTGTGCGGTGAATAGGGGGTGTTGAGTCCAGTTCACTGAGCAAGGAGTAGGTCTTGTCTATTACATATTGGGTGTATGGAACGGTATCTGAGCGAATTTGAAACCCTTGTTTTATGCATCACCCCACCTCACCTTTCCCGTTAAGCAGCCATAGTGTGTTTTCTAAACGTGTGACTCTGTTCTGTTTTGTAATTCAGTTCAAGTGTAGCGGTTTTTACATTCCCTCTATAAGTGATAGCTTATGATAAGTGTCTATTTCTTTGTGACTTATTTCACTTAGAATCGTCGTACCTAAATCCACTCATCTTGCTTCTACTAGCCTTATGACATTGATTTCATGTCTGAGTGATATTCCATTGTACATAAGGACCACAACTTCTTTATCCATTTTTCTCTTTCCTGGGATATTTAAGGTGTCATGAAGTGGAGGTTTTTGTCAACAGAGCAGCCCTAAACTTTGGGGTGCCTGTGTCTTGCTGATTTTTAGTTTTCCCAATTTATACGCCCATGAGTGGACGTGCCCTATGCTCCTAGAGCTGTGTTTTTTCGATGTTTCAGGACACACCGTACACTTCTCCAGATTGGCTGTTGGCAATTTACATCCCGCCCATCAGTGTAGCAAGTCTACCATTTCTCCATGGCCTGTCCTGCATTTCTGGTTTTGACACTTTTTGCAGCATGAACATTTGACCGATGGGAAGCGAGACTTCTTTGTAGTGCTGATTTGCCTTTCCAGGTTGCTTGGTTGGCCAAAAAGGGCGTATGCGTTTTTTCCTGAATATATTCAGGAAAAAACGCATACGCCCTTTTTGGCCAAGGGCATCATTGTCGACCTTTTGCCTCTTTTCATGTGCTTTAAAGGCGATTCGAATCTACCTCCTGAAATCTGTTTCCTGCAATTCTGCCTTGCTTTCAAATCCTCTTCGTTGCCTTCCCTCAATATATCTGTGGATGAGAGTTATCATTTATAACTCTGCGGGTTTGTGAATTGCAGTGTCCCTGAGCTCCATTTTTCAACTCGCTTTTTTGGGAGCTCGCCGCAAAAGCGCGGGATTGCCTCAGGCCCTATTCTGCTTCTGGGCGGCAGGCTGAGCCTGTGGTTAATTCTTCTTCCTGATGGGAAAATAGAGTGACCTGTGCATGTCCCAACACCTAGATCTAGTCTCTGATTGGTTGCCCCTCTTCCCGTTCATCCTCAGGACAAATTGCAACCTGTAGGGAACAGGAGCTTAAAGGTGCTGATTCTCCAAGTAGGGAGATTGCTAGTAAAGTAGCTGGAAAGGCGAACCCGAGCACAAGGAGATGAGAAATGAGGTGCATATTAGAAACCTTTCAAAATTACACGGTGTACCATCTTCTGGGTTTCTCATGCAGGTTTTCGATGTAGGAAGATGCCCTTGAACCTGGAGATTTGGGACCCATGGGATGGGTACCACGCAGTATTACTTTAAAGGGTCTGCGTTTGCTCACCCAACCTCACCCAACCTTTCAGCCCCAAGAGTGTCCACCCTTATGTCTCATCCAGCTGTGGGTCTAGATATGGTCACTCCAGGTTGCATCACAGCCTCTGAACGAATTTTGTAAGAATTTCTCTCTCTTTCACTGTCTTTGTTTTACGGGTTTTTAAAAGTAATTTATTTTTATAATGGGTTTTAGCTGCTTTTCATGGCTGTGTTTATGCGGCTTTACACCCACTTGACTCACTTCCAGACAGATATCAATACATAGGTTTTAAGATTCTTACTAGTCACATATATTCTTGTGCTGTGAATAGGGGGTGTTGAGTCCAGTTCACTGAGCAAGGAGTAGGTCTTGTCTATTACATATTGGGTGTATGGAACTGTATCTGAGCGAATTTGAAACCCTTGTTTTATGCATCACCCCACCTCACCTTTCCCGTTAAGCAGCCATAGTGTGTTTTCTAAACGTGTGACTCTGTTCTGTTTTGTAATTCAGTTCAAGTGTAGCGGTTTTTACATTCCCTCTATAAGTGATAGCTTATGATAAGTGTCTATTTCTGTGTGACTTATTTCACTTAGAATCGTCGTACCTAAATCCACTCATCTTGCTTCTACTAGCCTTATGACATTGATTTCATGTCTGAGTGATATTCCATTGTACATAAGGACCACAACTTCTTTATCCATTTTTCTCTTTCCTGGGATATTTAAGGTGTCATGAAGTGGAGGTTCTTGTCAACAGAGCAGCCCTAAACTTTGGGGTGCCTGTGTCTTGCTGATTTTTAGTTTTCCCAATTTATACGCCCATGAGTGGACGTGCCCTATGCTCCTAGAGCTGTGTTTTTTTGATGTTTCAGGACACACCGTACACTTCTCCAGAATGGCTGTTGGCAATTTACATCCCGCCCATCAGTGTAGCAAGGCTGCCATTTCTCCATGGCCTGTCCTGCATTTCTGGTTTTGACACTTTTTGCAGCATGACCATTTTGACCGATGGGAAGCGAGACTTCTTTGGAGCGCGGATTAGCCTTTCCAGGTTGCTTGGTTGGCCAAAAAGGGCGTATGCGTTTTTTCCTGAATATATTCAGGAAAAAACGCATACGCCCTTTTTGGCCAAGGGCATCATTGTCGAAGTTTTGCCGCTTTTCATGTGTTTTAAACGCGATTTGAATATACCTCCTGAAATCTGTTTCCTGCAATTCTGCCTTGCTTTCAAATCCTCTTCGTTGCCTTCCCTCAATATATCTGTGGATGAGAGTTATCATTTATAACTCTGTGGGTTTGTGAATTGCAGTGTCCCTGAGCTCCATTTTTCAACTGTTTTTTTGGGAGCTGGCCGCAAAAGCACGGGATTGCCTCAGGCCCTATTCTGGTTCTGGGCGGCAGGCTAAGCCTGTGGTTAATTCTTCTTCCTGAGGGGAAGAAAGAGTGACCTGTGCCTGTCCCAACACCTAGATCTAGTCTCTCATTGGTTGCCCCTCTTCCCGTTCATCCTCAGGACAAATTGCAACCTGTAGGGAACAGGAGCTTAAAGGTGCTGATTCTCCAAGTAGGGAGATTGCTAGTAAAGTAGCTGGAAAGGCGAACCCGAGCACAAGGAGATGAGAAATGAGGTGCGTATTAGAAACCTTTCAAAATCACACGGTGTACCATCTTCTGGGTTTCTCATGCATGTTTTCGATGTAGGAAGATGCCCTTGAACCTGGAGATTTGGGACCCATGGGATGGGTACCACGCAGTATTACTTTAAAGGGTCTGCGTTTGCTCACCCAACCTCACCCAACCTTTCAGCCCCAAGAGTGTCCACCCTTATGTCTCATCCAGCTGTGGGTCTAGATATGGTCAATCCAGGTTGCATCACAGCCTCTGAACGAATTTTGTAAGAATTTCTCTCTCTTTCACTGTCTTTGTTTTACGGGTTTTTAAAAGTAATTTATTTTTATAATGGGGTTTAGCTGCTTTTCATGGCTGTGTTTATGCGGCTTTACACCCACTTGACTCACTTCCAGACAGATATCAATACATAGGTTTTAAGATTCTTACTAGTCACATATATTCTTGTGCGGTGAATAGGGGGTGTTGAGTCCAGTTCACTGAGCAAGGAGTAGGTCTTGTCTATTACATATTGGGTGTATGGAACGGTATCTGAGCGAATTTGAAACCCTTGTTTTATGCATCACCCCACCTCACCTTTCCCGTTAAGCAGCCATAGTGTGTTTTCTAAACGTGTGACTCTGTTCTGTTTTGTAATTCAGTTCAAGTGTAGCGGTTTTTACATTCCCTCTATAAGTGATAGCTTATGATAAGTGTCTATTTCTGTGTGACTTATTTCACTTAGAATCGTCGTACCTAAATCCACTCATCTTGCTTCTACTAGCCTTATGACATTGATTTCATGTGTGAGTGATATTCCATTGTACATAAGGACCACAAATTCTTTATCCATTTTTCTCTTTCCTGGGATATTTAAGGTGTCATGAAGTGGAGGTTCTTGTCAACAGAGCAGCCCTAAACTTTGGGGTGCCTGTGTCTTGCTGATTTTTAGTTTTCCCAATTTATACGCCCATGAGTGGACGTGCCCTATGCTCCCTAAGCTGTGTTTTTTCGATGTTTCAGGACACACCGTACACTTATCCAGAGTGGCTGTTGGCAATTTACATCCCGCCCATCAGCGTAGCAAGGCTGCCATTTCTCCATGGCCTGTCCTGCATTACTGGTTTTGACACTTTTTGCAGCATGACCTTTTGACCGATGGGAAGCGAGACATCTTTGTAGCGCTGATTTGCCTTTCCAGGTTGCTTGGTTGGCCAAAAAGGGCGTATGCGTTTTTTCCTGATTATATTCAGGAAAAAACGCATACGCCCTTTTTGGCCAAGGGCGTCATTCTCGACGTTTTGCCGCTTTTCATGTGCTTTAAAGGTGATTCGAATCTACCTCCTGAAATCTGTTTCCTGCAATTCTGCCTTGCTTTCAAATCCTCTTCGTTGCCTTCCCTCAATATATCTGTGGATGAGAGTTATCATTTATAACTCTGCGGGTTTGTGAATTGCAGTGTCCCTGAGCTCCATTTTTCAACTCGCTTTTTTGGGAGCTGGCCGCAAAAGCGCGGGATTGCCTCAGGCCCTATTCTGCTTCTGGGCGGCAGGCTGAGCCTGTGGTTAATTCTTCTTCCTGATGGGAAAATAGAGTGACCTGTGCCTGTCCCAACACCTAGATCTAGTCTCTCATTGGTTGCTCCTCTTCCCGTTCATCCTCAGGACAAATTGCAACCTGTAGGAAACAGGAGCTTAAAGGTGCTGATTCTCCAAGTAGGGAGATTGTTGTAAAGTAGCTGGAAAGGCGAACCCGAGCACAAGGAGATGAGAAATGAGGTGCGTATTAGAAACCTTTCAAAATCACACAGTGTACCATCTTCTGGGTTTCTCATGCATGTTTTCGATGTAGGAAGATGCCCTTGAACCTGGAGATTTGGGACCCATGGGATGGGTACCACGCAGTATTACTTTAAATGGTCTGTGTTTGCTCACCCAACCTCACCCAAACTTTCAGCCCCAAGAGTGTCCACCCTTATGTCTCATCCAGCTGTGGGTCTAGATATGGTCAATCCAGGTTGCATCACAGCCTCTGAACGAATTTTGTAAGAATTTCTCTCTCTTTCACTGTCTTTGTTTTACGGGTTTTTAAAAGTAATTTATTTTTATAATGGGGTTTAGCTGCTTTTCACGGCTGTGTTTATGCGGCTTTACACCCACTTGACTCACTTCCAGACAGATATCAATACATAGGTTTTAAGATTCTTACTAGTCACATATATTCTTGTGCGGTGAATAGGGGGTGTTGAGTCCAGTTCACTGAGCAAGGAGTAGGTCTTGTCTATTACATATTGGGTGTATGGAACGGTATCTGAGCGAATTTGAAACCCTTGTTTTATGCATCACCCCACCTCACCTTTCCCGTTAAGCAGCCATAGTGTGTTTTCTAAACGTGTGACTCTGTTCTGTTTTGTAATTCAGTTCAAGTGTAGCGCTTTTTACATTCCCTCTATAAGTGATAGCTTATGATAAGTGTCTTTTTCTGTGTGACTTATTACACTTAGAATCGTCGTACCTAAATCCACTCATCTTGCTTCTACTAGCCTTATGACATTGATTTCATGTCTGAGTGATATTCCATTGTACATAAGGACCACAACTTCTTTATCCATTTTTCTCTTTCCTGGGATATTTAAGGTGTCATGAAGTGGAGGTTCTTGTAAACAGAGCAGCCCTAAACTTTGGGGTGCCTGTGTCTTGCTGATTTTTAGTTTTCCCAATTTATACGCCCATGAGTGGACGTGCCCTATGCTCCTAGAGCTGTGTTTTTTCGATGTTTCAGGACACACCGTACACTTCTCCAGAGTGGCTGTTGGCAATTTACATCCCGCCCATCAGTGTAGCAAGGCTGCCATTTCTCCATGGCCTGTCCTGCATTTCTGGTTTTGACACTTTTTGCAGCATGAACATTTGACCGATGGGAAGCGAGACTTCTTTGTAGTGCTGATTTGCCTTTCCAGGTTGCTTGGTTGGCCAAAAAGGGCGTATGCGTTTTTTCCTGAATATATTCAGGAAAAAACGCATACGCCCTTTTTGGCCAAGGGCATCATTGTCGACCTTTTGCCTCTTTTCATGTGCTTTAAAGGCGATTCGAATCTACCTCTTGAAATCTGTTTCCTGCAATTCTGCCTTGCTTTGAAATCCTCTTTATTGCCTTCCCTCAATATATCTGTGGATGAGAGTTATCATTTATAACTCTGCGGTTTTGTGAATTGCAGTGTCCCTGAGCTCCATTTTTCAACTCGCTTTTTTGGGAGCTGTCCGCAAAAGCGTGGGATTGCCTCAGGCCCTATTCTGCTTCTTGGCGGCAGGCTGAGCCTGTGCTTAATTCTTCTTCCTGATGGGAAAATAGAGTGACCTGTGCATGTCCCAACACCTAGATCTAGTCTCTCATTGGTTGCCCCTCTTCCCGTTCATCCTCAGGACAAATTGCAACCTGTAGGGAACAGGAGCTTAAAGGTGCTGATTCTCCAAGTAGGGAGATTGATAGTAAAGTAGCTGGAAAGGCGAACCCGAGCACAAGGAGATGAGAAATGAGGTGCGTATTAGAAACCTTTCAAAATTACACGGTGTACCATCTTCTGGGTTTCTCATGCATGATTTCGATGTAGGAAGATGCCCTTGAACCTGGAGATTTGGGACCCATGGGATGGGTACCAGGCAGTATTACTTTAAAGGGTATGCGTTTGCTCACCCAACCTCACCCAACCTTTCAGCCCCAAGAGTGTCCACCCTTATGTCTCATCCAGCTGTGGGTCTAGATATGGTCAATCCAGGTTGCATCACAGCCTCTGAACGAATTTTGTAAGAATTTCTCTCTCTTTCACTGTCTTTGTTTTACGGGTTTTTAAAAGTAATTTATTTTTATAATGGGGTTTAGCTGCTTTTCATGGCTGTGTTTATGCGGCTTTACACCCACTTGACTCACTTCCAGACAGATATCAATACATAGGTTTTAAGATTCTTACTAGTCACATATATTCTTGTGCGTTGAATAGGGGGTGTTGAGTCCAGTTCACTGAGCAAGGAGTAGGTCTTGTCTATTACATAGTGGGTGTATGGAACGGTATCTGAGCGAATTTGAAACCCTTGTTTTATGCATCACCCCACCTCACCTTTCCCGTTAAGCAGCCATAGTGTGTTTTCTAAACGTGTGACTCTGTTCTGTTTTGTAATTCAGTTCAAGTGTAGCGGTTTTTACATTCCCTCTATAAGTGATAGCTTATGATAAGTGTCTATTTCTGTGTGACTTATTTCACTTAGAATCGTCGTACCTAAATCCACTCATCTTGCTTCTACTAGCCTTATGACATTGATTTCATGTCTGAGTGATATTCCATTGTACATAAGGACCACAACTTCTTTATCCATTTTTCTCTTTCCTGGGATATTTAAGATGCCATGAAGTGGAGGTTCTTGTCAACAGAGCAGCCCTAAACTTTGGGGTGCCTGTGTCTTGCTGATTTTTAGTTTTCCCAATTTATACGCCCATGAGTGGACGTGCCCTATGCTCCTAGAGCTGTGTTTTTTCGATGTTTCAGGACACACCGTACACTTCTCCAGAGTGGCTGTTGGCAATTTACATCTCGCCGATCAGTGTAGCAAGGCTGCCATTTCTCCATGGCCTGTCCTGCATTTCTGGTTTTGACACTTTTTGCAGCATGAACCTTTTGACCGATGGGAAGCGAGACTTCTTTGTAGTGCAGATTTGCCTTTCCAGGTTGCTTGGTTGGCCAAAAAGGGCATATGCGTTTTTTCCTGAATATATTCAAGAAAAAACGCATACGCCCTTTTTGGCCAAGGGCATCATTGTCGACGTTTTGCCGCTTTTCATGTGCTTTAAATGCGATTCGAATCTACCTCCTGAAATCTGTTTCCTGCAATTCTGCCTTGCTTTCAAATCCTCTTTGTTTCCTTCCCTCAATATATCTGTGGATGAGAGTTATCATTTATAACTCTGCGGGTTTGTGAATTGCAGTGTCCCTGAGCTCCATTTTTCAACTCGCATTTTTGGGAGCTGTCTGCAAAAGCGCGGGATTGCCTCAGGCCCTATTCTGCTTCTGGGCGGCAGGCTGAGCCTGTGGTTAATTCTTCTTCCTGATGGGAAAATAGAGTGACCTGTGCATGTGCCAACACCTAGATCTAGTCTCTCATTGGTTGCCCCTCTTCCCGTTCATCCTCAGGACAAATTGCAACCTGTAGGGAACAGGAGCTTAAAGGTGCTGATTCTCCAAGTAGGGAGATTGCTAGTAAAGTAGCTGGAAAGGCGAACCCGAGCACAAGGAGATGAGAAATGAGGTGCGTATTAGAAACCTTTCAAAATCACACGGTGTACCATCTTCTGGGTTTCTCATGCATGTTTTCGATGTAGGAAGATGCCCTTGAACCTGGAGATTTTGGACCCATGGGATGGGTACCACGCAGTATTACTTTAAAGGGTCTGCGTTTGCTCACCCAACCTCACCCAACCTTTCAGCCCCAAGAGTGTCCACCCTTATGTCTCATCCAGCTGTGGGTCTAGATATGGTCAATCCAGGTTGCATCACAGCCTCTGAACGAATTTTGTAAGAATTTCTCTCTCTTTCACTGTCTTTGTTTTACGGGTTTTTAAAAGTAATTTATTTTTATAATGGGGTTTAGCTGCTTTTCATGGCTGTGTTTATGCGGCTTTACACCCACTTGACTCACTTCCAGACAGATATCAATACATAGGTTTTAAGATTCTTACTAGTCACATATATTCTTGTGCGGTGAATAGGGGGTGTTGAGTCCAGTTCACTGAGCAAGGAGTAGGTCTTGTCTATTACATAGTGGGTGTATGGAACGGTATCTGAGCGAATTTGAAACCCTTGTTTTATGCATCACCCCACCTCACCTTTCCCGTTAAGCAGCCATAGTGTGTTTTCTAAACGTGTGACTCTGTTCTGTTTTGTAATTCAGTTCAAGTGTAGCGCTTTTTACATTCCCTCTATAAGTGATAGCTTATGATAAGTGTCTATTTCTGTGTGACTTATTTCACTTAGAATCGTCGTACCTAAATCCACTCATCTTGCTTCTACTAGCCTTATGACATTGATTTCATGTCTGAGTGATATTCCATTGTACATAAGGACCACAACTTCTTTATCCATTTTTCTCTTTCCTGGGATATTTAAGGTGTCATGAAGTGGAGGTTCTTGTCAACAGAGCAGCCCTAAACTTTGGGGTGCCTGTGTCTTGCTGATTTTTAGTTTTCCCAATTTATACGCCCATGAGTGGACGTGCCCTATGCTCCTAGAGCTGTGTTTTTTCGATGTTTCAGGACACACCGTACACTTCTCCAGAGTGGCTGTTGGCAATTTACATCCCGCCCATCAGTGTAGCAAGGCTACCATTTCTCCATGGCCTGTCCTGCATTTCTGGTTTTGACACTTTTTGCAGCATGAACATTTGACCGATGGGAAGCGAGACTTCTTTGTAGTGCTGATTTGCTTTTCCAGGTTGCTTGGTTGGCCAAAAAGGGCGTATGCGTTTTTTCCTGAATATATTCAGGTAAAAACGCATACGCCCTTTTTGGCCAAGGGCATCATTGTCGACCTTTTGCCTCTTTTCATGTGCTTTAAAGGCTATTCGAATCTACCTCCTGAAATCTGTTTCCTGCAATTCTGCCTTGCTTTCAAATCCTCTTTGTTGCCTTCCCTCAATATATCTGTGGATGAGAGTTATCATTCATAACTCTGCGGTTTTGTGAATTGCAGTGTCCCTGAGCTCCATTTTTCAACTCGCTTTTTTGGGAGCTTTCCGCAAAAGCGCGGGATTGCCTCAGGCCCTATTCTGCTTCTGGGCGGCAGGCTGAGCCTGTGGTTAATTCTTCTTCCTGATGGGAAAATAGAGTGACCTGTGCATGTGCCAACACCTAGATCTAGTCTCTCATTGGTTGCCCCTCTTCCCGTTCATCCTCAGGACAAATTGCAACCTGTAGGGAACAGGAGCTTAAAGGTGCTGATTCTCCAAGTAGGGAGATTGCTAGTAAAGTAGCTGGAAAGGCGAACCCGAGCACAAGGAGATGAGAAATGAGGTGCGTATTAGAAACCTTTCAAAATCACACGGTGCACCATCTTCTGGGTTTCTCATGCATGTTTTCGATGTAGGAAGATGCCCTTGAACCTGGAGATTTGGGACCCATGGGATGGGTACCACGCAGTATTACTTTAAAGGGTCTGCGTTTGCTCACCCAACCTCACCCAAACTTTCAGCCCCAAGAGTGTCCACCCTTATGTCTCATCCAGCTGTGGGTCTAGATATGGTCAATCCAGGTTGCATCACAGCCTCTGAATGAATTTTGTAAGAATTTCTCTCTCTTTCACTGTCTTTGTTTTACGGGTTTTTAAAAGTAATTTATTTTTATAATGGGGTTTAGCTGCTTTTCATGGCTGTGTTTATGCGGCTTTACACCCACTTGACTCACTTCCAGACAGATATCAATACATAGGTTTTAAGATTCTTACTAGTCACATATATTCTTGTGCGTTGAATAGGGGGTGTTGAGTCCAGTTCACTGAGCAAGAAGTAGGTCTTGTCTATTACATATTGGGTGTATGAAACGGTATCTGAGCGAATTTGAAACCCTTGTTTTATGCATCACCCCACCTCACCTTTCCCGTTAAGCAGCCATAGTGTGTTTTCTAAACGTGTGACTCTGTTCTGTTTTGTAATTCAGTTCAAGTGTAGCGGTTTTTACATTCCCTCTATAAGTGATAGCTTATGATAAGTGTCTATTTCTGTGTGACTTATTTCACTTAGAATCGTCGTACCTAAATCCACTCATCTTGCTTCTACTAGCCTTATGACATTGATTTCATGTCTGAGTGATATTCCATTGTACATAAGGACCACAACTTCTTTATCCATTTTTCTCTTTCCTGGGATATTTAAGGTGTCATGAAGTGGAGGTTCTTGTCAACAGAGCAGCCCTAAACTTTGGGGTGCCTGTGTCTTGCTGATTTTTAGTTTTCCCAATTTATACGCCCATGAGTGGACGTGCCCTATGCTCCCTAAGCTGTGTTTTTTCGATGTTTCAGGACACACCGTACACTTCTCCAGAGTGGCTGTTGGCAATTTACATCCCGCCCATTAGCGTAGCAAGGCTGCCATTTCTCCATGGCCTGTCCTGCATTTCTGGTTTTGACACTTTTTGCAGCATGACCCTTTTGACCGATGGGAAGCGAGACATCTTTGTCGCGCTGATTTCCCTTTCCAGGTTGCTTGGTTGGCCAAAAAGGGCGTATGCGTTTTTTCCTGAATATATTCAGGAAAAAACGCATACGCCCTTTTTGGACAAGGGCATCATTCTCGACGTTTTGCCGCTTTTCATGTGCTTTAAAGGTGATTCGAATCTACCTCCTGAAATCTGTTTCCTGCAATTCTGCCTTGCTTTCAAATCCTCTTCGTTGCCTTCCCTCAATATATCTGTGGATGAGAGTTATCATTTATAACTCTGCGGGTTTGTGAATTGCAGTGTCCCTGAGCTCCATTTTTCAACTCGCTTTTTTGGGAGCTGGCCGCAAAAGCGCGGGATTGCCTCAGGCCCTATTCTGCTTCTGGGCGGCAGGCTGAGCCTGTGCTTAATTCTTCTTCCTGATGGGAAAATAGAGTGACCTGTGCCTGTCCCAACACCTAGATCTAGTCTCTCATTGGTTGCCCCTCTTCCCGTTCATCCTCAGGACAAATTGCAACCTGTAGGGAACAGGAGCTTAAAGGTGCTGATTCTCCAATTAGGGAGATTGCTAGTAAAGTAGCTGCAATGGCGAACCCGAGAACAAGGAGATGAGAAATGAGATGCGTATTAGAAACCTTTCAAAATCACACGGTGTACCATCTTCTGGGTTTCTCATGCATGTTTTCGATGTAGGAAGATGCCCTTGAACCTGGAGATTTGGGACCCATGGGATGGGTTCCAGGCAGTATTACTTTAAAGGGTCTGCGTTTGCTCACCCAACCTCACCCAACCTTTCAGCCCCAAGAGTGTCCACCCTTATGTCTCATCCAGCTGTGGGTCTAGATGTGGTCAATCCAGGTTGCATCACAGCCTCTGAACGAATTTTGTAAGAATTTCTCTCTCTTTCACTGTCTTTGTTTTACGGGTTTTTAAAAGTAATTTATTTTTATAATGGGATTTAGCTGCTTTTCACGGCTGTGTTTATGCGGCTTTACAACCAATTGACTCACTTCCAGACAGATATCAATACATAGGTTTTAAGATTCTTACTAGTCACATATATTCTTGTGCGTTGAATAGGGGGTGTTGAGTCCAGTTCACTGAGCAAGGAGTAGGTCTTGTCTATTACATATTGGGTGTATGGAACGGTATCTGAGCGAATTTGAAACCCTTGTTTTATGCATCACCCCACCTCACCTTTCCCGTTAAGCAGCCATAGTGTGTTTTCTAAACGTGTGACTCTGTTCTGTTTTGTAATTCAGTTCAAGTGTAGCGGTTTTTACATTCCCTCTATAAGTGATAGCTTATGATAAGTGTCTATTTCTGTGTGACTTATTTCACTTAGAATCGTCGTACCTAAATCCACTCATCTTGCTTCTACTAGCCTTATGACATTGATTTCATGTCTGAGTGATATTCCATTGTACATAAGGACCACAACTTCTTTATCCATTTTTCTCTTTCCTGGGATATTTAAGGTGTCATGAAGTGGAGGTTCTTGTCAACAGAGCAGCCCTAAACTTTGGGGTGCCTGTGTCTTGCTGATTTTTAGTTTTCCCAATTTATACGCCCATGAGTGGACGTGCCCTATGCTCCTAGAGCTGTGTTTTTCGATGTTTCAGGACACACCGTACACTTCTCCAGAGTGGCTGTTGGCAATTTACATCCCGCCCATCAGTGTAGCAAGGCTGCCATTTCTCCATGGCCCGTCCTGCATTTCTGGTTTTGACACTTTTTGCAGCATGAACCTTTTGACCGATGGGAAGCGAGACTTCTTTGTAGTGCTGATTTGCCTTTCCAGGTTGCTTGGTTGGCCAAAAAGGGCGTATGCGTTTTTTCCTGAATATATTCAGGAAAAAACGCATACGCCCTTTTTGGCCAAGGGCATCATTGTCGACATTTTGCCGCTTTTCATGTGCTTTAAAGGCGATTCGAATCTACCTCCTGAAATCTGTTTCCTGCAATTCTGCCTTGCTTTCAAATCCTCTTTGTTGCCTTCCCTCAATATATCTGTGGATGAGAGTTATCATTTATAACTCTGCGGTTTTGTGAATTTCAGTGTCCCTGAGCTCCATTTTTCAACTCGCTTTTTTGGGAGCTGGCCGCAAAAGCGCGGGATTGCCTCAGGCCCTATTCTGCTTCTGGGCGGCAGGCTGAGCCTGTGGTTAATTCTTCTTCCTGATGGGAAAATAGAGTGACCTGTGCCTGTCCCAACACCTAGATCTAGTCTCTCATTGGTTGCCCCTCTTCCCGTTCATCCTCAGGACAAATTGCAACCTGTAGGGAACAGGAGCTTAAAGGTGCTGATTCTCCAAGTAGGGAGATTGCTAGTAAAGTAGCTGGAAAGGCGAACCCGAGGACAAGGAGATGAGAAATGAGGTGCGTATTAGAAACCTTTCAAAATCACACGGTGTACCATCTTCTGGGTTTCTCATGCATGTTTTCGATGTAGGAAGATGCCCTTGAACCTGGAGATTTTGGACCCATGGGATGGGTACCACGCAGTATTACTTTAAAGGGTCTGCGTTTGCTCACCCAACCTCACCCAACCTTTCAGCCCCAAGAGTGTCCACCCTTATGTCTCATCCAGCTGTGGGTCTAGATATGGTCAATCCAGGTTGCATCACAGCCTCTGAACGAATTTTGTAAGAATTTCTCTCTCTTTCACTGTCTTTGTTTTACGGGTTTTTAAAAGTAATTTATTTTTATAATGGGGTTTAGCTGCTTTTCATGGCTGTGTTTATGCGGCTTTACACCCACTTGACTCACTTCCAGACAGATATCAATACATAGGTTTTAAGATTCTTACTAGTCACATATATTCTTGTGCGGTGAATAGGGGGTGTTGAGTCCAGTTCACTGAGCAAGGAGTAGGTCTTGTCTATTACATAGTGGGTGTATGGAACGGTATCTGAGCGAATTTGAAACCCTTGTTTTATGCATCACCCCACCTCACCTTTCCCGTTAAGCAGCCATAGTGTGTTTTCTAAACGTGTGACTCTGTTCTGTTTTGTAATTCAGTTCAAGTGTAGCGCTTTTTACATTCCCTCTATAAGTGATAGCTTATGATAAGTGTCTATTTCTGTGTGACTTATTTCACTTAGAATCGTCGTACCTAAATCCACTCATCTTGCTTCTACTAGCCTTATGACATTGATTTCATGTCTGAGTGATATTCCATTGTACATAAGGACCACAACTTCTTTATCCATTTTTCTCTTTCCTGGGATATTTAAGGTGTCATGAAGTGGAGGTTCTTGTCAACAGAGCAGCCCTAAACTTTGGGGTGCCTGTGTCTTGCTGATTTTTAGTTTTCCCAATTTATACGCCCATGAGTGGACGTGCCCTATGCTCCTAGAGCTGTGTTTTTTCGATGTTTCAGGACACACCGTACACTTCTCCAGAGTGGCTGTTGGCAATTTACATCCCGCCCATCAGTGTAGCAAGGCTACCATTTCTCCGTGGCCTGTCCTGCATTTCTGGTTTTGACACTTTTTGCAGCATGAACATTTGACCGATGGGAAGCGAGACTTCTTTGTAGTGCTGATTTGCCTTTCCAGGTTGCTTGGTTGGCCAAAAAGGGCGTATGCGTTTTTTCCTGAATATATTCAGGTAAAAACGCATACGCCCTTTTTGGCCAAGGGCATCATTGTCGACCTTTTGCCTCTTTTCATGTGCTTTAAAGGCTATTCGAATCTACCTCCTGAAATCTGTTTCCTGCAATTCTGCCTTGCTTTCAAATCCTCTTTGTTGCCTTCCCTCAATATATCTGTGGATGAGAGTTATCATTCATAACTCTGCGGTTTTGTGAATTGCAGTGTCCCTGAGCTCCATTTTTCAACTCGCTTTTTTGGGAGCTTTCCGCAAAAGCGCGGGATTGCCTCAGGCCCTATTCTGCTTCTGGGCGGCAGGCTGAGCCTGTGGTTAATTCTTCTTACTGATGGGAAAATAGAGTGACCTGTGCATGTGCCAACACCTAGATCTAGTCTCTCATTGGTTGCCCCTCTTCCCGTTCATCCTCAGGACAAATTGCAACCTGTAGGGAACAGGAGCTTAAAGGTGCTGATTCTCCAAGTAGGGAGATTGCTAGTAAAGTAGCTGGAAAGGCGAACCCGAGCACAAGGAGATGAGAAATGAGGTGCGTATTAGAAACCTTTCAAAATCACACGGTGCACCATCTTCTGGGTTTCTCATGCATGTTTTCGATGTAGGAAGATGCCCTTGAACCTGGAGATTTGGGACCCATGGGATGGGTACCACGCAGTATTACTTTAAAGGGTCTGCGTTTGCTCACCCAACCTCACCCAAACTTTCAGCCCCAAGAGTGTCCACCCTTATGTCTCATCCAGCTGTGGGTCTAGATATGGTCAATCCAGGTTGCATCACAGCCTCTGAACGAATTTTGTAAGAATTTCTCTCTCTTTCACTGTCTTTGTTTTACGGGTTTTTAAAAGTAATTTATTTTTATAATGGGATTTAGCTGCTTTTCACGGCTGTGTTTATGCGGCTTTACAACCAATTGACTCACTTCCAGACAGATATCAATACATAGGTTTTAAGATTCTTACTAGTCACATATATTCTTGTGCGGTGAATAGGGGGTGTTGAGTCCAGTTCACTGAGCAAGGAGTAGGTCTTGTCTATTACATATTGGGTGTATGGAACGGTATCTGAGCGAATTTGAAACCCTTGTTTTATGCATCACCCCACCTCACCTTTCCCGTTAAGCAGCCATAGTGTGTTTTCTAAACGTGTGACTCTGTTCTGTTTTGTAATTCAGTTCAAGTGTAGCGGTTTTTACATTCCCTCTATAAGTGATAGCTTATGATAAGTGTCTATTTCTGTGTGACTTATTTCACTTAGAATCGTCGTACCTAAATCCACTCATCTTGCTTCTACTAGCCTTATGACATTGATTTCATGTCTGAGTGATATTCCATTGTACATAAGGACCACAACTTCTTTATCCATTTTTCTCTTTCCTGGGATATTTAAGGTGTCATGAAGTGGAGGTTCTTGTCAACAGAGCAGCCCTAAACTTTGGGGTGCCTGTGTCTTGCTGATTTTTAGTTTTCCCAATTTATACGCCCATGAGTGGACGTGCCCTATGCTCCTAGAGCTGTGTTTTTCGATGTTTCAGGACACACCGTACACTTCTCCAGAGTGGCTGTTGGCAATTTACATCCCGCCCATCAGTGTAGCAAGGCTGCCATTTCTCCATGGCCCGTCCTGCATTTCTGGTTTTGACACTTTTTGCAGCATGAACCTTTTGACCGATGGGAAGCGAGACTTCTTTGTAGTGCTGATTTGCCTTTCCAGGTTGCTTGGTTGGCCAAAAAGGGCGTATGCGTTTTTTCCTGAATATATTCAGGAAAAAACGCATACGCCCTTTTTGGCCAAGGGCATCATTGTCGACATTTTGCCGCTTTTCATGTGCTTTAAAGGCGATTCGAATCTACCTCCTGAAATCTGTTTCCTGCAATTCTGCCTTGCTTTCAAATCCTCTTTGTTGCCTTCCCTCAATATATCTGTGGATGAGAGTTATCATTTATAACTCTGCGGTTTTGTGAATTTCAGTGTCCCTGAGCTCCATTTTTCAACTCGCTTTTTTGGGAGCTGGCCGCAAAAGCGCGGGATTGCCTCAGGCCCTATTCTGCTTCTGGGCGGCAGGCTGAGCCTGTGGTTAATTCTTCTTCCTGATGGGAAAATAGAGTGACCTGTGCCTGTCCCAACACCTAGATCTAGTCTCTCATTGGTTGCCCTTCTTCCCGTTCATCCTCAGGACAAATTGCAACCTGTAGGGAACAGGAGCTTAAAGGTGTTGATTCTCCAAATAGGGAGATTGCTAGAAAAGTAGCTGGAAAGGCGAACCCGAGCACAAGGAGATGAGAAATGAGGTGCGTTTTAGAAACCTTTCAAAATCACACAGTGTACCATCTTCTGGGTTTCTCATGCATGATTTCGATGTAGGAAGATGCCCTTGAACCTGGAGATTTGGGACCCATGGGATGGGTACCACGCAGTATTACTTTAAAGGGTCTGCGTTTGCTCACCCAACCTCACCCAACCTCTCAGCCCCAAGAGTGTCCACCCTTATGTCTCATCCAGGTGTGGGTCTAGATATGGTCAATCCAGGTTGCATCACAGCCTCTGAACGAATTTTGTAAGAATTTCTCTCTCTTTCACTGTCTTTGTTTTACGGGTTTTTAAAAGTAATTTATTTTTATAATGGGGTTTAGCTGCTTTTCACGGCTCTGTTTATGCGGCTTTACACCCACTTGACTCACTTCCAGACACATATCAATACATAGGTTTTAAGATTCTTACTAGTCACATATATTCTTGTGCGGTGAATAGGGGGTGTTGAGTCCAGTTCACTGAGCAAGGAGTAGGTCTTGTCTATTACATATTGGGTGTATGGAACAGTATCTGAGCGAATTTGAAACCCTTGTTTTATGCATCACCCCACCTCACCTTTCCCGTTAAGCAGCCATAGTGTGTTTTCTAAACGTGTGACTCTGTTCTGTTTTGTAATTCAGTTCAAGTGTAGCGGTTTTTACATTCCCTCTATAAGTGATAGCTTATGATAAGTGTCTATTTCTGTGTGACTTATTTCACTTAGAATCGTCGTACCTAAATCCACTCATCTTGCTTCTACTAGCCTTATGACATTGATTTCATGTCTGAGTGATATTCCATTGTACATAAGGACCACAACTTCTTTATCCATTTTTCTCTTTCCTGGGATATTTAAGGTGTCGTGAAGTGGAGGTTCTTGTCAACAGAGCAGCCCTAAACTTTGGGGTGCCTGTGTCTTTCTGATTTTTAGTTTTCCCAATTTATACGCCCATGAGTGGACGTGCCCTATGCTCCCAAAGCTGTGTTTTTTCGATGTTTCAGGACACACCGTACACTTCTCCAGAGTGGCTGTTGGCAATTTACATCTCGCCGATCAGTGTAGCAAGGCTGCCATTTCTCCATGGCCTGTCCTGCATTTCTGGTTTTGACACTTTTTGCAGCATGACCCTTTTGACCGATGGGAAGCGAGACATCTTTGTCGCGCTGATTTCCCTTTCCAGGTTGCTTGGTTGGCCAAAAAGGGCGTATGCGTTTTTTCCTGAATATATTCAGGAAAAAACGCATACGCCCTTTTTGGACAAGGGCATCATTCTCGACGTTTTGCCGCTTTTCATGTGCTTTAAAGGTGATTCGAATCTACCTCCTGAAATCTGTTTCCTGCAATTCTGCCTTGCTTTCAAATCCTCTTCGTTGCCTTCCCTCAATATATCTGTGGATGAGAGTTATCATTTATAACTCTGCGGGTTTGTGAATTGCAGTGTCCCTGAGCTCCATTTTTCAACTCGCTTTTTTGGGAGCTGGCCGCAAAAGCGCGGGATTGCCTCAGGCCCTATTCTGCTTCTGGGCGGCAGGCTGAGCCTGTGGTTAATTCTTCTTCCTGATGGGAAAATAGAGTGACCTGTGCCTGTCCCAACACCTAGATCTAGTCTCTCATTGGTTGCCCCTCTTCCCGTTCATCCTCAGGACAAATTGCAACCTGTAGGGAACAGGAGCTTAAAGGTGCTGATTCTCCAATTAGGGAGATTGCTAGTAAAGTAGCTGCAATGGCGAACCCGAGAACAAGGAGATGAGAAATGAGATGCGTATTAGAAACCTTTCAAAATCACACGGTGTACCATCTTCTGGGTTTCTCATGCATGTTTTCGATGTAGGAAGATGCCCTTGAACCTGGAGATTTGGGACCCATGGGATGGGTTCCAGGCAGTATTACTTTAAAGGGTCTGCGTTTGCTCACCCAACCTCACCCAACCTTTCAGCCCCAAGAGTGTCCACCCTTATGTCTCATCCAGCTGTGGGTCTAGATGTGGTCAATCCAGGTTGCATCACAGCCTCTGAACGAATTTTGTAAGAATTTCTCTCTCTTTCACTGTCTTTGTTTTACGGGTTTTTAAAAGTAATTTATTTTTATAATGGGATTTAGCTGCTTTTCACGGCTGTGTTTATGCGGCTTTACAACCACTTGACTCACTTCCAGACAGATATCAATACATAGGTTTTAAGATTCTTACTAGTCACATATATTCTTGTGCGGTGAATAGGGGGTGTTGAGTCCAGTTCACTGAGCAAGGAGTAGGTCTTGTCTATTACATATTGGGTGTATGGAACGGTATCTGAGCGAATTTGAAACCCTTGTTTTATGCATCACCCCACCTCACCTTTCCCGTTAAGCAGCCATAGTGTGTTTTCTAAACGTGTGACTCTGTTCTGTTTTGTAATTCAGTTCAAGTGTAGCGGTTTTTACATTCCCTCTATAAGTGATAGCTTATGATAAGTGTCTATTTCTGTGTGACTTATTTCACTTAGAATCGTCGTACCTAAATCCACTCATCTTGCTTCTACTAGCCTTATGACATTGATTTCATATCTGAGTGATATTCCATTGTACATAAGGACCACAACTTCTTTATCCATTTTTCTCGTTCCTGGGATATTTAAGGTGTCATGAAGTGGAGGTTCTTGTCAACAGAGCAGCCCTAAACTTTGGGGTGCCTGTGTCTTGCTGATTTTTAGTTTTCCCAATTTATACGCCCATGAGTGGACGTGCCCTATGCTCCTAGAGCTGTGTTTTTCGATGTTTCAGGACACACCGTACACTTCTCCAGAGTGGCTGTTGGCAATTTACATCCCGCCCATCAGTGTAGCAAGGCTGCCATTTCTCCATGGCCCGTCCTGCATTTCTGGTTTTGACACTTTTTGCAGCATGAACCTTTTGACCGATGGGAAGCGAGACTTCTTTGTAGTGCTGATTTGCCTTTCCAGGTTGCTTGGTTGGCCAAAAAGGGCGTATGCGTTTTTTCCTGAATATATTCAGGAAAAAACGCATACGCCCTTTTTGGCCAAGGGCATCATTGTCGACGTTTTGCCGCTTTTCATGTGCTTTAAAGGCGATTCGAATCTACCTCCTGAAATCTGTTTCCTGCAATTCTGCCTTGCTTTCAAATCCTCTTTGTTGCCTTCCCTCAATATATCTGTGGATGAGAGTTATCATTTATAACTCTGCGGTTTTGTGAATTTCAGTGTCCCTGAGCTCCATTTTTCAACTCGCTTTTTTGGGAGCTGTCCGCAAAAGCACGGGATTGCCTCAGGCCCTATTCTGCTTCTGGGCGGCAGGCTGAGCCTGTGGTTAATTCTTCTTCCTGATGGGAAAATAGAGTGACCTGTGCATGTCCCAACACCTAGATCTAGTCTCTGATTGGTTGCCCCTCTTCCCGTTCATCCTCAGGACAAATTGCAACCTGTAGGGAACAGGAGCTTAAAGGTGCTGATTCTCCAAGTAGGGAGATTGCTAGTAAAGTAGCTGGAAAGGCGAACCCGAGCACAAGGAGATGAGAAATGAGGTGCGTATTAGAAACCTTTCAAAATTACACGGTGTACCATCTTCTGGGTTTCTCATGCATGTTTTCGATGTAGGAAGATGCCCTTGAACCTGGAGATTTGGGACCCATGGGATGGGTACCACGCAGTATTACTTTAAAGGGTCTGCGTTTGCTCACCCAACCTCACCCAAACTTTCAGCCCCAAGAGTGTCCACCCTTATGTCTCATCCAGCTGTGGGTCTAGATATGGTCAATCCAGGTTGCATCACAGCCTCTGAATGAATTTTGTAAGAATTTCTCTCTCTTTCACTGTCTTTGTTTTACGGGTTTTTAAAAGTAATTTATTTTTATAATGGGGTTTAGCTGCTTTTCATGGCTGTGTTTATGCGGCTTTACACCCACTTGACTCACTTCCAGACAGATATCAATACATAGGTTTTAAGATTCTTACTAGTCACATATATTCTTGTGCGTTGAATAGGGGGTGTTGAGTCCAGTTCACTGAGCAAGGAGTAGGTCTTGTCTATTACATATTGGGTGTATGAAACGGTATCTGAGCGAATTTGAAACCCTTGTTTTATGCATCACCCCACCTCACCTTTCCCGTTAAGCAGCCATAGTGTGTTTTCTAAACGTGTGACTCTGTTCTATTTTGTAATTCAGTTCAAGTGTAGCGGTTTTTACATTCCCTCTATAAGTGATAGCTTATGATAAGTGTCTATTTCTGTGTGACTTATTTCACTTAGAATCGTCGTACCTAAATCCACTCATCTTGCTTCTACTAGCCTTATGACATTGATTTCATGTCTGAGTGATATTCCATTGTACATAAGGACCACAACTTCTTTATCCATTTTTCTCTTTCCTGGGATATTTAAGGTGTCATGAAGTGGAGGTTCTTGTCAACAGAGCAGCCCTAAACTTTGGGGTGCCTGTGTCTTGCTGATTTTTAGTTTTCCCAATTTATACGCCCATGAGTGGACGTGCCCTATGCTCCCTAAGCTGTGTTTTTTCGATGTTTCAGGACACACCGTACACTTCTCCAGAGTGGCTGTTGGCAATTTACATCTCGCCGATCAGTGTAGCAAGGCTGCCATTTCTCCATGGCCTGTCCTGCATTTCTGGTTTTGACACTTTTTGCAGCATGACCCTTTTGACCGATGGGAAGCGAGACATCTTTGTCGCGCTGATTTCCATTTCCAGGTTGCTTGGTTGGCCAAAAAGGGCGTATGCGTTTTTTCCTGAATATATTCAGGAAAAAACGCATACGCCCTTTTTGGACAAGGGCATCATTCTCGACGTTTTGCCGCTTTTCATGTGCTTTAAAGGTGATTCGAATCTACCTCCTGAAATCTGTTTCCTGCAATTCTGCCTTGCTTTCAAATCCTCTTCGTTGCCTTCCCTCAATATATCTGTGGATGAGAGTTATCATTTATAACTCTGCGGGTTTGTGAATTGCAGTGTCCCTGAGCTCCATTTTTCAACTCGCTTTTTTGGGAGCTGGCCGCAAAAGCGCGGGATTGCCTCAGGCCCTATTCTGCTTCTGGGCGGCAGGCTGAGCCTGTGGTTAATTCTTCTTCCTAATGGGAAAATAGAGTGACCTGTGCCTGTCCCAACACCTAGATCTAGTCTCTCATTGGTTGCCCCTCTTCCCGTTCATCCTCAGGACAAATTGCAACCTGTAGGGAACAGGAGCTTAAAGGTGCTGATTCTCCAATTAGGGAGATTGCTAGTAAAGTAGCTGCAATGGCGAACCCGAGAACAAGGAGATGAGAAATGAGATGCGTATTAGAAACCTTTCAAAATCACACGGTGTACCATCTTCTGGGTTTCTCATGCATGTTTTCGATGTAGGAAGATGCCCTTGAACCTGGAGATTTGGGACCCATGGGATGGGTTCCAGGCAGTATTACTTTAAAGGGTCTGCGTTTGCTCACCCAACCTCACCCAACCTTTCAGCCCCAAGAGTGTCCACCCTTATGTCTCATCCAGCTGTGGGTCTAGATGTGGTCAATCCAGGTTGCATCACAGCCTCTGAACGAATTTTGTAAGAATTTCTCTCTCTTTCACTGTCTTTGTTTTACGGGTTTTTAAAAGTAATTTATTTTTATAATGGGGTTTAGCTGCTTTTCATGGCTGTGTTTATGCGGCTTTACACCCACTTGACTCACTTCCAGACAGATATCAATACATAGGTTTTAAGATTCTTACTAGTCACATATATTCTTGTGTGGTGAATAGGGGGTGTTGAGTCCAGTTCACTGAGCAAGGAGTAGGTCTTGTCTATTACATATTGGGTGTATGGAACGGTATCTGAGCGAATTTGAAACCCTTGTTTTATGCATCACCCCACCTCACCTTTCCCGTTAAGCAGCCATAGTGTGTTTTCTAAACGTGTGACTCTGTTCTGTTTTGTAATTCAGTTCAAGTGTAGCGGTTTTTACATTCCCTCTATAAGTGATAGCTTATGATAAGTGTCTATTTCTGTGTGACTTATTTCACTTAGAATCGTCGTACCTAAATCCACTCATCTTGCTTCTACTAGCCTTATGACATTGATTTCATGTCTGAGTGATATTCCATTGTACATAAGGACCACAACTTCTTTATCCATTTTTCTCTTTCCTGGGATATTTAAGGTGCCATGAAGTGGAGGTTCTTGTCAACAGAGCAGCCCTAAACTTTGGGGTGCCTGTGTCTTGCTGATTTTTAGTTTTCCCAATTTATACGCCCATGAGTGGACGTGCCCTATGCTCCCTAAGCTGTGTTTTTTCGATGTTTCAGGACACACCGTACACTTCTCCAGAGTGGCTGTTGGCAATTTACATCTCGCCGATCAGTGTAGCAAGGCTGCCATTTCTCCATGGCCTGTCCTGCATTTCTGGTTTTGACACTTTTTGCAGCATGAACCTTTTGACCGATGGGAAGCGAGACTTCTTTGTAGTGCTGATTTGCCTTTCCAGGTTGCTTGGTTGGCCAAAAAGGGCGTATGCGTTTTTTCCTGAATATATTCAAGAAAAAACGCATACGCCCTTTTTGGCCAAGGGCATCATTGTCGACGTTTTGCCGCTTTTCATGTGCTTTAAAGGCGATTCGAATCTACCTCCTGAAATCTGTTTCCTGCAATTCTGCCTTGCTTTCAAATCCTCTTTGTTTCCTTCCCTCAATATATCTGTGGATGAGAGTTATCATTTATAACTCTGCGGGTTTGTGAATTGCAGTGTCCCTGAGCTCCATTTTTCAACTCGCATTTTTGGGAGCTGTCCGCAAAAGCGCGGGATTGCCTCAGGCCCTATTCTGCTTCTGGGCGGCAGGCTGAGCCTGTGGTTAATTCTTCTTCCTGATGGGAAAATAGAGTGACCTGTGCATGTGCCAACACCTAGATCTAGTCTCTCATTGGTTGCCCCTCTTCCCGTTCATCCTCAGGACAAATTGCAACCTGTAGGGAACAGGAGCTTAAAGGTGCTGATTCTCCAAGTAGGGAGATTGCTAGTAAAGTAGCTGGAAAGGCGAACCCGAGCACAAGGAGATGAGAAATGAGGTGCGTATTAGAAACCTTTCAAAATCACACGGTGTACCATCTTCTGGGTTTCTCATGCATGTTTTCGATGTAGGAAGATGCCCTTGAACCTGGAGATTTGGGACCCATGGGATGGGTACCACGCAGTATTACTTTAAAGGGTCTGCGTTTGCTCACCCAACCTCACCCAACCTTTCAGCCCCAAGAGTGTCCACCCTTATGTCTCATCCAGCTGTGGGTCTAGATATGGTCAATCCAGGTTGCATCACAGCCTCTGAACGAATTTTGTAAGAATTTCTCTCTCTTTCACTGTCTTTGTTTTACGGGTTTTTAAAAGTAATTTATTTTTATAATGGGGTTTAGCTGCTTTTCATGGCTGTGTTTATGCGGCTTTACACCCACTTGACTCACTTCCAGACAGATATCAATACATAGGTTTTAAGATTCTTACTAGTCACATATATTCTTGTGCGGTGAATAGGGGGTGTTGAGTCCAGTTCACTGAGCAAGGAGTAGGTCTTGTCTATTACATAGTGGGTGTATGGAACGGTATCTGAGCGAATTTGAAACCCTTGTTTTATGCATCACCCCACCTCACCTTTCCCGTTAAGCAGCCATAGTGTGTTTTCTAAACGTGTGACTCTGTTCTGTTTTGTAATTCAGTTCAAGTGTAGCGCTTTTTACATTCCCTCTATAAGTGATAGCTTATGATAAGTGTCTATTTCTGTGTGACTTATTTCACTTAGAATCGTCGTACCTAAATCCACTCATCTTGCTTCTACTAGCCTTATGACATTGATTTCATGTCTGAGTGATATTCCATTGTACATAAGGACCACAACTTCTTTATCCATTTTTCTCTTTCCTGGGATATTTAAGGTGTCATGAAGTGGAGGTTCTTGTCAACAGAGCAGCCCTAAACTTTGGGGTGCCTGTGTCTTGCTGATTTTTAGTTTTCCCAATTTATACGCCCATGAGTGGACGTGCCCTATGCTCCTAGAGCTGTGTTTTTTCGATGTTTCAGGACACACCGTACACTTCTCCAGAGTGGCTGTTGGCAATTTACATCCCGCCCATCAGTGTAGCAAGGCTACCATTTCTCCATGGCCTGTCCTGCATTTCTGGTTTTGACACTTTTTGCAGCATGAACATTTGACCGATGGGAAGCGAGACTTCTTTGTAGTGCTGATTTGCCTTTCCAGGTTGCTTGGTTGGCCAAAAAGGGCGTATGCGTTTTTTCCTGTATATATTCAGGTAAAAACGCATACGCCCTTTTTGGCCAAGGGCATCATTGTCGACCTTTTGCCTCTTTTCATGTGCTTTAAAGGCTATTCGAATCTACCTCCTGAAATCTGTTTCCTGCAATTCTGCCTTGCTTTCAAATCCTCTTTGTTGCCTTCCCTCAATATATCTGTGGATGAGAGTTATCATTCATAACTCTGCGGTTTTGTGAATTGCAGTGTCCCTGAGCTCCATTTTTCAACTCGCTTTTTTGGGAGCTGTCCGCAAAAGCGCGGGATTGCCTCAGGCCCTATTCTGCTTCTGGGCGGCAGGCTGAGCCTGTGGTTAATTCTTCTTCCTGATGGGAAAATAGAGTGACCTGTGCATGTGCCAACACCTAGATCTAGTCTCTCATTGGTTGCCCCTCTTCCCGTTCATCCTCAGGACAAATTGCAACCTGTAGGGAACAGGAGCTTAAAGGTGCTGATTCTCCAAGTAGGGAGATTGCTAGTAAAGTAGCTGGAAAGGCGAACCCGAGCACAAGGAGATGAGAAATGAGGTGCGTATTAGAAACCTTTCAAAATCACACGGTGCACCATCTTCTGGGTTTCTCATGCATGTTTTCGATGTAGGAAGATGCCCTTGAACCTGGAGATTTGGGACCCATGGGATGGGTACCACGCAGTATTACTTTAAAGGGTCTGCGTTTGCTCACCCAACCTCACCCAAACTTTCAGCCCCAAGAGTGTCCACCCTTATGTCTCATCCAGCTGTGGGTCTAGATATGGTCAATCCAGGTTGCATCACAGCCTCTGAATGAATTTTGTAAGAATTTCTCTCTCTTTCACTGTCTTTGTTTTACGGGTTTTTAAAAGTAATTTATTTTTATAATGGGGTTTAGCTGCTTTTCATGGCTGTGTTTATGCGGCTTTACACCCACTTGACTCACTTCCAGACAGATATCAATACATAGGTTTTAAGATTCTTACTAGTCACATATATTCTTGTGCGTTGAATAGGGGGTGTTGAGTCCAGTTCACTGAGCAAGAAGTAGGTCTTGTCTATTACATATTGGGTGTATGAAACGGTATCTGAGCGAATTTGAAACCCTTGTTTTATGCATCACCCCACCTCACCTTTCCCGTTAAGCAGCCATAGTGTGTTTTCTAAACGTGTGACTCTGTTCTATTTTGTAATTCAGTTCAAGTGTAGCGGTTTTTACATTCCCTCTATAAGTGATAGCTTATGATAAGTGTCTATTTCTGTGTGACTTATTTCACTTAGAATCGTCGTACCTAAATCCACTCATCTTGCTTCTACTAGCCTTATGACATTGATTTCATGTCTGAGTGATATTCCATTGTACATAAGGACCACAACTTCTTTATCCATTTTTCTCTTTCCTGGGATATTTAAGGTGTCATGAAGTGGAGGTTCTTGTCAACAGAGCAGCCCTAAACTTTGGGGTGCCTGTGTCTTGCTGATTTTTAGTTTTCCCAATTTATACGCCCATGAGTGGACGTGCCCTATGCTCCCTAAGCTGTGTTTTTTCGATGTTTCAGGACACACCGTACACTTCTCCAGAGTGGCTGTTGGCAATTTACATCCCGCCCATTAGCGTAGCAAGGCTGCCATTTCTCCATGGCCTGTCCTGCATTTCTGGTTTTGACACTTTTTGCAGCATGACCCTTTTGACCGATGGGAAGCGAGACATCTTTGTCGCGCTGATTTCCCTTTCCAGGTTGCTTGGTTGGCCAAAAAGGGCATATGCGTTTTTTCCTGAATATATTCAGGAAAAAACTCATACACCCTTTTTGGACAAGGGCATCATTCTCGACGTTTTGCCGCTTTTCATGTGCTTTAAAGGTGATTCGAATCTACCTCCTGAAATCTGTTTCCTGCAATTCTGCCTTGCTTTCAAATCCTCTTCGTTGCCTTCCCTCAATATATCTGTGGATGAGAGTTATCATTTATAACTCTGCGGGTTTGTGAATTGCAGTGTCCCTGAGCTCCATTTTTCAACTCGCTTTTTTGGGAGCTGGCCGCAAAAGCGCGGGATTGCCTCAGGCCCTATTCTGCTTCTGGGCGGCAGGCTGAGCCTGTGCTTAATTCTTCTTCCTGATGGGAAAATAGAGTGACCTGTGCCTGTCCCAACACCTAGATCTAGTCTCTCATTGGTTGCCCCTCTTCCCGTTCATCCTCAGGACAAATTGCAACCTGTAGGGAACAGGAGCTTAAAGGTGCTGATTCTCCAATTAGGGAGATTGCTAGTAAAGTAGCTGCAATGGCGAACCCGAGAACAAGGAGATGAGAAATGAGATGCGTATTAGAAACCTTTCAAAATCACACGGTGTACCATCTTCTGGGTTTCTCATGCATGTTTTCGATGTAGGAAGATGCCCTTGAACCTGGAGATTTGGGACCCATGGGATGGGTTCCAGGCAGTATTACTTTAAAGGGTCTGCGTTTGCTCACCCAACCTCACCCAACCTTTCAGCCCCAAGAGTGTCCACCCTTATGTCTCATCCAGCTGTGGGTCTAGATGTGGTCAATCCAGGTTGCATCACAGCCTCTGAACGAATTTTGTAAGAATTTCTCTCTCTTTCACTGTCTTTGTTTTACGGGTTTTTAAAAGTAATTTATTTTTATAATGGGATTTAGCTGCTTTTCACGGCTGTGTTTATGCGGCTTTACAACCAATTGACTCACTTCCAGACAGATATCAATACATAGGTTTTAAGATTCTTACTAGTCACATATATTCTTGTGCGGTGAATAGGGGGTGTTGAGTCCAGTTCACTGAGCAAGGAGTAGGTCTTGTCTATTACATATTGGGTGTATGGAACGGTATCTGAGCGAATTTGAAACCCTTGTTTTATGCATCACCCCACCTCACCTTTCCCGTTAAGCAGCCATAGTGTGTTTTCTAAACGTGTGACTCTGTTCTGTTTTGTAATTCAGTTCAAGTGTAGCGGTTTTTACATTCCCTCTATAAGTGATAGCTTATGATAAGTGTCTATTTCTGTGTGACTTATTTCACTTAGAATCGTCGTACCTAAATCCACTCATCTTGCTTCTACTAGCCTTATGACATTGATTTCATGTCTGAGTGATATTCCATTGTACATAAGGACCACAACTTCTTTATCCATTTTTCTCTTTCCTGGGATATTTAAGGTGTCATGAAGTGGAGGTTCTTGTCAACAGAGCAGCCCTAAACTTTGGGGTGCCTGTGTCTTGCTGATTTTTAGTTTTACCAATTTATACGCCCATGAGTGGACGTGCCCTATGCTCCTAGAGCTGTGTTTTTCGATGTTTCAGGACACACCGTACACTTCTCCAGAGTTGCTGTTGGCAATTTACATCCCGCCCATCAGTGTAGCAAGGCTGCCATTTCTCCATGGCCCGTCCTGCATTTCTGGTTTTGACACTTTTTGCAGCATGAACCTTTTGACCGATGGGAAGCGAGACTTCTTTGTAGTGCTGATTTGCCTTTCCAGGTTGCTTGGTTGGCCAAAAAGGGCGTATGCGTTTTTTCCTGAATATATTCAGGAAAAAACGCATACGCCCTTTTTGGCCAAGGGCATCATTGTCGACGTTTTGCCGCTTTTCATGTGCTTTAAAGGCGATTCGAATCTACCTCCTGAAATCTGTTTCCTGCAATTCTGCCTTGCTTTCAAATCCTCTTTGTTGCCTTCCCTCAATATATCTGTGGATGAGAGTTATCATTTATAACTCTGCGGTTTTGTGAATTTCAGTGTCCCTGAGCTCCATTTTTCAACTCGCTTTTTTGGGAGCTGGCCGCAAAAGCGCGGGATTGCCTCAGGCCCTATTCTGCTTCTGGGCGGCAGGCTGAGCCTGTGGTTAATTCTTCTTCCTGATGGGAAAATAGAGTGACCTGTGCCTGTCCCAACACCTAGATCTAGTCTCTCATTGGTTGCCCCTCTTCCCGTTCATCCTCAGGACAAATTGCAACCTGTAGGGAACAGGAGCTTAAAGGTGTTGATTCTCCAAATAGGGAGATTGCTAGTAAAGTAGCTGGAAAGGCGAACCCGAGCACAAGGAGATGAGAAATGAGGTGCGTTTTAGAAACCTTTCAAAATCACACAGTGTACCATCTTCTGGGTTTCTCATGCATGATTTCGATGTAGGAAGATGCCCTTGAACCTGGAGATTTGGGACCCATGGGATGGGTACCACGCAGTATTACTTTAAAGGGTCTGCGTTTGCTCACCCAACCTCACCCAACCTCTCAGCCCCAAGAGTGTCCACCCTTATGTCTCATCCAGGTGTGGGTCTAGATATGGTCAATCCAGGTTGCATCACAGCCTCTGAACGAATTTTGTAAGAATGTCTCTCTCTTTCACTGTCTTTGTTTTACGGGTTTTTAAAAGTAATTTATTTTTATAATGGGGTTTAGCTGCTTTTCACGGCTCTGTTTATGCGGCTTTACACCCACTTGACTCACTTCCAGACACATATCAATACATAGGTTTTAAGATTCTTACTAGTCACATATATTCTTGTGCGGTGAATAGGGGGTGTTGAGTCCAGTTCACTGAGCAAGGAGTAGGTCTTGTCTATTACATATTGGGTGTATGGAACAGTATCTGAGCGAATTTGAAACCCTTGTTTTATGCATCACCCCACCTCACCTTTCCCGTTAAGCAGCCATAGTGTGTTTTCTAAACGTGTGACTCTGTTCTGTTTTGTAATTCAGTTCAAGTGTAGCGGTTTTTACATTCCCTCTATAAGTGATAGCTTATGATAAGTGTCTATTTCTGTGTGACTTATTTCACTTAGAATCGTCGTACCTAAATCCACTCATCTTGCTTCTACTAGCCTTATGACATTGATTTCATGTCTGAGTGATATTCCATTGTACATAAGGACCACAACTTCTTTATCCATTTTTCTCTTTCCTGGGATATTTAAGGTGTCATGAAGTGGAGGTTCTTGTCAACAGAGCAGCCCTAAACTTTGGGGTGCCTGTGTCTTGCTGATTTTTAGTTTTCCCAATTTATACGCCCATGAGTGGACGTGCCCTATGCTCCTAGAGCTGTGTTTTTTCGATGTTTCAGGACACACCGTACACTTCTCCAGAGTGGCTGTTGGCAATTTACATCCCGCCCATCAGTGTAGCAAGGCTACCATTTCTCCATGGCCTGTCCTGCATTTCTGGTTTTGACACTTTTTGCAGCATGAACATTTGACCGATGGGAAGCGAGACTTCTTTGTAGTGCTGATTTGCCTTTCCAGGTTGCTTGGTTGGCCAAAAAGGGCGTATGCGTTTTTTCCTGAATATATTCAGGAAAAAACGCATACACCCTTTTTGGCCAAGGGCATCATTGTCGACCTTTTGCCTCTTTTCATGTGCTTTAAAGGCGATTCGAATCTACCTCCTGAAATCTGTTTCCTGCAATTCTGCCTTGCTTTCAAATCCTCTTTGTTGCCTTCCCTCAATATATCTGTGGATGAGAGTTATCATTCATAACTCTGCGGTTTTGTGAATTGCAGTGTCCCTGAGCTCCATTTTTCAACTCGCTTTTTTGGGAGCTGTCCGCAAAAGCGCGGGATTGCCTCAGGCCCTATTCTGCTTCTGGGCGGCAGGCTGAGCCTGTGGTTAATTCTTCTTCCTGATGGGAAAATAGAGTGACCTGTGCCTGTCCCAACACCTAGATCTAGTCTCTGATTGGTTGCCCCTCTTCCCGTTCATCCTCAGGACAAATTGCAACCTGTAGGGAACAGGAGCTTAAAGGTGCTGATTCTCCAAGTAGGGAGATTGCTAGTAAAGTAGCTGGAAAGGCGAACCCGAGCACAAGGAGATGAGAAATGAGGTGCGTATTAGAAACCTTTCAAAATTACACGGTGTACCATCTTCTGGGTTTCTCATGCATGTTTTCGATGTAGGAAGATGCCCTTGAACCTGGAGATTTGGGACCCATGGGATGGGTACCACGCAGTATTACTTTAAAGGGTCTGCGTTTGCTCACCCAACCTCACCCAAACTTTCAGCCCCAAGAGTGTCCAGCCTTATGTCTCATCCAGCTGTGGGTCTAGATATGGTCAATCCAGGTTGCATCACAGCCTCTGAATGAATTTTGTAAGAATTTCTCTCTCTTTCACTGTCTTTGTTTTACGGGTTTTTAAAAGTAATTTATTTTTATAATGGGGTTTAGCTGCTTTTCATGGCTGTGTTTATGCGGCTTTACACCCACTTGACTCACTTCCAGACAGATATCAATACATAGGTTTTAAGATTCTTACTAGTCACATATATTCTTGTGCGTTGAATAGGGGGTGTTGAGTCCAGTTCACTGAGCAAGAAGTAGGTCTTGTCTATTACATATTGGGTGTATGAAACGGTATCTGAGCGAATTTGAAACCCTTGTTTTATGCATCACCCCACCTCACCTTTCCCGTTAAGCAGCCATAGTGTGTTTTCTAAACGTGTGACTCTGTTCTATTTTGTAATTCAGTTCAAGTGTAGCGGTTTTTACATTCCCTCTATAAGTGATAGCTTATGATAAGTGTCTATTTCTGTGTGACTTATTTCACTTAGAATCGTTGTACCTAAATCCACTCATCTTGCTTCTACTAGCCTTATGACATTGATTTCATGTCTGAGTGATATTCCATTGTACATAAGGACCACAACTTCTTTATCCATTTTTCTCTTTCCTGGGATATTTAAGGTGTCGTGAAGTGGAGGTTCTTGTCAACAGAGCAGCCCTAAACTTTGGGGTGCCTGTGTCTTGCTGATTTTTAGTTTTCCCAATTTATACGCCCATGAGTGGACGTGCCCTATGCTCCCTAAGCTGTGTTTTTTCGATGTTTCGGGACACACCGTACACTTCTCCAGAGTGGCTGTTGGCAATTTACATCTCGCCGATCAGTGTAGCAAGGCTGCCATTTCTCCATGGCCTGTCCTGCATTTCTGGTTTTGACATTTTTGCAGCATGACCCTTTTGACCGATGGGAAGCGAGACATCTTTGTCGCGCTGATTTCCATTTCCAGGTTGCTTGGTTGGCCAAAAAGGGCGTATGCGTTTTTTCCTGAATATATTCAGGAAAAAACGCATACGCCCTTTTTGGACAAGGGCATCATTCTCGACGTTTTGCCGCTTTTCATGTGCTTTAAAGGTGATTCGAATCTACCTCCTGAAATCTGTTTCCTGCAATTCTGCCTTGCTTTCAAATCCTCTTCGTTGCCTTCCCTCAATATATCTGTGGATGAGAGTTATCATTTATAACTCTGCGGGTTTGTGAATTGCAGTGTCCCTGAGCTCCATTTTTCAACTCGCTTTTTTGGGAGCTGGCCGCAAAAGCGCGGGATTGCCTCAGGCCCTATTCTGCTTCTGGGCGGCAGGCTGAGCCTGTGGTTAATTCTTCTTCCTGATGGGAAAATAGAGTGACCTGTGCCTGTCCCAACACCTAGATCTAGTCTCTCATTGGTTGCCCCTCTTCCCGTTCATCCTCAGGACAAATTGCAACCTGTAGGGAACAGGAGCTTAAAGGTGCTGATTCTCCAATTAGGGAGATTGCTAGTAAAGTAGCTGCAATGGCGAACCCGAGAACAAGGAAATGAGAAATGAGATGCGTATTAGAAACCTTTCAAAATCACACGGTGTACCATCTTCTGGGTTTCTCATGCATGTTTTCGATGTAGGAAGATGCCCTTGAACCTGGAGATTTGGGACCCATGGGATGGGTTCCAGGCAGTATTACTTTAAAGGGTCTGCGTTTGCTCACCCAACCTCACCCAACCTTTCAGCCCCAAGAGTGTCCACCCTTATGTCTCATCCAGCTGTGGGTCTAGATGTGGTCAATCCAGGTTGCATCACAGCCTCTGAACGAATTTTGTAAGAATTTCTCTCTCTTTCACTGTCTTTGTTTTACGGGTTTTTAAAAGTAATTTATTTTTATAATGGGATTTAGCTGCTTTTCACGGCTGTGTTTATGCGGCTTTACAACCACTTGACTCACTTCCAGACAGATATCAATACATAGGTTTTAAGATTCTTACTAGTCACATATATTCTTGTGCGGTGAATAGGGGGTGTTGAGTCCAGTTCACTGAGCAAGGAGTTGGTCTTGTCTATTACATATTGGGTGTATGGAACGGTATCTGAGCGAATTTGAAACCCTTGTTTTATGCATCACCCCACCTCACCTTTCCCGTTAAGCAGCCATAGTGTGTTTTCTAAACGTGTGACTCTGTTCTGTTTTGTAATTCAGTTCAAGTGTAGCGGTTTTTACATTCCCTCTATAAGTGATAGCTTATGATAAGTGTCTATTTCTGTGTGACTTATTTCACTTAGAATCGTCGTACCTAAATCCACTCATCTTGCTTCTACTAGCCTTATGACATTGATTTCATGTCTGAGTGATATTCCATTGTACATAAGGACCACAACTTCTTTATCCATTTTTCTCTTTCCTGGGATATTTAAGGTGTCATGAAGTGGAGGTTCTTGTCAACAGAGCAGCCCTAAACTTTGGGGTGCCTGTGTCTTGCTGATTTTTAGTTTTCCCAATTTATACGCCCATGAGTGGACGTGCCCTATGCTCCTAGAGCTGTGTTTTTCGATGTTTCAGGACACACCGTACACTTCTGCATAGTGGCTGTTGGCAATTTACATCCCGCCCATCAGTGTAGCAAGGCTGCCATTTCTCCATGGCCCGTCCTGCATTTCTGGTTTTGACACTTTTTGCAGCATGAACCTTTTGACCGATGGGAAGCGAGACTTCTTTGTAGTGCTGATTTGCCTTTCCAGGTTGCTTGGTTGGCCAAAAAGGGCATATGCGTTTTTTCCTGAATATATTCAGGAAAAAACGCATACGCCCTTTTTGGCCAAGGGCATCATTGTCGACGTTTTGCCGCTTTTCATGTGCTTTAAAGGCGATTCGAATCTACCTCCTGAAATCTGTTTCCTGCAATTCTGCCTTGCTTTCAAATCCTCTTCGTTGCCTTCCCTCAATATATCTGTGGATGAGAGTTATCATTTATAACTCTGCGGTTTTGTGAATTTCAGTGTCCCTGAGCTCCATTTTTCAACTCGCTTTTTTGGGAGCTGGCCGCAAAAGCGCGGGATTGCCTCAGGCCCTATTCTGCTTCTGGGCGGCAGGCTGAGCCTGTGGTTAATTCTTCTTCCTGATGGGAAAATAGAGTGACCTGTGCCTGTCCCAACACCTAGATCTAGTCTCTCATTGGTTGCCCCTCTTCCCGTTCATCCTCAGGACAAATTGCAACCTGTAGGGAACAGGAGCTTAAAGGTGTTGATTCTCCAAATAGGGAGATTGCTAGTAAAGTAGCTGGAAAGGCGAACCCGAGCACAAGGAGATGAGAAATGAGGTGCGTTTTAGAAACCTTTCAAAATCACACAGTGTACCATCTTCTGGGTTTCTCATGCATGATTTCGATGTAGGAAGATGCCCTTGAACCTGGAGATTTGGGACCCATGGGATGGGTACCACGCAGTATTACTTTAAAGGGTCTGCGTTTGCTCACCCAACCTCACCCAACCTCTCAGCCCCAAGAGTGTCCACCCTTATGTCTCATCCAGGTGTGGGTCTAGATATGGTCAATCCAGGTTGCATCACAGCCTCTGAACGAATTTTGTAAGAATGTCTCTCTCTTTCACTGTCTTTGTTTTACGGGTTTTTAAAAGTAATTTATTTTTATAATGGGGTTTAGCTGCTTTTCACGGCTCTGTTTATGCGGCTTTACACCCACTTGACTCACTTCCAGACAGATATCAATACATAGGTTTTAAGATTCTTACTAGTCACATATATTCTTGTGCGGTGAATAGGGGGTGTTGAGTCCAGTTCACTGAGCAAGGAGTAGGTCTTGTCTATTACATATTGGGTGTATGGAACAGTATCTGAGCGAATTTGAAACCCTTGTTTTATGCATCACCCCACCTCACCTTTCCCGTTAAGCAGCCATAGTGTGTTTTCTAAACGTGTGACTCTGTTCTGTTTTGTAATTCAGTTCAAGTGTAGCGGTTTTTACATTCCCTCTATAAGTGATAGCTTATGATAAGTGTCTATTTCTGTGTGACTTATTTCACTTAGAATCGTCGTACCTAAATCCACTCATCTTGCTTCTACTAGCCTTATGACATTGATTTCATGTCTGAGTGATATTCCATTGTACATAAGGACCACAACTTCTTTATCCATTTTTCTCTTTCCTGGGATATTTAAGGTGTCATGAAGTGGAGGTTCTTGTCAACAGAGCAGCCCTAAACTTTGGGGTGCCTGTGTCTTGCTGATTTTTAGTTTTCCCAATTTATACGCCCATGAGTGGACGTGCCCTATGCTCCCTAAGCTGTGTTTTTTCGATGTTTCAGGACACACCGTACACTTCTCCAGAGTGGCTGTTGGCAATTTACATCCCGCCCATTAGCGTAGCAAGGCTGCCATTTCTCCATGGCCTGTCCTGCATTTCTGGTTTTGACACTTTTTGCAGCATGACCCTTTTGACCGATGGGAAGCGAGACATCTTTGTCGCGCTGATTTCCCTTTCCAGGTTGCTTGGTTGGCCAAAAAGGGCGTATGCGTTTTTTCCTGAATATATTCAGGAAAAAACGCATACGCCCTTTTTGGACAAGGGCATCATTCTCGACGTTTTGCCGCTTTTCATGTGCTTTAAAGGTGATTCGAATCTACCTCCTGAAATCTGTTTCCTGCAATTCTGCCTTGCTTTCAAATCCTCTTCGTTGCCTTCCCTCAATATATCTGTGGATGAGAGTTATCATTTATAACTCTGCGGGTTTGTGAATTGCAGTGTCCCTGAGCTCCATTTTTCAACTCGCTTTTTTGGGAGCTGGCCGCAAAAGCGCGGGATTGCCTCAGGCCCTATTCTGCTTCTGGGCGGCAGGCTGAGCCTGTGCTTAATTCTTCTTCCTGATGGGAAAATAGAGTGACCTGTGCCTGTCCCAACACCTAGATCTAGTCTCTCATTGGTTGCCCCTCTTCCCGTTCATCCTCAGGACAAATTGCAACCTGTAGGGAACAGGAGCTTAAAGGTGCTGATTCTCCAATTAGGGAGATTGCTAGTAAAGTAGCTGCAATGGCGAACCCGAGAACAAGGAGATGAGAAATGAGATGCGTATTAGAAACCTTTCAAAATCACACGGTGTACCATCTTCTGGGTTTCTCATGCATGTTTTCGATGTAGGAAGATGCCCTTGAACCTGGAGATTTGGGACCCATGGGATGGGTTCCAGGCAGTATTAATTTAAAGGGTCTGCGTTTGCTCACCCAACCTCACCCAACCTTTCAGCCCCAAGAGTGTCCACCCTTATGTCTCATCCAGCTGTGGGTCTAGATGTGGTCAATCCAGGTTGCATCACAGCCTCTGAACGAATTTTGTAAGAATTTCTCTCTCTTTCACTGTCTTTGTTTTACGGGTTTTTAAAAGTAATTTATTTTTATAATGGGATTTAGCTGCTTTTCACGGCTGTGTTTATGCGGCTTTACAACCACTTGACTCACTTCCAGACAGATATCAATACATAGGTTTTAAGATTCTTACTAGTCACATATATTCTTGTGCGGTGAATAGGGGGTGTTGAGTCCAGTTCACTGAGCAAGGAGTAGGTCTTGTCTATTACATATTGGGTGTATGGAACGGTATCTGAGCGAATTTGAAACCCTTGTTTTATGCATCACCCCACCTCACCTTTCCCGTTAAGCAGCCATAGTGTGTTTTCTAAACGTGTGACTCTGTTCTGTTTTGTAATTCAGTTCAAGTGTAGCGGTTTTTACATTCCCTCTATAAGTGATAGCTTATGATAAGTGACTATTTCTGTGTGACTTATTTCACTTAGAATCGTCGTACCTAAATCCACTCATCTTGCTTCTACTAGCCTTATGACATTGATTTCATGTCTGAGTGATATTCCATTGTACATAAGGACCACAACTTCTTTATCCATTTTTCTCTTTCCTGGGATATTTAAGGTGTCATGAAGTGGAGGTTCTTGTCAACAGAGCAGCCCTAAACTTTGGGGTGCCTGTGTCTTGCTGAATTTTAGTTTTCCCAATTTATACGCCCATGAGTGGACGTGCCCTATGCTCCTAGAGCTGTGTTTTTCGATGTTTCAGGACACACCGTACACTTCTCCAGAGTGGCTGTTGGCAATTTACATCCCGCCCATCAGTGTAGCAAGGCTGCCATTTCTCCATGGCCCGTCCTGCATTTCTGGTTTTGACACTTTTTGCAGCATGAACCTTTTGACCGATGGGAAGCGAGACTTCTTTGTAGTGCTGATTTGCCTTTCCAGGTTGCTTGGTTGGCCAAAAAGGGCATATGCGTTTTTTCCTGAATATATTCAGGAAAAAACGCATACGCCCTTTTTGGCCAAGGGCATCATTGTCGACGTTTTGCCGCTTTTCATGTGCTTTAAAGGCGATTCGAATCTACCTCCTGAAATCTGTTTCCTGCAATTCTGCCTTGCTTTCAAATCCTCTTTGTTGCCTTCCCTCAATATATCTGTGGATGAGAGTTATCATTTATAACTCTGCGGTTTTGTGAATTTCAGTGTCCCTGAGCTCCATTTTTCAACTCGCTTTTTTGGGAGCTGGCCGCAAAAGCGCGGGATTGCCTCAGGCCCTATTCTGCTTCTGGGCGGCAGGCTGAGCCTGTGGTTAATTCTTCTTCCTGATGGGAAAATAGAGTGACCTGTGCCTGTCCCAACACCTAGATCTAGTCTCTCATTGGTTGCCCCTCTTCCCGTTCATCCTCAGGACAAATTGCAACCTGTAGGGAACAGGAGCTTAAAGGTGTTGATTCTCCAAATAGGGAGATTGCTAGTAAAGTAGCTGGAAAGGCGAACCCGAGCACAAGGAGATGAGAAATGAGGTGCGTTTTAGAAACCTTTCAAAATCACACAGTGTACCATCTTCTGGGTTTCTCATGCATGATTTCGATGTAGGAAGATGCCCTTGAACCTGGAGATTTGGGACCCATGGGATGGGTACCACGCAGTATTACTTTAAAGGGTCTGCGTTTGCTCACCCAACCTCACCCAACCTCTCAGCCCCAAGAGTGTCCACCCTTATGTCTCATCCAGGTGTGGGTCTAGATATGGTCAATCCAGGTTGCATCACAGCCTCTGAACGAATTTTGTAAGAATGTCTCTCTCTTTCACTGTCTTTGTTTTACGGGTTTTTAAAAGTAATTTATTTTTATAATGGGGTTTAGCTGCTTTTCACGGCTCTGTTTATGCGGCTTTACACCCACTTGACTCACTTCCAGACAGATATCAATACATAGGTTTTAAGATTCTTACTAGTCACATATATTCTTGTGCGGTGAATAGGGGGTGTTGAGTCCAGTTCACTGAGCAAGGAGTAGGTCTTGTCTATTACATATTGGGTGTATGGAACAGTATCTGAGCGAATTTGAAACCCTTGTTTTATGCATCACCCCACCTCACCTTTCCCGTTAAGCAGCCATAGTGTGTTTTCTAAACGTGTGACTCTGTTCTGTTTTGTAATTCAGTTCAAGTGTAGCGGTTTTTACATTCCCTCTATAAGTGATAGCTTATGATAAGTGTCTATTTCTGTGTGACTTATTTCACTTAGAATCGTCGTACCTAAATCCACTCATCTTGCTTCTACTAGCCTTATGACATTGATTTCATGTCTGAGTGATATTCCATTGTACATAAGGACCACAACTTCTTTATCCATTTTTCTCTTTCCTGGGATATTTAAGGTGTCATGAAGTGGAGGTTCTTGTCAACAGAGCAGCCCTAAACTTTGGGGTGCCTGTGTCTTGCTGATTTTTAGTTTTCCCAATTTATACGCCCATGAGTGGACGTGCCCTATGCTCCCTTAGCTGTGTTTTTTCGATGTTTCAGGACACACCGTACACTTCTCCAGAGTGGCTGTTGGCAATTTACATCCCGCCCATTAGCGTAGCAAGGCTGCCATTTCTCCATGGCCTGTCCTGCATTTCTGGTTTTGACACTTTTTGCAGCATGACCCTTTTGACCGATGGGAAGCGAGACATCTTTGTCGCGCTGATTTCCCTTTCCAGGTTGCTTGGTTGGCCAAAAAGGGCGTATGCGTTTTTTCCTGAATATATTCAGGAAAAAACGCATACGCCCTTTTTGGACAAGGGCATCATTCTCGACGTTTTGCCGCTTTTCATGTGCTTTAAAGGTGATTCGAATCTACCTCCTGAAATCTGTTTCCTGCAATTCTGCCTTGCTTTCAAATCCTCTTCGTTGCCTTCCCTCAATATATCTGTGGATGAGAGTTATCATTTATAACTCTGCGGGTTTGTGAATTGCAGTGTCCCTGAGCTCCATTTTTCAACTCGCTTTTTTGGGAGCTGGCCGCAAAAGCGCGGGATTGCCTCAGGCCCTATTCTGCTTCTGGGCGGCAGGCTGAGCCTGTGCTTAATTCTTCTTCCTGATGGGAAAATAGAGTGACCTGTGCCTGTCCCAACACCTAGATCTAGTCTCTCATTGGTTGCCCCTCTTCCCGTTCATCCTCAGGACAAATTGCAACCTGTAGGGAACAGGAGCTTAAAGGTGCTGATTCTCCAATTAGGGAGATTGCTAGTAAAGTAGCTGCAATGGCGAACCCGAGAACAAGGAGATGAGAAATGAGATGCGTATTAGAAACCTTTCAAAATCACACGGTGTACCATCTTCTGGGTTTCTCATGCATGTTTTCGATGTAGGAAGATGCCCTTGAACCTGGAGATTTGGGACCCATGGGATGGGTTCCAGGCAGTATTAATTTAAAGGGTCTGCGTTTGCTCACCCAACCTCACCCAACCTTTCAGCCCCAAGAGTGTCCACCCTTATGTCTCATCCAGCTGTGGGTCTAGATGTGGTCAATCCAGGTTGCATCACAGCCTCTGAACGAATTTTGTAAGAATTTCTCTCTCTTTCACTGTCTTTGTTTTACGGGTTTTTAAAAGTAATTTATTTTTATAATGGGATTTAGCTGCTTTTCACGGCTGTGTTTATGCGGCTTTACAACCACTTGACTCACTTCCAGACAGATATCAATACATAGGTTTTAAGATTCTTACTAGTCACATATATTCTTGTGCGGTGAATAGGGGGTGTTGAGTCCAGTTCACTGAGCAAGGAGTAGGTCTTGTCTATTACATATTGGGTGTATGGAACGGTATCTGAGCGAATTTGAAACCCTTGTTTTATGCATCACCCCACCTCACCTTTCCCGTTAAGCAGCCATAGTGTGTTTTCTAAACGTGTGACTCTGTTCTGCTTTGTAATTCAGTTCAAGTGTAGCGGTTTTTACATTCCCTCTATAAGTGATAGCTTATGATAAGTGTCTATTTCTGTGTGACTTATTTCACTTAGAATCGTCGTACCTAAATCCACTCATCTTGCTTCTACTAGCCTTATGACATTGATTTCATGTCTGAGTGATATTCCATTGTACATAAGGACCACAACTTCTTTATCCATTTTTCTCTTTCCTGGGATATTTAAGGTGTCATGAAGTGGAGGTTCTTGTCAACAGAGCAGCCCTAAACTTTGGGGTGCCTGTGTCTTGCTGATTTTTAGTTTTCCCAATTTATACGCCCATGAGTGGACGTGCCCTATGCTCCTAGAGCTGTGTTTTTTCGATGTTTCAGGACACACCGTACACTTCTCCAGAGTGGCTGTTGGCAATTTACATCCCGCCCATCAGTGTAGCAAGGCTACCATTTCTCCATGGCCTGTCCTGCATTTCTGGTTTTGACACTTTTTGCAGCATGAACATTTGACCGATGGGAAGCGAGACTTCTTTGTAGTGCTGATTTGCCTTTCCAGGTTGCTTGGTTGGCCAAAAAGGGCGTATGCGTTTTTTCCTGAATATATTCAGGAAAAAACGCATACGCCCTTTTTGGCCAAGGGCATCATTGTCGACCTTTTGCCTCTTTTCATGTGCTTTAAAGGCGATTCGAATCTACCTCCTGAAATCTGTTTCCTGCAATTCTGCCTTGCTTTCAAATCCTCTTTGTTGCCTTCCCTCAATATATCTGTGGATGAGAGTTATCATTCATAACTCTGCGGTTTTGTGAATTGCAGTGTCCCTGAGCTCCATTTTTCAACTCGCTTTTTTGGGAGCTGTCCGCAAAAGCGCGGGATTGCCTCAGGCCCTATTCTGCTTCTGGGCGGCAGGCTGAGCCTGTGGTTAATTCTTCTTCCTGATGGGAAAATAGAGTGACCTGTGCATGTCCCAACACCTAGATCTAGTCTCTCATTGGTTGCCCCTCTTCCCGTTCATCCTCAGGACAAATTGCAACCTGTAGGGAACAGGAGGTTAAAGGTGCTGATTCTCCAAGTAGGGAGATTGCTAGTAAAGTAGCTGGAAAGGCGAACCCGAGCACAAGGAGATGAGAAATGAGGTGCGTATTAGAAACCTTTCAAAATTACACGGTGTACCATCTTCTGGGTTTCTCATGCAGGTTTTCGATGTAGGAAGATGCCCTTGAACCTGGAGATTTGGGACCCATGGGATGGGTACCAGGCAGTATTCCTTTAAAGGGTCTGCGTTTGCTCACCCAACCTCACCCAACCTTTCAGCCCCAAGAGTGTCCACCCTTATGTCTCATCCAGCTGTGGGTCTAGATATGGTCAATCCAGGTTGCATCACAGCCTCTGAACGAATTTTGTAAGAATTTCTCTCTCTTTCACTGTCTTTGTTTTACGGGTTTTTAAAAGTAATTTATTTTTATAATGGGTTTTAGCTGCTTTTCATGGCTGTGTTTATGCGGCTTTACACCCACTTGACTCACTTCCAGACAGATATCAATACATAGGTTTTAAGATTCTTACTAGTCACATATATTCTTGTGCGGTGAATAGGGGGTGTTGAGTCCAGTTCACTGAGCAAGGAGTAGGTCTTGTCTATTACATATTGGGTGTATGGAACTGTATCTGAGCGAATTTGAAACCCTTGTTTTATGCATCACCCCACGTCACCTTTCCCGTTAAGCAGCCATAGTGTGTTTTCTAAACGTGTGACTCTGTTCTGTTTTGTAATTCAGTTCAAGTGTAGCGGTTTTTACATTCCCTCTATAAGTGATAGCTTATGATAAGTGTCTATTTCTGTGTGACTTATTTCACTTAGAATCGTCGTACCTAAATCCACTCATCTTGCTTCTACTAGCCTTATGACATTGATTTCATGTCTGAGTGATATTCCATTGTACATAAGGACCACAACTTCTTTATCCATTTTTCTCTTTCCTGGGATATTTAAGGTGTCATGAAGTGGAGGTTCTTGTCAACAGAGCAGCCCTAAACTTTGGGGTGCCTGTGTCTTGCTGATTTTTAGTTTTCCCAATTTATACGCCCATGAGTGGACGTGCCCTATGCTCCTAGAGCTGTGTTTTTTCGATGTTTCAGGACACACCGTACACTTCTCCAGAGTGGCTGTTGGCAATTTACATCCCGCCCATTAGTGTAGCAAGGCTGCCATTTCTCCATGGCCTGTCCTGCATTTCTGGTTTTGACACTTTTTGCAGCATGACCATTTTGACCGATGGGAAGCGAGACTTCTTTGGAGCGCGGATTTGCCTTTCCAGGTTGCTTGGTTGGCCAAAAAGGGCGTATGCGTTTTTTCCTGAATATATTCAGGAAAAAACGCATACGCCCTTTTTGGCCAAGGGCATCATTGTCGAAGTTTTGCCGCTTTTCATGTGTTTTAAACGCGATTTGAATATACCTCCTGAAATCTGTTTCCTGCAATTCTGCCTTGCTTTCAAATCCTCTTCGTTGCCTTCCCTCAATATATCTGTGGATGAGAGTTATCATTTATAACTCTGCGGGTTTGTGAATTGCAGTGTCCCTGAGCTCCATTTTTCAACTGTTTTTTTGGGAGCTGGCCGCAAAAGCACGGGATTGCCTCAGGCCCTATTCTGGTTCTGGGCGGCAGGCTAAGCCTTTGGTTAATTCTTCTTCCTCAGGGGAAGAAAGAGTGACCTGTGCCTGTCCCAACACCTAGATCTAGTCTCTCATTGGTTGCCCCTCTTCCCGTTCATCCTCAGGACAAATTGCAACCTGTAGGGAACAGGAGCTTAAAGGTGCTGATTCTCCAAGTAGGGAGATTGCTAGTAAAGTAGCTGGAAAGGCGAACCCGAGCACAAGGAGATGAGAAATGAGGTGCGTATTAGAAACCTTTCAAAATCACACGGTGTACCATCTTCTGGGTTTCTCATGCATGTTTTCGATGTAGGAAGATGCCCTTGAACCTGGAGATTTGGGACCCATGGGATGGGTACCACGCAGTATTACTTTAAAGGGTCTGCGTTTGCTCACCCAACCTCACCCAACCTTTCAGCCCCAAGAGTGTCCACCCTTATGTCTCATCCAGCTGTGGGTCTAGATATGGTCAATCCAGGTTGCATCACAGCCTCTGAACGAATTTTGTAAGAATGTCTCTCTCTTTCACTGTCTTTGTTTTACGGGTTTTTAAAAGTAATTTATTTTTATAATGGGGTTTAGCTGCTTTTCACGGCTGTGTTTATGCGGCTTTACACCCACTTGACTCAGTTCCAGACAGATATCAATACATAGGTTTTAAGATTCTTACTAGTCACATATATTCTTGTGCGGTGAATAGGGGGTGTTGAGTCCAGTTCACTGAGCAAGGAGTAGGTCTTGTCTATTACATAGTGGGTGTATGGAACGGTATCTGAGCGAATTTGAAACCCTTGTTTTATGCATCACCCCACCTCACCTTTCCCGTTAAGCAGCCATAGTGTGTTTTCTAAACGTGTGACTCTGTTCTGTTTTGTAATTCAGTTCAAGTGTAGCGGTTTTTACATTCCCTCTATAAGTGATAGCTTATGATAAGTGTCTATTTCTGTGTGACTTATTTCACTTAGAATCGTCGTACCTAAATCCACTCATCTTGCTTCTACTAGCCTTATGACATTGATTTCATGTCTGAGTGATATTCCATTGTACATAAGGACCACAACTTCTTTATCCATTTTTCTCTTTCCTGGGATATTTAAGGTGTCATGAAGTGGAGGTTCTTGTCAACAGAGCAGCCCTAAACTTTGGGGTGCCTGTGTCTTGCTGATTTTTAGTTTTCCCAATTTATACGCCCATGAGTGGACGTGCCCTATGCTCCCTAAGCTGTGTTTTTTCGATGTTTCAGGACACACCGTACACTTATCCAGAGTGGCTGTTGGCAATTTACATCCCGCCCATCAGCGTAGCAAGGCTGCCATTTCTCCATGGCCTGTCCTGCATTTCTGGTTTTGACACTTTTTGCAGCATGACCCTTTTGACCGATGGGAAGCGAGACATCTTTGTAGCGCTGATTTGCCTTTCCAGGTTGCTTGGTTGGCCAAAAAGGGCGTATGCGTTTTTTCCTGAATATATTCAGGAAAAAACGCATACGCCCTTTTTGGCCAAGGGCATCATTCTCGACGTTTTGCCGCTTTTCATGTGCTTTAAAGGTGATTCGAATCTACCTCCTGAAATCTGTTTCCTGCAATTCTGCCTTGCTTTCAAATCCTCTTCGTTGCCTTCCCTCAATATATCTGTGGATGAGAGTTATCATTTATAACTCTGCGGGTTTGTGAATTGCAGTGTCCCTGAGCTCCATTTTTCAACTCGCTTTTTTGGGAGCTGGCCGCAAAAGCGCGGGATTGCCTCAGGCCCTATTCTGCTTCTGGGCGGCAGGCTGAGCCTGTGGTTAATTCTTCTTCCTGATGGGAAAATAGAGTGACCTGTGCCTGTCCCAACACCTAGATCTAGTCTCTCATTGGTTGCTCCTCTTCCCGTTCATCCTCAGGACAAATTGCAACCTGTAGGAAACAGGAGCTTAAAGGTGCTGATTCTCCAAGTAGGGAGATTGTTGTAAAGTAGCTGGAAAGTCGAACCCGAGCACAAGGAGATGAGAAATGAGGTGCGTATTAGAAACCTTTCAAAATCACACAGTGTACCATCTTCTGGGTTTCTCATGCATGTTTTCGATGTAGGAAGATGCCCTTGAACCTGGAGATTTGGGACCCATGGGATGGGTACCACGCAGTATTACTTTAAATGGTCTGCGTTTGCTCACCCAACGTCACCCAAACTTTCAGCCCCAAGAGTGTCCACCCTTATGTCTCATCCAGCTGTGGGTCTAGATATGGTCAATCCAGGTTGCATCACAGCCTCTGAACGAATTTTGTAAGAATTTCTCTCTCTTTCACTGTCTTTGTTTTACGGGTTTTTAAAAGTAATTTATTTTTATAATGGGGTTTAGCTGCTTTTCACGGCTGTGTTTATGCGGCTTTACACCCACTTGACTCACTTCCAGACAGATATCAATACATAGGTTTTAAGATTCTTACTAGTCACATATATTCTTGTGCGGTGAATAGGGGGTGTTGAGTCCAGTTCACTAAGCAAGGAGTAGGTCTTGTCTATTACATATTGGGTGTATGGAACGGTATCTGAGCGAATTTGAAACCCTTGTTTTATGCATCACCCCACCTCACCTTTCCCGTTAAGCAGCCATAGTGTGTTTTCTAAACGTGTGACTCTGTTCTGTTTTGTAATTCAGTTCAAGTGTAGCGCTTTTTACATTCCCTCTATAAGTGATAGCTTATGATAAGTGTCTTTTTCTGTGTGACTTATTACACTTAGAATCGTCGTACCTAAATCCACTCATCTTGCTTCTACTAGCCTTATGACATTTATTTCCTGTCTGAGTGATATTCCATTGTACATAAGGACCACAACTTCTTTATCCATTTTTCTCTTTCCTGGGATATTTAAGGTGTCATGAAGTGGAGGTTCTTGTAAACAGAGCAGCCCTAAACTTTGGGGTGCCTGTGTCTTGCTGATTTTTAGTTTTCCCAATTTATACGCCCATGAGTGGACGTGCCCTATGCTCCTAGAGCTGTGTTTTTTCGATGTTTCAGGACACACCGTACACTTCTCCAGATTGGCTGTTGGCAATTTACATCCCGCCCATCAGTGTAGCAAGGCTGCCATTTCTCCATGGCCTGTCCTGCATTTCTGGTTTTGACACTTTTTGCAGCATGAACATTTGACCGATGGGAAGCGAGACTTCTTTGTAGTGCTGATTTGCCTTTCCAGGTTGCTTGGTTGGCCAAAAAGAGCCTATGCGTTTTTTCCTGAATATATTCAGGAAAAAACGCATACGCCCTGTTTGGCCAAGGGCATCATTGTCGACCTTTTGCCTCTTTTCATGTGCTTTAAAGGCGATTTGAATCTACCTCTTGAAATCTGTTTCCTGCAATTCTGCCTTGCTTTGAAATCCTCTTTATTGCCTTCCCTCAATATATCTGTGGATGAGAGTTATCATTTATAACTCTGCGGTTTTGTGAATTGCAGTGTCCCTGAGCTCCATTTTTCAACTCGCTTTTTTGGGAGCTGTCCGCAAAAGCGTGGGATTGCCTCAGGCCCTATTCTGCTTCTTGGCGGCAGGCTGAGCCTGTGCTTAATTCTTCTTCCTGATGGGAAAATAGAGTGACCTGTGCATGTCCCAACACCTAGATCTAGTCTCTCATTGGTTGCCCCTCTTCCCGTTCATCCTCAGGACAAATTGCAACCTGTAGGGAACAGGAGCTTAAAGGTGCTGATTCTCCAAGTAGGGAGATTGCTAGTAAAGTAGCTGGAAAGGCGAACCCGAGCACAAGGAGATGAGAAATGAGGTGCGTATTAGAAACCTTTCAAAATTACACGGTGTACCATCTTCTGGGTTTCTCATGCATGTTTTCGATGTAGGAAGATGCCCTTGAACCTGGAGATTTGGGACCCATGGGATGGGTACCACGCAGTAGTACTTTAAAGGGTATGCGTTTGCTCACCCAACCTCACCCAACCTTTCAGCCCCAAGAGTGTCCACCCTTATGTCTCATCCAGCTGTGGGTCTAGATATGGTCAATCCAGGTTGCATCACAGCCTCTGAACGAATTTTGTAAGAATTTCTCTCTCTTTCACTGTCTTAGTTTTACGGGTTTTTAAAAGTAATTTATTTTTATAATGGGGTTTAGCTGCTTTTCATGGCTGTGTTTATGCGGCTTTACACCCACTTGACTCACTTCCAGACAGATATCAATACATAGGTTTTAAGATTCTTACTAGTCACATATATTCTTGTGTGGTGAATAGGGGGTGTTGAGTCCAGTTCACTGAGCAAGGAGTAGGTCTTGTCTATTACATATTGGGTGTATGGAACGGTATCTGAGCGAATTTGAAACCCTTGTTTTATGCATCACCCCACCTCACCTTTCCCGTTAAGCAGCCATAGTGTGTTTTCTAAACGTGTGACTCTGTTCTGTTTTGTAATTCAGTTCAAGTGTAGCGGTTTTTACATTCCCTCTATAAGTGATAGCTTATGATAAGTGTCTATTTCTGTGTGACTTATTTCACTTAGAATCGTCGTACCTAAATCCACTCATCTTGCTTCTACTAGCCTTATGACATTGATTTCATGTCTGAGTGATATTCCATTGTACATAAGGACCACAACTTCTTTATCCATTTTTCTCTTTCCTGGGATATTTAAGGTGCCATGAAGTGGAGGTTCTTGTCAACAGAGCAGCCCTAAACTTTGGGGTGCCTGTGTCTTGCTGATTTTTAGTTTTCCCAATTTATACGCCCATGAGTGGACGTGCCCTATGCTCCTAGAGCTGTGTTTTTTCGATGTTTCAGGACACACCGTACACTTCTCCAGAGTGGCTGTTGGCAATTTACATCTCGCCGATCAGTGTAGCAAGGCTGCCATTTCTCCATGGCCTGTCCTGCATTTCTGGTTTTGACACTTTTTGCAGCATGAACCTTTTGACCGATGGGAAGCGAGACTTCTTTGTAGTGCTGATTTGCCTTTCCAGGTTGCTTGGTTGGCCAAAAAGGGCGTATGCGTTTTTTCCTGAATATATTCAAGAAAAAACGCATACGCCCTTTTTGGCCAAGGGCATCATTGTCGACGTTTTGCCGCTTTTCATGTGCTTTAAAGGCGATTCGAATCTACCTCCTGAAATCTGTTTCCTGCAATTCTGCCTTGCTTTCAAATCCTCTTTGTTGCCTTCCCTCAATATATCTGTGGATGAGAGTTATCATTTATAACTCTGCGGGTTTGTGAATTGCAGTGTCCCTGAGCTCCATTTTTCAACTCGCATTTTTGGGAGCTGGCCGCAAAAGCGCGGCATTGCCTCAGGCCCTATTCTGCTTCTGGGCGGCAGGCTGAGCCTGTGGTTAATTCTTCTTCCTGATGGGAAAATAGAGTGACCTGTGCATGTGCCAACACCTAGATCTAGTCTCTCATTGGTTGCCCCTCTTCCCGTTCATCCTCAGGACAAATTGCAACCTGTAGGGAACAGAAGCTTAAAGGTGCTGATTCTCCAAGTAGGGAGATTGCTAGTAAAGTAGCTGGAAAGGCGAACCCGAGCACAAGGAGATGAGAAATGAGGTGCGTATTAGAAACCTTTCAAAATCACACGGTGTACCATCTTCTGGGTTTCTCATGCATGTTTTCGATGTAGGAAGATGCCCTTGAACCTGGAGATTTGGGACCCATGGGATGGGTACCACGCAGTATTACTTTAAAGGGTCTGCGTTTGCTCACCCAACCTCACCCAACCTTTCAGCCCCAAGAGTGTCCACCCTTATGTCTCATCCAGCTGTGGGTCTAGATATGGTCAATCCAGGTTGCATCACAGCCTCTGAACGAATTTTGTAAGAATTTCTCTCTCTTTCACTGTCTTTGTTTTACGGGTTTTTAAAAGTAATTTATTTTTATAATGGGGTTTAGCTGCTTTTCATGGCTGTGTTTATGCGGCTTTACACCCACTTGACTCACTTCCAGACAGATATCAATACATAGGTTTTAAGATTCTTACTAGTCACATATATTCTTGTGCGGTGAATAGGGGGTGTTGAGTCCAGTTCACTGAGCAAGGAGTAGGTCTTGTCTATTACATAGTGGGTGTATGGAACGGTATCTGAGCGAATTTGAAACCCTTGTTTTATGCATCACCCCACCTCACCTTTCCCGTTAAGCAGCCATAGTGTGTTTTCTAAACGTGTGACTCTGTTCTGTTTTGTAATTCAGTTCAAGTGTAGCGGTTTTTACATTCCCTCTATAAGTGATAGCTTATGATAAGTGTCTATTTCTGTGTGACTTATTTCACTTAGAATCGTCGTACCTAAATCCACTCATCTTGCTTCTACTAGCCTTATGACATTGATTTCATGTCTGAGTGATATTCCATTGTACATAAGGACCACAACTTCTTTATCCATTTTTCTCTTTCCTGGGATATTTAAGGTGTCATGAAGTGGAGGTTCTTGTCAACAGAGCAGCCCTAAACTTTGGGGTGCCTGTGTCTTGCTGATTTTTAGTTTTCCCAATTTATACGCCCATGAGTGGACGTGCCCTATGCTCCTAGAGCTGTGTTTTTTCGATGTTTCAGGACACACCGTACACTTCTCCAGAGTGGCTGTTGGCAATTTACATCCCGCCCATCAGTGTAGCAAGGCTACCATTTCTCCATGGCCTGTCCTGCATTTCTGGTTTTGACACTTTTTGCAGCATGAACATTTGACCGATGGGAAGCGAGACTTCTTTGTAGTGCTGATTTGCCTTTCCAGGTTGCTTGGTTGGCCAAAAAGGGCGTATGCGTTTTTTCCTGAATATATTCAGGTAAAAACGCATACGCCCTTTTTGGCCAATGGCATCATTGTCGACCTTTTGCCTCTTTTCATGTGCTTTAAAGGCTATTCGAATCTACCTCCTGAAATCTGTTTCCTGCAATTCTGCCTTGCTTTCAAATCCTCTTTGTTGCCTTCCCTCAATATATCTGTGGATGAGAGTTATCATTCATAACTCTGCGGGTTTGTGAATTGCAGTGTCCCTGAGCTCCATTTTTCAACTCGCTTTTTTGGGAGCTGTCCGCAAAAGCGCGGGATTGCCTCAGGCCCTATTCTGCTTCTGGGCGGCAGGCTGAGCCTGTGGTTAATTCTTCTTCCTGATGGGAAAATAGAGTGACCTGTGCATGTGCCAACACCTAGATCTAGTCTCTCATTGGTTGCCCCTCTTCCCGTTCATCCTCAGGACAAATTGCAACCTGTAGGGAACAGGAGCTTAAAGGTGCTGATTCTCCAAGTAGGGAGATTGCTAGTAAAGTAGCCGGAAAGGCGAACCCGAGCACAAGGAGATGAGAAATGAGGTGCGTATTAGAAACCTTTCAAAATCACACGGTGCACCATCTTCTGGGTTTCTCATGCATGTTTTCGATGTAGGAAGATGCCCTTGAACCTGGAGATTTGGGACCCATGGGATGGGTACCACGCAGTATTAATTTAAAGGGTCTGCGTTTGCTCACCCAACCTCACCCAAACTTTCAGCCCCAAGAGTGTCCACCCTTATGTCTCATCCAGCTGTGGGTCTAGATATGGTCAATCCAGGTTGCATCACAGCCTCTGAATGAATTTTGTAAGAATTTCTCTCTCTTTCACTGTCTTTGTTTTACGGGTTTTTAAAAGTAATTTATTTTTATAATGGGGTTTAGCTGCTTTTCATGGCTGTGTTTATGCGGCTTTACACCCACTTGACTCACTTCCAGACAGATATCAATACATAGGTTTTAAGATTCTTACTAGTCACATATATTCTTGTGCGTTGAATAGGGGGTGTTGAGTCCAGTTCACTGAGCAAGGAGTAGGTCTTGTCTATTACATATTGGGTGTATGAAACGGTATCTGAGCGAATTTGAAACCCTTGTTTTATGCATCACCCCACCTCACCTTTCCCGTTAAGCAGCCATAGTGTGTTTTCTAAACGTGTGACTCTGTTCTGTTTTGTAATTCAGTTCAAGTGTAGCGGTTTTTACATTCCCTCTATAAGTGATAGCTTATGATAAGTGTCTATTTCTGTGTGACTTATTTCACTTAGAATCGTCGTACCTAAATCCACTCATCTTGCTTCTACTAGCCTTATGACATTGATTTCATGTCTGAGTGATATTCCATTGTACATAAGGACCACAACTTCTTTATCCATTTTTCTCTTTCCTGGGATATTTAAGGTGTCATGAAGTGGAGGTTCTTGTCAACAGAGCAGCCCTAAACTTTGGGGTGCCTGTGTCTTGCTGATTTTTAGTTTTCCCAATTTATACGCCCATGAGTGGACGTGCCCTATGCTCCCTAAGCTGTGTTTTTTCGATGTTTCAGGACACACCGTACACTTCTCCAGAGTGGCTGTTGGCAATTTACATCCCGCCCATTAGCGTAGCAAGGCTGCCATTTCTCCATGGCCTGTCCTGCATTTCTGGTTTTGACACTTTTTGCAGCATGACCCTTTTGACCGATGGGAAGCGAGACATCTTTGTCGCGCTGATTTGCCTTTCCAGGTTGCTTGGTTGGCCAAAAAGGGCGTATGCGTTTTTTCCTGAATATATTCAGGAAAAAACGCATACGCCCTTTTTGGACAAGGGCATCATTCTCGACGTTTTGCCGCTTTTCATGTGCTTTAAAGGTGATTCGAATCTACCTCCTGAAATCTGTTTCCTGCAATTCTGCCTTGCTTTCAAATCCTCTTCGTTGCCTTCCCTCAATATATCTGTGGATGAGAGTTATCATTTATAACTCTGCGGGTTTGTGAATTGCAGTGTCCCTGAGCTCCATTTTTCAACTCGCTTTTTTGGGAGCTGGCCGCAAAAGCGCGGGATTGCCTCAGGCCCTATTCTGCTTCTGGGCGGCAGGCTGAGCCTGTGCTTAATTCTTCTTCCTGATGGGAAAATAGAGTGACCTGTGCCTGTCCCAACACCTAGATCTAGTCTCTCATTGGTTGCCCCTCTTCCCGTTCATCCTCAGGACAAATTGCAACCTGTAGGGAACAGGAGCTTAAAGGTGCTGATTCTCCAATTAGGGAGATTGCTAGTAAAGTAGCTGGAATGGCGAACCCGAGAACAAGGAGATGAGAAATGAGATGCGTATTAGAAACCTTTCAAAATCACACGGTGTACCATCTTCTGGGTTTCTCATGCATGTTTTCGATGTAGGAAGATGCCCTTGAACCTGGAGATTTGGGACCCATGGGATGGGTTCCAGGCAGTATTACTTTAAAGGGTCTGCGTTTGCTCACCCAACCTCACCCAACCTTTCAGCCCCAAGAGTGTCCACCCTTATGTCTCATCCAGCTGTGGGTCTAGATATGGTCAATCCAGGTTGCATCACAGCCTCTGAACGAATTTTGTAAGAATTTCTCTCTCTTTCACTGTCTTTGTTTTACGGGTTTTTAAAAGTAATTTATTTTTATAATGGGATTTAGCTGCTTTTCACGGCTGTGTTTATGCGGCTTTACAACCACTTGACTCACTTCCAGACAGATATCAATACATAGGTTTTAAGATTCTTACTAGTCACATATATTCTTGTGCGGTGAATAGGGGGTGTTGAGTCCAGTTCACTGAGCAAGGAGTAGGTCTTGTCTATTACATATTGGGTGTATGGAACGGTATCTGAGCGAATTTGAAACCCTTGTTTTATGCATCACCCCACCTCACCTTTCCCGTTAAGCAGCCATAGTGTGTTTTCTAAACGTGTGACTCTGTTCTGTTTTGTAATTCAGTTCAAGTGTAGCGGTTTTTACATTCCCTCTATAAGTGATAGCTTATGATAAGTGTCTATTTCTGTGTGACTTATTTCACTTAGAATCGTCGTACCTAAATCCACTCATCTTGCTTCTACTAGCCTTATGACATTGATTTCATGTCTGAGTGATATTCCATTGTACATAAGGACCACAACTTCTTTATCCATTTTTCTCTTTCCTGGGATATTTAAGGTGTCATGAAGTGGAGGTTCTTGTCAACAGAGCAGCCCTAAACTTTGGGGTGCCTGTGTCTTGCTGATTTTTAGTTTTCCCAATTTATACGCCCATGAGTGGACGTGCCCTATGCTCCTAGAGCTGTGTTTTTCGATGTTTCAGGACACACCGTACACTTCTCCAGAGTGGCTGTTGGCAATTTACATCCCGCCCATCAGTGTAGCAAGGCTGCCATTTCTCCATGGCCCGTCCTGCATTTCTGGTTTTGACACTTTTTGCAGCATGAACCTTTTGACCGATGGGAAGCGAGACTTCTTTGTAGTGCTGATTTGCCTTTCCAGGTTGCTTGGTTGGCCAAAAAGGGCGTATGCGTTTTTTCCTGAATATATTCAGGAAAAAACGCATACGCCCTTTTTGTCCAAGGGCATCATTGTCGACGTTTTGCCGCTTTTCATGTGCTTTAAAGGCGATTCGAATCTACCTCCTGAAATCTGTTTCCTGCAATTCTGCCTTGCTTTCAAATCCTCTTTGTTGCCTTCCCTCAATATATCTGTGGATGAGAGTTATCATTTATAACTCTGCGGTTTTGTGAATTTCAGTGTCCCTGAGCTCCATTTTTCAACTCGCTTTTTTGGGAGCTGGCCGCAAAAGCGCGGGATTGCCTCAGGCCCTATTCTGCTTCTGGGCGGCAGGCTGAGCCTGTGGTTAATTCTTCTTCCTGATGGGAAAATAGAGTGACCTGTGCCTGTCCCAACACCTAGATCTAGTCTCTCATTGGTTGCCCCTCTTCCCGTTCATCCTCAGGACAAATTGCAACCTGTAGGGAACAGGAGCTTAAAGGTGTTGATTCTCCAAATAGGGAGATTGCTAGTAAAGTAGCTGGAAAGGCGAACCCGAGCACAAGGAGATGAGAAATGAGGTGCGTTTTAGAAACCTTTCAAAATCACACAGTGTACCATCTTCTGGGTTTCTCATGCATGATTTCGATGTAGGAAGATGCCCTTGAACCTGGAGATTTGGGACCCATGGGATGGGTACCACGCAGTATTACTTTAAAGGGTCTGCGTTTGCTCACCCAACCTCACCCAACCTCTCAGCCCCAAGAGTGTCCACCCTTATGTCTCATCCAGGTGTGGGTCTAGATATGGTCAATCCAGGTTGCATCACAGCCTCTGAATGAATTTTGTAAGAATTTCTCTCTCTTTCACTGTCTTTGTTTTACGGGTTTTTAAAAGTAATTTATTTTTATAATGGGGTTTAGCTGCTTTTCACGGCTGTGTTTATGCGGCTTTACACCCACTTGACTCACTTCCAGACAGATATCAATACATAGGTTTTAAGATTCTTACTAGTCACATATATTCTTGTGCGGTGAATAGGGGGTGTTGAGTCCAGTTCACTGAGCAAGGAGTAGGTCTTGTCTATTACATATTGGGTGTATGGAACAGTATCTGAGCGAATTTGAAACCCTTGTTTTATGCATCACCCCACCTCACCTTTCCCGTTAAGCAGCCATAGTGTGTTTTCTAAACGTGTGACTCTGTTCTGTTTTGTAATTCAGTTCAAGTGTAGCGGTTTTTACATTCCCTCTATAAGTGATAGCTTATGATAAGTGTCTATTTCTGTGTGACTTATTTCACTTAGAATCGTCGTACCTAAATCCACTCATCTTGCTTCTACTAGCCTTATGACATTGATTTCATGTCTGAGTGATATTCCATTGTACATAAGGACCACAACTTCTTTATCCATTTTTCTCTTTCCTGGGATATTTAAGGTGTCATGAAGTGGATGTTCTTGTCAACAGAGCAGCCCTAAACATTGGGGTGCCTGTGTCTTGCTGATTTTTAGTTTTCCCAATTTATACGCCCATGAGTGGACGTGCCCTATGCTCCCTAAGCTGTGTTTTTTCGATGTTTCAGGACACACCGTACACTTCTCCAGAGTGGCTGTTGGCAATTTACATCCCGCCCATCAGCGTAGCAAGGCTGCCATTTATCCATGGCCTGTCCTGCATTTCTGGTTTTGACACTTTTTGCAGCATGACCCTTTTGACCGATGGGAAGCGAGACTTCTTTGTAGCGCTGATTTGCCTTTCCAGGTTGCTTGGTTGGCCAAAAAGGGCGTATGCGTTTTTTCCTGAATATATTCAGGAAAAAACGCATACGCCCTTTTTGGCCAAGGGCATCATTCTCGACGTTTTGCCGCCTTACATGTGCTTTAAAGGCGATTCCAATCTGCCTCCTGAAATCTGTTTCCTGCAATTCTGCCTTGCTTTCAAATCCTCTTCGTTGCCTTCCCTCAATATATCTGTGGATGAGAGTTATCATTTATAACTCTGCGGGTTTGTGAATTGCAGTGTCCCTGAGCTCCATTTTTCAACTCGCTTTTTTGGGAGCTGGCCGCAAATGCGCGGGATTGCCTCAGGCCCTATTCTGCTTCTGGGCGGCAGGCTGAGTCTGTGGTTAATTCTTCTTCCTGATGGGAAAATAGAGTGACCTGTGCCTGTCCCAACACCTAGATCTAGTCTCTCATTGGTTGCCCCTCTTCCCGTTCATCCTCAGGACAAATTGCAACCTGTAGGGAACAGGAACTTAAAGGTGCTGATTCTCCAAGTAGGGAGATTGCTAGTAAAGTAGCTGGAATGGCGAACCCGAGCACAAGGAGATGAGAAATGAGGTGCGTATTAGAAACCTTTCAAAATCACACGGTGTACCATCTTCTTGGTTTCTCATGCATGTTTTCGATGTAGGAAGATGCCCTTGAACCTGGAGATTTGGAACCCATGGGATGGGTACCAGGCAGTATTACTTTAAAGGGTCTGCATTTGCTCACCCAACCTCACCCAACCTTTCAGCCCCAAGAGTGTCCACCCTTATGTCTCATCCAGCTGTGGGTCTAGATATGGTCAATCTAGGTTGCATCACAACCTCTGAACGAATTTTGTAAGAATTTCTCTCTCTTTCACTGTCTTTGTTTTACGGGTTTTTAAAAGTACTTTATTTTTATAATGGGGTTTAGCTGCTTTTCACGGCTGTGTTTATGCGGCTTTACACCCACTTGACTCACTTCCAGAGAGATATCAATACATAGGTTTTAAGATTCTTAGTAGTCACATATATTCTTGTGCGGTGAATAGGGGGTGTTGTGTCCAGTTCACTGAGCAAGGAGTAGGTCTTGTCTATTACATATTGGGTGTATGGAACGGTATCTGAGCGAATTTGAAACCCTTGTTTTATGCATCACCCCACCTCACCTTTCCCGTTAAGCAGCCATAGTGTGTTTTCTAAACGTGTGACTCTGTTCTGTTTTGTAATTCAGTTCAAGTGTAGCGGTTTTTACATTCCCTCTATAAGTGATAGCTTATGATAAGTGTCTTTTTCTGTGTGACTTATTTCACTTAGAATCGTCGTACCTAAATCCACTCATCTTGCTTCTACTAGCCTTATGACATTGATTTCATGTCTGAGTGATATTCCATTGTACATAAGGACCACAACTTCTTTATCCATTTTTCTCTTTCCTGGGATATTTAAGGTGTCATGAAGTGGAGGTTCTTGTCAACAGAGCAGCCCTAAATTTTGGGGTGCCTGTGTCTTGCTGATTTTTAGTTTTCCCAATTTATACGCCCATGAGTGGACGTACCCTATGCTCCCTAAGCTGTGTTTTCTCGATGTTTCAGGACACACTGTACACTTCTCCAGAGTGGCTGTTGGCAATTTACATCCCGCCCATCAGCGTAGCAAGGCTGCCATTTCTCCATGGCCTGTCCTGCATTTCTGGTTTTGACACTTTTTGCAGCATGACCCTTTTGACCGATGGGAAGCGAGACTTTTTGTAGCGCTGATTTGCCTTTACAGGTTGCTTGGTTGGCCAAAAAGGGCGTATGCGTTTTTTCCTGAATATATTCAGGAAAAAACGCATACGCCCTTTTTGGCCAAGGGCATCATTGTCGACGTTTTGCCACTTTTCATGTGCTTTAAAGGCGATTTGAATCTACCTCCTGAAATCTGTTTCCTGCAATTCTGCCTTGCTTTCAAATCCTCTTCGTTGCCTTCCCTCAATATATTTGTGGACGAGAGTTATCATTTATATCTCAGCAGGTTTGTGAATTGCAGTGCCCCTGAGCTCCATTTTTCAACTGTCTTTCTAGGGAGCTGGCCGCAAAAGCGCGGGATTGCCTCAGGCCCTATTCAGGTTCCGGGGGGCAGGCTGAGCCTGTGGTTAATTCTTCTTCCTGATGGGAAAAGAGAGTGACCTGTGCCTGTCCCAACACCTAGATCTAGTCTCTCATTGGTTGCCCCTCTTCCCGTTCATCCTCAGGACAAATTGCAACCTGTAGGGGACAGGAGCTTAAAGGTGCTGATTCTCCAAGTAGGGAGATTGCTAGTAATTAGCTGGAATGGCGAACCCGAGAACAAGGAGATGAGAAATGAGATGCGTATTAAATACCTTTCAAAATCACACGGTGTACCATCTTCTGGGTTTCTCATGCATGTTTTCGATGTAGGAAGATGCCCTTGAACCTGGAGATTTGGGACCCATGGGATGGGTACCAGGCAGTATTACTTTAAAGGGTCTGTGTTTGCTCACCCAACCTCACCCAACCTCTCAGCCCCAAGAGTGTCCACCCTTATGTCTCATCCATCTGTGGGTCTAGATATGGTCAATCCAGGTTGCATCACAGCCTCTGAACGAATTTTGTAAGAATGTCTCTCTCTTTCACTGTCTTTGTTTTACGGGTTTTTAAAAGTACTTTATTTTTATAATGGGGTTTAGCTGCTTTTCACGGCTGTGTTTATGCGGCTTTACACCCACTTGACTCACTTCCAGAGAGATATCAATACATAGGTTTTAAGATTCTTAGTAGTCACATATATTCTTGTGCGGTGAATAGGGGGTGTTGTGTCCAGTTCACTGAGCAAGGAGTAGGTCTTGTCTATTACATATTGGGTGTATGGAACGGTATCTGTGCGAATTTGAAACCCTTGTTTTATGCATCACCCCACCTCACCTTTCCCGTTAAGCAGCCATAGTGTGTTTTCTAAACGTGTGACTCTGTTCTGTTTTGTAATTCAGTTCAAGTGTAGCGGTTTTTACATTCCCTCTATAAGTGATAGCTTATGATAAGTGTCTATTTCTGTGTGACTTATTTCACTTAGAATCGTCGTACCTAAATCCACTCATCTTGCTTCTACTAGCCTTATGACATTTATTTCCTGTCTGAGTGATATTCCATTGTACATAAGGACCACAACTTCTTTATCCATTTTTCTCTTTCCTGGGATATTTAAGGTGTCATGAAGTGGAGGTTCTTGTCAACAGAGCAGCCCTAAACTTTGGGGTGCCTGTGTCTTGCTGATTTTTAGTTTTCCCAATTTATACGCCCATGAGTGGACGTGCCCTATGCTCCCTAAGCTGTGTTTTCTCGATGTTTCAGGACACACCGTACACTTCTCCAGAGTGGCTGTTGGCAATTTACATCCCGCCCATCAGCGTAGCAAGGCTGCCATTTCTCCATGGCCTGTCCTGCATTTCTGGTTTTGACACTTTTTGCAGCATGACCCTTTTGACCGATGGGAAGCGAGACTTCTTTGTAGCGCTGATTTGCCTTTCCAGGTTGCTTGGTTGGCCAAAAAGGGCGTATGCGTTTTTTCCTGAATATATTCAGGAAAAAACGCATACGCCCTTTTTGGCCAAGGGCATCATTGTCGACGTTTTGCCGCTTTTCATGTGCTTTAAAGGCGATTCGAATCTACCTCCTGAAATCTGTTTCCTGCAATTCTGCCTTGCTTTCAAATCCTCTTCGTTGCCTTCCCTCAATATATCTGTGGATGAGAGTTATCATTTATAACTCTGCGGGTTTGTGAATTGCAGTGTCCCTGAGCTCCATTTTTCAACTCGCTTTTTTGGGAGCTGGCCGCAAAAGCGCGGGATTGCCTCAGGCCCTATTCTGCTTCTGGGCGGCAGGCTGAGCCTGTGCTTAATTCTTCTTCCTGATGGGAAAATAGAGTGACCTGTGCCTGTCCCAACACCTAGATCTAGTCTCTCATTGGTTGCCCCTCTTCCCGTTCATCCTCAGGGCAAATTGCAACCTGTAGGGAACAGGAGCTTAAAGGTGCTGATTCTCCAAGTAGGGAGATTGCTAGTAAAGTATCTGGAAAGGCGAACCCGAGCACAAGGAGATGAGAAATGAGATGCGTATTAGAAACCTTTCAAAATCACACAGTGTACCATCTTCTGGGTTTCTCATGCATGATTTCGATGTAGGAAGATGCCCTTGAACCTGGAGATTTGGGACCCATGGGATGGGTACCACGCAGTATTACTTTAAAGGGTCTGCGTTTGCTCACCCAACCTCACCCAACCTCTCAGCCCCAAGAGTGTCCACCCTTATGTCTCATCCAGCTGTGGGTCTAGATATGGTCAATCCAGGTTGCATCACAGCCTCTGAACGAATTTTGTAAGAATTTCTCTCTCTTTCACTGTCTTTGTTTTACAGGTTTTTAAAAGTAATTTATTTTTATAATGGGGTTTAGCTGCTTTTCACGGCTGTGTTTATGCGGCTTTACACCCACTTCACTCACTTCCAGACAGATAACAATACATAGGTTTTAAGATTCTTACTAGTCACATATATTCTTGTGCGGTGAATAGGGGGTGTTGAGTCCAGTTCACTGAGCAAGGAGTAGGTCTTGTCTATTACATATTGGGTGTATGGAACGGTATCTGAGCGAATTTGAAACCCTTGTTTTATGCATCACCCCACCTCACCTTTCCCGTTAAGCAGCCATAGTGTGTTTTCTAAACGTGTGACTCTGTTCTGTTTTGTAATTCAGTTCAAGTGTAGCGGTTTTTACATTCCCTCTATAAGTGATAGCTTATGATAAGTGTCTATTTCTGTGTGACTTATTTCACTTAGAATCGTCGTACCTAAATCCACTCATCTTGCTTCTACTAGCCTTATGACATTGATTTCATGTCTGAGTGATATTCCATTGTACATAAGGACCACAACTTCTTTATCCATTTTTCTCTTTCCTGGGATATTTAAGGTGTCATGAAGTGGAGGTTCTTGTCAACAGAGCAGCCCTAAACTTTGGGGTGCCTGTGTCTTGCTCATTTTTATTTTTCCCAATTTATACGCCCATGAGTGGACGTGCCCTATGCTCCCTAAGCTGTGTTTTCTCGATGTTTCAGGACACACCGTACACTTCTCCAGAGTGGCTGTTGGCAATTTACATCCCGCCCATCAGCGTAGCAAGGCTGCCATTTCTCCATGGCCTGTCCTGCATTTCTGGTTTTGACACTTTTTGCAGCATGACCCTTTTGACCGATGGGAAGCGAGACTTTTTGTAGCGCTGATTTGCCTTTCCAGGTTGCTTGGTTGGCCAAAAAGGGCGTATGCGTTTTTTCCTGAATATATTCAGGAAAAAACGCATACGCCCTTTTTGGCCAAGGGCATCATTGTCGACGTTTTGCCGCTTTTCATGTGCTTTAAAGGCGATTTGAATCTACCTCCTGAAATCTGTTTCCTGCAATTCTGCCTTGCTTTCAAATCCTCTTCGTTGCCTTCCCTCAATATATCTGTGGATGAGAGTTATCATTTATAACTCTGCGGGTTTGTGAATTGCAGTGTCCCTGAGCTCCATTTTTCAACTTGCTTTTTTGGGAGCTGGCCCAAAAGCGCAGGATTGCCTCAGGCCCTATTCTGCTTCTGGGCGGGAGGCTGAGTCTGTGGTTAATTCTTCTTCCTGATGGGAAAATAGAGTGACCTGTGCATGTCCCAACACCTAGATCTAGTCTCTCATTGGTTGCCCCTCTTCCCGTTCATCCTCAGGACAAATTGCAACCTGTAGGGAACAGGAACTTAAAGGTGCTGATTCTCCAAGTAGGGAGATTGCTAGTAAAGTAGCTGGAATGGCGAACCCGAGCACAAGGAGATGAGAAATGAGGTGCGTATTAGAAACCTTTCAAAATCACACGGTGTACCATCTTCTGGGTTTCTCATGCATGTTTTCGATGTAGGAAGATGCCCTTGAACCTGGAGATTTGGAACCCATGGGATGGGTACCAGGCAGTATTACTTAAAGGGTCTGCATTTGCTCACCCAACCTCACCCAACCTTTCAGCCCCAAGAGTGTCCACCCTTATGTCTCATCCAGCTGTGGGTCTAGATATGGTCAATCTAGGTTGCATCACAACCTCTGAACGAATTTTGTAAGAATTTCTCTCTCTTTCACTGTCTTTGTTTTACGGGTTTTTAAAAGTACTTTATTTTTATAATGGGGTTTAGCTGCTTTTCACGGCTGTGTTTATGCGGCTTTACACCCACTTGACTCACTTCCAGAGAGATATCAATACATAGGTTTTAAGATTCTTAGTAGTCACATATATTCTTGTGCGGTGAATAGGGGGTGTTGTGTCCAGTTCACTGAGCAAGGAGTAGGTCTTGTCTATTACATATTGGGTGTATGGAACGGTATCTGTGCGAATTTGAAACCCTTGTTTTATGCATCACCCCACCTCACCTTTCCCGTTAAGCAGCCATAGTGTGTTTTCTAAACGTGTGACTCTGTTCTGTTTTGTAATTCAGTTCAAGTGTAGCGGTTTTTACATTCCCTCTATAAGTGATAGCTTATGATAAGTGTCTTTTTCTGTGTGACTTATTTCACTTAAAATCGTCGTACCTAAATCCACTCATCTTGCTTCTACTAGCCTTATGACATTGATTTCATGTCTGAGTGATATTCCATTGTACATAAGGACCACAACTTCTTTATCCATTTTTCTCTTTCCTGGGATATTTAAGGTGTCATGAAGTGGAGGTTCTTGTCAACAGAGCAGCCCTAAATTTTGGGGTGCCTGTGTCTTGCTGATTTTTAGTTTTCCCAATTTATACGCCCATGAGTGGACGTACCCTATGCTCCCTAAGCTGTGTTTTCTCGATGTTTCAGGACACACTGTACACTTCTCCAGAGTGGCTGTTGGCAATTTACATCCCGCCCATCAGCGTAGCAAGGCTGCCATTTCTCCATGGCCTGTCCTGCATTTCTGGTTTTGACACTTTTTGCAGCATGACCCTTTTGACCGATGGGAAGCGAAACTTTTTGTAGCGCTGATTTGCCTTTACAGGTTGCTTGGTTGGCCAAAAATGGCGTATGCGTTTTTTCCTGAATATATTCAGGAAAAAACGCATACGCCCTTTTTGGCCAAGGGCATCATTGTCGCCGTTTTGCCACTTTTCATGTGCTTTAAAGGCGATTTGAATCTACCTCCTAAAATCTGTTTCCTGCAATTCTGCCTTGCTTTCAAATCCTCTTCGTTGCCTTCCCTCAATATATTTGTGGACGAGAGTTATCATTTATATCTCAGCAGGTTTGTGAATTGCAGTGCCCCTGAGCTCCATTTTTCAACTGTCTTTCTAGGGAGCTGGCCGCAAAAGCGCGGGATTGCCTCAGGCCCTATTCAGGTTCCGGGGGGCAGGCTGAGCCTGTGGTTAATTCTTCTTCCTGATGGGAAAATAGAGTGACCTGTGCCTGTCCCAACACCTAGATCTAGTCTCTCATTGGTTGCCCCTCTTCCCGTTCATCCTCAGGACAAATTGCAACCTGTAGGGGACAGGAGCTTAAAGGTGCTGATTCTCCAAGTAGGGAGATTGCTAGTAAAGTAGCTGGAATGGCGAACCCGAGAACAAGGAGATGAGAAATGAGATGCGTATTAAATACCTTTCAAAATCACACGGTGTACCATCTTCTGGGTTTCTCATGCATGTTTTCGATGTAGGAAGATGCCCTTGAACCTGAAGATTTGGGACCCATGGGATGGGTACCAGGCAGTATTACTTTAAAGGGTCTGTGTTTGCTCACCCAACCTCACCCAACCTTTCAGCCCCAAGAGTGTCCACCCTTATGTCTCATCCAGCTGTGGGTCTAGATATGGTCAATCCAGGTTGCATCACAGCCTCTGAACGAATTTTGTAAGAATGTCTCTCTCTTTCACTGTCTTTGTTTTACGGGTTTTTAAAAGTACTTTATTTTTATAATGGGGTTTAGCTGCTTTTCACGGCTGTGTTTATGCGGCTTTACACCCACTTGACTCACTTCCAGAGAGATATCAATACATAGGTTTTAAGATTCTTAGTAGTCACATATATTCTTGTGCGGTGAATAGGGGGTGTTGTGTCCAGTTCACTGAGCAAGGAGTAGGTCTTGTCTATTACATATTGGGTGTATGGAACGGTATCTGTGCGAATTTGAAACCCTTGTTTTATGCATCACCCCACCTCACCTTTCCCGTTAAGCAGCCATAGTGTGTTTTCTAAACGTGTGACTCTGTTCTGTTTTGTAATTCAGTTCAAGTGTAGCGGTTTTTACATTCCCTCTATAAGTGATAGCTTATGATAAGTGTCTATTTCTGTGTGACTTATTTCACTTAGAATCGTCGTACCTAAATCCACTCATCTTGCTTCTACTAGCCTTATGACATTTATTTCCTGTCTGAGTGATATTCCATTGTACATAAGGACCACAACTTCTTTATCCATTTTTCTCTTTCCTGGGATATTTAAGGTGTCATGAAGTGGAGGTTCTTGTCAACAGAGCAGCCCTAAACTTTGGGGTGCCTGTGTCTTGCTGATTTTTAGTTTTCCCAATTTATACGCCCATGAGTGGACGTGCCCTATGCTCCCTAAGCTGTGTTTTCTCGATGTTTCAGGACACACCGTACACTTCTCCAGAGTGGCTGTTGGCAATTTACATCCCGCCCATCAGCGTAGCAAGGCTGCCATTTCTCCATGGCCTGTCCTGCATTTCTGGTTTTGACACTTTTTGCAGCATGACCCTTTTGACCGATGGGAAGCGAGACTTCTTTGTAGCGCTGATTTGCCTTTCCAGGTTGCTTGGTTGGCCAAAAAGTGCGTATGCGTTTTTTCCTGAATATATTCAGGAAAAAACGCATACGCCCTTTTTGGCCAAGGGCATCATTGTCGACGTTTGCCGCTTTTCATGTGCTTTAAAGGCGATTCGAATCTACCTCCTGAAATCTGTTTCCTGCAATTCTGCCTTGCTTTCAAATCCTCTTCGTTGCCTTCCCTCAATATATCTGTGGATGAGAGTTATCATTTATAACTCTGCGGGTTTGTGAATTGCAGTGTCCCTGAGCTCCATTTTTCAACTCGCTTTTTTGGGAGCTGGCCGCAAAAGCGCGGGATTGCCTCAGGCCCTATTCTGCTTCTGGGCGGCAGGCTGAGCCTGTGGTTAATTCTTTTTCCTGATGGGAAAATAGAGTGACCTGTGCCTGTCCCAACACCTAGATCTAGTCTCTCATTGGTTGCCCCTCTTCCAGTTCATCCTCAGGACAAATTGCAACCTGTAGGGAACAGGAGCTTAAAGGTGCTGATTTTCCAAGTAGGGAGATTACTAGTAAAGTAGCTGGAATGGCGAACCCGAGAACAAGGAGATGAGAAATGAGATGCGTATTAGAAACCTTTCAAAATCACACGGTGTACCATCTTCTGGGTTTCTCATGCATGTTTTCGATGTAGGAAGATGCCCTTGAACCTGGAGATTTGGGACCCATGGGATGGGTACAAGGCAGTATTACTTTAAAGGGTCTGCGTTTGCTCACCCAACCTCACCCAAACTTTCATCCCCAAGAGTGTCCACCCTTATGTCTCATCCAGCTATGGGTCTAGATATGGTCAATCCGGGTTGCATCACAGCCTCTGAACGAATTTTGTAAGAATTTCTCTCTCTTTCACTGTCTTTGTTTTACGGGTTTTTAAAAGTAATTTATTTTTATAATGGGGTTTAGCTGCTTTTCACGGCTGTGTTTATGCGGCTTTACCCCCACTTGACTCACTTCCAGACAGATATCAATACATAGGTTTTAAGATTCTTACTAGTCACATATATTCTTGTGCGGTGAATAGGGGCTGTTGAGTCCAGTTCACTGAGCAAGGAGTAGGTCTTGTCTATTACATATTGGGTGTATGGAACGGTATCTGAGCGAATTTGAAACCCTTGTTTTATGCATCACCCCACCTCATCTTTCCCGTTAAGCAGGCATAGTGTGTTTTCTAAACGTGTGACTCTGTTCTGTTTTGTAATTCAGTTCAAGTGTAGCGGTTTTTACATTCCCTCTATAAGTGATAGCTTATGATAAGTGTCTTTTTCTGTGTGACTTATTTCACTTAGGATCGTCGTACCTAAATCCACTCATCTTGCTTCTACTAGCCTTATGGCATTGATTTCATGTCTGAGTGATATTCCATTGTACATAAGGACCACAACTTCTTTATCCATTTTTCTCTTTCCTGGGATATTTAAGGTGTCATGAAGTGGAGGTTCTTGTCAACAGAGCAGCCCTAAACTTTGGGGTGCCTGTGTCTTGCTGATTTTTAGTTTTCCCAATTTATACGCCCATGAGTGGACGTGCCCTATGCTCCCTAAGCTGTGTTTTTTCGATATTTCAGGACACACCGTACACTTCTCCAGAGTGGCTGTTGGCAATTTACATCCCGCCCATCAGCATAGCAAGGCTGCCATTTCTCCATGGCCTGTCCTGCATTTCTGGTTTTGACACTTTTTGCAGCATGACCCTTTTGACCGATGGGAAGCGAGACTTCTTTGTAGCGCTGATTTGCCTTTCCAGGTTGCTTGGTTGGCCAAAAAGGGCGTATGCGTTTTTTCCTGAATATATTCAGGAAAAAACGCATACGCCCTTTTTGGCCAAGGGCATCATTGTCGACGTTTTGCCGCTTTTCATGTGCTTTAAAGGTGATTCGAATCTACCTCCTGAAATCTGTTTCCTGCAATTCTGCCTTGCTTTCAAATCCTCTTCGTTGCCTTCCCTCAATATATCTGTGGATGAGAGTTATCATTTATAACTCTGCGGGTTTGTGAATTGCAGTGTCCCTGAGCTCCATTTTTCAACTCGCTTTTTTGGGAGCTGGCCGCAAAAGCGCGGGATTGCCTCAGGCCCTATTCTGCATCTTGGCGGCAGGCTGAGCCTGTGGTTAATTCTTTTTCCTGATGGGAAAATAGAGTGACCTGTGCCTGTCCCAACACCTAGATCTAGTCTCTCATTGGTTGCCCCTCTTCCAGTTCATCCTCAGGACAAATTGCAACCTGTAGGGAACAGGAGCTTAAAGGTGCTGATTTTCCAAGTAGGGAGATTGCTAGTAAAGTAGCTGGAATGGCGAACCCGAGAACAAGGAGATGAGAAATGAGATGCGTATTAGAAACCTTTCAAAATCACACGGTGTACCATCTTCTGGGTTTCTCATGCATGTTTTCGATGTAGGAAGATGCCCTTGAACCTGGAGATTTGGGACCCATGGGATGGGTACCAGGCAGTATTACTTTAAAGGGTCTGCGTTTGCTCACCCAACCTCACCCAACCTTTAAGCCCCAAGAGTGTCCACCCTTATGTCTCATCCAGCTGTGGGTCTAGATATGGTCAATCCAGGTTGCATCACAGCCTCTGAACGAATTTTGTAAGAATTTCTCTCTCTTTCACTGTCTTTGTTTTACGGGTTTTTAAAAGTAATTTATTTTTATAATGGGATTTAGCTGCTTTTCACGGCTGTGTTTATGCGGCTTTACACCCACTTGACTCACTTCCAGACAGATATCAATACATAGGTTTTAAGATTCTTACTAGTCACATATATTCTTGTGCGGTGAATAGGGGGTGTTGAGTCCAGTTCACTGAGCAAGGAGTAGGTCTTGTCTATTACATATTGGGTGTATGGAACGGTATCTGAGCGAATTTGAAACCCTTGTTTTATGCATCACCCCACCTCACCTTTCCCGTTAAGCAGCCATAGTGTGTTTTCTAAACGTGTGACTCTGTTCTGTTTTGTAATTCAGTTCAAGTGTAGCGGTTTTTACATTCCCTCTATAAGTGATAGCTTATGATAAGTGTCTTTTTCTGTGTGACTTATTTCACTTAGAATCGTCGTACCTAAATCCACTCATCTTGCTTCTACTAGCCTTATGACATTGATTTCATATCTGAGTGATATTCCATTGTACATAAGGACCACAACTTCTTTATCCATTTTTCTCTTTCCTGGGATATTTAAGGTGTCATGAAGTGGAGGTTCTTGTCAACAGAGCAGCCCTAAACTTTGGGGTGCCTGTGTCTTGCTGATTTTTAGTTTTCCCAATTTATACGCCCATGAGTGGACGTGCCCTATGCTCCTAGAGCTGAGTTTTTCGATGTTTCAGGACACACCGTACACTTCTCCAGAGTGGCTGTTGGCAATTTACATCCCGCCCATCAGTGTAGCAAGGCTGCCATTTCTCCATGGCCCGTCCTGCATTTCTGGTTTTGACACTTTTTGCAGCATGAACCTTTTGACCGATGGGAAGCGAGACTTCTTTGTAGTGCTGATTTGCCTTTCCAGGTTGCTTGGTTGGCCAAAAAGGGCGTATGCGTTTTTTCCTGAATATATTCAGGAAAAAACGCATACGCCCTTTTTGGCCAAGGGCATCATTGTCGACGTTTTGCCGCTTTTCATGTGCTTTAAAGGCGATTCGAATCTACCTCCTGAAATCTGTTTCCTGCAATTCTGCCTTGCTTTCAAATCCTCTTCGTTGCCTTCCCTCAATATATCTGTGGATGAGAGTTATCATTTATAACTCTGCGGGTTTGTGAATTGCAGTGTCCCTGAGCTCCATTTTTCAACTCGCTTTTTTGGGAGCTGGCCGCAAAAGCGCGGGATTGCCTCAGGCCCTATTCTGCTTCTGGGCGGCAGGCTGAGCCTGTGGTTAATTCTTCTTCCTGATGGGAAAATAGAGTGACCTGTGCATGTCCCAACACCTAGATCTAGTCTCTCATTGGTTGCCCCTCTTCCCGTTCATCCTCAGGACAAATTGCAACCTGTAGGGAACAGGAGCTTAAAGGTGTTGATTCTCCAAATAGGGAGATTGCTAGTAAAGTAGCTGGAAAGGCGAACCCGAGCACAAGGAGATGAGAAATGAGGTGCGTTTTAGAAACCTTTCAAAATCACACAGTGTACCATCTTCTGGGTTTCTCATGCATGTTTTCGATGTAGGAAGATGCCCTTGAACCTGAAGATTTGGGACCCATGGGATGGGTACCACGCAGTATTACTTTAAAGGGTCTGCGTTTACTCACCCTACCTCACCCAACCTCTCAGCCCCAAGAGTGTCCACCCTTATGTCTCATCCAGCTGTGGGTCTAGATATGGTCAATCCAGGTTGCATCACAGCCTCTGAACGAATTTTGTAAGAATTTCTCTCTCTTTCACTGTCTTTGTTTTACGGGTTTTTAAAAGTAATTTATTTTTATAATGGGGTTTAGCTGCTTTTCACGGCTGTGTTTATGCGGCTTTACACCCACTTGACTCACTTCCAGACAGATATCAATACATAGGTTTTAAGATTCTTACTAGTCACATATATTCTTGTGCGGTGAATAGGGGGTGTTGAGTCCAGTTCACTGAGCAAGGAGTAGGTCTTGTCTATTACATATTGGGTGTATGGAACAGTATCTGAGCGAATTTGAAACCCTTGTTTTATGCATCACCCCACCTCACCTTTCCCGTTAAGCAGCCATAGTGTGTTTTTTAAACGTGTGACTCTGTTCTGTTTTGTAATTCAGTTCAAGTGTAGCGGTTTTTACATTCCCTCTATAAGTGATAGCTTATGATAAGTGTCTATTTCTGTGTGACTTATTTCACTTAGAATCGTCGTACCTAAATCCACTCATCTTGCTTCTACTAGCCTTATGACATTGATTTCATGTCTGAGTGATATTCCATTGTACATAAGGACCACAACTTCTTTATCCATTTTTCTCTTTCCTGGGATATTTAAGGTGTCATGAAGTGGATGTTCTTGTCAACAGAGCAGCCCTAAACATTGGGGTGCCTGTGTCTTGCTGATTTTTAGTTTTCCCAATTTATACGCCCATGAGTGGACGTGCCCTATGCTCCCTAAGCTGTGTTTTTTCGATGTTTCAGGACACACCGTACACTTCTCCAGAGTGGCTGTTGGCAATTTACATCCCGCCCATCAGCGTAGCAAGGCTGCCATTTATCCATGGCCTGTCCTGCATTTCTGGTTTTGACACTTTTTGCAGCATGACCCTTTTGACCGATGGGAAGCGAGACTTCTTTGTAGCGCTGATTTGCCTTTCCAGGTTGCTTGGTTGGCCAAAAAGGGCGTATGCGTTTTTTCCTGAATATATTCAGGAAAAAACGCATACGCCCTTTTTGGCCAAGGGCATCATTCTGGCCTTTTTGCCGCCTTACATGTGCTTTAAAGGCGATTCCAATCTACCTCCTGAAATCTGTTTCCTGCAATTCTGCCTTGCTTTCAAATCCTCTTCGTTGCCTTCCCTCAATATATCTGTGGATGAGAGTTATCATTTATAACTCTGCGGGTTTGTGAATTGCAGTGTCCCTGAGCTCCATTTTTCAACTCGCTTTTTTGGGAGCTGGCCGCAAATGCGCGGGATTGCCTCAGGCCCTATTCTGCTTCTGGGCGGCAGGCTGAGCCTGTGGTTAATTCTTCTTCCTGATGGGAAAATAGAGTGACCTGTGCCTGTCCCAACACCTAGATCTAGTCTCTCATTGGTTGCCCCTCTTCCCGTTCATCCTCAGGGCAAATTGCAACCTGTAGGGAACAGGAGCTTAAAGGTGCTGATTCTCCAAGTAGGGAGATTGCTAGTAAAGTAGCTGGAAAGGCGAACCCGAGCACAAGGAGATGAGAAATGAGGTGCGTTTTAGAAACCTTTCAAAATCACACGGTTTACCATCTTCTGGGTTTCTCATGCATGTTTTCGATGTAGGAAGATGCCCTTGAACCTGGAGATTTGGGACCCATGGGATGGGTACCAGGCAGTATTACTTTAAAGGGTCTGCGTTTGCTCACCCAACCTCACCCAACCTTTAAGCCCCAAGAGTGTCCACCCTTATGTCTCATCCAGCTGTGGGTCTAGATATGGTCAATCCAGGTTGCATCACAGCCTCTGAACGAATTTTGTAAGAATTTCTCTCTCTTTCACTGTCTTTGTTTTACGGGTTTTTAAAAGTAATTTATTTTTATAATGGGATTTAGCTGCTTTTCACGGCTGTGTTTATGCGGCTTTACACCCACTTGACTCACTTCCAGACAGATATCAATACATAGGTTTTAAGATTCTTACTAGTCACATATATTCTTGTGCGGTGAATAGGGGGTGTTGAGTCCAGTTCACTGAGCAAGGAGTAGGTCTTGTCTATTACATATTGGGTGTATGGAACGGTATCTGAGCGAATTTGAAACCCTTGTTTTATGCATCACCCCACCTCACCTTTCCCGTTAAGCAGCCATAGTGTGTTTTCTAAACGTGTGACTCTGTTCTGTTTTGTAATTCAGTTCAAGTGTAGCGGTTTTTACTTTCCCTCTATAAGTGATAGCTTATGATAAGTGTCTATTTCTGTGTGACTTATTTCACTTAGAATCGTCGTACCTAAATCCACTCATCTTGCTTCTACTAGCCTTATGACATTGATTTCATGTCTGAGTGATATTCCATTGTACATAAGGACCACAACTTCTTTATCCATTTTTCTCTTTCCTGGGATATTTAAGGTGTCATGAAGTGGAGGTTCTTGTCAACAGAGCAGCCCTAAACTTTGGGGTGCCTGTGTCTTGCTGATTTTTAGTTTTCCCAATTTATACGCCCATGAGTGGACGTGCCCTATGCTCCTAGAGCTGAGTTTTTCGATGTTTCAGGACACACCGTACACTTCTCCAGAGTGGCTGTTGGCAATTTACATCCCGCCCATCAGTGTAGCAAGGCTGCCATTTCTCCATGGCCCGTCCTGCATTTCTGGTTTTGACACTTTTTGCAGCATGAACCTTTTGACCGATGGGAAGCGAGACTTCTTTGTAGTGCTGATTTGCCTTTCCAGGTTGCTTGGTTGGCCAAAAAGGGCGTATGCGTTTTTTCCTGAATATATTCAGGAAAAAACGCATACGCCCTTTTTGGCCAAGGGCATCATTGTCGACGTTTTGCCGCTTTTCATGTGCTTTAAAGGCGATTCGAATCTACCTCCTGAAATCTGTTTCCTGCAATTCTGCCTTGCTTTCAAATCCTCTTCGTTGCCTTCCCTCAATATATCTGTGGATGAGAGTTATCATTTATAACTCTGCGGGTTTGTGAATTGCAGTGTCCCTGAGCTCCATTTTTCAACTCGCTTTTTTGGGAGCTGGCCGCAAAAGCGCGGGATTGCCTCAGGCCCTATTCTGCTTCTGGGCGGCAGGCTGAGCCTGTGGTTAATTCTTCTTCCTGATGGGAAAATAGAGTGACCTGTGCATGTCCCAACACCTAGATCTAGTCTCTCATTGGTTGCCCCTCTTCCCGTTCATCCTCAGGACAAATTGCAACCTGTAGGGAACAGGAGCTTAAAGGTGTTGATTCTCCAAATAGGGAGATTGCTAGTAAAGTAGCTGGAAAGGCGAACCCGAGCACAAGGAGATGAGAAATGAGGTGCGTTTTAGAAACCATTCAAAATCACACAGTGTACCATCTTCTGGGTTTCTCATGCATGTTTTCGATATAGGAAGATGCCCTTGAACCTGAAGATTTGGGACCCATGGGATGGGTACCACGCAGTATTACTTTAAAGGGTCTGCGTTTGCTCACCCAACCTCACCCAACCTCTCAGCCCCAAGAGTGTCCACCCTTATGTCTCATCCAGCTGTGGGTCTAGATATGGTCAATCCAGGTTGCATCACAGCCTCTGAACGAATTTTGTAAGAATTTCTCTCTCTTTCACTGTCTTTGTTTTACGGGTTTTTAAAAGTAATTTATTTTTATAATGGGGTTTAGCTGCTTTTCACGGCTGTGTTTATGCGGCTTTACACCCACTTGACTCACTTCCAGACAGATATCAATACATAGGTTTTAAGATTCTTACTAGTCACATATATTCTTGTGCGGTGAATAGGGGGTGTTGAGTCCAGTTCACTGAGCAAGGAGTAGGTCTTGTCTATTACATATTGGGTGTATGGAACAGTATCTGAGCGAATTTGAAACCCTTGTTTTATGCAGCACCCCACCTCACCTTTCCCGTTAAGCAGCCATAGTGTGTTTTTAAACGTGTGACTCTGTTCTGTTTTGTAATTCAGTTCAAGTGTAGCGGTTTTTACATTCCCTCTATAAGTGATAGCTTATGATAAGTGTCTATTTCTGTGTGACTTATTTCACTTAGAATCGTCGTACCTAAATCCACTCATCTTGCTTCTACTAGCCTTATGACATTGATTTCATGTCTGAGTGATATTCCATTGTACATAAGGACCACAACTTCTTTATCCATTTTTCTCTTTCCTGGGATATTTAAGGTGTCATGAAGTGGATGTTCTTGTCAACAGAGCAGCCCTAAACATTGGGGTGCCTGTGTCTTGCTGATTTTTAGTTTTCCCAATTTATACGCCCATGAGTGGACGTGCCCTATGCTCCCTAAGCTGTGTTTTTTCGATGTTTCAGGACACACCGTACACTTCTCCAGATTGGCTGTTGGCAATTTACATCCCGCCCATCAGCGTAGCAAGGCTGCCATTTATCCATGGCCTGTCCTGCATTTCTGGTTTTGACACTTTTTGCAGCATGACCCTTTTGACCGATGGGAAGCGAGACTTCTTTGTAGCGCTGATTTGCCTTTCCAGGTTGCTTGGTTGGCCAAAAAGGGCGTATGCGTTTTTTCCTGAATATATTCAGGAAAAAACGCATACGCCCTTTTTGGCCAAGGGCATCATTCTGGCCTTTTTGCCGCCTTACATGTGCTTTAAAGGCGATTCCAATCTACCTCCTGAAATCTGTTTCCTGCAATTCTGCCTTGCTTTCAAATCCTCTTCGTTGCCTTCCCTCAATATATCTGTGGATGAGAGTTATCATTTATAACTCTGCGGGTTTGTGAATTGCAGTGTCCCTGAGCTCCATTTTTCAACTCGCTTTTTTGGGAGCTGGCCGCAAATGCGCGGGATTGCCTCAGGCCCTATTCTGCTTCTGGGCGGCAGGCTGAGCCTGTGGTTAATTCTTCTTCCTGATGGGAAAATAGAGTGACCTGTGCCTGTCCCAACACCTAGATCTAGTCTCTCATTGGTTGCCCCTCTTCCCGTTCATCCTCAGGGCAAATTGCAACCTGTAGGGAACAGGAGCTTAAAGGTGCTGATTCTCCAAGTAGGGAGATTGCTAGTAAAGTAGCTGGAAAGGCGAACCCGAGCACAAGGAGATGAGAAATGAGGTGCGTTTTAGAAACCTTTCAAAATCACACAGTGTACCATCTTCTGGGTTTCTCATGCATGATTTCGATGTAGGAAGATGCCCTTGAACCTGGAGATTTGGGACCCATGGGATGGGTACCACGCAGTATTACTTTAAAGGGTCTGCGTTTGCTCACCCAACCTCACCCAACCTCTCAGCCCCAAGAGTGTCCACCCTTATGTCTCATCCAGCTGTGGGTCTAGATATGGTCAATCCAGGTTGCATCACAGCCTCTGAACGAATTTTGTAAGAATTTCTCTCTCTTTCACTGTCTTTGTTTTACGGGTTTTTAAAAGTAGTTTATTTTTATAATGGGGTTTAGCTGCTTTTCACGGCTGTGTTTATGCGGCTTTACACCCACTTGACTCACTTCCAGACAGATATCAATACATAGGTTTTAAGATTCTTACTAGTCACATATATTCTTGTGCGGGGAATAGGGGGTGTTGAGTCCAGTTCACTGAGCAAGGAGTAGGTCTTGTCTATTACATATTGGGTGTATGGAACGGTATCTGAGCGAATTTGAAACCCTTGTTTTATGCATCACCCCACCTCACCTTTCCCGTTAAGCAGCCATAGTGTGTTTTCTAAACGTGTGACTCTGTTCTGTTTTGTAATTCAGTTCAAGTGTAGCGGTTTTTACATTCCCTCTATAAGTGATAGCTTATGATAAGTGTCTATTTCTGTGTGACTTATTTCACTTAGAATCGTCGTACCTAAATCCACTCATCTTGCTTCTACTAGCCTTATGACATTGATTTCATGTCTGAGTGATATTCCATTGTACATAAGGACCACAACTTCTTTATCCATTTTTCTCTTTCCTGGGATATTTAAGGTGTCATGAAGTGGAGGTTCTTGTCAACAGAGCAGCCCTAAACTTTGGGGTGCCTGTGTCTTGCTCATTTTTATTTTTCCCAATTTATACGCCCATGAGTGGACGTGCCCTATGCTCCCTAAGCTGTGTTTTCTCGATGTTTCAGGACACACCGTACACTTCTCCAGAGTGGCTGTTGGCAATTTACATCCCGCCCATCAGCGTAGCAAGGCTGCCATTTCTCCATGGCCTGTCCTGCATTTCTGGTTTTGACACTTTTTGCAGCATGACCCTTTTGACCGATGGGAAGCGAGACTTTTTGTAGCGCTGATTTGCCTTTCCAGGTTGCTTGGTTGGCCAAAAAGGGCGTATGCGTTTTTTCCTGAATATATTCAGGAAAAAACGCATACGCCCTTTTTGGCCAAGGGCATCATTGTCGACGTTTTGCCGCTTTTCATGTGCTTTAAAGGCGATTTGAATCTACCTCCTGAAATCTGTTTCCTGCAATTCTGCCTTGCTTTCAAATCCTCTTCGTTGCCTTCCCTCAATATATCTGTGGATGAGAGTTATCATTTATAACTCTGCGGGTTTGTGAATTGCAGTGTCCCTGAGCTCCATTTTTCAACTTGCTTTTTTGGGAGCTGGCCCAAAAGCGCAGGATTGCCTCAGGCCCTATTCTGCTTCTGGGCGGCAGGCTGAGTCTGTGGTTAATTCTTCTTCCTGATGGGAAAATAGAGTGACCTGTGCCTGTCCCAACACCTAGATCTAGTCTCTCATTGGTTGCCCCTCTTCCCGTTCATCCTCAGGACAAATTGCAACCTGTAGGGAACAGGAACTTAAAGGTGCTGATTCTCCAAGTAGGGAGATTGCTAGTAAAGTAGCTGGAATGGCGAACCCGAGAACAAGGAGATGAGAAATGAGATGCGTATTAGATACCTTTCAAAATCACACGGTGTACCATCTTCTGGGTTTCTCATGCATGTTTTCGATGTTGGAAGATGCCCTTGAACCTGGAGATTTGGAACCCATGGGATGGGTACCAGTCAGTATTAATTTAAAGGGTCTTCATTTGCTCACCCAACCTCACCCAACCTTTCAGCCCCAAGAGTGTCCACCCTTATGTCTCATCCAGCTGTGGGTCTAGATATGGTCAATCCAGGTTGCATCACAGCCTCTGAACGAATTTTGTAAGAATGTCTCTCTCTTTCACTGTCTTTGTTTTACGGGTTTTTAAAAGTACTTTATTTTTATAATGGGGTTTAGCTGCTTTTCACGGCTGTGTTTATGCGGCTTTACACCCACTTGACTCACTTCCAGAGAGATATCAATACATAGGTTTTAAGATTCTTAGTAGTCACATATATTCTTGTGCGGTGAATAGGGGGTGTTGTGTCCAGTTCACCGAGCAAGGAGTAGGTCTTGTCTATTACATATTGGGTGTATGGAACGGTATCTGAGCGAATTTGAAACCCTTGTTTTATGCATCACCCCACCTCACCTTTCCCGTTAAGCAGCCATAGTGTGTTTTCTAAACGTGTGACTCTGTTCTGTTTTGTAATTCAGTTCAAGTGTAGCGGTTTTTACATTCCCTCTATAAGTGATAGCTTATGATAAGTGTCTTTTTCTGTGTGACTTATTTCACTTAGGATCGTCGTACCTAAATCCACTCATCTTGCTTCTACTAGCCTTATGGCATTGATTTCATGTCTGAGTGATATTCCATTGTACATAAGGACCACAACTTCTTTATCCATTTTTCTCTTTCCTGGGATATTTAAGGTGTCATGAAGTGGAGGTTCTTGTCAACAGAGCAGCCCTAAACTTTGGGGTGCCTGTGTCTTGCTGATTTTTAGTTTTCCCAATTTATACGCCCATGAGTGGACGTGCCCTATGCTCCCTAAGCTGTGTTTTTTCGATATTTCAGGACACACCGTACACTTCTCCAGAGTGGCTGTTGGCAATTTACATCCCGCCCATCAGCATAGCAAGGCTGCCATTTCTCCATGGCCTGTCCTGCATTTCTGGTTTTGACACTTTTTGCAGCATGACCCTTTTGACCGATGGGAAGCGAGACTTCTTTGTAGCGCTGATTTGCCTTTCCAGGTTGCTTGGTTGGCCAAAAAGGGCGTATGCGTTTTTTCCTGAATATATTCAGGAAAAAACGCATACGCCCTTTTTGGCCAAGGGCATCATTGTCGACGTTTTGCCGCTTTTCATGTGCTTTAAAGGTGATTCGAATCTACCTCCTGAAATCTGTTTCCTGCAATTCTGCCTTGCTTTCAAATCCTCTTCGTTGCCTTCCCTCAATATATCTGTGGATGAGAGTTATCATTTATAACTCTGCGGGTTTGTGAATTGCAGTGTCCCTGAGCTCCATTTTTCAACTCGCTTTTTTGGGAGCTGGCCGCAAAAGCGCGGGATTGCCTCAGGCCCTATTCTGCATCTTGGCGGCAGGCTGAGCCTGTGGTTAATTCTTTTTCCTGATGGGAAAATAGAGTGACCTGTGCCTGTCCCAACACCTAGATCTAGTCTCTCATTGGTTGCCCCTCTTCCAGTTCATCCTCAGGACAAATTGCAACCTGTAGGGAACAGGAGCTTAAAGGTGCTGATTTTCCAAGTAGGGAGATTGCTAGTAAAGTAGCTGGAATGGCGAACCCGAGAACAAGGAGATGAGAAATGAGATGCGTATTAGAAACCTTTCAAAATCACACGGTGTACCATCTTCTGGGTTTCTCATGCATGTTTTCGATGTAGGAAGATGCCCTTGAACCTGGAGATTTGGGACCCATGGGATGGGTACCAGGCAGTATTACTTTAAAGGGTCTGCATTTGCTCACCCAACCTCACCCAACCTTTCAGCCCCAAGAGTGTCCACCCTTATGTCTCATCCAGCTGTGGGTCTAGATATGGTCAATCCAGGTTGCATCACAGCCTCTGAACGAATTTTGTAAGAATGTCTCTCTCTTTCACTGTCTTTGTTTTACGGGTTTTTAAAAGTACTTTATTTTTATAATGGGGTTTAGCTGCTTTTCACGGCTGTGTTTATGCGGCTTTACACCCACTTGACTCACTTCCAGAGAGATATCAATACATAGGTTTTAAGATTCTTAGTAGTCACATATATTCTTGTGCGGTGAATAGGGGGTGTTGTGTCCAGTTCACTGAGCAAGGAGTAGGTCTTGTCTATTACATATTGGGTGTATGGAACGGTATCTGAGCGAATTTGAAACCCTTGTTTTATGCATCACCCCACCTCACCTTTCCCGTTAAGCAGCCATAGTGTGTTTTCTAAACGTGTGACTCTGTTCTGTTTTGTAATTCAGTTCAAGTGTAGCGGTTTTTACATTCCCTCTATAAGTGATAGCTTATGATAAGTGTCTTTTTCTGTGTGACTTATTTCACTTAGGATCGTCGTACCTAAATCCACTCATTTTGCTTCTACTAGCCTTATGGCATTGATTTCATGTCTGAGTGATATTCCATTGTACATAAGGACCACAACTTCTTTATCCATTTTTCTCTTTCCTGGGATATTTAAGGTGTCATGAAGTGGAGGTTCTTGTCAACAGAGCAGCCCTAAACTTTGGGGTGCCTGTGTCTTGCTGATTTTTAGTTTTCCCAATTTATACGCCCATGAGTGGACGTGCCCTATGCTCCCTAAGCTGTGTTTTTTCGATATTTCAGGACACACCGTACACTTCTCCAGAGTGGCTGTTGGCAATTTACATCCCGCCCATCAGCATAGCAAGGCTGCCATTTCTCCATGGCCTGTCCTGCATTTCTGGTTTTGACACTTTTTGCAGCATGACCCTTTTGACCGATGGGAAGCGAGACTTCTTTGTAGCGCTGATTTGCCTTTCCAGGTTGCTTGGTTGGCCAAAAAGGGCGTATGCGTTTTTTCCTGAATATATTCAGGAAAAAACGCATACGCCCTTTTTGGCCAAGGGCATCATTGTCGACGTTTTGCCGCTTTTCATGTGCTTTAAAGGTGATTCGAATCTACCTCCTGAAATCTGTTTCCTGCAATTCTGCCTTGCTTTCAAATCCTCTTCGTTGCCTTCCCTCAATATATCTGTGGATGAGAGTTATCATTTATAACTCTGCGGGTTTGTGAATTGCAGTGTCCCTGAGCTCCATTTTTCAACTCGCTTTTTTGGGAGCTGGCCGCAAAAGCGCGGGATTGCCTCAGGCCCTATTCTGCATCTTGGCGGCAGGCTGAGCCTGTGGTTAATTCTTTTTCCTGATGGGAAAATAGAGTGACCTGTGCCTGTCCCAACACCTAGATCTAGTCTCTCATTGGTTGCCCCTCTTCCAGTTCATCCTCAGGACAAATTGCAACCTGTAGGGAACAGGAGCTTAAAGGTGCTGATTTTCCAAGTAGGGAGATTGCTAGTAAAGTAGCTGGAATGGCGAACCCGAGAACAAGGAGATGAGAAATGAGATGCGTATTAGAAACCTTTCAAAATCACACGGTGTACCATCTTCTGGGTTTCTCATGCATGTTTTCGATGTAGGAAGATGCCCTTGAACCTGGAGATTTGGGACCCATGGGATGGGTACCAGGCAGTATTACTTTAAAGGGTCTGCATTTGCTCACCCAACCTCACCCAACCTTTCAGCCCCAAGAGTGTCCACCCTTATGTCTCATCCAGCTGTGGGTCTAGATATGGTCAATCCAGGTTGCATCACAGCCTCTGAACGAATTTTGTAAGAATGTCTCTCTCTTTCACTGTCTTTGTTTTACGGGTTTTTAAAAGTACTTTATTTTTATAATGGGGTTTAGCTGCTTTTCACGGCTGTGTTTATGCGGCTTTACACCCACTTGACTCACTTCCAGAGAGATATCAATACATAGGTTTTAAGATTCTTAGTAGTCACATATATTCTTGTGCGGTGAATAGGGGGTGTTGTGTCCAGTTCACTGAGCAAGGAGTAGGTCTTGTCTATTACATATTGGGTGTATGGAACGGTATCTGAGCGAATTTGAAACCCTTGTTTTATGCATCACCCCACCTCACCTTTCCCGTTAAGCAGCCATAGTGTGTTTTCTAAACGTGTGACTCTGTTCTGTTTTGTAATTCAGTTCAAGTGTAGCGGTTTTTACATTCCCTCTATAAGTGATAGCTTATGATAAGTGTCTTTTTCTGTGTGACTTATTTCACTTAGGATCGTCGTACCTAAATCCACTCATCTTGCTTCTACTAGCCTTATGGCATTGATTTCATGTCTGAGTGATATTCCATTGTACATAAGGACCACAACTTCTTTATCCATTTTTCTCTTTCCTGGGATATTTAAGGTGTCATGAAGTGGAGGTTCTTGTCAACAGAGCAGCCCTAAACTTTGGGGTGCCTGTGTCTTGCTGATTTTTAGTTTTCCCAATTTATACGCCCATGAGTGGACGTGCCCTATGCTCCCTAAGCTGTGTTTATTCGATATTTCAGGACACACCGTACACTTCTCCAGAGTGGCTGTTGGCAATTTACATCCCGCCCATCAGCATAGCAAGGCTGCCATTTCTCCATGGCCTGTCCTGCATTTCTGGTTTTGACACTTTTTGCAGCATGACCCTTTTGACCGATGGGAAGCGAGACTTCTTTGTAGCGCTGATTTGCCTTTCCAGGTTGCTTGGTTGGCCAAAAAGGGCGTATGCGTTTTTTCCTGAATATATTCAGGAAAAAACGCATACGCCCTTTTTGGCCAAGGGCATCATTGTCGACGTTTTGCCGCTTTTCATGTGCTTTAAAGGTGATTCGAATCTACCTCCTGAAATCTGTTTCCTGCAATTCTGCCTTGCTTTCAAATCCTCTTCGTTGCCTTCCCTCAATATATCTGTGGATGAGAGTTATCATTTATAACTCTGCGGGTTTGTGAATTGCAGTGTCCCTGAGCTCCATTTTTCAACTCGCTTTTTTGGGAGCTGGCCGCAAAAGCGCGGGATTGCCTCAGGCCCTATTCTGCATCTTGGCGGCAGGCTGAGCCTGTGGTTAATTCTTTTTCCTGATGGGAAAATAGAGTGACCTGTGCCTGTCCCAACACCTAGATCTAGTCTCTCATTGGTTGCCCCTCTTCCAGTTCATCCTCAGGACAAATTGCAACCTGTAGGGAACAGGAGCTTAAAGGTGCTGATTTTCCAAGTAGGGAGATTGCTAGTAAAGTAGCTGGAATGGCGAACCCGAGAACAAGGAGATGAGAAATGAGATGCGTATTAGAAACCTTTCAAAATCACACGGTGTACCATCTTCTGGGTTTCTCATGCATGTTTTCGATGTAGGAAGATGCCCTTGAACCTGGAGATTTGGGACCCATGGGATGGGTACCAGGCAGTATTACTTTAAAGGGTCTGCATTTGCTCACCCAACCTCACCCAACCTTTCAGCCCCAAGAGTGTCCACCCTTATGTCTCATCCAGCTGTGGGTCTAGATATGGTCAATCCAGGTTGCATCACAGCCTCTGAACGAATTTTGTAAGAATGTCTCTCTCTTTCACTGTCTTTGTTTTACGGGTTTTTAAAAGTACTTTATTTTTATAATGGGGTTTAGCTGCTTTTCACGGCTGTGTTTATGCGGCTTTACACCCACTTGACTCACTTCCAGAGAGATATCAATACATAGGTTTTAAGATTCTTAGTAGTCACATATATTCTTGTGCGGTGAATAGGGGGTGTTGTGTCCAGTTCACTGAGCAAGGAGTAGGTCTTGTCTATTACATATTGGGTGTATGGAACGGTATCTGAGCGAATTTGAAACCCTTGTTTTATGCATCACCCCACCTCACCTTTCCCGTTAAGCAGCCATAGTGTGTTTTCTAAACGTGTGACTCTGTTCTGTTTTGTAATTCAGTTCAAGTGTAGCGGTTTTTACATTCCCTCTATAAGTGATAGCTTATGATAAGTGTCTTTTTCTGTGTGACTTATTTCACTTAGGATCGTCGTACCTAAATCCACTCATCTTGCTTCTACTAGCCTTATGGCATTGATTTCATGTCTGAGTGATATTCCATTGTACATAAGGACCACAACTTCTTTATCCATTTTTCTCTTTCCTGGGATATTTAAGGTGTCATGAAGTGGAGGTTCTTGTCAACAGAGCAGCCCTAAACTTTGGGGTGCCTGTGTCTTGCTGATTTTTAGTTTTCCCAATTTATACGCCCATGAGTGGACGTGCCCTATGCTCCCTAAGCTGTGTTTTTTCGATATTTCAGGACACACCGTACACTTCTCCAGAGTGGCTGTTGGCAATTTACATCCCGCCCATCAGCATAGCAAGGCTGCCATTTCTCCATGGCCTGTCCTGCATTTCTGGTTTTGACACTTTTTGCAGCATGACCCTTTTGACCGATGGGAAGCGAGACTTCTTTGTAGCGCTGATTTGCCTTTCCAGGTTGCTTGGTTGGCCAAAAAGGGCGTATGCGTTTTTTCCTGAATATATTCAGGAAAAAACGCATACGCCCTTTTTGGCCAAGGGCATCATTGTCGACGTTTTGCCGCTTTTCATGTGCTTTAAAGGTGATTCGAATCTACCTCCTGAAATCTGTTTCCTGCAATTCTGCCTTGCTTTCAAATCCTCTTCGTTGCCTTCCCTCAATATATCTGTGGATGAGAGTTATCATTTATAACTCTGCGGGTTTGTGAATTGCAGTGTCCCTGAGCTCCATTTTTCAACTCGCTTTTTTGGGAGCTGGCCGCAAAAGCGCGGGATTGCCTCAGGCCCTATTCTGCATCTTGGCGGCAGGCTGAGCCTGTGGTTAATTCTTTTTCCTGATGGGAAAATAGAGTGACCTGTGCCTGTCCCAACACCTAGATCTAGTCTCTCATTGGTTGCCCCTCTTCCAGTTCATCCTCAGGACAAATTGCAACCTGTAGGGAACAGGAGCTTAAAGGTGCTGATTCTCCAAGTAGGGAGATTGCTAGTAAAGTAGCTGGAAAGGCGAACCCGAGCACAAGGAGATGAGAAATGAGGTGCGTTTTAGAAACCTTTCAAAATCACACAGTGTACCATCTTCTGGGTTTCTCATGCATGTTTTCGATGTAGGAAGATGCCCTTGAACCTGAAGATTTGGGACCCATGGGATGGGTACCACGCAGTATTACTTTAAAGGGTCTGCGTTTGCTCCCCCAACCTCACCCAACCTCTCAGCCCCAAGAGTGTCCACCCTTATGTCTCATCCAGCTGTGGGTCTAGATATGGTCAATCCAGGTTGCATCACAGCCTCTGAACGAATTTTGTAAGAATTTCTCTCTCTTTCACTGTCTTTGTTTTACGGGTTTTTAAAAGTAATTTATTTTTATAATGGGGTTTAGCTGCTTTTCACGGCTGTGTTTATGCGGCTTTACACCCACTTGACTCACTTCCAGACAGATATCAATACATAGGTTTTAAGATTCTTACTAGTCACATATATTCTTGTGCGGTGAATAGGGGGTGTTGAGTCCATTTCACTGAGCAAGGAGTAGGTCTTGTCTATTACATATTGGGTGTATGGAACGGTATCTGAGCGAATTTGAAACCCTTGTTTTATGCATCACCCCACCTCACCTTTCCCGTTAAGCAGCCATAGTGTGTTTTTAAACGTGTGACTCTGTTCTGTTTTGTAATTCACTTCAAGTGTAGCGGTTTTTACATTCCCTCTATAAGTGATAGCTTATGATAAGTGTCTATTTCTGTGTGACTTATTTCACTTAGAATCGTCGTACCTAAATCCACTCATCTTGCTTCTACTAGCCTTATGACATTGATTTCATGTCTGAGTGATATTCCATTGTACATAAGGACCACAACTTCTTTATCCATTTTTCTCTTTCCTGGGATATTTAAGGTGTCATGAAGTGGATGTTCTTGTCAACAGAGCAGCCCTAAACATTGGGGTGCCTGTGTCTTGCTGATTTTTAGTTTTCCCAATTTATACGCCCATGAGTGGACGTGCCCTATGCTCCCTAAGCTGTGTTTTTTCGATGTTTCAGGACACACCGTACACTTCTCCAGAGTGGCTGTTGGCAATTTACATCCCGCCCATCAGCGTAGCAAGGCTGCCATTTATCCATGGCCTGTCCTGCATTTCTGGTTTTGACACTTTTTGCAGCATGACCCTTTTGACCGATGGGAAGCGAGACTTCTTTGTAGCGCTGATTTGCCTTTCCAGGTTGCTTGGTTGGCCAAAAAGGGCGTATGCGTTTTTTCCTGAATATATTCAGGAAAAAACGCATACGCCCTTTTTGGCCAAGGGCATCATTCTGGCCTTTTTGCCGCCTTACATGTGCTTTAAAGGCGATTCCAATCTACCTCCTGAAATCTGTTTCCTGCAATTCTGCCTTGCTTTCAAATCCTCTTCGTTGCCTTCCCTCAATATATCTGTGGATGAGAGTTATCATTTATAACTCTGCGGGTTTGTGAATTGCAGTGTCCCTGAGCTCCATTTTTCAACTCGCTTTTTTGGGAGCTGGCCGCAAATGCGCGGGATTGCCTCAGGCCCTATTCTGCTTCTGGGCGGCAGGCTGAGCCTGTGGTTAATTCTTCTTCCTGATGGGAAAATAGAGTGACCTGTGCCTGTCCCAACACCTAGATCTAGTCTCTCATTGGTTGCCCCTCTTCCCGTTCATCCTCAGGGCAAATTGCAACCTGTAGGGAACAGGAGCTTAAAGGTGCTGATTCTCCAAGTAGGGAGATTGCTAGTAAAGTAGCTGGAAAGGCGAACCCGAGCACAAGGAGATGAGAAATGAGGTGCGTTTTAGAAACCTTTCAAAATCACACAGTGTACCATCTTCTGGGTTTCTCATGCATGATTTCGATGTAGGAAGATGCCCTTGAACCTGGAGATTTGGGACCCATGGGATGGGTACCACGCAGTATTACTTTAAAGGGTCTGCGTTTGCTCACCCAACCTCACCCAACCTCTCAGCCCCAAGAGTGTCCACCCTTATGTCTCATCCAGCTGTGGGTCTAGATATGGTCAATCCAGGTTGCATCACAGCCTCTGAACGAATTTTGTAAGAATTTCTCTCTCTTTCACTGTCTTTGTTTTACGGGTTTTTAAAAGTAGTTTATTTTTATAATGGGGTTTAGCTGCTTTTCACGGCTGTGTTTATGCGGCTTTACACCCACTTGACTCACTTCCAGACAGATATCAATACATAGGTTTTAAGATTCTTACTAGTCACATATATTCTTGTGCGGGGAATAGGGGGTGTTGAGTCCAGTTCACTGAGCAAGGAGTAGGTCTTGTCTATTACATATTGGGTGTATGGAACGGTATCTGAGCGAATTTGAAACCCTTGTTTTATGCATCACCCCACCTCACCTTTCCCGTTAAGCAGCCATAGTGTGTTTTCTAAACGTGTGACTCTGTTCTGTTTTGTAATTCAGTTCAAGTGTAGCGGTTTTTACATTCCCTCTATAAGTGATAGCTTATGATAAGTGTCTATTTCTGTGTGACTTATTTCACTTAGAATCGTCGTACCTAAATCCACTCATCTTGCTTCTACTAGCCTTATGACATTGATTTCATGTCTGAGTGATATTCCATTGTACATAAGGACCACAACTTCTTTATCCATTTTTCTCTTTCCTGGGATATTTAAGGTGTCATGAAGTGGAGGTTCTTGTCAACAGAGCAGCCCTAAACTTTGGGGTGCCTGTGTCTTGCTCATTTTTATTTTTTCCCAATTTATACGCCCATGAGTGGACGTGCCCTATGCTCCCTAAGCTGTGTTTTCTCGATGTTTCAGCACACACCGTACACTTCTCCAGAGTGGCTGTTGGCAATTTACATCCCGCCCATCAGCGTAGCAAGGCTGCCATTTCTCCATGGCCTGTCCTGCATTTCTGGTTTTGACACTTTTTGCAGCATGACCCTTTTGACCGATGGGAAGCGAGACTTTTTGTAGCGCTGATTTGCCTTTCCAGGTTGCTTGGTTGGCCAAAAAGGGCGTATGCGTTTTTTCCTGAATATATTCAGGAAAAAACGCATACGCCCTTTTTGGCCAAGGGCATCATTGTCGACGTTTTGCCGCTTTTCATGTGCTTTAAAGGCGATTTGAATCTACCTCCTGAAATCTGTTTCCTGCAATTCTGCCTTGCTTTCAAATCCTCTTCGTTGCCTTCCCTCAATATATCTGTGGATGAGAGTTATCATTTATAACTCTGCGGGTTTGTGAATTGCAGTGTCCCTGAGCTCCATTTTTCAACTTGCTTTTTTGGGAGCTGGCCCAAAAGCGCAGGATTGCCTCAGGCCCTATTCTGCTTCTGGGCGGCAGGCTGAGTCTGTGGTTAATTCTTCTTCCTGATGGGAAAATAGAGTGACCTCTGCCTGTCCCAACACCTAGATCTAGTCTCTCATTGGTTGCCCCTCTTCCCGTTCATCCTCAGGACAAATTGCAACCTGTAGGGAACAGGAACTTAAAGGTGCTGATTCTCCAAGTAGGGAGATTGCTAGTAAAGTAGCTGGAATGGCGAACCCGAGAACAAGGAGATGAGAAATGAGATGCGTATTAGATACCTTTCAAAATCACACGGTGTACCATCTTCTGGGTTTCTCATGCATGTTTTCGATGTTGGAAGATGCCCTTGAACCTGGAGATTTGGAACCCATGGGATGGGTACCAGTCAGTATTACTTTAAAGGGTCTTCATTTGCTCACCCAACCTCACCCAACCATTCAGCCCCAAGAGTGTCCACCCTTATGTCTCATCCAGCTGTGGGTCTAGATATGGTCAATCCAGGTTGCATCACAGCCTCTGAACGAATTTTGTAAGAATGTCTCTCTCTTTCACTGTCTTTGTTTTACGGGTTTTTAAAAGTACTTTATTTTTATAATGGGGTTTAGCTGCTTTTCACGGCTGTGTTTATGCGGCTTTACACCCACTTGACTCACTTCCAGAGAGATATCAATACATAGGTTTTAAGATTCTTAGTAGTCACATATATTCTTGTGCGGTGAATAGGGGGTGTTGTGTCCAGTTCACTGAGCAAGGAGTAGGTCTTGTCTATTACATATTGGGTGTATGGAACGGTATCTGAGCGAATTTGAAACCCTTGTTTTATGCATCACCCCACCTCACCTTTCCCGTTAAGCAGCCATAGTGTGTTTTCTAAACGTGTGACTCTGTTCTGTTTTGTAATTCAGTTCAAGTGTAGCGGTTTTTACATTCCCTCTATAAGTGATAGCTTATGATAAGTGTCTTTTTCTGTGTGACTTGTTTCACTTAGGATCGTCGTACCTAAATCCACTCATCTTGCTTCTACTAGCCTTATGGCATTGATTTCATGTCTGAGTGATATTCCATTGTACATAAGGACCACAACTACTTTATCCATTTTTCTCTTTCCTGGGATATTTAAGGTGTCATGAAGTGGAGGTTCTTGTCAACAGAGCAGCCCTAAACTTTGGGGTGCCTGTGTCTTGCTGATTTTTAGTTTTCCCAATTTATACGCCCATGAGTGGACGTGCCCTATGCTCCCTAAGCTGTGTTTTTTCGATATTTCAGGACACACCGTACACTTCTCCAGAGTGGCTGTTGGCAATTTACATCCCGCCCATCAGCATAGCAAGGCTGCCATTTCTCCATGGCCTGTCCTGCATTTCTGGTTTTGACACTTTTTGCAGCATGACCCTTTTGACCGATGGGAAGCGAGACTACTTTGTAGCGCTGATTTGCCTTTCCAGGTTGCTTGGTTGGCCAAAAAGGGCGTATGCGTTTTTTCCTGAATATATTCAGGAAAAAACGCATACGCCCTTTTTGGCCAAGGGCATCATTGTCGACGTTTTGCCGCTTTTCATGTGCTTTAAAGGTGATTCGAATCTACCTCCTGAAATCTGTTTCCTGCAATTCTGCCTTGCTTTCAAATCCTCTTCGTTGCCTTCCCTCAATATATCTGTGGATGAGAGTTATCATTTATAACTCTGCGGGTTTGTGAATTGCAGTGTCCCTGAGCTCCATTTTTCAACTCGCTTTTTTGGGAGCTGGCCGCAAAAGCGCGGGATTGCCTCAGGCCCTATTCTGCATCTTGGCGGCAGGCTGAGCCTGTGGTTAATTCTTTTTCCTGATGGGAAAATAGAGTGACCTGTGCCTGTCCCAACACCTAGATCTAGTCTCTCATTGGTTGCCCCTCTTCCAGTTCATCCTCAGGACAAATTGCAACCTGTAGGGAACAGGAGCTTAAAGGTGCTGATTTTCCAAGTAGGGAGATTGCTAGTAAAGTAGCTGGAATGGCAAACCCGAGAACAAGGAGATGAGAAATGAGATGCGTATTAGAAACCTTTCAAAATCACACGGTGTACCATCTTCTGGGTTTCTCATGCATGTTTTCGATGTAGGAAGATGCCCTTGAACCTGGAGATTTGGGACCCATGGGATGGGTACCAGGCAGTATTACTTTAAAGGGTCTGCATTTGCTCACCCAACCTCACCCAACCTTTCAGCCCCAAGAGTGTCCACCCTTATGTCTCATCCAGCTATGGGTCTAGATATGGTCAATCCAGGTTGCATCACAGCCTCTGAACGAATTTTGTAAGAATTTCTCTCTCTTTCACTGTCTTTGTTTTACGGGTTTTTAAAAGTAATTTATTTTTATAATGGGGTTTAGCTGCTTTTCACGGCTGTGTTTATGCGGCTTTACACCCACTTGACTCACTTCCAGACAGATATCTATACATAGGTTTTAAGATTCTTACTAGTCACATATATTCTTGTGCGGTGAATAGGGGGTGTTGAGTCCAGTTCACTGAGCAAGGAGTAGGTCTTGTCTATTACATATTGGGTGTATGGAACGGTATCTGAGCGAATTTGAAACCCTTGTTTTATGCATCACCCCACCTCATCTTTCCCGTGAAGCAGGCATAGTGTGTTTTGTAAACGTGTGACTCTGTTCTGTTTTGTAATTCAGTTCAAGTGTAGCGGTTTTTACATTCCCTCTATAAGTGATAGCTTATGATAAGTGTCTTTTTCTGTGTGACTTATTTCACTTAGGATCGTCGTACCTAAATCCACTCATCTTGCTTCTACTAGCCTTATGGCATTGATTTCATGTCTGAGTGATATTCCATTGTACATAAGGACCACAACTTCTTTATCCATTTTTCTCTTTCCTGGGATATTTAAGGTGTCATGAAGTGGAGGTTCTTGTCAACAGAGCAGCCCTAAACTTTGGGGTGCCTGTGTCTTGCTGATTTTTAGTTTTCCCAATTTATACGCCCATGAGTGGACGTGCCCTATGCTCCCTAAGCTGTGTTTTTTCGATGTTTCAGGACACACCGTACACTTCTCCAGAGTGGCTGTTGGCAATTTACATCCCGCCCATCAGCGTAGCAAGGCTGCCATTTCTCCATGGCCTGTCCTGCATTTCTGGTTTTGACACTTTTTGCAGCATGACCCTTTTGACCGATGGGAACCGAGACTTCTTTGTAGCGCTGATTTGCCTTTCCAGGTTGCTTGGTTGGCCAAACAGGGCGTATGCGTTTTTTCCTGAATATATTCAGGAAAAAACGCATACGCCCTGTTTGGCCAAGGGCATCATTGTCGACGTTTTGCCGCTTTTCATGTGCTTTAAAGGCGATTCGAATCTACCTCCTGAAATCTGTTTCCTGCAATTATGCCTTGCTTTCAAATCCTCTTCGCTGCCTTCCCTCAATATATCTGTGGATGAGAGTTATCATTTATAACTCTGCGGGTTTGTGAATTGCAGTGTCCCTGAGCTCCATTTTTCAACTCGCTTTTTTGGGAGCTGGCCGCAAAAGCGCGGGATTGCCTCAGGCCCTATTCTGCTTCTGGGCCGCAGGCTGAGCCTGTGGTTAATTCTTCTTCCTGATGGGAAAATAGAGTGACCTGTGCCTGTCCCAACACCTAGATCTAGTCTCTCATTGGTTGCCCCTCTTCCCGTTCATCCTCAAGACAATTTGAAACCTGTAGGGAACAGGAGCTTAAATGTGCTGATTCTCCAAGTAGGGAGATTGCTAGTAAAGTAGCTGGAATGGCGAACCCGAGCACAAGGAAATGAGAAATGAGGTGCATATTAGAAACCTTTCAAAATCACACGGTTTACCATCTTCTGGGTTTCTCATGCATGTTTTCGATGTAGGAAGATGCCCTTGAACCTGGAGATTTGGGACCCATGGGATGGGTACCAGGCAGTATTACTTTAAAGGGTCTGCGTTTGCTCACCCAACCTCACCCAACCTTTAAGCCCCAAGAGTGTCCACCCTTATGTCTCATCCAGCTGTGGGTCTAGATATGGTCAATCCAGGTTGCATCACAGCCTCTGAACGAATTTTGTAAGAATTTCTCTCTCTTTCACTGTCTTTGTTTTACGGGTTTTTAAAAGTAATTTATTTTTATAATGGGATTTAGCTGCTTTTCACGGCTGTGTTTATGCGGCTTTACACCCACTTGACTCACTTCCAGACAGATATCAATACATAGGTTTTAAGATTCTTACTAGTCACATATATTCTTGTGCGGTGAATAGGGGGTGTTGAGTCCAGTTCACTGAGCAAGGAGTAGGTCTTGTCTATTACATATTGGGTGTATGGAACGGTATCTGAGCGAATTTGAAACCCTTGTTTTATGCATCACCCCACCTCACCTTTCCCGTTAAGCAGCCATAGTGTGTTTTCTAAACGTGTGACTCTGTTCTGTTTTGTAATTCAGTTCAAGTGTAGCGGTTTTTACATTCCCTCTATAAGTGATAGCTTATGATAAGTGTCTATTTCTGTGTGACTTATTTCACTTAGAATCGTCGTACCTAAATCCACTCATCTTGCTTTACTAGCCTTATGACATTGATTTCATGTCTGAGTGATATTCCATTGTACATAAGGACCACAACTTCTTTATCCATTTTTCTCTTTCCTGGGATATTTAAGGTGTCATGAAGTGGAGGTTCTTGTCAACAGAGCAGCCCTAAACTTTGGGGTGCCTGTGTCTTGCTGATTTTTAGTTTTCCCAATTTATACGCCCATGAGTGGACGTGCCCTATGCTCCTAGAGCTGAGTTTTTCGATGTTTCAGGACACACCGTACACTTCTCCAGAGTGGCTGTTGGCAATTTACATCCCGCCCATCAGTGTAGCAAGGCTGCCATTTCTCCATGGCCCGTCCTGCATTTCTGGTTTTGACACTTTTTGCAGCATGAACCTTTTGACCGATGGGAAGCGAGACTTCTTTGTAGTGCTGATTTGCCTTTCCAGGTTGCTTGGTTGGCCAAAAAGGGCGTATGCGTTTTTTCCTGAATATATTCAGGAAAAAACGCATACGCCCTTTTTGGCCAAGGGCATCATTGTCGACGTTTTGCCGCTTTTCATGTGCTTTAAAGGCGATTCGAATCTACCTCCTGAAATCTGTTTCCTGCAATTCTGCCTTGCTTTCAAATCCTCTTCGTTGCCTTCCCTCAATATATCTGTGGATGAGAGTTATCATTTATAACTATGCGGGTTTGTGAATTGCAGTGTCCCTGAGCTCCATTTTTCAACTCGCTTTTTTGGGAGCTGGCCGCAAAAGCGCGGGATTGCCTCAGGCCCTATTCTGCTTCTGGGCGGCAGGCTGAGCCTGTGGTTAATTCTTCTTCCTGATGGGAAAATAGAGTGACCTGTGCATGTCCCAACACCTAGATCTAGTCTCTCATTGGTTGCCCCTCTTCCCGTTCATCCTCAGGACAAATTGCAACCTGTAGGGAACAGGAGCTTAAAGGTGTTGATTCTCCAAATAGGGAGATTGCTAGTAAAGTAGCTGGAAAGGCGAACCCGAGCACAAGGAGATGAGAAATGAGGTGCGTTTTAGAAACCTTTCAAAATCACACAGTGTACCATCTTCTGGGTTTCTCATGCATGTTTTCGATGTAGGAAGATGCCCTTGAACCTGAAGATTTGGGACCCATGGGATGGGTACCACGCAGTATTACTTTAAAGGGTCTGCGTTTGCTCACCCAACCTCACCCAACCTCTCAGCCCCAAGAGTGTCCACCCTTATGTCTCATCCAGCTGTGGGTCTAGATATGGTCAATCCAGGTTGCATCACAGCCTCTGAACGAATTTTGTAAGAATTTCTCTCTCTTTCACTGTCTTTGTTTTACGGGTTTTTAAAAGTAATTTATTTTTATAATGGGGTTTAGCTGCTTTTCACGGCTGTGTTTATGCGGCTTTACACCCACTTGACTCACTTCCAGACAGATATCAATACATAGGTTTTAAGATTCTTACTAGTCACATATATTCTTGTGCGGTGAATAGGGGGTGTTGAGTCCAGTTCACTGAGCAAGGAGTAGGTCTTGTCTATTACATATTGGGTGTATGGAACAGTATCTGAGCGAATTTGAAACCCTTGTTTTATGCATCACCCCACCTCACCTTTCCCGTTAAGCAGCCATAGTGTGTTTTTTAAACGTGTGACTCTGTTCTGTTTTGTAATTCAGTTCAAGTGTAGCGGTTTTTACATTCCCTCTATAAGTGATAGCTTATGATAAGTGTCTATTTCTGTGTGACTTATTTCACTTAGAATCGTCGTACCTAAATCCACTCATCTTGCTTCTACTAGCCTTATGACATTGATTTCATGTCTGAGTGATATTCCATTGTACATAAGGACCACAACTTCTTTATCCATTTTTCTCTTTCCTGGGATATTTAAGGTGTCATGAAGTGGATGTTCTTGTCAACAGAGCAGCCCTAAACATTGGGGTGCCTGTGTCTTGCTGATTTTTAGTTTTCCCAATTTATACGCCCATGAGTGGACGTGCCCTATGCTCCCTAAGCTGTGTTTTTTCGATGTTTCAGGACACACCGTACACTTCTCCAGAGTGGCTGTTGGCAATTTACATCCCGCCCATCAGCGTAGCAAGGCTGCCATTTATCCATGGCCTGTCCTGCATTTCTGGTTTTGACACTTTTTGCAGCATGACCCTTTTGACCGATGGGAAGCGAGACTTCTTTGTAGCGCTGATTTGCCTTTCCAGGTTGCTTGGTTGGCCAAAAAGGGCGTATGCGTTTTTTCCTGAATATATTCAGGAAAAAACGCATACGCCCTTTTTGGCCAAGGGCATCATTCTGGCCTTTTTGCCGCCTTACATGTGCTTTAAAGGCGATTCCAATCTACCTCCTGAAATCTGTTTCCTGCAATTCTGCCTTGCTTTCAAATCCTCTTCGTTGCCTTCCCTCAATATATCTGTGGATGAGAGTTATCATTTATAACTCTGCGGGTTTGTGAATTGCAGTGTCACTGAGCTCCATTTTTCAACTCGCTTTTTTGGGAGCTGGCCGCAAATGCGCGGGATTGCCTCAGGCCCTATTCTGCTGCTGGGCGGCAGGCTGAGCCTGTGGTTAATTCTTCTTCCTGATGGGAAAATAGAGTGACCTGTGCCTGTCCCAACACCTAGATCTAGTCTCTCATTGGTTGCCCCTCTTCCCGTTCATCCTCAGGGCAAATTGCAACCTGTAGGGAACAGGAGCTTAAAGGTGCTGATTCTCCAAGTAGGGAGATTGCTAGTAAAGTAGCTGGAAAGGCGAACCCGAGCACAAGGAGATGAGAAATGAGGTGCGTTTTAGAAACCTTTCAAAATCACACAGTGTACCATCTTCTGGGTTTCTCATGCATGATTTCGATGTAGGAAGATGCCCTTGAACCTGGAGATTTGGGACCCATGGGATGGGTACCACGCAGTATTACTTTAAAGGGTCTGCGTTTGCTCACCCAACCTCACCCAACCTCTCAGCCCCAAGAGTGTCCACCCTTATGTCTCATCCAGCTGTGGGTCTAGATATGGTCAATCCAGGTTGCATCACAGCCTCTGAACGAATTTTGTAAGAATTTCTCTCTCTTTCACTGTCTTTGTTTTACGGGTTTTTAAAAGTAGTTTATTTTTATAATGGGGTTTAGCTGCTTTTCACGGCTGTGTTTATGCGGCTTTACACCCACTTGACTCACTTCCAGACAGATATCAATACATAGGTTTTAAGATTCTTACTAGTCACATATATTCTTGTGCGGTGAATAGGGGGTGTTGAGTCCAGTTCACTGAGCAAGGAGTAGGTCTTGTCTATTACATATTGGGTGTATGGAACGGTATCTGAGCGAATTTGAAACCCTTGTTTTATGCATCACCCCACCTCACCTTTCCCGTTAAGCAGCCATAGTGTGTTTTCTAAACGTGTGACTCTGTTCTGTTTTGTAATTCAGTTCAAGTGTAGCGGTTTTTACATTCCCTCTATAAGTGATAGCTTATGATAAGTGTCTATTTCTGTGTGACTTATTTCACTTAGAATCGCCGTACCTAAATCCACTCATCTTGCTTCTACTAGCCTTATGACATTGATTTCATGTCTGAGTGATATTCCATTGTACATAAGGACCACAACTTCTTTATCCATTTTTCTCTTTCCTGGGATATTTAAGGTGTCATGAAGTGGAGGTTCTTGTCAACAGAGCAGCCCTAAACTTTGGGGTGCCTGTGTCTTGCTCATTTTTATTTTTCCCAATTTATACGCCCATGAGTGGACGTGCCCTATGCTCCCTAAGCTGTGTTTTCTCGATGTTTCAGGACACACCGTACACTTCTCCAGAGTGGCTGTTGGCAATTTACATCCCGCCCATCAGCGTAGCAAGGCTGCCATTTCTCCATGGCCTGTCCTGCATTTCTGGTTTTGACACTTTTTGCAGCATGACCCTTTTGACCGATGGGAAGCGAGACTTTTTGTAGCGCTGATTTGCCTTTCCAGGTTGCTTGGTTGGCCAAAAAGGGCGTATGCGTTTTTTCCTGAATATATTCAGGAAAAAACGCATACGCCCTTTTTGGCCAAGGGCATCATTGTCGACGTTTTGCCGCTTTTCATGTGCTTTAAAGGCGATTTGAATCTACCTCCTGAAATCTGTTTCCTGCAATTCTGCCTTGCTTTCAAATCCTCTTCGTTGCCTTCCCTCAATATATCTGTGGATGAGAGTTATCATTTATAACTCTGCGGGTTTGTGAATTGCAGTGTCCCTGAGCTCCATTTTTCAACTCGCTTTTTTGGGAGCTGGCCGCAAAAGCGCGGGATTGCCTCAGGCCCTATTCTGCTTCTGGGCGGCAGGCTGAGCCTGTGGTTAATTCTTCCTCCTGATGGGAAAATAGAGTGACCTGTGCCTGTCCCAACACCTAGATCTAGTCTCTCATTGGTTGCCCCTCTTCCCGTTCATCCTCAGGGCAAATTGCAACCTGTAGGGAACAGGAGCTTAAAGGTGCTGATTCTCCAAGTAGGGAGATTGCTAGTAAAGTAGCTGGAAAGGCGAACCCGAGCACAAGGAGATGAGAAACGAGGTGCGTTTTAGAAACCTTTCAAAATCACACAGTGTACCATCTTCTGGGTTTCTCATGCATGTTTTCGATGTTGGAAGATGCCCTTGAATCTGGAGATTTGGAACCCATGGGATGGGTACCAGGCAGTATTACTTTAAAGGGTCTTCATTTGCTCACCCAACCTCACCCAACCTTTCAGCCCCAAGAGTGTCCACCCTTATGTCTCATCCAGCTGTGGGTCTAGATATGGTCAATCCAGGTTGCATCACAGCCTCTGAACGAATTTTGTAAGAATGTCTCTCTCTTTCACTGTCTTTGTTTTACGGGTTTTTAAAAGTACTTTATTTTTATAATGGGGTTTAGCTGCTTTTCACGGCTGTGTTTATGCGGCTTTACACCCACTTGACTCACTTCCAGAGAGATATCAATACATAGGTTTTAAGATTCTTAGTAGTCACATATATTCTTGTGCGGTGAATAGGGGGCGTTGTGTCCAGTTCACTGAGCAAGGAGTAGGTCTTGTCTATTACATATTGGGTGTATGGAACGGTATCTGAGCGAATTTGAAACCCTTGTTTTATGCATCACCCCACCTCACCTTTCCCGTTAAGCAGCCATAGTGTGTTTTCTAAACGTGTGACTCTGTTCTGTTTTGTAATTCAGTTCAAGTGTAGCGGTTTTTACATTCCCTCTATAAGTGATAGCTTATGATAAGTGTCTATTTCTGTGTGACTTATTTCACTTAGAATCGTCGTACCTAAATCCACTCATCTTGCTTCTACTAGCCTTATGACATTGATTTCATGTCTGAGTGATATTCCATTGTACATAAGGACCACAACTTCTTTATCCATTTTTCTCTTTCCTGGGATATTTAAGGTGTCATGAAGTGGAGGTTCTTGTCAACAGAGCAGCCCTAAACTTTGGGGTGCCTGTGTCTTGCTGATTTTTAGTTTTCCCAATTTATACGCCCATGAGTGGACGTGCCCTATGCTCCCTAAGCTGTGTTTTTTCGATGTTTCAGGACACACCGTACACTTCTCCAGAGTGGCTGTTGGCAATTTACAACCCGCCCATCAGCGTAGCAAGGCTGCCATTTCTCCATGGCCTGTCCTGCATTTCTGGTTTTGACAATTTTTGCAGCATGACCCTTTTGACCGATGGGAAGCGAGACTTCTTTGTAGCGCTGATTTGCCTTTCCAGGTTGCTTGGTTGGCCAAAAAGGGCGTATGCGTTTTTTCCTGAATATATTCAGGAAAAAACGCATACGCCCTTTTTGGCCAAGGGCATCATTGTCGACGTTTTGCCGCTTTTCATGTGCTTTAAAGGCGATTCGAATCTACCTCCTGAAATCTGTTTCCTGCAATTCTGCCTTGCTTTCAAATCCTCTTCGTTGCCTTCCCTCAATATATCTGTGGATGAGAGTTATCATTTATAACTCTGCGGGTTTGTGAATTGCAGTGTCCCTGAGCTCCATTTTTCAACTCGCTTTTTTGGGAGCTGGCCGCAAAAGCGCGGGATTGCCTCAGGCCCTATTCTGCTTCTGGGCGGCAGGCTGAGCCTGTGGTTAATTCTTTTTCCTGATGGGAAAATAGAGTGACCTGTGCCTGTCCCAACACCTAGATCTAGTCTCTCATTGGTTGCCCCTCTTCCAGTTCATCCTCAGGACAAATTGCAACCTGTAGGGAACAGGAGCTTAAAGGTGCTGATTTTCCAAGTAGGGAGATTGCTAGTAAAGTAGCTGGAATGGCGAACACGAGAACAAGGAGATGAGAAATGAGATGCGTATTAGAAACCTTTCAAAATCACACGGTGTACCATCTTCTGGGTTTTTCATGCATGTTTTCGATGTAGGAAGATGCCCTTGAACCTGGAGATTTGGGACCCATGGGATGGGTACCAGGCAGTATTACATTAAAGGGTCTGCGTTTGCTCACCCAACCTCACCCAACCTTTCATCCCCAAGAGTGTCCACCCTTATGTCTCATCCAACTATGGGTCTAGATATGGTCAATCCGGGTTGCATCACAGCCTCTGAACGAATTTTGTAAGAATTTCTCTCTCTTTCACTGTCTTTGTTTTACGGGTTTTTAAAAGTAATTTATTTTTATAATGGGGTTTAGCTGCTTTTCACGGCTGTGTTTATGCGGCTTTACACCCACTTGACTCACTTCCAGACAGATATCAATACATAGGTTTTAAGATTCTTACTAGTCACATATATTCTTGTGCGGTGAATAGGGGGTGTTGAGTCCAGTTCACTGAGCAAGGAGTAGGTCTTGTCTATTACATATTGGGTGTATGGAACGGTATCTGAGCGAATTTGAAACCCTTGTTTTATGCATCACCCCACCTCATCTTTCCCGTTAAGCAGGCATAGTGTGTTTTCTAAACGTGTGACTCTGTTCTGTTTTGTAATTCAGTTCAAGTGTAGCGGTTTTTACATTCCCTCTATAAGTGATAGCTTATGATAAGTGTCTTTTTCTGTGTGACTTATTTCACTTAGGATCGTCGTACCTAAATCCACTCATCTTGCTTCTACTAGCCTTATGGCATTGATTTCATGTCTGAGTGATATTCCATTGTACATAAGGACCACAACTTCTTTATCCATTTTTCTCTTTCCTGGGATATTTAAGGTGTCATGAAGTGGAGGTTCTTGTCAACAGAGCAGCCCTAAACTTTGGGGTGCCTGTGTCTTGCTGATTTTTAGTTTTCCCAATTTATACGCCCATGAGTGGACGTGCCCTATGCTCCCTAAGCTGTGTTTTTTCGATATTTCAGGACACACCGTACACTTCTCCAGAGTGGCTGTTGGCAATTTACATCCCGCCCATCAGCGTAGCAAGGCTGCCATTTCTCCATGGCCTGTCCTGCATTTCTGGTTTTGACACTTTTTGCAGCATGACCCTTTTGACCGATGGGAAGCGAGACTTCTTTGTAGCGCTGATTTGCCTTTCCAGGTTGCTTGGTTGGCCAAAAAGGGCGTATGCGTTTTTTCCTGAATATATTCAGGAAAAAACGCATACGCCCTTTTTGGCCAAGGGCATCATTGTCGACGTTTTGCCGCTTTTCATGTGCTTTAAAGGTGATTCGAATCTACCTCCTGAAATCTGTTTCCTGCAATTCTGCCTTGCTTTCAAATCCTCTTCGTTGCCTTCCCTCAATATATCTGTGGATGAGAGTTATCATTTATTACTCTGCGGGTTTGTGAATTGCAGTGTCCCTGAGCTCCATTTTTCAACTCGCTTTTTTGGGAGCTGGCCGCAAAAGCGCGGGATTGCCTCAGGCCCTATTCTGCTTCTTGGCGGCAGGCTGAGCCTGTGGTTAATTCTTTTTCCTGATGGGAAAATAGAGTGACCTGTGCCTGTCCCAACACCTAGATCTAGTCTCTCATTGGTTGCCCCTCTTCCAGTTAATCCTCAGGACAAATTGCAACCTGTAGGGAACAGGAGCTTAAAGGTGCTGATTTTCCAAGTAGGGAGATTGCTAGTAAAGTAGCTGGAATGGCGAACCCGAGAACAAGGAGATAAGAAATGAGATGCGTATTAGAAACCTTTCAAAATCACACGGTGTACCATCTTCTGGGTTTCTCATGCATGTTTTCGATGTAGGAAGATGCCCTTGAACCTGGAGATTTGGGACCCTTGGGATGGGTACCAGGCAGTATTACTTCAAAGGGTCTGCGTTTGCTCACCCAACCTCACCCAAACTTTCAGCCCCATGAGTGTCCACCCTTATGTCTCATCCAGCTATGGGTCTAGATATGGTCAATCCAGGTTGCATCACAGCCTCTGAACGAATTTTGTAAGAATTTCTCTCTCTTTCACTGTCTTTGTTTTACGGGTTTTTAAAAGTAATTTATTTTTATAATGGGGTTTAGCTGCTTTTCACGGCTGTGTTTATGCGGCTTTACACCCACTTGACTCACTTCCAGACAGATATCTATACATAGGTTTTAAGATTCTTACTAGTCACATATATTCTTGTGCGGTGAATAGGGCGTGTTGAGTCCAGTTCACTGAGCAAGGAGTAGGTCTTGTCTATTACATATTGGGTGTATGGAACGGTATCTGAGCGAATTTGAAACCCTTGTTTTATGCATCACCCCACCTCATCTTTCCCGTTAAGAAGGCATAGTGTGTTTTCTAAACGTGTGACTCTGTTCTGTTTTGTAATTCAGTTCAAGTGTAGCGGTTTTTACATTCCCTCTATAAGTGATAGCTTATGATAAGTGTCTTTTTCTGTGTGACTTATTTCACTTAGGATCGTCGTACCTAAATCCACTCATCTTGCTTCTACTAGCCTTATGGCATTGATTTCATATCTGAGTGATATTCCATTGTACATAAGGACCACAACTTCTTTATCCATTTTTCTCTTTCCTGGGATATTTAAGGTGTCATGAAGTGGAGGTTCTTGTCAACAGAGCAGCCCTAAACTTTGGGGTGCCTGTGTCTTGCTGATTTTTAGTTTTCCCAATTTATACGCCCATGAGTGGACGTGCCCTATGCTCCCTAAGCTGTGTTTTTTCGATGTTTCAGGACACACCGTACACTTCTCCAGAGTGGCTGTTGGCAATTTACATCCCGCCCATCAGCGTAGCAAGGCTGCCATTTCTCCATGGCCTGTCCTTCATTTCTGGTTTTGACACTTTTTGCAGCATGACCCTTTTGACCGATGGGAACCGAGACTTCTTTGTAGCGCTGATTTGCCTTTCCAGGTTGCTTGGTTGGCCAAACAGGGCGTATGCGTTTTTTCCTGAATATATTCAGGAAAAAACGCATACGCCCTGTTTGGCCAAGGGCATCATTCTCGACGTTTTGCCGCTTTTCATGTGCTTTAAAGGCGATTCGAATCTACCTCCTGAAATCTGTTTCCTGCAATTCTGCCTTGCTTTCAAATCCTCTTCGCTGCCTTCCCTCAATATATCTGTGGATGAGAGTTATCATTTATAACTCTGCGGGTTTGTGAATTGCAGTGTCCCTGAGCTCCATTTTTCAACTCGCTTTTTTGGGAGCTGGCCGCAAAAGCGCAGGATTGCCTCAGGCCCTATTCTGCTTCTGGGCGGCAGGCTGAGCCTGTGGTTAATTCTTCTTCCTGATGGGAAAATAGAGTGACCTGTGCCTGTGCCAACACCTAGATCTAGTCTCTCATTTGTTGTCCCTCTTCCCGTTCATCCTCAAGACAAATTGAAACCTGTAGGGAACAGGAGCTTAAAGGTGCTGATTCTCCAAGTAGGGAGATTGCTAGTAAAGTAGCTGGAATGGCGAACCCGAGCACAAGGAAATAAGAAATGAGGTGCATATTAGAAACCTTTCAAAATCACACGGTTTACCATCTTCTGGGTTTCTCATGCATGTTTTCGATGTAGGAAGATGCCCTTGAACCTGGAGATTTGGGACCCATGGGATGGGTACCAGACAGTATTACTTTAAAGGGTCTGCGTTTGCTCACCCAACCTCACCCAACTTTTCAGACCCAAGAGTGTCCAACCTTATGACCCATCCAGCTGTAGGTCTAGATATGGTCAATCCAGGTTGCATCACAGCCTCTGAACGAATTTTGTAAGAATTTCTCTCTCTTTCACTGTCTTTGTTTTACGGGTTTTTAAAAGTAATTTATTTTTATAATGGGGTTTAGCTGCTTTTCACGGCTGTGTTTATGCGGCTTTACACCCACTTGACTCACTTCCAGACAGATATCAATACATAGGTTTTCAGATTCTTACTAGTCACATATATACTTGTGTGGTGAATAGGGGGTGTTGAGTCCAGTTCACTGAGCAAGGAGTAGGTCTTGTCTATTACATATTGGGTGTACGGAACGGTATCTGAGCGAATTTGAAACCCTTGTTTTATGCATCACCCCACCTCACCTTTCCCGTTAAGCAGGCATAGTGTGATTTCTAAACGTGTGACTCTGTTCTGTTTTGTAAATCAGTTCAAGTGTAGCGGTTTTTACATTCCCTCTATAAGTGATAGCTTATGATAAGTGTCTTTTTCTGTGTGACTTATTTCACTTAGGATCATCGTACCTAAATCCACTCATCTTGCTTCTACTAGCCTTATGACATTGATTTCATGTCTGAGTGATATTCCATTGTACATAAGGACCACAACTTCTTTATCCATTTTTCTCTTTCCTGGGATATTTAAGGTGTCATAAAGTGGAGGTTCTTGTCAACAGAGCAGCCCTAAACTTTGGGGTGCCTGTGTCTTGCTGATTTTTAGTTTTCCCAATTTATACGCCCATGAGTGGACGTGCCCTATACTCCCTAAGCTGTGTTTTTTCGATGTTTCAGGACACACCGTACACTTCTCCAGAGTGGCTGTTGGCAATTTACATCCCGCCCATCAGCGTAGCAAGGCTGCCATTTCTCCATGGCCTGTCCTGCATTTCTGGTTTTGACACTTTTTGCAGCATGACCCTTTTGACCGATGGGAAGCGAGACTACTTTGTAGCGCTTATTAGCCTTTCCAGGTTGCTTGGTTGGCCAAACAGGGCGTATGCGTTTTTTCCTGAATATATTTAGGAAAAAACGCATACGCCCTGTTTGGCCAAGGGCATCATTGTCGACGTTTTGCCGCTTTTCATGTGCTTTAAAGGCGATTCGAATCTACCTCCTGAAATCTGTTTCCTGCAATTCTGCCTTGCTTTCAAATCCTCTTCGCTGCCTTCCCTCAATATATCTGTGGATGAGAGTTATCATTTATAACTCTGCGGGTTTGTGAATTGCAGTGTCCCTGAGCTCCATTTTTCAACTCGCTTTTTTGGGAGCTGGCCGCAAAAGCGCGGGATTGCCTCAGGCCCTATTCTGCTTCTGGGCGGCAGGCTGAGCCTGTGGTTAATTCTTCCTCCTGATGGGAAAATAGAGTGACCTGTGCCTGTCCCAACACCTAGATCTAGTCTCTCATTGGTTGCCCCTCTTCCCGTTCATCCTCAAGACAAACTGCAACCTGTAGGGAACAGGAGCTTAAAGGTGCTGATTCTCCAAGTAGGGAGATTGCTAGTAAAGTAGCTGGAATGGCGAACCCGAGCACAAGGAAATGAGAAATGAGGTGCATATTAGAAACCTTTCAAAATCACACGGTTTACCATCTTCTGGGTTTCTCATGCATGTTTTCGATGTAGGAAGATGCCCTTGAACCTGGAGATTTGGGACCCATGGGATGGGTACCAGGCAGTATTACTTTAAAGGGTCTGTGTTTGCTCACCCAACCTCACCCAACTTTTCAGCCCCAAGAGTGTCCAACCTTATGACCCATCCAGCTGTAGGTCTAGATATGGTCAATCCAGGTTGCATCACAGCCTCTGAACGAATTTTGTAAGAATTTCTCTCTCTTTCACTGTCTTTGTTTTACGGGTTTTTAAAAGTAATTTATTTTTATAATGGGGTTTAGCTGCTTTTCACGGCTGTGTTTATGCGGCTTTACACCCACTTGACTCACTTCCAGACAGATATCAATACATAGGTTTTAAGATTCTTACTAGTCACATATATACTTGTGTGGTGAATAGGGGGTGTTGAGTCCAGTTCACTGAGCAAGGAGTAGGTCTTGTCTATTACATATTGGGTGTACGGAACGGTATCTGAGCGAATTTGAAACCCTTGTTTTATGCATCACCCCACCTCACCTTTCCCGTTAAGCAGGCATAGTGTGATTTCTAAACGTGTGACTCTGTTCTGTTTTGTAAATCAGTTCAAGTGTAGCGGTTTTTACATTCCCTCTATAAGTGATAGCTTATGATAAGTGTCTTTTTCTGTGTGACTTATTTCACTTAGGATCATCGTACCTAAATCCACTCATCTTGCTTCTACTAGCCTTATGACATTGATTTCATGTCTGAGTGATATTCCATTGTACATAAGGACCACAACTTCTTTATCCATTTTTCTCTTTCCTGGGATATTTAAGGTGTCATAAAGTTGAGGTTCTTGTCAACAGAGCAGCCCTAAACTTTGGGGTGCCTGTGTCTTGCTGATTTTTAGTTTTCCCAATTTATACGCCCATGTGTGGACGTGCCCTATACTCCCTAAGCTGTGTTTTTTCGATGTTTCAGGACACACCGTACACTTCTCCAGAGTGGCTGTTGGCAATTTACATCCCGCCCATCAGCGTAGCAAGGCTGCCATTTCTCCATGGCCTGTCCTGCATTTCTGGTTTTGACACTTTTTGCAGCATGACCCTTTTGACCGATGGGAAGCGAGACTTCTTTGTAGCGCTCATTTGCCTTTCCAGGTGGCTTGGTTGGCCAAAAAGGGCGTATGCGTTTTTTCCTGAATATATTCAGGAAAAAACGCATACGCACTTTTTGTCCAATGGCATCATTTTCGACGTTTTGCCGCTTTTCATGTGCTTTAAACGCGATTTGAATATACCTCCTGAAATCTGTTTCCTGCAATTCTGCCTTGCTTTCAAATCCTCTTCGTTGCCTTCCCTCAATATATCTGTGGATGAGAGTTATCATTTATAACTCTGCGGGTTTGTGAATTGCAGTGTCCCTGAGTTCCATTTTTCAACTCGCTTTTTTGGGAGCTGCCCGCAAAAGCGCGGGATTGCCTCCGGCCCAATTCTGCTTCTGGGCGGAAGGCTGAGCCTGTGGTTAATTCTTCTTCCTGATGGGAAAATAGATTGACCTGTGCCTGTCCCAACACCTAGATCTAGTCTCTCATTGGTTGCCCCTCTTCCCGTTCATCCTCAGGACAAATTGGAACCTGTAGGGAACAGGAGCTTAAAGGTGCTGATTCTCCAAGTAGGGAGTTTGCTAGTATAGTAGCTGAAAAGGCGAACCCGAGAACAAGGAGATGAGAAATGAGATGCGTATTAGAAACCTTTCAAAATCACACGGTGTACCATCTTCTGGGTTTCTCATGCATGTTTTCGATGTAGGAAGATGCCCTTGAACCTGGAGATTTGGGACCCATGGGATGGGTACCACGCAGTATTACTTTAAAGGGTCTGCGTTTGCTCACCCAACCTCACCTAACCTTTCAGCCCCAAGAGTGTCCACCCTTATGTCTCATCCAGCTGTGGGTCTAGATATGGTCAATCCAGGTTGCATCACAGCCTCTGAACGAATTTTGTAAGAATTTCTCTCTCTTTCACTGTCTTTCTTTTACGGGTTTTTAAAAGTAATTTATTTTTATAATGGGGTTTAGCTGCTTTTCACGGCTGTGTTTATGCGGCTTTACACCCAATTGACTCACTTCCAGACAGATATCAATACATAGGTTTTAAGATTCTTACTAGTCACATATATACTTGTGTGGTGAATAGGGGGTGTTGAGTCCAGTTCACTGAGCAAGGAGTAGGTCTTCTCTATTAAATAATGGGTGTATGGAACGGTATCTGAGCGAATTTGAAACCCTTGTTTTATGCATCACCCCACCTCACCTTTCCCATTAAGCAGTCATAGTGTGTTTTCTAAACGTGTGACTCTGTTCTGTTTTGTAATTCAGTTCAAGTGTAGCGGTTTTTACATTCCCTCTATAAGTGATAGCTTATGATAAGTGTCTTTTTCTGTGTGACTTATTTCACTTAGAATCGTCGTACCTAAATCCACTCATCTTGCTTCTACTAGCCTTATGACATTGATTTCATGTCTGAGTGATATTCCATTGTACATAAGGACCACAACTTCTTCATCCATTTTTCTCTTTCCTGGGATATTTAAGGTGTCATGAAGTGGAGGTTCTTGTCAACAGAGCAGCCCTAAACTTTGGGGTGCCTGTGTCTTGCTGATTTTTAGTTTTCCCAATTTATACGCCCATGAGTGGACGTGCCCTATGCTCCCTAAGCTGTGTTTACTCGATGTTTCAGGACACACCGTACACTTCTCCAGAGTGGCTGTTGGCAATTTACATCCCGCCCATCAGCGTAGCAAGGCTGCCATTTCTCCATGGCCTGTCCTGCATTTCTGGTTTTGACACTTTTTGCAGCATGACACTTTTCACCGATGGAAAGCGAGACTTTTTGTAGCGCTGATTTGCATTTCCAGGTTGCTTGGTTGGCCAAAAAGGGCGTATGCGTTTTTTCCCTAATGTATTCAGGAAAAAACGCATACGCCCTTTTTGGCAAAGGGCATCATTGTCGACATTTTGCCGCTTTTCATGTGCTTTAAAGGCGATTCGAATCTACCTCCTGAAATCAGTTTCCTGCAATTCTGCCTTGCTTTCAAATCCTCTTCGTTGCCTTCCCTCAATATATCTGTGGATGAGAGTTATCATTTATAACTCTGCGGGTTTGTGAATTGCAGTGTCCCTGAGCTCCATTTTTCAACTCGCTTTTTTGGGAGCTGGCCGCAAAAGCGCGGGATTGCCCCAGGCCCTATTCTGCTTCTGGGCGGCAGGCTGAGCCTGTGGATAATTCTTCTTCCTGATGGGAAAATAGAGTGACCTGTGCCTGTCCCAACACCTAGATCTAGTCTCTCATTGGTTGCCCCTCTTCCCGTTCATTCTCAGTACAAATTGCAACCTGTAGGGAACAGGAGGTTAAAGGTGCTGATTCTCCAAGTAGGGAGATTGCTAGTAAAGTAGCTGGAAAGGCGAACCCGACCACGAGGAGATGAGAAATGAGGTGCGTATTAGAAACCTTTCAAAATCACACGGTGTACCATCTTCTGGGTTTCTCATGCATGTTTTCGATGTAGGAAGATGCCCTTGAACCTGGAGATTTGGGACCCATGGGATGGGTACCAGGCAGTATTACTTTAAAGGGTCTGCATTTGCTCACCCAACCTCACCCAACCTTTCAGCCCCAAGAGTGTCCAACCTTATGACTCATCCAGCTGTGGGTCTAGATATGGTCAATCCAGGTTGCATCACAGCCTGTGAACGAATTTTGTAAGAATTTCTCTCTCTTTCACTGTCTTTGTTTTACGGGTTTTTAAAAGTAATTTATTTTTATAATGGGGTTTAGCTGCTTTTCACGGCTGTGTTTATGTGGCTTTACACCCACTTGACTCACTTCCAGACAGATATCAATACATAGGTTTTAAGATTCTAACTAGTCACATATATTCTTGTGCGGTGAATAGGGGGTGTTCAGTCCAGTTCACTGAGCAAGGAGTAGGTCTTGTCTATTACATATTGGGTGTACGGAACGGTATCTGAGCGAATTTGAAACCCTTGTTTTATGCATCACCCCACCTCACCTTTCCCGTTAAGCAGGCATACTGTGATTTGTAAACGTGTGACTCTGTTCTGTTTTGTAAATCAGTTCAAGTGTAGCGGTTTTTACATTCCCTCTATAAGTGATAGCTTATGATAAGTGTCTATTTCTGTGTGACTTATTTCACTTAGAATCGTCGTACCTAAATCCACTCATCTTGCTTCTACTAGCCTTATGACATTGATTTCATGTCTGAGTGATATTCCATTGTACATAAGGACCACAACTTCTTTATCCATTTTTCTCTTTCCTGGGATATTTAAGGTGTCATGAAGTGGAGGTTCTTGTCAACAGAGCAGCCCTAAACTTTGGGGTGCCTGTGTCTTGCTGATTTTTAGTTTTCCCAATTTATACGCCCATGAGTGGACGTGCCCTATACTCCTTAACCTGTGTTTTTTCGATGTTTCAGGACACACCGTACACTTCTCCAGAGTGGCTGTTGGCAATTTACATCCCACCCATCAGCGTAGCAAGGCTTCCATTTCTCCATGGCCTGTCCTGCATTTCTGGTTTTGACACTTTTTGCAACATGACCCTTTTGACCGATGGGAAGCGAGACTTTTTTGTAGCGCTGATTTGCCTTTCCAGGTTGCTTGGTTGGCCAAAAAGGGCGTATGCGTTTTTTCCTGAATATATTCAGGAAAAAACGCATACGCCCTTTTTGGCCAAGGGCATCATTGTCGACGTTTTGCCGCTTTTCATGTGCTTTAAAGGCGATTCGAATCTACCTCCTGAAATCTGTTTCCTGCAATTCTGCCTTGCTTTCAAATCCTCTTCGTTGCCTTCCCTCAATATATCTGTGGATGAGAGTTATCATTTATAACTCTGCGGGTTTGTGAATTGCAGTGTCCCTGAGCTCCATTGTTCAACTCAATTTTTTGGGAGCTGGCCGCAAAACGCGGGATTGCCTCAGGCCCTATTCTGCTTCTGGGCGGCAGGCTGAGCCTGTGGTTAATTCTTCTTCCTGATGGGAAAATAGAGTGACCTGCGCCTGTTCCAACACCTAGATCTAGTCTCTCATTGGTTGCCCCTCTTCCCGTTCATCCTCAGGAGAAATTGCAACCTGTAGGGAACAGGAGCTTAAAGGTGCTGATTCTCCAAGTAGGGAGATTGCTAGTAAAGTAGCTGGAATGGCGAACCCGAGAACAAGGAGATGAGATATGAGATGCGTATTAGAAAACTTTCAAAATCACACGGTGTACCATCTTCTGGGTTTCTCATGCATGTTTTCGATGTAGGAAGATGCCCTTGAACCTGGAGATTTGGGACCCATGGGATGGGTACCACGCAGTATTCCTTTAAAGGGTCTGCGTTTGCTCACCCAACCTCACCCAAACTTTCAGCCCCAAGAGTATCCAACCTTATGTCTCATCCAGCTGTGGCTCTAGATATGCTCAATCCAGGTTGCATCACAGCCTCTGAACGAATTTTGTAAGAATTTCTCTCTCTTTCACTGTCTTTGTTTTACGGGTTTTTAAAAGTAATTTATTTTTATAATGGGGTTTAGCTGCTTTTCACGGCTGTGTTTATGCGGCTTTACACCCACTTGACTCACTTCCAGACAGATATCAATACATAGGTTTTAAGATTCTTACTAGTCACATATATTCTTGTGCGGTGAATAGGGGGTGTTGAGTCCAGTTCACTGAGCAAGGAGTAGGTCTTGTCTATTACATATTGGGTGTATGGAACGGTATCTGAGCGAATTTGAAACCCTTGTTTTATGCATCACCCCACCTCACCTTTCCCGTTAAGCAGGCATAGTGTGATTTCTAAACGTGTGACTCTGTTCTGTTTTGTAAATCAGTTCAAGTGTAGCGGTTTTTACATTCCCTCTATAAGTGATATCTTATGATAAGTGTCTTTTTCTGTGTGACTTATTTCACTTAGGATCATCGTACCTAAATCCACTCATCTTGCTTCTACTACCCTTATGACATTGATTTCATGTCTGAGTGATATTCCATTGTACATAAGGACCACAACTTCTTTATCCATTTTTCTCTTTCCTGGGATATTTAAGGTGTCATGAAGTGGAGGTTCTTGTCAACAGAGCAGCCCTAAACTTTGGGGTGCCTGTGTCTTGCTGATTTTTAGTTTTCCCAATTTATACGCCCATGAGTGGACGTGCCCTATACTCCCTAAGCTGTGTTTTTTCGATGTTTCAGGACACACCGTACACTTCTCCAGAGTGGCTGTTGGCAATTTACATCCCGCCCATCAGCGTAGCAAGGCTGCCATTTCTCCATGGCCTGTCCTTCATTTCTGGTTTTGACACTTTTTGCAGCATGGCCCTTTTGACCGATGGGAAGCGAGACTTTTTTGTAGCGCTGATTAGCCTTTCCAGGTTGCTTGGTTGGCCAAACAGGGCGTATGCGTTTTTTCCTGAATATATTCAGGAAAAAACGCATACGCCCTTTTTGGCCAAGGGCATCATTGTCGACGTTTTGCCGCTTTTCATGTGCTTTAAACGCGATTTGAATATACCTCCTGAAATCTGTTTCCTGCAATTCTGCCTTGCTTTCAAATCCTCTTCGTTGCCTTCCCTCAATATATCTGTGGATGAGAGTTATCATTTATAACTCTGCGGGTTTGTGAATTGCAGTGTCCCTGAGCTCCATTTTTCAACTCGCTTTTTTGGGAGCTGGCCAAAAAAGCGCGGGATTGCCTCAGGCCCTATTCTTCTTCTGGGCCGCAGGCTGAGCCTGTGCTTAATTCTTCTTCCTGATGGGAAAATAGAGTGACCTGTGCCTGTCCCAACACCTAGATCTAGTCTCTCATTGGTTGCCCCTCTTCCCGTTCATTCTTAGGACAAATTGCAACCTGTAGGAAACAGGAGCTTAAAGGTGCTGATTCTCCAATTAGGGAGATGGCTAGTAAAGTAGCTGGAAAGGCGAACCCGAGCACAAGGAGATGAGAAATGAGGTGCGTATTAGAAACCTTTCAAAATCACACGGTGTACCATCTTCTGGGTTTCTCATGCATGTTTTCGATGTAGGAAGATGCCCTTGAACCTGGAGATTTGGGACCCACGGGATGGGTACCACGCAGTATTACTTTAAAGGGTCTGCGTTTGCTCACCCAAACTCACCCAACCTTTCAGCCCCAAGAGTGTCCACCCTTCTATCTCATCCAGCTGTGGGTCTAGATATGGTCAATCCAGGTTGCATCACAGCCTCTGAACGAATTTTGTAAGAATTTCTCTCTCTTTCACTGTCTTTGTTTTACGGGTTTTTAAAAGTAATTTATTTTTATAATGGGGTTTAGCTGCTTTTCACGGCTGTGTTTATGCGGCTTTACACCCACTTGACTCACTTCCAGACAGATATCAATACATAGGTTTTAAGATTCTTACTAGTCACATATATTCTTGTGCGGTGAATAGGGGGTGTTGAGTCCAGTTCACTGAGCAAGGAGTAGGTCTTGTCTATTACATATTGGGTGTATGGAACGGTATCTGAGCGAATTTGAAACTCTTGTTTTATGCATCACCCCACCTCACCTTTCCCGTTAAGCAGCCATAGTGTGTTTTCTAAACGTGTGATTCTGTTCTGTTTTGTAATTCAGTTCAAGTGTAGCGGTTTTTACATTCCCTCTATAAGTGATAGCTTATGATAAGTGTCTTTTTCTGTGTGACTTATTTCACTTAGAATCGTCGTACCTAAATCCACTCATCTTGCTTCTACTAGCCTTATGATATTGATTTCATGTCTGAGTGATATTCCATTGTACATAAGGACCACAACTTCTTTATCCATTTTTCTCTTTCCTGGGATATTTAAGGTGTCATGAAGTGGAGGTTCTTGTCAACAGAGCAGCCCTAAACTTTGGGGTGCCTGTGTCTTGCTGATTTTTAGTTTTCCCAATTTATACGCCCATGAGTGGACGTGCCCTATGCTCCATAAGCTGTGTTTTTTCGATGTTTCAGGACCCACCGTACACTTCTCCAGAGTGGCTGTTGGCAATTTACATCCCGCCCATCAGCGTAGCAAGGCTGCCATTTCTCCATGGCCTGTCCTGCATTTCTGGTTTTGACACTTTTTGCAGCATGACCCTTTTGACCGATGGGAAGCGAGACTTCTTTGTAGCGCTGATTTGCCTTTCCAGGTTGCTTGGTTGGCCAAAAAGGGCGTATGCGTTTTTTCCTGAATATATTCAGGAAAAAACGCATACGCCCTTTTTGGCCAAGGGCATCATTGTCGACGTTTTGCCGCTTTTCATGTGCTTTAAATGCGATTCGAATCTACCTCCTGAAATCTGTTTCCTGCAATTCTGCCTTGCTTTCAAATCCTCTTCGTTGCCTTCCCTCAATATATCTGTGGATGAGAGTTATCATTTATAACTCTGCGGGTTTGTGAATTACAGTGTCCCTGAGCTCCATTTTTCAACTCGATTTTTGGGAGCTGGCCGCAAAAGCGCGGGTTTGCCTCAGGCCCTATTCTTCTTCTGGGCCGCAGGCTGAGCCTGTGGTTAATTCTTCTTCCTGATGGGAAAATAGAGTGACCTGTGCCTGTCCCAACACCTAGATCTAGTCTCTCATTGGTTGCCCCTCTTCCCGTTCATCCTTAGGACAAATTGCAACCTTCTACGGAACAGGAGCGTAAAGGTGCTGATTCTCCAAGTAGGGAGATTGCTAGAAAAGTAGCTGGAAAGGCGAACCCGAGCACAAGGAGTTGAGAAATGATGTGCGTATTAGAAACCTTTCAAAATCAGACGGTGTACCATCTTCTGGGTTTCTCATGCATGTTTTCGATGTAGGAAGATGCCCTTGAACCTGGAGATTTGGGACCCATGGGATGGTTACCAGGCAGTATTACTTTAAATGGTCTGCGTTTGCTCACCCAACCTCACCCAAACTTTCAGCCCCAAGAGTGTACACCCTTATGTCTCATCCAGCTGTGGGTCTAGATATGGTCAATCCAGGTTGCATCACAGCCTCTGAACGAATTTTGTAAGAATTTCTCTCTCTTTCACTGTCTTTGTTTTACGGGTTTTTAAAAGTAATTTATTTTTATAATGGGGTTTAGCTGCTTTTCACGGCTGTGTTTATGCGGCTTTACACCCACTTGACTCACTTCCAGACAGATATCAATACATAGGTTTTAAGATTCTTACTAGTCACATATATTCTTGTGCGGGAAATAGGGGGTGTTGAGTCCAGTTCACTGAGCAAGGAGTAGGTCTTGTCTATTACATATTGGGTGTATGGAACGGTATCTGAGCGAATTTGAAACTCTTGTTTTATGCATCACCCCACCTCACCTTTCCCGTTAAGCAGCCATAGTGTGTTTTCTAAACGTGTGACTGTTCTGTTTTGTAATTCAGTTCAAGTGTAGCGGTTTTTACATTCCCTCTATAAGTGATAGCTTATGATAAGTGTCTATTTCTGTGTGACTTATTTCACTTAGAATCGTCGTACGTAAATCCACTCATCTTGCTTCTACTAGCCTTATGACATTGATTTCATGTCTGAGTGATATTCCATTGTACATAAGGACCACAACTTCTTTATCCATTTTTCTCTTTCCTGGGATATTTAAGGTGTCATGAAGTGGAGGTTCTTGTCAACAGAGCAGCCCTAAACTTTGGGGTGCCTGTGTCCTGCTGATTTTTAGTTTTCCCAATTTATACGCCCATGAGTGGACGTGCCCTATGCTCCCTAAGCTGTGTTTTTTCGATGTTTCAGGACACACCGTACACTTCTCCAGAGTGGCTGTTGGCAATTTACATCCTGCCCATCAGCGTAGCAAGGCTGCCATTTCTCCATGGCCTGTCCTGCATTTCTGGTTTTGACACTTTTTGCAGCATGACCCTTTTGACCGATGGGAAGCGAGACTTCTTTGTAGTGCTGATTTGCCTTTCCAGGTTGCTTGGTTGGCCAAAAAGGGCGTATGCGTTTTTTCCTGAATATATTCAGGAAAAAACGCATACGCCCTGTTTGGCCAAGGGCATCTTTGTTGACGTTTTGCCGCTTTTCATGTGCTTTAAAGGCGATTCGAATCTACCTCCTGAAATCTGTTTCCTGCAATTCTGCCTTGCTTTCAAATCCTCTTCGTTGCCTTCCCTCAATATATCTGTGGATGAGAGTTATCATTTATAACTCTGCGGGTTTCTGAATTGCAGTGTCCCTGAGCTCCATTTTTCAACTCGCTTTTTTGGGAGCTGGCCGCAAAAGCGCGGGATAGCCTCAGGCCCTATTCTGCTTCTGGGCGGCAGGCTGAGCCTGTGGTTAATTCTTCTTCCTGATGGGAAAATAGAGTGACCTGTGCCTGTCCCAACACCTAGATCTAGTCTCTCATTGGTTGCCCCTCTTCCCGTTCATCCTCAGGACAAATTGCACCCTGTAGGGAACAGGAGCTTAAAGGTGCTGATTCTCCAAGTAGGGAGATTGCTAGTAAAGTAGCTGGAAAGGCGAACCCGAGCACAAGGAGATGAGAAATGAGGTGCGTATTAGAAACCTTTCAAAATCACACGGTGTACCATCTTCTGGGTTTCTCATGCATGTTTTCAATGTAGGAAGATGCCCTTGAACCTGGAGATTTGGGACCCATGGGATGGGTACCACGCAGTGTTACTTTAAAGGGTCTGCGTTTGCTCACCCAACCTCACCCAAACTTTCAGCCCCAAGAGTGTCCACCCTTATGTATCATCCAGCTGTGGGTCTAGATATGGTCAATCCAGGTTGCATCACAGCCTCTGAACGAATTTTGTAAGAATTTCTCTCTCTTTCACTGTCTTTGTTTTACGGGTTTTTAAAAGTAGTTTATTTTTATAATGGGGTTTAGCTGCTTTTCACGGCTGTGTTTATGCGGCTTTACACCCACTTGACTCACTTCCAGACAGATATCAATACATAGGTTTTAAGATTCTTACTAGTCACATATATTCTTGTGCGGTGAATAGGGGGTGTTGAGTCCAGTTCACTGAGCAAGGAGTAGGTCTTGTCTATTACATATTGGGTGTATGGAACGGTATCTGAGCGAATTTGAAACCCTTGTTTTATGCATCACCCCACCTCACCTTTCCCGTTAAGCAGCCATAGTGTGTTTTCTAAACGTGTGACTCTGTTCTGTTTTGTAATTCAGTTCAAGTGTAGCGGTTTTTACATTCCCTCTATAAGTGATAGCTTATGATAAGTGTCTATTTCTGTGTGACTTATTTCACTTAGAATCGTCGTACCTAAATCCACTCATCTTGCTTCTACTAGCCTTATGACATTGATTTCATGTCTGAGTGATATTCCATTGTACATAAGGACCACAACTTCTTTATCCATTTTTCTCTTTCCTGGGATATTTAAGGTGTCGTGAAGTGGAGGTTCTTGTCAACAGAGCAGCCCTAAACTTTGGGTTGCCTGTGTCTTGCTGATTTTTAGTTTTCCCAATTTATACGCCCATGAGTGGACGTGCCCTATGCTCCCTAAGCTGTGTTTTTTCGATGTTTCAGGACACACCGTACACTTCTCCAGAGTGGCTGTTGGCAATTTACATCCCGCCCATCAGCGTAGCAAGGCTGCCATTTCTCCATGGCCTGTCCTGCATTTCTGGTTTTGACACTTTTTGCAGCATGACCCTTTTGACCGATGGGAAGCGATACTTTTTTGTAGCGCTGATTTGCCTTTCCAGGTTGCTTGGTTGGCCAAAAAGGGCGTATGCGTTTTTTCCTGAATATATTCAGGAAAAAACGCATACGCCCTTTTTGGCCAAGGGCATCATTGTCGACGTTTTGCCGCTTTTCATGTGCTTTAAAGGCGATTCGAATCTACCTCCTGAAATCTGTTTCCTGCAATTCTGCCTTGCTTTCAAATCCTCTTCGTTGCCTTCCCTCAATATATCTGTGGATGAGAGTTATCATTTATAACTCTGCGGGTTTGTGAATTGCAGTGTCCCTGAGCTCCATTTTTCAACTCGCTTTTTTGGGAGCTGGCCGCAAAAGCGCGGGATTGCCTCAGGCCCTATTCTGCTTCTGGGCGGCAGGCTGAGCCTGTGGTTAATTCTTCTTCCTGATGGGAAAATAGAGTGACCTGTGCCTGTCCCAACACCTAGATCTAGTCTCTCATTGGTTGCCCCTCTTCCCGTTCATCCTCAGGACAAATTGCAACCTGTAGGGAACAGGAGCTTAAAGGTGCTGATTCTCCAAGTAGGGACATTGCTAGTAAAGTAGCTGGAAAGGCGAACCCGAGCACAAGGAGATGAGAAATGAGGTGCATATTAGAAACCTTTCAAAATCACACGGTGTACCATCTTCTGTGTTTCTCATGCATGTTTTCGATGTAGGAAGATGCCCTTGAACCTGGAGATTTGGGACCCATGGGATGGGTACCAGGCAGTATTACTTTAAAGGGTCTGCGTTTGCTCACCCAACCTCACCAAACCTTTCAGCCCCAAGAGTGTCCACCCTTATGTCTCATCCAGCTGTGGGTCTAGATATGGTCAATCCAGGTTGCATCACAGCCTCTGAACGAATTTTGTAAGAATTTCTCTCTCTTTCACTGTCTTTGTTTTACGGGTTTTTAAAAGTAATTTATTTTTATAATGGGGTTTAGCTGCTTTTCACGGCTGTGTTTATGCGGCTTTACACCCACTTGACTCACTTCCAGACAGATATCAATACATAGGTTTTAAGATTCTTACTAGTCACATATATTCTTGTGCGGTGAATAGGGGGTGTTGAGTCCAGTTCACTGAGCAAGGAGTAGGTCTTGTCTATTACATATTGGGTATATGGAACGGTATCTGAGCGAATTTGAAACCCTTGTTTTATGCATCACCCCACCTCACCTTTCCCGTTAAGCAGCCATAGTGTGTTTTCTAAACGTGTGACTCTGTTCTGTTTTGTAATTCAGTTAAAGTGTAGCGGTTTTTACATCCCCTCTATAAGTAATAGCTTATGATAAGTGTCTTTTTCTGTGTGACTTATTTCACTTAGAATCGTCGTACCTAAATCCACTCATCTTGCTTCTACTAGCCTTATGACATTGATGTCATGTCTGAGTGATATTCCATTGTACATAAGGACCACAACTTCTTTATCCATTTTTCTCTTTCTTGGGATATTTAAGGTGCCATGAAGTGGAGGTTCTTGTCAACAGAGCAGCCCTAAACTTTGGGGTGCCTGTGTCTTGCTGATTTTTAGTTTTCCCAATTTATACGCCCATGAGTGGACGTGCCCTATGCTCCATAAGCTGTGTTTTTTCGATGTTTCAGGACACACCGTACACTTCTCCAGAGTGGCTGTTGGCAATTTACATCCCGCCCATCAGCGTAGCAAGGCTGCCATTTCTCCATGGCCTGTCCTGCATTTCTGGTTTTGACACTTTTTGCAGCATGACCCTTTTGACCGATGGGAAGCGAGACTTCTTTGTAGCGCTGATTTGCCTTTCCAGGTTGCTTGGTTGGCCAAAAAGGGCGTATGCGTTTTTTCCTGAATATATTCAGAAAAACACGCATACGCCCTTTTTGGCCAAGGGCATCATTGTCGACGTTTTGCCGCTTTTCATGTGCTTTAAATGCGATTCGAATCTACCTCCTGAAATCTGTTTCCTGCAATTCTGCCTTGCTTTCAAATCCTCTTCGTTGCCTTCCCTCAATATATCTGTGGATGAGAGTTATCATTTATAACTCTGCGGGTTTGTGAATTGCAGTGTCCCTGAGATCCATTTTTCAACTCGATTTTTGGGAGCTGGCCGCAAAAGCGCGGGTTTGCCTCAGGCCCTATTCTTCTTCTGGGCCGCAGGCTGAGCCTGTGGTTAATTCTTCTTCCTGATGGGAAAATAGAGTGACCTGTGCCTGTCCCAACACCTAGATCTAGTCTCTCATTGGTTGCCCCTCTTCCCGTTCATCCTCAGGATAAATTGCAACCTGTAGGGAACAGGAGCTTAAAGGTGCTGATTCTCCAAGTAGGGAGATTGCTAGTAAAGTAGCTGGAATGGCGAACCCGAGCACAAGGAGATGAGAAATGAGGTGCGAATTAGAAACCTTTCAAAATCACACGGTGTACCATCTTCTGGGTTTCTCATGCATGTTTTCGATGTAGGAAGATGCCCTTGAACCTGGAGATTTGGGACCCATAGGATGGGTACCACGCAGTATTACTTTAAAGGGTCTGCGTTTGCTCACCCAACCTCACCCAACCTTTCAGCCCCAAGAGTGTCCACCCTTCTATCTCATCCAGCTGTGGGTCTAGATATGGTCAATCCAGGTTGCATCACAGCCTCTGAACGAATTTTGTAAGAATTTCTCTCTCTTTCACTGTCTTTGTTTTACGGGTTTTTAAAAGTAATTTATTTTTATAATGGGGTTTAGCTGCTTTTCACGGCTGTGTTTATGCGGCTTTACACCCACTTGACTCACTTCTAGACAGATATCAATACATAGGTTTTAAGATTCTTACTAGTCACATATATTCTTGTGCGGTGAATAGGGGGTGTTGAGTCCAGTTCACTGAGCAAGGAGTAGGTCTTGTCTATTATATATTGGGTGTATGGAACGGTATCTGAGTGAATTTGAAACCCTTGTTTTATGCATCACCCCACCTCACCTTTCCCGTTAAGCAGCCATAGTGTGTTTTCTAAACGTGTGACTCTGTTCTGTTTTGTAATTCAGTTCAAGTGTAGCGGTTTTTACATTCCCTCTATAAGTGATAGCTTATGATAAGTGTCTTTTTCTGTGTGACTTATTTCACTTACAATCGTCGTACCTAAATCCACTCATCTTGCTTCTACTAGCCTTAAGACATTGATTTCATGTCTGAGTGATATTCCATTGTACATAAGGACCACAACTTCTTTATCCATTTTTCTCTTTCCTGGGATATTTAAGGTGTCATGAAGTGGAGGTTCTTGTCAACAGAGCAGCCCTAAACTTTGGGGTGCCTGTGTCTTGCTGATTTTTAATTTTCCCAATTTATACGCCCATGAGTGGACGTGCACTATGCTCCATAAGCTGTGTTTTTTCGATGTTTCAGGACACACCGTACACATCTCCAGAGTGGCTGTTGGCAATTTACATCCCGCCCATCAGCGTAGCAAGGCTGCCATTTCTCCATGGCCTGTCCTGCATTTCTTGTTTTGACACTTTTTGCAGCATGACCCTTTTGACCGATGGGAAGCGAGACTTCTTTGTAGCGGTGATTTGCCTTTCCAGGTTGCTTGGTTGGCCAAAAAGGGCGTATGCGTTTTTTCCTGAATATATTCAGGAAAAAACGCATACGCCCTTTTTGGCCAAGGGCATCATTGTCGACGTTTTGCCGCTTTTCATGTGCTTTAAATGCGATTCGAATCTACCTCCTGAAATCTGTTTCCTGCAATTCTGCCTTGCTTTCAAATCCTCTTCGTTGCCTTCCCTCAATATATCTGTGGATGAGAGTTATCATTTATAACTCTGCGGGTTTGTGAATTGCAGTGTCCCTGAGCTCCATTTTTCAACTCGATTTTTGGGAGCTGGCCGCAAAAGCGCGGGTTTGCCTCAGGCCCTATTCTTCTTCTGGGCCGCAGGCTGAGCCTGTGGTTAATTCTTCTTCCTGATGGGAAAATAGAGTGACCTGTGCCTGTCCCAACACCTAGATCTAGTCTCTCATTGGTTGACCCTCTTCCCGTTCATCCTTAGGACAAATTGCAACCTTCTAGGGAACAGGAGCTTAAAGGTGCTGATTCTCCAAGTAGGGAGATTGCTAGTAAAGTAGCTGGAAAGGCGAACCCCAGCACAAGGAGTTGAGAAATGATGTGCGTATTAGAAACCTTTCAAAATCACACGGTGTACCATCTTCTGGGTTTCTCATGCATGTTTTCGATGTAGGAAGATGCCCTTGAACCTGGAGATTTGGGACCCATGGGATGGGTACCAGGCAGTATTATTTTAAAGGGTCTGTGTTTGCTCACCCAACCTCACCCAATCTTTCAGCCCCAAGAGTGTCCACCCTTATGTCTCATCCAGCTGTGGGTCTAGATATGGTCAATCCAGGTTGCATCACAGCCTCTGAACGAATTTTGTAAGAATTTCTCTCTCTTTCACTGTCTTTGTTTTACGGGTTTTTAAAAGTAATTTATTTTTATAATGGGGTTTAGCTGCTTTTCACGGCTGTGTTTATGCGTCTTTACACCCACTTGACTCACTTCCAGACAGATATCAATACATAGGTTTTAAGATTCTTACTAGTCACATATATTCTTGTGCGGTGAATAGGGGGTGTTGAGTCCAGTTCACTGAGCAAGGAGTAGGTCTTGTCTATTACATATTGGGTGTATGGAACGGTATCTGAGCGAATTTGAAACCCTTGTTTTATGCATCACCCCACCTCACCTTTCCCGTTAAGCAGCCATAGTGTGTTTTCTAAACGTGTGACTCTGTTCTGTTTTGTAATTCAGTTCAAGTGTAGCGGTTTTTACATTCCCTCTATAAGTGATAGTTAATGATAAGTGTCTTTTTCTGTGTGACTTATTTCACTTAGAATCGTCGTACCTAAATCCACTCATCTTGCTTCTACTAGCCTTATGATATTGATTTCATGTCTGAGTGATATTCCATTGTACATAAGGACCACAACTTCTTTATCCATTTTTCTCTTTCCTGGGATATTTAAGGTGCCATGAAGTGGAGGTTCTTGTCAACAGAGCAGCCCTAAACTTTGGGGTGCCTGTGTCTTGCTGATTTTTAGTTTTCCCAATTTATACGCCCATGAGTGGACGTGCCCTATACTCCCTAAGCTGTGTTTTTTCGATGTTTCAGGACACACCGTACACTTCTCCAGAGTGGCTGTTGGCAATTTACATCCCGCCCATCAGCGTAGCAAGGCTGCCATTTCTCCATGGCCTGTCCTGCATTTCTGGTTTTGACACTTTTTGCAGCATGACCCTTTTGACCGATGGGAAGCGAGACTTCTTTGTAGCGCTGATTAGCCTTTCCAGGTTGCTTGGTTGGCCAAAAAGGGCGTATGCGTTTTTTCCTGAATATATTCAGGAAAAAACGCATACGCCCTTTTTGGCCAAAGGCATCATTGTCGACGTTTTGCCGCTTTTCATGTGTATTAAACGCGATTTGAATATACCTCCTGAAATCTGTTTCCTGCAATTCTGCCTTGCTTTCAAATCCTCTTCGTTGCCTTCCCTCAATATATCTGTGGATGAGAGTTATCATTATAACTCTGCGGGTTTGTGAATTGCAGTGTCCCTGAGCTCCATTTTTCAACTTGCTGTTTTGGGAGCTGGCCGCAAAAGCGCGGGTTTGCCTCAGGCCCTATTCTGGTTCCTGGCATCAGGCTGAGCCTGTGGATAATTCTTCTTCCTGATGGGAAAATAGAGTGACCTGTGCCTGTCCCAACACCTAGATCTAGTCTCTCATTGGTTGCCCCTCTTCCCGTTCATCCTTAGGACAAATTGCAACCTTCTAGGGAACAGGAGCTTAAAGGTGCTGATTCTCCAAGTAGGGAGATTGCTAGAAAAGTAGCTGGAAAGGCGAACCCGAGCACAAGGAGTTGAGAAATGATGTGCGTATTAGAAACCTTTCAAAATCACACGGTGTACCATCTTCTGGGTTTCTCATGCATGTTTTCGATGTAGGAAGATGCCCTTGAACCTGGAGATTTGGGACCCATGGGATGGTTACCAGGCAGTATTACTTTAAAGGGTCTGCGTTTGCTCACCCAACCTCACCCAAACTTTCAGCCCCAAGAGTGTCCACCCTTATGTCTCATCCAGCTGTGGGTCTAGATATGGTCAATCCAGGTTGCATCACAGCCTCTGAACGAATTTTGTAAGAATTTCTCTCTCTTTCACTGTCTTTGTTTTACGGGTTTTTAAAAGTAATTTATTTTTATAATGGGGTTTAGCTGCTTTTCACGGCTGTGTTTATGCGGCTTTACACCCACTTGACTCACTTCCAGACAGATATCAATACATAGGTTTTAAGATTCTTACTAGTCACATATATTCTTGTGCGGTGAATAGGGGGTGTTGAGTCCAGTTCACTGAGCAAGGAGTAGGTCTTGTCTTTACATACTGGGTGTATGGAACGGTATCTGAGCGAATTTGAAACCCTTGTTTTATGCATCACCCCACCTCACCTTTCCCGTTAAGCAGCCATAGTGTGTTTTCTAAACGTGTGACTGTTCTGTTTTGTAATTCAGTTCAAGTGTAGCGGTTTTTACATTCCCTCTATAAGTGATAGCTTATGATAAGTGTCTTTTTCTGTGTGACTTATTTCACTTAGAATCGTCGTAACTAAATCCACTCATCTTGCTTCTACTAGCCTTATGACATTGATTTCATGTCTGAGTGATATTCCATTGTACATAAGGACCACAACTTCTTTATCCATTTTTCTCTTTCCTGGGATATTTAAGGTGTCGTGAAGTGGAGGTTCTTGTCAACAGAGCAGCCCTAAACTTTGGGGTGCTTGTGTCCTGCTGATTTTTAGTTTTCCCAATTTATACGCCCATGAGTGGACGTGCCCTATGCTCCCTAAGCTGTGTTTTTTCGATGTTTCAGGACACACCGTACACTTCTCCAGAGTGGCTGTTGGCAATTTACATCCTGCCCATCAGCGTAGCAAGGCTGCCATTTCTCCATGGCCTGTCCTGCATTTCTGGTTTTGACACTTTTTGCAGCATGACCCTTTTGACCGATGGGAAGCGAGACTTCTTTGTAGCGCTGATTTGCCTTTCCAGGTTGCTTGGTTGGCCAAACAGGGCGTATGCGTTTTTTCCTGAATATATTCAGGAAAAAACGCATACGCCCTGTTTGGCCAAGGGCATCATTGTTGACGTTTTGCCGTTTTTCATGTGCTTTAAAGGCGATTCGAATCTACCTCCTGAAATCTGTTTCCTGCAATTCTGCCTTGCTTTCAAATCCTCTTCGTTGCCTTCCCTCAATATATCTGTGGATGAGAGTTAACATTTATAACTCTGCGGGTTTCTGAATTGCAGTGTCCCTGAGCTCCATTTTTCAACTCGCTTTTTTAGGAGCTGGCCGCAAAAGCGCGGGATTGCCTCAGGCCCTATTCTGCTTCTGGGCGGCAGGCTGAGCCTGTGGTTAATTCTTCTTCCTGATGGGAAAATAGAGTGACCTGTGCCTGTCCCAACACCTAGATCTAGTCTCTCATTGGTTGCCCCTCTTCCCGTTCATCCTCAGGACAAATTGCACCCTGTAGGGAACAGGAGCTTAAAGGTGCTGATTCTCCAATTAGGGAGATTGCTAGTAAAGTAGCTGGAAAGGCGAACCCGAGCACAAGGAGATGAGAAATGAGGTGCGTATTAGAAACCTTTCAAAATCACACGGTGTACCATCTTCTGGGTTTCTCATGCATGTTTTCAATGTAGGAAGATGCCCTTGAACCTGGAGATTTGGGACCCATGGGATGGGTACCACGCAGTATTACTTTAAAGGGTCTGCGTTTGCTCACCCAACCTCACCCAAACTTTCAGCCCCAAGAGTGTCCACCCTTATGTATCATCCAGCTGTGGGTCTAGATATGGTCAATCCAGGTTGCATCACAGCCTCTGAACGAATTTTGTAAGAATTTCTCTCTCTTTCACTGTCTTTGTTTTACGGGTTTTTAAAAGTAGTTTATTTTTATAATGGGGTTTAGCTGCTTTTCACGGCTGTGTTTATGCGGCTTTACACCCACTTGACTCACTTCCAGACAGATATCAATACATAGGTTTTAAGATTCTTACTAGTCACATATATTCTTGTGCGGTGAATAGGGGGTGTTGAGTCCATTTCACTGAGCAAGGAGTAGGTCTTGTCTATTACATATTGGGTGTATGGAACGGTATCTGAGCGAATTTGAAACCCTTGTTTTATGCATCACCCCACCTCACCTTTCCCGTTAAGCAGCCATAGTGTGTTTTCTAAACGTGTGACTCTGTTCTGTTTTGTAATTCAGTTCAAGTGTAGCGGTTTTTACATTCCCTCTATAAGTGATAGCTTATGATAAGTGTCTTTTTCTGTGTGACTTATTTCACTTAGAATCGTCGTACCTAAATCCACTCATCTTGCTTCTACTAGCCTTATGACATTGATTTCATGTCTGAGTGATATTCCATTGTACATAAGGACCACAACTTCTTTATCCATTTTTCTCTTTCCTGGGATATTTAAGGTGTCGTGAAGTGGAGGTTCTTGTCAACAGAGCAGCCCTAAACTTTGGGTTGCCTGTGTCTTGCTGATTTTTAGTTTTCCCAATTTATATGCCCATGAGTGGACGTGCCCTATGCTCCCTAAGCTGTGTTTTTTCGATGTTTCAGGACACACCGTACACTTCTTCAGAGTGGCCGTTGGCAATTTACATCCCGCCCATCAGCGTAGCAAGGCTGCCATTTCTCCATGGCCTGTCCTGCATTTCTGGTTTTGACACTTTTTGCAGCATGACCCTTTTGACCGATGGGAAGCGATACTTTTTTGTAGCGCTGATTTGCCTTTCCAGGTTGCTTGGTTGGCCAAAAAGGGCGTATGCGTTTTTTCCTGAATATATTCAGGAAAAAACGCATACGCCCTTTTTGGCCAAGGGCATCATTGTCGACGTTTTGCCGCTTTTCATGTGCTTTAAAGGCGATTCGAATCTACCTCCTGAAATCTGTTTCCTGCAATTCTGCCTTGCATTCAAATCCTCTTCGTTGCCTTCCCTCAATATATCTGTGGATGAGAGTTATCATTTATAACTCTGCGGGTTTGTGAATTGCAGTGTCCCTGAGCTCCATTTTTCAACTCGCTTTTTTGGGAGCTGGCCGCAAAAGCGCGGGATTGCCTCAGGCCCTATTCTGCTTCTGGGCGGCAGGCTGAGCCTGAGGTTAATTCTTCTTCCTGATGGGAAAATAGAGTGACCTGTGCCTGTCCCAACACCTAGATCTAGTCTCTCATTGGTTGCCCCTCTTCCCGTTCATCCTCAGGACAAATTGCAACCTGTAGGGAACAGGAGCTTAAAGGTGCTGATTCTCGAAGTAGGGACATTGCTAGTAAAGTAGCTGGAAAGGCGAACCCGAGCACAAGGAGATGAGAAATGAGGTGCATATTAGAAACCTTTCAAAATCACACGGTGTACCATCTTCTGGGTTTCTCATGCATGTTTTCGATGTAGGAAGATGCCCTTGAACCTGGAGATTTGGGACCCATGGGATGGGTACCACGCAGTATTACTTTAAAGGGTCTGCGTTTGCTCACCCAACCTCACCCAACCTTTCAGCCCCAAGAGTGTCCACCCTTATGTCTCATCCAGCTGTGGGTCTAGATATGGTCAATCCTGGTTGCATCACAGCCTCTGAACGAATTTTGTAAGAATTTCTCTCTCTTTCACTGTCTTTGTTTTACGGGTTTTTAAAAGTAATTTATTTTTATAATGGGGTTTAGCTGCTTTTCACGGCTGTGTTTATGCGGCTTTACACCCACTTGACTCACTTCCAGCCAGATATCAATACATAGGTTTTAAGATTCTTACTAGTCACATATATTCTTGTGCGGTGAATAGGGGGTGTTGAGTCCAGTTCACTGAGCAAGGAGTAGGTCTTGTCTATTACATATTGGGTATATGGAACGGTATCTGAGCGAATTTGAAACCCTTGTTTTATGCATCACCCCACCTCACCTTTCCCGTTAAGCAGCCATAGTGTGTTTTCTAAACGTGTGACTCTGTTCTGTTTTGTAATTCAGTTCAAGTGTAGCGGTTTTTACATCCCCTCTATAAGTGATAGCTTATGATAAGTGTCTTTTTCTGTGTGACTTATTTCACTTAGAATCGTCGTACCTAAATCCACTCATCTTGCTTCTACTAGCCTTATGACATTGATTTCATGTCTGAGTGATATTCCATTGTACATAAGGACCACAACTTCTTTATCCATTTTTCTCTTTCCTGGGATATTTAAGGTGCCATGAAGTGGAGGTTCTTGTCAACAGAGCAGCCCTAAACTTTGGGGTGCCTGTGTCTTGCTGATTTTTAGTTTTCCCAATTTATACGCCCATGAGTGGATGTGCCCTATGCTCCCTAAGCTGTGTTTTTTCGATGTTTCAGGACACACTGTACACTTCCTCAGAGTGGCTGTTGGCAATTTACATCCCGCCCATCAGCGTAGCAAGGCTGCCATTTCTCCATGGCTTGTCCTGCATTTCTGGTTTTGACACTTTTTGCAGCATGGCCCTTTTGACCGATGGGAAGCGAGACTTCTTTGTAGCGCTGATTAGCCTTTCCAGGTTGCTTGGTTGGCCAAACAGGGCGTATGCGTTTTTTCCTGAATATATTCAGGAAAAAAACGCATACGCGCTGTTTGGCCAAGCGCATCATTGTCGACGTTTTGCCGCTTTTCATGTGCTTTAAATGCGATTCAAATCTACCTCCTGAAATCTGTTTCCTGCAATTCTACCTTGCTTTCAAATCCTCTTCGTTGCCTTCCCTCAATATATCTGTGGATGAGAGTTATCATTTATAACTCTGCGGGTTTGTGAATTGCAGTGTCCCTGAGCTCCATTTTTCAACTCGCTTTTTTGGGAGCTGGCCGCAAAAGCGCGGGATTGCCTCAGGCCCTATTCTGCTTCTGGGCGGCAGGCTGAGCCTGTGGTTAATTCTTCTTCCTGATGGGAAAATAGAGTGACCTGTGCCTGTCCCAACACCTAGATCTAGTCTCTCATTGGTTGCCCCTCTTCCCGTTCATCCTCAGGACAAATTGCAACCTGTAGGGAAGAGGAGCTTAAAGGTGCTGATTCTCCAAGTAGGGAGATTGCTAGTAAAGTAGCTGGAAAGGCGAACCCGAGCACAAGGAGATGAGAAATGAGGTGCGTATTAGAAACCTTTCAAAATCACACGGTGTACCATCTTCTGGGTTACTCATGCATGTTTTCAATGTAGGAAGATGCCCTTGAACCTGGAGATTTGGGACCCATGGGATGGGTACCACGCAGTATTACTTTAAAGGGTCTGCGTTTGCTCACCCAACCTCACCCAACCTTTCAACCCCAAGAGTGTCCACCCTTATGTCTCATCCAGCTGTGGGTCTAGATATGGTCAATCCAGGTTGCATCACAGCCTCTGAACGAATTTTGTAAGAATTTCTCTCTCTTTCACTGTCTTTGTTTTACGGGTTTTTAAAAGTAGTTTATTTTTATAATGGGGTTAACTGCTTTTCACGGCTGTGTTTATGCGGCTTTACACCCACTTGACTCACTTCCAGACAGATATCAATACATAGGTTTTAAGATTCTTACTAGTCACATATATTCTTGTGCGGTGAATAGGGGGTGTTGAGTCCAGTTCACTGAGCAAGGAGTAGGTCTTGTCTATTACATATTGGGTGTATGGAACGGTATCTGAGCGAATTTGAAACCCTTGTTTTATGCATCACCCCACCTCACCTTTCCCGTTAAGCAGCCATAGTGTGTTTTCTAAACGTGTGACTCTGTTCTGTTTTGTAATTCAGTTCAAGTGTAGCGGTTTTTACATTCCCTCTATAAGTGATAGCTTATGATAAGTGTCTATTTCTGTGTGACTTATTTCACTTAGAATTTTCGTACCTAAATCCACTCATCTTGCTTCTACTAGCCTTATGACATTGATTTCATGTCTGAGTGATATTCCATTGTACATAAGGACCACAACTTCTTTATCCATTTTTCTCTTTCCTGGGATATTTAAGGTGTCGTGAAGTGGAGGTTCTTGTCAACAGAGCAGCCCTAAACTTTGGGGTGCCTGTGTCTTGCTGATTTTTAGTTTTCCCAATTTATACGCCCATGAGTGGACGTGCCCTATGCTCCCTAAGCTGTGTTTTTTCGATGTTTCAGGACACACCGTACACTTCTCCAGAGTGGCTGTTGGCAATTTACATCCCGCCCATCAGCGTAGCAAGGCTGCCATTTCTCCATGGCCTGTCCTGCATTTCTGGTTTTGACACTTTTTGCAGCATGACCCTTTTGACCGATGGGAAGCGATACTTTTTTGTAGCGCTGATTTGCCTTTCCAGGTTGCTTGGTTGGCCAAAAAGGGCGTATGCGTTTTTTCCTGAATATATTCAGGAAAAAACGCATACGCCCTTTTTGGCCAAGGGCATCATTGTCGACGTTTTGCCGCTTTTCATGTGCTTTAAAGGTGATTCGAATCTACCTCCTGAAATCTGTTTCCTGCAATTCTGCCTTGCATTCAAATCCTCTTCGTTGCCTTCCCTCAATATATCTGTGGATGAGAGTTATCATTTATAACTCTGCGGGTTTGTGAATTGCAGTGTCCCTGAGCTCCATTTTTCAACTCGCTTTTTTGGGAGCTGGCCGCAAAAGCGCGGGATTGCCTCAGGCCCTATTCTGCTTCTGGGCGGCAGGCTGAGCCTGTGGTTAATTCTTCTTCCTGATGGGAAAATAGAGTGACCTGTGCCTGTCCCAACACCTAGATCTAGTCTCTCATTGGTTGCCCCTCTTCCCGTTCATCCTCAGGACAAATTGCAACCTGTAGGGAACAGGAGCTTAAAGGTGCTGATTCTCCAAGTAGGGACATTGCTAGTAAAGTAGCTGGAAAGGCGAACCCGAGCACAAGGAGATGAGAAATGAGGTGCATATTAGAAACCTTTCAAAATCACACGGTGTACCATCTTCTGGGTTTCTCATGCATGTTTTCGATGTAGGAAGATGCCCTTGAACCTGGAGATTTGGGACCCATGGGATGGGAACCACGCAGTATTACTTTAAAGGGTCTGCGTTTGCTCACCCAACCTCACCCAAACTTTCAGCCCCAAGAGTGTCCACCCTTATGTCTCATCCAGCTGTGGGTCTAGATATGGTCAATCCAGTTTGCATCACAGCCTCTGAACGAATTTTGTAAGAATTTCTCTCTCTTTCACTGTCTTTGTTTTACGGGTTTTTAAAATTAATTTATTTTTATAATGGGGTTTAGCTGCTTTTCACGGCTGTGTTTATGCGGCTTTACACCCACTTGACTCACTTCCAGACAGATATCAATACATAGGTTTTAAGATTCTTACTAATCACATATATTCTTGTGCGGTGAATAGGGGGTGTTGAGTCCAGTTCACTGAGCAAGGAGTAGGTCTTTTCTATTACATATTGGGTATATGGAACGGTATCTGAGCGAATTTGAAACCCTTGTTTTATGCATCACCCGACCTCACCTTTCCCGTTAAGCAGCCATAGTGTGTTTTCTAAACGTGTGACTCTGTTCTGTTTTGTAATTCAGTTCAAGTGTAGCGGTTTTTACATCCCCTCTATAAGTGATAGCTTATGATAAGTGTCTTTTTCTGTGTGACTTATTTCACTTAGAATCGTCGTACCTAAATCCACTCATCTTGCTTCTACTAGCCTTATGACATTGATTTCATGTCTGAGTGATATTCCATTGTACATAAGGACCACAACTTCTTTATCCATTTTTCTCTTTCCTGGGATATTTAAGGTGCCATGAAGTGGAGGTTCTTGTCAACAGAGCAGCCCTAAACTTTGGGGTGCCTGTGTCTTGCTGATTTTTAATTTTCCCAATTTATACGCCCATGAGTGGATGTGCCCTATGCTCCCTAAGCTGTGTTTTTTCGATGTTTCAGGACACACTGTACACTTCCTCAGTGTGGCTGTTGGCAATTTACATCCCGCCCATCAGCGTAGCAAGGCTGCCATTTCTCCATGGCTTGTCCTGCATTTCTGGTTTTGACACTTTTTGCAGCATGGCCCTTTTGACCGATGGGAAGCGAGACTTCTTTGTAGCGCTGATTAGCCTTTCCAGGTTGCTTGGTTGGCCAAACAGGGCGTATGCGTTTTTTCCTGAATATATTCAGGAAAAAACGCATACGCCCTGTTTGGCCAAGGGCATCATTGTCGACGTTTTGCCGCTTTTCATGTGCTTTAAATGCGATTCAAATCTACCTCCTGAAATCTGTTCCCTGCAATTCTACCTTGCTTTCAAATCCTCTTCGTTGCCTTCCCTCAATATATCTGTGGATGAGAGTTATCATTTATAACTCTGCGGGTTTGTGAATTGCAGTGTCCCTGAGCTCCATTTATCAACTCGCTTTTTTGGGAGCTGGCCGCAAAAGCGCGGGATTGCCTCAGGCCCTATTCTGCTTCTGGGCGGCAGGCTGAGCCTGTGGTTAATTCTTCTTCCTGATGGGAAAATAGAGTGACCTGTGCCTGTCCCAACACCTAGATCTAGTCTCTCATTGGTTGCCCCTCTTCCCGTTCATCCTCAGGACAAATTGCAACCTGTAGGGAAGAGGAGCTTAAAGGTGCTGATTCTCCAAGTAGGGAGATTGCTAGTAAAGTAGCTGGAAAGGCGAAACCGAGCACAAGGAGATGAGAAATGAGGTGCGTATTAGAAACCTTTCAAAATCACACGGTGTACCATCTTCTGGGTTACTCATGCATGTTTTCAATGTAGGAAGATGCCCTTGAACCTGGAGATTTGGGACCCATGGGATGGGTACCACGCAGTATTACTTTAAAGGGTCTGCGTTTGCTCACCCAACCTCACCCAACCTTTCAGCCCCAAGAGTGTCCACCCTTATGTCTCATCCAGCTGTGGGTCTAGATATGGTCAATCCAGGTTGCATCACAGCCTCTGAACGAATTTTGTAAGAATTTCTCTCTCTTTCACTGTCTTTGTTTTACGGGTTTTTAAAAGTAGTTTATTTTTATAATGGGGTTAACTGCTTTTCACGGCTGTGTTTATGCGGCTTTACACCCACTTGACTCACTTCCAGACAGATATCAATACATAGGTTTTAAGATTCTTACTAGTCACATATATTCTTGTGCGGTGAATAGGGGGTGTTGAGTCCAGTTCACTGAGCAAGGAGTAGGTCTTGTCTATTACATATTGGGTGTATGGAACGGTATCTGAGCGAATTTGAAACCCTTGTTTTATGCATCACCCCACCTCACCTTTCCCGTTAAGCAGCCATAGTGTGTTTTCTAAACGTGTGACTCTGTTCTGTTTTGTAATTCAGTTCAAGTGTAGCGGTTTTTACATTCCCTCTATAAGTGATAGCTTATGATAAGTGTCTTTTTCTGTGTGACTTATTTCACTTAGAATTGTCGTACCTAAATCCACTCATCTTGCTTCTACTAGCCTTATGACATTGATTTCATGTCTGAGTGATATTCCATTGTACATAAGGACCACAACTTCTTTATCCATTTTTCTCTTTCCTGGGATATTTAAGGTGTCGTGAAGTGGAGGTTCTTGTCAACAGAGCAGCCCTAAACTTTGGGGTGCCTGTGTCTTGCTGATTTTTAGTTTTCCCAATTTATACGCCCATGAGTGGACGTGCCCTATGCTCCCTAAGCTGTGTTTTTTCGATGTTTCAGGACACACCGTACACTTCTCCAGAGTGGCTGTTGGCAATTTACATCCCGCCCATCAGCGTAGCAAGGCTGCCATTTCTCCATGGCCTGTCCTGCATTTCTGGTTTTGACACTTTTTGCAGCATGACCCTTTTGACCGATGGGAAGCGATACTTTTTTGTAGCGCTGATTTGCCTTTCCAGGTTGCTTGGTTGGCCAAAAAGGGCGTATGCGTTTTTTCCTGAATATATTCAGGAAAAAACGCATACGCCCTTTTTGGCCAAGGGCATCATTGTCGACGTTTTGCCGCTTTTCATGTGCTTTAAAGGCGATTCGAATCTAGCTCCTGAAATCTGTTTCCTGCAATTCTGCCTTGCATTCAAATCCTCTTCGTTGCCTTCCCTCAATATATCTGTGGATGAGAGTTATCATTTATAACTCTGCGGGTTTGTGAATTGCAGTGTCCCTGAACTCCATTTTTCAACTCGCTTTTTTGGGAGCTGGCCGCAAAAGCGCGGGATTGCCTCAGGCCCTATTCTGCTTCTGGGCGGCAGGCTGAGCCTGTGGTTAATTCTTCTTCCTGATGGGAAAATAGAGTGACCTGTGCCTGTCCCAACACCTAGATGTAGTCTCTCATTGGTTGCCCCTCTTCCCGTTCATCCTCAGGACAAATTGCAACCTGTAGGGAACAGGAGCTTAAAGGTGCTGATTCTCCAAGTAGGGACATTGCTAGTAAAGTAGCTGGAAAGGCGAACCCGAGCACAAGGAGATGAGAAATGAGGTGCATATTAGAAACCTTTCAAAATCACACGGTGTACCATCTTCTGGGTTTCTCATGCATGTTTTCGATGTAGGAAGATGCCCTTGAACCTGGAGATTTGGGACCCATGGGATGGGTACCACGCAGTATTACTTTAAAGGGTCTGCGTTTGCTCACCCAACCTCACCCAAACTTTCAGCCCCAAGAGTGTCCACCCTTATGTCTCATCCAGCTGTGGGTCTAAATATGGTCAATCCAGGTTGCATCACAGCCTCTGAACGAATTTTGTAAGAATTTCTCTCTCTTTCACTGTCTTTGTTTTACGGGTTTTTAAAAGTAATTTATTTTTATAATGGGGTTTAGCTGCTTTTCACGGCTGTGTTTATGCGGCTTTACACCCACTTGACTCACTTCGAGACAGATATCAATACATAGGTTTTAAGATTCTTACTAGTCACATATATTCTTGTGCGGTGAATAGGGGGTGTTGAGTCCAGTTCACTGAGCAAGGACTAGGTCTTGTCTATTACATATTGGGTGTATGGAACGGTATCTGAGCGAATTAGAAACCCTTGTTTTATGCATCACCCCACCTCACCTTTCCCGTTAAGCAGCCATAGTGTGTTTTCTAAACGTGTGACTCTGTTCTGTTTTGTAATTCAGTTCAAGTGTAGCGGTTTTTACATTCCCTCTATAAGTGATAGCTTATGATAAGTGTCTTTTTCTGTGTGACTTATTTCACTTAGAATTGTCGTACCTAAATCCACTCATCTTGCTTCTACTAGCCTTATGACATTGATTTCATGTCTGAGTGATATTCCATTGTACATAAGGACCACAACTTCTTTATCCATTTTTCTCTTTCCTGGGATATTTAAGGTGTCGTGAAGTGGAGGTTCTTGTCAACAGAGCAGCCCTAAACTTTGGGTTGCCTGTGTCTTGCTGATTTTTAGTTTTCCCAATTTATACGCCCATGAGTGGACGTGCCCTATGCTCCCTAAGCTGTGTTTTTTCGATGTTTCAGGACACACCGTACACTTCTCCAGAGTGGCTGTTGGCAATTTACATCCCGCCCATCAGCGTAGCAAGGCTGCCATTTCTCCATGGCCTGTCCTGCATTTCTGGTTTTGACACTTTTTGCAGCATGACCCTTTTGACCGATGGGAAGCGATACTTTTTTGTAGCGCTGATTTGCCTTTCCAGGTTGCTTGGTTGGCCAAAAAGGGCGTATGCGTTTTTCCCTGAATATATTCAGGAAAAAACGCATACGCCCTTTTTGGCCAAGGGCATCATTGTCGACGTTTTGCCGCTTTTCATGTGCTTTAAAGGCGATTCGAATCTACCTCCTGAAATCTGTTTCCTGCAATTCTGCCTTGCATTCAAATCCTCTTCGTTGCCTTCCCTCAATATATCTGTGGATGAGAGTTATCATTTATAACTCTGCGGGTTTGTGAATTGCAGTGTCCCTGAGCTCCATTTTTCAACTCGCTTTTTTGGGAGCTGGCCGCAAAAGCGCGGGATTGCCTCAGGCCCTATTCTGCTTCTGGGCGGCAGGCTGAGCCTGTGGTTAATTCTTCTTCCTGATGGGAAAATAGAGTGACCTGTGCCTGTCCCAACACCTAGATCTAGTCTCTCATTGGTTGTCCCTCTTCCCGTTCATCCTCAGGACAAATTGCAACCTGTAGGGAACAGGAGCTTAAAGGTGCTGATTCTCCAAGTAGGGACATTGCTAGTAAAGTAGCTGGAAAGGCGAACCCGAGCACAAGGAGATGAGAAATGAGGTGCATATTAGAAACCTTTCAAAATCACACGGTGAACCATCTTCTGGGTTTCTCATGCATGTTTTCGATGTAGGAAGATGCCCTTGAACCTGGAGATTTGGGACCCATGGGATGGGTACCACGCAGTATTACTTTAAAGGGTCTGCGTTTGCTCACCCAACCTCACCCAAACTTTCAGCCCCAAGAGTGTCCACCCTTATGTCTCATCCAGCTGTGGGTCTAGATATGGTCAATCCAGTTTGCATCACAGCCTCTGAACGAATTTTGTAAGAATTTCTCTCTCTTTCACTGTCTTTGTTTTACGGGTTTTTAAAATTAATTTATTTTTATAATGGGGTTTAGCTGCTTTTCACGGCTGTGTTTATGCGGCTTTACACCCACTTGACTCACTTCCAGACAGATATCAATACATAGGTTTTAAGATTCTTACTAGTCACATATATTCTTGTGCGGTGAATAGGGGGTGTTGAGTCCAGTTCACTGAGCAAGGAGTTGGTCTTTTCTATTACATATTGGGTATATGGAACGGTATCTGAGCGAATTTGAAACCCTTGTTTTATGCATCACCCCACCTCACCTTTCCCGTTAAGCAGCCATAGTGTGTTTTCTAAACGTGTGACTCTGTTCTGTTTTGTAATTCAGTTCAAGTGTAGCGGTTTTTACATCCCCTCTATAAGTGATAGCTTATGATAAGTGTCTTTTTCTGTGTGACTTATTTCACTTAGAATCGTCGTACCTAAATCCACTCATCTTGCTTCTACTAGCCTTATGACATTGATTTCATGTCTGAGTGATATTCCATTGTACATAAGGACCACAACTTCTTTATCCATTTTTCTCTTTCCTGGGATATTTAAGGTGCCATGAAGTGGAGGTTCTTGTCAACAGAGCAGCCCTAAACTTTGGGGTGCCTGTGTCTTGCTGATTTTTAGTTTTCCCAATTTATACGCCCATGAGTGGACGTGCCCTATGCTCCCTAAGCTGTGTTTTTTCGATGTTTCAGGACACACCGTACACTTCTCCAGAGTGGCTGTTGGCAATTTACATCCCGCCCATCAGCGTAGCAAGGCTGCCATTTCTCCATGGCCTGTCCTGCATTTCTGGTTTTGACACTTTTTGCAGCATGGCCCTTTTGACCGATGGGAAGCGAGACTTCTTTGTAGCGCTGATTAGCCTTTCCAGGTTTCTTGGTTGGCCAAACAGGGCGTATGCGTTTTTTCCTGAATATATTCAGGAAAAAACGCATACGCCCTGTTTGGCCAAGGGCATCATTGTCGACGTTTTGCCGCTTTTCATGTGCTTTAAATGCGATTCAAATCTACCTCCTGAAATCTGTTCCCTGCAATTCTACCTTGCTTTCAAATCCTCTTCGTTGCCTTCCCTCAATATATCTGTGGATGAGAGTTATCATTTATAACTCTGCGGGTTTGTGAATTGCAGTGTCCCTGAGCTCCATTTTTCAACTCGCTTTTTTGGGAGCTGGCCGCAAAAGCGCGGGATTGCCTCAGGCCCTATTCTGCTTCTGGGCGGCAGGCTGAGCCTGTGGTTAATTCTTCTTCCTGATGGGAAAATAGAGTGACCTGTGCCTGTCCCAACACCTAGATCTAGTCTCTCATTGGTTGCCCCTCTTCCCGTTCATCCTCAGGACAAATTGCAACCTGTAGGGAACAGGAGCTTAAAGGTGCTGATTCTCCAAGTAGGGAGATTGCTAGTAAAGTAGCTGGAAAGGCGAACCCGAGCACAAGGAGATGAGAAATGAGGTGCGTATTAGAAACCTTTCAAAATCACACGGTGTACCATCTTCTGGGTTACTCATGCATGTTTTCAATGTAGGAAGATGCCCTTGAACCTGGAGATTTGGGACCCATGGGATGGGTACCACGCAGTATTACTTTAAAGGGTCTGCGTTTGCTCACCCAACCTCACCCAACCTTTCAGCCCCAAGAGTGTCCACCCTTATGTCTCATCCAGCTGTGGGTGTAGATATGGTCAATCCAGGTTGCATCACAGCCTCTGAACGAATTTTGTAAGAATTTCTCTCTCTTTCACTGTCTTTGTTTTACGGGTTTTTAAAAGTAGTTTATTTTTATAATGGGGTTAACTGCTTTTCACGGCTGTGTTTATGCGGCTTTACACCCACTTGACTCACTTCCAGACAGATATCAATACATAGGTTTTAAGATTCTTACTAGTCACATATATTCTTGTGCGGTGAATAGGGGGTGTTGAGTCCAGTTCACTGAGCAAGGAGTAGGTCTTGTCTATTACATATTGGGTGTATGGAACGGTATCTGAGCGAATTTGAAACCCTTGTTTTATGCATCACCCCACCTCACCTTTCCCGTTAAGCAGCCATAGTGTGTTTTCTAAACGTGTGACTCTGTTCTGTTTTGTAATTCAGTTCAAGTGTAGCGGTTTTTACATTCCCTCTATAAGTGATAGCTTATGATAAGTGTCTTTTTCTGTGTGACTTATTTCACTTAGAATTGTCGTACCTAAATCCACTCATCTTGCTTCTACTAGCCTTATGACATTGATTTCATGTCTGAGTGATATTCCATTGTACATAAGGACCACAACTTCTTTATCCATTTTTCTCTTTCCTGGGATATTTAAGGTGTCGTGAAGTGGAGGTTCTTGTCAACAGAGCAGCCCTAAACTTTGGGGTGCCTGTGTCTTGCTGATTTTTAGTTTTCCCAATTTATACGCCCATGAGTGGACGTGCCCTATGCTCCCTAAGCTGTGTTTTTTCGATGTTTCAGGACACACCGTACACTTCTCCAGAGTGGCTGTTTTCAATTTACATCCCGCCCATCAGCGTAGCAAGGCTGCCATTTCTCCATGGCCTGTCCTGCATTTCTGGTTTTGACACTTTTTGCAGCATGACCCTTTTGACCGATGGGAAGCGATACTTTTTTGTAGCACTGATTTGCCTTTCCAGGTTGCTTGGTTGGCCAAAAAGGGCGTATGCGTTTTTTCCTGAATATATTCAGGAAAAAACGCATACGCCCTTTTTGGCCAAGGGCATCATTGTCGACGTTTTGCCGCTTTTCATGTGCTTTAAAGGCGATTCGAATCTACCTCCTGAAATCTGTTTCCTGCAATTCTGCCTTGCATTCAAATCCTCTTCGTTGCCTTCCCTCAATATATCTTTGGATGAGAGTTATCATTTATAACTCTGCGGGTTTGTGAATTGCAGTGTCCCTGAGCTCCATTTTTCAACTCGCTTTTTTGGGAGCTGGCCGCAAAAGCGCGGGATTGCCTCAGGCCCTATTCTGCTTCTGGGCGGCAGGCTGAGCCTGTGGTTAATTCTTCTTCCTGATGGGAAAATAGAGTGACCTGTGCCTGTCCCAACACCTAGATCTAGTCTCTCATTGGTTGCCCCTCTTCCCGTTCATCCTCAGGACAAATTGCAACCTGTAGGGAACAGGAGCTTAAAGGTGCTGATTCTCCAAGTAGGGACATTGCTAGTAAAGTAGCTGGAAAGGCGAACCCGAGCACAAGGAGATGAGAAATGAGGTGCATATTAGAAACCTTTCAAAATCACACGGTGTACCATCTTCTGGGTTTCTCATGCATGTTTTCGATGTAGGAAGATGCCCTTGAACCTGGAGATTTGGGACCCATGGGATGGGTACCACGCAGTATTACTTTAAAGGGTCTGCGTTTGCTCACCCAACCTCACCCAACCTTTCAGCCCCAAGAGTGTCCACCCTTATGTCTCATCCAGCTGTGGGTCTAGATATGGTCAATCCAGGTTGCATCACAGCCTCTGAACGAATTTTGTAAGAATTTCTCTCTCTTTCACTGTCTTTGTTTTACGGGTTTTTAAAAGTAGTTTATTTTTATAATGGGGTTAACTGCTTTTCACGGCTGTGTTTATGCGGCTTTACACCCACTTGACTCACTTCCAGACAGATATCAATACATAGGTTTTAAGATTCTTACTAGTCACATATATTCTTGTGCGGTGAATAGGGGGTGTTGAGTCCAGTTCACTGAGCAAGGAGTAGGTCTTGTCTATTACATATTGGGTGTATGGAACGGTATCTGAGCGAATTTGAAACCCTTGTTTTATGCATCACCCCACCTCACCTTTCCCGTTAAGCAGCCATAGTGTGTTTTCTAAACGTGTGACTCTGTTCTGTTTTGTAATTCAGTTCAAGTGTAGCGCTTTTTACATTCCCTCTATAAGTGATAGCTTATGATAAGTGTCTTTTTCTGTGTGACTTATTTCACTTAGAATTGTCGTACCTAAATCCACTCATCTTGCTTCTACTAGCCTTATGACATTGATTTCATGTCTGAGTGATATTCCATTGTACATAAGGACCACAACTTCTTTATCCATTTTTCTCTTTCCTGGGATATTTAAGGTGTCGTGAAGTGGAGGTTCTTGTCAACAGAGCAGCCCTAAACTTTGGGGTGCCTGTGTCTTGCTGATTTTTAGTTTTCCCAATTTATACGCCCATGAGTGGACGTGCCCTATGCTCCCTAAGCTGTGTTTTTTCGATGTTTCAGGACACACCGTACACTTCTCCAGAGTGGCTGTTTTCAATTTACATCCCGCCCATCAGCGTAGCAAGGCTGCCATTTCTCCATGGCCTGTCCTGCATTTCTGGTTTTGACACTTTTTGCAGCATGACCCTTTTGACCGATGGGAAGCGATACTTTTTTGTAGCGCTGATTTGCCTTTCCAGGTTGCTTGGTTGGCCAAAAAGGGCGTATGCGTTTTTTCCTGAATATATTCAGGAAAAAACGCATACGCCCTTTTTGGCCAAGGGCATCATTGTCGACGTTTTGCCGCTTTTCATGTGCTTTAAAGGCGATTCGAATCTAGCTCCTGAAATCTGTTTCCTGCAATTCTGCCTTGCATTCAAATCCTCTTCGTTGCCTTCCCTCAATATATCTGTGGATGAGAGTTATCATTTATAACTCTGCGGGTTTGTGAATTGCAGTGTCCCTGAGCTCCATTTTTCAACTCGCTTTTTTGGGAGCTGGCCGCAAAAGCGCGGGATTGCCTCAGGCCCTATTCTGCTTCTGGGCGGCAGGCTGAGCCTGTGGTTAATTCTTCTTCCTGATGGGAAAATAGAGTGACCTGTGCCTGTCCCAACACCTAGATATAGTCTCTCATTGGTTGCCCCTCTTCCCGTTCATCCTCAGGACAAATTGCAACCTGTAGGGAGCAGGAGCTTAAAGGTGCTGATTCTCCAAGTAGGGACATTGCTAGTAAAGTAGCTGGAAAGGCGAACCCGAGCACAAGGAGATGAGAAATGAGGTGCATATTAGAAACCTTTCAAAATCACACGGTGTACCATCTTCTGGGTTTCTCATGCATGTTTTCGATGTAGGAAGATGCCCTTGAACCTGGAGATTTGGGACCCATGGGATGGGTACCACGCAGTATTACTTTAAAGGGTCTGCGTTTGCTCACCCAACCTCACCCAAACTTTCAGCCCCAAGAGTGTCCACCCTTATGTCTCATCCAGCTGTGGGTCTAAATATGGTCAATCCAGGTTGCATCACAGCCTCTGAACGAATTTTGTAAGAATTTCTCTCTCTTTCACTGTCTTTGTTTTACGGGTTTTTAAAAGTAATTTATTTTTATAATGGGGTTTAGCTGCTTTTCACGGCTGTGTTTATGCGGCTTTACACCCACTTGACTCACTTCGAGACAGATATCAATACATAGGTTTTAAGATTCTTACTAGTCACATATATTCTTGTGCGGTGAATAGGGGGTGTTGAGTCCAGTTCACTGAGCAAGGACTAGGTCTTGTCTATTACATATTGGGTGTATGGAACGGTATCTGAGCGAATTTGAAACCCTTGTTTTATGCATCACCCCACCTCACCTTTCCCGTTAAGCAGCCATAGTGTGTTTTCTAAACGTGTGACTCTGTTCTGTTTTGTAATTCAGTTCAAGTGTAGCGGTTTTTACATTCCCTCTATAAGTGATAGCTTATGATAAGTGTCTTTTTCTGTGTGACTTATTTCACTTAGAATTGTCGTATCTAAATCCACTCATCTTGCTTCTACTAGCCTTATGACATTGATTTCATGTCTGAGTGATATTCCATTGTACATAAGGACCACAACTTCTTTATCCATTTTTCTCTTTCCTGGGATATTTAAGGTGTCGTGAAGTGGAGGTTCTTGTCAACAGAGCAGCCCTAAACTTTGGGGTGCCTGTGTCTTGCTGATTTTTAGTTTTCCCAATTTATACGCCCATGAGTGGACGTGCCCTATGCTCCCTAAGCTGTGTTTTTTCGATGTTTCAGGACACACCGTACACTTCTCCAGAGTGGCTGTTGGCAATTTACATCCCGCCCATCAGCGTAGCAAGGCTGCCATTTCTCCATGGCCTGTCCTGCATTTCTGGTTTTGACACTTTTTGCAGCATGACCCTTTTGACCGATGGGAAGCGATACTTTTTTGTAGCGCTGATTTGCCTTTCCAGGTTGCTTGGTTGGCCAAAAAGGGCGTATGCGTTTTTTCCTGAATATATTCAGGAAAAAACGCATACGCCCTTTTTGGCCAAGGGCATCATTGTCGACGTTTTGCCGCTTTTCATGTGCTTTAAAGGCGATTCGAATCTACCTCCTGAAATCTGTTCCCTGCAATTCTACCTTGCTTTCAAATCCTCTTCGTTGCCTTCCCTCAATATATCTGTGGATGAGAGTTATCATTTATAACTCTGCGGGTTTGTGAATTGCAGTGTCCCTGAGCTCCATTTTTCAACTTGCTTTTTTGGGAGCTGGCCGCAAAAGCGCGGGATTGCCTCAGGCCCTATTCTGCTTCTGGGCGGCAGGCTGAGCCTGTGGTTAATTCTTCTTCCTGATGGGAAAATAGAGTGACCTGTGCCTGTCCCAACACCTAGATCTAGTCTCTCATTGGTTGCCCCTCTTCCCGTTCATCCTCAGGACAAATTGCAACCTGTAGGGAAGAGGAGCTTAAAGGTGCTGATTCTCCAAGTAGGGAGATTGCTAGTAAAGTAGCTGGAAAGGCGAACCCGAGCACAAGGAGATGAGAAATGAGGTGCGTATTAGAAACCTTTCAAAATCACACGGTGTACCATCTTCTGGGTTACTCATGCATGTTTTCAATGTAGGAAGATGCCCTTGAACCTGGAGATTTGGGACCCATGGGATGGGTACCACGCAGTATTACTTTAAAGGGTCTGCGTTTGCTCACCCAACCTCACCCAACCTTTCAGCCCCAAGAGTGTCCACCCTTATGTCTCATCCAGCTGTGGGTCTAGATATGGTCAATCCAGGTTGCATCACAGCCTCTGAACGAATTTTGTAAGAATTTCTCTCTCTTTCACTGTCTTTGTTTTACGGGTTTTTAAAAGTAGTTTATTTTTATAATGGGGTTAACTGCTTTTCACGGCTGTGTTTATGCGGCTTTACACCCACTTGACTCACTTCCAGACAGATATCAATACATAGGTTTTAAGATTCTTACTAGTCACATATATTCTTGTGCGGTGAATAGGGGGTGTTGAGTCCAGTTCACTGAGCAAGGAGTAGGTCTTGTCTATTACATATTGGGTGTATGGAACGGTATCTGAGCGAATTTGAAACCCTTGTTTTATGCATCACCCCACCTCACCTTTCCCGTTAAGCAGCCATAGTGTGTTTTCTAAACGTGTGACTCTGTTCTGTTTTGTAATTCAGTTCAAGTGTAGCGGTTTTTACATTCCCTCTATAAGTGATAGCTTATGATAAGTGTCTTTTTCTGTGTGACTTATTTCACTTAGAATTGTCGTACCTAAATCCACTCATCTTGCTTCTACTAGCCTTATGACATTGATTTCATGTCTGAGTGATATTCCATTGTACATAAGGACCACAACTTCTTTATCCATTTTTCTCTTTCCTGGGATATTTAAGGTGTCGTGAAGTGGAGGTTCTTGTCAACAGAGCAGCCCTAAACTTTGGGGTGCCTGTGTCTTGCTGATTTTTAATTTTCCCAATTTATACGCCCATGAGTGGACGTGCCCTATGCTCCCTAAGCTGTGTTTTTTCGATGTTTCAGGACACACCGTACACTTCTCCAGAGTGGCTGTTGGCAATTTACATCCCGCCCATCAGCGTAGCAAGGCTGCCATTTCTCCATGGCCTGTCCTGCATTTCTGGTTTTGACACTTTTTGCAGCATGACCCTTTTGACCGATGGGAAGCGATACTTTTTTGTAGCGCTGATTTGCCTTTCCAGGTTGCTTGGTTGGCCAAAAAGGGCGTATGCGTTTTTTCCTGAATATATTCAGGAAAAAACGCATACGCCCTTTTTGGCCAAGGGCATCATTGTCGACGTTTTGCCGCTTTTCATGTGCTTTAAAGGCGATTCGAATCTCCCTCCTGAAATCTGTTTCCTGCAATTCTGCCTTGCATTCAAATCCTCTTCGTTGCCTTCCCTCAATATATCTGTGGATGAGAGTTATCATTTATAACTCTGCGGGTTTGTGAATTGCAGTGTCCCTGAGCTCCATTTTTCAACTCGCTTTTTTGGGAGCTGGCCGCAAAAGCGCGGGATTGCCTCAGGCCCTATTCTGCTTCTGGGCGGCAGGCTGAGCCTGTGGTTAATTCTTCTTCCTGATGGGAAAATAGAGTGAACTGTGCCTGTCCCAACACCTAGATCTAGTCTCTCATTGGTTGCCCCTCTTCCCGTTCATCCTCAGGACAAATTGCAACCTGTAGGGAACAGGAGCTTAAAGGTGCTGATTCTCCAAGTAGGGACATTGCTAGTAAATTAGCTGGAAAGGCGAACCCGAGCACAAGGAGATGAGAAATGAGGTGCATATTAGAAACCTTTCAAAATCACACGGTGTACCATCTTCTGGGTTTCTCATGCATGTTTTCGATGTAGGAAGATGCCCTTGAACCTGGAGATTTGGGACCCATGGGATGGGTACCACGCAGTATTACTTTAAAGGGTCTGCGTTTGTTCACCCAACCTCACCCAAACTTTCAGCCCCAAGAGTGTCCACCCTTATGTCTCATCCAGCTGTGGGTCTAGGTATGGTCAATCCAGGTTGCATCACAGCCTCTGAACGAATTTTGTAAGAATTTCTCTCTCTTTCACTGTCTTTGTTTTACGGGTTTTTAAAAGTAATTTATTTTTATAATGGGGTTTAGCTGCTTTTCACGGCTGTGTTTATGCGGCTTTACACCCACTTGACTCACTTCCAGACAGATATCAATACATAGGTTTTAAGATTCTTACTAGTCACATATATTCTTGTGCGGTGAATAGGGGGTGTTGAGTCCAGTTCACTGAGCAAGGAGTAGGTCTTGTCTATTACATATTGGGTATATGGAACGGTATCTGAGCGAATTTGAAACCCTTGTTTTATGCATCACCCCACCTCACCTTTCCCGTTAAGCAGCCATAGTGTGTTTTCTAAACGTGTGACTCTGTTCTGTTTTGTAATTCAGTTCAAGTGTAGCGGTTTTTACATCCCCTCTATAAGTGATAGCTTATGATAAGTGTCTTTTTCTGTGTGACTTATTTCACTTAGAATCGTCGTACCTAAATCCACTCATCTTGCTTCTACTAGCCTTATGACATTGATTTCATGTCTGAGTGATATTCCATTGTACATAAGGACCACAACTTCTTTATCCATTTTTCTCTTTCCTGGGATATTTAAGGTGCCATGAAGTGGAGGTTCTTGTCAACAGAGCAGCCCTAAACTTTGGGGTGCCTGTGTCTTGCTGATTTTTAGTTTTCCCAATTTATACGCCCATGAGTGGATGTGCCCTATGCTCCCTAAGCTGTGTTTTTTCGATGTTTCAGGACACACTGTACACTTCCTCAGTGTGGCTGTTGGCAATTTACATCCCGCCCATCAGCGTAGCAAGGCTGCCATTTCTCCATGTCTTGTCCTGCATTTCTGGTTTTGACACTTTTTGCAGCATGGCCCTTTTGACCGATGGGAAGCGAGACTTCTTTGTAGCGCTGATTAGCCTTTCCAGGTTGCTTGGTTGGCCAAACAGGGCGTATGCGTTTTTTCCTGAATATATTCAGGAAAAAACGCATACGCCCTTTTTGGCCAAGGGCATCATTGTCGACGTTTTGCCGCTTTTCATGTGCTTTAAAGGCGATTCGAATCTACCTCCTGAAATCTGTTTCCTGCAATTCTGCCTTGCATTCAAATCCTCTTCGTTGCCTTCCCTCAATATATCTGTGGATGAGAGTTATCATTTATAACTCTGCGGGTTTGTGAATTGCAGTGTCCCTGAGCTCCATTTTTCAACTCGCTTTTTTGGGAGCTGGCCGCAAAAGCGCGGGATTGCCTCAGGCCCTATTCTGCTTCTGGGCGGCAGGCTGAGCCTGTGGTTAATTCTTCTTCCTGATGGGAAAATAGAGTGACCTGTGCCTGTCCCAACACCTAGATCTAGTCTCTCATTGGTTGCCCCTCTTCCCGTTCATCCTCAGGACAAATTGCAACCTGTAGGGAACAGGAGCTTAAAGGTGCTGATTCTCCAAGTAGGGACATTGCTAGTAAAGTAGCTGGAAAGGCGAACCCGAGCACAAGGAGATGAGAAATGAGGTGCATATTAGAAACCTTTCAAAATCACACGGTGAACCATCTTCTGGGTTTCTCATGCATGTTTTCGATGTAGGAAGATGCCCTTGAACCTGGAGATTTGGGACCCATGGGATGGGTACCACGCAGTATTACTTTAAAGGGTCTGCGTTTGCTCACCCAACCTCACCCAAACTTTCAGCCCCAAGAGTGTCCACCCTTATGTCTCATCCAGCTGTGGGTCTAGATATGGTCAATCCAGTTTGCATCACAGCCTCTGAACGAATTTTGTAAGAATTTCTCTCTCTTTCACTGTCTTTGTTTTACGGGTTTTTAAAATTAATTTATTTTTATAATGGGGTTTAGCTGCTTTTCACGGCTGTGTTTATGCGGCTTTACACCCACTTGACTCACTTCCAGACAGATATCAATACATAGGTTTTAAGATTCTTACTAGTCACATATATTCTTGTGCGGTGAATAGGGGGTGTTGAGTCCAGTTCACTGAGCAAGGAGTAGGTCTTTTCTATTACATATTGGGTATATGGAACGGTATCTGAGCGAATTTGAAACCCTTGTTTTATGCATCACCCCACCTCACCTTTCCCGTTAAGCAGCCATAGTGTGTTTTCTAAACGTGTGACTCTGTTCTGTTTTGTAATTCAGTTCAAGTGTAGCGGTTTTTACATCCCCTCTATAAGTGATAGCTTATGATAAGTGTCTTTTTCTGTGTGACTTATTTCACTTAGAATCGTCGTACCTAAATCCACTCATCTTGCTTCTACTAGCCTTATGACATTGATTTCATGTCTGAGTGATATTCCATTGTACATAAGGACCACAACTTCTTTATCCATTTTTCTCTTTCCTGGGATATTTAAGGTGCCATGAAGTGGAGGTTCTTGTCAACAGAGCAGTCCTAAACTTTGGGGTGCCTGTGTCTTGCTGATTTTTAATTTTCCCAATTTATACGCCCATGAGTGGATGTGCCCTATGCTCCCTAAGCTGTGTTTTTTCGATGTTTCAGGACACACTGTACACTTCCTCAGTGTGGCTGTTGGCAATTTACATCCCGCCCATCAGCGTAGCAAGGCTGCCATTTCTCCATGGCTTGTCCTGCATTTCTGGTTTTGACACTTTTTGCAGCATGGCCCTTTTGACCGATGGGAAGCGAGACTTCTTTGTAGCGCTGATTAGCCTTTCCAGGTTGCTTGGTTGGCCAAACAGGGCGTATGCGTTTTTTCCTGAATATATTCAGGAAAAAACGCATACGCCCTGTTTGGCCAAGGGCATCATTGTCGACGTTTTGCCGCTTTTCATGTGCTTTAAATGCGATTCAAATCTACCTCCTGAAATCTGTTCCCTGCAATTCTACCTTGCTTTCAAATCCTCTTCGTTGCCTTCCCTCAATATATCTGTGGATGAGAGTTATCATTTATAACTCTGCGGGTTTGTGAATTGCAGTGTCCCTGAGCTCCATTTTTCAACTTGCTTTTTTGGGAGCTGGCCGCAAAAGCGCGGGATTGCCTCAGGCCCTATTCTGCTTCTGGGCGGCAGGCTGAGCCTGTGGTTAATTCTTCTTCCTGATGGGAAAATAGAGTGACCTGTGCCTGTCCCAACACCTAGATCTAGTCTCTCATTGGTTGCCCCTCTTCCCGTTCATCCTCAGGACAAATTGCAACCTGTAGGGAAGAGGAGCTTAAAGGTGCTGATTCTCCAAGTAGGGAGATTGCTAGTAAAGTAGCTGGAAAGGCGAACCCGAGCACAAGGAGATGAGAAATGAGGTGCGTATTAGAAACCTTTCAAAATCACACGGTGTACCATCTTCTGGGTTACTCATGCATGTTTTCAATGTAGGAAGATGCCCTTGAACCTGGAGATTTGGGACCCATGGGATGGGTACCACGCAGTATTACTTTAAAGGGTCTGCGTTTGCTCACCCAACCTCACCCAACCTTTCAGCCCCAAGAGTGTCCACCCTTATGTCTCATCCAGCTGTGGGTCTAGATATGGTCAATCCAGGTTGCATCACAGCCTCTGAACGAATTTTGTAAGAATTTCTCTCTCTTTCACTGTCTTTGTTTTACGGGTTTTTAAAAGTAGTTTATTTTTATAATGGGGTTAACTGCTTTTCACGGCTGTGTTTATGCGGCTTTACACCCACTTGACTCACTTCCAGACAGATATCAATACATAGGTTTTAAGATTCTTACTAGTCACATATATTCTTGTGCGGTGAATAGGGGGTGTTGAGTCCAGTTCACTGAGCAAGGAGTAGGTCTTGTCTATTACATATTGGGTGTATGGAACGGTATCTGAGCGAATTTGAAACCCTTGTTTTATGCATCACCCCACCTCACCTTTCCCGTTAAGCAGCCATAGTGTGTTTTCTAAACGTGTGACTCTGTTCTGTTTTGTAATTCAGTTCAAGTGTAGCGGTTTTTACATTCCCTCTATAAGTGATAGCTTATGATAAGTGTCTTTTTCTGTGTGACTTATTTCACTTAGAATTGTCGTACCTAAATCCACTCATCTTGCTTCTACTAGCCTTATGACATTGATTTCATGTCTGAGTGATATTCCATTGTACATAAGGACCACAACTTCTTTATCCATTTTTCTCTTTCCTGGGATATTTAAGGTGTCGTGAAGTGGAGGTTCTTGTCAACAGAGCAGCCCTAAACTTTGGGGTGCCTGTGTCTTGCTGATTTTTAGTTTTCCCAATTTATACGCCCATGAGTGGACGTGCCCTATGCTCCCTAAGCTGTGTTTTTTCGATGTTTCAGGACACACCGTACACTTCTCCAGAGTGGCTGTTGGCAATTTACATCCCGCCCATCAGCGTAGCAAGGCTGCCATTTCTCCATGGCCTGTCCTGCATTTCTGGTTTTGACACTTTTTGCAGCATGACCCTTTTGACCGATGGGAAGCGATACTTTTTTGTAGCGCTGATTTGCCTTTCCAGGTTGCTTGGTTGGCCAAAAAGGGCGTATGCGTTTTTTCCTGAATATATTCAGGAAAAAACGCATACGCCCTTTTTGGCCAAGGGCATCATTGTCGACGTTTTGCCGCTTTTCATGTGCTTTAAAGGCGATTCGAATCTACCTCCTGAAATCTGTTTCCTGCAATTCTGCCATGCTTTCAAATCCTCTTCGTTGCCTTCCCTCAATATATCTGTGGATGAGAGTTATCATTTATAACTCTGCGGGTTTGTGAATTGCAGTGTCCCTGAGCTCCATTTTTCAACTCGCTTTTTTGGGAGCTGGCCGCAAAAGCGCGGGATTGCCTCAGGCCCTATTCTGCTTCTGGGCGGCAGGCTGAGCCTGTGGTTAATTCTTCTTCCTGATGGGAAAATAGAGTGACCTGTGCCTGTCCCAACACCTAGATCTAGTCTCTCATTGGTTGCCCCTCTTCCCGTTCATCCTCAGGACAAATTGCAACCTGTAGGGAACAGGAGGTTAAAGGTGCTGATTCTCCAAGTAGGGACATTGCTAGTAAAGTAGCTGGAAAGGCGAACCCGAGCACAAGGAGATGAGAAATGAGGTGCGTATTAGAAACCTTTCAAAATCACACGGTGTACCATCTTCTGGGTTACTCATGCATGTTTTCAATGTAGGAAGATGCCCTTGAACCTGGAGATTTGGGACCCATGGGATGGGTACCACGCAGTATTACTTTAAAGGGTCTGCGTTTGCTCACCCAACCTCACCCAAACTTTCAGCCCCAAGAGTGTCCACCCTTATGTCTCATCCAGCTGTGGGTCTAGATATGGTCAATCCAGGTTGCATCACAGCCTCTGAACGAATTTTGTAAGAATTTCTCTCTCTTTCACTGTCTTTGTTTTACGGGTTTTTAAAAGTAGTTTATTTTTATAATGGGGTTTAGCTGCTTTTCACGGCTGTGTTTATGCGGCTTTACACCCACTTGACTCACTTCCAGACAGATATCAATACATAGGTTTTAAGATTCTTACTAGTCACATATATTCTTGTGCGGTGAATAGGGGGTGTTGAGTCCATTTCACTGAGCAAGGAGTAGGTCTTGTCTATTACATATTGGGTGTATGGAACGGTATCTGAGCGAATTTGAAACCCTTGTTTTATGCATCACCCCACCTCACCTTTCCCGTTAAGCAGCCATAGTGTGTTTTCTAAACGTGTGACTCTGTTCTGTTTTGTAATTCAGTTTAAGTGTAGCGGGTTTTACATCCCCTCTATAAGTGATAGCTTATGATAAGTGTCTTTTTCTGTGTGACTTATTTCACTTAGAATCGTCGTACCTAAATCCACTCATCTTGCTTCTACTAGCCTTATGACATTGATTTCATGTCTGAGTGATATTCCATTGTACATAAGGACCACAACTTCTTTATCCATTTTTCTCTTTCCTGGGATATTTAAGGTGCCATGAAGTGGAGGTTCTTGTCAACAGAGCAGCCCTAAACTTTGGGGTGCCTGTGTCTTGCTGATTTTTAGTTTTCCCAATTTATACGCCCATGAGTGGACGTTCCCTATGCTTCCTAAGCTGTGTTTTTTCGATGTTTCAGGACACACCGTACACTTCTCCAGAGTGGCTGTTGGCAATTTACATCCCGCCCATCAGCGTAGCAAGGCTGCCATTTCTCCATGGCCTGTCCTGCATTTCTGGTTTTGACACTTTTTGCAGCATGGCACTTTTGACCGATGGGAAGCGAGACTTCTTTGTAGCGCTGATTAGCCTTTCCAGTTTGCTTGGTTGGCCAAACACGGCGTATGCGTTTTTTCCTGAATATATTCAGGAAAAAACGCATACGCCCTGTTTGGCCAAGGGCATCATTGTCAACGTTTTGCTGCTTTTCATGTGCTTTAAATGCGATTCAAATCTACCTCCTGAAATCTGTTTCCTGCAATTCTACCTTGCTTTCAAATCCTCTTCGTTGCCTTCCCTCAATATATCTGTGGATGAGAGTTATCATTTATAACTCTGCGGGTTTGTGAATTGCAGTGTCCCTGAGCTCCATTTTTCAACTCGCTTTTTTGGGAGCTGGCCGCAAAAGCGCGGGATTGCCTCAGGCCCTATTCTGCTTCTGGGCGGCAGGCTGAGCCTGTGGTTAATTCTTCTTCCTGATGGGAAAATAGAGTGACCTGTGCCTGTCCCAACACCTAGATCTAGTCTCTCATTGGTTGCCCCTCTTCCCGTTCATCCTCAGGACAAATTGCAACCTGTAGGGAACAGGAGCTTAAAGGTGCTGATTCTCCAATTAGGGAGATTGCTAGTAAAGTAGCTGGAAAGGCGAACCCGAGCACAAGGAGATGAGAAATGAGGTGCGTATTAGAAACCTTTCAAAATCACACGGTGTACCATCTTCTGGGTTTCTCATGCATGTTTTCGATGTAGGAAGATGCCCTTGAACCTGGAGATTTGGGACCCATGGGATGGGTACCACGCAGTATTACTTTAAAGGGTCTGCGTTTGCTCACCCAACCTCACCCAACCTTTCAGCCCCAAGAGTGTCCACCCTTATGTCTCATCCAGCTGTGGGTCTAGATATGGTCAATCCAGGTTGCATCACAGCCTCTGAACGAATTTTGTAAGAATTTCTCTCTCTTTCACTGTCTTTGTTTTACGGGTTTTTAAAAGTAATTTATTTTTATAATGGGGTTTAGCTGCTTTTCACGGCTGTGTTTATGCGGCTTTACACCCACTTGACTCACTTCCAGACAGATATCAATACATAGGTTTTAAGATTCTTACTAGTCACATATATTCTTGTGCGGTGAATAGGGGGTGTTGAGTCCAGTTCACTGAGCAAGGAGTAGGTCTTGTCTATTACATATTGGGTATATGGAACGGTATCTGAGCGAATTTGAAACCCTTGTTTTATGCATCACCCCACCTCACCTTTCCCGTTAAGCAGCCATAGTGTGTTTTCTAAACGTGTGACTCTGTTCTGTTTTGTAATTCAGTTCAAGTGTAGCGGTTTTTACATCCCCTCTATAAGTGATAGCTTATGATAAGTGTCTTTTTCTGTGTGACTTATTTCACTTAGAATCGTCGTACCTAAATCCACTCATCTTGCTTCTACTAGCCTTATGACATTGATTTCATGTCTGAGTGATATTCCATTGTACATAAGGACCACAACTTCTTTATCCATTTTTCTCTTTCCTGGGATATTTAAGGTGCCATGAAGTGGAGGTTCTTGTCAACAGAGCAGCCCTAAACTTTGGGGTGCCTGTGTCTTGCTGATTTTTAGTTTTCCCAATTTATACGCCCATGAGTGGATGTGCCCTATGCTCCCTAAGCTGTGTTTTTTCGATGTTTCAGGACACACCGTACACTTCCCCAGAGTGGCTGTTGGCAATTTACATCCCGCCCATCAGCGTAGAAAGGCTGCCATTTCTCCATGGCTTGTCCTGCATTTCTGGTTTAGACACTTTTTGCAGCATGGCCCTTTTGACCGATGGGAAGCGAGACTTCTTTGTAGCGCTGATTAGCCTTTCCAGGTTGCTTGGTTGGCCAAACAGGGCGTATGCGTTTTTTCCTGAATATATTCAGGAAAAAACGCATACGCCCTGTTTGCCAAGGGCATCATTGTCGACGTTTTGCCGCTTTTCATGGGCTTTAAATGCGAGTCAAATCTACCTCCTGAAATCTGTTTCCTGCAATTCTACCTTGCTTTCAAATCCTCTTCGTTGCCTTCCCTCAATATATCTGTGGATGAGAGTTATCATTTATAACTCTGCGGGTTTGTGAATTGCAGTGTCCCTGAGGTCCATTTTTCAACTGTCTTTTTTGGGAGCTGGCCGCAAAAGCGCGGGATTGCCTCAGGCCCTATTCTGCTTCTGGGCGGCAGGCTGAGCCTGTGGTTAATTCTTCTTCCTGATGGGAAAATAGAGTGACCTGTGCCTGTCCCAACACCTAGATCTAGTCTCTCATTGGTTGCCCCTCTTCCCGTTCATCCTCAGGACAAATTGCAACCTGTAGGGAAGAGGAGCTTAAAGGTGCTGATTCTCCAAGTAGGGAGATTGCTAGTAAAGTAGCTGGAAAGGCGAACCCGAGCACAAGGAGATGAGAAATGAGGTGCGTATTAGAAACCTTTCAAAATCACACGGTGTACCATCTTCTGGGTTACTCATGCATGTTTTCAATGTAGGAAGATGCCCTTGAACCTGGAGATTTGGGACCCATGGGATGGGTACCACGCAGTATTACTTTAAAGGGTCTGCGTTTGCTCACCCAACCTCACCCAAACTTTCAGCCCCAAGAGTGTCCACCCTTATGTCTCATCCAGCTGTGGGTCTAGATATGGTCAATCCAGGTTGCATCACAGCCTCTGAACGAATTTTGTAAGAATTTCTCTCTCTTTCACTGTCTTTGTTTTACGGGTTTTTAAAAGTAGTTTATTTTTATAATGGGGTTTAGCTGCTTTTCACGGCTGTGTTTATGCGGCTTTACACCCACTTGACTCACTTCCAGACAGATATCAATACATAGGTTTTAAGATTCTTACTAGTCACATATATTCTTGTGCGGTGAATAGGGGGTGTTGAGTCCATTTCACTGAGCAAGGAGTAGGTCTTGTCTATTACATATTGGGTGTATGGAACGGTATCTGAGCGAATTTGAAACCCTTGTTTTATGCATCACCCCACCTCACCTTTCCCGTTAAGCAGCCATAGTGTGTTTTCTAAACGTGTGACTCTGTTCTGTTTTGTAATTCAGTTCAAGTGTAGCGGTTTTTACATTCCCTCTATAAGTGATAGCTTATGATAAGTGTCTTTTTCTGTGCGACTTATTTCACTTAGAATCGTCGTATCTAAATCCACTCATCTTGCTTCTACTAGCCTTATGACATTGATTTCATGTCTGAGTGATATTCCATTGTACATAAGGACCACAACTTCTTTATCCATTTTTCTCTTTCCTGGGATATTTAAGGTGCCATGAAGTGGAGGTTCTTGTCAACAGAGCAGCCCTAAACTTTGGGGTGCCTGTGTCTTGCTGATTTTTAGTTTTCCCAATTTATACGCACATGAGTGGACGTGCCCTATGCTCCCTAAGCTGTGTTTTTTCGATGTTTCAGGACACACCGTACACTTCTCCAGAGTGGCTGTTGGCAATTTACATCCCGCCCATCAGCGTAGCAAGGCTGCCATTTCTCCATGGCCTGTCCTGCATTTCTGGTTTTGACACTTTTTGCAGCATGGCCCTTTTGACCGATGGGAAGCGAGACTACTTTGTAGCGCTGATTAGCCTTTCCAGGTTGCTTGGTTGGCCAAACAGGGCGTATGCGTTTTTTCCTGAATATAATCAGGAAAAAACGCATACGCCCTGTTTGGCCAAGGGCATCATTGTCGACGTTTTGCCGCTTTTCATGTGCTTTAAATGCGATTCAAATCTACCTCCTGAAATCTGTTTCCTGCAATTCTACCTTGCTTTCAAATCCTCTTCGTTGCCTTCCCTCAATATATCTGTGGATGAGAGTTATCATTTATAACTCTGCGGGTTTGTGAATTGCAGTGTCCCTGAGCTCCATTTTTCAACTCGCTTTTTTGGGAGCTGGCCGCAAAAGCGCGGAATTGCCTCAGGCCCTATTCTGCTTCTCGGCGGCAGGCTGAGCCTGTGGTTAATTCTTCTTCCTGATGGGAAAATAGAGTGACCTGTGCCTGTCCCAACACCTAGATCTAGTCTCTCATTGGTTGCCCCTCTTCCCGTTCATCCTCAGGACAAATTGCAACCTGTAGGGAACAGGAGCTTAAAGGTGCTGATTCTCCAAGTAGGGAGATTGCTAGTAAAGTAGCTGGAAAGGCGAACCCGAGCACAAGGAGATGAGAAATGAGGTGCGTATTAGAAACCTTTCAAAATCACACGGTGTACCATCTTCTGGGTTTCTCATGCATGTTTTCGATGTAGGAAGATGCCTTTGAACCTGGAGATTTGGGACCCATGGGATGGGTACCACGCAGTATTACTTTAAAGGGTCTGCGTTTGCTCACCCAACCTCACCCAACCTTTCAGCCACAAGAGTGTCCACCCTTATGTCTCATCCAGCTGTGGGTTTAGATATGGTCAATCCAGGTTGCATCACAGCCTCTGAACGAATTTTGTAAGAATTTCTCTCTCTTTCACTGTCTTTGTTTTACGGGTTTTTAAAAGTAGTTTATTTTTATAATGGGGATTAGCTGCTTTTCACGGCTGTGTTTATGCGGCTTTACACCCACTTGACTCAGTTCCAGACAGATATCAATACATAGGTTTTAAGATTCTTACTAGTCACATATATTCTTGTGCGGTGAATAGGGGGTGTTGAGTCCACTTCACTGAGCAAGGAGTAGGTCTTGTCTATTACATATTGGGTGTATGGAACGGTATCTGAGCGAATTTGAAACCCTTGTTTTATGCATCACCCCACCTCACCTTTCCCGTTAAGCATCCATAGTGTGTTTTCTAAACGTGTGACTCTGTTCTGTTTTGTAATTCAGTTCAAGTGTAGCGGGTTTTACATCCCCTCTATAAGTGATAGCTTATGATAAGTGTCTTTTTCTGTGTGACTTATTTCACTTAGAATCGTCGTACCTAAATCCACTCATCTTGCTTCTACTAGCCTTATGACATTGATTTCATGTCTGAGTGATATTCCATTGTACATAAGGACCACAACTTCTTTATCCGTTTTTCTCTTTCCTGGGATATTTAAGGTGCCATGAAGTGGAGGTTCTTGTCAACAGAGCAGCCCTAAACTTTGGGGTGCCTGTGTCTTGCTGATTTTTAGTTTTCCCAATTTATACGCCCATGAGTGGACGTGCCCTATGCTCCCTAAGCTGTGTTTTTTCAATGTTTCAGGACACACCGTACACTTCTCCAGAGTGGCTGTTGGCAATTTACATCCCGCCCATCAGCGTACCAAGGCTGCCATTTCTCCATGGCCTGTCCTGCATTTCTGGTTTTGACACTTTTTGCAGCATGGCACTTTTGACCGATGGGAAGCGAGACTTCTTTGTAGCGCTGATTAGCCTTTCCAGGTTGCTTGGTTGGCCAAACAGGGCGTATGCGTTTTTTCCTGAATATATTCAGGAAAAAACGCGTACGCCCTGTTTGGCCAAGGGCATCATTGTCGACGTTTTGCCGCTTTTCATGTGCTTTAAATGCGATTCAAATCTACCTTCTGAAATCTGTTTCCTGCAATTCTGCCTTGCTTTCAAATCCTCTGCGTTGCCTTCCCTCAATATATTTGTGGACGAGAGTTATCATTTATAACTCAGCAGCTTTGTGAATGGCAGTGCCCTTGAGCTCCATTTTTCAACTGTCTTTTTTGGGAGCTGGCCGCAAAAGCACGGGATTGCCTCAGGCCCTATTCTGGTTCCTGGCAGCAGGCTGAGCCTTTGGATAATTCTTCTTCCTGATGGGAAAATAGAGTGACCTGTGCCTGTCCCAACACCTAGATCTAGTCTCTCATTGGTTGCCCCTCTTCCCGTTCATCCTCAGGACAAATTGCAACCTGTAGGGAACAGGAGCTTAAAGGTGCTGATTCTCCAAGTAGGGAGATTGCTAGTAAAGTAGCTGGAATGGCGAACCCGAGCCCAAGGAGATGAGAAATGAGGTGCGTATTAGAAACCTTTCAAAATCACACGGTGTACCATCTTCTGGGTTTCTCATGCATGTTTTCGATGTAGGAAGATGCCCTTGAACCTAGAGATTTGGGACCCATGGGATGGGTACCAGGCAGTATTACTTTAAAGGGTCTGCGTTTGCTCACCCAACCTCACCCAAACTTTCAGCCCCAAGAGTGTCCACCCTTATGTCTCATCCATCTGTGGGTCTAGATATGGTCAATCCAGGTTGCATCACAGCCTCTGAACGAATTTTGTAAGAATTTCTCTCTCTTTCACTGTCTTTGTTTTACGGGTTTTTAAAAGTAATTTATTTTTATAATGGGGTTTAGCTGCTTTTCACGGCTGTGTTTATGCGGCTTTACACCCACTTGACTCACTTCCAGACAGATATCAATACATAGGTTTTAAGATTCTTACTAGTCACATATATTCTTGTGCGGTGAATAGGGGGTGTTGAGTCCAGTTCACTGAGCAAGGAGTAGGTCTTGTCTATTACATATTGGGTGTATGGAACGGTATCTGAGCGAATTTGAAACCCTTGTTTTATGCATCACCCCACCTCACCTTTCCCGTTAAGCAGCCATAGTGTGTTTTCTAAACATGTGACTCTGTTCTGTTTTGTAATTCAGTTCAAGTGTAGCGGTTTTTACATTCCCTCTATAAGAGATAGCTTATGATAAGTGTCTTTTTCTGTGTGACTTATTTCACTTAGAATCGTCGTACCTAAATCCACTCATCTTGCTTCTACTAGCCTTATGACATTGATTTCGTGTCTGAGTGATATTCCATTGTACATAAGGACCACAACTTCTTTATCCATTTTTCTCTTTCCTGGGATATTTAAGGTGTCATGAAGTGGAGGTTCTTGTCAACAGAGCAGCCCTAAACTTTGGGGTGCCTGTGTCTTGCTGATTTTTAGTTTTCCCAATTTATACGCCCATGAGTGGACGTGCCCTATGCTCCCTAAGCTTTGTTTTTTCGATGTTTCAGGACACACCGTACACTTCTCCAGAGTGGCTGTTGGCAATTTACATCCCGCCCATCAGCGTAGCAAGGCTGCCATTTCTCCATGGCCTGTCCTGCATTTCTGGTTTTGACACTTTTTGCAGCATGGCCCTTTTGACCGATGGGAAGCAAGACTTCTTTGTAGCGCTGATTAGCCTTTCCAGGTTGCTTGGTTGGGCAATAAGGGCGTATGCGTTTTTTCCTGAATATATTCAGGAAAAAACGCATACGCCCTGTTTGGCCAAGTGCATCATTGTTGACGTTTTGCCGCTTTTCATGTGCTTTAAAGGCGATTCGAATCTAGCTCCTGAAATCTGTTTCCTGCAATTCTACCTTGCTTTCAAATCCTCTTCGTTGCCTTCCCTCAATATATTTGTGGACGAGAGTTATCATTTATAACTCTGCGGGTTTGTGAATTGCAGTGTCCCTGAGCTCCATTTTTCAACTCGCTTTTTTGGGAGCTCGCCGCAAAAGCGCGGGATTGCCTCAGGCCCTATTCTGCTTCTGGGCGGCAGGCTGAGCCTGTGGTTAATTCTTCTTCCTGTTGGGAAAATAGAGTGACCTGTGCCTGTCCCAACACCTAGATCTAGTCTCTCATTGGTTGCCCCTCTTCCCGTTCATCCTCAGGACAAATTGCAACCTGTAGGGAACAGGAGGTTAAAGGTGCTGATTCTCCAAGTAGGGAGATTGCTAGTAAAGTAGCTGGAATGGCGAAACCGAGCACAAGGAGATGAGAAATGAGGTGCGTTTTAGAAACCTTTCAAAATCACACGGTGTACCATCTTCTGGGTTTCTCATGCATGTTTTCGATGTAGGAAGATGCCCTTGAACCTGGAGATTTGGGACCCATGGGATGGGTACCACGCAGTATTACTTTAAAGGGTCTGCGTTTGCTCACCCAACCTCACCCAACCTCTCAGCCCCAAGAGTGTCCACCCTTATGTCTCATCCAGGTGTGGGTCTAGATATGGTCAATCCAGGTTGCATCACAGCCTCTGAACGAATTTTGTAAGAATTTCTCTCTCTTTCACTGTCTTTGTTTTACGGGTTTTTAAAAGTAATTTATTTTAATAATGGGGTTTAGATGCTTTTCATGGTTGTGTTTATGCGGCTTTACACCCACTTGACTCACTTCCAGACAGATATCAATACATAGGTTATAAGATTCTTACTAGTCACATATATTCTTGTGCGGGAAATAGGGGGTGTTGAGTCCAGTTCACTGAGCAAGGAGTAGGTCTTGTCTATTACATATTGGGTGTATGGAACGGTATCTGAGCGAATTTGAAACCCTTGTTTTATGCATCTCCCCACCTCACCTTTACTGTTAAGCAGATATAGTGTGTTTTCTAAACGTGTGACTCTGTTCTGTTTTGTAATTCAGTTCAAGTGTAGCGGTTTTTACATTCCCTCTATAAGTGATAGCTTATGATAAGTGTCTTTTTCTGTGTGACTTATTTCACTTAGAATCGTCGTACCTAACTCCACTCATCTTGCTTCTACTAGCCTTATGACATTGATTTCATGTCTGAGTGATATTCCATTGTACATAAGGACCACAACTTCTTTATCCATTTTTCTCTTTCCTGGGATATTTAAGGTGTGATGAAGTGGAGGTTCTTGTCAACAGAGTAGCCCTAAACTTTCCGGTGCCTGTGTCTTGCTGATTTTTAGTTTTTCCAATTTATACGCCCATGAGTGGACGTGCCCTATGCTCACTAAGCTGTTTTTTTCCCATGTTTCAGGACACAACGTACACTTCTCCAGAGTGGCTGTTGGCAATTTACATCCCGCCCATCAGTGTAGCAAGGCTGCCATTTCTCCATGGCCTGTCCTGCATTTCTGGTTTTGACACTTTTTGCAGCATGGCCCTTTTGACCGATGGGAAGCGAGACTTCTTTGTAGCGCTGATTTGCATTTCCAGGTTGCTTGGTTGGCCAAAAAGGGCGTATGCGTTTTTTCCTGAATATATTCAGGAAAAAACGCATACGCCCTTTTTGGCCAAGGGCATCATTGTCGACGTTTTGCCGCTTTTCATGTGCTTTAAAGGCGATTCGTACCTACCTCCTGAAATCTGTTTCCTGCAATTCTGCCTTGCTTTCAAATCCTCTTCGTTGCCTTCCCTCAATATATCTGTGGATGAGAGTTATCATTTATAACTCTGCGGGTTTGTGAATTGCAGTTTCCCTGAGGTCCATTTTTCAACTGTCTTTTTTGGGAGCTGGCCGCAAAAGCGCGGGATTGCCTCAGGCCCTATTCTGCTTCTGGGCGGCAGGCTGAGCCTGTGGTTAATTCTTCTTCCTGTTGGGAAAATAGAGTGACCTGTGCCTGTCCCAACACCTAGATCTAGTCTCTCATTGGTTGCCCCTCTTCCCGTTCATCCTCAGGACAAATTGCAACCTGTAGGGAACAGGAGGTTAAAGGTGCTGATTCTCCAAGTAGGGAGATTGCTAGTAAAGTAGCTGGAATGGCGTAACGGAGCACAAGGAGATGAGAAATGAGGTGCGTTTTAGAAACCTTTCAAAATCACACGGTGTACCATCTTCTGGGTTTCTCATGCATGTTTTCGATGTAGGAAGATGCCCTTGAACCTGGAGATTTGGGACCCATGGGATGGGTACCACGCAGTATTACTTTAAAGGGTCTGCGTTTGCTCACCCAACCTCACCCAACCTCTCAGCCCCAAGAGTGTCCACCCTTATGTCTCATCCAGGTGTGGGTCTAGATATGGTCAATCCAGGTTGCATCACAGCCTCTGAACGAATTTTGTAAGAATTTCTCTCTCTTTCACTGTCTTTGTTTTACGGGTTTTTAAAAGTAATTTATTTTTATAATGGGGTTTAGATGCTTTTCATGGTTGTGTTTATGCGGCTTTACACCCACTTGACTCACTTCCAGACAGATATCAATACATAGGTTATAAGATTCTTACTAGTCACATATATTCTTGTGCGGGAAATAGGGGGTGTTGAGTCCAGTTCACTGAGCAAGGAGTAGGTCTTGTCTATTACATATTGGGTGTATGGAACGGTATCTGAGCGAATTTGAAACCCTTGTTTTATGCATCTCCCCACCTCACCTTTACTGTTAAGCAGATATAGTGTGTTTTCTAAACGTGTGACTCTGTTCTGTTTTGTAATTCAGTTCAAGTGTAGCGGTTTTTACATTCCCTCTATAAGTGATAGCTTATGATAAGTGTCTATTTCTGTGTGACTTATTTCACTTAGAATCGTCGTACCTAACTCCACTCATCTTGCTTCTACTAGCCTTATGACATTGATTTCATGTCTGAGTGATATTCCATTGTACATAAGGACCACAACTTCTTTATCCATTTTTCTCTTTCCTGGGATATTTAAGGTGTCATGAAGTGGAGGTTCTTGTCAACAGAGCAGCCCTAAACTTTGGGGTGCCTGTGTCTTGCTGATTTTTAGTTTTTCCAATTTATACGCCCATGAGTGGACGTGCCCTATGCTCCCTAAGCTGTTTTTTTTCCATGTTTCAGGACACAACGTACACTTCTCCAGAGTGGCTGTTGGCAATTTACATCCCGCCCATCAGTGTAGCAAGGCTGCCATTTCTCCATGGCCTGTCCTGCATTTCTGGTTTTGACACTTTTTGCAGCATGGCCCTTTTGACCGATGGGAAGCGAGACTTCTTTGTAGCGCTGATTTGCCTTTCCAGGTTGCTTGGTTGGCCAAAAAGGGCGTATGCGTTTTTTCCTGAATATATTCAGGAAAAAACGCATACGCCCTTTTTGGCCAAGGGCATCATTGTCGACGTTTTGCCGCTTTTCATGTGCTTTAAAGGCGATTCGTACCTACCTCCTGAAATCTGTTTCCTGCAATTCTGCCTTGCTTTCAAATCCTCTTCGTTGCCTTCCCTCAATATATCTGTGGATGAGAGTTATCATTTATAACTCTGCGGGTTTGTGAATTGCAGTTTCCCTGAGCTCCATTTTTCAACTGTCTTTTTTGGGAGCTGGCCGCAAAAGCGCGGGATTGCCTCAGGCCCTATTCTGCTTCTGGGCGGCAGGCTGAGCCTTTGGTTAATTCTTCTTCCTGTTGGGAAAATAGAGTGACCTGTGCCTGTCCCAACACCTAGATCTAGTCTCTCATTGGTTGCCCCTCTTCCCGTTCATACTCAGGACAAATTGCAACCTGTAGGGAACAGGAGGTTAAAGGTGCTGATTCTCCAAGTAGGGAGATTGCTAGTAAAGTAGCTGGAATGGCGAAACCGAGCACAAGGAGATGAGAAATGAGGTGCGTTTTAGAAACCTTTCAAAATCACACGGTGTACCATCTTCTGGGTTTCTCATGCATGTTTTCGATGTAGGAAGATGCCCTTGAACCTGGAGATTTGGGACCCATGGGATGGGTACCACGCAGTATTACTTTAAAGGGTCTGCGTTTGCTCACCCAACCTCACCCAACCTCTCAGCCCCAAGAGTGTCCACCCTTATGTCTCATCCAGGTGTGGGTCTAGATATGGTCAATCCAGGTTGCATCACAGCCTCTGAACGAATTTTGAAAGAATTTCTCTCTCTTTCACTGTCTTTGTTTTATGGGTTTTTAAAAGTAATTTATTTTTATAATGGGGTTTAGCTGCTTTTCATGGCTGTGTTTATGCGGCTTTACACCCACTTGACTCACTTCCAGGGAGATATCAATACATAGGTTTTAAGATTCTTACTAGTCACATATATTCTTGTGTGGTGAATAGGGGGTGTTGAGTCCAGTTCACTGAGCAAGGAGTAGGTCTTGTCTATTACATATTGTGTGTATGGAACGGTATCTGAGCGAATTTGAAACCCTTGTTTTATGCATCACCCCACCTCACCATTCCCGTTAAGCAGCCATAGTGTGTTTTCTAAACGTGTGACTCTGTTCTGTTTTGTAATTCAGTTCAAGTGTAGCGGTTTTTACATTCCCTCTATAAGTGATAGCTTATGATAAGTGTCTTTTTCTGTGTGACTTATTTCACTTAGAATCGTCGTACCTAACTCCACTCATCTTGCTTCTACTAGCCTTATGACATTGATTTCATGTCTGAGTGATATTCCATTGTACATAAGGACCACAACTTCTTTATCCATTTTTCTCTTTCCTGGGATATTTAAGGTGTCATGAAGTGGAGGTTCTTGTCAACAGAGCAGCCCTAAACTTTCCGGTGCCTGTGTCTTGCTGATTTTTAGTTTTTCCAATTTATACGCCCATGAGTGGACGTGCCCTATGCTCCCTAAGCTGTTTTTTTTCCATGTTTCAGGACACAATGTACACTTCTCCAGAGTGGCTGTTGGTAATTTACATCCCGCCCATCAGTGTAGCAAGGCTGCCATTTCTCCATGGCCTGTCCTGCATTTCTGGTTTTGACACTTTTTGCAGCATGGCCCTTTTCACCGATGGGAATCGAGACTTCTTTGTAGCGCTGATTTGCCTTTCCAGGTTGCTTGGTTGGCCAAAAAGGGCGTATTCGTTTTTTCCTGAATATATTCAGGAAAAAACGCATACGCCCTTTTTGGCCAAGGGCATCATTGTGGACGTTTTGCCGCTTTTCATGTGCTTTAAATGCGATTCGTGTCTACCTCCTGAAATCTGTTTCCTGCAATTCTGCCTTGCTTTCAAATCCTCTTCGTTGCCTTCCCTCAATATATCTGTGGATGAGAGTTATCATTTATAACTCTGCGGGTTTGTGAATTGCAGTTTCCCTGAGCTCCATTTTTCAACTGTCTTTTTTGGGAGCTGGCCGCAAAAGCGCGGGATTGCCTCAGGCCCTATTCTGCTTCTGGGCGGCAGGCTGAGCCTGTGGTTAATTCTTCTTCCTGTTGGGAAAATAGAGTGACCTGTGCCTGTCCCAACACCTAGATCTAGTCTCTCATTGGTTGCCCCTCTTCCCGTTCATCCTCAGTACAAATTGCAACCTGTAGGGAACAGGAGGTTAAAGGTGCTGATTCTCCAAGTAGGGAGATTGCTAGTAAAGTAGCTGGAATGGCGAAACCGAGCACAAGGAGATGAGAAATGAGGTGCGTTTTAGAAACGTTTCAAAATCACACGGTGTACCATCTTCTGGGTTTCTCATGCATGTTTTCGATGTAGGAAGATGCCCTTGAACCTGGAGATTTGGGACCCATGGGATGGGTACCACGCAGTATTACTTTAAAGGGTCTGCGTTTGCTCACCCAACCTCACCCAACCTCTCAGCCCCAAGAGTGTCCACCCTTATGTCTCATCCAGGTGTGGGTCTAGATATGGTCAATCCAGGTTGCATCACAGCCTCTGAACGAATTTTGTAAGAATTTCTCTCTCTTTCACTGTCTTTGTTTTACGGGTTTTTAAAAGTAATTTATTTTTATAATGGGGTTTAGATGCTATTCATGGTTGTGTTTATGCGGCTTTACACCCACTTGACTCACTTCCAGACAGATATCAATACATAGGTTTTAAGATTCTTACTAGTCACATATATTCTTGTGCGGGAAATAGGGGGTGTTGAGTCCAGTTCACTGAGCAAGGAGTAGGTCTTTTCTATTACATATTGGGTGTATGGAACGGTATCTGAGCGAATTTGAAACCCTTGTTTTATGCATCTCCCCACCTCACCTTTACTGTTAAGCAGATATAGTGTGTTTTCTAAACGTGTGACTCTGTTCTGTTTTGTAATTCAGTTCAAGTGTAGCGGTTTTTACATTCCCTCTATAAGTGATAGCTTATGATAAGTGTCTTTTTCTGTGTGACTTATTTCACTTAGAATCGTCGTACCCAACTCCACTCATCTTGCTTCTACTAGCCTTATAACATTGATTTCATGTCTGAGTGATATTCCATTGTACATAAGGACCACAACTTCTTTATCCATTTTTCTCTTTCCTGGGATATTTAAGGTGTGATGAAGTGGAGGTTCTTGTCAACAGAGTAGCCCTAAACTTTCCGGTGCCTCTGTCTTGCTGATTTTTAGTTTTTCCAATTTATACGCCCATGAGTGGACGTGCCCTATGCTCCCTAAGCTGTTTTTTTCCCATGTTTCAGGACACAACGTACACTTCTCCAGAGTGGCTGTTGGCAATTTACATCCCGCCCATCAGTGTAGCAAGGCTGCCATTTCTCCATGGCCTGTCCTGCATTTCTGGTTTTGACACTTTTTGCAGCATGGCCCTTTTCACCGATGGGAAGCGAGACTTCTTTGTAGCGCTGATTTGCCTTTCCAGGTTGCTTGGTTGGCCAAAAAGGGCATATGCGTTTTTTCCTGAATATATTCAGGAAAAAACGCATACGCCCTTTTTGGCCAAGGGCATCATTGTGGACGTTTTGCCGCTTTTCATGTGCTTTAAAGGCGATTCTTGTCTACCTCCTGAAATCTGTTTCCTGCAATTCTGCCTTGCTTTCAAATCCTCTTCGTTGCCTTCCCTCAATATATCTGTGGATGAGAGTTATCATTTATAACTCTGCGGGTTTGTGAATTGCAGTTTCCCTGAGCTCCATTTTTCAACTGTCTTTTTTGGGAGCTGGCCGCAAAAGCGCGGGATTGCCTCAGGCCCTATTCTGCTTCTGGGCGGCAGGCTGAGCCTGTGGTTAATTCTTCTTCCTGTTGGGAAAATAGAGTGACCTGTGCCTGTCCCAACACCTAGATCTAGTCTCTCATTGGTTGCCCCTCTTCCCGTTCATCCTCAGGACAAATTGCAACCTGTAGGGAACAGGAGGTTAAAGGTGCTGATTCTCCAAGTAGGGAGATTGCTAGTAAAGTAGCTGGAATGGCGAAACCGAGCACAAGGAGATGAGAAATGAGGTGCGTTTTAGAAACTTTTCAAAATCACACGGTGTACCATCTTCTGGGTTTCTCATGCATGTTTTCGATGTAGGAAGATGCCCTTGAACCTGGAGATTTGGGACCCATGGGATGGGTACCACGCAGTATTACTTTAAAGGGTCTGCGTTTGCTCACCCAACCTCACCCAACCTCTCAGCCCCAAGAGTGTCCACCCTTATGTCTCATCCAGGTGTGGGTCTAGATATGGTCAATCCAGGTTGCATCACAGCCTCTGAACGAATTTTGAAAGAATTTCTCTCTCTTTCACTGTCTTTGTTTTATGGGTTTTTAAAAGTAATTTATTTTTATAATGGGGTTTAGCTGCTTTTCATGGCTGTGTTTATGCGGCTTTACACCCACTTGACTCACTTCCAGGGAGATATCAATACATAGGTTTTAAGATACTTACAAGTCACATATATTCTTGTGTGGTGAATAGGGGGTGTTGAGTCCAGTTCACTGAGCAAGGAGTAGGTCTTGTCTATTACATATTGTGTGTATGGAACGGTATCTGAGCGAATTTGAAACCCTTGTTTTATGCATCACCCCACCTCACCATTCCCGTTAAGCAGCCATAGTGTGTTTTCTAAACGTGTGACTCTGTTCTGTTTTGTAATTCAGTTCAAGTGTAGCGGTTTTTACATTCCCTCTATAAGTGATAGCTTATGATAAGTGTCTTTTTCTGTGTGACTTATTTCACTTAGAATCGTCGTACCTAACTCCACTCATCTTGCTTCTACTAGCCTTATGACATTGATTTCATGTCTGAGTGTTATTCCATTGTACATAAGGACCACAACTTCTTTATCCATTTTTCTCTTTCCTGGGATATTTAAGGTGTCATGAAGTGGAGGTTCTTGTCAACAGAGCAGCCCTAAACTTTCCGGTGCCTGTGTCTTGCTGATTTTTAGTTTTTCCAATTTATACGCCCATGAGTGGACGTGCCCTATGCTCCCTAAGCTGTTTTTTTTCCATGTTTCAGGACACAATGTACACTTCTCCAGAGTGGCTGTTGGTAATTTACATCCCGCCCATCAGTGTAGCAAGGCTGCCATTTCTCCATGGCCTGTCCTGCATTTCTGGTTTTGACACTTTTTGCAGCATGGCCCTTTTCACCGATGGGAAGCGAGACTTCTTTGTAGCGCTGATTTGCCTTTCCAGGTTGCTTGGTTGGCCAAAAAGGGCGTATGCGTTTTTTCCTGAATATATTCAGGAAAAAACGCATACGCCCTTTTTGGCCAAGGGCATCATTGTGGACGTTTTGCCGCTTTTCATGTGCTTTAAAGGCGATTCGTGTCTACCTCCTGAAATCTGTTTCCTGCAATTCTGCCTTGCTTTCAAATCCTCTTCGTTGCCTTCCCTCAATATATCTGTGGATGAGAGTTATCATTTATAACTCTGCGGGTTTGTGAATTGCAGTTTCCCTGAGCTCCATTTTTCAACTGTCTTTTTTGGGAGCTGGCCGCAAAAGCGCGGGATTGCCTCAGGCCCTATTCTGCTTCTGGGCGGCAGGCTGAGCCTGTGGTTAATTCTTCTTCCTGTTGGGAAAATAGAGTGACCTGTGCCTGTCCCAACACCTAGATGTAGTCTCTCATTGGTTGCCCCTCTTCCCGTTCATCCTCAGGACAAATTGCAACCTGTAGGGAACAGGAGGTTAAAGGTGCTGATTCTCCAAGTAGGGAGATTGCTAGTAAAGTAGCTGGAATGGCGAAACCGAGCACAAGGAGATGAGAAATGAGGTGCGTTTTAGAAACGTTTCAAAATCACACGGTGTACCATCTTCTGGGTTTCTCATGCATGTTTTCGATGTAGGAAGATGCCCTTGAACCTGGAGATTTGGGACCCATGGGATGGGTACCACGCAGTATTACTTTAAAGGGTCTGCGTTTGCTCACCCAACCTCACCCAACCTCTCAGCCCCAAGAGTGTCCACCCTTATGTCTCATCCAGCTGTGGGTCTAGATATGGTCAATCCAGGTTGCATCACAGCCTCTGAACGAATTTTGAAAGAATTTCTCTCTCTTTCACTGTCTTTGTTTTATGGGTTTTTAAAAGTAATTTATTTTTATAAAGGGGTTTAGCTGCTTTTCATGGCTGTGTTTATGCGGCTTTACACCCACTTGACTCACTTCCAGAGAGATATCAATACATAGGTTTTAAGATTCTTACTAGTCACATATATTCTTGTGTGGTGAATAGGGGGTGTTGAGTCCAGTTCACTGAGCAAGGAGTAGGTCTTGTCTATTACATATTGGGTGTATGGAACGGTATCTGATCGAATTTGAAACCCTTGTTTTATGCATCACCCCACCTCACCATTCCCGTTAAGCAGCCATAGTGTGTTTTCTAAACGTGTGACTCTGTTCTGTTTTGTAATTCAGTTCAAGTGTAGCCGTTTTTACATTCCCTCTGTAAGTGATAGCTTATGATAAGTGTCTTTTTCTGTGTGACATATTTCACTTAGAATCGTCGTACCTAACTCCACTCATCTTGCTTCTACTAGCCTTATGAGACATTGATTTCATGTCTGAGTGATATTCCATTGTACATAAGGACCACAACTTCTTTATCCATTTTTCTCTTTCCTGGGATATTTAAGGTGTCATGAAGTGGAGGTTCTTGTCAACAGAGCAGCCCTAAACTTTCCGGTGCCTGTGTCTTGCTGATTTTTAGTTTTTCCAATTTATACGCCCATGAGTGGACGTGCCCTATGCTCCCTAAGCTGTTTTTTTTCCATGTTTCAGGACACAACGTACACTTCTCCAGAGTGGCTGTTGGCAATTTACATCCCGCCCACCAGTGTAGCAAGGCTGCCATTTCTCCATGGCCTGTCCTGCATTTCTGGTTTTGACACTTTTTGCAGCATGGCCCTTTTCACCGATGGGAAGCGAGACTTCTTTGTAGCGCTGATTTGCCTTTCCAGGTTGCTTGGTTGGCCAAAAAGGGCGTATGCGTTTTTTGCTGGATATATTCAGGAAAAAACGCATACGCCCTTTTTGGCCAAGGGCATCATTGTCGACGTTTTGCCGCTTTTCATGTGCTTTAAAGGCGATTCGTATCTACCTCCTGAAATCTGTTTCCTGCAATTCTGCCTTGCTTTCAAATCCTCTTCGTTGCCTTCCCTCAATATATTTGTGGACGAGAGTTATCATTTACAACTCTGAGGGTTTTTGAATTGCAGTTTCCCTGAGCTCCATTTTTCAACTGTCTTTTTTGGGAGCTGGCCACAAAAGCGCGGGATTGCCTCAGGCCCTATTCTGCTTCTGGGCGGCAGGCTGAGCCTGTGGTTAATTCTTCTTCCTGATGGGAAAATAGAGTGACCTCTGCCTGTCCCAACACCTAGATCTAGTCTCTCATTGGTTGCCCCTCTTCCCGTTCATCCTCAGGACAAATTGCAACCTGTAGGGAACAGGAGGTTAAAGGTGCTGATTCTCCAAGTAGGGAGATTGCTAGTAAAGTAGCTGGAATGGCGAAACCGAGCACAAGGAGATGAGAAATGAGGTGCTTTTTAGAAACCTTTCGAAATCACACGGTGTACCATCTTCTGGGTTTCTCATGCATGTTTTCGATGTAGGAAGATGCCCTTGAACCTGGAGATTTGGGACCCATGGGATGAGTACCACGCAGTATTATTTTAAAGGGTCTGCGTTTGCTCACCCAACCTCACCCAACCTCTCAGCCCCAAGAGTGTCCACCCTTATGTCTCATCCAGCTGTGGGTCTAGATATGGTCAATCCAGGTTGCATCACAGCCTCTGAACGAATTTTGTAAGAATTTCTCTCTCTTTCACTGTCTTTGTTTTACGGGTTTTTAAAAGTAATTTATTTTTATAATGGGGTTTAGCTGCTTTTCATGGTTGTGTTTATGCGGCTTTCCACCCACTTGACTCACTTCCAGACAGATATCAATACATAGGTTTTAAGATTCTTACTAGTCACATATATTCTTGTGCGGGAAATAGGGGGTGTTGAGTCCAGTTCACTGAGCAAGGAGTAGGTCTTGTCTATTACATATTGGGTGTATGGAACGGTATCTGAGCGAAATTGAAACCCTTGTTTTATGCATCTCCCCACCTCACCTTTTCTGTTAAGCAGATATAGTGTGTTTTCTAAACGTGTGACTCTGTTCTGTTTTGTAATTCAGTTCAAGTGTAGCGGTTTTTACATTCCCTCTATAAGTGATAGCTTATGATAAGTGTCTTTTTCTGTGTGACTTATTTCACTTAGAATCGTCGTACCTAACTCCACTCATCTTGCTTCTACTAGCCTTTTGAGACATTGATTTCATGTCTGAGTGATATTCCATTGTACATAAGGACCACAACTTCTTTATCCATTTTTCTCTTTCCTGGGATATTTAAGGTGTCATGAAGTGGAGGTTCTTGTCAACAGAGCAGCCCTAAACTTTCCGGTGCCTGTGTCTTGCTGATTTTTAGTTTTTCCAATTTATACGCCCATGAGTGGACGTGCCCTATGCTCCCTAAGCTGTTTTTTTTCCATGTTTCAGGACACAACGTACACTTCTCCAGAGTGGCTGTTGGCAATTTACATCCCGCCCATCAGTGTAGCAAGGCTGCCATTTCTCCATGGCCTGTCCTGCATTTCTGCTTTTGACACTTTTTGCAGCATGGCCCTTTTGACCGATGGGAAGCGAGACTTCTTTGTAGCGCTGATTTGCCTTTCCAGGTTGCTTGGTTGGCCAAAAAGGGCGTATGCGTTTTTTCCTGAATATATTCAGGAAAAAACGCATACGCCCTTTTTGGCCAAGGGCATCATTGTCGACGTTTTGCCGCTTTTCATGTGCTTTAAAGGCGATTCGTATCTACCTCCTGAAATCTGTTTCCTGCAATTCTGCCTTGCTTTCAAATCCTCTTCGTTGCCTTCCCTCAATATATCTGTGGATGAGAGTTATCATTTATAACTCTGCGGGTTTGTGAATTGCAGTTTCCCTGAGCTCCATTTTTCAACTGTCTTTTTTGGGAGCTGGCCGCAAAAGCGCGGGATTGCCTCAGGCCCTATTCTGCTTCTGGGCAGCAGGCTGAGCCTGTGGTTAATTCTTCTTCCTGTTGGGAAAATAGAGTGACTTGTGCCTGTCCCAACACCTAGATCTAGTCTCTCATTGGTTGCCCCTCTTCCCGTTCATCCTCAGGACAAATTGCAACCTGTAGGGAACAGGAGGTTAAAGGTGCTGATTCTCCAAGTAGGGAGATTGCTAGTAAAGTAGCTGGAATGGCGAAACCGAGCACAAGGAGATGAGAAATGAGGTGCGTTTTAGAAACCTTTCAAAATCACACGGTGTACCATCTTCTGGGTTTCTCATGCATGTATTCGATGTAGGAAGATGCCCTTGAACCTGGAGATTTGGGACCCATGGGATGGGTACCACGCAGTATTACTTTAAAGGGTCTGCGTTTGCTCACCCAACCTCACCCAACCTCTCAGCCCCAAGAGTGTCCACCCTTATGTCTCATCCAGGTGTGGGTCTGGATATGGTCAATCCAGGTTGCATCACAGCCTCTGAACGAATTTTGTAAGAATTTCTCTCTCTTTCACTGTCTTTGTTTTACGGGTTTTTAAAAGTAATTTATTTTTATAATGGGGTTTAGCTGCTTTTCATGGCTGTGTTTATGCGGCTGTACACCCACTTGACTCACTTCCAGAGAGATATCAATACATAGGTTTTAAGATTCTTACTAGTCACATATATTCTTGTGTGGTGAATAGGGGGTGTTGAGTCAAGTTCACTGAGCAAGGAGTAGGTCTTGTCTATTACATATTGGGTGTATGGAACGGTATCTGAGCGAATTTGAAACCCTTGTTTTATGCATCACCCCACCTCACCATTCCCGTTATGCAGCCATAGTGTGTTTTCTAAACGTGTGACTCTGTTCTGTTTTGTAATTCAGTTCAAGTGTAGCGGTTTTTACATTCCCTCTATAAGTGATAGCTTATGATAAGTGTCTTTTTCTGTGTGACTTATTTCACTTAGAATCGTCGTACCTAACTCCACTCATCTTGCTTCTACTAGCCTTATGACATTGATTTCATGTCTGAGTGATATTCCATTGTACATAAGGACCACAACTTCTTTATCCATTTTTCTCTTTCCTGGGATATTTAAGGTGTCATGAAGTGGAGGTTCTTGTCAACAGAGCAGCCCTAAACTTTCCGGTGCCTGTGTCTTGCTGATTTTTAGTTTTTCCAATTTATACGCCCATGAGTGGACGTGCCCTATGCTCCCTAAGCTGTTTTTTTTCCATATTGCATGACACAACGTGCACTTCTCCAGAGTGGCTGTTGGCAATTTATATCCTGCCCATCAGTGTAGCAAGGCTGCCATTTCTCCATGGCCTGTCCTGCATTTCTGGTTTTGACACTTTTTGCAGCATAGCCCTTTTCACCGATGGGAAGCGAGACTTCTTTGTAGCGCTGATTTGCCTTTCCAGGTTGCTTGGTTGGCCAAAAAGGGCGTATGCGTTTTTTCCTGAATATATTCAGGAAAAAACGCATACGCCCTTTTTGGCCAAGGGCATCATTGTCGACGTTTTGCCGCTTTTCATGTGCTTTAAAGGCGATTCGTGTCTACCTCCTGAAATCTGTTTCCTGCAATTCTGCCTTGCTTTCAAATCCTCTTCGTTGCCTTCCCTCAATATATCTGTGGATGAGAGTTATCATTTATAACTCTGCGGGTTTGTGAATTGCAGTTTCCCTGAGCTCCATTTTTCAACTGTCTTTTTTGGGAGCTGGCCGCAAAAGCGCGGGATTGCCTCAGGCCCTATTCTGCTTCTGGGCGGCAGGCTGAGCCTGTGATTAATTCTTCTTCCTGTTGGGAAAATAGAGTGACCTGTGCCTGTCCCAACACCTAGATCTAGTCTCTCATTGGTTGCCCCTCTTCCCGTTCATCCTCAGGACAAATTGCAACCTGTAGGGAACAGGAGGTTAAAGGTGCTGATTCTCCAAGTAGGGAGATTGCTAGTAAAGTAGCTGGAATGGCGAAACCAAGCACAAGGAGATGAGAAATGAGGTGCGTTTTAGAAACCTTTCAAAATCACACGGTGTACCATCTTCTGGGTTTCTCATGCATGTTTTCGATGTAGGAAGATGCCCTTGAACCTGGAGATTTGGGACCCATGGGATGGGTACCACGCAGTATTACTTTAAAGGGTCTGCGTTTGCTCACCCAACCTCACCCAACCTCTCAGCCCCAAGAGTGTCCACCCTTATGTCTCATCCAGCTGTGGGTCTAGATATGGTCAATCCAGGTTGCATCACAGCCTCTGAACGAATTTTGAAAGAATTTCTCTCTCTTTCACTGTCTTTGTTTTATGGGTTTTTAAAAGTAATTTATTTTTATAATGGGGTTTAGCTGCTTTTCATGGCTGTGTTTATTCGGCTTTACACCCACTTGACTCACTTCCAGAGAGATATCAATACATAGGTTTTAAGATTCTTACTAGTCACATATATTCTTGTGTGGTGAATAGGGGGTGTTGAGTCCAGTTCACTGAGCAAGGAGTAGGTCTTGTCTATTACATATTGGGTGTATGGAACGGTATCTGATCGAATTTGAAACCCTTGTTTTATGCATCACCCCACCTCACCATTCCCGTTAAGCAGCCATAGTGTGTTTTCTAAACGTGTGACTCTGTTCTGTTTTGTAATTCAGTTCAAGTGTAGCGGTTTTTACATTCCCTCTGTAAGTGATAGCTTATGATAAGTGTCTTTTTCTGTGTGACTTATTTCACTTAGAATCGTCGTACCTAACTCCACTCATCTTGCTTCTACTAGCCTTATGACATTGATTTCATGTCTGAGTGATATTCCATTGTACATAAGGACCACAACTTCTTTATCCATTTTTCTCTTTCCTGGGATATTTAAGGTGTCATGAAGTGGAGGTTCTTGTCAACAGAGCAGCCCTAAACTTTCCGGTGCCTGTGTCTTGCTGATTTTTAGTTTTTCCAATTTATACGCCCATGAGTGGACGTGCCCTATGCTCCCTAAGCTGTTTTTTTTCCATGTTTCAGGACACAACGTACACTTCTCCAGAGTGGCTGTTGGCAATTTACATCCCGCCCATCATTGTAGCAAGGCTGCCATTTCTCCATGGCCTGTCCTGCATTTCTGGTTTTGACACTTTTTGCAGCATGGCCCTTTTCAACGATGGGAAGCGAGACTTCTTTGTAGCGCTGATTTGCCTTTCCAGGTTGCTTGGTTGGCCAAAAAGGGCGTATGCGTTTTTTGCTGAATATATTCAGGAAAAAACGCATACGCCCTTTTTGGCCAAGGGCATCATTGTCGACGTTTTGCCGCTTTTCATGTGCTTTAAAGGCGATTCGTATCTACCTCCTGAAATCTGTTTCCTGCAATTCTGCCTTGCTTTCAAATCCTCTTCGTTGCCTTCCCTCAATATATTTGTGGACGAGAGTTATCATTTACAACTCTGAGGGTTTTTGAATTGCAGTTTCCCTGAGCTCCATTTTTCAACTGTCTTTTTTGGGAGCTGGCCGCAAAAGCGCGGGATTGCCTCAGGCCCTATTCTGCTTCTGGGCGGCAGGCTGAGCCTGTGGTTAATTCTTCTTCCTGATGGGAAAATAGAGTGACCTGTGCCTGTCCCAACACCTAGATCTAGTCTCTCATTGGTTGCCCCTCTTCCCGTTCATCCTCAGGAAAAATTGCAACCTGTAGGGAACAGGAGGTTAAAGGTGCTGATTCTCAAGTAGGGAGATTGCTAGTAAAGTAGCTGGAATGGCGAAACCGAGCACAAGGAGATGAGAAATGAGGTGCTTTTTAGAAACCTTTCGAAATCACACGGTGTACCATCTTCTGGGTTTCTCATGCATGTTTTCGATGTAGGAAGATGCCCTTGAACCTGGAGATTTGGGACCCATGGGATGAGTACCACGCAGTATTATTTTAAAGGGTCTGCGTTTGCTCACCCAACCTCACCCAACCTCTCAGCCCCAAGAGTGTCCACCCTTATGTCTCATCCAGGTGTGGGTCTAGATATGGTCAATCCAGGTTGCATCACAGCCTCTGAACGAATTTTGTAAGAATTTCTCTCTCTTTCACTGTCTTTGTTTTACGGGTTTTTAAAAGTAATTTATTTTTATAATGGGGTTTAGCTGCTTTTCATGGTTGTGTTTATGCGGCTTTCCACCCACTTGACTCACTTCCAGACAGATATCAATACATAGGTTTTAAGATTCTTACTAGTCACATATATTCTTGTGCGGGAAATAGGGGGTGTTGAGTCCAGTTCACTGAGCAAGGAGTAGGTCTTGTCTATTACATATTGGGTGTATGGAACGGTATCTGAGCGAAATTGAAACCCTTGTTTTATGCATCTCCCCACCTCACCTTTTCTGTTAAGCAGATATAGTGTGTTTTCTAAACGTGTGACTCTGTTCTGTTTTGTAATTCAGTTCAAGTGTAGCGGTTTTTACATTCCCTCTATAAGTGATAGCTTATGATAAGTGTCTTTTTCTGTGTGACTTATTTCACTTAGAATCGTCGTACCTAACTCCACTCATCTTGCTTCTACTAGCCTTATGAGACATTGATTTCATGTCTGAGTGATATTCCATTGTACATAAGGACCACAACTTCTTTATCCATTTTTCTCTTTCCTGGGATATTTAAGGTGTCATGAAGTGGAGGTTCTTGTCAACAGAGCAGCCCTAAACTTTCCGGTGCCTGTGTCTTGCTGATTTTTAGTTTTTCCAATTTATACGCCCATGAGTGGACGTGCCCTATGCTCCCTAAGCTGTTTTTTTTCCATGTTTCAGGACACAACGTACACTTCTCCAGAGTGGCTGTTGGCAATTTACATCCCGCCCATCAGTGTAGCAAGGCTGCCATTTCTCCATGGCCTGTCCTGCATTTCTGGTTTTGACACTTTTTGCAGCATGGCCCTTTTGACCGATGGGAAGCGAGACTTCTTTGTAGCGCTGATTTGCCTTTCCAGGTTGCTTGGTTGGCCAAAAAGGGCGTATGCGTTTTTTCCTGAATATATTCAGGAAAAAACGCATACGCCCTTTTTGGCCAAGGGCATCATTGTCGACGTTTTGCCGCTTTTCATGTGCTTTAAAGGCGATTCGTATCTACCTCCTGAAATCTGTTTCCTGCAATTCTGCCTTGCTTTCAAATCCTCTTCGTTGCCTTCCCTCAATATATCTGTGGATGAGAGTTATCATTTATAACTCTGCGGGTTTGTGAATTGCAGTTTCCCTGAGCTCCATTTTTCAACTGTCTTTTTTGGGAGCTGGCCGCAAAAGCGCGGGATTGCCTCAGGCCCTATTCTGCTTCTGGGTGGCAGGCTGAGCCTGTGGTTAATTCTTCTTCCTGTTGGGAAAATAGAGTGACCTGTGCCTGTCCCAACACCTAGATCTAGTCTCTCATTGGTTGTCCCTCTTCCCGTTCATCCTCAGGACAAATTGCAACCTGTAGGGAACAGGAGGTTAAAGGTGCTGATTCTCCAAGTAGGGAGATTGCTAGTAAAGTAGCTGGAATGGCGAAACCGAGCACAAGGAGATGAGAAATGAGGTGCGTTTTAGAAACCTTTCAAAATCACACGGTGTACCATCTTCTGGGTTTCTCATGCATGTTTTCGATGTAGGAAGATGCCCTTGAACCTGGAGATTTGGGACCCATGGGATGGGTACCACGCAGTATTACTTTAAAGGGTCTGCGTTTGCTCACCCAACCTCACCCAACCTCTCAGCCCCAAGAGTGTCCACCCTTATGTCTCATCCAGCTGTGGGTCTTGATATGGTCAATCCAGGTTGCATCACAGCCTCTGAACGAATTTTGTAAGAATTTCTCTTTCTTTCACTGTCTTTGTTTTATGGGTTTTTAAAAGTAATTTATTTTTATAATGGGGTTTAGCTGCTTTTCATGGCTGTGTTTATGCGGCTTTACACCCACTTGACTCACTTCCAGAGAGATATCAATACATAGGTTTTAAGATTCTTACTAGTCACATATATTCTTGTGTGGTGAATAGGGGGTGTTGAGTCCAGTTCACTGAGCAAGGAGTAGGTCTTGTCTATTACATATTGGGTGTATGGAACGGTATCTGAGCGAATTTGAAACCCTTGTTTTATGCATCACCCCACCTCACCATTCCCGTTAAGCAGCCATAGTGTGTTTTCTAAACGTGTGACTCTCTTCTGTTTTGTAATTCAGTTCAAGTGTAGCGGTTTTTACATTCCCTCTATAAGTGATAGCTTATGATAAGTGTCTTTTTCTGTGTGACTTATTTCACTTAGAATCGTCGTACCTAACTCCACTCATCTTGCTTCTACTAGCCTTATGACATTGATTTCATGTCTGAGTGATATTCCATTGTACATAAGGACCACAACTTCTTTATCCATTTTTCTCTTTCCTGGGATATTTAAGGTGTCATGAAGTGGAGGTTCTTGTCAACAGAGCAGCCCTAAACTTTCCGGTGCCTGTGTCTTGCTGATTTTTAATTTTTCCAATTTATACTCCCATGAGTGGATGTGCCCTATGCTCCCTAAGCTGTTTTTTTTCCATGTTGCATGACACAACGTGCACTTCTCCAGAGTGGCTGTTGGCAATTTATATCCTGCCCATCAGTTTAGCAAGGCTGCCATTTCTCCATGGCCTGTCCTGCATTTCTGGTTTTGACACTTTTTGCAGCATGGCCCTTTTGACCGATGGGAAGCGAGACTTCTTTGTAGCGCTGATTTGCCTTTCCAGGTTGCTTGGTTGGCCAAAAAGGGCGTATGCGTTTTTTCCTGAATATATTCAGGAAAAAACGCATACGCCCTTTTTGGCCAAGGGCATCATTGTGGACGTTTTGCCGCTTTTCATGTGCTTTACAGGCGATTCGTATCTACCTCCTGAAATCTGTTTCCTGCAATTCTGCTTGCTTTCAAATCCTCTTCGTTGCCTTCCCTCAATATATCTGTGGATGAGAGTTATCATTTATAACTCTGCGGGTTTGTGAATTGCAGTTTCCCTGAGCTCCATTTTTCAACTGTCTTTTGTGGGAGCTGGCCGCAAAAGCGCGGGATTGCCTCAGGCCCTATTCTGCTTCTGGGTGGCAGGCTGAGCCTGTGGTTAATTCTTCTTCCTGTTGGGAAAATAGAGTGACCTGTGCCTGTCCCAACACCTAGATCTAGTCTCTCATTGGTTGTCCCTCTTCCCGTTCATCCTCAGGACAAATTGCAACCTGTAGGGAACAGGAGGTTAAAGGTGCTGATTCTCCAAGTAGGGAGATTGCTAGTAAAGTAGCTGGAATGGCGAAACCGAGCACAAGGAGATGAGAAATGAGGTGCGTTTTAGAAACCTTTCAAAATCACACGGTGTACCATCTTCTGGGTTTCTCATGCATGTTTTCGATGTAGGAAGATGCCCTTGAACCTGGAGATTTGGGACCCATGGGATGGGTACCACGCAGTATTACTTTAAAGGGTCTGCGTTTGCTCACCCAACCTCACCCAACCTCTCAGCCCCAAGAGTGTCCACCCTTATGTCTCATCCAGCTGTGGGTCTTGATATGGTCAATCCAGGTTGCATCACAGCCTCTGAACGAATTTTGTAAGAATTTCTCTTTCTTTCACTGTCTTTGTTTTATGGGTTTTTAAAAGTAATTTATTTTTATAATGGGGTTTAGCTGCTTTTCATGGCTGTGTTTATGCGGCTTTACACCCACTTGACTCACTTCCAGAGAGATATCAATACATAGGTTTTAAGATTCTTACTAGTCACATATATTCTTGTGTGGTGAATAGGGGGTGTTGAGTCCAGTTCACTGAGCAAGGAGTAGGTCTTGTCTATTACATATTGGGTGTATGGAACGGTATCTGAGCGAATTTGAAACCCTTGTTTTATGCATCACCCCACCTCACCATTCCCGTTAAGCAGCCATAGTGTGTTTTCTAAACGTGTGACTCTCTTCTGTTTTGTAATTCAGTTCAAGTGTAGCGGTTTTTACATTCCCTCTATAAGTGATAGCTTATGATAAGTGTCTTTTTCTGTGTGACTTATTTCACTTAGAATCGTCGTACCTAACTCCACTCATCTTGCTTCTACTAGCCTTATGACATTGATTTCATGTCTGAGTGATATTCCATTGTACATAAGGACCACAACTTCTTTATCCATTTTTCTCTTTCCTGGGATATTTAAGGTGTCATGAAGTGGAGGTTCTTGTCAACAGAGCAGCCCTAAACTTTCCGGTGCCTGTGTCTTGCTGATTTTTAGTTTTTCCAATTTATACGCCCATGAGTGGATGTGCCCTATGCTCCCTAAGCTGTTTTTTTTCCATGTTGCATGACACAACGTGCACTTCTCCAGAGTGGCTGTTGGCAATTTATATCCTGCCCATCAGTTTAGCAAGGCTGCCATTTCTCCATGGCCTGTCCTGCATTTCTGGTTTTGACACTTTTTGCAGCATGGCCCTTTTCACCGATGGGAAGCGAGACTTCTTTGTAGCGCTGATTTGCCTTTCCAGGTTGCTTGGTTGGCCAAAAAGGGCGTATGCGTTTTTTCCTGAATATATTCAGGAAAAAACGCATACGCCCTTTTTGGCCAAGGGCATCATTGTGGACGTTTTGCCGCTTTTCATGTGCTTTAAAGGCGATTCGTATCTACCTCCTGAAATCTGTTTCCTGCAATTCTGCCTTGCTTTCAAATCCTCTTCGTTGCCTTCCCTCAATATATCTGTGGATGAGAGTTATCATTTATAACTCTGCGGGTTTGTGAATTGCAGTTTCCCTGAGCTCCATTTTTCAACTGTCTTTTTTGGGAGCTGGCCGCAAAAGCGCGGGATTGCCTCAGGCCCTATTCTGCTTCTGGGCGGCAGGCTGAGCCTGTGGTTAATTCTTCTTCCTGTTGGGAAAATAGAGTGACCTGTGCCTGTCCCAACACCTAGATCTAGTCTCTCATTGGTTGCCCCTCTTCCCGTTCATCCTCAGGACAAATTGCAACCTGTAGGGAACAGGAGGTTAAAGGTGCTGATTCTCCAAGTAGGGAGATTGCTAGTAAAGTAGCTGGAATGGCGAAACCGAGCACAAGGAGATGAGAAATGAGGTGCGTTCTAGAAACGTTTCAAAATCACACGGTGTACCATCTTCTGGGTTTCTCATGCATGTTTTCGATGTAGGAAGATGCCCTTGAACCTGGAGATTTGGGACCCATGGGATGGGTACCACGCAGTATTACTTTAAAGGGTCTGCGTTTGCTCACCCAACCTCACTCAACCTCTCAGCCCCAAGAGTGTCCACCCTTATGTCTCATCCAGCTGTGGGTCTAGATATGGTCAATCCAGGTTGCATCACAGCCTCTGAACGAATTTTGAAAGAATTTCTCTCTCTTTCACTGTCTTTGTTTTATGGGTTTTTAAAAGTAATTTATTTTTATAATGGGGTTTAGCTGCTTTTCATGGCTGTGTTTATGCGGCTTTACACCCACTTGACTCACTTCCAGAGAGATATCAATACATAGGTTTTAAGATTCTTACTAGTCACATATATTCTTGTGTGGTGAATAGGGGGTGTTGAGTCCAGTTCACTGAGCAAGGAGTAGGTCTTGTCTATTACATATTGGGTGTATGGGTCGGTATCTGAGCGAATTTGAAACCCTTGTTTTATGCATCACCCCACCTCACCTTTCCCGTTAAGCAGCCATAGTGTGTTTTCTAAACGTGTGACTCTGTTCTGTTTTGTAATTCAGTTCAAGTGTAGCGGTTTTTACATTCCCTCTGTAAGTGATAGCTTATGATAAGTGTCTTTTTCTGTGTGACTTATTTCACTTAGAATCGTCGTACCTAACTCCACTCATCTTGCTTCTACTAGCCTTATGAGACATTGATTTCATGTCTGAGTGATATTCCATTGTACATAAGGACCACAACTTCTTTATCCATTTTTCTCTTTCCTGGGATATTTAAGGTGTCATGAAGTGGAGGTTCTTGTCAACAGAGCAGCCCTAAACTTTCCGGTGCCTGTGTCTTGCTGATTTTTACTTTTTCCAATTTATAAGCCCATGAGTGGACGTGCCCTATGCTCCCTAAGCTGTTTTTTTTCGATGTTTCAGGACACAACGTACACTTCTCCAGAGTGGCTGTTGGCAATTTACATCCCGCCCATCAGTGTAGCAAGGCTGCCATTTCTCCATGGCCTGTCCTGCATTTCTGGTTTTGACACTTTTTGCAGCATGGCCCTTTTCACCGATGGGAAGCGAGACTTCTTTGTAGCGCTGATTTGCCTTTCCAGGTTGCTTGGTTGGCCAAAAAGGGCGTATGCGTTTTTTGCTGAATATATTCAGGAAAAAACGCATACGCCCTTTTTGGCCAAGGGCATCATTGTCGACGTTTTGCCGCTTTTCATGTGCTTTAAAGGCGATTCGTATCTACCTCCTGAAATCTGTTTCCTGCAATTCTGCCTTGCTTTCAAATCCTCTTCGTTGCCTTCCCTCAATGTATTTGTGGACGAGAGTTATCATTTACAACTCTGAGGGTTTTTGAATTGCAGTTTCCCTGAGCTCCATTTTTCAACTGTCTTTTGTGGGAGCTGGCCGCAAAAGCGCGGGATTGCCTCAGGCCCTATTCTGCTTCTGGTCAGCAGGCTGAGCCTGTGGTTAATTCTTCTTCCTGATGGGAAAATAGAGTGACCTCTGCCTGTCCCAACACCTAGATCTAGTCTCTCATTGGTTGCCCCTCTTCCCGTTCATCCTCAGGACAAATTGCAACCTGTAGGGAACAGGAGGTTAAAGGTGCTGATTCTCCAAGTAGGGAGATTGCTAGTAAAGTAGCTGGAATGGCGAAACCGAGCACAAGGAGATGAGAAATGAGGTGCTTTTTAGAAACCTTTCGAAATCACACGGTGTACCATCTTCTGGGTTTCTCATGCATGTTTTCGATGTAGGAAGATGCCCTTGAACCTGGAGATTTGGGACCCATGGGATGAGTACCACGCAGTATTATTTTAAAGGGTCTGCGTTTGCTCACCCAACCTCACCCAACCTCTCAGCCCCAAGAGTGTCCACCCTTATGTCTCATCCAGGTGTGGGTCTAGATATGGTCAATCCAGGTTGCATCACAGCCTCTGAACGAATTTTGTAAGAATTTCTCTCTCTTTCACTGTCTTTGTTTTACGGGTTTTTAAAAGTAATTTATTTTTATAATGGGGTTTAGCTGCTTTTCATGGTTGTGTTTATGCGGCTTTCCACCCACTTGACTCACTTCCAGACAGATATCAATACATAGGTTTTAAGATTCTTACTAGTCACATATATTCTTGTGCGGGAAATAGGGGGTGTTGAGTCCAGTTCACTGAGCAAGGAATAGGTCTTGTCTATTACATATTGGGTGTATGGAACGGTATCTGAGCGAAATTGAAACCCTTGTTTTATGCATCTCCCCACCTCACCTTTTCTGTTAAGCAGATATAGTGTGTTTTCTAAACGTGTGACTCTGTTCTGTTTTGTAATTCAGTTCAAGTGTAGCGGTTTTTACATTCCCTCTATAAGTGATAGCTTATGATAAGTGTCTTTTTCTGTGTGACTTATTTCACTTAGAATCGTCGTACCTAACTCCACTCATCTTGCTTCTACTAGCCTTATGAGACATTGATTTCATGTCTGAGTGATATTCCATTGTACATAAGGACCACAACTTCTTTATCCATTTTTCTCTTTCCTGGGATATTTAAGGTGTCATGAAGTGGAGGTTCTTGTCAACAGAGCAGCCCTAAACTTTCCGGTGCCTGTGTCTTGCTGATTTTTAGTTTTTCCAATTTATACGCCCATGAGTGGACGTGCCCTATGCTCCCTAAGCTGTTTTTTTTCCATGTTTCAGGACACAACGTACACTTCTCCAGAGTGGCTGTTGGCAATTTACATCCCGCCCATCAGTGTAGCAAGGCTGCCATTTCTCCATGGCCTGTCCTGCATTTCTGGTTTTGACACTTTTTGCAGCATGGCCCTTTTGACCGATGGGAAGCGAGACTTCTTTGTAGCGCTGATTTGCCTTTCCAGGTTGCTTGGTTGGCCAAAAAGGGCGTATGCGTTTTTTCCTGAATATATTCAGGAAAAAACGCATACGCCCTTTTTGGCCAAGGGCATCATTGTCGACGTTTTGCCGCTTTTCATGTGCTTTAAAGGCGATTCGTATCTACCTCCTGAAATCTGTTTCCTGCAATTCTGCCTTGCTTTCAAATCCTCTTCGTTGCCTTCCCTCAATATATCTGTGGATGAGAGTTATCATTTATAACTCTGCGGGTTTGTGAATTGCAGTTTCCCTGAGCTCCATTTTTCAACTGTCTTTTTTGGGAGCTGGCCGCAAAAGCGCGGGATTGCCTCAGGCCCTATTCTGCTTCTGGGCAGCAGGCTGAGCCTGTGGTTAATTCTTCTTCCTGTTGGGAAAATAGAGTGACTTGTGCCTGTCCCAACACCTAGATCTAGTCTCTCATTGGTTGCCCCTCTTCCCGTTCATCCTCAGGACAAATTGCAACCTGTAGGGAACAGGAGGTTAAAGGTGCTGATTCTCCAAGTAGGGAGATTGCTAGTAAAGTAGCTGGAATGGCGAAACCGAGCACAAGGAGATGAGAAATGAGGTGCGTTTTAGAAACCTTTCAAAATCACACGGTGTACCATCTTCTGGGTTTCTCATGCATGTTTTCGATGTAGGAAGATGCCCTTGAACCTGGAGATTTGGGACCCATGGGATGGGTACCACGCAGTATTACTTTAAAGGGTCTGCGTTTGCTCACCCAACCTCACCCAACCTCTCAGCCCCAAGAGTGTCCACCCTTATGTCTCATCCAGGTGTGGGTCTGGATATGGTCAATCCAGGTTGCATCACAGCCTCTGAACGAATTTTGTAAGAATTTCTCTCTCTTTCACTGTCTTTGTTTTACGGGTTTTTAAAAGTAATTTATTTTTATAATGGGGTTTAGCTGCTTTTCATGGCTGTGTTTATGCGGCTTTACACCCACTTAACTCACTTCCAGAGAGATATCAATACATAGGTTTTAAGATTCTTACTAGTCACATATATTCTTGTGTGGTGAATAGGGGGTGTTGAGTCCAGTTCACTGAGCAAGGAGTAGGTCTTGTCTATTACATATTGGGTGTATGGAATGGTATCTGAGCGAATTTGAAACCCTTGTTTTATGCATCACCCCACCTCACCATTCCCATTAAGCAGCCATAGTGTGTTTTCTAAACGTGTGACTCTGTTCTGTTTTGTAATTCAGTTCAAGTGTAGCGGTTTTTACATTCCCTCTATAAGTGATAGCTTATGATAAGTGTCTTTTTCTGTGTGACTTATTTCACTTAGAATCGTCGTACCTAACTCCACTCATCTTGCTTCTACTAGCCTTATGAGACATTGATTTCATATCTGAGTGATATTCCATTGTACATAAGGACCACAACTTCTTTATCCATTTTTCTCTTTCCTGGGATATTTAAGGTGTCATGAAGTGGAGGTTCTTGTCAACAGAGCAGCCCTAAACTTTCCGGTGCCTGTGTCTTGCTGATTTTTAGTTTTTCCAATTTATACGCCCATGAGTGGACGTGCCCTATGCTCCCTAAGCTGTTTTTTTTCCATGTTTCAGGACACAACGTACACTTCTCCAGAGTGGCTGTTGGCAATTTACATCCCGCCCATCAGTGTAGCAAGGCTGCCATTTCTCCATGGCCTGTCCTGCATTTCTGGTTTTGACACTTTTTGCAGCATGGCCCTTTTGACCGATGGGAAGCGAGACTTCTTTGTAGCGCTGATTTGCCTTTCCAGGTTGCTTGGTTGGCCAAAAAGGGCGTATGCGTTTTTTCCTGAATATATTCAGGAAAAAACGCATACGCCCTTTTTGGCCAAGGGCATCATTGTGGACGTTTTGCCGCTTTTCATGTGCTTTACAGGCGATTCGTATCTACCTCCTGAAATCTGTTTCCTGCAATTCTGCCTTGCTTTCAAATCCTCTTCGATGCCTTCCCTCAATATATCTGTGGATGAGAGTTATCATTTATAACTCTGCGGGTTTGTGAATTGCAGTTTCCCTGAGCTCCATTTTTCAACTGTCTTTTGTGGGAGCTGGCCGCAAAAGCGCGGGATTGCCTCAGGCCCTATTCTGCTTCTGGGTGGCAGGCTGAGCCTGTGGTTAATTCTTCTTCCTGTTGGGAAAATAGAGTGACCTGTGCCTGTCCCAACACCTAGATCTAGTCTCTCATTGGTTGTCCCTCTTCCCGTTCATCCTCAGGACAAATTGCAACCTGTAGGGAACAGGAGGTTAAAGGTGCTGATTCTCCAAGTAGGGAGATTTCTAGTAAAGTAGCTGGAATGGCGAAACCGAGCACAAGGAGATGAGAAATGAGGTGCGTTTTAGAAACCTTTCAAAATCACACGGTGTACCATCTTCTGGGTTTCTCATGCATGTTTTCGATGTAGGAAGATGCCCTTGAACCTGGAGATTTGGGACCCATGGGATGGGTACCACGCAGTATTACTTTAAAGGGTCTGCGTTTGCTCACCCAACCTCACCCAACCTCTCAGCCCCAAGAGTGTCCACCCTTATGTCTCATCCAGCTGTGGGTCTTGATATGGTCAATCCAGGTTGCATCACAGCCTCTGAACGAATTTTGTAAGAATTTCTCTTTCTTTCACTGTCTTTGTTTTATGGGTTTTTAAAAGTAATTTATTTTTATAATGGGGTTTAGCTGCTTTTCATGGCTGTGTTTATGCGGCTTTACACCCACTTGACTCACTTCCAGAGAGATATCAATACATAGGTATTAAGATTCTTACTAGTCACATATATTCTTGTGTGGTGAATAGGGGGTGTTGAGTCCAGTTCACTGAGCAAGGAGTAGGTCTTGTCTATTACATATTGGGTGTATGGAACGGTATCTGAGCAAATTTGTAACCCTTGTTTTATGCATCACCCCACCTCACCATTCCCGTTAAGCAGCCATAGTGTGTTTTCTAAACGTGTGACTCTCTTCTGTTTTGTAATTCAGTTCAAGTGTAGCGGTTTTTACATTCCCTCTATAAGTGATAGCTTATGAGAAGTGTCTTTTTCTGTGTGACTTATTTCACTTAGAATCGTCGTACCTAACTCCACTCATCTTGCTTCTACTAGCCTTATGACATTGATTTCATGTCTGAGTGATATTCCATTGTACATAAGGACCACAACTTCTTTATCCATTTTTCTGTTTCCTGGGATATTTAAGGTGTCATGAAGTGGAGGTTCTTGTCAACAGAGCAGCCCTAAACTTTCCGGTGCCTGTGTCTTGCTGATTTTTAGTTTTTCCAATTTATACGCCCATGAGTGGATGTGCCCTATGCTCCCTAAGCTGTTTTTTTTCCATGTTGCATGACACAACGTGCACTTCTCCAGAGTGGCTGTTGGCAATTTATATCCTGCCCATCAGTTTAGCAAGGCTGCCATTTCTCCATGGCCTGTCCTGCATTTCTGGTTTTGACACTTTTTGCAGCATGGCCCTTTTCACCGATGGGAAGCGAGACTTCTTTTTAGTGCTGATTTGCCTTTCCAGGTTGCTTGGTTGGCCAAAAAGGGCGTATGCGTTTTTTCCTGAATATATTCAGGAAAAAACGCATACGCCCTTTTTGGCCAAGGGCATCATTGTGGACGTTTTGCCGCTTTTCATGTGCTTTAAAGGCGATTCGTATCTACCTCCTGAAATCTGTTTCCTGCAATTCTGCCTTGCTTTCAAATCCTCTTCGTTGCCTTCCCTCAATATATCTGTGGATGAGAGTTATCATTTATAACTCTGCGGGTTTGTGAATTGCAGTTTCCCTGAGCTCCATTTTTCAACTGTCTTTTTTGGGAGCTGGCCGCAAAAGCGCGGGATTGCCTCAGGCCCTATTCTGCTTCTGGGCGGCAGGCTGAGCCTGTGGTTAATTCTTCTTCCTGTTGGGAAAATAGAGTGACCTGTGCCTGTCCCAACACCTAGATCTAGTCTCTCATTGGTTGCCCCTCTTCCCGTTCATCCTCAGGACAAATTGCAACCTGTAGGGAACAGGAGGTTAAAGGTGCTGATTCTCCAAGTAGGGAGATTGCTAGTAAAGTAGCTGGAATGGCGAAACCGAGCACAAGGAGATGAGAAATGAGGTGCGTTCTAGAAACGTTTCAAAATCACACGGTGTACCATCTTCTGAGTTTCTCATGCATGTTTTCGATGTAGGAAGATGCCCTTGAACCTGGAGATTTGGGACCCATGGGATGGGTACCACGCAGTATTACTTTAAAGGGTCTGCGTTTGCTCACCCAACCTCACTCAACCTCTCAGCCCCAAGAGTGTCCACCCTTATGTCTCATCCAGCTGTGGGTCTAGATATGGTCAATCCAGGTTGCATCACAGCCTCTGAACGAATTTTGAAAGAATTTCTCTCTCTTTCACTGTCTTTGTTTTATGGGTTTTTAAAAGTAATTTATTTTTATAATGGGGTTTAGCTGCTTTTCATGGCTGTGTTTATGCGGCTTTACACCCACTTGACTCACTTCCAGAGAGATATCAATACATAGGTTTTAAGATTCTTACTAGTCACATATATTCTTGTGTGGTGAATAGGGGGTGTTGAGTCCAGTTCACTGAGCAAGGAGTAGGTCTTGTCTATTACATATTGGGTGTATGGGTCGGTATCTGAGCGAATTTGAAACCCTTGTTTTATGCATCACCCCACCTCACCTTTCCCGTTAAGCAGCCATAGTGTGTTTTCTAAACGTGTGACTCTGTTCTGTTTTGTAATTCAGTTCAAGTGTAGCGGTTTTTACATTCCCTCTGTAAGTGATAGCTTATGATAAGTGTCTTTTTCTGTGTGACTTATTTCACTTAGAATCGTCGTACCTAACTCCACTCATCTTGCTTCTACTAGCCTTATGAGACATTGATTTCATGTCTGAGTGATATTCCATTGTACATAAGGACCACAACTTCTTTATCCATTTTTCTCTTTCCTGGGATATTTAAGGTGTCATGAAGTGGAGGTTCTTGTCAACAGAGCAGCCCTAAACTTTCCGGTGCCTGTGTCTTGCTGATTTTTAGTTTTTCCAATTTATACGCCCATGAGTGGACGTGCCCTATGCTCCCTAAGCTGTTTTTTTTCGATGTTTCAGGACACAACGTACACTTCTCCAGAGTGGCTGTTGGCAATTTACATCCCGCCCATCAGTGTAGCAAGGCTGCCATTTCTCCATGGCCTGTCCTGCATTTCTGGTTTTGACACTTTTTGCAGCATGGCCCTTTTGACCGATGGGAAGCGAGACTTCTTTGTAGCGCTGATTTGCCTTTCCAGGTTGCTTGGTTGGCCAAAAAGGGCGTATGCGTTTTTTCCTGAATATATTCAGGAAAAAACGCATACGCCCTTTTTGGCCAAGGGCATCATTGTGGACGTTTTGCCGCTTTTCATGTGCTTTACAGGCGATTCGTATCTACCTCCTGAAATCTGTTTCCTGCAATTCTTCCTTGCTTTCAAATCCTCTTCGTTGCCTTCCCTCAATATATCTGTGGATGAGAGTTATCATTTATAACTCTGCGGGTTTGTGAATTGCAGTTTCCCTGAGCTCCATTTTTCAACTGTCTTTTGTGGGAGCTGGCAGCAAAAGCGCGGGATTGCCTCAGGCCCTATTCTGCTTCTGGGTGGCAGGCTGAGCCTGTGGTTAATTCTTCTTCCTGTTGGGAAAATAGAGTGACCTGTGCCTGTCCCAACACCTAGATCTAGTCTCTCATTGGTTGTCCCTCTTCCCGTTCATCCTCAGGACAAATTGCAACCTGTAGGGAACAGGAGGTTAAAGGTGCTGATTCTCCAAGTAGGGAGATTGCTAGTAAAGTAGCTGGAATGGCGAAACCGAGCACAAGGAGATGAGAAATGAGGTGCGTTTTAGAAACCTTTCAAAATCACACGGTGTACCATCTTCTGGGTTTCTCATGCATGTTTTCGATGTAGGAAGATGCCCTTGAACCTGGAGATTTGGGACCCATGGGATGGGTACCACGCAGTATTACTTTAAAGGGTCTGCGTTTGCTCACCCAACCTCACCCAACCTCTCAGCCCCAAGAGTGTCCACCCTTATGTCTCATCCAGCTGTGGGTCTGGATATGGTCAATCCAGGTTGCATCACAGCCTCTGAACGAATTTTGTAAGAATTTCTCTTTCTTTCACTGTCTTTGTTTTATGGGTTTTTAAAAGTAATTTATTTTTATAATGGGGTTTACCTGCTTTTCATGGCTGTGTTTATGCGGCTTTACACCCACTTGACTCACTTCCAGAGAGATATCAATACATAGGTTTTAAGATTCTTACTAGTCACATATATTCTTGTGTGGTGAATAGGGGGTGTTGAGTCCAGTTCACTGAGCAAGGAGTAGGTCTTGTCTATTACATATTGGGTGTATGGAACGGTATCTGAGCGAATTTGAAACCCTTGTTTTATGCATCACCCCACCTCACCATTCCCGTTAAGCAGCCATAGTGTGTTTTCTAAACGTGTGACTCTCTTCTGTTTTGTAATTCAGTTCAAGTGTAGCGGTTTTTACATTCCCTCTGTAAGAGATAGCTTATGATAAGTGTCTTTTTCTGTGTGACTTATTTCACTTAGAATCGTCGTACCTAACTCCACTCATCTTGCTTCTACTAGCCTTATGAGACATTGATTTCATGTCTGAGTGATATTCCATTGTACATAAGGACCACAACTTCTTTATCCATTTTTCTCTTTCCTGGGATATTTAAGGTGTCATGAAGTGGAGGTTCTTGTCAACAGAGCAGCCCTAAACTTTCCGGTGCCTGTGTCTTGCTGATTTTTAGTTTTTCCAATTTATACGCCCATGAGTGGACGTGCCCTATGCTCCCTAAGCTGTTTTTTTTCGATGTTTCAGGACACAACGTACACTTCTCCAGAGTGGCTGTTGGCAATTTACATCCCGCCCATCAGTGTAGCAAGGCTGCCATTTCTCCATGGCCTGTCCTGCATTTCTGGTTTTGACACTTTTTGCAGCATGGCCCTTTTGACCGATGGGAAGCGAGACTTCTTTGTAGCGCTGATTTGCCTTTCCAGGTTGCTTGGTTGGCCAAAAAGGGCGTATGCGTTTTTTCCTGAATATATTCAGGAAAAAACGCATACGCCCTTTTTGGCCAAGGGCATCATTGTGGACGTTTTGCCGCTTTTCATGTGCTTTACAGGCGATTCGTATCTACCTCCTGAAATCTGTTTCCTGCAATTCTTCCTTGCTTTCAAATCCTCTTCGTTGCCTTCCCTCAATATATCTGTGGATGAGAGTTATCATTTATAACTCTGCGGGTTTGTGAATTGCAGTTTCCCTGAGCTCCATTTTTCAACTGTCTTTTGTGGGAGCTGGCAGCAAAAGCGCGGGATTGCCTCAGGCCCTATTCTGCTTCTGGGTGGCAGGCTGAGCCTGTGGTTAATTCTTCTTCCTGTTGGGAAAATAGAGTGACCTGTGCCTGTCCCAACACCTAGATCTAGTCTCTCATTGGTTGTCCCTCTTCCCGTTCATCCTCAGGACAAATTGCAACCTGTAGGGAACAGGAGGTTAAAGGTGCTGATTCTCCAAGTAGGGAGATTGCTAGTAAAGTAGCTGGAATGGCGAAACCGAGCACAAGGAGATGAGAAATGAGGTGCGTTTTAGAAACCTTTCAAAATCACACGGTGTACCATCTTCTGGGTTTCTCATGCATGTTTTCGATGTAGGAAGATGCCCTTGAACCTGGAGATTTGGGACCCATGGGATGGGTACCACGCAGTATTACTTTAAAGGGTCTGCGTTTGCTCACCCAACCTCACCCAACCTCTCAGCCCCAAGAGTGTCCACCCTTATGTCTCATCCAGCTGTGGGTCTGGATATGGTCAATCCAGGTTGCATCACAGCCTCTGAACGAATTTTGTAAGAATTTCTCTTTCTTTCACTGTCTTTGTTTTATGGGTTTTTAAAAGTAATTTATTTTTATAATGGGGTTTACCTGCTTTTCATGGCTGTGTTTATGCGGCTTTACACCCACTTGACTCACTTCCAGAGAGATATCAATACATAGGTTTTAAGATTCTTACTAGTCACATATATTCTTGTGTGGTGAATAGGGGGTGTTGAGTCCAGTTCACTGAGCAAGGAGTAGGTCTTGTCTATTACATATTGGGTGTATGGAACGGTATCTGAGCGAATTTGAAACCCTTGTTTTATGCATCACCCCACCTCACCATTCCCGTTAAGCAGCCATAGTGTGTTTTCTAAACGTGTGACTCTCTTCTGTTTTGTAATTCAGTTCAAGTGTAGCGGTTTTTACATTCCCTCTATAAGTGATAGCTTATGATAAGTGTCTTTTTCTGTGTGACTTATTTCACTTAGAATCGTCGTACCTAACTCCACTCATCTTGCTTCTACTAGCCTTATGAGACATTGATTTCATATCTGAGTGATATTCCATTGTACATAAGGACCACAACTTCTTTATCCATTTTTCTCTTTCCTGGGATATTTAAGGTGTCATGAAGTGGAGGTTCTTGTCAACAGAGCAGCCCTAAACTTTCCGGTGCCTGTGTCTTGCTGATTTTTAGTTTTTCCAATTTATACGCCCATGAGTGGACGTGCCCTATGCTCCCTAAGCTGTTTTTTTTCCATGTTTCAGGACACAACGTACACTTCTCCAGAGTGGCTGTTTGCAATTTACATCCCGCCCATCAGTGTAGCAAGGCTGCCATTTCTCCATGGCCTGTCCTGCATTTCTGGTTTTGACACTTTTTGCAGCATGGCCCTTTTGACCGATGGGAAGCGAGAATTCTTTGTAGCGCTGATTTGCCTTTCCAGGTTGCTTGGTTGGCCAAAAAGGGCGTATGCGTTTTTTCCTGAATATATTCAGGAAAAAACGCATACGCCCTTTTTGGCCAAGGGCATCATTGTGGACGTTTTGCCGCTTTTCATGTGCTTTACAGGCGATTCGTATCTACCTCCTGAAATCTGTTTCCTGCAATTCTGCCTTGCTTTCAAATCCTCTTCGTTGCCTTCCCTCAATATATCTGTGGATGAGAGTTATCATTTATAACTCTGCGGGTTTGTGAATTGCAGTTTCCCTGAGCTCCATTTTTCAACTGTCTTTTGTGGGAGCTGGCCGCAAAAGCGCGGGATTGCCTCAGGCCCTATTCTGCTTCTGGGTGGCAGGCTGAGCCTGTGGTTAATTCTTCTTCCTGTTGGGAAAATAGAGTGACCTGTGCCTGTCCCAACACCTAGATCTAGTCTCTCATTGGTTGTCCCTCTTCCCGTTCATCCTCAGGACAAATTGCAACCTGTAGGGAACAGGAGGTTAAAGGTGCTGATTCTCCAAGTAGGGAGATTGCTAGTAAAGTAGCTGGAATGGCGAAACCGAGCACAAGGAGATGAGAAATGAGGTGCGTTTTAGAAACCTTTCAAAATCACATGGTGTACCATCTTCTGGGTTTCTCATGCATGTTTTCAATGTAGGAAGATGCCCTTGAACCTGGAGATTTGGGACCCATGGGATGGGTACCACGCAGTATTACTTTAAAGGGTCTGCGTTTGCTCACCCAACCTCACCCAACCTCTCAGCCCCAAGAGTGTCCACCCTTATGTCTCATCCAGCTGTGGGTCTTGATATGGTCAATCCAGGTTGCATCACAGCCTCTGAACGAATTTTGTAATAATTTCTCTTTCTTTCACTGTCTTTGTTTTATGGGTTTTTAAAAGTAATTTATTTTTATAATGGGGTTTAGCTGCTTTTCATGGCTGTGTTTATGCGGCTTTACACCCACTTGACTCACTTCCAGAGAGATATCAATACATAGGTTTTAAGATTCTTACTAGTCACATATATTCTTGTGTGGTGAATAGGGGGTGTTGAGTCCAGTTCACTGAGCAAGGAGTAGGTCTTGTCTATTACATATTGGGTGTATGGGTCGGTATCTGAGCGAATTTGAAACCCTTGTTTTATGCATCACCCCACCTCACCTTTCCCGTTAAGCAGCCATAGTGTGTTTTCTAAACGTGTGACTCTGTTCTGTTTTGTAATTCAGTTCAAGTGTAGCGGTTTTTACATTCCCTCTGTAAGTGATAGCTTATGATAAGTGTCTTTTTCTGTGTGACTTATTTCACTTAGAATCGTCGTACCTAACTCCACTCATCTTGCTTCTACTAGCCTTATGAGACATTGATTTCATGTCTGAGTGATATTCCATTGTACATAAGGACCACAACTTCTTTATCCATTTTTCTCTTTCCTGGGATATTTAAGGTGTCATGAAGTGGAGGTTCTTGTCAACAGAGCAGCCCTAAACTTTCCGGTGCCTGTGTCTTGCTGATTTTTACTTTTTCCAATTTATACGCCCATGAGTGGACGTGCCCTATGCTCCCTAAGCTGTTTTTTTTCGATGTTTCAGGACACAACGTACACTTCTCCAGAGTGGCTGTTGGCAATTTACATCCCGCCCATCAGTGTAGCAAGGCTGCCATTTCTCCATGGCCTGTCCTGCATTTCTGGTTTTGACACTTTTTGCAGCATGGCCCTTTTCACCGATGGGAAGCGAGACTTCTTTGTAGCGTTGATTTGCCTTTCCAGGTTGCTTGGTTGGCCAAAAAGGGCGTATGCGTTTTTTCCTGAATATATTCAGGAAAAAACGCATACGCCCTTTTTGGCCAAGGGCATCATTGTGGACGTTTTGCCGCTTTTCATGTGCTTTAAAGGCGATTCGTATCTACCTCCTGAAATCTGTTTCCTGCAATTCTGCCTTGCTTTCAAATCCTCTTCGTTGCCTTCCCTCAATATATCTGTGGATGAGAGTTATCATTTATAACTCTGCGGGTTTGTGAATTGCAGTTTCCCTGAGCTCCATTTTTCAACTGTCTTTTTTGGGAGCTGGCCGCAAAAGCGCGGGATTGCCTCAGGCCCTATTCTGCTTCTGGGCGGCAGGCTGAGCCTGTGGTTAATTCTTCTTCCTGTTGGGAAAATAGAGTGACCTGTGCCTGTCCCAACACCTAGATCTAGTCTCTCATTGGTTGCCCCTCTTCCCGTTCATCCTCAGGACAAATTGCAACCTGTAGGGAACAGGAGGTTAAAGGTGCTGATTCTCCAAGTAGGGAGATTGCTAGTAAAGTAGCTGGAATGGCGAAACCGAGCACAAGGAGATGAGAAATGAGGTGCGTTTTAGAAACCTTTCAAAATCACACGGTGTACCATCTTCTGGGTTTCTCATGCATGTTTTCGATGTAGGAAGATGCCCTTGAACCTGGAGATTTGGGACCCATGGGATGGGTACCACGCAGTATTACTTTAAAGGGTCTGCGTTTGCTCACCCAACCTCACCCAACCTCTCAGCCCCAAGAGTGTCCACCCTTATGTCTCATCCAGGTGTGGGTCTAGATATGGTCAATCCAGGTTGCATCACAGCCTCTGAACGAATTTTGTAAGAATTTCTCTCTCTTTCACTGTCTTTGTTTTACGGGTTTTTAAAAGTAATTTATTTTTATAATGGGGTTTAGCTGCTTTTCATGGTTGTGTTTATGCGGCTTTACACCCACTTGACTCACTTCCAGACAGATATCAATACATAGGTTTTAAGATTCTTACTAGCCACATATATTCTTGTGCGGGAAATAGGGGGTGTTGAGTCCAGTTCACTGAGCAAGGAGTAGGTCTTGTCTATTACATATTGGGTGTATGGAACGGTATCTGAGCGAATTTGAAACCCTTGTTTTATGCATCTCCCCACCTCACCTTTCCTTTTAAGCAGATATAGTGTGTTTTCTAAACGTGTGACTCTGTTCTGTTTTGTAATTCAGTTCAAGTGTAGCGGTTTTTACATTCCCTCTATAAGTGATAGCTTATGATAAGTGTCTTTTTCTGTGTGACTTATTTCACTTAGAATCGTCGTACCTAACTCCACTCATCTTGCTTCTACTAGCCTTATGAGACATTGATTTCATGTCTGAGTGATATTCCATTGTACATAAGGACCACAACTTCTTTATCCATTTATCTCTTTCCTGGGATATTTAAGGTGTCATGAAGTGGAGGTTCTTGTCAACAGAGCAGCCCTAAACTTTCCGGTGCCTGTGTCTTGCTGATTTTTAGTTTTTCCAATTTATACGCCCATGAGTGGACGTGCCCTATGCTCCCTAAGCTGTTTTTTTTCCATGTTTCAGGACACAACGTACACTTCTCCAGAGTGGCTGTTGGCAATTTACATCCCGCCCATCAGTGTAGCAAGGCTGCCATTTCTCCATGGCCTGTCCTGCATTTCTGGTTTTGACACTTTTTGCAGCATGGCCCTTTTCACCGATGGGAAGCGAGACTTCTTTGTAGCGCTGATTTGCCTTTCCAGGTTGCTTGGTTGGCCAAAAAGGGCGTATGCGGTTTTTCCTGAATATATTCAGGAAAAAACGCATACGCCCTTTTTGGCCAAGGGCATCATTGTCGACGTTTTGCCGCTTTTCATGTGCTTTAAAGGCGATTCGTATCTACCTGCTGAAATCTGTTTCCTGCAATTCTGCCTTGCTTTCAAATCCTCTTCGTTGCCTTCCCTCAATATATCTGTGGATGAGAGTTATCATTTATAACTCTGCGGGTTTGTGAATTGCAGTTTCCCTGAGCTCCATTTTTCAACTGTCTTTTTTGGGAGCTGGCCGCAAAAGCGCGGGATTGCCTCAGGCCCTATTCTGCTTCTGGGCGGCAGGCTGAGCCTGTGGTTAATTCTTCTTCCTGTTGGGAAAATAGAGTGACCTGTGCCTGTCCCAACACCTAGATCTAGTCTCTCATTGGTTGCCCCTCTTCCCGTTCATCCTCAGGACAAATTGCAACCTGTAGGGAACAGGAGGTTAAAGGTGCTGATTCTCCAAGTAGGGAGATTGCTAGTAAAGTAGCTGGAATGGCGAAACCGAGCACAAGGAGATGAGAAATGAGGTGCGTTTTAGAAACCTTTCAAAATCACACGGTGTACCATCTTCTGGGTTTCTCATGCATGTTTTCGATGTAGGAAGATGCCCTTGAACCTGGAGATTTGGGACCCATGGGATGGGTACCACGCAGTATTACTTTAAAGGGTCTGCGTTTGCTCACCCAACCTCACCCAACCTCTCAGCACCAAGAGTGTCCACCCTTATATCTCATCCAGGTGTGGGTCTAGATATGGTCAATCCAGGTTGCATCACAGCATCTGAACGAATTTTGTAAGAATTTCTCTCTCTTTCACTGTCTTTGTTTTATGGGTTTTTAAAAGTAATTTATTTTTATAATGGGGTTTAGCTGCTTTTCATGGCTGTGTTTATGCGGCTTTACACCCACTTGACTCACTTCCAGAGAGATATCAATACATAGGTTTTAAGATTCTTACTAGTCACATATATTCTTGTGTGGTGAATAGGGGGTGTTGAGTCCAGTTCACTGAGCAAGGAGTAGGTCTTGTCTATTACATATTGGGTGTATGGAACGGTATCTGAGCGAATTTGAAACCCTTGTTTTATGCATCACCCCACCTCACCATTCCCGTTAAGCAGCCATAGTGTGTTTTCTAAACGTGTGACTCTGTTCTGTTTTGTAATTCAGTTCAAGTGTAGCGGTTTTTACATTCCCTCTATAAGTGATAGCTTATGATAAGTGTCTTTTTCTGTGTGACTTATTTCACTTAGAATCGTCGTACCTAACTCCACTCATCTTGCTTCTACTAGCCTTATGAGACATTGATTTCATGTCTGAGTGATATTCCATTGTACATAAGGACCACAACTTCTTTATCCATTTTTCTCTTTCCTGGGATATTTAAGGTGTCATGAAGTGGAGGTTCTTGTCAACAGAGCAGCCCTAAACTTTCCGGTGCCTGTGTCTTGCTGATTTTTAGTTTTTCCAATTTATACGCCCATGAGTGGACGTGCCCTATGCTCCCTAAGCTGTTTTTTTTCCATGTTTCAGGACACAACGTACACTTCTCCAGAGTGGCTGTTGGCAATTTACATCCCGCCCATCAGTGTAGCAAGGCTGCCATTTCTCCATGGCCTGTCCTGCATTTCTGGTTTTGACACTTTTTGCAGCATGGCCCTTTTCACCGATGGGAAGCGAGACTTCTTTGTAGCGCTGATTTGCCTTTCCAGGTTGCTTGGTTGGCCAAAAAGGGCGTATGCGGTTTTTCCTGAATATATTCAGGAAAAAACGCATACGCCCTTTTTGGCCAAGGGCATCATTGTCGACGTTTTGCCGCTTTTCATGTGCTTTAAAGGCGATTCGTATCTACCTGCTGAAATCTGTTTCCTGCAATTCTGCCTTGCTTTCAAATCCTCTTCGTTGCCTTCCCTCAATATATCTGTGGATGAGAGTTATCATTTATAACTCTGCGGGTTTGTGAATTGCAGTTTCCCTGAGCTCCATTTTTCAACTGTCTTTTTTGGGAGCTGGCCGCAAAAGCGCGGGATTGCCTCAGGCCCTATTCTGCTTCTGGGTGGCAGGCTGAGCCTGTGGTTAATTCTTCTTCCTGTTGGGAAAATAGAGTGACCTGTGCCTGTCCCAACACCTAGATCTAGTCTCTCATTGGTTGCCCCTCTTCCCGTTCATCCTCAGGACAAATTGCAACCTGTAGGGAACAGGAGGTTAAAGGTGCTGATTCTCCAAGTAGGGAGATTGCTAGTAAAGTAGCTGGAATGGCGAAACCGAGCACAAGGAGATGAGAAATGAGGTGCGTTTTAGAAACCTTTCAAAATCACACGGTGTACCATCTTCTGGGTTTCTCATGCATGTTTTCGATGTAGGAAGATGCCCTTGAACCTGGAGATTTGGGACCCATGGGATTGGTACCACGCAGTATTACTTTAAAGGGTCTGCGTTTGCTCACCCAACCTCACCCAACCTCTCAGCCCCAAGAGTGTCCACCCTTATGTCTCATCCAGCTGTGGGTCTAGATATGGTCAATCCAGGTTGCATCACAGCCTCTGAACGAATTTTGAAAGAATTTCTCTCTCTTTCACTGTCTTTGTTTTACGGGTTTTTAAAAGTAATTTATTTTTATAATGGGGTTTAGCTGCTTTTCATGGTTGTGTTTATGCGGCTTTACACCCACTTGACTCACTTCCAGACAAATATCAATACATAGGTTTTAAGATTCTTACTAGTCACATATATTCTTGTGTGGGGAATAGGGGGTGTTGAGTCCAGTTCACTGAGCAAGGAGTAGGTCTTGTCTATTACATATTGGGTGTATGGAACGGTATCTGAGCGAATTTGAAACCCTTGTTTTATGCATCACCCCACCTCACCATTCCCGTTAAGCAGCCATAGTGTGTTTTCTAAACGTGTGACTCTGTTCTGTTTTGTAATTCAGTTCAAGTGTAGCGGTTTTTACATTCCCTCTATAAGTGATAGCTTATGATAAGTGTCTTTTTCTGTGTGACTTTTTTCACTTAGAATCGTCGTACCTAACTCCACTCATCTTGCTTCTACTAGCCTTATGAGACATTGATTTCATGTCTGAGTGATATTCCATTGTACATAAGGACCACAACTTCTTTATCCATTTTTCTCTTTCCTGGGATATTTAAGGTGTCATGAAGTGGAGGTTCTTGTCAACAGAGCCGCCCTAAACTTTCCGGTGCCTGTGTCTTGCTGATTTTTAGTTTTTCCAATTTATACGCCCATGAGTGGACGTGCCCTATGCTCCCTAAGCTGTTTTTTTTCCATGTTTCAGGACACAACGTACACTTCTCCAGAGTGGCTGTTGGCAATTTACATCCCGCCCATCAGTGTAGCAAGGCTGCCATTTCTCCATGGCCTGTCCTGCATTTCTGGTTTTGACAATTTTTGCAGCATGGCCCTTTTCACCGATGGGAAGTGAGACTTCTTTGTAGCGCTGATTTGCATTTCCAGGTTGCTTGGTTGGCCAAAAAGGGCGTATGCGGTTTTTCCTGAATATATTCAGGAAAAAACGCATACGCCCTTTTTGGCCAAGGGCATCATTGTCGACGTTTTGCCGCTTTTCATGTGCTTTAAAGGCGATTCGTATCTACCTGCTGAAATCTGTTTCCTGCAATTCTGCCTTGCTTTCAAATCCTCTTCGTTGCCTTCCCTCAATATATCTGTGGATGAGAGTTATCATTTATAACTCTGCGGGTTTGTGAATTGCAGTTTCCCTGAGCTCCATTTTTCAACTGTCTTTTTTGGGAGCTGGCCGCAAAAGCGCGGGATTGCCTCAGGCCCTATTCTGCTTCTGGGTGGCAGGCTGAGCCTGTGGTTAATTCTTCTTCCTGTTGGGAAAATAGAGTGACCTGTGCCTGTCCCAACACCTAGATCTAGTCTCTCATTGGTTGCCCCTCTTCCCGTTCATCCTCAGGACAAATTGCAACCTGTAGGGAACAGGAGGTTAAAGGTGCTGATTCTCCAAGTAGGGAGATTGCTAGTAAAGTAGCTGGAATGGCGAAACCGAGCACAAGGAGATGAGAAATGAGGTGCGTTTTAGAAACCTTTCAAAATCACACGGTGTACCATCTTCTGGGTTTCTCATGCATGTTTTCGATGTAGGAAGATGCCCTTGAACCTGGAGATTTGGGACCCATGGGATGGGTACCACGCAGTATTACTTTAAAGGGTCTGCGTTTGCTCACCCAACCTCACCCAACCTCTCAGCCCCAAGAGTGTCCACCCTTATGTCTCATCCAGCTGTGGGTCTAGATATGGTCAATCCAGGTTGCATCACAGCCTCTGAACGAATTTTGAAAGAATTTCTCTCTCTTTCACTGTCTTTGTTTTACGGGTTTTTAAAAGTAATTTATTTTTATAATGGGGTTTAGCTGCTTTTCATGGTTGTGTTTATGCGGCTTTACACCCACTTGACTCACTTCCAGACAAATATCAATACATAGGTTTTAAGATTCTTACTAGTCACATATATTCTTGTGTGGGGAATAGGGGGTGTTGAGTCCAGTTCACTGAGCAAGGAGTAGGTCTTGTCTATTACATATTGGGTGTATGGAACGGTATCTGAGCGAATTTGAAACCCTTGTTTTATGCATCACCCCACCTCACCATTCCCGTTAAGCAGCCATAGTGTGTTTTCTAAACGTGTGACTCTGTTCTGTTTTGTAATTCAGTTCAAGTGTAGCGGTTTTTACATTCCCTCTATAAGTGATAGCTTATGATAAGTGTCTTTTTCTGTGTGACTTTTTTCACTTAGAATCGTCGTACCTAACTCCACTCATCTTGCTTCTACTAGCCTTATGAGACATTGATTTCATGTCTGAGTGATAATCCATTGTACATAAGGACCACAACTTCTTTATCCATTTTTCTCTTTCCTGGGATATTTAAGGTGTCATGAAGTGGAGGTTCTTGTCAACAGAGCCGCCCTAAACTTTCCGGTGCCTGTGTCTTGCTGATTTTTAGTTTTTCCAATTTATACGCCCATGAGTGGACGTGCCCTATGCTCCCTAAGCTGTTTTTTTTCCATGTTTCAGGACACAACGTACACTTCTCCAGAGTGGCTGTTGGCAATTTACATCCCGCCCATCAGTGTAGCAAGGCTGCCATTTCTCCATGGCCTGTCCTGCATTTCTGGTTTTGACAATTTTTGCAGCATGGCCCTTTTCACCGATGGGAAGTGAGACTTCTTTGTAGCGCTGATTTGCATTTCCAGGTTGCTTGGTTGGCCAAAAAGGGCGTATGCGGTTTTTCCTGAATATATTCAGGAAAAAACGCATACGCCCTTTTTGGCCAAGGGCATCATTGTCGACGTTTTGCCGCTTTTCATGTGCTTTAAAGGCGATTCGTATCTACCTGCTGAAATCTGTTTCCTGCAATTCTGCCTTGCTTTCAAATCCTCTTCGTTGCCTTCCCTCAATATATCTGTGGATGAGAGTTATCATTTATAACTCTGCGGGTTTGTGAATTGCAGTTTCCCTGAGCTCCATTTTTCAACTGTCTTTTTTGGGAGCTGGCCGCAAAAGCGCGGGATTGCCTCAGGCCCTATTCTGCTTCTGGGCGGCAGGCTGAGCCTGTGGTTAATTCTTCTTCCTGTTGGGAAAATAGAGTGACCTGTGCCTGTCCCAACACCTAGATCTAGTCTCTCATTGGTTGCCCCTCTTCCCGTTCATCCTCAGGACAAATTGCAACCTGTAGGGAACAGGAGGTTAAAGGTGCTGATTCTCCAAGTAGGGAGATTGCTAGTAAAGTAGCTGGAATGGCGAAACCGAGCACAAGGAGATGAGAAATGAGGTGCGTTTTAGAAACCTTTCAAAATCACACGGTGTACCATCTTCTGGGTTTCTCATGCATGTTTTCGATGTAGGAAGATGCCCTTGAACCTGGAGATTTGGGACCCATGGGATGGGTACCACGCAGTATTACTTTAAAGGGACTGCGTTTGCTCACCCAACCTCACCCAACCTCTCAGCCCCAAGAGTGTCCACCCTTATGTCTCATCCAGGTGTGGGTCTAGATATGGTCAATCCAGGTTGCATCACAGCCTCTGAACGAATTTTGTAAGAATTTCTCTCTCTTTCACTGTCTTTGTTTTATGGGTTTTTAAAAGTAATTTATTTTTATAATGGGGTTTAGCTGCTTTTCATGGCTGTGTTTATGCGGCTTTACACCCACTTGACTCACTTCCAGAGAGATATCAATACATAGGTTTTAAGATTCTTACTAGTCACATATATTCTTGTGTGGGGAATAGGGGGTGTTGAGTCCAGTTCACTGAGCAAGGAGTAGGTCTTGTCTATTACATATTGGGTGTATGGAACGGTATCTGAGCGAATTTGAAACCCTTGTTTTATGCATCACCCCACCTCACCATTCCCGTTAAGCAGCCATAGTGTGTTTTCTAAACGTGTGACTCTGTTCTGTTTTGTAATTCAGTTCAAGTGTAGCGGTTTTTACATTCCCTCTATAAGTGATAGCTTATGATAAGTGTCTTTTTCTGTGTGACTTTTTTCACTTAGAATCGTCGTACCTAACTCCACTCATCTTGCTTCTACTAGCCTTATGAGACATTGATTTCATGTCTGAGTGATATTCCATTGTACATAAGGACCACAAATTCTTTATCCATTTTTCTCTTTCCTGGGATATTTAAGGTGTCATGAAGTGGAGGTTCTTGTCAACAGAGCAGCCCTAAACTTTCCGGTGCCTGTGTCTTGCTGATTTTTAGTTTTTCCAATTTATACGCCCATGAGTGGACGTGCCCTATGCTCCCTAAGCTGTTTTTTTTCCATGTTTCAGGACACAACGTACACTTCTCCAGAGTGGCTGTTGGCAATTTACATCCCGCCCATCAGTGTAGCAAGGCTGCCATTTCTCCATGGCCTGTCCTGCATTTCTGGTTTTGACACTTTTTGCAGCATGGCCCTTTTCACCGATGGGAAGCGAGACTTCTTTGTAGCGCTGATTTGCCTTTCCAGGTTGCTTGGTTGGCCAAAAAGGGCGTATGCGTTTTTTCCTGAATATATTCAGGAAAAAACGCATACGCCCTTTTTGGCCAAGGGCATCATTGTCGACGTTTTGCCGCTTTTCATGTGCTTTAAAGGCGATTCGTATCTACCTGCTGAAATCTGTTTCCTGCAATTCTGCCTTGCTTTCAAATCCTCTTCGTTGCCTTCCCTCAATATATCTGTGGATGAGAGTTATCATTTATAACTCTGCGGGTTTGTGAATTGCAGTTTCCCTGAGCTCCATTTTTCAACTGTCTTTTTTGGGAGCTGGCCGCAAAAGCGCGGGATTGCCTCAGGCCCTATTCTGCTTCTGGGCGGCAGGCTGAGCCTGTGGTTAATTCTTCTTCCTGTTGGGAAAATAGAGTGACCTGTGCCTGTCCCAACACCTAGATCTAGTCTCTCATTGGTTGCCCCTCTTCCCGTTCATCCTCAGGACAAATTGCAACCTGTAGGGAACAGGAGGTTAAAGGTGCTGATTCTCCAAGTAGGGAGATTGCTAGTAAAGTAGCTGGAATGGCGAAACCGAGCACAAGGAGATGAGAAATGAGGTGCGTTTTAGAAACCTTTCAAAATCACACGGTGTACCATCTTCTGGGTTTCTCATGCATGTTTTCGATGTAGGAAGATGCCCTTGAACCTGGAGATTTGGGACCCATGGGATGGGTACCACGCAGTATTACTTTAAAGGGTCTGCGTTTGCTCACCCAACCTCACCCAACCTCTCAGCCCCAAGAGTGTCCACCCTTATGTCTCATCCAGGTGTGGGTCTAGATATGGTCAATCCAGGTTGCATCACAGCCTCTGAACGAATTTTGTAAGAATTTCTCTCTCTTTCACTGTCTTTGTTTTATGGGTTTTTAAAAGTAATTTATTTTTATAATGGGGTTTAGCTGCTTTTCATGGCTGTGTTTATGCGGCTTTACACCCACTTGACTCACTTCCAGAGAAATATCAATACATAGGTTTTAAGATTCTTACTAGTCACATATATTCTTGTGTGGTGAATAGGGGGTGTTGAGTCCAGTTCACTGAGCAAGGAGTAGGTCTTGTCTATTACATATTGGGTGTATGGAACGGTATCTGAGCGAATTTGAAACCCTTGTTTTATGCATCACCCCACCTCACCATTCCCGTTAAGCAGCCATAGTGTGTTTTCTAAACGTGTGACTCTGTTCTGTTTTGTAATTCAGTTCAAGTGTAGCGGTTTTTACATTCCCTCTATAAGTGATAGCTTATGATAAGTGTCTTTTTCTGTGTGACTTATTTCACTTAGAATCGTCGTACCTAACTCCACTCATCTTGCTTCTACTAGCCTTATGAGACATTGATTTCATGTCTGAGTGATATTCCATTGTACATAAGGACTACAACTTCTTTATCCATTTTTCTCTTTCCTGGGATATTTAAGGTGTCATGAAGTGGAGGTTCTTGTCAACAGAGCAGCCCTAAACTTTCCGGTGCCTGTGTCTTGCTGATTTTTAGTTTTTCCAATTTACACGCCCATGAGTGGACGTGCCCTATGCTCCCTAAGCTGTTTTTTTTCCATGTTTCAGGACACAACGTACACTTCTCCAGAGTGGCTGTTGGCAATTTACATCCCGCCCATCAGTGTAGCAAGGCTGCCATTTCTCCATGGCCTGTCCTGCATTTCTGGTTTTGACAATTTTTGCAGCATGGCCCTTTTGACCGATGGGAAGCGAGACTTCTTCGTAGCGCTGATTTGCCTTTCCAGGTTGCTTGGTTGGCCAAAAAGGGCGTATGCGTTTTTTCCTGAATATATTCAGGAAAAAACGCATACGCCCTTTTTGGCCAAGGGCATCATTGTCGACGTTTTGCCGCTTTTCATGTGCTTTAAAGGCGATTCGTACCTACCTCCTGAAATCTGTTTCCTGCAATTCTGCCTTGCTTTCAAATCCTCTTCGTTGCCTTCCCTCAATATATCTGTGGATGAGAGTTATCATTTATAACTCTGCGGGTTTGTGAATTGCAGTTTCCCTGAGCTCCATTTTTCAACTGTCTTTTTTGGGAGCTGGCCGCAAAAGCGCGGGATTGCCTCAGGCCCTATTCTGCTTCTGGGCGGCAGGCTGAGCCTGTGGTTAATTCTTCTTCCTGTTGGGAAAATAGAGTGACCTGTGCCTGTCCCAACACCTAGATCTAGTCTCTCATTGGTTGCCCCTTTTCCCGTTCATCCTCAGGACAAATTGCAACCTGTAGGGAACAGGAGGTTAAAGGTGCTGATTCTCCAAGTAGGGAGATTGCTAGTAAAGTAGCTGGAATGGCGAAACCGAGCACAAGGAGATGAGAAATGAGGTGCGTTTTAGAAACCTTTCAAAATCACACGGTGTACCATCTTCTGGGTTTCTCATGCATGTTTTCGATGTAGGAAGATGCCCTTGAACCTGGAGATTTGGGACCTATGGGATGGGTACCACGCAGTATTACTTTAAAGGGTCTGCGTTTGCTCACCCAACCTCACTCAACCTCTCAGCCCCAAGAGTGTCCACCCTTATGTCTCATCCAGCTGTGGGTCTAGATATGGTCAATCCAGGTTGCATCACAGCCTCTGAACGAATTTTGAAAGAATTTCTCTCTCTTTCACTGTCTTTGTTTTATGGGTTTTTAAAAGTAATTTATTTTTATAATGGGGTGTAGCTGCTTTTCATGGCTGTGTTTATGCGGCTTTACACCCACTTGACTCACTTCCAGACAGATATCAATACATAGGTTTTAAGATTCCTACTAGTCACATATATTCTTGTGCGGGGAATAGGGGGTGTTGAGTCCAGTTCACTGAGCAAGGAGTAGGTCTTGTCTATTACATATTGGGTGTATGGAACGGTATCTGAGCGAATTTGAAACCCTTGTTTTATGCATCACCCCACCTCACCATTCCCGTTAAGCAGCCATAGTGTGTTTTCTAAACGTGTGACTCTGTTCTGTTTTGTAATTCAGTTCAAGTGTAGCGGTTTTTACATTCCCTCTATAAGTGGTAGCTTATGATAAGTGTCTTTTTCTGTGTGACTTATTTCACTTAGAATCGTCGTACCTAACTCCACTCATCTTGCTTCTACTAGCCTTATGAGACATTGATTTCATGTCTGAGTGATATTCCATTGTACATAAGGACCACAACTTCTTTATCCATTTTTCTCTTTCCTGGGATATTTAAGGTGTCATGAAGTGGAGGTTCTTGTCAACAGAGCCGCCCTAAACTTTCCGGTGCCTGTGTCTTGCTGATTTTTAGTTTTTCCAATTTATACGCCCATGAGTGGACGTGCCCTATGCTCCCTAAGCTGTTTTTTTTCCATGTTTCAGGACACAACGTACACTTCTCCAGAGTGGCTGTTGGCAATTTACATCCCACCCATCAGTGTAGCAAGGCTGCCATTTCTCCATGGCCTGTCCTGCATTTCTGGTTTTGACACTTTTTGCAGCATGGCCCTTTTCACCGATGGGAAGCGAGACTTCTTTGTAGCGCTGATTTGCCTTTCCAGGTTGCTTGGTTGGCCAAAAAGGGCGTATGCGTTTTTTCCTGAATATATTCAGGAAAAAACGTATACGCCCTTTTTGGCCAAGGGCATCATTGTCGACGTTTTGCCGCTTTTCATGTGCTTTAAAGGCGATTCGTATCTACCTCCTGAAATCTGTTTCCTGCAATTCTGCCTTGCTTTCAAATCCTCTTCGTTGCCTTCCCTCAATATATCTGTGGATGAGAGTTATCATTTATAACTCTGCGGGTTTGTGAATTGCAGTTTCCCTGAGCTCCATTTTTCAACTGTCTTTTTTGGGAGCTGGCCGCAAAAGCGCGGGATTGCCTCAGGCCGTATTCTGCTTCTGGGCGGCAGGCTGAGCCTGTGGTTAATTCTTCTTCCTGTTGGGAAAATAGAGTGACCTGTGCCTGTCCCAACACCTAGATCTAGTCTCTCATTGGTTGCCCCTCTTCCCGTTCATCCTCAGGACAAATTGAAACCTGTAGGGAACAGGAGGTTAAAGGTGCTGATTCTCCAAGTAGGGAGATTGCTAGTAAAGTAGCTGGAATGGCGAAACCGAGCACAAGGAGATGAGAAATGAGGTGCGTTTTAGAAACCTTTCAAAATCACACGGTGTACCATCTTCTGGGTTTCTCATGCATGTTTTCGATGTAGGAAGATGCCCTTGAACCTGGAGATTTGGGACCCATGGGATGGGTACCACGCAGTATTACTTTAAAGGGTCTGCGTTTGCTCACCCAACCTCACCCAACCTCTCAGCCCCAAGAGTGTCCACCCTTATGTCTCATCCAGCTGTGGGTCTAGATATGGTCAATCCAGGTTGCATCACAGCCTCTGAACGAATTTTGAAAGAATTTCTCTCTCTTTCACTGTCTTTGTTTACGGGTTTTTAAAAGTAATTTATTTTTATAATGGGGTTTAGCTGCTTTTCATGGTTGTGTTTATGCGGCTTTACACCCACTTGACTCACTTCCAGACAAATATCAATACATAGGTTTTAAGATTCTTACTAGTCACATATATTCTTGTGCGGGGAATAGGGGGTGTTGAGTCCAGTTCACTGAGCAAGGAGTAGGTCTTGTCTATTACATATTGGGTGTATGGAACGGTATCTGAGCGAATTTGAAACCCTTGTTTTATGCATCACCCCACCTCACCATTCCCGTTAAGCAGCCATAGTGTGTTTTCTAAACGTGTGACTCTGTTCTGTTTTGTAATTCAGTTCAAGTGTAGCGGTTTTTACATTCCCTCTATAAGTGATAGCTTATGATAAGTGTCTTTTTCTGTGTGACTTTTTTCACTTAGAATCGTCGTACCTAACTCCACTCATCTTGCTTCTACTAGCCTTATGAGACATTGATTTCATGTCTGAGTGATATTCCATTGTACATAAGGACCACAACTTCTTTATCCATTTTTCTCTTTCCTTGGATATTTAAGGTGTCATGAAGTGGAGGTTCTTGTCAACAGAGCAGCCCTAAACTTTCCGGTGCCTGTGTCTTGCTGATTTTTAGTTTTTCCAATTTATACGCCCATGAGTGGACGTGCCCTATGCTCCCTAAGCTGTTTTTTTTCCATGTTTCAGGACACAACGTACACTTCTCCAGAGTGGCTGTTGGCAATTTACATCCCGCCCATCAGTGTAGCAAGGCTGCCATTTCTCCATGGCCTGTCCTGCATTTCTGGTTTTGACACTTTTTGCAGCATGGCCTTTTTCACCGATGGGAAGCGAGACTTCTTTGTAGCGCTGATTTGCCTTTCCAGGTTGCTTGGTTGGCCAAAAAGGGCGTATGCGGTTTTTCCTGAATATATTCAGGAAAAAACGCATACGCCCTTTTTGGCCAAGGGCATCATTGTCGACGTTTTGCCGCTTTTCATGTGCTTTAAAGGCGATTCGTATCTACCTGCTGAAATCTGTTTCCTGCAATTCTGCCTTGCTTTCAAATCCTCTTCGTTGCCTTCCCTCAATATATCTGTGGATGAGAGTTATCATTTATAACTCTGCGGGTTTGTGAATTGCAGTTTCCCTGAGCTCCATTTTTCAACTGTCTTTTTTGGGAGCTGGCCGCAAAAGCGCGGGATTGCCTCAGGCCCTATTCTGCTTCTGGGCGGCAGGCTGAGCCTGTGGTTAATTCTTCTTCCTGTTGGGAAAATAGAGTGACCTGTGCCTGTCCCAACACCTAGATCTAGTCTCTCATTGGTTGCCCCTCTTCCCGTTCATCCTCAGGACAAATTGCAACCTGTAGGGAACAGGAGGTTAAAGGTGCTGATTCTCCAAGTAGGGAGATTGCTAGTAAAGTAGCTGGAATGGCGAAACCGAGCACAAGGAGATGAGAAATGAGGTGCGTTTTAGAAACCTTTCAAAATCACACGGTGTACCATCTTCTGGGTTTCTCATGCATGTTTTCGATGTAGGAAGATGCCCTTGAACCTGGAGATTTGGGACCCATGGGATGGGTACCACGCAGTATTACTTTAAAGGGTCTGCGTTTGCTCACCCAACCTCACCCAACCTCTCAGCCCCAAGAGTGTCCACCCTTATGTCTCATCCAGGTGTGGGTCTAGATATGGTCAATCCAGGTTGCATCACAGCCTCTGAACGAATTTTGTAAGAATTTCTCTCTCTTTCACTGTCTTTGTTTTATGGGTTTTTAAAAGTAATTTATTTTTATAATGGGGTTTAGCTGCTTTTCATGGCTGTGTTTATGCGGCTTTACACCCACTTGACTCACTTCCAGAGAGATATAAATACATAGGTTTTAAGATTCTTACTAGTCACATATATTCTTGTGTGGTGAATAGGGGGTGTTGAGTCCAGTTCACTGAGCAAGGAGTAGGTCTTGTCTATTACATATTGGGTGTATGGAACGGTATCTGAGCGAATTTGAAACCCTTGTTTTATGCATCACCCCACCTCACCATTCCCGTTAAGCAGCCATAGTGTGTTTTCTAAACGTGTGACTCTGTTCTGTTTTGTAATTCAGTTCAAGTGTAGCGGTTTTTACATTCCCTCTATAAGTGATAGCTTATGATAAGTGTCTTTTTCTGTGTGACTTATTTCACTTAGAATCGTCGTACCTAACTCCACTCATCTTGCTTCTACTAGCCTTATGAGACATTGATTTCATGTCTGAGTGATATTCCATTGTACATAAGGACTACAACTTCTTTATCCATTTTTCTCTTTCCTGGGATATTTAAGGTGTCATGAAGTGGAGGTTCTTGTCAACAGAGCAGCCCTAAACTTTCCGGTGCCTGTGTCTTGCTGATTTTTAGTTTTTCCAATTTATACGCCCATGAGTGGACGTGCCCTATGCTCCCTAAGCTGTTTTTTTTCCATGTTTCAGGACACAACGTACACTTCTCCAGAGTGGTTGTTGGCAATTTACATCCCGCCCATCAGTGTAGCAAGGCTGCCATTTCTCCATGGCCTGTTCTGCATTTCTGGTTTTGACACTTTTTGCAGCATGGCCCTTTTGACCGATGGGAAGCGAGACTTCTTTGTAGCGCTGATTTGCCTTTCCAGGTTGCTTGGTTGGCCAAAAAGGGCGTATGCGGTTTTTCCTGAATATATTCAGGAAAAAACGCATACGCCCTTTTTGGCCAAGGGCATCATTGTCGACGTTTTGCCGCTTTTCATGTGCTTTAAAGGCGATTCGTACCTACCTCCTGAAATCTGTTTCCTGCAATTCTGCCTTGCTTTCAAATCCTCTTCGTTGCCTTCCCTCAATATATCTGTGGATGAGAGTTATCATTTATAACTCTGCGGGTTTGTGAATTGCAGTTTCCCTGAGCTCCATTTTTCAACTGTCTTTTTTGGGAGCTGGCCGCAAAAGCGCGGGATTGCCTCAGGCCCTATTCTGCTTCTGGGCGGCAGGCTGAGCCTGTGGTTAATTCTTCTTCCTGTTGGGAAAATAGAGTGACCTGTGCCTGTCCCAACACCTAGATCTAGTCTCTCATTGGTTGCCCCTCTTCCCGTTCATCCTCAGGACAAATTGCAACCTGTAGGGAACAGGAGGTTAAAGGTGCTGATTCTCCAAGTAGGGAGATTGCTAGTAAAGTAGCTGGAATGGCGAAACCGAGCACAAGGAAATGAGAAATGAGGTGCGTTTTAGAAACCTTTCAAAATCACACGGTGTACCACCTTCTGGGTTTCTCATGCATGTTTTCGATGTAGGAAGATGCCCTTGAACCTGGAGATTTGGGACCTATGGGATGGGTACCACGCAGTATTACTTTAAAGGGTCTGCGTTTGCTCACCCAACCTCACTCAACCTCTCAGCCCCAAGAGTGTCCACCCTTATGTCTCATCCAGCTGTGGGTCTAGATATGGTCAATCCAGGTTGCATCACAGCCTCTGAACGAATTTTGAAAGAATTTCTCTCTCTTTCACTGTCTTTGTTTTATGGGTTTTTAAAAGTAATTTATTTTTATAATGGGGTGTAGCTGCTTTTCATGGCTGTGTTTATGCGGCTTTACACCCACTTGACTCACTTCCAGACAGATATCAATACATAGGTTTTAAGATTCTTACTAGTCACATATATTCTTGTGCGGGGAATAGGGGGTGTTGAGTCCAGTTCACTGAGCAAGGAGTAGGTCTTGTCTATTACATATTGGGTGTATGGAACGGTATCTGAGCGAATTTGAAACCCTTGTTTTATGCATCACCCCACCTCACCATTCCCGTTAAGCAGCCATAGTGTGTTTTCTAAACGTGTGACTCTGTTCTGTTTTGTAATTCAGTTCAAGTGTAGCGGTTTTTACATTCCCTCTATAAGTGGTAGCTTATGATAAGTGTCTTTTTCTGTGTGACTTATTTCACTTAGAATCGTCGTACCTAACTCCACTCATCTTGCTTCTACTAGCCTTATGAGACATTGATTTCATGTCTGAGTGATATTCCATTGTACATAAGGACCACAACTTCTTTATCCATTTTTCTCTTTCCTGGGATATTTAAGGTGTCATGAAGTGGAGGTTCTTGTCAACAGAGCCGCCCTAAACTTTCCGGTGCCTGTGTCTTGCTGATTTTTAGTTTTTCCAATTTATACGCCCATGAGTGGACGTGCCCTATGCTCCCTAAGCTGTTTTTTTTCCATGTTTCAGGACACAACGTACACTTCTCCAGAGTGGCTGTTGGCAATTTACATCCCGCCCATCAGTGTAGCAAGGCTGCCATTTCTCCATGGCCTGTCCTGCATTTCTGGTTTTGACACTTTTTGCAGCATGGCCCTTTTCACCGATGGGAAGCGAGACTTCTTTGTAGCGCTGATTTGCCTTTCCAGGTTGCTTGGTTGGCCAAAAAGGGCGTATGCGTTTTTTCCTGAATATATTCAGGAAAAAACGTATACGCCCTTTTTGGCCAAGGGCATCATTGTCGACGTTTTGCCGCTTTTCATGTGCTTTAAAGGCGATTCGTATCTACCTCCTGAAATCTGTTTCCTGCAATTCTGCCTTGCTTTCAAATCCTCTTCGTTGCCTTCCCTCAATATATCTGTGGATGAGAGTTATCATTTATAACTCTGCGGGTTTGTGAATTGCAGTTTCCCTGAGCTCCATTTTTCAACTCTCTTTTTTGGGAGCTGGCCGCAAAAGCGCGGGATTGCCTCAGGCCCTATTCTGCTTCTGGGCGGCAGGCTGAGCCTGTGGTTAATTCTTCTTCCTGTTGGGAAAATAGAGTGACCTGTGCCTGTCCCAACACCTAGATCTAGTCTCTCATTGGTTGCCCCTCTTCCCGTTCATCCTCAGGACAAATTGAAACCTGTAGGGAACAGGAGGTTAAAGGTGCTGATTCTCCAAGTAGGGAGATTGCTAGTAAAGTAGCTGGAATGGCGAAACCGAGCACAAGGAGATGAGAAATGAGGTGCGTTTTAGAAACCTTTCAAAATCACACGGTGTACCATCTTCTGGGTTTCTCATGCATGTTTTCGATGTAGGAAGATGCCCTTGAACCTGGAGATTTGGGACCCATGGGATGGGTACCACGCAGTATTACTTTAAAGGGTCTGCGTTTGCTCACCCAACCTCACCCAACCTCTCAGCCCCAAGAGTGTCCACCCTTATGTCTCATCCAGGTGTGGGTCTAGATATGGTCAATCCAGGTTGCATCACAGCCTCTGAACGAATTTTGTAAGAATTTCTCTCTCTTTCACTGTCTTTGTTTTATGGGTTTTTAAAAGTAATTTATTTTTATAATGGGGTTTAGCTGCTTTTCATGGCTGTGTTTATGCGGCTTTACACCCACTTGACTCACTTCCAGACAGATATCAATACATAGGTTTTAAGATTCTTACTAGTCACATATATTCTTGTGTGGTGAATAGGGGGTGTTGAGTCCAGTTCACTGAGCAAGGAGTAGGTCTTGTCTATTACATATTGGGTGTATGGAACGGTATCTGAGCGAATTTGAAACCCTTGTTTTATGCATCACCCCACCTCACCATTCCCGTTAAGCAGCCATAGTGTGTTTTCTAAACGTGTGACTCTGTTCTGTTTTGTAATTCAGTTCAAGTGTAGCGGTTTTTACATTCCCTCTATAAGTGATAGCTTATGATAAGTGTCTTTTTCTGTGTGACTTATTTCACTTAGAATCGTCGTACCTAACTCCACTCATCTTGCTTCTACTAGCCTTATGACATTGATTTCATGTCTGAGTGATATTCCATTGTACATAAGGACCACAACTTCTTTATCCATTTTTCTCTTTCCTGGGATATTTAAGGTGTCATGAAGTGGAGGTTCTTGTCAACAGAGCAGCCCTAAACTTTCCGGTGCCTGTGTCTTGCTGATTTTAATTTTTCCAATTTATACGCCCATGAGTGGACGTGCCCTATGCTCCCTAAGCTGTTTTTTTTCCATGTTTCAGGACACAACGTACTCTTCTCCAGAGTGGCTGTTGGCAATTTACATCCCGCCCATCAGTGTAGCAAGGCTGCCATTTCTCCATGGCCTGTCCTGCATTTCTGGTTTTGACACTTTTTGCAGCATGGCCCTTTTCACCGATGGGAAGCGAGACTTCTTTGTAGCGCTGATTTGCCTTTCCAGGTTGCTTGGTTGGCCAAAAAGGGCGTATGCGTTTTTTCCTGAATATATTCAGGAAAAAACGCATACGCCCTTTTTGGCCAAGGGCATCATTGTCGACGTTTTGCCGCTTTTCATGTGCTTTAAAGGCGATTCGTATCTACCTGCTGAAATCTGTTTCCTGCAATTCTGCCTTGCTTTCAAATCCTCTTCGTTGCCTTCCCTCAATATATCTGTGGATGAGAGTTATCATTTATAACTCTGCGGGTTTGTGAATTGCAGTTTCCCTGAGCTCCATTTTTCAACTGTCTTTTTTGGGAGCTGGCCGCAAAAGCGCGGGATTGCCTCAGGCCCTATTCTGCTTCTGGGCAGCAGGCTGAGCCTGTGGTTAATTCTTCTTCCTGTTGGGAAAATAGAGTGACCTGTGCCTGTCCCAACACCTAGATCTAGTCTCTCATTGGTTGCCCCTCTTCCCGTTCATCCTCAGGACAAATTGCAACCTGTAGGGAACAGGAGGTTAAAGATGCTGATTCTCCAAGTAGGGAGATTGCTAGTAAAGTAGCTGGAATGGCGAAACCGAGCACAAGGAGATGAGAAATGAGGTGCGTTTTAGAAACCTTTCAAAATCACACGGTGTACCATCTTCTGGGTTTCTCATGCATGTTTTCGATGTAGGAAGATGCCCTTGAACCTGGAGATTTGGGACCCATGGGATGGGTACCACGCAGTATTATTTTAAAGGGTCTGCGTTTGCTCACCCAACCTCACCCAACCTCTCAGCCCCAAGAGTGTCCACCCTTATGTCTCATCCAGGTGTGGGTCTAGATATGGTCAATCCAGGTTGCATCACAGCCTCTGAACGAATTTTGTAAGAATTTCTCTCTCTTTCACTGTCTTTGTTTTATGGGTTTTTAAAAGTAATTTATTTTTATAATGGGGTTTAGCTGCTTTTCATGGCTGTGTTTATGCGGCTTTACACCCACTTGACTCACTTCCAGAGAGATATCAATACATAGGTTTTAAGATTCTTACTAGTCACATATATTCTTGTGTGGTGAATAGGGGGTGTTGAGTCCAGTTCACTGAGCAAGGAGTAGGTCTTGTCTATTACATATTGGGTGTATGGAACGGTATCTGAGCGAATTTGAAACCCTTGTTTTATGCATCACCCCACCTCACCATTCCCGTTAAGCAGCCATAGTGTGTTTTCTAAACGTGTGACTCTGTTCTGTTTTGTAATTCAGTTCAAGTGTAGCGGTTTTTACATTCCCTCTATAAGTGATTGCTTATGATAAGTGTCTTTTTCTGTGTGACTTATTTCACTTAGAATCGTCGTACCTAACTCCACTCATCTTGCTTCTACTAGCCTTATGAGACATTGATTTCATGTCTGAGTGATATTCCATTGTACATAAGGACCACAACTTCTTTATCCATTTTTCTCTTTCCTGGGATATTTAAGGTGTCATGAAGTGGAGGTTCTTGTCAACAGAGCAGCCCTAAACTTTCCGGTGCCTGTGTCTTGCTGATTTTTAGTTTTTCCAATTTATACGCCCATGAGTGGACGTGCCCTATGCTCCCTAAGCTGTTTTTTTTCCATGTTTCAGGACACAACGTACACTTCTCCAGAGTGGCTGTTGGCAATTTACATCCCGCCCATCAGTGTAGCAAGGCTGCCATTTCTCCATGGCCTGTCCTGCATTTCTGGTTTTGACACTTTTTGCAGCATGGCCCTTTTGACCGATGGAAGCGAGACTTCTTTGTAGCGCTGATTTGCCTTTCCAGGTTGCTTGGTTGGCCAAAAAGGGCGTATGCGGTTTTTCCTGAATATATTCAGGAAAAAACGCATACGCCCTTTTTGGCCAAGGGCATCATTGTCGACGTTTTGCCGCTTTTCATGTGCTTTAAAGGCGATTCGTACCTACCTCCTGAAATCTGTTTCCTGCAATTCTGCCTTGCTTTCAAATCCTCTTCGTTGCCTTCCCTCAATATATCTGTGGATGAGAGTTATCATTTATAACTCTGCGGGTTTGTGAATTGCAGTTTCCCTGAGCTCCATTTTTCAACTGTCTTTTTTGGGAGCTGGCCGCAAAAGCGCGGGATTGCCTCAGGCCCTATTCTGCTTCTGGGCGGCAGGCTGAGCCTGTGGTTAATTCTTCTTCCTGTTGGGAAAATAGAGTGACCTGTGCCTGTCCCAACACCTAGATCTAGTCTCTCATTGGTTGCCCCTCTTCCCGTTCATCCTCAGGACAAATTGCAACCTGTAGGGAACAGGAGGTTAAAGGTGCTGATTCTCCAAGTAGGGAGATTGCTAGTAAAGTAGCTGGAATGGCGAAACCGAGCACAAGGAGATGAGAAATGAGGTGCGTTTTAGAAACCTTTCAAAATCACACGGTGTACCATCTTCTGGGTTTCTCATGCATGTTTTCGATGTAGGAAGATGCCCTTGAACCTGGAGATTTGGGACCTATGGGATGGGTACCACGCAGTATTACTTTAAAGGGTCTGCGTTTGCTCACCCAACCTCACTCAACCTCTCAGCCCCAAGAGTGTCCACCCTTATGTCTCATCCAGCTGTGGGTCTAGATATGGTCAATCCAGGTTGCATCACAGCCTCTGAACGAATTTTGAAAGAATTTCTCTCTCTTTCACTGTCTTTGTTTTATGGGTTTTTAAAAGTAATTTATTTTTATAATGGGGTGTAGCTGCTTTTCATGGCTGTGTTTATGCGGCTTTACACCCACTTGACTCACTTCCAGACAGATATCAATACATAGGTTTTAAGATTCTTACTAGTCACATATATTCTTGTGCGGGGAATAGGGGGTGTTGAGTCCAGTTCACTGAGCAAGGAGTAGGTCTTGTCTATTACATATTGGGTGTATGGAACGGTATCTGAGCGAATTTGAAACCCTTGTTTTATGCATCACCCCACCTCACCATTCCCGTTAAGCAGCCATAGTGTGTTTTCTAAACGTGTGACTCTGTTCTGTTTTGTAATTCAGTTCAAGTGTAGCGGTTTTTACATTCCCTCTATAAGTGGTAGCTTATGATAAGTGTCTTTTTCTGTGTGACTTATTTCACTTAGAATCGTCGTACCTAACTCCACTCATCTTGCTTCTACTAGCCTTATGAGACATTGATTTCATGTCTGAGTGATATTCCATTGTACATAAGGACCACAACTTCTTTATCCATTTTTCTCTTTCCTGGGATATTTAAGGTGTCATGAAGTGGAGGTTCTTGTCAACAGAGCCGCCCTAAACTTTCCGGTGCCTGTGTCTTGCTGATTTTTAGTTTTTCCAATTTATACGCCCATGAGTGGACGTGCCCTATGCTCCCTAAGCTGTTTTTTTTCCATGTTTCAGGACACAACGTACACTTCTCCAGAGTGGCTGTTGGCAATTTACATCCCGCCCATCAGTGTAGCAAGGCTGCCATTTCTCCATGGCCTGTCCTGCATTTCTGGTTTTGACACTTTTTGCAGCATGGCCCTTTTCACCGATGGGAAGCGAGACTTCTTTGTAGCGCTGATTTGCCTTTCCAGGTTGCTTGGTTGGCCAAAAAGGGCGTATGCGTTTTTTCCTGAATATATTCAGGAAAAAACGCATACGCCCTTTTTGGCCAAGGGCATCATTGTCGACGTTTTGCCGCTTTTCATGTGCTTTAAAGGCGATTCGTATCTACCTCCTGAAATCTGTTTCCTGCAATTCTGCCTTGCTTTCAAATCCTCTTCGTTGCCTTCCCTCAATATATCTGTGGATGAGAGTTATCATTTATAACTCTGCGGGTTTGTGAATTGCAGTTTCCCTGAGCTCCATTTTTCAACTCTCTTTTTTGGGAGCTGGCCGCAAAAGCGCGGGATTGCCTCAGGCCCTATTCTGCTTCTGGGCGGCAGGCTGAGCCTGTGGTTAATTCTTCTTCCTGTTGGGAAAATAGAGTGACCTGTGCCTGTCCCAACACCTAGATCTAGTCTCTCATTGGTTGCCCCTCTTCCCGTTCATCCTCAGGACAAATTGAAACCTGTAGGGAACAGGAGGTTAAAGGTGCTGATTCTCCAAGTAGGGAGATTGCTAGTAAAGTAGCTGGAATGGCGAAACCGAGCACAAGGAGATGAGAAATGAGGTGCGTTTTAGAAACCTTTCAAAATCACACGGTGTACCATCTTCTGGGTTTCTCATGCATGTTTTCGATGTAGGAAGATGCCCTTGAACCTGGAGATTTGGGACCCATGGGATGGGTACCACGCAGTATTACTTTAAAGGGTCTGCGTTTGCTCACCCAACCTCACCCAACCTCTCAGCCCCAAGAGTGTCCACCCTTATGTCTCATCCAGGTGTGGGTCTAGATATGGTCAATCCAGGTTGCATCACAGCCTCTGAACGAATTTTGTAAGAATTTCTCTCTCTTTCACTGTCTTTGTTTTATGGGTTTTTAAAAGTAATTTATTTTTATAATGGGGTTTAGCTGCTTTTCATGGCTGTGTTTATGCGGCTTTACACCCACTTGACTCACTTCCAGACAGATATCAATACATAGGTTTTAAGATTCTTACTAGTCACATATATTCTTGTGTGGTGAATAGGGGGTGTTGAGTCCAGTTCACTGAGCAAGGAGTAGGTCTTGTCTATTACATATTGGGTGTATGGAACGGTATCTGAGCGAATTTGAAACCCTTTTTTTATGCATCACCCCACCTCACCATTCCCGTTAAGCAGCCATAGTGTGTTTTCTAAACGTGTGACTCTGTTCTGTTTTGTAATTCAGTTCAAGTGTAGCGGTTTTTACATTCCCTCTATAAGTGATAGCTTATGATAAGTGTCTTTTTCTGTGTGACTTATTTCACTTAGAATCGTCGTACCTAACTCCACTCATCTTGCTTCTACTAGCCTTATGACATTGATTTCATGTCTGAGTGATATTCCATTGTACATAAGGACCACAACTTCTTTATCCATTTTTCTCTTTCCTGGGATATTTAAGGTGTCATGAAGTGGAGGTTCTTGTCAACAGAGCAGCCCTAAACTTTCCGGTGCCTGTGTCTTGCTGATTTTTAGTTTTTCCAATTTATACGCCCATGAGTGGACGTGCCCTATGCTCCCTAAGCTGTTTTTTTTCCATGTTTCAGGACACAACGTACTCTTCTCCAGAGTGGCTGTTGGCAATTTACATCCCGCCCATCAGTGTAGCAAGGCTGCCATTTCTCCATGGCCTGTCCTGCATTTCTGGTTTTGACACTTTTTGCAGCATGGCCCTTTTCACCGATGGGAAGCGAGACTTCTTTGTAGCGCTGATTTGCCTTTCCAGGTTGCTTGGTTGGCCAAAAAGGGCGTATGCGTTTTTTCCTGAATATATTCAGGAAAAAACGCATACGCCCTTTTTGGCCAAGGGCATCATTGTCGACGTTTTGCCGCTTTTCATGTGCTTTAAAGGCGATTCGTATCTACCTGCTGAAATCTGTTTCCTGCAATTCTGCCTTGCTTTCAAATCCTCTTCGTTGCCTTCCCTCAATATATCTGTGGATGAGAGTTATCATTTATAACTCTGCGGGTTTGTGAATTGCAGTTTCCCTGAGCTCCATTTTTCAACTGTCTTTTTTGGGAGCTGGCCGCAAAAGCGCGGGATTGCCTCAGGCCCTATTCTGCTTCTGGGCGGCAGGCTGAGCCTGTGGTTAATTCTTCTTCCTGTTGGGAAAATAGAGTGACCTGTGCCTGTCCCAACACCTAGATCTAGTCTCTCATTGGTTGCCCCTCTTCCCGTTCATCCTCAGGACAAATTGCAACCTGTAGGGAACAGGAGGTTAAAGGTGCTGATTCTCCAAGTAGGGAGATTGCTAGTAAAGTAGCTGGAATGGCGAAACCGAGCACAAGGAGATGAGAAATGAGGTGCGTTTTAGAAACCTTTCAAAATCACACGGTGTACCATCTTCTGGGTTTCTCATGTATGTTTCGATGTAGGAAGATGCCCTTGAACCTGGAGATTTGGGACCCATGGGATGGGTACCACGCAGTATTATTTTAAAGGGTCTGCGTTTGCTCACCCAACCTCACCCAACCTCTCAGCCCCAAGAGTGTCCACACTTATGTCTCATCCAGGTGTGGGTCTAGATATGGTCAATCCAGGTTGCATCACAGCCTCTGAACGAATTTTGTAAGAATTTCTCTCTCTTTCACTGTCTTTGTTTTATGGGTTTTTAAAAGTAATTTATTTTTATAATGGGGTTTAGCTGCTTTTCATGGCTGTGTTTATGCGGCTTTACACCCACTTGTCTCACTTCCAGAGAGATATCAATACATAGGTTTTAAGATTCTTACTAGTCACATATATTCTTGTGTGGTGAATAGGGGGTGTTGAGTCCAGTTCACTGAGCAAGGAGTAGGTCTTGTCTATTACATATTGGGTGTATGGAACGGTATCTGAGCGAATTTGAAACCCTTGTTTTATGCATCACCCCACCTCACCATTCCCGTTAAGCAGCCATAGTGTGTTTTCTAAACGTGTGACTCTGTTCTGTTTTGTAATTCAGTTCAAGTGTAGCGGTTTTTACATTCCCTCTATAAGTGATAGCTTATGATAAGTGTCTTTTTCTGTGTGACTTATTTCACTTAGAATCGTCGTACCTAACTCCACTCATCTTGCTTCTACTATCCTTATGAGACATTGATTTCATGTCTGAGTGATATTCCATTGTACATAAGGACCACAACTTCTTTATCCATTTTTCTCTTTCCTGGGATATTTAAGGTGTCATGAAGTGGAGGTTCTTGTCAACAGAGCAGCCCTAAACTTTCCGGTGCCTGTGTCTTGCTGATTTTTAGTTTTTCCAATTTATACGCCCATGAGTGGACGTGCCCTATGCTCCCTAAGCTGTTTTTTTTCCATGTTTCAGGACACAACGTACACTTCTCCAGAGTGGCTGTTGGCAATTTACATCCCGCCCATCAGTGTAGCAAGGCTGCCATTTCTCCATGGCCTGTCCTGCATTTCTGGTTTTGACACTTTTTGCAGCATGGCCCTTTTCACCGATGGGAAGCGAGACTTCTTTGTAGCGCTGATTTGCCTTTCCAGGTTGCTTGGTTGGCCAAAAAGGGCGTATGCGGTTTTTCCTGAATATATTCAGGAAAAAACGCATACGCCCTTTTTGGCCAAGGGCATCATTGTCGACGTTTTGCCGCTTTTCATGTGCTTTAAAGGCGATTCGTATCTACCTGCTGAAATCTGTTTCCTGCAATTCTGCCTTGCTTTCAAATCCTCTTCGTTGCCTTCCCTCAATATATCTGTGGATGAGAGTTATCATTTATAACTCTGCGGGTTTGTGAATTGCAGTTTCCCTGAGCTCCATTTTTCAACTGTCTTTTTTGGGAGCTGGCCGCAAAAGCGCGGGATTGCCTCAGGCCCTATTCTGCTTCTGGGTGGCAGGCTGAGCCTGTGGTTAATTCTTCTTCCTGTTGGGAAAATAGAGTGACCTGTGCCTGTCCCAACACCTAGATCTAGTCTCTCATTGGTTGCCCCTCTTCCCGTTCATCCTCAGGACAAATTGCAACCTGTAGGGAACAGGAGGTTAAAGGTGCTGATTCTCCAAGTAGGGAGATTGCTAGTAAAGTAGCTGGAATGGCGAAACCGAGCACAAGGAGATGAGAAATGAGGTGCGTTTTAGAAACCTTTCAAAATCACACGGTGTACCATCTTCTGGGTTTCTCATGCATGTTTTCGATGTAGGAAGATGCCCTTGAACCTGGAGATTTGGGACCCATGGGATGGGTACCACGCAGTATTACTTTAAAGGGTCTGCGTTTGCTCACCCAACCTCACCCAACCTCTCAGCCCCAAGAGTGTCCACCCTTATGTCTCATCCAGGTGTGGGTCTAGATATGGTCAATCCAGGTTGCATCACAGCCTCTGAACGAATTTTGTAAGAATTTCTCTCTCTTTCACTGTCTTTGTTTTATGGGTTTTTAAAAGTAATTTATTTTTATAATGGGGTTTAGCTGCTTTTCATGGCTGTGTTTATGCGGCTTTACACCCACTTGACTCACTTCCAGAGAGATATCAATACATAGGTTTTAAGATTCTTACTAGTCACATATATTCTTGTGTGGTGAATAGGGGGTGTTGAGTCCAGTTCACTGAGCAAGTAGTAGGTCTTGTCTATTACATATTGGGTGTATGGAACGGTATCTGAGCGAATTTGAAACCCTTGTTTTATGCATCACCCCACCTCACCATTCCCGTTAAGCAGCCATAGTGTGTTTTCTAAACGTGTGACTCTGTTCTGTTTTGTAATTCAGTTCAAGTGTAGCGGTTTTTACATTCCCTCTATAAGTGGTAGCTTATGATAAGTGTCTTTTTCTGTGTGACTTATTTCACTTAGAATCGTCGTACCTAACTCCACTCATCTTGCTTCTACTAGCCTTATGAGACATTGATTTCATGTCTGAGTGATATTCCATTGTACATAAGGACCACAACTTCTTTATCCATTTTTCTCTTTCCTGGGATATTTAAGGTGTCATGAAGTGGAGGTTCTTGTCAACAGAGCCGCCCTAAACTTTCCGGTGCCTGTGTCTTGCTGATTTTTAGTTTTTCCAATTTATACGCCCATGAGTGGACGTGCCCTATGCTCCCTAAGCTGTTTTTTTTCCATGTTTCAGGACACAACGTACACTTCTCCAGAGTGGCTGTTGGCAATTTACATCCCGCCCATCAGTGTAGCAAGGCTGCCATTTCTCCATGGCCTGTCCTGCATTTCTGGTTTTGACACTTTTTGCAGCATGGCCCTTTTCACCGATGGGAAGCGAGACTTCTTTGTAGCGCTGATTTGCCTTTCCAGGTTGCTTGGTTGGCCAAAAAGGGCGTATGCGTTTTTTCCTGAATATATTCAGGAAAAAACGCATACGCCCTTTTTGGCCAAGGGCATCATTGTCGACGTTTTGCCGCTTTTCATGTGCTTTAAAGGCGATTCGTATCTACCTCCTGAAATCTGTTTCCTGCAATTCTGCCTTGCTTTCAAATCCTCTTCGTTGCCTTCCCTCAATATATCTGTGGATGAGAGTTATCATTTATAACTCTGCGGGTTTGTGAATTGCAGTTTCCCTGAGCTCCATTTTTCAACTCTCTTTTTTGGGAGCTGGCCGCAAAAGCGCGGGATTGCCTCAGGCCCTATTCTGCTTCTGGGCGGCAGGCTGAGCCTGTGGTTAATTCTTCTTCCTGTTGGGAAAATAGAGTGACCTGTGCCTGTCCCAACACCTAGATCTAGTCTCTCATTGGTTGCCCCTCTTCCCGTTCATCCTCAGGACAAATTGAAACCTGTAGGGAACAGGAGGTTAAAGGTGCTGATTCTCCAAGTAGGGAGATTGCTAGTAAAGTAGCTGGAATGGCGAAACCGAGCACAAGGAGATGAGAAATGAGGTGCGTTTTAGAAACCTTTCAAAATCACACGGTGTACCATCTTCTGGGTTTCTCATGCATGTTTTCGATGTAGGAAGATGCCCTTGAACCTGGAGATTTGGGACCCATGGGATGGGTACCACGCAGTATTACTTTAAAGGGTCTGCGTTTGCTCACCCAACCTCACCCAACCTCTCAGCCCCAAGAGTGTCCACCCTTATGTCTCATCCAGGTGTGGGTCTAGATATGGTCAATCCAGGTTGCATCACAGCCTCTGAACGAATTTTGTAAGAATTTCTCTCTCTTTCACTGTCTTTGTTTTATGGGTTTTTAAAAGTAATTTATTTTTATAATGGGGTTTAGCTGCTTTTCATGGCTGTGTTTATGCGGCTTTACACCCACTTGACTCACTTCCAGACAGATATCAATACATAGGTTTTAAGATTCTTACTAGTCACATATATTCTTGTGTGGTGAATAGGGGGTGTTGAGTCCAGTTCACTGAGCAAGGAGTAGGTCTTGTCTATTACATATTGGGTGTATGGAACGGTATCTGAGCGAATTTGAAACCCTTTTTTTATGCATCACCCCACCTCACCATTCCCGTTAAGCAGCCATAGTGTGTTTTCTAAACGTGTGACTCTGTTCTGTTTTGTAATTCAGTTCAAGTGTAGCGGTTTTTACATTCCCTCTATAAGTGATAGCTTATGATAAGTGTCTTTTTCTGTGTGACTTATTTCACTTAGAATCGTCGTACCTAACTCCACTCATCTTGCTTCTACTAGCCTTATGACATTGATTTCATGTCTGAGTGATATTCCATTGTACATAAGGACCACAACTTCTTTATCCATTTTTCTCTTTCCTGGGATATTTAAGGTGTCATGAAGTGGAGGTTCTTGTCAACAGAGCAGCCCTAAACTTTCCGGTGCCTGTGTCTTGCTGATTTTTAGTTTTTCCAATTTATACGCCCATGAGTGGACGTGCCCTATGCTCCCTAAGCTGTTTTTTTTCCATGTTTCAGGACACAACGTACTCTTCTCCAGAGTGGCTGTTGGCAATTTACATCCCGCCCATCAGTGTAGCAAGGCTGCCATTTCTCCATGGCCTGTCCTGCATTTCTGGTTTTGACACTTTTTGCAGCATGGCCCTTTTCACCGATGGGAAGCGAGACTTCTTTGTAGCGCTGATTTGCCTTTCCAGGTTGCTTGGTTGGCCAAAAAGGGCGTATGCGTTTTTTCCTGAATATATTCAGGAAAAAACGCATACGCCCTTTTTGGCCAAGGGCATCATTGTCGACGTTTTGCCGCTTTTCATGTGCTTTAAAGGCGATTCGTATCTACCTGCTGAAATCTGTTTCCTGCAATTCTGCCTTGCTTTCAAATCCTCTTCGTTGCCTTCCCTCAATATATCTGTGGATGAGAGTTATCATTTATAACTCTGCGGGTTTGTGAATTGCAGTTTCCCTGAGCTCCATTTTTCAACTGTCTTTTTTGGGAGCTGGCCGCAAAAGCGCGGGATTGCCTCAGGCCCTATTCTGCTTCTGGGCGGCAGGCTGAGCCTGTGGTTAATTCTTCTTCCTGTTGGGAAAATAGAGTGACCTGTGCCTGTCCCAACACCTAGATCTAGTCTCTCATTGGTTGCCCCTCTTCCCGTTCATCCTCAGGACAAATTGCAACCTGTAGGGAACAGGAGGTTAAAGGTGCTGATTCTCCAAGTAGGGAGATTGCTAGTAAAGTAGCTGGAATGGCGAAACCGAGCACAAGGAGATGAGAAATGAGGTGCGTTTTAGAAACCTTTCAAAATCACACGGTGTACCATCTTCTGGGTTTCTCATGCATGTTTCGATGTAGGAAGATGCCCTTGAACCTGGAGATTTGGGACCCATGGGATGGGTACCACGCAGTATTATTTTAAAGGGTCTGCGTTTGCTCACCCAACCTCACCCAACCTCTCAGCCCCAAGAGTGTCCACACTTATGTCTCATCCAGGTGTGGGTCTAGATATGGTCAATCCAGGTTGCATCACAGCCTCTGAACGAATTTTGTAAGAATTTCTCTCTCTTTCACTGTCTTTGTTTTATGGGTTTTTAAAAGTAATTTATTTTTATAATGGGGTTTAGCTGCTTTTCATGGCTGTGTTTATGCGGCTTTACACCCACTTGTCTCACTTCCAGAGAGATATCAATACATAGGTTTTAAGATTCTTACTAGTCACATATATTCTTGTGTGGTGAATAGGGGGTGTTGAGTCCAGTTCACTGAGCAAGGAGTAGGTCTTGTCTATTACATATTGGGTGTATGGAACGGTATCTGAGCGAATTTGAAACCCTTGTTTTATGCATCACCCCACCTCACCATTCCCGTTAAGCAGCCATAGTGTGTTTTCTAAACGTGTGACTCTGTTCTGTTTTGTAATTCAGTTCAAGTGTAGCGGTTTTTACATTCCCTCTATAAGTGATAGCTTATGATAAGTGTCTTTTTCTGTGTGACTTATTTCACTTAGAATCGTCGTACCTAACTCCACTCATCTTGCTTCTACTAGCCTTATGAGACATTGATTTCATGTCTGAGTGATATTCCATTGTACATAAGGACCACAATTTCTTTATCCATTTTTCTCTTTCCTGGGATATTTAAGGTGTCATGAAGTGGAGGTTCTTGTCAACAGAGCAGCCCTAAACTTTCCGGTGCCTGTGTCTTGCTGATTTTTAGTTTTTCCAATTTATATGCCCATGAGTGGACGTGCCCTATGCTCCCTAAGCTGTTTTTTTTCCATGTTTCAGGACACAACGTACACTTCTCCAGAGTGGCTGTTGGCAATTTACATCCCGCCCATCAGTGTAGCAAGGCTGCCATTTCTCCATGGCCTGTCCTGCATTTCTGGTTTTGACACTTTTTGCAGCATGGCCCTTTTCACCGATGGGAAGCGAGACTTCTTTGTAGCGCTGATTTGCCTTTCCAGGTTGCTTGGTTGGCCAAAAAGGGCGTATGCGTTTTTTCCTGAATATATTCAGGAAAAAACGCATACGCCCTTTTTGGCCAAGGGCATCATTGTCGACGTTTTGCCGCTTTTCATGTGCTTTAAAGGCGATTCGTATCTACCTGCTGAAATCTGTTTCCTGCAATTCTGCCTTGCTTTCAAATCCTCTTCGTTGCCTTCCCTCAATATATCTGTGGATGAGAGTTATCATTTATAACTCTGCGGGTTTGTGAATTGCAGTTTCCCTGAGCTCCATTTTTCAACTGTCTTTTTTGGGAGCTGGCCGCAAAAGCGCGGGATTGCCTCAGGCCCTATTCTGCTTCTGGGCGGCAGGCTGAGCCTGTGGTTAATTCTTCTTCCTGTTGGGAAAATAGAGTGACCTGTGCCTGTCCCAACACCTAGATCTAGTCTCTCATTGGTTGCCCCTCTTCCCGTTCATCCTCAGGACAAATTGCAACCTGTAGGGAACAGGAGGTTAAAGGTGCTGATTCTCCAAGTAGGGAGATTGCTAGTAAAGTAGCTGGAATGGCTAAACCGAGCACAAGGAGATGAGAAATGAGGTGCGTTTTAGAAACCTTTCAAAATCACACGGTGTACCATCTTCTGGGTTTCTCATGCATGTTTTCGATATAGGAAGATGCCCTTGAACCTGGAGATTTGGGACCCATGGGATGGGTACCACGCAGTATTACTTTAAAGGGTCTGCGTTTGCTCACCCAACCTCACCCAACCTCTCAGCCCCAAGAGTGTCCACCCTTATGTCTCATCCAGGTGTGGGTCTAGATATGGTCAATCCAGGTTGCATCACAGCCTCTGAACGAATTTTGTAAGAATTTCTCTCTCTTTCACTGTCTTTGTTTTACGGGTTTTTAAAAGTAATTTATTTTCATAATGGGGTTTAGCTGCTTTTCATGGTTGTGTTTATGCGGCTTTACACCCACTTGACTCACTTCCAGACAGATATCAATACATAGGTTTTAAGATTCTTACTAGTCACATATATTCTTGTGCGGGGAATAGGGGGTGTTGAGTCCAGTTCACTGAGCAAGGAGTAGGTCTTGTCTATTACATATTGGGTGTATGGAACGGTATCTGAGCGAATTTGAAACCCTTGTTTTATGCATCACCCCACCTCACCATTCCCGTTAAGCAGCCATAGTGTGTTTTCTAAACGTGTGACTCTGTTCTGTTTTGTAATTCAGTTCAAGTGTAGCGGTTTTTACATTCCCTCTATAAGTGGTAGCTTATGATAAGTGTCTTTTTCTGTGTGACTTATTTCACTTAGAATCGTCGTACCTAACTCCACTCATCTTGCTTCTACTAGCCTTATGAGACATTGATTTCATGTCTGAGTGATATTCCATTGTACATAAGGACCACAACTTCTTTATCCATTTTTCTCTTTCCTGGATATTTAAGGTGTCATGAAGTGGAGGTTCTTGTCAACAGAGCCGCCCTAAACTTTCCGGTGCCTGTGTCTTGCTGATTTTTAGTTTTTCCAATTTATACGCCCATGAGTGGACGTGCCCTATGCTCCCTAAGCTGTTTTTTTTTCCATGATTCAGGACACAACGTACACTTCTCCAGAGTGGTTGTTGGCAATTTACATCCCGCCCATCAGTGTAGCAAGGCTGCCATTTCTCCATGGCCTGTCCTGCATTTCTGGTTTTGACACTTTTTGCAGCATGGCCCTTTTCACCGATGGGAAGCGAGACTACTTTGTAGCGCTGATTTGCCTTTCCAGGTTGCTTGGTTGGCCAAAAAGGGCGTATGCGGTTTTTCCTGAATATATTCAGGAAAAAACGCATACGCCCTTTTTGGCCAAGGGCATCATTGTCGACGTTTTGCCGCTTTTCATGTGCTTTAAAGGCGATTCGTATCTACCTGCTGAAATCTGTTTCCTGCAATTCTGCCTTGCTTTCAAATCCTCTTCGTTGCCTTCCCTCAATATATCTGTGGATGAGAGTTATCATTTATAACTCTGCGGGTTTGTGAATTGCAGTTTCCCTGAGCTCCATTTTTCAACTGTCTTTTTTGGGAGCTGGCCGCAAAAGCGCGGGATTGCCTCAGGCCCTATTCTGCTTCTGGGCGGCAGGCTGAGCCTGTGGTTAATTCTTCTTCCTGTTGGGAAAATAGAGTGACCTGTGCCTGTCCCAACACCTAGATCTAGTCTCTCATTGGTTGCCCCTCTTCCCGTTCATCCTCAGGACAAATTGCAACCTGTAGGGAACAGGAGGTTAAAGGTGCTGATTCTCCAAGTAGGGAGATTGCTAGTAAAGTAGCTGGAATGGCGAAACCGAGCACAAGGAGATGAGAAATGAGGTGCGTTTTAGAAACCTTTCAAAATCACACGGTGTACCATCTTCTGGGTTTCTCATGCATGTTTTCGATGTAGGAAGATGCCCTTGAACCTGGAGATTTGGGACCCATGGGATGGGTACCACGCAGTATTACTTTAAAGGGTCTGCGTTTGCTCACCCAACCTCACCCAACCTCTCAGCCCCAAGAGTGTCCACCCTTATGTCTCATCCAGCTGTGGGTCTTGATATGGTCAATCCAGGTTGCATCACAGCCTCTGAACGAATTTTGTAAGAATTTCTCTCTCTTTCACTGTCTTTGTTTTATGGGTTTTTAAAAGTAATTTATTTTTATAATGGGGTTTAGCTGCTTTTCATGGCTGTGTTTATGCAGCTTTACACCCACTTGACTCACTTCCAGAGAGATATCAATACATAGGTTTTAAGATTCTTACTAGTCACATATATTCTTGTGTGGTGAATAGGGGGTGTTGAGTCCAGTTCACTGAGCAAGGAGTAGGTCTTGTCTATTACATATTGGGTGTATGGAACGGTATCTGAGCGAATTTGAAACCCTTGTTTTATGCATCACCCCACCTCACCATTCCCGTTAAGCAGCCATAGTGTGTTTTCTAAACGTGTGACTCTGTTCTGTTTTGTAATTCAGTTCAAGTGTAGCGGTTTTTACATTCCCTCTATAAGTGATAGCTTATGATAAGTGTCTTTTTCTGTGTGACTTATTTCACTTAGAATCGTCGTACCTAACTCCACTCATCTTGCTTCTACTAGCCTTATGAGACATTGATTTCATGTCTGAGTGATATTCCATTGTACATAAGGACCACAACTTCTTTATCCATTTTACTCTTTCCTGGGATATTTAAGGTGTCATGAAGTGGAGGTTCTTGTCAACAGAGCAGCCCTAAACTTTCCGGTGCCTGTGTCTTGCTGATTTTTAGTTTTTCCAATTTATACGCCCATGAGTGGACGTGCCCTATGCTCCCTAAGCTGTTTTTTTTCCATGTTTCAGGACACAACGTACACTTCTCCAGAGTGGTTGTTGGCAATTTACATCCCGCCCATCAGTGTAGCAAGGCTGCCATTTCTCCATGGCCTGTCCTGCATTTCTGGTTTTGACACTTTTTGCAGCATGGCCCTTTTCACCGATGGGAAGCGAGACTTCTTTGTAGCGCTGATTTGCCTTTCCAGGTTGCTTGGTTGGCCAAAAAGGGCGTATGCGTTTTTTCCTGAATATATTCAGGAAAAAACGCATACGCCCTTTTTGGCCAAGGGCATCATTGTCGACGTTTTGCCGCTTTTCATGTGCTTTAAAGGCGATTCGTATCTACCTGCTGAAATCTGTTTCCTGCAATTCTGCCTTGCTTTCAAATCCTCTTCGTTGCCTTCCCTCAATATATCTGTGGATGAGAGTTATCATTTATAACTCTGCGGGTTTGTGAATTGCAGTTTCCCTGAGCTCCATTTTTCAACTGTCTTTTTTGGGAGCTGGCCGCAAAAGCGCGGGATTGCCTCAGGCCCTATTCTGCTTCTGGGCGGCAGGCTGAGCCTGTGGTTAATTCTTCTTCCTGTTGGGAAAATAGAGTGACCTGTGCCTGTCCCAACACCTAGATCTAGTCTCTCATTGGTTGCCCCTCTTCCCGTTCATCCTCAGGACAAATTGCAACCTGTAGGGAACAGGAGGTTAAAGGTGCTGATTCTCCAAGTAGGGAGATTGCTAGTAAAGTAGCTGGAATGGCGAAACCGAGCACAAGGAGATGAGAAATGAGGTGCGTTTTAGAAACCTTTCAAAATCACACGGTGTACCATCTTCTGGGTTTCTCATGCATGTTTTCGATGTAGGAAGATGCCCTTGAACCTGGAGATTTGGGACCTATGGGATGGGTACCACGCAGTATTACTTTAAAGGGTCTGCATTTGCTCACCCAACCTCACTCAACCTCTCAGCCCCAAGAGTGTCCACCCTTATGTCTCATCCAGGTGTGGGTCTAGATATGGTCAATCCAGGTTGCATCACAGCCTCTGAACGAATTTTGAAAGAATTTCTCTCTCTTTCACTGTCTTTGTTTTATGGGTTTTTAAAAGTAATTTATTTTTATAATGGGGTGTAGCTGCTTTTCATGGCTGTGTTTATGCGGCTTTACACCCACTTGACTCACTTCCAGACAGATATCAATACATAGGTTTTAAGATTCTTACTAGTCACATATATTCTTGTGTGGTGAATAGGGGGTGTTGAGTCCAGTTCACTGAGCAAGGAGTAGGTCTTGTCTATTACATATTGGGTGTATGGAACGGTATCTGAGCGAATTTGAAACCCTTGTTTTATGCATCACCCCACCTCACCATTCCCGTTAAGCAGCCATAGTGTGTTTTCTAAACGTGTGACTCTGTTCTGTTTTGTAATTCAGTTCAAGTGTAGCGGTTTTTACATTCCCTCTATAAGTGATAGCTTATGATAAGTGTCTTTTTCTGTGTGACTTATTTCACTTAGAATCGTCGTACCTAACTCCACTCATCTTGCTTCTACTAGCCTTATGAGACATTGATTTCATGTCTGAGTGATATTCCATTGTACATAAGGACCACAATTTCTTTATCCATTTTTCTCTTTCCTGGGATATTTAAGGTGTCATGAAGTGGAGGTTCTTGTCAACAGAGCAGCCCTAAACTTTCCGGTGCCTGTGTCTTGCTGATTTTTAGTTTTTCCAATTTATATGCCCATGAGTGGACGTGCCCTATGCTCCCTAAGCTGTTTTTTTTCCATGTTTCAGGACACAACGTACACTTCTCCAGAGTGGCTGTTGGCAATTTACATCCCGCCCATCAGTGTAGCAAGGCTGCCATTTCTCCATGGCCTGTCCTGCATTTCTGGTTTTGACACTTTTTGCAGCATGGCCCTTTTCACCGATGGGAAGCGAGACTTCTTTGTAGCGCTGATTTGCCTTTCCAGGTTGCTTGGTTGGCCAAAAAGGGCGTATGCGTTTTTTCCTGAATATATTCAGGAAAAAACGCATACGCCCTTTTTGGCCAAGGGCATCATTGTCGACGTTTTGCCGCTTTTCATGTGCTTTAAAGGCGATTCGTATCTACCTGCTGAAATCTGTTTCCTGCAATTCTGCCTTGCTTTCAAATCCTCTTCGTTGCCTTCCCTCAATATATCTGTGGATGAGAGTTATCATTTATAACTCTGCGGGTTTGTGAATTGCAGTTTCCCTGAGCTCCATTTTTCAACTGTCTTTTTTGGGAGCTGGCCGCAAAAGCGCGGGATTGCCTCAGGCCCTATTCTGCTTCTGGGCGGCAGGCTGAGCCTGTGGTTAATTCTTCTTCCTGTTGGGAAAATAGAGTGACCTGTGCCTGTCCCAACACCTAGATCTAGTCTCTCATTGGTTGCCCCTCTTCCCGTTCATCCTCAGGACAAATTGCAACCTGTAGGGAACAGGAGGTTAAAGGTGCTGATTCTCCAAGTAGGGAGATTGCTAGTAAAGTAGCTGGAATGGCGAAACCGAGCACAAGGAGATGAGAAATGAGGTGCGTTTTAGAAACCTTTCAAAATCACACGGTGTACCATCTTCTGGGTTTCTCATGCATGTTTTCGATGTAGGAAGATGCCCTTGAACCTGGAGATTTGGGACCTATGGGATGGGTACCACGCAGTATTACTTTAAAGGGTCTGCATTTGCTCACCCAACCTCACTCAACCTCTCAGCCCCAAGAGTGTCCACCCTTATGTCTCATCCAGGTGTGGGTCTAGATATGGTCAATCCAGGTTGCATCACAGCCTCTGAACGAATTTTGAAAGAATTTCTCTCTCTTTCACTGTCTTTGTTTTATGGGTTTTTAAAAGTAATTTATTTTTATAATGGGGTGTAGCTGCTTTTCATGGCTGTGTTTATGCGGCTTTACACCCACTTGACTCACTTCCAGACAGATATCAATACATAGGTTTTAAGATTCTTACTAGTCACATATATTCTTGTGTGGTGAATAGGGGGTGTTGAGTCCAGTTCACTGAGCAAGGAGTAGGTCTTGTCTATTACATATTGGGTGTATGGAACGGTATCTGAGCGAATTTGAAACCCTTGTTTTATGCATCACCCCACCTCACCATTCCCGTTAAGCAGCCATAGTGTGTTTTCTAAACGTGTGACTCTGTTCTGTTTTGTAATTCAGTTCAAGTGTAGCGGTTTTTACATTCCCTCTATAAGTGATAGCTTATGATAAGTGTCTTTTTCTGTGTGACTTATTTCACTTAGAATCGTCGTACCTAACTCCACTCATCTTGCTTCTACTAGCCTTATGAGACATTGATTTCATGTCTGAGTGATATTCCATTGTACATAAGGACCACAATTTCTTTATCCATTTTTCTCTTTCCTGGGATATTTAAGGTGTCATGAAGTGGAGGTTCTTGTCAACAGAGCAGCCCTAAACTTTCCGGTGCCTGTGTCTTGCTGATTTTTAGTTTTTCCAATTTATATGCCCATGAGTGGACGTGCCCTATGCTCCCTAAGCTGTTTTTTTTCCATGTTTCAGGACACAACGTACACTTCTCCAGAGTGGCTGTTGGCAATTTACATCCCGCCCATCAGTGTAGCAAGGCTGCCATTTCTCCATGGCCTGTCCTGCATTTCTGGTTTTGACACTTTTTGCAGCATGGCCCTTTTCACCGATGGGAAGCGAGACTTCTTTGTAGCGCTGATTTGCCTTTCCAGGTTGCTTGGTTGGCCAAAAAGGGCGTATGCGTTTTTTCCTGAATATATTCAGGAAAAAACGCATACGCCCTTTTTGGCCAAGGGCATCATTGTCGACGTTTTGCCGCTTTTCATGTGCTTTAAAGGCGATTCGTATCTACCTGCTGAAATCTGTTTCCTGCAATTCTGCCTTGCTTTCAAATCCTCTTCGTTGCCTTCCCTCAATATATCTGTGGATGAGAGTTATCATTTATAAATCTGCGGGTTTGTGAATTGCAGTTTCCCTGAGCTCCATTTTTCAACTGTCTTTTTTGGGAGCTGGCCGCAAAAGCGCGGGATTGCCTCAGGCCCTATTCTGCTTCTGGGCGGCAGGCTGAGCCTGTGGTTAATTCTTCTTCCTGTTGGGAAAATAGAGTGACCTGTGCCTGTCCCAACACCTAGATCTAGTCTCTCATTGGTTGCCCCTCTTCCCGTTCATCCTCAGGACAAATTGCAACCTGTAGGGAACAGGAGGTTAAAGGTGCTGATTCTACAAGTAGGGAGATTGCTAGTAAAGTAGCTGGAATGGCTAAACCGAGCACAAGGAGATGAGAAATGAGGTGCGTTTTAGAAACCTTTCAAAATCACACGGTGTACCATCTTCTGGGTTTCTCATGCATGTTTTCGATGTAGGAAGATGCCCTTGAACCTGGAGATTTGGGACCCATGGGATGGGTACCACGCAGTATTACTTTAAAGGGTCTGCGTTTGCTCACCCAACCTCACCCAACCTCTCAGCCCCAAGAGTGTCCACCCTTATGTCTCATCCAGGTGTGGGTCTAGATATGGTCAATCCAGGTTGCATCACAGCCTCTGAACGAATTTTGTAAGAATTTCTCTCTCTTTCACTGTCTTTGTTTTACGGGTTTTTAAAAGTAATTTATTTTCATAATGGGGTTTAGCTGCTTTTCATGGTTGTGTTTATGCGGCTTTACACCCACTTGACTCACTTCCAGACAGATATCAATACATAGGTTTTAAGATTCTTACTAGTCACATATATTCTTGTGCGGGGAATAGGGGGTGTTGTGTCCAGTTCACTGAGCAAGGAGTAGGTCTTGTCTATTACATATTGGGTGTATGGAACGGTATCTGAGCGAATTTGAAACCCTTGTTTTATGCATCACCCCACCTCACCATTCCCGTTAAGCAGCCATAGTGTGTTTTCTAAACGTGTGACTCTGTTCTGTTTTGTAATTCAGTTCAAGTGTAGCGGTTTTTACATTCCCTCTATAAGTGGTAGCTTATGATAAGTGTCTTTTTCTGTGTGACTTATTTCACTTAGAATCGTCGTACCTAACTCCACTCATCTTGCTTCTACTAGCCTTATGAGACATTGATTTCATGTCTGAGTGATATTCCATTGTACATAAGGACCACAACTTCTTTATCCATTTTTCTCTTTCCTGGGATATTTAAGGTGTCATGAAGTGGAGGTTCTTGTCAACAGAGCCGCCCTAAACTTTCCGGTGCCTGTGTCTTGCTGATTTTTAGTTTTTCCAATTTATACGCCCATGAGTGGACGTGCCCTATGCTCCCTAAGCTGTTTTTTTTTCCATGATTCAGGACACAACGTACACTTCTCCAGAGTGGTTGTTGGCAATTTACATCCCGCCCATCAGTGTAGCAAGGCTGCCATTTCTCCATGGCCTGTCCTGCATTTCTGGTTTTGACACTTTTTGCAGCATGGCCCTTTTCACCGATGGGAAGCGAGACTACTTTGTAGCGCTGATTTGCCTTTCCAGGTTGCTTGGTTGGCCAAAAAGGGCGTATGCGGTTTTTCCTGAATATATTCAGGAAAAAACGCATACGCCCTTTTTGGCCAAGGGCATCATTGTCGACGTTTTGCCGCTTTTCATGTGCTTTAAAGGCGATTCGTATCTACCTGCTGAAATCTGTTTCCTGCAATTCTGCCTTGCTTTCAAATCCTCTTCGTTGCCTTCCCTCAATATATCTGTGGATGAGAGTTATCATTTATAACTCTGCGGGTTTGTGAATTGCAGTTTCCCTGAGCTCCATTTTTCAACTGTCTTTTTTGGGAGCTGGCCGCAAAAGCGCGGGATTGCCTCAGGCCCTATTCTGCTTCTGGGCGGCAGGCTGAGCCTGTGGTTAATTCTTCTTCCTGTTGGGAAAATAGAGTGACCTGTGCCTGTCCCAACACCTAGATCTAGTCTCTCATTGGTTGCCCCTCTTCCCGTTCATCCTCAGGACAAATTGCAACCTGTAGGGAACAGGAGGTTAAAGGTGCTGATTCTCCAAGTAGGGAGATTGCTAGTAAAGTAGCTGGAATGGCGAAACCGAGCACAAGGAGATGAGAAATGAGGTGCGTTTTAGAAACCTTTCAAAATCACACGGTGTACCATCTTCTGGGTTTCTCATGCATGTTTTCGATGTAGGAAGATGCCCTTGAACCTGGAGATTTGGGACCCATGGGATGGGTACCACGCAGTATTACTTTAAAGGGTCTGCGTTTGCTCACCCAACCTCACCCAACCTCTCAGCCCCAAGAGTGTCCACCCTTATGTCTCATCCAGCTGTGGGTCTTGATATGGTCAATCCAGGTTGCATCACAGCCTCTGAACGAATTTTGTAAGAATTTCTCTCTCTTTCACTGTCTTTGTTTTATGGGTTTTTAAAAGTAATTTATTTTTATAATGGGGTTTAGCTGCTTTTCATGGCTGTGTTTATGCAGCTTTACACCCACTTGACTCACTTCCAGAGAGATATCAATACATAGGTTTTAAGATTCTTACTAGTCACATATATTCTTGTGTGGTGAATAGGGGGTGTTGAGTCCAGTTCACTGAGCAAGGAGTAGGTCTTGTCTATTACATATTGGGTGTATGGAACGGTATCTGAGCGAATTTGAAACCCTTGTTTTATGCATCACCCCACCTCACCATTCCCGTTAAGCAGCCATAGTGTGTTTTCTAAACGTGTGACTCTGTTCTGTTTTGTAATTCAGTTCAAGTGTAGCGGTTTTTACATTCCCTCTATAAGTGATAGCTTATGATAAGTGTCTTTTTCTGTGTGACTTATTTCACTTAGAATCGTCGTACCTAACTCCACTCATCTTGCTTCTACTAGCCTTATGAGACATTGATTTCATGTCTGAGTGATATTCCATTGTACATAAGGACCACAACTTCTTTATCCATTTTTCTCTTTCCTGGGATATTTAAGGTGTCATGAAGTGGAGGTTCTTGTCAACAGAGCAGCCCTAAACTTTCCGGTGCCTGTGTCTTGCTGATTTTTAGTTTTTCCAATTTATACGCCCATGAGTGGACGTGCCCTATGCTCCCTAAGCTGTTTTTTTTCCATGTTTCAGGACACAACGTACACTTCTCCAGAGTGGTTGTTGGCAATTTACATCCCGCCCATCAGTGTAGCAAGGCTGCCATTTCTCCATGGCCTGTCCTGCATTTCTGGTTTTGACACTTTTTGCAGCATGGCCCTTTTCACCGATGGGAAGCGAGACTTCTTTGTAGCGCTGATTTGCCTTTCCAGGTTGCTTGGTTGGCCAAAAAGGGCGTATGCGGTTTTTCCTGAATATATTCAGGAAAAAACGCATACGCCCTTTTTGGCCAAGGGCATCATTGTCGACGTTTTGCCGCTTTTCATGTGCTTTAAAGGCGATTCGTATCTACCTGCTGAAATCTGTTTCCTGCAATTCTGCCTTGCTTTCAAATCCTCTTCGTTGCCTTCCCTCAATATATCTGTGGATGAGAGTTATCATTTATAACTCTGCGGGTTTGTGAATTGCAGTTTCCGTGAGCTCCATTTTTCAACTGTCTTTTTTGGGAGCTGGCCGCAAAAGCGCGGGATTGCCTCAGGCCCTATTCTGCTTCTGGGCGGCAGGCTGAGCCTGTGGTTAATTCTTCTTCCTGTTGGGAAAATAGAGTGACCTGTGCCTGTCCCAACACCTAGATCTAGTCTCTCATTGGTTGCCCCTCTTCCCGTTCATCCTCAGGACAAATTGAAACCTGTAGGGAACAGGAGGTTAAAGGTGCTGATTCTCCAAGTAGGGAGATTGCTAGTAAAGTAGCTGGAATGGCGAAACCGAGCACAAGGAGATGAGAAATGAGGTGCGTTTTAGAAACCTTTCAAAATCACACGGTGTACCATCTTCTGGGTTTCTCATGCATGTTTTCGATGTAGGAAGATGCCCTTGAACCTGGAGATTTGGGACCCATGGGATGGGTACCACGCAGTATTACTTTAAAGGGTCTGCGTTTGCTCACCCAACCTCACCCAACCTCTCAGCCCCAAGAGTGTCCACCCTTATGTCTCATCCAGCTGTGGGTCTTGATATGGTCAATCCAGGTTGCATCACATCCTCTGAACGAATTTTGTAAGAATTTCTCTCTCTTTCACTGTCTTTGTTTTATGGGTTTTTAAAAGTAATTTATTTTTATAATGGGGTTTAGCTGCTTTTCATGGCTGTGTTTATGCGGCTTTACACCCACTTGACTCACTTCCAGAGAGATATCAATACATAGGTTTTAAGATTCTTACTAGTCACATATATTCTTGTGTGGTGAATAGGGGGTGTTGAGTCCAGTTCACTGAGCAAGGAGTAGGTCTTGTCTATTACATATTGGGTGTATGGAACGGTATCTGAGCGAATTTGAAACCCTTGTTTTATGCATCACCCCACCTCACCATTCCCGTTAAGCAGCCATAGTGTGTTTTCTAAACGTGTGACTCTGTTCTGTTTTGTAATTCAGTTCAAGTGTAGCGGTTTTTACATTCCCTCTATAAGTGATAGCTTATGATAAGTGTCTTTTTCTGTGTGACTTATTTCACTTAGAATCGTCGTACCTAACTCCACTCATCTTGCTTCTACTAGCCTTATGAGACATTGATTTCATGTCTGAGTGATATTCCATTGTACATAAGGACCACAACTTCTTTATCCATTTTTCTCTTTCCTGGGATATTTAAGGTGTCATGAAGTGGAGGTTCTTGTCAACAGAGCAGCCCTAAACTTTCCGGTGCCTGTGTCTTGCTGATTTTTAGTTTTTCCAATTTATACGCCCATGAGTGGACGTGCCCTATGCTCCCTAAGCTGTTTTTTTTCCATGTTTCAGGACACAACGTACACTTCTCCAGAGTGGCTGTTGGCAATTTACATCCCGCCCATCAGTGTAGCAAGGCTGCCATTTCTCCATGGCCTGTCCTGCATTTCTGGTTTTGACACTTTTTGCAGCATGGCCCTTTTAACCGATGGGAAGCGAGACTTCTTTGTAGCGCTGATTTGCCTTTCCAGGTTGCTTGGTTGGCCAAAAAGGGCGTATGCGGTTTTTCCTGAATATATTCAGGAAAAAACGCATACGCCCTTTTTGGCCAAGGGCATCATTGTCGACGTTTTGCCGCTTTTCATGTGCTTTAAAGGCGATTCGTATCTACCTGCTGAAATCTGTTTCCTGCAATTCTGCCTTGCTTTCAAATCCTCTTCGTTGCCTTCCCTCAATATATCTGTGGATGAGAGTTATCATTTATAACTCTGCGGGTTTGTGAATTGCAGTTTCCCTGAGCTCCATTTTTCAACTGTCTTTTTTGGGAGCTGGCCGCAAAAGCGCGGGATTGCCTCAGGCCCTATTCTGCTTCTGGGCGGCAGGCTGAGCCTGTGGTTAATTCTTCTTCCTGTTGGGAAAATAGAGTGACCTGTGCCTGTCCCAACACCTAGATCTAGTCTCTCATTGGTTGCCCCTCTTCCCGTTCATCCTCAGGACAAATTGCAACCTGTAGGGAACAGGAGGTTAAAGGTGCTGATTCTCCAAGTAGGGAGATTGCTAGTAAAGTAGCTGGAATGGCGAAACCGAGCACAAGGAGATGAGAAATGAGGTGCGTTTTAGAAACCTTTCAAAATCACACGGTGTACCATCTTCTGGGTTTCTCATGCATGTTTTCGATGTAGGAAGATGCCCTTGAACCTGGAGATTTGGGACCCATGGGATGGGTACCACGCAGTATTACTTTAAAGGGTCTGCGTTTGCTCACCCAACCTCACCCAACCTCTCAGCCCCAAGAGTGTCCACCCTTATGTCTCATCCAGCTGTGGGTCTTGATATGGTCAATCCAGGTTGCATCACAGCCTCTGAACGAATTTTGTAAGAATTTCTCTCTCTTTCACTGTCTTTGTTTTATGGGTTTTTAAAAGTAATTTATTTTTATAATGGGGTTTAGCTGCTTTTCATGGCTGTGTTTATGCGGCTTTACACCCACTTGACTCACTTCCAGAGAGATATCAATACATAGGTTTTAAGATTCTTACTAGTCACATATATTCTTGTGTGGTGAATAGGGGGTGTTGAGTCCAGTTCACTGAGCAAGGAGTAGGTCTTGTCTATTACATATTGGGTGTATGGAACGGTATCTGAGCGAATTTGAAACCCTTGTTTTATGCATCACCCCACCTCACCATTCCCGTTAAGCAGCCATAGTGTGTTTTCTAAACGTGTGACTCTGTTCTGTTTTGTAATTCAGTTCAAGTGTAGCGGTTTTTACATTCCCTCTATAAGTGATAGCTTATGATAAGTGTCTTTTTCTGTGTGACTTATTTCACTTAGAATCGTCGTACCTAACTCCACTCATCTTGCTTCTACTAGCCTTATGAGACATTGATTTCATGTCTGAGTGATATTCCATTGTACATAAGGACCACAACTTCTTTATCCATTTTTCTCTTTCCTGGGATATTTAAGGTGTCATGAAGTGGAGGTTCTTGTCAACAGAGCAGCCCTAAACTTTCCGGTGCCTGTGTCTTGCTGATTTTTAGTTTTTCCAATTTATATGCCCATGAGTGGACGTGCCCTATGCTCCCTAAGCTGTTTTTTTTCCATGTTTCAGGACACAACGTACACTTCTCCAGAGTGGTTGTTGGCAATTTACATCCCGCCCATCAGTGTAGCAAGGCTGCCATTTCTCCATGGCCTGTCCTGCATTTCTGGTTTTGACACTTTTTGCAGCATGGCCCTTTTCACCGATGGGAAGCGAGACTTCTTTGTAGCGCTGATTTGCCTTTCCAGGTTGCTTGGTTGGCCAAAAAGGGCGTATGCGTTTTTTCCTGAATATATTCAGGAAAAAACGCATACGCCCTTTTTGGCCAAGGGCATCATTGTCGACGTTTTGCCGCTTTTCATGTGCTTTAAAGGCGATTCGTATCTACCTGCTGAAATCTGTTTCCTGCAATTCTGCCTTGCTTTCAAATCCTCTTCGTTGCCTTCCCTCAATATATCTGTGGATGAGAGTTATCATTTATAACTCTGCGGGTTTGTGAATTGCAGTTTCCCTGAGCTCCATTTTTCAACTGTCTTTTTTGGGAGCTGGCCGCAAAAGCGCGGGATTGCCTCAGGCCCTATTCTGCTTCTGGGCGGCAGGCTGAGCCTGTGGTTAATTCTTCTTCCTGTTGGGAAAATAGAGTGACCTGTGCCTGTCCCAACACCTAGATCTAGTCTCTCATTGGTTGCCCCTCTTCCCGTTCATCCTCAGGACAAATTGCAACCTGTAGGGAACAGGAGGTTAAAGGTGCTGATTCTCCAAGTAGGGAGATTGCTAGTAAAGTAGCTGGAATGGCGAAACCGAGCACAAGGAGATGAGAAATGAGGTGCGTTTTAGAAACCTTTCAAAATCACACGGTGTACCATCTTCTGGGTTTCTCATGCATGTTTTCGATGTAGGAAGATGCCCTTGAACCTGGAGATTTGGGACCCATGGGATGGGTACCACGCAGTATTACTTTAAAGGGTCTGCGTTTGCTCACCCAACCTCACCCAACCTCTCAGCCCCAAGAGTGTCCACCCTTATGTCTCATCCAGCTGTGGGTCTTGATATGGTCAATCCAGGTTGCATCACAGCCTCTGAACGAATTTTGTAAGAATTTCTCTCTCTTTCACTGTCTTTGTTTTATGGGTTTTTAAAAGTAATTTATTTTTATAATGGGGTTTAGCTGCTTTTCATGGCTGTGTTTATGCGGCTTTACACCCACTTGACTCACTTCCAGAGAGATATCAATACATAGGTTTTAAGATTCTTACTAGTCACATATATTCTTGTGTGGTGAATAGGGGGTGTTGAGTCCAGTTCACTGAGCAAGGAGTAGGTCTTGTCTATTACATATTGGGTGTATGGAACGGTATCTGAGCGAATTTGAAACCCTTGTTTTATGCATCACCCCACCTCACCATTCCCGTTAAGCAGCCATAGTGTGTTTTCTAAACGTGTGACTCTGTTCTGTTTTGTAATTCAGTTCAAGTGTAGCGGTTTTTACATTCCCTCTATAAGTGATAGCTTATGATAAGTGTCTTTTTCTGTGTGACTTATTTCACTTAGAATCGTCGTACCTAACTCCACTCATCTTGCTTCTACTAGCCTTATGAGACATTGATTTCATGTCTGAGTGATATTCCATTGTACATAAGGACCACAACTTCTTTATCCATTTTTCTCTTTCCTGGGATATTTAAGGTGTCATGAAGTGGAGGTTCTTGTCAACAGAGCAGCCCTAAACTTTCCGGTGCCTGTGTCTTGCTGATTTTTAGTTTTTCCAATTTATATGCCCATGAGTGGACGTGCCCTATGCTCCCTAAGCTGTTTTTTTTCCATGTTTCAGGACACAACGTACACTTCTCCAGAGTGGTTGTTGGCAATTTACATCCCGCCCATCAGTGTAGCAAGGCTGCCATTTCTCCATGGCCTGTCCTGCATTTCTGGTTTTGACACTTTTTGCAGCATGGCCCTTTTCACCGATGGGAAGCGAGACTTCTTTGTAGCGCTGATTTGCCTTTCCAGGTTGCTTGGTTGGCCAAAAAGGGCGTATGCGTTTTTTCCTGAATATATTCAGGAAAAAACGCATACGCCCTTTTTGGCCAAGGGCATCATTGTCGACGTTTTGCCGCTTTTCATGTGCTTTAAAGGCGATTCGTATCTACCTGCTGAAATCTGTTTCCTGCAATTCTGCCTTGCTTTCAAATCCTCTTCGTTGCCTTCCCTCAATATATCTGTGGATGAGAGTTATCATTTATAACTCTGCGGGTTTGTGAATTGCAGTTTCCGTGAGCTCCATTTTTCAACTGTCTTTTTTGGGAGCTGGCCGCAAAAGCGCGGGATTGCCTCAGGCCCTATTCTGCTTCTGGGCGGCAGGCTGAGCCTGTGGTTAATTCTTCTTCCTGTTGGGAAAATAGAGTGACCTGTGCCTGTCCCAACACCTAGATCTAGTCTCTCATTGGTTGCCCCTCTTCCCGTTCATCCTCAGGACAAATTGCAACCTGTAGGGAACAGGAGGTTAAAGGTGCTGATTCTCCAAGTAGGGAGATTGCTAGTAAAGTAGCTGGAATGGCGAAACCGAGCACAAGGAGATGAGAAATGAGGTGCGTTTTAGAAACCTTTCAAAATCACACGGTGTACCATCTTCTGGGTTTCTCATGCATGTTTTCGATGTAGGAAGATGCCCTTGAACCTGGAGATTTGGGACCCATGGGATGGGTACCACGCAGTATTACTTTAAAGGGTCTGCGTTTGCTCACCCAACCTCACCCAACCTCTCAGCCCCAAGAGTGTCCACCCTTATGTCTCATCCAGCTGTGGGTCTTGATATGGTCAATCCAGGTTGCATCACAGCCTCTGAACGAATTTTGTAAGAATTTCTCTCTCTTTCACTGTCTTTGTTTTATGGGTTTTTAAAAGTAATTTATTTTTATAATGGGGTTTAGCTGCTTTTCATGGCTGTGTTTATGCGGCTTTACACCCACTTGACTCACTTCCAGAGAGATATCAATACATAGGTTTTAAGATTCTTACTAGTCACATATATTCTTGTGTGGTGAATAGGGGGTGTTGAGTCCAGTTCACTGAGCAAGGAGTAGGTCTTTTCTATTACATATTGGGTGTATGGAACGGTATCTGAGCGAATTTGAAACCCTTGTTTTATGCATCACCCCACCTCACCATTCCCGTTAAGCAGCCATAGTGTGTTTTCTAAACGTGTGACTCTGTTCTGTTTTGTAATTCAGTTCAAGTGTAGCGGTTTTTACATTCCCTCTATAAGTGATAGCTTATGATAAGTGTCTTTTTCTGTGTGACTTATTTCACTTAGAATCGTCGTACCTAACTCCACTCATCTTGCTTCTACTAGCCTTATGAGACATTGATTTCATGTCTGAGTGATATTCCATTGTACATAAGGACCACAACTTCTTTATCCATTTTTCTCTTTCCTGGGATATTTAAGGTGTCATGAAGTGGAGGTTCTTGTCAACAGAGCAGCCCTAAACTTTCCGGTGCCTGTGTCTTGCTGATTTTTAGTTTTTCCAATTTATATGCCCATGAGTGGACGTGCCCTATGCTCCCTAAGCTGTTTTTTTTCCATGTTTCAGGACACAACGTACACTTCTCCAGAGTGGTTGTTGGCAATTTACATCCCGCCCATCAGTGTAGCAAGGCTGCCATTTCTCCATGGCCTGTCCTGCATTTCTGGTTTTGACACTTTTTGCAGCATGGCCCTTTTCACCGATGGGAAGCGAGACTTCTTTGTAGCGCTGATTTGCCTTTCCAGGTTGCTTGGTTGGCCAAAAAGGGCGTATGCGTTTTTTCCTGAATATATTCAGGAAAAAACGCATACGCCCTTTTTGGCCAAGGGCATCATTGTCGACGTTTTGCCGCTTTTCATGTGCTTTAAAGGCGATTCGTATCTACCTGCTGAAATCTGTTTCCTGCAATTCTGCCTTGCTTTCAAATCCTCTTCGTTGCCTTCCCTCAATATATCTGTGGATGAGAGTTATCATTTATAACTCTGCGGGTTTGTGAATTGCAGTTTCCGTGAGCTCCATTTTTCAACTGTCTTTTTTGGGAGCTGGCCGCAAAAGCGCGGGATTGCCTCAGGCCCTATTCTGCTTCTGGGCGGCAGGCTGAGCCTGTGGTTAATTCTTCTTCCTGTTGGGAAAATAGAGTGACCTGTGCCTGTCCCAACACCTAGATCTAGTCTCTCATTGGTTGCCCCTCTTCCCGTTCATCCTCAGGACAAATTGCAACCTGTAGGGAACAGGAGGTTAAAGGTGCTGATTCTCCAAGTAGGGAGATTGCTAGTAAAGTAGCTGGAATGGCGAAACCGAGCACAAGGAGATGAGAAATGAGGTGCGTTTTAGAAACCTTTCAAAATCACACGGTGTACCATCTTCTGGGTTTCTCATGCATGTTTTCGATGTAGGAAGATGCCCTTGAACCTGGAGATTTGGGACCCATGGGATGGGTACCACGCAGTATTACTTTAAAGGGTCTGCGTTTGCTCACCCAACCTCACCCAACCTCTCAGCCCCAAGAGTGTCCACCCTTATGTCTCATCCAGCTGTGGGTCTTGATATGGTCAATCCAGGTTGCATCACAGCCTCTGAACGAATTTTGTAAGAATTTCTCTCTCTTTCACTGTCTTTGTTTTATGGGTTTTTAAAAGTAATTTATTTTTATAATGGGGTTTAGCTGCTTTTCATGGCTGTGTTTATGCGGCTTTACACCCACTTGACTCACTTCCAGAGAGATATCAATACATAGGTTTTAAGATTCTTACTAGTCACATATATTCTTGTGTGGTGAATAGGGGGTGTTGAGTCCAGTTCACTGAGCAAGGAGTAGGTCTTGTCTATTACATATTGGGTGTATGGAACGGTATCTGAGCGAATTTGAAACCCTTGTTTTATGCATCACCCCACCTCACCATTCCCGTTAAGCAGCCATAGTGTGTTTTCTAAACGTGTGACTCTGTTCTGTTTTGTAATTCAGTTCAAGTGTAGCGGTTTTTACATTCCCTCTATAAGTGATAGCTTATGATAAGTGTCTTTTTCTGTGTGACTTATTTCACTTAGAATCGTCGTACCTAACTCCACTCATCTTGCTTCTACTAGCCTTATGAGACATTGATTTCATGTCTGAGTGATATTCCATTGTACATAAGGACCACAACTTCTTTATCCATTTTTCTCTTTCCTGGGATATTTAAGGTGTCATGAAGTGGAGGTTCTTGTCAACAGAGCAGCCCTAAACTTTCCGGTGCCTGTGTCTTGCTGATTTTTAGTTTTTCCAATTTATACGCCCATGAGTGGACGTGCCCTATGCTCCCTAAGCTGTTTTTTTTCCATGTTTCAGGACACAACGTACACTTCTCCAGAGTGGCTGTTGGCAATTTACATCCCGCCCATCAGTGTAGCAAGGCTGCCATTTCTCCATGGCCTGTCCTGCATTTCTGGTTTTGACACTTTTTGCAGCATGGCCCTTTTCACCGATGGGAAGCGAGACTTCTTTGTAGCGCTGATTTGCCTTTCCAGGTTGCTTGGTTGGCCAAAAAGGGCGTATGCGGTTTTTCCTGAATATATTCAGGAAAAAACGCATACGCCCTTTTTGGCCAAGGGCATCATTGTCGACGTTTTGCCGCTTTTCATGTGCTTTAAAGGCGATTCGTATCTACCTGCTGAAATCTGTTTCCTGCAATTCTGCCTTGCTTTCAAATCCTCTTCGTTGCCTTCCCTCAATATATCTGTGGATGAGAGTTATCATTTATAACTCTGCGGGTTTGTGAATTGCAGTTTCCCTGAGCTCCATTTTTCAACTGTCTTTTTTGGGAGCTGGCCGCAAAAGCGCGGGATTGCCTCAGGCCCTATTCTGCTTCTGGGCGGCAGGCTGAGCCTGTGGTTAATTCTTCTTCCTGTTGGGAAAATAGAGTGACCTGTGCCTGTCCCAACACCTAGATCTAGTCTCTCATTGGTTGCCCCTCTTCCCGTTCATCCTCAGGACAAATTGCAACCTGTAGGGAACAGGAGGTTAAAGGTGCTGATTCTCCAAGTAGGGAGATTGCTAGTAAAGTAGCTGGAATGGCGAAACCGAGCACAAGGAGATGAGAAATGAGGTGCGTTTTAGAAACCTTTCAAAATCACACGGTGTACCATCTTCTGGGTTTCTCATGCATGTTTTCGATGTAGGAAGATGCCCTTGAACCTGGAGATTTGGGACCCATGGGATGGGTACCACGCAGTATTACTTTAAAGGGTCTGCGTTTGCTCACCCAACCTCACCCAACCTCTCAGCCCCAAGAGTGTCCACCCTTATGTCTCATCCAGCTGTGGGTCTTGATATGGTCAATCCAGGTTGCATCACAGCCTCTGAACGAATTTTGTAAGAATTTCTCTCTCTTTCACTGTCTTTGTTTTATGGGTTTTTAAAAGTAATTTATTTTTATAATGGGGTTTAGCTGCTTTTCATGGCTGTGTTTATGCGGCTTTACACCCACTTGACTCACTTCCAGAGAGATATCAATACATAGGTTTTAAGATTCTTACTAGTCACATATATTCTTGTGTGGTGAATAGGGGGTGTTGAGTCCAGTTCACTGAGCAAGGAGTAGGTCTTGTCTATTACATATTGGGTGTATGGAACGGTATCTGAGCGAATTTGAAACCCTTGTTTTATGCATCACCCCACCTCACCATTCCCGTTAAGCAGCCATAGTGTGTTTTCTAAACGTGTGACTCTGTTCTGTTTTGTAATTCAGTTCAAGTGTAGCGGTTTTTACATTCCCTCTATAAGTGATAGCTTATGATAAGTGTCTTTTTCTGTGTGACTTATTTCACTTAGAATCGTCGTACCTAACTCCACTCATCTTGCTTCTACTAGCCTTATGAGACATTGATTTCATGTCTGAGTGATATTCCATTGTACATAAGGACCACAACTTCTTTATCCATTTTTCTCTTTCCTGGGATATTTAAGGTGTCATGAAGTGGAGGTTCTTGTCAACAGAGCAGCCCTAAACTTTCCGGTGCCTGTGTCTTGCTGATTTTTAGTTTTTCCAATTTATACGCCCATGAGTGGACGTGCCCTATGCTCCCTAAGCTGTTTTTTTTCCATGTTTCAGGACACAACGTACACTTCTCCAGAGTGGCTGTTGGCAATTTACATCCCGCCCATCAGTGTAGCAAGGCTGCCATTTCTCCATGGCCTGTCCTGCATTTCTGGTTTTGACACTTTTTGCAGCATGGCCCTTTTCACCGATGGGAAGCGAGACTTCTTTGTAGCGCTGATTTGCCTTTCCAGGTTGCTTGGTTGGCCAAAAAGGGCGTATGCGGTTTTTCCTGAATATATTCAGGAAAAAACGCATACGCCCTTTTTGGCCAAGGGCATCATTGTCGACGTTTTGCCGCTTTTCATGTGCTTTAAAGGCGATTCGTATCTACCTGCTGAAATCTGTTTCCTGCAATTCTGCCTTGCTTTCAAATCCTCTTCGTTGCCTTCCCTCAATATATCTGTGGATGAGAGTTATCATTTATAACTCTGCGGGTTTGTGAATTGCAGTTTCCCTGAGCTCCATTTTTCAACTGTCTTTTTTGGGAGCTGGCCGCAAAAGCGCGGGATTGCCTCAGGCCCTATTCTGCTTCTGGGCGGCAGGCTGAGCCTGTGGTTAATTCTTCTTCCTGTTGGGAAAATAGAGTGACCTGTGCCTGTCCCAACACCTAGATCTAGTCTCTCATTGGTTGCCCCTCTTCCCGTTCATCCTCAGGACAAATTGCAACCTGTAGGGAACAGGAGGTTAAAGGTGCTGATTCTCCAAGTAGGGAGATTGCTAGTAAAGTAGCTGGAATGGCGAAACCGAGCACAAGGAGATGAGAAATGAGGTGCGTTTTAGAAACCTTTCAAAATCACACGGTGTACCATCTTCTGGGTTTCTCATGCATGTTTTCGATGTAGGAAGATGCCCTTGAACCTGGAGATTTGGGACCCATGGGATGGGTACCACGCAGTATTACTTTAAAGGGTCTGCGTTTGCTCACCCAACCTCACCCAACCTCTCAGCCCCAAGAGTGTCCACCCTTATGTCTCATCCAGCTGTGGGTCTTGATATGGTCAATCCAGGTTGCATCACAGCCTCTGAACGAATTTTGTAAGAATTTCTCTCTCTTTCACTGTCTTTGTTTTATGGGTTTTTAAAAGTAATTTATTTTTATAATGGGGTTTAGCTGCTTTTCATGGCTGTGTTTATGCGGCTTTACACCCACTTGACTCACTTCCAGAGAGATATCAATACATAGGTTTTAAGATTCTTACTAGTCACATATATTCTTGTGTGGTGAATAGGGGGTGTTGAGTCCAGTTCACTGAGCAAGGAGTAGGTCTTGTCTATTACATATTGGGTGTATGGAACGGTATCTGAGCGAATTTGAAACCCTTGTTTTATGCATCACCCCACCTCACCATTCCCGTTAAGCAGCCATAGTGTGTTTTCTAAACGTGTGACTCTGTTCTGTTTTGTAATTCAGTTCAAGTGTAGCGGTTTTTACATTCCCTCTATAAGTGATAGCTTATGATAAGTGTCTTTTTCTGTGTGACTTATTTCACTTAGAATCGTCGTACCTAACTCCACTCATCTTGCTTCTACTAGCCTTATGAGACATTGATTTCATGTCTGAGTGATATTCCATTGTACATAAGGACCACAACTTCTTTATCCATTTTTCTCTTTCCTGGGATATTTAAGGTGTCATGAAGTGGAGGTTCTTGTCAACAGAGCAGCCCTAAACTTTCCGGTGCCTGTGTCTTGCTGATTTTTAGTTTTTCCAATTTATACGCCCATGAGTGGACGTGCCCTATGCTCCCTAAGCTGTTTTTTTTCCATGTTTCAGGACACAACGTACACTTCTCCAGAGTGGCTGTTGGCAATTTACATCCCGCCCATCAGTGTAGCAAGGCTGCCATTTCTCCATGGCCTGTCCTGCATTTCTGGTTTTGACACTTTTTGCAGCATGGCCCTTTTCACCGATGGGAAGCGAGACTTCTTTGTAGCGCTGATTTGCCTTTCCAGGTTGCTTGGTTGGCCAAAAAGGGCGTATGCGGTTTTTCCTGAATATATTCAGGAAAAAACGCATACGCCCTTTTTGGCCAAGGGCATCATTGTCGACGTTTTGCCGCTTTTCATGTGCTTTAAAGGCGATTCGTATCTACCTGCTGAAATCTGTTTCCTGCAATTCTGCCTTGCTTTCAAATCCTCTTCGTTGCCTTCCCTCAATATATCTGTGGATGAGAGTTATCATTTATAACTCTGCGGGTTTGTGAATTGCAGTTTCCCTGAGCTCCATTTTTCAACTGTCTTTTTTGGGAGCTGGCCGCAAAAGCGCGGGATTGCCTCAGGCCCTATTCTGCTTCTGGGCGGCAGGCTGAGCCTGTGGTTAATTCTTCTTCCTGTTGGGAAAATAGAGTGACCTGTGCCTGTCCCAACACCTAGATCTAGTCTCTCATTGGTTGCCCCTCTTCCCGTTCATCCTCAGGACAAATTGCAACCTGTAGGGAACAGGAGGTTAAAGGTGCTGATTCTCCAATTAGGGAGATTGCTAGTAAAGTAGCTGGAATGGCGAATCCGAGCACAAGGAGATGAGAAATGAGGTGCGTTTTAGAAACCTTTCAAAATCACACGGTGTACCATCTTCTGGGTTTCTCATGCATGTTTTCGATGTAGGAAGATGCCCTTGAACCTGGAGATTTGGGACCCATGGGATGGGTACCACGCAGTATTACTTTAAAGGGTCTGCGTTTGCTCACCCAACCTCACCCAACCTCTCAGCCCCAAGAGTGTCCACCCTTATGTCTCATCCAGCTGTGGGTCTTGATATGGTCAATCCAGGTTGCATCACAGCCTCTGAACGAATTTTGTAAGAATTTCTCTCTCTTTCACTGTCTTTGTTTTATGGGTTTTTAAAAGTAATTTATTTTTATAATGGGGTTTAGCTGCTTTTCATGGCTGTGTTTATGCGGCTTTACACCCACTTGACTCACTTCCAGAGAGATATCAATACATAGGTTTTAAGATTCTTACTAGTCACATATATTCTTGTGTGGTGAATAGGGGGTGTTGAGTCCAGTTCACTGAGCAAGGAGTAGGTCTTGTCTATTACATATTGGGTGTATGGAACGGTATCTGAGCGAATTTGAAACCCTTGTTTTATGCATCACCCCACCTCACCATTCCCGTTAAGCAGCCATAGTGTGTTTTCTAAACGTGTGACTCTGTTCTGTTTTGTAATTCAGTTCAAGTGTAGCGGTTTTTACATTCCCTCTATAAGTGATAGCTTATGATAAGTGTCTTTTTCTGTGTGACTTATTTCACTTAGAATCGTCGTACCTAACTCCACTCATCTTGCTTCTACTAGCCTTATGAGACATTGATTTCATGTCTGAGTGATATTCCATTGTACATAAGGACCACAACTTCTTTATCCATTTTTCTCTTTCCTGGGATATTTAAGGTGTCATGAAGTGGAGGTTCTTGTCAACAGAGCAGCCCTAAACTTTCCGGTGCCTGTGTCTTGCTGATTTTTAGTTTTCCCAATTTATACGCCCATGAGTGGACGTGCCCTATGCTCCCTAAGCTGTTTTTTTTCCATGTTTCAGGACACAACGTACACTTCTCCAGAGTGGTTGTTGGCAATTTACATCCCGCCCATCAGTGTAGCAAGGCTGCCATTTCTCCATGGCCTGTCCTGCATTTCTGGTTTTGACACTTTTTGCAGCATGGCCCTTTTCACCGATGGGAAGCGAGACTTCTTTGTAGCGCTGATTTGCCTTTTCAGGTTGCTTGGTTGGCCAAAAAGGGCGTATGCGTTTTTTCCTGAATATATTCAGGAAAAAACGCATACGCCCTTTTTGGCCAAGGGCATCATTGTCGACGTTTTGCCGCTTTTCATCTGCTTTAAAGGCGATTCGTATCTACCTCCTGAAATCTGTTTCCTGCAATTCTGCCTTGCTTTCAAATCCTCTTCGTTGCCTTCCCTCAATATATCTGTGGATGAGAGTTATCATTTATAACTCTGCGGGTTTGTGAATTGCAGTTTCCCTGAGCTCCATTTTTCAACTGTCTTTTTTGGGAGCTGGCCGCAAAAGCGCGGGATTGCCTCAGGCCCTATTCTGCTTCTGGGCGGCAGGCTGAGCCTGTGGTTAATTCTTCTTCCTGTTGGGAAAATAGAGTGACCTGTGCCTGTCCCAACACCTAGATCTAGTCTCTCATTGGTTGCCCCTCTTCCCGTTCATCCTCAGGACAAATTGCAACCTGTAGGGAACAGGAGGTTAAAGGTGCTGATTCTCCAAGTAGGGAGATTGCTAGTAAAGTAGCTGGAATGGCGAAACCGAGCACAAGGAGATGAGAAATGAGGTGCGTTTTAGAAACCTTTCAAAATCACACGGTGTACCATCTTCTGGGTTTCTCATGCATGTTTTCGATGTAGGAAGATGCCCTTGAACCTGGAGATTTGGGACCTATGGGATGGGTACCACGCAGTATTACTTTAAAGGGTCTGCGTTTGCTCACCCAACCTCACTCAACCTCTCAGCCCCAAGAGTGTCCACCCTTATGTCTCATCCAGGTGTGGGTCTAGATATGGTCAATCCAGGTTGCATCACAGCCTCTGAACGAATTTTGAAAGAATTTCTCTCTCTTTCACTGTCTTTGTTTTATGGGTTTTTAAAAGTAATTTATTTTTATAATGGGGTGTAGCTGCTTTTCATGGCTGTGTTTATGCGGCTTTACACCCACTTGACTCACTTCCAGAGAGATATCAATACATAGGTTTTAAGATTCTTAATAGTCACATATATTCTTGTGTGGTGAATAGGGGGTGTTGAGTCCAGTTCACTGAGCAAGGAGTAGGTCTTGTCTATTACATACTGGGTGTATGGAACGGTATCTGAGCGAATTTGAAACCCTTGTTTTATGCATCACCCCACCTCACCATTCCCGTTAAGCAGCCATAGTGTGTTTTCTAAACGTGTGACTCTGTTCTGTTTTGTAATTCAGTTCAAGTGTAGCGGTTTTTACATTCCCTCTATAAGTGATAGCTTATGATAAGTGTCTTTTTCTGTGTGACTTATTTCACTTAGAATCGTCGTACCTAACTCCACTCATCTTGCTTCTACTAGCCTTATGAGACATTGATTTCATGTCTGAGTGATATTCCATTGTACATAAGGACCACAACTTCTTTATCCATTTTTCTCTTTCCTGGGATATTTAAGGTGTCATGAAGTGGAGGTTCTTGTCAACAGAGCAGCCCTAAACTTTCCGGTGCCTGTGTCTTGCTGATTTTTAGTTTTTCCAATTTATACGCCCATGAGTGGACGTGCCCTATGCTCCCTAAGCTGTTTTTTTTCCATGTTTCAGGACACAACGTACACTTCTCCAGAGTGGCTGTTGGCAATTTACATCCCGCCCATCAGTGTAGCAAGGCTGCCATTTCTCCATGGCCTGTCCTGCATTTCTGGTTTTGACACTTTTTGCAGCATGGCCCTTTTCACCGATGGGAAGCGAGACTTCTTTGTAGCGCTGATTTGCCTTTCCAGGTTGCTTGGTTGGCCAAAAAGGGCGTATGCGTTTTTTCCTGAATATATTCAGGAAAAAACGCATACGCCCTTTTTGGCCAAGGGCATCATTGTCGACGTTTTGCCGCTTTTCATGTGCTTTAAAGGCGATTCGTATCTACCTGCTGAAATCTGTTTCCTGCAATTCTGCCTTGCTTTCAAATCCTCTTCGTTGCCTTCCCTCAATATATCTGTGGATGAGAGTTATCATTTATAACTCTGCGGGTTTGTGAATTGCAGTTTCCCTGAGCTCCATTTTTCAACTGTCTTTTTTGGGAGCTGGCCGCAAAAGCGCGGGATTGCCTCAGGCCCTATTCTGCTTCTGGGCGGCAGGCTGAGCCTGTGGTTAATTCTTCTTCCTGTTGGGAAAATAGAGTGACCTGTGCCTGTCCCAACACCTAGATCTAGTCTCTCATTGGTTGCCCCTCTTCCCGTTCATCCTCAGGACAAATTGCAACCTGTAGGGAACAGGAGGTTAAAGGTGCTGATTCTCCAAGTAGGGAGATTGCTAGTAAAGTAGCTGGAATGGCGAAACCGAGCACAAGGAGATGAGAAATGAGGTGCGTTTTAGAAACCTTTCAAAATCACACGGTGTACCATCTTCTGGGTTTCTCATGCATGTTTTCGATGTAGGAAGATGCCCTTGAACCTGGAGATTTGGGACCCATGGGATGGGTACCACGCAGTATTACTTTAAAGGGTCTGCGTTTGCTCACCCAACCTCACCCAACCTCTCAGCCCCAAGAGTGTCCACCCTTATGTCTCATCCAGCTGTGGGTCTTGATATGGTCAATCCAGGTTGCATCACAGCATCTGAACGAATTTTGTAAGAATTTCTCTCTCTTTCACTGTCTTTGTTTTATGGGTTTTTAAAAGTAATTTATTTTTATAATGGGGTTTAGCTGCTTTTCATGGCTGTGTTTATGCGGCTTTACACCCACTTGACTCACTTCCAGAGAGATATCAATACATAGGTTTTAAGATTCTTACTAGTCACATATATTCTTGTGTGGTGAATAGGGGGTGTTGAGTCCAGTTCACTGAGCAAGGAGTAGGTCTTGTCTATTACATATTGGGTGTATGGAACGGTATCTGAGCGAATTTGAAACCCTTGTTTTATGCATCACCCCACCTCACCATTCCCGTTAAGCAGCCATAGTGTGTTTTCTAAACGTGTGACTCTGTTCTGTTTTGTAATTCAGTTCAAGTGTAGCGGTTTTTACATTCCCTCTATAAGTGATAGCTTATGATAAGTGTCTTTTTCTGTGTGACTTATTTCACTTAGAATCGTCGTACCTAACTCCACTCATCTTGCTTCTACTAGCCTTATGAGACATTGATTTCATGTCTGAGTGATATTCCATTGTACATAAGGACCACAACTTCTTTATCCATTTTTCTCTTTCCTGGGATATTTAAGGTGTCATGAAGTGGAGGTTCTTGTCAACAGAGCCGCCCTAAACTTTCCGGTGCCTGTGTCTTGCTGATTTTTAGTTTTTCCAATTTATACGCCCATGAGTGGACGTGCCCTATGCTCCCTAAGCTGTTTTTTTTCCATGTTTCAGGACACAACGTAAACTTCTCCAGAGTGGTTGTTGGCAATTTACATCCCGCCCATCAGTGTAGCAAGGCTGCCATTTCTCCATGGCCTGTCCTGCATTTCTGGTTTTGACACTTTTTGCAGCATGGCCCTTTTGACCGATGGGAAGCGAGACTTCTTTGTAGCGCTGATTTGCCTTTCCAGGTTGCTTGGTTGGCTCAAAAGGGCGTATGCGTTTTTTCCTGAATATATTCAGGAAAAAACGCATACGCCCTTTTTGGCCAAGGGCATCATTGTGGACGTTTTGCCGCTTTTCATGTGCTTTAAAGGCGATTCGTATCTACCTCCTGAAATCTGTTTCCTGCAATTCTGCCTTGCTTTCAAATCCTCTTCGTTGCCTTCCCTCAATATATCTGTGGATGAGAGTTATCATTTATAACTCTGCGGGTTTGTGAATTGCAGTTTCCCTGAGCTCCATTTTTCAACTGTCTTTTTTGGGAGCTGGCCGCAAAAGCGCGGGATTGCCTCAGGCCCTATTCTGTTTCTGGGCGGCAGGCTGAGCCTGTGGTTAATTCTTCTTCCTGTTGGGAAAATAGAGTGACCTGTGCCTGTCCCAACACCTAGATCTAGTCTCTCATTGGTTGCCCCTCTTCCCGTTCATCCTCAGGACAAATTGCAACCTGTAGGGAACAGGAGGTTAAAGGTGCTGATTCTCCAAGTAGGGAGATTGCTAGTAAAGTAGCTGGAATGGCGAAACCGAGCACAAGGAGATGAGAAATGAGGTGCGTTTTAGAAACCTTTCAAAATCACACGGTGTACCATCTTCTGGGTTTCTCATGCATGTTTTCGATGTAGGAAGATGCCCTTGAACCTGGAGATTTGGGACCCATGGGATGGGTACCACGCAGTATTACTTTAAAGGGTCTGCGTTTGCTCACCCAACCTCACCCAACCTCTCAGCCCCAAGAGTGTCCACCCTTATGTCTCATCCAGCTGTGGGTCTTGATATGGTCAATCCAGGTTGCATCACAGCCTCTGAACGAATTTTGTAAGAATTTCTCTCTCTTTCACTGTCTTTGTTTTATGGGTTTTTAAAAGTAATTTATTTTTATAATGGGGTTTAGCTGCTTTTCATGGCTGTGTTTATGCGGCTTTACACCCACTTGACTCACTTCCAGACAGATATCAATACATAGGTTTTAAGATTCTTACTAGTCACATATATTCTTGTGCGGGGAATAGGGGGTGTTGAGTCCAGTTCACTGAGCAAGGAGTAGGTCTTGTCTATTACATATTGGGTGTATGGAACGGTATCTGAGCGAATTTGAAACCCTTGTTTTATGCATCACCCCACCTCACCATTCCCGTTAAGCAGCCATAGTGTGTTTTCTAAACGTGTGACTCTGTTCTGTTTTGTAATTCAGTTCAAGTGTAGCGGTTTTTACATTCCCTCTATAAGTGATAGCTTATGATAAGTGTCTTTTTCTGTGTGACTTATTTCTCTTAAAATCGTCGTACCTAACTCCACTCATCTTGCTTCTACTAGCCTTATGAGACATTGATTTCATGTCTGAGTGATATTCCATTGTACATAAGGACCACAACTTCTTTATCCATTTTTCTCTTTCCTGGGATATTTAAGGTGTCATGAAGTGGAGGTTCTTGTCAACAGATTAGCCCTAAACTTTCCGGTGCCTGTGTCTTGCTGATTTTTAGTTTTTCCAATTTATACGCCCATGAGTGGACGTGCCCTATGCTCCCTAAGCTGTTTTTTTTCCATGTTTCAGGACACAACGTACACTTCTCCAGAGTGGCTGTTGGCAATTTACATCCCGCCCATCAGAGTAGCAAGGCTGCCATTTCTCCATGGCCTGTCCTGCATTTCTGGTTTTGACACTTTTTGCAGCATGGCCCTTTTCACCGATGGGAAGCGAGACTTCTTTGTAGCGCTGATTTGCCTTTCCAGGTTGCTTGGTTGGCGAAAAAGGGCCTATGCGGTTTTTCCTGAATATATTCAGGAAAAAACGCATACGCCCTTTTTGGCCAAGGGCATCATTGTCGAAGTTTTGCCGCTTTTCATGTGCTTTAAATGCGATTCGTATCTACCTGCTGAAATCTGTTTCCTGCAATTCTGCCTTGCTTTCAAATCCTCTTCGTTGCCTTCCCTCAATATATCTGTGGATGAGAGTTATCATTTATAACTCTGCGGGTTTGTGAATTGCAGTTTCCCTGAGCTCCATTTTTCAACTGTCTTTTTTGGGAGCTGGCCGCAAAAGCGCGGGATTGCCTCAGGCCCTATTCTGCTTCTGGGCGGCAGGCTGAGCCTGTGGTTAATTCTTCTTCCTGTTGGGAAAATAGAGTGACCTGTGCCTGTCCCAACACCTAGATCTAGTCTCTCATTGGTTGCCCCTCTTCCCGTTCATCCTCAGGACAAATTGCAACCTGTAGGGAACAGGAGGTTAAAGGTGCTGATTCTCCAAGTAGGGAGATTGCTAGTAAAGTAGCTGGAATGGCGAAACCGAGCACAAGGAGATGAGAAATGAGGTGCGTTTTAGAAACCTTTCAAAATCACACGGTGTACCATCTTCTGGGTTTCTCATGCATGTTTTCGATGTAGGAAGATGCCCTTGAACCTGGAGATTTGGGACCCATGGGATGGGTACCACGCAGTATTACTTTAAAGGGTCTGCGTTTGCTCACCCAACCTCACCCAACCTCTCAGCCCCAAGAGTGTCCACCCTTATGTCTCATCCAGGTGTGGGTCTGGATATGGTCAATCCAGGTTGCATCACAGCCTCTGAACGAATTTTGTAAGAATTTCTCTCTCTTTCACTGTCTTTGTTTTACGGGTTTTTAAAAGTAATTTATTTTCATAATGGGGTTTAGCTGCTTTTCATGGTTGTGTTTATGCGGCTTTACACCCACTTGACTCACTTCCAGACAGATATCAATACATAGGTTTTAAGATTCTTACTAGTCACATATATTCTTGTGCGGGGAATAGGGGGTGTTGAGTCCAGTTCACTGAGCAAGGAGTAGGTCTTGTCTATTACATATTGGGTGTATGGAACGGTATCTGAGCGAATTTGAAACCCTTGTTTTATGCATCACCCCACCTCACCATTCCCGTTAAGCAGCCATAGTGTGTTTTCTAAACGTGTGACTCTGTTCTGTTTTGTAATTCAGTTCAAGTGTAGCGGTTTTTACATTCCCTCTATAAGTGGTAGCTTATGATAAGTGTCTTTTTCTGTGTGACTTTTTTCACTTAGAATCGTCGTACCTAACTCCACTCATCTTGCTTCTACTAGCCTTATGAGACATTGATTTCATGTCTGAGTGATATTCCATTGTACATAAGGACCACAACTTCTTTATCCATTTTTCTCTTTCCTGGGATATTTAAGGTGTCATGAAGTGGAGGTTCTTGTCAACAGAGCCGCCCTAAACTTTCCGGTGCCTGTGTCTTGCTGATTTTTAGTTTTTCCAATTTATACGCCCATGAGTGGACGTGCCCTATGCTCCCTAAGCTGTTTTTTTTCCATGTTTCAGGACACAACGTACACTTCTCCAGAGTGGTTGTTGGCAATTTACATCCCGCCCATCAGTGTAGCAAGGCTGCCATTTCTCCATGGCCTGTCCTGCATTTCTGGTTTTGACACTTTTTGCAGCATGGCCCTTTTGACCGAAGGGAAGCGAGACTTCTTTGTAGCGCTGATTTGCCTTTCCAGGTTGCTTGGTTGGCCAAAAAGGGCGTATGCGTTTTTTCCTGAATATATTCAGGAAAAAACGCATACGCCCTTTTTGGCCAAGGGCATCATTGTGGACGTTTTGCCGCTTTTCATGTGCTTTAAAGGCGATTCGTATCTACCTGCTGAAATCTGTTTCCTGCAATTCTGCCTTGCTTTCAAATCCTCTTCGTTGCCTTCCCTCAATATATCTGTGGATGAGAGTTATCATTTATAACTCTGCGGGTTTGTGAATTGCAGTTTCCCTGAGCTCCATTTTTCAACTGTCTTTTTTGGGAGCTGGCCGCAAAAGCGCGGGATTGCCTCAGGCCCTATTCTGTTTCTGGGCGGCAGGCTGAGCCTGTGGCTAATTCTTCTTCCTGTTGGGAAAATAGAGTGACCTGTGCCTGTCCCACCACCTAGATCTAGTCTCTCATTGTTTGCCCCTCTTCCCGTTCATCCTCAGGACAAATTGCAACCTGTAGGGAACAGGAGGTTAAAGGTGCTGATTCTCCAAGTAGGGAGATTGCTAGTAAAGTAGCTGGAATGGCGAAACCGAGCACAAGGAGATGAGAAATGAGGTGCGTTTTAGAAACCTTTCAAAATCACACGGTGTACCATCTTCTGGGTTTCTCATGCATGTTTTCGATGTAGGAAGATGCCCTTGAACCTGGAGATTTGGGACCAATGGGATGGGTACCACGCAGTATTACTTTAAAGGGTCTGCGTTTGCTCACCCAACCTCACCCAACCTCTCAGCCCCAAGAGTGTCCACCCTTATGTCTCATCCAGCTGTGGGTCTTGATATGGTCAATCCAGGTTGCATCACAGCCTCTGAACGAATTTTGTAAGAATTTCTCTCTCTTTCACTGTCTTTGTTTTATGGGTTTTTAAAAGTAATTTATTTTTATAATGGCGTTTAGCTGCTTTTCATGGCTGTGTTTATGCGGCTTTACACCCACTTGACTCACTTCCAGACAGATATCAATACATAGGTTTTAAGATTCTTACTAGTCACATATATTCTTGTGCGGGGAATAGGGGGTGTTGAGTCCAGTTCACTGAGCAAGGAGTAGGTCTTGTCTATTACATATTGGGTGTATGGAACGGTATCTGAGCGAATTTGAAACCCTTGTTTTATGCATCACCCCACCTCACCATTCCCGTTAAGCAGCCATAGTGTGTTTTCTAAACGTGTGACTCTGTTCTGTTTTGTAATTCAGTTCAAGTGTAGCGGTTTTTGCATTCCCTCTATAAGTGGTAGCTTATGATAAGTGTCTTTTTCTGTGTGACTTTTTTCACTTAGAATCGTCGTACCTAACTCCACTCATCTTGCTTCTACTAGCCTTATGAGACATTGATTTCATGTCTGAGTGATATTCCATTTTACATAAGGACCACAACTTCTTTATCCATTTTTCTCTTTCCTGGGATATTTAAGGTGTCATGAAGTGGAGGTTCTTGTCAACAGAGCCGCCCTAAACTTTCCGGTGCCTGTGTCTTGCTGATTTTTAGTTTTTCCAATTTATACGCCCATGAGGGTGCGTGCCCTATGCTCCCTAAGCTGTTTTTTTTCCATGTTTCAGGACACAACGCACACTTCTCCAGAGTGGTTGTTGGCAATTTACATCCCGCCCATCAGTGTAGCAAGGCTGCTATTTCTCCATGGCCTGTCCTGCATTTCTGGTTTTGACACTTTTTGCAGCATGGCCCTTTTGACCGATGGGAAGCGAGACTTCTTTGTAGCGCTGATTTGCCTTTCCAGGTTGCTTGGTTGGCTCAAAAGGGCGTATGCGTTTTTTCCTGAATATATTCAGGAAAAAACGCATACGCCCTTTTTGGCCAAGGGCATCATTGTCGACGTTTTGCCGCTTTTCATGTGCTTTAAAGGCGATTCGTATCTACCTCCTCAAATCTGTTTCCTGCAATTCTGCTTTGCTTTCAAATCTTCTTCGTTGCCTTCCCTCAATATATCTGTGGATGAGAGTTATCATTTATAACTCTGCGGGTTTGTGAATTGCAGTTTCCCTGAGCTCCATTTTTCAACTGTCTTTTTTGGGAGCTGGCCGCAAAAGCGCGGGATTGCCTCAGGCCCTATTCTGTTTCTGGGCGGCAGGCTGAGCCTGTGGCTAATTCTTCTTCCTGTTGGGAAAATAGAGTGACCTGTGCCTGTCCCAACACCTAGATCTAGTCTCTCATTGGTTGCCCCTCTTCCCGTTCATCCTCAGGACAAATTGCAACCTGTAGGGAACAGGAGGTTAAAGGTGCTGATTCTCCAAGTAGGGAGATTGCTAGTAAATTAGCTGGAATGGCGAAACCGAGCACAAGGAGATGAGAAATGAGGTGCGTTTTAGAAACCTTTCAAAATCACACGGTGTACCATCTTCTGGGTTTCTCATGCATGTTTTCGATGTAGGAAGATGCCCTTGAACCTGGAGATTTGGGACCCATGGGATGGGTACCACGCAGTATTACTTTAAAGGGTCTGCGTTTGCTCACCCAACCTCACCCAACCTCTCAGCCCCAAGAGTGTCCACCCTTATATCTCATCCAGCTGTGGGTCTTGATATGGTCAATCCAGGTTGCATCACAGCCTCTGAACGAATTTTGTAAGAATTTCTCTCTCTTTCACTGTCTTTGTTTTATGGGTTTTTAAAAGTAATTTATTTTTATAATGGGGTTTAGCTGCTTTTCATGGCTGTGTTTATGCGGCTTTACACCCACTTGACTCACTTCCAGACAGATATCAATACATAGGTTTTAAGATTCTTACTAGTCACATATATTCTTGTGTGGGGAATAGGGGGTGTTGAGTCCAGTTCACTGAGCAAGGAGTAGGTCTTGTCTATTACATATTGGGTGTATGGAACGGTATCTGAGCGAATTTGAAACCCTTGTTTTATGCATCACCCCACCTCACCATTCCCGTTAAGCAGCCATAGTGTGTTTTCTAAACGTGTGACTCTGTTCTGTTTTGTAATTCAGTTCAAGTGTAGCGGTTTTTACATTCCCTCTATAAGTGGTAGCTTATGATAAGTGTCTTTTTCTGTGTGACTTTTTTCACTTAGAATCGTCGTACCTAACTCCACTCATCTTGCTTCTACTAGCCTTATGAGACATTGATTTCATGTCTGAGTGATATTCCATTGTACATAAGGACCACAACTTCTTTATCCATTTTTCTCTTTCCTGGGATATTTAAGGTGTCATGAAGTGGAGGTTCTTGTCAACAGAGCCGCCCTAAACTTTCCGGTGGCTGTGTCTTGCTGATTTTTAGTTTTTCCAATTTATACGCCCATGAGTGGACGTGCCCTATGCTCCCTAAGCTGTTTTTTTTCCATGTTTCAGGACACAACGTACACTTCTCCAGAGTGGTTGTTGGCAATTTACATCCCGCCCATCAGTGTAGCAAGGCTGCCATTTCTCCATGGCCTGTCCTGCATTTCTGGTTTTGACACTTTTTGCAGCATGGCCCTTTTGACCGATGGGAAGCGAGACTTCTTTGTAGCGCTGATTTGCCTTTCCAGGTTGCTTGGTTGGCTCAAAAGGGCGTATGCGTTTTTTCCTGAATATATTCAGGAAAAAACGCATACGCCCTTTTTGGCCAAGGGCATCATTGTGGACGTTTTGCCGCTTTTCATGTGCTTTAAAGGTGATTCGTATCTACCTGCTGAAATCTGTTTCCTGCAATTCTGCCTTGCTTTCAAATCCTCTTCGTTGCCTTCCCTCAATATATCTGTGGATGAGAGTTATCATTTATAACTCTGCGGGTTTGTGAATTGCAGTTTCCCTGAGCTCCATTTTTCAACTGTCTTTTTTGGGAGCTGGCCGCAAAAGCGCGGGATTGCCTCAGGCCCTATTCTGCTTCTGGGCGGCAGGCTGAGCCTGTGGTTAATTCTTCTTCCTGTTGGGAAAATAGAGTGACCTGTGCCTGTCCCACCACCTAGATCTAGTCTCTCATTGGTTGCCCCTCTTCCCGTTCATCCTCAGGACAAATTGCAACCTGTAGGGAACAGGAGGTTAAAGGTGCTGATTCTCCAAGTAGGGAGATTGCTAGTAAAGTAGCTGGAATGGCGAAACCGAGCACAAGGAGATGAGAAATGAGGTGCGTTTTAGAAACCTTTCAAAATCACACGGTGTACCATCTTCTGGGTTTCTCATGCATGTTTTCGATGTAGGAAGATGCCGTTGAACCTGGAGATTTGGGACCTATGGGATGGGTACCACGCAGTATTACTTTAAAGGGTCTGCGTTTGCTCACCCAACCTCACTCAACCTCTCAGCCCCAAGAGTGTCCACCCTTATGTCTCATCCAGGTGTGGGTCTAGATATGGTCAATCCAGGTTGCATCACAGCCTCTGAACGAATTTTGAAAGAATTTCTCTCTCTTTCACTGTCTTTGTTTTATGGGTTTTTAAAAGTAATTTATTTTTATAATGGGGTGTAGCTGCTTTTCATGGCTGTGTTTATGCGGCTTTACACCCACTTGACTCACTTCCAGAGAGATATCAATACATAGGTTTTAAGATTCTTAATAGTCACATATATTCTTGTGTGGTGAATAGGGGGTGTTGAGTCCAGTTCACTGAGCAAGGAGTAGGTCTTGTCTATTACATACTGGGTGTATGGAACGGTATCTGAGCGAATTTGAAACCCTTGTTTTATGCATCACCCCACCTCACCATTCCCGTTAAGCAGCCATAGTGTGTTTTCTAAACGTGTGACTCTGTTCTGTTTTGTAATTCAGTTCAAGTGTAGCGGTTTTTACATTCCCTCTATAAGTGATAGCTTATGATAAGTGTCTTTTTCTGTGTGACTTATTTCACTTAGAATCGTCGTACCTAACTCCACTCATCTTGCTTCTACTAGCCTTATGAGACATTGATTTCATGTCTGAGTGATATTCCATTGTACATAAGGACCACAACTTCTTTATCCATTTTTCTCTTTCCTGGGATATTTAAGGTGTCATGAAGTGGAGGTTCTTGTCAACAGAGCAGCCCTAAACTTTCCGGTGCCTGTGTCTTGCTGATTTTTAGTTTTTCCAATTTATACGCCCATGAGTGGACGTGCCCTATGCTCCCTAAGCTGTTTTTTTTCCATGTTTCAGGACACAACGTACACTTCTCCAGAGTGGCTGTTGGCAATTTACATCCCGCCCATCAGTGTAGCAAGGCTGCCATTTCTCCATGGCCTGTCCTGCATTTCTGGTTTTGACACTTTTTGCAGCATGGCCCTTTTCACCGATGGGAAGCGAGACTTCTTTGTAGCGCTGATTTGCCTTTCCAGGTTGCTTGGTTGGCCAAAAAGGGCGTATGCGTTTTTTCCTGAATATATTCAGGAAAAAACGCATACGCCCTTTTTGGCCAAGGGCATCATTGTCGACGTTTTGCCGCTTTTCATGTGCTTTAAAGGCGATTCGTATCTACCTGCTGAAATCTGTTTCCTGCAATTCTGCCTTGCTTTCAAATCCTCTTCGTTGCCTTCCCTCAATATATCTGTGGATGAGAGTTATCATTTATAACTCTGCGGGTTTGTGAATTGCAGTTTCCCTGAGCTCCATTTTTCAACTGTCTTTTTTGGGAGCTGGCCGCAAAAGCGCGGGATTGCCTCAGGCCCTATTCTGCTTCTGGGCGGCAGGCTGAGCCTGTGGTTAATTCTTCTTCCTGTTGGGAAAATAGAGTGACCTGTGCCTGTCCCAACACCTAGATCTAGTCTCTCATTGGTTGCCCCTCTTCCCGTTCATCCTCAGGACAAATTGCAACCTGTAGGGAACAGGAGGTTAAAGGTGCTGATTCTCCAAGTAGGGAGATTGCTAGTAAAGTAGCTGGAATGGCGAAACCGAGCACAAGGAGATGAGAAATGAGGTGCGTTTTAGAAACCTTTCAAAATCACACGGTGTACCATCTTCTGGGTTTCTCATGCATGTTTTCGATGTAGGAAGATGCCCTTGAACCTGGAGATTTGGGACCCATGGGATGGGTACCACGCAGTATTACTTTAAAGGGTCTGCGTTTGCTCACCCAACCTCACCCAACCTCTCAGCCCCAAGAGTGTCCACCCTTATGTCTCATCCAGCTGTGGGTCTTGATATGGTCAATCCAGGTTGCATCACAGCATCTGAACGAATTTTGTAAGAATTTCTCTCTCTTTCACTGTCTTTGTTTTATGGGTTTTTAAAAGTAATTTATTTTTATAATGGGGTTTAGCTGCTTTTCATGGCTGTGTTTATGCGGCTTTACACCCACTTGACTCACTTCCAGAGAGATATCAATACATAGGTTTTAAGATTCTTACTAGTCACATATATTCTTGTGTGGTGAATAGGGGGTGTTGAGTCCAGTTCACTGAGCAAGGAGTAGGTCTTGTCTATTACATATTGGGTGTATGGAACGGTATCTGAGCGAATTTGAAACCCTTGTTTTATGCATCACCCCACCTCACCATTCCCGTTAAGCAGCCATAGTGTGTTTTCTAAACGTGTGACTCTGTTCTGTTTTGTAATTCAGTTCAAGTGTAGCGGTTTTTACATTCCCTCTATAAGTGATAGCTTATGATAAGTGTCTTTTTCTGTGTGACTTATTTCACTTAGAATCGTCGTACCTAACTCCACTCATCTTGCTTCTACTAGCCTTATGAGACATTGATTTCATGTCTGAGTGATATTCCATTGTACATAAGGACCACAACTTCTTTATCCATTTTTCTCTTTCCTGGGATATTTAAGGTGTCATGAAGTGGAGGTTCTTGTCAACAGAGCAGCCCTAAACTTTCCGGTGCCTGTGTCTTGCTGATTTTTAGTTTTTCCAATTTATACGCCCATGAGTGGACGTGCCCTATGCTCCCTAAGCTGTTTTTTTTCCATGTTTCAGGACACAACGTACACTTCTCCAGAGTGGCTGTTGGCAATTTACATCCCGCCCATCAGTGTAGCAAGGCTGCCATTTCTCCATGGCCTGTCCTGCATTTCTGGTTTTGACACTTTTTGCAGCATGGCCCTTTTCACCGATGGAAAGTGAGACTTCTTTGTAGCGCTGATTTGCCTTTCCAGGTTGCTTGGTTGGCCAAAAAGGGCGTATGCGTTTTTTCCTGAATATATTTAGGAAAAAACGCATACGCCCTTTTTGGCCAAGGGCATCATTGTCGAAGTTTTGCCGCTTTTCATGTGCTTTAAAGGCGATTCGTATCTACCTCCTGAAATCTGTTTCCTGCAATTCTGCCTTGCTTTCAAATCCTCTTCGTTGCCTTCCCTCAATATATCTGTGGATGAGAGTTATCATTTATAACTCTGCGGGTTTGTGAATTGCAGTTTCCCTGAGCTCCATTTTTCAACTGTCTTTTTTGGGAGCTGGCCGCAAAAGCGCGGGATTGCCTCAGGCCCTATTCTGCTTCTGGGCGGCAGGCTGAGCCTGTGGTTAATTCTTCTTCCTGTTGGGAAAATAGAGTGACCTGTGCCTGTCCCAACACCTAGATCTAGTCTCTCATTGGTTGCCCCTCTTCCCGTTCATCCTCAGGACAAATTGCAACCTGTAGGGAACAGGAGGTTAAAGGTGCTGATTCTCCAAGTAGGGAGATTGCTAGTAAATTAGCTGGAATGGCGAAACCGAGCACAAGGAGATGAGAAATGAGGTGCGTTTTAGAAACCTTTCAAAATCACACGGTGTACCATCTTCTGGGTTTCTCATGCATGTTTTCGATGTAGGAAGATGCCCTTGAACCTGGAGATTTGGGACCCATGGGATGGGTACCACGCAGTATTACTTTAAAGGTTCTGCGTTTGCTCACCCAACCTCACCCAACCTCTCAGCCCCAAGAGTGTCCACCCTTATGTCTCATCCAGGTGTGGGTCTGGATATGGTCAATCCAGGTTGCATCACATCCTCTGAACGAATTTTGTAAGAATTTCTCTCTCTTTCTCTGTCTTTGTTTTACGGGTTTTTAAAAGTAATTTATTTTCATAATGGGGTTTAGCTGCTTTTCATGGTTGTGTTTATGCGGCTTTACACCCACTTGACTCACTTCCAGACAGATATCAATACATAGGTTTTAAGATTCTTACTAGTCACATATATTCTTGTGCGGGGAATAGGGGGTGTTGAGTCCAGTTCACTGAGCAAGGAGTAGGTCTTGTCTATTACATATTGGGTGTATGGAACGGTATCTGAGCGAATTTGAAACCCTTGTTTTATGCATCACCCCACCTCACCATTCCCGTTAAGCAGCCATAGTGTGTTTTCTAAACGTGTGACTCTGTTCTGTTTTGTAATTCAGTTCAAGTGTAGCGGTTTTTACATTCCCTCTATAAGTGGTAGCTTATGATAAGTGTCTTTTTCTGTGTGACTTTTTTCACTTAGAATCGTCGTACCTAACTCCACTCATCTTGCTTCTACTAGCCTTATGAGACATTGATTTCATGTCTGAGTGATATTCCATTGTACATAAGGACCACAACTTCTTTATCCATTTTTCTCTTTCCTGGGATATTTAAGGTGTCATGAAGTGGAGGTTCTTGTCAACAGAGCCGCCCTAAACTTTCCGGTGGCTGTGTCTTGCTGATTTTTAGTTTTTCCAATTTATACGCCCATGAGTGGACGTGCCCTATGCTCCCTAAGCTGTTTTTTTTCCATGTTTCAGGACACAACGTACACTTCTCCAGAGTGGTTGTTGGCAATTTACATCCCGCCCATCAGTGTAGCAAGGCTGCCATTTCTCCATGGCCTGTCCTGCATTTCTGGTTTTGACACTTTTTGCAGCATGGCCCTTTTGACCGATGGGAAGCGAGACTTCTTTGTAGCGCTGATTTGCCTTTCCAGGTTGCTTGGTTGGCTCAAAAGGGCGTATGCGTTTTTTCCTGAATATATTCAGGAAAAAACGCATACGCCCTTTTTGGCCAAGGGCATCATTGTGGACGTTTTGCCGCTTTTCATGTGCTTTAAAGGTGATTCGTATCTACCTGCTGAAATCTGTTTCCTGCAATTCTGCCTTGCTTTCAAATCCTCTTCGTTGCCTTCCCTCAATATATCTGTGGATGAGAGTTATCATTTATAACTCTGCGGGTTTGTGAATTGCAGTTTCCCTGAGCTCCATTTTTCAACTGTCTTTTTTGGGAGCTGGCCGCAAAAGCGCGGGATTGCCTCAGGCCCTATTCTGCTTCTGGGCGGCAGGCTGAGCCTGTGGTTAATTCTTCTTCCTGTTGGGAAAATAGAGTGACCTGTGCCTGTCCCAACACCTAGATCTAGTCTCTCATTGGTTGCCCCTCTTCCCGTTCATCCTCAGGACAAATTGCAACCTGTAGGGAACAGGAGGTTAAAGGTGCTGATTCTCCAAGTAGGGAGATTGCTAGTAAAGTAGCTGGAATGGCGAAACCGAGCACAAGGAGATGAGAAATGAGGTGCGTTTTAGAAACCTTTCAAAATCACACGGTGTACCATCTTCTGGGTTTCTCATGCATGTTTTCGATGTAGGAAGATGCCCTTGAACCTGGAGATTTGGGACCCATGGGATGGGTACCACGCAGTATTACTTTAAAGGTTCTGCGTTTGCTCACCCAACCTCACCCAACCTCTCAGCCCCAAGAGTGTCCACCCTTATGTCTCATCCAGGTGTGGGTCTGGATATGGTCAATCCAGGTTGCATCACAGCCTCTGAACGAATTTTGTAAGAATTTCTCTCTCTTTCACTGTCTTTGTTTTACGGGTTTTTAAAAGTAATTTATTTTCATAATGGGGTTTAGCTGCTTTTCATGGTTGTGTTTATGCGGCTTTACACCCACTTGACTCACTTCCAGACAGATATCAATACATAGGTTTTAAGATTCTTACTAGTCACATATATTCTTGTGCGGGGAATAGGGGGTGTTGAGTCCAGTTCACTGAGCAAGGAGTAGGTCTTGTCTATTACATATTGGGTGTATGGAACGGTATCTGAGCGAATTTGAAACCCTTGTTTTATGCATCACCCCACCTCACCATTCCCGTTAAGCAGCCATAGTGTGTTTTCTAAACGTGTGACTCTGTTCTGTTTTGTAATTCAGTTCAAGTGTAGCGGTTTTTACATTCCCTCTATAAGTGGTAGCTTATGATAAGTGTCTTTTTCTGTGTGACTTTTTTCACTTAGAATCGTCGTACCTAACTCCACTCATCTTGCTTCTACTAGCCTTATGAGACATTGATTTCATGTCTGAGTGATATTCCATTGTACATAAGGACCACAACTTCTTTATCCATTTTTCTCTTTCCTGGGATATTTAAGGTGTCATGAAGTGGAGGTTCTTGTCAACAGAGCCGCCCTAAACTTTCCGGTGCCTGTGTCTTGCTGATTTTTAGTTTTTCCAATTTATACGCCCATGAGTGGACGTGCCCTATGCTCCCTAAGCTGTTTTTTTTCCATGTTTCAGGACACAACGTACACTTCTCCAGAGTGGTTGTTGGCAATTTACATCCCGCCCATCAGTGTAGCAAGGCTGCCATTTCTCCATGGCCTGTCCTGCATTTCTGGTTTTGACACTTTTTGCAGCATGGCCCTTTTGACCGATGGGAAGCGAGACTTCTTTGTAGCGCTGATTTGCCTTTCCAGGTTGCTTGGTTGGCTCAAAAGGGCGTATGCGTTTTTTCCTGAATATATTCAGGAAAAAACGCATACGCCCTTTTTGGCCAAGGGCATCATTGTGGACGTTTTGCCGCTTTTCATGTGCTTTAAAGGTGATTCGTATCTACCTGCTGAAATCTGTTTCCTGCAATTCTGCCTTGCTTTCAAATCCTCTTCGTTGCCTTCCCTCAATATATCTGTGGATGAGAGTTATCATTTATAACTCTGCGGGTTTGTGAATTGCAGTTTCCCTGAGCTCCATTTTTCAACTGTCTTTTTTGGGAGCTGGCTGCAAAAGCGCGGGATTGCCTCAGGCCCTATTCTGCTTCTGGGCGGCAGGCTGAGCCTGTGGTTAATTCTTCTTCCTGTTGGGAAAATAGAGTGACCTGTGCCTGTCCCAACACCTAGATCTAGTCTCTCATTGGTTGCCCCTCTTCCCGTTCATCCTCAGGACAAATTGCAACCTGTAGGGAACAGGAGGTTAAAGGTGCTGATTCTCCAAGTAGGGAGATTGCTAGTAAAGTAGCTGGAATGGCGAAACCGAGCACAAGGAGATGAGAAATGAGGTGCGTTTTAGAAACCTTTCAAAATCACACGATGTACCATCTTCTGGGTTTCTCATGCATGTTTTCGATGTAGGAAGATGCCCTTGAACCTGGAGATTTGGGACCCATGGGATGGGTACCACGCAGTATTACTTTAAAGGGTCTGCGTTTGCTCACCCAACCTCACCCAACCTCTCAGCCCCAAGAGTGTCCACCCTTATGTCTCATCCAGCTGTGGGTCTTGATATGGTCAATCCAGGTTGCATCACAGCCTCTGAACGAATTTTGTAAGAATTTCTCTCTCTTTCACTGTCTTTGTTTTATGGGTTTTTAAAAGTAATTTATTTTTATAATGGGGTTTAGCTGCTTTTCATGGCTGTGTTTATGCGGCTTTACACCCACTTGACTCACTTCCAGAGAGATATCAATACATAGGTTTTAAGATTCTTACTAGTCACATATATTCTTGTGTGGTGAATAGGGGGTGTTGAGTCCAGTTCACTGAGCAAGGAGTAGGTCTTGTCTATTACATATTGGGTGTATGGAACGGTATCTGAGCGAATTTGAAACCCTTGTTTTATGCATCACCCCACCTCACCATTCCCGTTAAGCAGCCATAGTGTGTTTTCTAAACGTGTGACTCTGTTCTGTTTTGTAATTCAGTTCAAGTGTAGCGGTTTTTACATTCCCTCTATAAGTGATAGCTTATGATAAGTGTCTTTTTCTGTGTGACTTATTTCACTTAGAATCGTCGTACCTAACTCCACTCATCTTGCTTCTACTAGCCTTATGAGACATTGATTTCATGTCTGAGTGATATTCCATTGTACATAAGGACCACAACTTCTTTATCCATTTTTCTCTTTCCTGGGATATTTAAGGTGTCATGAAGTGGAGGTTCTTGTCAACAGAGCAGCCCTAAACTTTCCGGTGCCTGTGTCTTGCTGATTTTTAGTTTTTCCAATTTATACGCCCATGAGTGGACGTGCCCTATGCTCCCTAAGCTGTTTTTTTTCCATGTTTCAGGACACAACGTACACTTCTCCAGAGTGGCTGTTGGCAATTTACATCCCGCCCATCAGTGTAGCAAGGCTGCCATTTCTCCATGGCCTGTCCTGCATTTCTGGTTTTGACACTTTTTGCAGCATGGCCCTTTTCACCGATGGAAAGTGAGACTTCTTTGTAGCGCTGATTTGCCTTTCCAGGTTGCTTGGTTGGCCAAAAAGGGCGTATGCGTTTTTTCCTGAATATATTTAGGAAAAAACGCATACGCCCTTTTTGGCCAAGGGCATCATTGTCGAAGTTTTGCCGCTTTTCATGTGCTTTAAAGGCGATTCGTATCTACCTCCTGAAATCTGTTTCCTGCAATTCTGCCTTGCTTTCAAATCCTCTTCGTTGCCTTCCCTCAATATATCTGTGGATGAGAGTTATCATTTATAACTCTGCGGGTTTGTGAATTGCAGTTTCCCTGAGCTCCATTTTTCAACTGTCTTTTTTGGGAGCTGGCCGCAAAAGCGCGGGATTGCCTCAGGCCCTATTCTGCTTCTGGGCGGCAGGCTGAGCCTGTGGTTAATTCTTCTTCCTGTTGGGAAAATAGAGTGACCTGTGCCTGTCCCAACACCTAGATCTAGTCTCTCATTGGTTGCCCCTCTTCCCGTTCATCCTCAGGACAAATTGCAACCTGTAGGGAACAGGAGGTTAAAGGTGCTGATTCTCCAAGTAGGGAGATTGCTAGTAAATTAGCTGGAATGGCGAAACCGAGCACAAGGAGATGAGAAATGAGGTGCGTTTTAGAAACCTTTCAAAATCACACGGTGTACCATCTTCTGGGTTTCTCATGCATGTTTTCGATGTAGGAAGATGCCCTTGAACCTGGAGATTTGGGACCCATGGGATGGGTACCACGCAGTATTACTTTAAAGGTTCTGCGTTTGCTCACCCAACCTCACCCAACCTCTCAGCCCCAAGAGTGTCCACCCTTATGTCTCATCCAGGTGTGGGTCTGGATATGGTCAATCCAGGTTGCATCACAGCCTCTGAACGAATTTTGTAAGAATTTCTCTCTCTTTCACTGTCTTTGTTTTACGGGTTTTTAAAAGTAATTTATTTTCATAATGGGGTTTAGCTGCTTTTCATGGTTGTGTTTATGCGGCTTTACACCCACTTGACTCACTTCCAGACAGATATCAATACATAGGTTTTAAGATTCTTACTAGTCACATATATTCTTGTGCGGGGAATAGGGGGTGTTGAGTCCAGTTCACTGAGCAAGGAGTAGGTCTTGTCTATTACATATTGGGTGTATGGAACGGTATCTGAGCGAATTTGAAACCCTTGTTTTATGCATCACCCCACCTCACCATTCCCGTTAAGCAGCCATAGTGTGTTTTCTAAACGTGTGACTCTGTTCTGTTTTGTAATTCAGTTCAAGTGTAGCGGTTTTTACATTCCCTCTATAAGTGGTAGCTTATGATAAGTGTCTTTTTCTGTGTGACTTTTTTCACTTAGAATCGTCGTACCTAACTCCACTCATCTTGCTTCTACTAGCCTTATGAGACATTGATTTCATGTCTGAGTGATATTCCATTGTACATAAGGACCACAACCTCTTTATCCATTTTTCTCTTTCCTGGGATATTTAAGGTGTCATGAAGTGGAGGTTCTTGTCAACAGAGCCGCCCTAAACTTTCCGGTGCCTGTGTCTTGCTGATTTTTAGTTTTTCCAATTTATACGCCCATGACTGGACGTGCCCTATGCTCCCTAAGCTGTTTTTTTTCCATGTTTCAGGACACAACGTACACTTCTCCAGAGTGGTTGTTGGCAATTTACATCCCGCCCATCAGTGTAGCAAGGCTGCCATTTCTCCATGGCCTGTCCTGCATTTCTGGTTTTGACACTTTTTGCAGCATGGCCCTTTTGACCGATGGGAAGCGAGACTTCTTTGTAGCGCTGATTTGCCTTTCCAGGTTGCTTGGTTGGCTCAAAAGGGCGTATGCGTTTTTTCCTGAATATATTCAGGAAAAAACGCATACGCCCTTTTTGGCCAAGGGCATCATTGTGGACGTTTTGCCGCTTTTCATGTGCTTTAAAGGTGATTCGTATCTACCTGCTGAAATCTGTTTCCTGCAATTCTGCCTTGCTTTCAAATCCTCTTCGTTGCCTTCCCTCAATATATCTGTGGATGAGAGTTATCATTTATAACTCTGCGGGTTTGTGAATTGCAGTTTCCCTGAGCTCCATTTTTCAACTGTCTTTTTTGGGAGCTGGCCGCAAAAGCGCGGGATTGCCTCAGGCCCTATTCTGCTTCTGGGCGGCAGGCTGAGCCTGTGGTTAATTCTTCTTCCTGTTGGGAAAATAGAGTGACCTGTGCCTGTCCCAACACCTAGATCTAGTCTCTCATTGGTTGCCCCTCTTCCCGTTCATCCTCAGGACAAATTGCAACCTGTAGGGAACAGGAGGTTAAAGGTGCTGATTCTCCAAGTAGGGAGATTGCTAGTAAAGTAGCTGGAATGGCAAAACCGAGCACAAGGAGATGAGAAATGAGGTGCGTTTTAGAAACCTTTCAAAATCACACGGTGTACCATCTTCTGGGTTTCTCATGCATGTTTTCGATGTAGGAAGATGCCCTTGAACCTGGAGATTTGGGACCTATGGGATGGGTACCACGCAGTATTACTTTAAAGGGTCTGCGTTTGCTCACCCACCCTCACTCAACCTCTCAGCCCCAAGAGTGTCCACCCTTATGTCTCATCCAGGTGTGGGTCTAGATATGGTCAATCCAGGTTGCATCACAGCCTCTGAACGAATTTTGAAAGAATTTCTCTCTCTTTCACTGTCTTTGTTTTATGGGTTTTTAAAAGTAATTTATTTTTATAATGGGGTGTAGCTGCTTTTCATGGCTGTGTTTATGCGGCTTTACACCCACTTGACTCACTTCCAGAGAGATATCAATACATAGGTTTTAAGATTCTTAATAGTCACATATATTCTTGTGTGGTGAATAGGGGGTGTTGAGTCCAGTTCACTGAGCAAGGAGTAGGTCTTGTCTATTACATACTGGGTGTATGGAACGGTATCTGAGCGAATTTGAAACCCTTGTTTTATGCATCACCCCACCTCACCATTCCCGTTAAGCAGCCATAGTGTGTTTTCTAAACGTGTGACTCTGTTCTGTTTTGTAATTCAGTTCAAGTGTAGCGGTTTTTACATTCCCTCTATAAGTGATAGCTTATGATAAGTGTCTTTTTCTGTGTGACTTATTTCACTTAGAATCGTCGTACCTAACTCCACTCATCTTGCTTCTACTAGCCTTATGAGACATTGATTTCATGTCTGAGTGATATTCCATTGTACATAAGGACCACAACTTCTTTATCCATTTTTCTCTTTCCTGGGATATTTAAGGTGTCATGAAGTGGAGGTTCTTGTCAACAGAGCAGCCCTAAACTTTCCGGTGCCTGTGTCTTGCTGATTTTTAGTTTTTCCAATTTATACGCCCATGAGTGGACGTGCCCTATGCTCCCTAAGCTGTTTTTTTTCCATGTTTCAGGACACAACGTACACTTCTCCAGAGTGGCTGTTGGCAATTTACATCCCGCCCATCAGTGTAGCAAGGCTGCCATTTCTCCATGGCCTGTCCTGCATTTCTGGTTTTGACACTTTTTGCAGCATGGCCCTTTTCACCGATGGGAAGCGAGACTTCTTTGTAGCGCTGATTTGCCTTTCCAGGTTGCTTGGTTGGCCAAAAAGGGCGTATGCGTTTTTTCCTGAATATATTCAGGAAAAAACGCATACGCCCTTTTTGGCCAAGGGCATCATTGTCGACGTTTTGCCGCTTTTCATGTGCTTTAAAGGCGATTCGTATCTACCTGCTGAAATCTGTTTCCTGCAATTCTGCCTTGCTTTCAAATCCTCTTCGTTGCCTTCCCTCAATATATCTGTGGATGAGAGTTATCATTTATAACTCTGCGGGTTTGTGAATTGCAGTTTCCCTGAGCTCCATTTTTCAACTGTCTTTTTTGGGAGCTGGCCGCAAAAGCGCGGGATTGCCTCAGGCCCTATTCTGCTTCTGGGCGGCAGGCTGAGCCTGTGGTTAATTCTTCTTCCTGTTGGGAAAATAGAGTGACCTGTGCCTGTCCCAACACCTAGATCTAGTCTCTCATTGGTTGCCCCTCTTCCCGTTCATCCTCAGGACAAATTGCAACCTGTAGGGAACAGGAGGTTAAAGGTGCTGATTCTCCAAGTAGGGAGATTGCTAGTAAAGTAGCTGGAATGGCGAAACCGAGCACAAGGAGATGAGAAATGAGGTGCGTTTTAGAAACCTTTCAAAATCACACGGTGTACCATCTTCTGGGTTTCTCATGCATGTTTTCGATGTAGGAAGATGCCCTTGAACCTGGAGATTTGGGACCCATGGGATGGGTACCACGCAGTATTACTTTAAAGGGTCTGCGTTTGCTCACCCAACCTCACCCAACCTCTCAGCCCCAAGAGTGTCCACCCTTATGTCTCATCCAGCTGTGGGTCTTGATATGGTCAATCCAGGTTGCATCACAGCATCTGAACGAATTTTGTAAGAATTTCTCTCTCTTTCACTGTCTTTGTTTTATGGGTTTTTAAAAGTAATTTATTTTTATAATGGGGTTTAGCTGCTTTTCATGGCTGTGTTTATGCGGCTTTACACCCACTTGACTCACTTCCAGAGAGATATCAATACATAGGTTTTAAGATTCTTACTAGTCACATATATTCTTGTGTGGTGAATAGGGGGTGTTGAGTCCAGTTCACTGAGCAAGGAGTAGGTCTTGTCTATTACATATTGGGTGTATGGAACGGTATCTGAGCGAATTTGAAACCCTTGTTTTATGCATCACCCCACCTCACCATTCCCGTTAAGCAGCCATAGTGTGTTTTCTAAACGTGTGACTCTGTTCTGTTTTGTAATTCAGTTCAAGTGTAGCGGTTTTTACATTCCCTCTATAAGTGATAGCTTATGATAAGTGTCTTTTTCTGTGTGACTTATTTCACTTAGAATCGTCGTACCTAACTCCACTCATCTTGCTTCTACTAGCCTTATGAGACATTGATTTCATGTCTGAGTGATATTCCATTGTACATAAGGACCACAACTTCTTTATCCATTTTTCTCTTTCCTGGGATATTTAAGGTGTCATGAAGTGGAGGTTCTTGTCAACAGAGCAGCCCTAAACTTTCCGGTGCCTGTGTCTTGCTGATTTTTAGTTTTTCCAATTTATACGCCCATGAGTGGACGTGCCCTATGCTCCCTAAGCTGTTTTTTTTCCATATTTCAGGACACAACGTACACTTCTCCAGAGTGGCTGTTGGCAATTTACATCCCGCCCATCAGTGTAGCAAGGCTGCCATTTCTCCATGGCCTGTCCTGCATTTCTGGTTTTGACACTTTTTGCAGCATGGCCCTTTTCACCGATGGAAAGTGAGACTTCTTTGTAGCGCTGATTTGCCTTTCCAGGTTGCTTGGTTGGCCAAAAAGGGCGTATGCGTTTTTTCCTGAATATATTTAGGAAAAAACGCATACGCCCTTTTTGGCCAAGGGCATCATTGTCGAAGTTTTGCCGCTTTTCATGTGCTTTAAAGGCGATTCGTATCTACCTCCTGAAATCTGTTTCCTGCAATTCTGCCTTGCTTTCAAATCCTCTTCGTTGCCTTCCCTCAATATATCTGTGGATGAGAGTTATCATTTATAACTCTGCGGGTTTGTGAATTGCAGTTTCCCTGAGCTCCATTTTTCAACTGTCTTTTTTGGGAGCTGGCCGCAAAAGCGCGGGATTGCCTCAGGCCCTATTCTGCTTCTGGGCGGCAGGCTGAGCCTGTGGTTAATTCTTCTTCCTGTTGGGAAAATAGAGTGACCTGTGCCTGTCCCAACACCTAGATCTAGTCTCTCATTGGTTGCCCCTCTTCCCGTTCATCCTCAGGACAAATTGCAACCTGTAGGGAACAGGAGGTTAAAGGTGCTGATTCTCCAAGTAGGGAGATTGCTAGTAAATTAGCTGGAATGGCGAAACCGAGCACAAGGAGATGAGAAATGAGGTGCGTTTTAGAAACCTTTCAAAATCACACGGTGTACCATCTTCTGGGTTTCTCATGCATGTTTTCGATGTAGGAAGATGCCCTTGAACCTGGAGATTTGGGACCCATGGGATGGGTACCACGCAGTATTACTTTAAAGGTTCTGCGTTTGCTCACCCAACCTCACCCAACCTCTCAGCCCCAAGAGTGTCCACCCTTATGTCTCATCCAGGTGTGGGTCTGGATATGGTCAATCCAGGTTGCATCACAGCCTCTGAACGAATTTTGTAAGAATTTCTCTCTCTTTCACTGTCTTTGTTTTACGGGTTTTTAAAAGTAATTTATTTTCATAATGGGGTTTAGCTGCTTTTCATGGTTGTGTTTATGCGGCTTTACACCCACTTGACTCACTTCCAGACAGATATCAATACATAGGTTTTAAGATTCTTACTAGTCACATATATTCTTGTGCGGGGAATAGGGGGTGTTGAGTCCAGTTCACTGAGCAAGGAGTAGGTCTTGTCTATTACATATTGGGTGTATGGAACGGTATCTGAGCGAATTTGAAACCCTTGTTTTATGCATCACCCCACCTCACCATTCCCGTTAAGCAGCCATAGTGTGTTTTCTAAACGTGTGCCTCTGTTCTGTTTTGTAATTCAGTTCAAGTGTAGCGGTTTTTACATTCCCTCTATAAGTGGTAGCTTATGATAAGTGTCTTTTTCTGTGTGACTTTTTTCACTTAGAATCGTCGTACCTAACTCCACTCATCTTGCTTCTACTAGCCTTATGAGACATTGATTTCATGTCTGAGTGATATTCCATTGTACATAAGGACCACAACTTCTTTATCCATTTTTCTCTTTCCTGGGATATTTAAGGTGTCATGAAGTGGAGGTTCTTGTCAACAGAGCCGCCCTAAACTTTCCGGTGCCTGTGTCTTGCTGATTTTTAGTTTTTTCCAATTTATACGCCCATGAGTGGACGTGCCCTATGCTCCCTAAGCTGTTTTTTTTCCATGTTTCAGGACACAACGTACACTTCTCCAGAGTGGTTGTTGGCAATTTACATCCCGCCCATCAGTGTAGCAAGGCTGCCATTTCTCCATGGCCTGTCCTGCATTTCTGGTTTTGACACTTTTTGCAGCATGGCCCTTTTGACCGATGGGAAGCGAGACTTCTTTGTAGCGCTGATTTGCCTTTCCAGGTTGCTTGGTTGGCTCAAAAGGGCGTATGCGTTTTTTCCTGAATATATTCAGGAAAAAACGCATACGCCCTTTTTGGCCAAGGGCATCATTGTGGACGTTTTGCCGCTTTTCATGTGCTTTAAAGGTGATTCGTATCTACCTGCTGAAATCTGTTTCCTGCAATTCTGCCTTGCTTTCAAATCCTCTTCGTTGCCTTCCCTCAATATATCTGTGGATGAGAGTTATCATTTATAACTCTGCGGGTTTGTGAATTGCAGTTTCCCTGAGCTCCATTTTTCAACTGTCTTTTTTGGGAGCTGGCCGCAAAAGCGCGGGATTGCCTCAGGCCCTATTCTGCTTCTGGGCGGCAGGCTGAGCCTGTGGTTAATTCTTCTTCCTGTTGGGAAAATAGAGTGACCTGTGCCTGTCCCAACACCTAGATCTAGTCTCTCATTGGTTGCCCCTCTTCCCGTTCATCCTCAGGACAAATTGCAACCTGTAGGGAACAGGAGGTTAAAGGTGCTGATTCTCCAAGTAGGGAGATTGCTAGTAAAGTAGCTGGAATGGCGAAACCGAGCACAAGGAGATGAGAAATGAGGTGCGTTTTAGAAACCTTTCAAAATCACACGGTGTACCATCTTCTGGGTTTCTCATGCATGTTTTCGATGTAGGAAGATGCCCTTGAACCTGGAGATTTGGGACCTATGGGATGGGTACCACGCAGTATTACTTTAAAGGGTCTGCGTTTGCTCACCCAACCTCACTCAACCTCTCAGCCCCAAGAGTGTCCACCCTTATGTCTCATCCAGGTGTGGGTCTAGATATGGTCAATCCAGGTTGCATCACAGCCTCTGAACGAATTTTGAAAGAATTTCTCTCTCTTTCACTGTCTTTGTTTTATGGGTTTTTAAAAGTAATTTATTTTTATAATGGGGTGTAGCTGCTTTTCATGGCTGTGTTTATGCGGCTTTACACCCACTTGACTCACTTCCAGAGAGATATCAATACATAGGTTTTAAGATTCTTAATAGTCACATATATTCTTGTGTGGTGAATAGGGGGTGTTGAGTCCAGTTCACTGAGCAAGGAGTAGGTCTTGTCTATTACATACTGGGTGTATGGAACGGTATCTGAGCGAATTTGAAACCCTTGTTTTATGCATCACCCCACCTGACCATTCCCGTTAAGCAGCCATAGTGTGTTTTCTAAACGTGTGACTCTGTTCTGTTTTGTAATTCAGTTCAAGTGTAGCGGTTTTTACATTCCCTCTATAAGTGATAGCTTATGATAAGTGTCTTTTTCTGTGTGACTTATTTCACTTAGAATCGTCGTACCTAACTCCACTCATCTTGCTTCTACTAGCCTTATGAGACATTGATTTCATGTCTGAGTGATATTCCATTGTACATAAGGACCACAACTTCTTTATCCATTTTTCTCTTTCCTGGGATATTTAAGGTGTCATGAAGTGGAGGTTTTTGTCAACAGAGCAGCCCTAAACTTTCGGGTGCCTGTGTCTTGCTGATTTTTAGTTTTCCCAATTTATACGCCCATGAGTGGACGTGCCCTATGCTCCCTAAGCTGTTTTTTTTCCATGTTTCAGGACACAACGTACACTTCTCCAGAGTGGCTGTTGGCAATTTACATCCCGCCCATCAGTGTAGCAAGGCTGCCATTTCTCCATGGCCTGTCCTGCATTTCTGGTTTTGACACTTTTTGCAGCATGGCCCTTTTCACCGATGGGAAGCGAGACTTCTTTGTAGCGCTGATTTGCCTTTCCAGGTTGCTTGGTTGGCCAAAAAGGGCGTATGCGGTTTTTCCTGAATATATTCAGGAAAAAACGCATACGCCCTTTTTGGCCAAGGGCATCATTGTCGACGTTTTGCCGCTTTTCATGTGCTTTAAATGCGATTCGTATCTACCTGCTGAAATCTGTTTCCTGCAATTCTGCCTTGCTTTCAAATCCTCTTCGTTGCCTTCCCTCAATATATCTGTGGATGAGAGTTATCATTTATAACTCTGCGGGTTTGTGAATTGCAGTTTCCCTGAGCTCCATTTTTCAACTGTCTTTTTTGGGAGCTGGCCGCAAAAGCGCGGGATTGCCTCAGGCCCTATTCTGCTTCTGGGCGGCAGGCTGAGCCTGTGGTTAATTCTTCTTCCTGTTGGGAAAATAGAGTGACCTGTGCCTGTCCCAACACCTAGATCTAGTCTCTCATTGGTTGCCCCTCTTCCCGTTCATCCTCAGGACAAATTGCAACCTGTAGGGAACAGGAGGTTAAAGGTGCTGATTCTCCAAGTAGGGAGATTGCTAGTAAATTAGCTGGAATGGCGAAACCGAGCACAAGGAGATGAGAAATGAGGTGCGTTTTAGAAACCTTTCAAAATCACACGGTGTACCATCTTCTGGGTTTCTCATGCATGTTTTCGATGTAGGAAGATGCCCTTGAACCTGGAGATTTGGGACCCATGGGATGGGTACCACGCAGTATTACTTTAAAGGGTCTGCGTTTGCTCACCCAACCTCACCCAACCTCTCAGCCCCAAGAGTGTCCACCCTTATGTCTCATCCAGGTGTGGGTCTGGATATGGTCAATCCAGGTTGCATCACAGCCTCTGAACGAATTTTGTAAGAATTTCTCTCTCTTTCACTGTCTTTGTTTTACGGGTTTTTAAAAGTAATTTATTTTCATAATGGGGTTTAGCTGCTTTTCATGGTTGTGTTTATGCGGCTTTACACCCACTTGACTCACTTCCAGACAGATATCAATACATAGGTTTTAAGATTCTTACTAGTCACATATATTCTTGTGCGGGGAATAGGGGGTGTTGAGTCCAGTTCACTGAGCAAGGAGTAGGTCTTGTCTATTACATATTGGGTGTATGGAACGGTATGTGAGCGAATTTGAAACCCTTGTTTTATGCATCACCCCACCTCACCATTCCCGTTAAGCAGCCATAGTGTGTTTTCTAAACGTGTGACTCTGTTCTGTTTTGTAATTCAGTTCAAGTGTAGCGGTTTTTACATTCCCTCTATAAGTGGTAGCTTATGATAAGTGTCTTTTTCTGTGTGACTTTTTTCACTTAGAATCGTCGTACCTAACTCCACTCATCTTGCTTCTACTAGCCTTATGAGACATTGATTTCATGTCTGAGTGATATTCCATTGTACATAAGGACCACAACTTCTTTATCCATTTTTCTCTTTCCTGGGATATTTAAGGTGTCATGAAGTGGAGGTTCTTGTCAACAGAGCCGCCCTAAACTTTCCGGTGCCTGTGTCTTGCTGATTTTTAGTTTTTCCAATTTATACGCCCATGAGTGGACGTGCCCTATGCTCCCTAAGCTGTTTTTTTTCCATGTTTCAGGACACAACGTACACTTCTCCAGAGTGGTTGTTGGCAATTTACATCCCGCCCATCAGTGTAGCAAGGCTGCCATTTCTCCATGGCCTGTCCTGCATTTCTGGTTTTGACACTTTTTGCAGCATGGCCCTTTTGACCGATGGGAAGCGAGACTTCTTTGTAGCGCTGATTTGCCTTTCCAGGTTGCTTGGTTGGCTCAAAAGGGCGTATGCGTTTTTTCCTGAATATATTCAGGAAAAAACGCATACGCCCTTTTTGGCCAAGGGCATCATTGTGGACGTTTTGCCGCTTTTCATGTGCTTTAAAGGCGATTCGTATCTACCTGCTGAAATCTGTTTCCTGCAATTCTGCCTTGCTTTCAAATCCTCTTCGTTGCCTTCCCTCAATATATCTGTGGATGAGAGTTATCATTTATAACTCTGCGGGTTTGTGAATTGCAGTTTCCCTGAGCTCCATTTTTCAACTGTCTTTTTTGGGAGCTGGCCGCAAAAGCGCGGGATTGCCTCAGGCCCTATTCTGTTTCTGGGCGGCAGGCTGAGCCTGTGGCTAATTCTTCTTCCTGTTGGGAAAATAGAGTGACCTGTGCCTGTCCCAACACCTAGATCTAGTCTCTCATTGGTTGCCCCTCTTCCCGTTCATCCTCAGGACAAATTGCAACCTGTAGGGAACAGGAGGTTAAAGGTGCTGATTCTCCAAGTAGGGAGATTGCTAGTAAAGTAGCTGGAATGGCGAAACCGAGCACAAGGAGATGAGAAATGAGGTGCGTTTTAGAAACCTTTCAAAATCACACGGTGTACCATCTTCTGGGTTTCTCATGCATGTTTTCGATGTAGGAAGATGCCCTTGAACCTGGAGATTTGGGACCCATGGGATGGGTACCACGCAGTATTACTTTAAAGGGTCTGTGTTTGCTCACCCAACCTCACCCAACCTCTCAGCCCCAAGAGTGTCCACCCTTATGTCTCATCCAGCTGTGGGTCTTGATATGGTCAATCCAGGTTGCATCACAGCCTCTGAACGAATTTTGTAAGAATTTCTCTCTCTTTCACTGTCTTTTTTTTATGGGTTTTTAAAAGTAATTTATTTTTATAATGGGGTTTAGCTGCTTTTCATGGCTGTGTTTATGCGGCTTTACACCCACTTGACTCACTTCCAGACAGATATCAATACATAGGTTTTAAGATTCTTACTAGTGACATATATTCTTGTGCGGGGAATAGGGGGTGTTGAGTCCAGTTCACTGAGCAAGGAGTAGGTCTTGTCTATTACATATTGGGTGTATGGAACGGTATCTGAGCGAATTTGAAACCCTTGTTTTATGCATCACCCCACCTCACCATTCCCGTTAAGCAGCCATAGTTTGTTTTCTAAACGTGTGACTCTGTTCTGTTTTGTAATTCAGTTCAAGTGTAGCGGTTTTTACATTCCCTCTATAAGTGATAGCTTATGATAAGTGTCTTTTTCTGTGTGACTTATTTCACTTAGAATCGTCGTACCTAACTCCACTCATCTTGCTTCTACTAGCCTTATGAGACATTGATTTCATGTCTGAGTGATATTCCATTGTACATAAGGACCACAACTTCTTTATCCATTTTTCTCTTTCCTGGGATATTTAAGGTGTCATGAAGTGGAGGTTCTTGTCAACAGAGCAGCCCTAAACTTTCGGGTGCCTGTGTCTTGCTGATTTTTAGTTTTCCCAATTTATACGCCCATGAGTGGACGTGCCCTATGCTCCCTAAGCTGTTTTTTTTCCATGTTTCAGGACACAACGTACACTTCTCCAGAGTGGCTGTTGGCAATTTACATCCCGCCCATCAGTGTAGCAAGGCTGCCATTTCTCCATGGCCTGTCCTGCATTTCTGGTTTTGACACTTTTTGCAGCATGGCCCTTTTCACCGATGGGAAGCGAGACTTCTTTGTAGCGCTGATTTGCCTTTCCAGGTTGCTTGGTTGGCCAAAAAGGGCGTATGCGGTTTTTCCTGAATATATTCAGGAAAAAACGCATACGCCCTTTTTGGCCAAGGGCATCATTGTCGACGTTTTGCCGCTTTTCATGTGCTTTAAAGGCGATTCGTATCTACCTGCTGAAATCTGTTTCCTGCAATTCTGCCTTGCTTTCAAATCCTCTTCGTTGCCTTCCCTCAATATATCTGTGGATGAGAGTTATCATTTATAACTCTGCGGGTTTGTGAATTGCAGTTTCCCTGAGCTCCATTTTTCAACTGTCTTTTTTGGGAGCTGGCCGCAAAAGCGCGGGATTGCCTCAGGCCCTATTCTGCTTCTGGGCGGCAGGCTGAGCCTGTGGTTAATTCTTCTTCCTGTTGGGAAAATAGAGTGACCTGTGCCTGTCCCAACACCTAGATCTAGTCTCTCATTGGTTGCCCCTCTTCCCGTTCATCCTCAGGACAAATTGCAACCTGTAGGGAACAGGAGGTTAAAGGTGCTGATTCTCCAAGTAGGGAGATTGCTAGTAAAGTAGCTGGAATGGCGAAACCGAGCACAAGGAGATGAGAAATGAGGTGCGTTTTAGAAACCTTTCAAAATCACACGGTGTACCATCTTCTGGGTTTCTCATGCATGTTTTCGATGTAGGAAGATGCCCTTGAACCTGGAGATTTGGGACCCATGGGATGGGTACCACGCAGTATTACTTTAAAGGGTCTGCGTTTGCTCACCCAACCTCACCCAACCTCTCAGCCCCAAGAGTGTCCACCCTTATGTCTCATCCAGCTGTGGGTCTTGATATGGTCAATCCAGGTTGCATCACAGCCTCTGAACGAATTTTGTAAGAATTTCTCTCTCTTTCACTGTCTTTGTTTTACGGGTTTTTAAAAGTAATTTATTTTCATAATGGGGTTTAGCTGCTTTTCATGGTTGTGTTTATGCGGCTTTACACCCACTTGACTCACTTCCAGACAGATATCAATACATAGGTTTTAAGATTCTTACTAGTCACATATATTCTTGTGCGGGGAATAGGGGGTGTTGAGTCCAGTTCACTGAGCAAGGAGTAGGTCTTGTCTATTACATATTGGGTGTATGGAACGGTATCTGAGCGAATTTGAAACCCTTGTTTTATGCATCACCCCACCTCACCATTCCCGTTAAGCAGCCATAGTGTGTTTTCTAAACGTGTGACTCTGTTCTGTTTTGTAATTCAGTTCAAGTGTAGCGGTTTTTACATTCCCTCTATAAGTGGTAGCTTATGATAAGTGTCTTTTTCTGTGTGACTTTTTTCACTTAGAATCGTCGTACCTAACTCCACTCATCTTGCTTCTACTAGCCTTATGAGACATTGATTTCATGTCTGAGTGATATTCCATTGTACATAAGGACCACAACTTCTTTATCCATTTTTCTCTTTCCTGGGATATTTAAGGTGTCATGAAGTGGAGGTTCTTGTCAACAGAGCGGCCCTAAACTTTCCGGTGCCTGTGTCTTGCTGATTTTTAGTTTTTCCAATTTATACGCCCATGAGTGGACGTGCCCTATGCTCCCTAAGCTGTTTTTTTTTCCATGTTTCAGGACACAACGTACACTTCTCCAGAGTGGTTGTTGGCAATTTACATCCCGCCCATCACTGTAGCAAGGCTGCCATTTCTCCATGGCCTGTCCTGCATTTCTGGTTTTGACACTTTTTGCAGCATGGCCCTTTTGACCGATGGGAAGCGAGACTTCTTTGTAGCGCTGATTTGCCTTTCCAGGTTGCTTGGTTGGCTCAAAAGGGCGTATGCGTTTTTTCCTGAATATATTCAGGAAAAAACGCATACGCCTTTTTTGGCCAAGGGCATCATTGTGGACGTTTTGCCGCTTTTCATGTGCTTTAAAGGCGATTCGTATCTACCTGCTGAAATCTGTTTCCTGCAATTCTGCCTTGCTTTCAAATCCTCTTCGTTGCCTTCCCTCAATATATCTGTGGATGAGAGTTATCATTTATAACTCTGCGGGTTTGTGAATTGCAGTTTCCCTGAGCTCCATTTTTCAACTGTCTTTTTTGGGAGCTGGCCGCAAAAGCGCGGGATTGCCTCAGGCCCTATTCTGTTTCTGGGCGGCAGGCTGAGCCTGTGGCTAATTCTTCTTCCTGTTGGGAAAATAGAGTGACCTGTGGCTGTCCCAACACCTAGATCTAGTCTCTCATTGGTTGCCCCTCTTCCCGTTCATCCTCAGGACAAATTGCAACATGTAGGGAACAGGAGGTTAAAGGTGCTGATTCTCCAAGTAGGGAGATTGCTAGTAAAGTAGCTGGAATGGCGAAACCGAGCACAAGGAGATGAGAAATGAGGTGCGTTTTAGAAACCTTTCAAAATCACACGGTGTACCATCTTCTGGGTTTCTCATGCATGTTTTCGATGTAGGAAGATGCCCTTGAACCTGGAGATTTGGGACCCATGGGATGGGTACCACGCAGTATTACTTTAAAGGGTCTGCGTTTGCTCACCCAACCTCACCCAACCTCTCAGCCCCAAGAGTGTCCACCCTTATGTCTCATCCAGCTGTGGGTCTTGATATGGTCAATCCAGGTTGCATCACAGCCTCTGAACGAATTTTGTAAGAATTTCTCTCTCTTTCACTGTCTTTGTTTTATGGGTTTTTAAAAGTAATTTATTTTTATAATGGGGTTTAGCTGCTTTTCATGGCTGTGTTTATGCGGCTTTACACCCACTTGACTCACTTCCAGACAGATATCAATACATAGGTTTTAAGATTCTTACTAGTCAAATATATTCTTGTGCGGTGAATAGGGGGTGTTGAGTCCAGTTCACTGAGCAAGGAGTAGGTCTTGTCTATTACATATTGGGTGTATGGAACGGTATCTGAGCGAATTTGAAACCCTTGTTTTATGCATCACCCCACCTCACCATAACCATTAAGCAGCCATAGTGTGTTTTCTAAACGTGTGACTCTGTTCTGTTTTGTAATTCAGTTCAAGTGTAGCGGTTTTTACATTCCCTCTATAAGTGGTAGCTTATGATAAGTGTCTTTTTCTGTGTGACTTTTTTCACTTAGAATCGTCGTACCTAACTCCACTCATCTTGCTTCTACTAGCCTTATGAGACATTGATTTCATGTCTGAGTGATATTCCATTGTACATAAGGACCACAACTTCTTTATCCATTTTTCTCTTTCCTGGGATATTTAAGGTGTCATGAAGTGGAGGTTCTTGTCAACAGAGCCGCCCTAAACTTTCCGGTGCCTGTGTCTTGCTGATTTTTAGTTTTTCCAATTTATACGCCCATGAGTGGACGTGCCCTATGCTCCCTAAGCTGTTTTTTTTCCATGTTTCAGGACACAACGTACACTTCTCCAGAGTGGTTGTTGGCAATTTACATCCCGCCCATCAGTGTAGCAAGGCTGCCATTTCTCCATGGCCTGTCCTGCATTTCTGGTTTTGACACTTTTTGCAGCATGGCCCTTTTGACCGATGGGAAGCGAGACTTCTTTGTAGCGCTGATTTGCCTTTCCAGGTTGCTTGGTTGGCTCAAAAGGGCGTATGCGTTTTTTCCTGAATATATTCAGGAAAAAACGCATACGCCCTTTTTGGCCAAGGGCATCATTGTGGACGTTTTGCCGCTTTTCATGTGCTTTAAATGCGATTCGTATCTACCTCCTGAAATCTGTTTCCTGCAATTCTGCCTTGCTTTCAAATCCTCTTCGTTGCCTTCCCTCAATATATCTGTGGATGAGAGTTATCATTTATAACTCTGCGGGTTTGTGAATTGCAGTTTCCCTGAGCTCCATTTTTCAACTGTCTTTTTTGGGAGCTGGCCGCAAAAGCGCGGGATTGCCTCAGGCCCTATTCTGTTTCTGGGCGGCAGGCTGAGCCTGTGGTTAATTCTTCTTCCTGTTGGGAAAATAGAGTGACCTGTGGCTGTCCCAACACCTAGATCTAGTCTCTCATTGGTTGCCCCTCTTCCCGTTCATCCTCAGGACAAATTGCAACCTGTAGGGAACAGGAGGTTAAAGGTGCTGATTCTCCAAGTAGGGAGATTGCTAGTAAAGTAGCTGGAATGGCGAAACCGAGCACAAGGAGATGAGAAATGAGGTGCGTTTTAGAAACCTTTCAAAATCACACGGTGTACCATCTTCTGGGTTTCTCATGCATGTTTTCGATGTAGGAAGATGCCCTTGAACCTGGAGATTTGGGACCCATGGGATGGGTACCACGCAGTATTATTTTAAAGGGTCTGCGTTTGCTCACCCAACCTCACCCAACCTCTCAGCCCCAAGAGTGTCCACCCTTATGTCTCATCCAGCTGTGGGTCTTGATATGGTCAATCCAGGTTGCATCACAGCCTCTGAACGAATTTTGTAAGAATTTCTCTCTCTTTCACTGTCTTTGTTTTATGGGTTTTTAAAAGTAATTTATTTTTATAATGGGGTTTAGCTGCTTTTCATGGCTGTGTTTATGCGGCTTTACACCCACTTGACTCACTTCCAGACAGATATCAATACATAGGTTTTAAGATTCTTACTAGTCACATATATTCTTGTGCGGGGAATAGGGGGTGTTGAGTCCAGTTCACTGAGCAAGGAGTAGGTCTTGTCTATTACATATTGGGTGTATGGAACGGTATCTGAGCGAATTTGAAACCCTTGTTTTATGCATCACCCCACCTCACCATTCCCGTTAAGCAGCCATAGTGTGTTTTCTAAACGTGTGACTCTGTTCTGTTTTGTAATTCAGTTCAAGTGTAGCGGTTTTTACATTCCCTCTATAAGTGATAGCTTATGATAAGTGTCTTTTTCTGTGTGACTTATTTCACTTAGAATCGTCGTACCTAAGTCCACTCATCTTGCTTCTACTAGCCTTATGAGACATTGATTTCATGTCTGAGTGATATTCCATTGTACATAAGGACCACAACTTCTTTATCCATTTTTCTCTTTCCCTGGATATTTAAGGTGTCATGAAGTGGAGGTTCTTGTCAACAGATTAGCCCTAAACTTTCCGGTGCCTGTGTCTTGCTGATTTTTAGTTTTTCCAATTTATACGCCCATGAGTGGACGTGCCCTATGCTCCCTAAGCTGTTTTTTTTCCATGTTTCAGGACACAACGTACACTTCTCCAGAGTGGCTGTTGGCAATTTACATCCCGCCCATCAGTGTAGCAAGGCTGCCATTTCTCCATGGCCTGTCCTGCATTTCTGGTTTTGACACTTTTTGCAGCATGGCCCTTTTCACCGATGGGAAGCGAGACTTCTTTGTAGCGCTGATTTGCCTTTCCAGGTTGCTTGGTTGGCCAAAAAGGGCGTATGCGGTTTTTCCTGAATATATTCAGGAAAAAACGCATACGCCCTTTTTGGCCAAGGGCATCATTGTCGACGTTTTGCCGCTTTTCATGTGCTTTAAAGGCGATTCGTATCTACCTGCTGAAATCTGTTTCCTGCAATTCTGCCTTGCTTTCAAATCCTCTTCGTTGCCTTCCCTCAATATATCTGTGGATGAGAGTTATCATTTATAACTCTGCGGGTTTGTGAATTGCAGTTTCCCTGAGCTCCATTTTTCAACTGTCTTTTTTGGGAGCTGGCCGCAAAAGCGCGGGATTGCCTCAGGCCCTATTCTGCTTCTGGGCGGCAGGCTGAGCCTGTGGTTAATTCTTCTTCCTGTTGGGAAAATAGAGTGACCTGTGCCTGTCCCAACACCTAGATCTAGTCTCTCATTGGTTGCCCCTCTTCCCGTTCATCCTCAGGACAAATTGCAACCTGTAGGGAACAGGAGGTTAAAGGTGCTGATTCTCCAAGTAGGGAGATTGCTAGTAAAGTAGCTGGAATGGCGAAACCGAGCACAAGGAGATGAGAAATGAGGTGCGTTTTAGAAACCTTTCAAAATCACACGGTGTACCATCTTCTGGGTTTCTCATGCATGTTTTCGATGTAGGAAGATGCCCTTGAACCTGGAGATTTGGGACCCATGTGATGGGTACCACGCAGTATTACTTTAAAGGGTCTGCGTTTGCTCACCCAACCTCACCCAACCTCTCAGCCCCAAGAGTGTCCACCCTTATGTCTCATCCAGGTGTGGGTCTAGATATGGTCAATCCAGGTTGCATCACAGCCTCTGAACGAATTTTGTAAGAATTTCTCTCTCTTTCACTGTCTTTGTTTTACGGGTTTTTAAAAGTAATTTATTTTCATAATGGGGTTTAGCTGCTTTTCATGGTTGTGTTAATGCGGCTTTACACCCACTTGACTCACTTCCAGACAGATATCAATACATAGGTTTTAAGATTCTTACTAGTCACATATATTCTTGTGCGGGGAATAGGGGGTGTTGAGTCCAGTTCACTGAGCAAGGAGTAGGTCTTGTCTATTACATATTGGGTGTATGGAACGGTATCTGAGCGAATTTGAAACCATTGTTTTATGCATCACCCCACCTCACCATTCCCGTTAAGCAGCCATAGTTTGTTTTCTAAACGTGTGACTCTGTTCTGTTTTGTAATTCAGTTCAAGTGTAGCGGTTTTTACATTCCCTCTATAAGTGATAGCTTATGATAAGTGTCTTTTTCTGTGTGACTTATTTCACTTAGAATCGTCGTACCTAACTCCACTCATCTTGCTTCTACTAGCCTTATGAGACATTGATTTCATGTCTGAGTGATATTCCATTGTACATAAGGACCACAACTTCTTTATCCATTTTTCTCTTTCCTGGGATATTTAAGGTGTCATGAAGTGGAGGTTCTTGTCAACAGAGCAGCCCTAAACTTTCGGGTGCCTGTGTCTTGCTGATTTTTAGTTTTCCCAATTTATACGCCCATGAGTGGACGTGCCCTATGCTCCCTAAGCTGTTTTTTTTCCATGTTTCAGGACACAACGTACACTTCTCCAGAGTGGCTGTTGGCAATTTACATCCCGCCCATCAGTGTAGCAAGGCTGCCATTTCTCCATGGCCTGTCCTGCATTTCTGGTTTTGACACTTTTTGCAGCATGGCCCTTTTGACCGATGGGAAGCGAGACTTCTTTGTAGCGCTGATTTGCCTTTCCAGGTTGCTTGGTTGGCTCAAAAGGGCGTATGCGTTTTTTCCTGAATATATTCAGGAAAAAACGCATACGCCCTTTTTGGCCAAGGGCATCATTGTGGACGTTTTGCCGCTTTTCATGTGCTTTAAAGGCGATTCGTATCTACCTGCTGAAATCTGTTTCCTGCAATTCTGCCTTGCTTTCAAATCCTCTTCGTTGCCTTCCCTCAATATATCTGTGGATGAGAGTTATCATTTATAACTCTGCGGGTTTGTGAATTGCAGTTTCCCTGAGCTCCATTTTTCAACTGTCTTTTTTGGGAGCTGGCCGCAAAAGCGCGGGATTGCCTCAGGCCCTATTCTGTTTCTGGGCGGCAGGCTGAGCCTGTGGCTAATTCTTCTTCCTGTTGGGAAAATAGAGTGACCTGTGCCTGTCCCAACACCTAGATCTAGTCTCTCATTGGTTGCCCCTCTTCCCGTTCATCCTCAGGACAAATTGCAACCTGTAGGGAACAGGAGGTTAAAGGTGCTGATTCTCCAAGTAGGGAGATTGCTAGTAAAGTAGCTGGAATGGCGAAACCGAGCACAAGGAGATGAGAAATGAGGTGCGTTTTAGAAACCTTTCAAAATCACACGGTGTACCATCTTCTGGGTTTCTCATGCATGTTTTCGATGTAGGAAGATGCCCTTGAACCTGGAGATTTGGGACCCATGGGATGGGTACCACGCAGTATTACTTTAAAGGGTCTGTGTTTGCTCACCCAACCTCACCCAACCTCTCAGCCCCAAGAGTGTCCACCCTTATGTCTCATCCAGCTGTGGGTCTTGATATGGTCAATCCAGGTTGCATCACAGCCTCTGAACGAATTTTGTAAGAATTTCTCTCTCTTTCACTGTCTTTTTTTTATGGGTTTTTAAAAGTAATTTATTTTTATAATGGGGTTTAGCTGCTTTTCATGGCTGTGTTTATGCGGCTTTACACCCACTTGACTCACTTCCAGACAGATATCAATACATAGGTTTTAAGATTCTTACTAGTGACATATATTCTTGTGCGGGGAATAGGGGGTGTTGAGTCCAGTTCACTGAGCAAGGAGTAGGTCTTGTCTATTACATATTGGGTGTATGGAACGGTATCTGAGCGAATTTGAAACCCTTGTTTTATGCATCACCCCACCTCACCATTCCCGTTAAGCAGCCATAGTTTGTTTTCTAAACGTGTGACTCTGTTCTGTTTTGTAATTCAGTTCAAGTGTAGCGGTTTTTACATTCCCTCTATAAGTGATAGCTTATGATAAGTGTCTTTTTCTGTGTGACTTATTTCACTTAGAATCGTCGTACCTAACTCCACTCATCTTGCTTCTACTAGCCTTATGAGACATTGATTTCATGTCTGAGTGATATTCCATTGTACATAAGGACCACAACTTCTTTATCCATTTTTCTCTTTCCTGGGATATTTAAGGTGTCATGAAGTGGAGGTTCTTGTCAACAGAGCAGCCCTAAACTTTCGGGTGCCTGTGTCTTGCTGATTTTTAGTTTTCCCAATTTATACGCCCATGAGTGGACGTGCCCTATGCTCCCTAAGCTGTTTTTTTTCCATGTTTCAGGACACAACGTACACTTCTCCAGAGTGGCTGTTGGCAATTTACATCCCGCCCATCAGTGTAGCAAGGCTGCCATTTCTCCATGGCCTGTCCTGCATTTCTGGTTTTGACACTTTTTGCAGCATGGCCCTTTTCACCGATGGGAAGCGAGACTTCTTTGTAGCGCTGATTTGCCTTTCCAGGTTGCTTGGTTGGCCAAAAAGGGCGTATGCGGTTTTTCCTGAATATATTCAGGAAAAAACGCATACGCCCTTTTTGGCCAAGGGCATCATTGTCGACGTTTTGCCGCTTTTCATGTGCTTTAAAGGCGATTCGTATCTACCTGCTGAAATCTGTTTCCTGCAATTCTGCCTTGCTTTCAAATCCTCTTCGTTGCCTTCCCTCAATATATCTGTGGATGAGAGTTATCATTTATAACTCTGCGGGTTTGTGAATTGCAGTTTCCCTGAGCTCCATTTTTCAACTGTCTTTTTTGGGAGCTGGCCGCAAAAGCGCGGGATTGCCTCAGGCCCTATTCTGCTTCTGGGCGGCAGGCTGAGCCTGTGGTTAATTCTTCTTCCTGTTGGGAAAATAGAGTGACCTGTGCCTGTCCCAACACCTAGATCTAGTCTCTCATTGGTTGCCCCTCTTCCCGTTCATCCTCAGGACAAATTGCAACCTGTAGGGAACAGGAGGTTAAAGGTGCTGATTCTCCAAGTAGGGAGATTGCTAGTAAAGTAGCTGGAATGGCGAAACCGAGCACAAGGAGATGAGAAATGAGGTGCGTTTTAGAAACCTTTCAAAATCACACGGTGTACCATCTTCTGGGTTTCTCATGCATGTTTTCGATGTAGGAAGATGCCCTTGAACCTGGAGATTTGGGACCCATGGGATGGGTACCACGCAGTATTACTTTAAAGGGTCTGCGTTTGCTCACCCAACCTCACCCAACCTCTCAGCCCCAAGAGTGTCCACCCTTATGTCTCATCCAGCTGTGGGTCTTGATATGGTCAATCCAGGTTGCATCACAGCCTCTGAACGAATTTTGTAAGAATTTCTCTCTCTTTCACTGTCTTTGTTTTACGGGTTTTTAAAAGTAATTTATTTTCATAATGGGGTTTAGCTGCTTTTCATGGTTGTGTTTATGCGGCTTTACACCCACTTGACTCACTTCCAGACAGATATCAATACATAGGTTTTAAGATTCTTACTAGTCACATATATTCTTGTGCGGGGAATAGGGGGTGTTGAGTCCAGTTCACTGAGCAAGGAGTAGGTCTTGTCTATTACATATTGGGTGTATGGAACGGTATCTGAGCGAATTTGAAACCCTTGTTTTATGCATCACCCCACCTCACCATTCCCGTTAAGCAGCCATAGTGTGTTTTCTAAACGTGTGACTCTGTTCTGTTTTGTAATTCAGTTCAAGTGTAGCGGTTTTTACATTCCCTCTATAAGTGGTAGCTTATGATAAGTGTCTTTTTCTGTGTGACTTTTTTCACTTAGAATCGTCGTACCTAACTCCACTCATCTTGCTTCTACTAGCCTTATGAGACATTGATTTCATGTCTGAGTGATATTCCATTGTACATAAGGACCACAACTTCTTTATCCATTTTTCTCTTTCCTGGGATATTTAAGGTGTCATGAAGTGGAGGTTCTTGTCAACAGAGCGGCCCTAAACTTTCCGGTGCCTGTGTCTTGCTGATTTTTAGTTTTTCCAATTTATACGCCCATGAGTGGACGTGCCCTATGCTCCCTAAGCTGTTTTTTTTCCATGTTTCAGGACACAACGTACACTTCTCCAGAGTGGTTGTTGGCAATTTACATCCCGCCCATCACTGTAGCAAGGCTGCCATTTCTCCATGGCCTGTCCTGCATTTCTGGTTTTGACACTTTTTGCAGCATGGCCCTTTTGACCGATGGGAAGCGAGACTTCTTTGTAGCGCTGATTTGCCTTTCCAGGTTGCTTGGTTGGCTCAAAAGGGCGTATGCGTTTTTTCCTGAATATATTCAGGAAAAAACGCATACGCCTTTTTTGGCCAAGGGCATCATTGTGGACGTTTTGCCGCTTTTCATGTGCTTTAAAGGCGATTCGTATCTACCTCCTGAAATCTGTTTCCTGCAATTCTGCCTTGCTTTCAAATCCTCTTCGTTGCCTTCCCTCAATATATCTGTGGATGAGAGTTATCATTTATAACTCTGCGGGTTTGTGAATTGCAGTTTCCCTGAGCTCCATTTTTCAACTGTCTTTTTTGGGAGCTGGCCGCAAAAGCGCGGGATTGCCTCAGGCCCTATTCTGTTTCTGGGCGGCAGGCTGAGCCTGTGGTTAATTCTTCTTCCTGTTGGGAAAATAGAGTGACCTGTGGCTGTCCCAACACCTAGATCTAGTCTCTCATTGGTTGCCCCTCTTCCCGTTCATCCTCAGGACAAATTGCAACCTGTAGGGAACAGGAGGTTAAAGGTGCTGATTCTCCAAGTAGGGAGATTGCTAGTAAAGTAGCTGGAATGGCGAAACCGAGCACAAGGAGATGAGAAATGAGGTGCGTTTTAGAAACCTTTCAAAATCACACGGTGTACCATCTTCTGGGTTTCTCATGCATGTTTTCGATGTAGGAAGATGCCCTTGAACCTGGAGATTTGGGACCCATGGGATGGGTACCACGCAGTATTACTTTAAAGGGTCTGCGTTTGCTCACCCAACCTCACCCAACCTCTCAGCCCCAACAGTGTCCACCCTTATGTCTCATCCAGCTGTGGGTCTTGATATGGTCAATCCAGGTTGCATCACAGCCTCTGAACGAATTTTGTAAGAATTTCTCTCTCTTTCACTGTCTTTGTTTTATGGGTTTTTAAAAGTAATTTATTTTTATAATGGGGTTTAGCTGCTTTTCATGGCTGTGTTTATGCGGCTTTACACCCACTTGACTCACTTCCAGACAGATATCAATACATAGGTTTTAAGATTCTTACTAGTCACATATATTCTTGTGCGGGGAATAGGGGGTGTTGAGTCCAGTTCACTGAGCAAGGAGTAGGTCTTGTCTATTACATATTGGGTGTATGGAACGGTATCTGAGCGAATTTGAAACCCTTGTTTTATGCATCACCCCACCTCACCATTCCCGTTAAGCAGCCATAGTGTGTTTTCTAAACGTGTGACTCTGTTCTGTTTTGTAATTCAGTTCAAGTGTAGCGGTTTTTACATTCCCTCTATAAGTGATAGCTTATGATAAGTGTCTTTTTCTGTGTGACTTATTTCACTTAGAATCGTCGTACCTAAGTCCACTCATCTTGCTTCTACTAGCCTTATGAGACATTGATTTCATGTCTGAGTGATATTCCATTGTACATAAGGACCACAACTTCTTTATCCATTTTTCTCTTTCCCTGGATATTTAAGGTGTCATGAAGTGGAGGTTCTTGTCAACAGATTAGCCCTAAACTTTCCGGTGCCTGTGTCTTGCTGATTTTTAGTTTTTCCAATTTATACGCCCATGAGTGGACGTGCCCTATGCTCCCTAAGCTGTTTTTTTTCCATGTTTCAGGACACAACGTACACTTCTCCAGAGTGGCTGTTGGCAATTTACATCCCGCCCATCAGTGTAGCAAGGCTGCCATTTCTCCATGGCCTGTCCTGCATTTCTGGTTTTGACACTTTTTGCAGCATGGCCCTTTTCACCGATGGGAAGCGAGACTTCTTTGTAGCGCTGATTTGCCTTTCCAGGTTGCTTGGTTGGCCAAAAAGGGCGTATGCGGTTTTTCCTGAATATATTCAGGAAAAAACGCATACGCCCTTTTTGGCCAAGGGCATCATTGTCGACGTTTTGCCGCTTTTCATGTGCTTTAAAGGCGATTCGTATCTACCTGCTGAAATCTGTTTCCTGCAATTCTGCCTTGCTTTCAAATCCTCTTCGTTGCCTTCCCTCAATATATCTGTGGATGAGAGTTATCATTTATAACTCTGCGGGTTTGTGAATTGCAGTTTCCCTGAGCTCCATTTTTCAACTGTCTTTTTTGGGAGCTGGCCGCAAAAGCGCGGGATTGCCTCAGGCCCTATTCTGCTTCTGGGCGGCAGGCTGAGCCTGTGGTTAATTCTTCTTCCTGTTGGGAAAATAGAGTGACCTGTGCCTGTCCCAACACCTAGATCTAGTCTCTCATTGGTTGCCCCTCTTCCCGTTCATCCTCAGGACAAATTGCAACCTGTAGGGAACAGGAGGTTAAAGGTGCTGATTCTCCAAGTAGGGAGATTGCTAGTAAAGTAGCTGGAATGGCGAAACCGAGCACAAGGAGATGAGAAATGAGGTGCGTTTTAGAAACCTTTCAAAATCACACGGTGTACCATCTTCTGGGTTTCTCATGCATGTTTTCGATGTAGGAAGATGCCCTTGAACCTGGAGATTTGGGACCCATGGGATGGGTACCACGCAGTATTACTTTAAAGGGTCTGCGTTTGCTCACCCAACCTCACCCAACCTCTCAGCCCCAAGAGTGTCCACCCTTATGTCTCATCCAGGTGTGGGTCTAGATATGGTCAATCCAGGTTGCATCACAGCCTCTGAACGAATTTTGTAAGAATTTCTCTCTCTTTCACTGTCTTTGTTTTACGGGTTTTTAAAAGTAATTTATTTTCATAATGGGGTTTAGCTGCTTTTCATGGTTGTGTTAATGCGGCTTTACACCCACTTGACTCACTTCCAGACAGATATCAATACATAGGTTTTAAGATTCTTACTAGTCACATATATTCTTGTGCGGGGAATAGGGGGTGTTGAGTCCAGTTCACTGAGCAAGGAGTAGGTCTTGTCTATTACATATTGGGTGTATGGAACGGTATCTGAGCGAATTTGAAACCATTGTTTTATGCATCACCCCACCTCACCATTCCCGTTAAGCAGCCATAGTTTGTTTTCTAAACGTGTGACTCTGTTCTGTTTTGTAATTCAGTTCAAGTGTAGCGGTTTTTACATTCCCTCTATAAGTGATAGCTTATGATAAGTGTCTTTTTCTGTGTGACTTATTTCACTTAGAATCGTCGTACCTAACTCCACTCATCTTGCTTCTACTAGCCTTATGAGACATTGATTTCATGTCTGAGTGATATTCCATTGTACATAAGGACCACAACTTCTTTATCCATTTTTCTCTTTCCTGGGATATTTAAGGTGTCATGAAGTGGAGGTTCTTGTCAACAGAGCAGCCCTAAACTTTCGGGTGCCTGTGTCTTGCTGATTTTTAGTTTTCCCAATTTATACGCCCATGAGTGGACGTGCCCTATGCTCCCTAAGCTGTTTTTTTTCCATGTTTCAGGACACAACGTACACTTCTCCAGAGTGGCTGTTGGCAATTTACATCCCGCCCATCAGTGTAGCAAGGCTGCCATTTCTCCATGGCCTGTCCTGCATTTCTGGTTTTGACACTTTTTGCAGCATGGCCCTTTTCACCGATGGGAAGCGAGACTTCTTTGTAGCGCTGATTTGCCTTTCCAGGTTGCTTGGTTGGCCAAAAAGGGCGTATGCGTTTTTTCCTGAATATATTCAGGAAAAAACGCATACGCCCTTTTTGGCCAAGGGCATCATTGTGGACGTTTTGCCGCTTTTCATGTGCTTTAAATGCGATTCGTATCTACCTCCTGAAATCTGTTTCCTGCAATTCTGCCTTGCTTTCAAATCCTCTTCGTTGCCTTCCCTCAATATATCTGTGGATGAGAGTTATCATTTATAACTCTGCGGGTTTGTGAATTGCAGTTTCCCTGAGCTCCATTTTTCAACTGTCTTTTTTGGGAGCTGGCCGCAAAAGCGCGGGATTGCCTCAGGCCCTATTCTGTTTCTGGGCGGCAGGCTGAGCCTGTGGTTAATTCTTCTTCCTGTTGGGAAAATAGAGTGACCTGTGGCTGTCCCAACACCTAGATCTAGTCTCTCATTGGTTGCCCCTCTTCCCGTTCATCCTCAGGACAAATTGCAACCTGTAGGGAACAGGAGGTTAAAGGTGCTGATTCTCCAAGTAGGGAGATTGCTAGTAAAGTAGCTGGAATGGCGAAACCGAGCACAAGGAGATGAGAAATGAGGTGCGTTTTAGAAACCTTTCAAAATCACACGGTGTACCATCTTCTGGGTTTCTCATGCATGTTTTCGATGTAGGAAGATGCCCTTGAACCTGGAGATTTGGGACCCATGGGATGGGTACCACGCAGTATTACTTTAAAGGGTCTGCGTTTGCTCACCCAACCTCACCCAACCTCTCAGCCCCAAGAGTGTCCACCCTTATGTCTCATCCAGCTGTGGGTCTTGATATGGTCAATCCAGGTTGCATCACAGCCTCTGAACGAATTTTGTAAGAATTTCTCTCTCTTTCACTGTCTTTGTTTTATGGGTTTTTAAAAGTAATTTATTTTTATAATGGGGTTTAGCTGCTTTTCATGGCTGTGTTTATGCGGCTTTACACCCACTTGACTCACTTCCAGACAGATATCAATACATAGGTTTTAAGATTCTTACTAGTCACATATATTCTTGTGCGGGGAATAGGGGGTGTTGAGTCCAGTTCACTGAGCAAGGAGTAGGTCTTGTCTATTACATATTGGGTGTATGGAACGGTATCTGAGCGAATTTGAAACCCTTGTTTTATGCATCACCCCACCTCATCATTCCCGTTAAGCAGCCATAGTGTGTTTTCTAAACGTGTGACTCTGTTCTGTTTTGTAATTCAGTTCAAGTGTAGCGGTTTTTACATTCCCTCTATAAGTGATAGCTTATGATAAGTGTCTTTTTCTGTGTGACTTATTTCACTTAGAATCGTCGTACCTAAGTCCACTCATCTTGCTTCTACTAGCCTTATGAGACATTGATTTCATGTCTGAGTGATATTCCATTGTACATAAGGACCACAACTTCTTTATCCATTTTTCTCTTTCCCTGGATATTTAAGGTGTCATGAAGTGGAGGTTCTTGTCAACAGATTAGCCCTAAACTTTCCGGTGCCTGTGTCTTGCTGATTTTTAGTTTTTCCAATTTATACGCCCATGAGTGGACGTGCCCTATGCTCCCTAAGCTGTTTTTTTTCCATGTTTCAGGACACAACGTACACTTCTCCAGAGTGGCTGTTGGCAATTTACATCCCGCCCATCAGTGTAGCAAGGCTGCCATTTCTCCATGGCCTGTCCTGCATTTCTGGTTTTGACACTTTTTGCAGCATGGCCCTTTTCACCGATGGGAAGCGAGACTTCTTTGTAGCGCTGATTTGCCTTTCCAGGTTGCTTGGTTGGCCAAAAAGGGCGTATGCGGTTTTTCCTGAATATATTCAGGAAAAAACGCATACGCCCTTTTTGGCCAAGGGCATCATTGTCGACGTTTTGCCGCTTTTCATGTGCTTTAAAGGCGATTCGTATCTACCTGCTGAAATCTGTTTCCTGCAATTCTGCCTTGCTTTCAAATCCTCTTCGTTGCCTTCCCTCAATATATCTGTGGATGAGAGTTATCATTTATAACTCTGCGGGTTTGTGAATTGCAGTTTCCCTGAGCTCCATTTTTCAACTGTCTTTTTTGGGAGCTGGCCGCAAAAGCGCGGGATTGCCTCAGGCCCTATTCTGCTTCTGGGCGGCAGGCTGAGCCTGTGGTTAATTCTTCTTCCTGTTGGGAAAATAGAGTGACCTGTGCCTGTCCCAACACCTAGATCTAGTCTCTCATTGGTTGCCCCTCTTCCCGTTCATCCTCAGGACAAATTGCAACCTGTAGGGAACAGGAGGTTAAAGGTGCTGATTCTCCAAGTAGGGAGATTGCTAGTAAAGTAGCTGGAATGGCGAAACCGAGCACAAGGAGATGAGAAATGAGGTGCGTTTTAGAAACCTTTCAAAATCACACGGTGTACCATCTTCTGGGTTTCTCATGCATGTTTTCGATGTAGGAAGATGCCCTTGAACCTGGAGATTTGGGACCCATGGGATGGGTACCACGCAGTATTACTTTAAAGGGTCTGCGTTTGCTCACCCAACCTCACCCAACCTCTCAGCCCCAAGAGTGTCCACCCTTATGTCTCATCCAGGTGTGGGTCTAGATATGGTCAATCCAGGTTGCATCACAGCCTCTGAACGAATTTTGTAAGAATTTCTCTCTCTTTCACTGTCTTTGTTTTACGGGTTTTTAAAAGTAATTTATTTTCATAATGGGGTTTAGCTGCTTTTCATGGTTGTGTTAATGCGGCTTTACACCCACTTGACTCACTTCCAGACAGATATCAATACATAGGTTTTAAGATTCTTACTAGTCACATATATTCTTGTGCGGGGAATAGGGGGTGTTGAGTCCAGTTCACTGAGCAAGGAGTAGGTCTTGTCTATTACATATTGGGTGTATGGAACGGTATCTGAGCGAATTTGAAACCATTGTTTTATGCATCACCCCACCTCACCATTCCCGTTAAGCAGCCATAGTTTGTTTTCTAAACGTGTGACTCTGTTCTGTTTTGTAATTCAGTTCAAGTGTAGCGGTTTTTACATTCCCTCTATAAGTGATAGCTTATGATAAGTGTCTTTTTCTGTGTGACTTATTTCACTTAGAATCGTCGTACCTAACTCCACTCATCTTGCTTCTACTAGCCTTATGAGACATTGATTTCATGTCTGAGTGATATTCCATTGTACATAAGGACCACAACTTCTTTATCCATTTTTCTCTTTCCTGGGATATTTAAGGTGTCATGAAGTGGAGGTTCTTGTCAACAGAGCAGCCCTAAACTTTCGGGTGCCTGTGTCTTGCTGATTTTTAGTTTTCCCAATTTATACGCCCATGAGTGGACGTGCCCTATGCTCCCTAAGCTGTTTTTTTTCCATGTTTCAGGACACAACGTACACTTCTCCAGAGTGGCTGTTGGCAATTTACATCCCGCCCATCAGTGTAGCAAGGCTGCCATTTCTCCATGGCCTGTCCTGCATTTCTGGTTTTGACACTTTTTGCAGCATGGCCCTTTTGACCGATGGGAAGCGAGACTTCTTTGTAGCGCTGATTTGCCTTTCCAGGTTGCTTGGTTGGCTCAAAAGGGCGTATGCGTTTTTTCCTGAATATATTCAGGAAAAAACGCATACGCCCTTTTTGGCCAAGGGCATCATTGTGGACGTTTTGCCGCTTTTCATGTGCTTTAAAGGCGATTCGTATCTACCTGCTGAAATCTGTTTCCTGCAATTCTGCCTTGCTTTCAAATCCTCTTCGTTGCCTTCCCTCAATATATCTGTGGATGAGAGTTATCATTTATAACTCTGCGGGTTTGTGAATTGCAGTTTCCCTGAGCTCCATTTTTCAACTGTCTTTTTTGGGAGCTGGCCGCAAAAGCGCGGGATTGCCTCAGGCCCTATTCTGTTTCTGGGCGGCAGGCTGAGCCTGTGGCTAATTCTTCTTCCTGTTGGGAAAATAGAGTGACCTGTGCCTGTCCCAACACCTAGATCTAGTCTCTCATTGGTTGCCCCTCTTCCCGTTCATCCTCAGGACAAATTGCAACCTGTAGGGAACAGGAGGTTAAAGGTGCTGATTCTCCAAGTAGGGAGATTGCTAGTAAAGTAGCTGGAATGGCGAAACCGAGCACAAGGAGATGAGAAATGAGGTGCGTTTTAGAAACCTTTCAAAATCACACGGTGTACCATCTTCTGGGTTTCTCATGCATGTTTTCGATGTAGGAAGATGCCCTTGAACCTGGAGATTTGGGACCCATGGGATGGGTACCACGCAGTATTACTTTAAAGGGTCTGTGTTTGCTCACCCAACCTCACCCAACCTCTCAGCCCCAAGAGTGTCCACCCTTATGTCTCATCCAGCTGTGGGTCTTGATATGGTCAATCCAGGTTGCATCACAGCCTCTGAACGAATTTTGTAAGAATTTCTCTCTCTTTCACTGTCTTTTTTTTATGGGTTTTTAAAAGTAATTTATTTTTATAATGGGGTTTAGCTGCTTTTCATGGCTGTGTTTATGCGGCTTTACACCCACTTGACTCACTTCCAGACAGATATCAATACATAGGTTTTAAGATTCTTACTAGTGACATATATTCTTGTGCGGGGAATAGGGGGTGTTGAGTCCAGTTCACTGAGCAAGGAGTAGGTCTTGTCTATTACATATTGGGTGTATGGAACGGTATCTGAGCGAATTTGAAACCCTTGTTTTATGCATCACCCCACCTCACCATTCCCGTTAAGCAGCCATAGTTTGTTTTCTAAACGTGTGACTCTGTTCTGTTTTGTAATTCAGTTCAAGTGTAGCGGTTTTTACATTCCCTCTATAAGTGATAGCTTATGATAAGTGTCTTTTTCTGTGTGACTTATTTCACTTAGAATCGTCGTACCTAACTCCACTCATCTTGCTTCTACTAGCCTTATGAGACATTGATTTCATGTCTGAGTGATATTCCATTGTACATAAGGACCACAACTTCTTTATCCATTTTTCTCTTTCCTGGGATATTTAAGGTGTCATGAAGTGGAGGTTCTTGTCAACAGAGCAGCCCTAAACTTTCGGGTGCCTGTGTCTTGCTGATTTTTAGTTTTCCCAATTTATACGCCCATGAGTGGACGTGCCCTATGCTCCCTAAGCTGTTTTTTTTCCATGTTTCAGGACACAACGTACACTTCTCCAGAGTGGCTGTTGGCAATTTACATCCCGCCCATCAGTGTAGCAAGGCTGCCATTTCTCCATGGCCTGTCCTGCATTTCTGGTTTTGACACTTTTTGCAGCATGGCCCTTTTCACCGATGGGAAGCGAGACTTCTTTGTAGCGCTGATTTGCCTTTCCAGGTTGCTTGGTTGGCCAAAAAGGGCGTATGCGGTTTTTCCTGAATATATTCAGGAAAAAACGCATACGCCCTTTTTGGCCAAGGGCATCATTGTCGACGTTTTGCCGCTTTTCATGTGCTTTAAAGGCGATTCGTATCTACCTGCTGAAATCTGTTTCCTGCAATTCTGCCTTGCTTTCAAATCCTCTTCGTTGCCTTCCCTCAATATATCTGTGGATGAGAGTTATCATTTATAACTCTGCGGGTTTGTGAATTGCAGTTTCCCTGAGCTCCATTTTTCAACTGTCTTTTTTGGGAGCTGGCCGCAAAAGCGCGGGATTGCCTCAGGCCCTATTCTGCTTCTGGGCGGCAGGCTGAGCCTGTGGTTAATTCTTCTTCCTGTTGGGAAAATAGAGTGACCTGTGCCTGTCCCAACACCTAGATCTAGTCTCTCATTGGTTGCCCCTCTTCCCGTTCATCCTCAGGACAAATTGCAACCTGTAGGGAACAGGAGGTTAAAGGTGCTGATTCTCCAAGTAGGGAGATTGCTAGTAAAGTAGCTGGAATGGCGAAACCGAGCACAAGGAGATGAGAAATGAGGTGCGTTTTAGAAACCTTTCAAAATCACACGGTGTACCATCTTCTGGGTTTCTCATGCATGTTTTCGATGTAGGAAGATGCCCTTGAACCTGGAGATTTGGGACCCATGGGATGGGTACCACGCAGTATTACTTTAAAGGGTCTGCGTTTGCTCACCCAACCTCACCCAACCTCTCAGCCCCAAGAGTGTCCACCCTTATGTCTCATCCAGCTGTGGGTCTTGATATGGTCAATCCAGGTTGCATCACAGCCTCTGAACGAATTTTGTAAGAATTTCTCTCTCTTTCACTGTCTTTGTTTTACGGGTTTTTAAAAGTAATTTATTTTCATAATGGGGTTTAGCTGCTTTTCATGGTTGTGTTTATGCGGCTTTACACCCACTTGACTCACTTCCAGACAGATATCAATACATAGGTTTTAAGATTCTTACTAGTCACATATATTCTTGTGCGGGGAATAGGGGGTGTTGAGTCCAGTTCACTGAGCAAGGAGTAGGTCTTGTCTATTACATATTGGGTGTATGGAACGGTATCTGAGCGAATTTGAAACCCTTGTTTTATGCATCACCCCACCTCACCATAACCATTAAGCAGCCATAGTGTGTTTTCTAAACGTGTGACTCTGTTCTGTTTTGTAATTCAGTTCAAGTGTAGCGGTTTTTACATTCCCTCTATAAGTGGTAGCTTATGATAAGTGTCTTTTTCTGTGTGACTTTTTTCACTTAGAATCGTCGTACCTAACTCCACTCATCTTGCTTCTACTAGCCTTATGAGACATTGATTTCATGTCTGAGTGATATTCCATTGTACATAAGGACCACAACTTCTTTATCCATTTTTCTCTTTCCTGGGATATTTAAGGTGTCATGAAGTGGAGGTTCTTGTCAACAGAGCCGCCCTAAACTTTCCGGTGCCTGTGTCTTGCTGATTTTTAGTTTTTCCAATTTATACGCCCATGAGTGGACGTGCCCTATGCTCCCTAAGCTGTTTTTTTTCCATGTTTCAGGACACAACGTACACTTCTCCAGAGTGGTTGTTGGCAATTTACATCCCGCCCATCAGTGTAGCAAGGCTGCCATTTCTCCATGGCCTGTCCTGCATTTCTGGTTTTGACACTTTTTGCAGCATGGCCCTTTTGACCGATGGGAAGCGAGACTTCTTTGTAGCGCTGATTTGCCTTTCCAGGTTGCTTGGTTGGCTCAAAAGGGCGTATGCGTTTTTTCCTGAATATATTCAGGAAAAAACGCATACGCCCTTTTTGGCCAAGGGCATCATTGTGGACGTTTTGCCGCTTTTCATGTGCTTTAAATGCGATTCGTATCTACCTCCTGAAATCTGTTTCCTGCAATTCTGCCTTGCTTTCAAATCCTCTTCGTTGCCTTCCCTCAATATATCTGTGGATGAGAGTTATCATTTATAACTCTGCGGGTTTGTGAATTGCAGTTTCCCTGAGCTCCATTTTTCAACTGTCTTTTTTGGGAGCTGGCCGCAAAAGCGCGGGATTGCCTCAGGCCCTATTCTGTTTCTGGGCGGCAGGCTGAGCCTGTGGTTAATTCTTCTTCCTGTTGGGAAAATAGAGTGACCTGTGGCTGTCCCAACACCTAGATCTAGTCTCTCATTGGTTGCCCCTCTTCCCGTTCATCCTCAGGACAAATTGCAACCTGTAGGGAACAGGAGGTTAAAGGTGCTGATTCTCCAAGTAGGGAGATTGCTAGTAAAGTAGCTGGAATGGCGAAACCGAGCACAAGGAGATGAGAAATGAGGTGCGTTTTAGAAACCTTTCAAAATCACACGGTGTACCATCTTCTGGGTTTCTCATGCATGTTTTCGATGTAGGAAGATGCCCTTGAACCTGGAGATTTGGGACCCATGGGATGGGTACCACGCAGTATTACTTTAAAGGGTCTGCGTTTGCTCACCCAACCTCACCCAACCTCTCAGCCCCAAGAGTGTCCACCCTTATGTCTCATCCAGCTGTGGGTCTTGATATGGTCAATCCAGGTTGCATCACAGCCTCTGAACGAATTTTGTAAGAATTTCTCTCTCTTTCACTGTCTTTGTTTTATGGGTTTTTAAAAGTAATTTATTTTTATAATGGGGTTTAGCTGCTTTTCATGGCTGTGTTTATGCGGCTTTACACCCACTTGACTCACTTCCAGACAGATATCAATACATAGGTTTTAAGATTCTTACTAGTCACATATATTCTTGTGCGGGGAATAGGGGGTGTTGAGTCCAGTTCACTGAGCAAGGAGTAGGTCTTGTCTATTACATATTGGGTGTATGGAACGGTATCTGAGCGAATTTGAAACCCTTGTTTTATGCATCACCCCACCTCACCATTCCCGTTAAGCAGCCATAGTGTGTTTTCTAAACGTGTGACTCTGTTCTGTTTTGTAATTCAGTTCAAGTGTAGCGGTTTTTACATTCCCTCTATAAGTGATAGCTTATGATAAGTGTCTTTTTCTGTGTGACTTATTTCACTTAGAATCGTCGTACCTAAGTCCACTCATCTTGCTTCTACTAGCCTTATGAGACATTGATTTCATGTCTGAGTGATATTCCATTGTACATAAGGACCACAACTTCTTTATCCATTTTTCTCTTTCCCTGGATATTTAAGGTGTCATGAAGTGGAGGTTCTTGTCAACAGATTAGCCCTAAACTTTCCGGTGCCTGTGTCTTGCTGATTTTTAGTTTTTCCAATTTATACGCCCATGAGTGGACGTGCCCTATGCTCCCTAAGCTGTTTTTTTTCCATGTTTCAGGACACAACGTACACTTCTCCAGAGTGGCTGTTGGCAATTTACATCCCGCCCATCAGTGTAGCAAGGCTGCCATTTCTCCATGGCCTGTCCTGCATTTCTGGTTTTGACACTTTTTGCAGCATGGCCCTTTTCACCGATGGGAAGCGAGACTTCTTTGTAGCGCTGATTTGCCTTTCCAGGTTGCTTGGTTGGCCAAAAAGGGCGTATGCGGTTTTTCCTGAATATATTCAGGAAAAAACGCATACGCCCTTTTTGGCCAAGGGCATCATTGTCGACGTTTTGCCGCTTTTCATGTGCTTTAAAGGCGATTCGTATCTACCTGCTGAAATCTGTTTCCTGCAATTCTGCCTTGCTTTCAAATCCTCTTCGTTGCCTTCCCTCAATATATCTGTGGATGAGAGTTATCATTTATAACTCTGCGGGTTTGTGAATTGCAGTTTCCCTGAGCTCCATTTTTCAACTGTCTTTTTTGGGAGCTGGCCGCAAAAGCGCGGGATTGCCTCAGGCCCTATTCTGCTTCTGGGCGGCAGGCTGAGCCTGTGGTTAATTCTTCTTCCTGTTGGGAAAATAGAGTGACCTGTGCCTGTCCCAACACCTAGATCTAGTCTCTCATTGGTTGCCCCTCTTCCCGTTCATCCTCAGGACAAATTGCAACCTGTAGGGAACAGGAGGTTAAAGGTGCTGATTCTCCAAGTAGGGAGATTGCTAGTAAAGTAGCTGGAATGGCGAAACCGAGCACAAGGAGATGAGAAATGAGGTGCGTTTTAGAAACCTTTCAAAATCACACGGTGTACCATCTTCTGGGTTTCTCATGCATGTTTTCGATGTAGGAAGATGCCCTTGAACCTGGAGATTTGGGACCCATGGGATGGGTACCACGCAGTATTACTTTAAAGGGTCTGCGTTTGCTCACCCAACCTCACCCAACCTCTCAGCCCCAAGAGTGTCCACCCTTATGTCTCATCCAGGTGTGGGTCTAGATATGGTCAATCCAGGTTGCATCACAGCCTCTGAACGAATTTTGTAAGAATTTCTCTCTCTTTCACTGTCTTTGTTTTACGGGTTTTTAAAAGTAATTTATTTTCATAATGGGGTTTAGCTGCTTTTCATGGTTGTGTTAATGCGGCTTTACACCCACTTGACTCACTTCCAGACAGATATCAATACATAGGTTTTAAGATTCTTACTAGTCACATATATTCTTGTGCGGGGAATAGGGGGTGTTGAGTCCAGTTCACTGAGCAAGGAGTAGGTCTTGTCTATTACATATTGGGTGTATGGAACGGTATCTGAGCGAATTTGAAACCATTGTTTTATGCATCACCCCACCTCACCATTCCCGTTAAGCAGCCATAGTTTGTTTTCTAAACGTGTGACTCTGTTCTGTTTTGTAATTCAGTTCAAGTGTAGCGGTTTTTACATTCCCTCTATAAGTGATAGCTTATGATAAGTGTCTTTTTCTGTGTGACTTATTTCACTTAGAATCGTCGTACCTAACTCCACTCATCTTGCTTCTACTAGCCTTATGAGACATTGATTTCATGTCTGAGTGATATTCCATTGTACATAAGGACCACAACTTCTTTATCCATTTTTCTCTTTCCTGGGATATTTAAGGTGTCATGAAGTGGAGGTTCTTGTCAACAGAGCAGCCCTAAACTTTCGGGTGCCTGTGTCTTGCTGATTTTTAGTTTTCCCAATTTATACGCCCATGAGTGGACGTGCCCTATGCTCCCTAAGCTGTTTTTTTTCCATGTTTCAGGACACAACGTACACTTCTCCAGAGTGGCTGTTGGCAATTTACATCCCGCCCATCAGTGTAGCAAGGCTGCCATTTCTCCATGGCCTGTCCTGCATTTCTGGTTTTGACACTTTTTGCAGCATGGCCCTTTTCACCGATGGGAAGCGAGACTTCTTTGTAGCGCTGATTTGCCTTTCCAGGTTGCTTGGTTGGCCAAAAAGGGCGTATGCGTTTTTTCCTGAATATATTCAGGAAAAAACGCATACGCCCTTTTTGGCCAAGGGCATCATTGTGGACGTTTTGCCGCTTTTCATGTGCTTTAAATGCGATTCGTATCTACCTCCTGAAATCTGTTTCCTGCAATTCTGCCTTGCTTTCAAATCCTCTTCGTTGCCTTCCCTCAATATATCTGTGGATGAGAGTTATCATTTATAACTCTGCGGGTTTGTGAATTGCAGTTTCCCTGAGCTCCATTTTTCAACTGTCTTTTTTGGGAGCTGGCCGCAAAAGCGCGGGATTGCCTCAGGCCCTATTCTGTTTCTGGGCGGCAGGCTGAGCCTGTGGTTAATTCTTCTTCCTGTTGGGAAAATAGAGTGACCTGTGGCTGTCCCAACACCTAGATCTAGTCTCTCATTGGTTGCCCCTCTTCCCGTTCATCCTCAGGACAAATTGCAACCTGTAGGGAACAGGAGGTTAAAGGTGCTGATTCTCCAAGTAGGGAGATTGCTAGTAAAGTAGCTGGAATGGCGAAACCGAGCACAAGGAGATGAGAAATGAGGTGCGTTTTAGAAACCTTTCAAAATCACACGGTGTACCATCTTCTGGGTTTCTCATGCATGTTTTCGATGTAGGAAGATGCCCTTGAACCTGGAGATTTGGGACCCATGGGATGGGTACCACGCAGTATTACTTTAAAGGGTCTGCGTTTGCTCACCCAACCTCACCCAACCTCTCAGCCCCAAGAGTGTCCACCCTTATGTCTCATCCAGCTGTGGGTCTTGATATGGTCAATCCAGGTTGCATCACAGCCTCTGAACGAATTTTGTAAGAATTTCTCTCTCTTTCACTGTCTTTGTTTTATGGGTTTTTAAAAGTAATTTATTTTTATAATGGGGTTTAGCTGCTTTTCATGGCTGTGTTTATGCGGCTTTACACCCACTTGACTCACTTCCAGACAGATATCAATACATAGGTTTTAAGATTCTTACTAGTCACATATATTCTTGTGCGGGGAATAGGGGGTGTTGAGTCCAGTTCACTGAGCAAGGAGTAGGTCTTGTCTATTACATATTGGGTGTATGGAACGGTATCTGAGCGAATTTGAAACCCTTGTTTTATGCATCACCCCACCTCACCATTCCCGTTAAGCAGCCATAGTGTGTTTTCTAAACGTGTGACTCTGTTCTGTTTTGTAATTCAGTTCAAGTGTAGCGGTTTTTACATTCCCTCTATAAGTGATAGCTTATGATAAGTGTCTTTTTCTGTGTGACTTATTTCACTTAGAATCGTCGTACCTAAGTCCACTCATCTTGCTTCTACTAGCCTTATGAGACATTGATTTCATGTCTGAGTGATATTCCATTGTACATAAGGACCACAACTTCTTTATCCATTTTTCTCTTTCCCTGGATATTTAAGGTGTCATGAAGTGGAGGTTCTTGTCAACAGATTAGCCCTAAACTTTCCGGTGCCTGTGTCTTGCTGATTTTTAGTTTTTCCAATTTATACGCCCATGAGTGGACGTGCCCTATGCTCCCTAAGCTGTTTTTTTTCCATGTTTCAGGACACAACGTACACTTCTCCAGAGTGGCTGTTGGCAATTTACATCCCGCCCATCAGTGTAGCAAGGCTGCCATTTCTCCATGGCCTGTCCTGCATTTCTGGTTTTGACACTTTTTGCAGCATGGCCCTTTTCACCGATGGGAAGCGAGACTTCTTTGTAGCGCTGATTTGCCTTTCCAGGTTGCTTGGTTGGCCAAAAAGGGCGTATGCGGTTTTTCCTGAATATATTCAGGAAAAAACGCATACGCCCTTTTTGGCCAAGGGCATCATTGTCGACGTTTTGCCGCTTTTCATGTGCTTTAAAGGCGATTCGTATCTACCTGCTGAAATCTGTTTCCTGCAATTCTGCCTTGCTTTCAAATCCTCTTCGTTGCCTTCCCTCAATATATCTGTGGATGAGAGTTATCATTTATAACTCTGCGGGTTTGTGAATTGCAGTTTCCCTGAGCTCCATTTTTCAACTGTCTTTTTTGGGAGCTGGCCGCAAAAGCGCGGGATTGCCTCAGGCCCTATTCTGCTTCTGGGCGGCAGGCTGAGCCTGTGGTTAATTCTTCTTCCTGTTGGGAAAATAGAGTGACCTGTGCCTGTCCCAACACCTAGATCTAGTCTCTCATTGGTTGCCCCTCTTCCCGTTCATCCTCAGGACAAATTGCAACCTGTAGGGAACAGGAGGTTAAAGGTGCTGATTCTCCAAGTAGGGAGATTGCTAGTAAAGTAGCTGGAATGGCGAAACCGAGCACAAGGAGATGAGAAATGAGGTGCGTTTTAGAAACCTTTCAAAATCACACGGTGTACCATCTTCTGGGTTTCTCATGCATGTTTTCGATGTAGGAAGATGCCCTTGAACCTGGAGATTTGGGACCCATGGGATGGGTACCACGCAGTATTACTTTAAAGGGTCTGCGTTTGCTCACCCAACCTCACCCAACCTCTCAGCCCCAAGAGTGTCCACCCTTATGTCTCATCCAGGTGTGGGTCTAGATATGGTCAATCCAGGTTGCATCACAGCCTCTGAACGAATTTTGTAAGAATTTCTCTCTCTTTCACTGTCTTTGTTTTACGGGTTTTTAAAAGTAATTTATTTTCATAATGGGGTTTAGCTGCTTTTCATGGTTGTGTTAATGCGGCTTTACACCCACTTGACTCACTTCCAGACAGATATCAATACATAGGTTTTAAGATTCTTACTAGTCACATATATTCTTGTGCGGGGAATAGGGGGTGTTGAGTCCAGTTCACTGAGCAAGGAGTAGGTCTTGTCTATTACATATTGGGTGTATGGAACGGTATCTGAGCGAATTTGAAACCATTGTTTTATGCATCACCCCACCTCACCATTCCCGTTAAGCAGCCATAGTTTGTTTTCTAAACGTGTGACTCTGTTCTGTTTTGTAATTCAGTTCAAGTGTAGCGGTTTTTACATTCCCTCTATAAGTGATAGCTTATGATAAGTGTCTTTTTCTGTGTGACTTATTTCACTTAGAATCGTCGTACCTAACTCCACTCATCTTGCTTCTACTAGCCTTATGAGACATTGATTTCATGTCTGAGTGATATTCCATTGTACATAAGGACCACAACTTCTTTATCCATTTTTCTCTTTCCTGGGATATTTAAGGTGTCATGAAGTGGAGGTTCTTGTCAACAGAGCAGCCCTAAACTTTCGGGTGCCTGTGTCTTGCTGATTTTTAGTTTTCCCAATTTATACGCCCATGAGTGGACGTGCCCTATGCTCCCTAAGCTGTTTTTTTTCCATGTTTCAGGACACAACGTACACTTCTCCAGAGTGGCTGTTGGCAATTTACATCCCGCCCATCAGTGTAGCAAGGCTGCCATTTCTCCATGGCCTGTCCTGCATTTCTGGTTTTGACACTTTTTGCAGCATGGCCCTTTTCACCGAAGGGAAGCGAGACTTCTTTGTAGCGCTGATTTGCCTTTCCAGGTTGCTTGGTTGGCCAAAAAGGGCGTATGCGGTTTTTCCTGAATATATTCAGGAAAAAACGCATACGCCCTTTTTGGCCAAGGGCATCATTGTCGACGTTTTGCCGCTTTTCATGTGCTTTAAAGGCGATTCGTATCTACCTGCTGAAATCTGTTTCCTGCAATTCTGCCTTGCTTTCAAATCCTCTTCGTTGCCTTCCCTCAATATATCTGTGGATGAGAGTTATCATTTATAACTCTGCGGGTTTGTGAATTGCAGTTTCCATGAGCTCCATTTTTCAACTGTCTTTTTTGGGAGCTGGCCGCAAAAGCGCGGGATTGCCTCAGGCCCTATTCTGCTTCTGGGCGGCAGGCTGAGCCTGTGGTTAATTCTTCTTCCTGTTGGGAAAATAGAGTGACCTGTGCCTGTCCCAACACCTAGATCTAGTCTCTCATTGGTTGCCCCTCTTCCCGTTCATCCTCAGGACAAATTGCAACCTGTAGGGAACAGGAGGGTAAAGGTGCTGATTCTCCAAGTAGGGAGATTGCTAGTAAAGTAGCTGGAATGGCGAAACCGAGCACAAGGAGATGAGAAATGAGGTGCGTTTTAGAAACCTTTCAAAATCACACGGTGTACCATCTTCTGGGTTTCTCATGCATGTTTTCGATGTAGGAAGATGCCCTTGAACCTGGAGATTTGGGACCCATGGGATGGGTACCACGCAGTATTACTTTAAAGGGTCTGCGTTTGCTCACCCAACCTCACCCAACCTCTCAGCCCCAAGAGTGTCCACCCTTATGTCTCATCCAGCTGTGTGTCTTGATATGGTCAATCCAGGTTGCATCACAGCCTCTGAACGAATTTTGTAAGAATTTCTCTCTCTTTCACTGTCTTTGTTTTACGGGTTTTTAAAAGTAATTTATTTTCATAATGGGGTTTAGCTGCTTTTCATGGTTGTGTTTATGCGGCTTTACACCCACTTGACTCACTTCCAGACAGATATCAATACATAGGTTTTAAGATTCTTACTAGTCACATATATTCTTGTGCGGGGAATAGGGGGTGTTGAGTCCAGTTCACTGAGCAAGGAGTAGGTCTTGTCTATTACATATTGGGTGTATGGAACGGTATCTGAGCGAATTTGAAACCCTTGTTTTATGCATCACCCCACCTCACCATTCCCGTTAAGCAGCCATAGTGTGTTTTCTAAACGTGTGACTCTGTTCTGTTTTGTAATTCAGTTCAAGTGTAGCGGTTTTTACATTCCCTCTATAAGTGGTAGCTTATGATAAGTGTCTTTTTCTGTGTGACTTTTTTCACTTAGAATCGTCGTACCTAACTCCACTCATCTTGCTTCTACTAGCCTTATGAGACATTGATTTCATGTCTGAGTGATATTCCATTGTACATAAGGACCACAACTTCTTTATCCATTTTTCTCTTTCCTGGGATATTTAAGGTGTCATGAAGTGGAGGTTCTTGTCAACAGAGCCGCCCTAAACTTTCCGGTGCCTGTGTCTTGCTGATTTTTAGTTTTTCCAATCTATACGCCCATGAGTGGACGTGCCCTATGCTCCCTAAGCTGTTTTTTTTCCATGTTTCAGGACACAACGTACACTTCTCCAGAGTGGTTGTTGGCAATTTACATCCCGCCCATCAGTGTAGCAAGGCTGCCATTTCTCCATGGCCTGTCCTGCATTTCTGGTTTTGACACTTTTTGCAGCATGGCCCTTTTGACCGATGGGAAGCGAGACTTCTTTGTAGCGCTGATTTGCCTTTCCAGGTTGCTTGGTTGGCTCAAAAGGGCGTATGCGTTTTTTCCTGAATATATTCAGGAAAAAACGCATACGCCCTTTTTGGCCAAGGGCATCATTGTGGACGTTTTGCCGCTTTTCATGTGCTTTAAAGGCGATTCGTATCTACCTGCTGAAATCTGTTTCCTGCAATTCTGCCTTGCTTTCAAATCCTCTTCGTTGCCTTCCCTCAATATATCTGTGGATGAGAGTTATCATTTATAACTCTGCGGGTTTGTGAATTGCAGTTTCCCTGAGCTCCATTTTTCAACTGTCTTTTTTGGGAGCTGGCCGCAAAAGCGCGGGATTGCCTCAGGCCCTATTCTGTTTCTCTGCGGCAGGCTGAGCCTGTGGCTAATTCTTCTTCCTGTTGGGAAAATAGAGTGACCTGTGCCTGTCCCAACACCTAGATCTAGTCTCTCATTGGTTGCCCCTCTTCCCGTTCATCCTCAGGACAAATTGCAACCTGTAGGGAACAGGAGGTTAAAGGTGCTGATTCTCCAAGTAGGGAGATTGCTAGTAAAGTAGCTGGAATGGCGAAACCGAGCACAAGGAGATGAGAAATGAGGTGCGTTTTAGAAACCTTTCAAAATCACACGGTGTACCATCTTCTGGGTTTCTCATGCATGTTTTCGATGTAGGAAGATGCCCTTGAACCTGGAGATTTGGGACCCATGGGATGGGTACCACGCAGTATTACTTTAAAGGGTCTGCGTTTGCTCACCCAACCTCACCCAACCTCTCAGCCCCAAGAGTGTCCACCCTTATGTCTCATCCAGCTGTGGGTCTTGATATGGTCAATCCAGGTTGCATCACAGCCTCTGAACGAATTTTGTAAGAATTTCTCTCTCTTTCACTGTCTTTGTTTTATGGGTTTTTAAAAGTAATTTATTTTTATAATGGGGTTTAGCTGCTTTTCATGGCTGTGTTTATGCGGCTTTACACCCACTTGACTCACTTCCAGACAGATATCAATACATAGGTTTTAAGATTCTTCCTAGTCACATATATTCTTGTGCGGGGAATAGGGGGTGTTGAGTCCAGTTCACTGAGCAAGGAGTAGGTCTTGTCTATTACATATTGGGTGTATGGAACGGTATCTGAGCGAATTTGAAACCCTTGTTTTATGCATCACCCCACCTCACCATTCCCGTTAAGCAGCCATAGTGTGTTTTCTAAACGTGTGACTCTGTTCTGTTTTGTAATTCAGTTCAAGTGTAGCGGTTTTTACATTCCCTCTATAAGTGATAGCTTATGATAAGTGTCTTTTTCTGTGTGACTTATTTCACTTAGAATCGTCGTACCTAACTCCACTCATCTTGCTTCTACTAGCCTTATGAGACATTGATTTCATGTCTGAGTGATATTCCATTGTACATAAGGACCACAACTTCTTTATCCATTTTTCTCTTTCCTGGGATATTTAAGGTGTCATGAAGTGGAGGTTCTTGTCAACAGAGCAGCCCTAAACTTTCCGGTGCCTGTGTCTTGCTGATTTTTAGTTTTTCCAATTTATACGCCCATGAGTGGACGTGCCCTATGCTCCCTAAGCTGTTTTTTTTCCATGTTTCAGGACACAACGTACACTTCTCCAGAGTGGCTGTTGGCAATTTACATCCCGCCCATCAGTGTAGCAAGGCTGCCATTTCTCCATGGCCTGTCCTGCATTTCTGGTTTTGACACTTTTTGCAGCATGGCCCTTTTCACCGATGGGAAGCGAGACTTCTTTGTAGCGCTGATTTGCCTTTCCAGGTTGCTTGGTTGGCCAAAAAGGGCGTATGCGGTTTTTCCTGAATATATTCAGGAAAAAACGCATACGCCCTTTTTGGCCAAGGGCATCATTGTCGACGTTTTGCCGCTTTTCATGTGCTTTAAAGGCGATTCGTATCTACCTGCTGAAATCTGTTTCCTGCAATTCTGCCTTGCTTTCAAATCCTCTTCGTTGCCTTCCCTCAATATATCTGTGGATGAGAGTTATCATTTATAACTCTGCGGGTTTGTGAATTGCAGTTTCCCTGAGCTCCATTTTTCAACTGTCTTTTTTGGGAGCTGGCCGCAAAAGCGCGGGATTGCCTCAGGCCCTATTCTGCTTCTGGGCGGCAGGCTGAGCCTGTGGTTAGTTCTTCTTCCTGTTGGGAAAATAGAGTGACCTGTGCCTGTCCCAACACCTAGATCTAGTCTCTCATTGGTTGCCCCTCTTCCCGTTCATCCTCAGGACAAATTGCAACCTGTAGGGAACAGGAGCTTAAAGGTGCTGATTCTCCAAGTAGGGAGATTGCTAGTAAAGTAGCTGGAATGGCGAAACCGAGCACAAGGAGATGAGAAATGAGGTGCGTTTTAGAAACCTTTCAAAATCACACGGTGTACCATCTTCTGGGTTTCTCATGCATGTTTTCGATGTAGGAAGATGCCCTTGAACCTGGAGATTTGGGACCCATGGGATGGGTACCACGCAGTATTACTTTAAAGGGTCTGCGTTTGCTCACCCAACCTCACCCAACCTCTCAGCCCCAAGAGTGTCCACCCTTATGTCTCATCCAGCTGTGGGTCTTGATATGGTCAATCCAGGTTGCATCACAGCCTCTGAACGAATTTTGTAAGAATTTCTCTCTCTTTCACTGTCTTTGTTTTACGGGTTTTTAAAAGTAATTTATTTTCATAATGGGGTTTAGCTGCTTTTCATGGTTGTGTTTATGCGGCTTTACACCCACTTGACTCACTTCCAGACAGATATCAATACATAGGTTTTAAGATTCTTACTAGTCACATATATTCTTGTGCGGGGAATAGGGGGTGTTGAGTCCAGTTCACTGAGCAAGGAGTAGGTCTTGTCTATTACATATTGGGTGTATGGAACGGTATCTGAGCGAATTTGAAACCCTTGTTTTATGCATCACCCCACCTCACCATTCCCGTTAAGCAGCCATAGTGTGTTTTCTAAACGTGTGACTCTGTTCTGTTTTGTAATTCAGTTCAAGTGTAGCGGTTTTTACATTCCCTCTATAAGTGGTAGCTTATGATAAGTGTCTTTTTCTGTGTGACTTTTTTCACTTAGAATCGTCGTACCTAACTCCACTCATCTTGCTTCTACTAGCCTTATGAGACATTGATTTCATGTCTGAGTGATATTCCATTGTACATAAGGACCACAACTTCTTTATCCATTTTTCTCTTTCCTGGGATATTTAAGGTGTCATGAAGTGGAGGTTCTTGTCAACAGAGCGGCCCTAAACTTTCCGGTGCCTGTGTCTTGCTGATTTTTAGTTTTTCCAATTTATACGCCCATGAGTGGACGTGCCCTATGCTCCCTAAGCTGTTTTTTTTCCATGTTTCAGGACACAACGTACACTTCTCCAGAGTGGTTGTTGGCAATTTACATCCCGCCCATCAGTGTAGCAAGGCTGCCATTTCTCCATGGCCTGTCCTGCATTTCTGGTTTTGACACTTTTTGCAGCATGGCCCTTTTGACCGATGGGAAGCGAGACTTCTTTGTAGCGCTGATTTGCCTTTCCAGGTTGCTTGGTTGGCTCAAAAGGGCGTATGCGTTTTTTCCTGAATATATTCAGGAAAAAACGCATACGCCTTTTTTGGCCAAGGGCATCATTGTGGACGTTTTGCCGCTTTTCATGTGCTTTAAAGGCGATTCGTATCTACCTGCTGAAATCTGTTTCCTGCAATTCTGCATTGCTTTCAAATCCTCTTCGTTGCCTTCCCTCAATATATCTGTGGATGAGAGTTATAATTTATAACTCTGCGGGTTTGTGAATTGCAGTTTCCCTGAGCTCCATTTTTCAACTGTCTTTTTTGGGAGCTGGCCGCAAAAGCGCGGGATTGCCTCAGGCCCTATTCTGTTTCTGGGCGGCAGGCTGAGCCTGTGGCTAATTCTTCTTCCTGTTGGGAAAATAGAGTGACCTGTGCCTGTCCCACCACCTAGATCTAGTCTCTCATTGTTTGCCCCTCTTCCCGTTCATCCTCAGGACAAATTGCAACCTGTAGGGAACAGGAGGTTAAAGGTGCTGATTCTCCAAGTAGGGAGATTGCTAGTAAAGTAGCTGGAATGGCGAAACCGAGCACAAGGAGATGAGAAATGAGGTGCGTTTTAGAAACCTTTCAAAATCACACGGTGTACCATCTTCTGGGTTTCTCATGCATGTTTTCGATGTAGGAAGATGCCCTTGAACCTGGAGATTTGGGACCCATGGGATGGGTACCACGCAGTATTACTTTAAAGGGTCTGCGTTTGCTCACCCAACCTCACCCAACCTCTCAGCCCCAAGAGTGTCCACCCTTATGTCTCATCCAGCTGTGGGTCTTGATATGGTCAATCCAGGTTGCATCACAGCCTCTGAACGAATTTTGTAAGAATTTCTCTCTCTTTCACTGTCTTTGTTTTATGGGTTTTTAAAAGTAATTTATTTTTATAATGGGGTTTAGCTGCTTTTCATGGCTGTGTTTATGCGGCTTTACACCCACTTGACTCACTTCCAGACAGATATCAATACATAGGTTTTAAGATTCTTACTAGTCAAATATATTCTTGTGCGGTGAATAGGGGGTGTTGAGTCCAGTTCACTGAGCAAGGAGTAGGTCTTGTCTATTACATATTGGGTGTATGGAACGGTATCTGAGCGAATTTGAAACCCTTGTTTTATGCATCACCCCACCTCACCATAACCATTAAGCAGCCATAGTGTGTTTTCTAAACGTGTGACTCTGTTCTGTTTTGTAATTCAGTTCAAGTGTAGCGGTTTTTACATTCCCTCTATAAGTGGTAGCTTATGATAAGTGTCTTTTTCTGTGTGACTTTTTTCACTTAGAATCGTCGTACCTAACTCCACTCATCTTGCTTCTACTAGCCTTATGAGACATTGATTTCATGTCTGAGTGATATTCCATTGTACATAAGGACCACAACTTCTTTATCCATTTTTCTCTTTCCTGGGATATTTAAGGTGTCATGAAGTGGAGGTTCTTGTCAACAGAGCCGCCCTAAACTTTCCGGTGCCTGTGTCTTGCTGATTTTTAGTTTTTCCAATTTATACGCCCATGAGTGGACGTGCCCTATGCTCCCTAAGCTGTTTTTTTTCCATGTTTCAGGACACAACGTACACTTCTCCAGAGTGGTTGTTGGCAATTTACATCCTGCCCATCAGTGTAGCAAGGCTGCCATTTCTCCATGGCCTGTCCTGCATTTCTGGTTTTGACACTTTTTGCAGCATGGCCCTTTTGACCGATGGGAAGCGAGACTTCTTTGTAGCGCTGATTTGCCTTTCCAGGTTGCTTGGTTGGCTCAAAAGGGCGTATGCGTTTTTTCCTGAATATATTCAGGAAAAAACGCATACGCCCTTTTTGGCCAAGGGCATCATTGTGGACGTTTTGCCGCTTTTCATGTGCTTTAAATGCGATTCGTATCTACCTCCTGAAATCTGTTTCCTGCAATTCTGCCTTGCTTTCAAATCCTCTTCGTTGCCTTCCCTCAATATATCTGTGGATGAGAGTTATCATTTATAACTCTGCGGGTTTGTGAATTGCAGTTTCCCTGAGCTCCATTTTTCAACTGTCTTTTTTGGGAGCTGGCCGCAAAAGCGCGGGATTGCCTCAGGCCCTATTCTGTTTCTGGGCGGCAGGCTGAGCCTGTGGTTAATTCTTCTTCCTGTTGGGAAAATAGAGTGACCTGTGGCTGTCCCAACACCTAGATCTAGTCTCTCATTGGTTGCCCCTCTTCCCGTTCATCCTCAGGACAAATTGCAACCTGTAGGGAACAGGAGGTTAAAGGTGCTGATTCTCCAAGTAGGGAGATTGCTAGTAAAGTAGCTGGAATGGCGAAACCGAGCACAAGGAGATGAGAAATGAGGTGCGTTTTAGAAACCTTTCAAAATCACACGGTGTACCATCTTCTGGGTTTCTCATGCATGTTTTCGATGTAGGAAGATGCCCTTGAACCTGGAGATTTGGGACCCATGGGATGGGTACCACGCAGTATTACTTTAAAGGGTCTGCGTTTGCTCACCCAACCTCACCCAACCTCTCAGCCCCAAGAGTGTCCACCCTTATGTCTCATCCAGCTGTGGGTCTTGATATGGTCAATCCAGGTTGCATCACAGCCTCTGAACGAATTTTGTAAGAATTTCTCTCTCTTTCACTGTCTTTGTTTTATGGGTTTTTAAAAGTAATTTATTTTTATAATGGGGTTTAGCTGCTTTTCATGGCTGTGTTTATGCGGCTTTACACCCACTTGACTCACTTCCAGACAGATATCAATACATAGGTTTTAAGATTCTTACTAGTCACATATATTCTTGTGCGGGGAATAGGGGGTGTTGAGTCCAGTTCACTGAGCAAGGAGTAGGTCTTGTCTATTACATATTGGGTGTATGGAACGGTATCTGAGCGAATTTGAAACCCTTGTTTTATGCATCACCCCACCTCACCATTCCCGTTAAGCAGCCTTAGTGTGTTTTCTAAACGTGTGACTCTGTTCTGTTTTGTAATTCAGTTCAAGTGTAGCGGTTTTTACATTCCCTCTATAAGTGATAGCTTATGATAAGTGTCTTTTTCTGTGTGACTTATTTCACTTAGAATCGTCGTACCTAAGTCCACTCATCTTGCTTCTACTAGCCTTATGAGACATTGATTTCATGTCTGAGTGATATTCCATTGTACATAAGGACCACAACTTCTTTATCCATTTTTCTCTTTCCCTGGATATTTAAGGTGTCATGAAGTGGAGGTTCTTGTCAACAGATTAGCCCTAAACTTTCCGGTGCCTGTGTCTTGCTGATTTTTAGTTTTTCCAATTTATACGCCCATGAGTGGACGTGCCCTATGCTCCCTAAGCTGTTTTTTTTCCATGTTTCAGGACACAACGTACACTTCTCCAGAGTGGCTGTTGGCAATTTACATCCCGCCCATCAGTGTAGCAAGGCTGCCATTTCTCCATGGCCTGTCCTGCATTTCTGGTTTTGACACTTTTTGCAGCATGGCCCTTTTCACCGATGGGAAGCGAGACTTCTTTGTAGCGCTGATTTGCCTTTCCAGGTTGCTTGGTTGGCCAAAAAGGGCGTATGCGGTTTTTCCTGAATATATTCAGGAAAAAACGCATACGCCCTTTTTGGCCAAGGGCATCATTGTCGACGTTTTGCCGCTTTTCATGTGCTTTAAAGGCGATTCGTATCTACCTGCTGAAATCTGTTTCCTGCAATTCTGCCTTGCTTTCAAATCCTCTTCGTTGCCTTCCCTCAATATATCTGTGGATGAGAGTTATAATTTATAACTCTGCGGGTTTGTGAATTGCAGTTTCCCTGAGCTCCATTTTTCAACTGTCTTTTTTGGGAGCTGGCCGCAAAAGCGCGGGATTGCCTCAGGCCCTATTCTGCTTCTGGGCGGCAGGCTGAGCCTGTGGTTAATTCTTCTTCCTGTTGGGAAAATAGAGTGACCTGTGCCTGTCCCAACACCTAGATCTAGTCTCTCATTGGTTGCCCCTCTTCCCGTTCATCCTCAGGACAAATTGCAACCTGTAGGGAACAGGAGGTTAAAGGTGCTGATTCTCCAAGTAGGGAGATTGCTAGTAAAGTAGCTGGAATGGCGAAACCGAGCACAAGGAGATGAGAAATGAGGTGCGTTTTAGAAACCTTTCAAAATCACACGGTGTACCATCTTCTGGGTTTCTCATGCATGTTTTCGATGTAGGAAGATGCCCTTGAACCTGGAGATTTGGGACCCATGGGATGGGTACCACGCAGTATTACTTTAAAGGGTCTGCGTTTGCTCACCCAACCTCACCCAACCTCTCAGCCCCAAGAGTGTCCACCCTTATGTCTCATCCAGGTGTGGGTCTAGATATGGTCAATCCAGGTTGCATCACAGCCTCTGAACGAATTTTGTAAGAATTTCTCTCTCTTTCACTGTCTTTGTTTTACGGGTTTTTAAAAGTAATTTATTTTCATAATGGGGTTTAGCTGCTTTTCATGGTTGTGTTAATGCGGCTTTACACCCACTTGACTCACTTCCAGACAGATATCAATACATAGGTTTTAAGATTCTTACTAGTCACATATATTCTTGTGCGGGGAATAGGGGGTGTTGAGTCCAGTTCACTGAGCAAGGAGTAGGTCTTGTCTATTACATATTGGGTGTATGGAACGGTATCTGAGCGAATTTGAAACCATTGTTTTATGCATCACCCCACCTCACCATTCCCGTTAAGCAGCCATAGTTTGTTTTCTAAACGTGTGACTCTGTTCTGTTTTGTAATTCAGTTCAAGTGTAGCGGTTTTTACATTCCCTCTATAAGTGATAGCTTATGATAAGTGTCTTTTTCTGTGTGACTTATTTCACTTAGAATCGTCGTACCTAACTCCACTCATCTTGCTTCTACTAGCCTTATGAGACATTGATTTCATGTCTGAGTGATATTCCATTGTACATAAGGACCACAACTTCTTTATCCATTTTTCTCTTTCCTGGGATATTTAAGGTGTCATGAAGTGGAGGTTCTTGTCAACAGAGCAGCCCTAAACTTTCGGGTGCCTGTGTCTTGCTGATTTTTAGTTTTCCCAATTTATACGCCCATGAGTGGACGTGCCCTATGCTCCCTAAGCTGTTTTTTTTCCATGTTTCAGGACACAACGTACACTTCTCCAGAGTGGCTGTTGGCAATTTACATCCCGCCCATCAGTGTAGCAAGGCTGCCATTTCTCCATGGCCTGTCCTGCATTTCTGGTTTTGACACTTTTTGCAGCATGGCCCTTTTCACCGAAGGGAAGCGAGACTTCTTTGTAGCGCTGATTTGCCTTTCCAGGTTGCTTGGTTGGCCAAAAAGGGCGTATGCGGTTTTTCCTGAATATATTCAGGAAAAAACGCATACGCCCTTTTTGGCCAAGGGCATCATTGTCGACGTTTTGCCGCTTTTCATGTGCTTTAAAGGCGATTCGTATCTACCTGCTGAAATCTGTTTCCTGCAATTCTGCCTTGCTTTCAAATCCTCTTCGTTGCCTTCCCTCAATATATCTGTGGATGAGAGTTATCATTTATAACTCTGCGGGTTTGTGAATTGCAGTTTCCATGAGCTCCATTTTTCAACTGTCTTTTTTGGGAGCTGGCCGCAAAAGCGCGGGATTGCCTCAGGCCCTATTCTGCTTCTGGGCGGCAGGCTGAGCCTGTGGTTAATTCTTCTTCCTGTTGGGAAAATAGAGTGACCTGTGCCTGTCCCAACACCTAGATCTAGTCTCTCATTGGTTGCCCCTCTTCCCGTTCATCCTCAGGACAAATTGCAACCTGTAGGGAACAGGAGGGTAAAGGTGCTGATTCTCCAAGTAGGGAGATTGCTAGTAAAGTAGCTGGAATGGCGAAACCGAGCACAAGGAGATGAGAAATGAGGTGCGTTTTAGAAACCTTTCAAAATCACACGGTGTACCATCTTCTGGGTTTCTCATGCATGTTTTCGATGTAGGAAGATGCCCTTGAACCTGGAGATTTGGGACCCATGGGATGGGTACCACGCAGTATTACTTTAAAGGGTCTGCGTTTGCTCACCCAACCTCACCCAACCTCTCAGCCCCAAGAGTGTCCACCCTTATGTCTCATCCAGCTGTGTGTCTTGATATGGTCAATCCAGGTTGCATCACAGCCTCTGAACGAATTTTGTAAGAATTTCTCTCTCTTTCACTGTCTTTGTTTTACGGGTTTTTAAAAGTAATTTATTTTCATAATGGGGTTTAGCTGCTTTTCATGGTTGTGTTTATGCGGCTTTCCACCCACTTGACTCACTTCCAGACAGATATCAATACATAGGTTTTAAGATTCTTACTAGTCACATATATTCTTGTGCGGGGAATAGGGGGTGTTGAGTCCAGTTCACTGAGCAAGGAGTAGGTCTTGTCTATTACATATTGGGTGTATGGAACGGTATCTGAGCGAATTTGAAACCCTTGTTTTATGCATCACCCCACCTCACCATTCCCGTTAAGCAGCCATAGTGTGTTTTCTAAACGTGTGACTCTGTTCTGTTTTGTAATTCAGTTCAAGTGTAGCGGTTTTTACATTCCCTCTATAAGTGGTAGCTTATGATAAGTGTCTTTTTCTGTGTGACTTTTTTCACTTAGAATCGTCGTACCTAACTCCACTCATCTTGCTTCTACTAGCCTTATGAGACATTGATTTCATGTCTGAGTGATATTCCATTGTACATAAGGACCACAACTTCTTTATCCATTTTTCTCTTTCCTGGGATATTTAAGGTGTCATGAAGTGGAGGTTCTTGTCAACAGAGCCGCCCTAAACTTTCCGGTGCCTGTGTCTTGCTGATTTTTAGTTTTTCCAATCTATACGCCCATGAGTGGACGTGCCCTATGCTCCCTAAGCTGTTTTTTTTCCATGTTTCAGGACACAACGTACACTTCTCCAGAGTGGTTGTTGGCAATTTACATCCCGCCCATCAGTGTAGCAAGGCTGCCATTTCTCCATGGCCTGTCCTGCATTTCTGGTTTTGACACTTTTTGCAGCATGGCCCTTTTGACCGATGGGAAGCGAGACTTCTTTGTAGCGCTGATTTGCCTTTCCAGGTTGCTTGGTTGGCTCAAAAGGGCGTATGCGTTTTTTCCTGAATATATTCAGGAAAAAACGCATACGCCCTTTTTGGCCAAGGGCATCATTGTGGACGTTTTGCCGCTTTTCATGTGCTTTAAAGGCGATTCGTATCTACCTGCTGAAATCTGTTTCCTGCAATTCTGCCTTGCTTTCAAATCCTCTTCGTTGCCTTCCCTCAATATATCTTTGGTGAGAGTTATCATTTATAACTCTGCGGGTTTGTGAATTGCAGTTTCCCTGAGCTCCATTTTTCAACTGTCTTTTTTGGGAGCTGGCCGCAAAAGCGCGGGATTGCCTCAGGCCCTATTCTGTTTCTCTGCGGCAGGCTGAGCCTGTGGCTAATTCTTCTTCCTGTTGGGAAAATAGAGTGACCTGTGCCTGTCCCAACACCTAGATCTAGTCTCTCATTGGTTGCCCCTCTTCCCGTTCATCCTCAGGACAAATTGCAACCTGTAGGGAACAGGAGGTTAAAGGTGCTGATTCTCCAAGTAGGGAGATTGCTAGTAAAGTAGCTGGAATGGCGAAACCGAGCACAAGGAGATGAGAAATGAGGTGCGTTTTAGAAACCTTTCAAAATCACACGGTGTACCATCTTCTGGGTTTCTCATGCATGTTTTCGATGTAGGAAGATGCCCTTGAACCTGGAGATTTGGGACCCATGGGATGGGTACCACGCAGTATTACTTTAAAGGGTCTGCGTTTGCTCACCCAACCTCACCCAACCTCTCAGCCCCAAGAGTGTCCACCCTTATGTCTCATCCAGCTGTGGGTCTTGATATGGTCAATCCAGGTTGCATCACAGCCTCTGAACGAATTTTGTAAGAATTTCTCTCTCTTTCACTGTCTTTGTTTTATGGGTTTTTAAAAGTAATTTATTTTTATAATGGGGTTTAGCTGCTTTTCATGGCTGTGTTTATGCGGCTTTACACCCACTTGACTCACTTCCAGACAGATATCAATACATAGGTTTTAAGATTCTTCCTAGTCACATATATTCTTGTGCGGGGAATAGGGGGTGTTGAGTCCAGTTCACTGAGCAAGGAGTAGGTCTTGTCTATTACATATTGGGTGTATGGAACGGTATCTGAGCGAATTTGAAACCCTTGTTTTATGCATCACCCCACCTCACCATTCCCGTTAAGCAGCCATAGTGTGTTTTCTAAACGTGTGACTCTGTTCTGTTTTGTAATTCAGTTCAAGTGTAGCGGTTTTTACATTCCCTCTATAAGTGATAGCTTATGATAAGTGTCTTTTTCTGTGTGACTTATTTCACTTAGAATCGTCGTACCTAACTCCACTCATCTTGCTTCTACTAGCCTTATGAGACATTGATTTCATGTCTGAGTGATATTCCATTGTACATAAGGACCACAACTTCTTTATCCATTTTTCTCTTTCCTGGGATATTTAAGGTGTCATGAAGTGGAGGTTCTTGTCAACAGAGCAGCCCTAAACTTTCCGGTGCCTGTGTCTTGCTGATTTTTAGTTTTTCCAATTTATACGCCCATGAGTGGACGTGCCCTATGCTCCCTAAGCTGTTTTTTTTCCATGTTTCAGGACACAACGTACACTTCTCCAGAGTGGCTGTTGGCAATTTACATCCCGCCCATCAGTGTAGCAAGGCTGCCATTTCTCCATGGCCTGTCCTGCATTTCTGGTTTTGACACTTTTTGCAGCATGGCCCTTTTCACCGATGGGAAGCGAGACTTCTTTGTAGCGCTGATTTGCCTTTCCAGGTTGCTTGGTTGGCCAAAAAGGGCGTATGCGGTTTTTCCTGAATATATTCAGGAAAAAACGCATACGCCCTTTTTGGCCAAGGGCATCATTGTCGACGTTTTGCCGCTTTTCATGTGCTTTAAAGGCGATTCGTATCTACCTGCTGAAATCTGTTTCCTGCAATTCTGCCTTGCTTTCAAATCCTCTTCGTTGCCTTCCCTCAATATATCTGTGGATGAGAGTTATCATTTATAACTCTGCGGGTTTGTGAATTGCAGTTTCCCTGAGCTCCATTTTTCAACTGTCTTTTTTGGGAGCTGGCCGCAAAAGCGCGGGATTGCCTCAGGCCCTATTCTGCTTCTGGGCGGCAGGCTGAGCCTGTGGTTAGTTCTTCTTCCTGTTGGGAAAATAGAGTGACCTGTGCCTGTCCCAACACCTAGATCTAGTCTCTCATTGGTTGCCCCTCTTCCCGTTCATCCTCAGGACAAATTGCAACCTGTAGGGAACAGGAGGTTAAAGGTGCTGATTCTCCAAGTAGGGAGATTGCTAGTAAAGTAGCTGGAATGGCGAAACCGAGCACAAGGAGATGAGAAATGAGGTGCGTTTTAGAAACCTTTCAAAATCACACGGTGTACCATCTTCTGGGTTTCTCATGCATGTTTTCGATGTAGGAAGATGCCCTTGAACCTGGAGATTTGGGACCCATGGGATGGGTACCACGCAGTACTACTTTAAAGGGTCTGCGTTTGCTCACCCAACATCACCCAACCTCTCAGCCCCAAGAGTGTCCACCCTTATGTCTCATCCAGCTGTGGGTCTAGATATGGTCAATCCAGGTTGCATCACAGCCTCTGAACGAATTTTGTAAGAATTTCTCTCTCATTCACTGTCTTTGTTTTACGGGTTTTTAAAAGTAATTTATTTTATAATGGGGTTTAGCTGCTTTTCATGGTTGTGTTTATGCGGCTTTACACCCACTTGACTCACTTCCAGACAGATATCAATACATAGGTTTTAAGATTCTTACTAGTCACATATATTCTTGTGCGGGAAATAGGGGGTGTTGAGTCCAGTTCACTGAGCAAGGAGTAGGTCTTGTCTATTACATATTGGGTGTATGGAACGGTATCTGAGCGAATTTGAAACCCTTGTTTTATGCATCTCCCCACCTCACCTTTACTGTTAAGCAGATATAGTGTGTTTTCTAAACGTGTGACTCTGTTCTGTTTTGTAATTCAGTTCAAGTGTAGCGGTTTTTACATTCCCTCTATAAGTGATAGCTTATGATAAGTGTCTTTTTCTGTGTGACTTATTTCACTTAGAATCGTCGTACCTAACTCCACTCATCTTGCTTCTACTAGCCTTATGAGACATTGATTTCATGTCTGAGTGATATTCCATTGTACATAAGGACCACAACTTCTTTATCCATTTTTCTCTTTCCTGGGATATTTAAGGTGTCATGAAGTGGAGGTTCTTGTCAACAGAGCAGCCCTAAACTTTCGGGTGCCTGTGTCTTGCTGATTTTTAGTTTTTCCAATTTATACGCCCATGAGTGGACGTGCCCTATGCTCCCTAAGCTGTTTTTTTTCCATGTTTCAGGACACAACGTACACTTCTCCAGAGTGGCTGTTGGCAATTTACATCCCGCCCATCAGTGTAGCAAGGCTGCCATTTCTCCATGGCCTGTCCTGCATTTCTGGTTTTGACACTTTTTGCAGCATGGCCCTTTTCACCGATGGGAAGCGAGACTTCTTTGTAGCGCTGATTTGCATTTCCAGGTTGCTTGGTTGGCCAAAAAGGGCGTATGCGTTTTTTCCTGAATATATTCAGGAAAAAACGCATACGCCCTTTTTGGCCAAGGGCATCATTGTCGACGTTTTGCCGCTTTTCATGTGCTTTAAAGGCGATTCGTATCTACCTCCTGAAATCTGTTTCCTGCAATTCTGCCTTGCTTTCAAATCCTCTTCGTTGCCTTCCCTCAATATATCTGTTGATGAGAGTTATCATTTATAACTCTGCGGGTTTGTGAATTGCAGTTTCCTTTAGCTCCATTTTTCAACTGTCTTTTTTGGGAGCTGGCCGCAAAAGCGCGGGATTGCCTCAGGCCCTATTCTGCTTCTGGGCGGCAGGCTGAGCCTGTGGTTAATTCTTCTTCCTGTTGGGAAAATAGAGTGACCTGTGCCTGTCCCAACACCTAGATCTAGTCTCTCATTGGTTGCCCCTCTTCCCGTTCATCCTCAGGACAAATTGCAACCTGTAGGGAACAGGAGGTTAAAGGTGCTGATTCTCCAAGTAGGGAGATTGCTAGTAAAGTAGCTGGAATGGCGAAACCGAGCACAAGGAGATGAGAAATGAGGTGCGTTTTAGAAACCTTTCAAAATCATATGGTGTGCCATCTTCTGGTTTTCTCATGCATGTTTTCGATGTAGGAAGATGCCCTTGAACCTGGAGATTTGGGACCCATGGGATGGGTACCACGCAGTATTACTTTAAAGGGTCTGCGTTTGCTCACCCAACCTCACCCAACCTCTCAGCCCCAAGAGTGTCCACCCTTATGTCTCATCCAGCTGTGGGTCTTGATATGGTCAATCCAGGTTGCATCACAGCCTCTGAACGAATTTTGTAAGAATTTCTCTCTCTTTCACTGTCTTTGTTTTATGGGTTTTTAAAAGTAATTTATTTTTATAATGGGGTTTAGCTGCTTTTCATGGCTGTGTTTATGCGGCTTTACACCCACTTGACTCACTTCCAGAGAGATATCAATACATAGGTTTTAAGATTCTTACTAGTCACATATATTCTTGTGTGGTGAATAGGGGGTGTTGAGTCCAGTTCACTGAGCAAGGAGTAGGTCTTGTCTATTACATATTGGGTGTATGGAACGGTATCTGAGCGAATTTGAAACCCTTGTTTTATGCATCACCCCACCTCACCATTCCCGTTAAGCAGCCATAGTGTGTTTTCTAAACGTGTGATTCTGTTCTGTTTTGTAATTCAGTTCAATTGTAGCGGTTTTTACATTCCCTCTATAAGTGATAGCTTATGATAAGTGTCTTTTTCTGTGTGACTTATTTCACTTAGAATCGTCGTACCTAACTCCACTCATCTTGCTTCTACTAGCCTTATGAGACATTGATTTCATGTCTGAGTGATATTCCATTGTACATAAGGACCACAACTTCTTTATCCATTTTTCTCTTTCCTGGGATATTTAAGGTGTCATGAAGTGGAGGTTCTTGTCAACAGAGCAGCCCTAAACTTTCCGGTGCCTGTGTCTTGCTGATTTTTAGTTTTTCCAATTTATACGCCCATGAGTGGACGTGCCCTATGCTCCCTAAGCTGTTTTTTTTCCATGTTTCAGGACACAACGTACACTTCTCCAGAGTGGCTGTTGGCAATTTACATCCCGCCCATCAGTGTAGCATGGCTGCCATTTCTCCATGGCCTGTCCTGCATTTCTGGTTTTGACACTTTTTGCAGCATGGCCCTTTTCACCGATGGGAAGCGAGACTTCTTTGTAGCGCTGATTTGCCTTTCCAGGTTGCTTGGTTGGCCAAAAAGGGCGTATGCGTTTTTTCCTGAATATATTCAGGAAAAAACGCATACGCCCTTTTTGGCCAAGGGCATCATTGTCGACGTTTTGCCGCTTTTCATGTGCTTTAAAGGCGATTCGTATCTACCTCCTGAAATCTGTTTCCTGCAATTCTGCCTTGCTTTCAAATCCTCTTCGTTGCCTTCCCTCAATATATCTGTTGATGAGAGTTATCATTTATAACTCTGCGGGTTTCTGAATTGCAGTTTCCCTGAGCTCCATTTTTCAACTGTCTTTTTTGGGAGCTGGCCGCAAAAGCGCGGGATTGCCTCAGGCCCTATTCTGCTTCTGGGCGGCAGGCTGAGCCTGTGGTTAATTCTTCTTCCTGTTGGGAAAATAGAGTGACCTGTGCCTGTCCCAACACCTAGATCTAGTCTCTCATTGGTTGCCCCTCTTCCCGTTCATCCTCAGGACAAATTGCAACCTGTAGGGAACAGGAGGTTAAAGGTGCTGATTCTCCAAGTAGGGAGATTGCTAGTAAAGTAGCTGGAATGGCGAAACCGAGCACAAGGAGATGAGAAATGAGGTGCGTTTTAGAAACCTTTCAAAATCACACGGTGTACCATCTTCTGGGTTTCTCATGCATGTTTTCGATGTAGGAAGATGCCCTTGAACCTGGAGATTTGGGACCCATGGGATGGGTACCACGCAGTATTACTTTAAAGGGTCTGCGTTTGCTCACCCAACCTCACCCAACCTCTCAGCCCCAAGAGTGTCCACCCTTATGTCTCATCCAGCTGTGGGTCTTGATATGGTCAATCCAGGTTGCATCACAGCCTCTGAACGAATTTTGTAAGAATTTCTCTCTCTTTCACTGTCTTTGTTTTATGGGTTTTTAAAAGTAATTTATTTTTATAATGGGGTTTAGCTGCTTTTCATGGCTGTGTTTATGCGGCTTTACACCCACTTGACTCACTTCCAGAGAGATATCAATACATAGGTTTTAAGATTCTTACTAGTCACATATATTCTTGTGTGGTGAATAGGGGGTGTTGAGTCCAGTTCACTGAGCAAGGAGTAGGTCTTGTCTATTACATATTGGGTGTATGGAACGGTATCTGAGCGAATTTGAAACCCTTGTTTTATGCATCACCCCACCTCACCATTCCCGTTAAGCAGCCATAGTGTGTTTTCTAAACGTGTGATTCTGTTCTGTTTTGTAATTCAGTTCAATTGTAGCGGTTTTTACATTCCCTCTATAAGTGATAGCTTATGATAAGTGTCTTTTTCTGTGTGACTTATTTCACTTAGAATCGTCGTACCTAACTCCACTCATCTTGCTTCTACTAGCCTTATGAGACATTGATTTCATGTCTGAGTGATATTCCATTGTACATAAGGACCACAACTTCTTTATCCATTTTTCTCTTTCCTGGGATATTTAAGGTGTCATGAAGTGGAGGTTCTTGTCAACAGAGCAGCCCTAAACTTTCCGGTGCCTGTGTCTTGCTGATTTTTAGTTTTTCCAATTTATACGCCCATGAGTGGACGTGCCCTATGCTCCCTAAGCTGTTTTTTTTCCATGTTTCAGGACACAACGTACACTTCTCCAGAGTGGCTGTTGGCAATTTACATCCCGCCCATCAGTGTAGCAAGGCTGCCATTTCTCCATGGCCTGTCCTGCATTTCTGGTTTTGACACTTTTTGCAGCATGGCCCTTTTCACTGATGGGAAGCGAGACTTCTTTGTAGCGCTGATTTGCCTTTCCAGGTTGCTTGGTTGGCCAAAAAGGGCGTATGCGTTTTTTCCTGAATATATTCAGGAAAAAACGCATACGCCCTTTTTGGCCAAGGGCATCATTGTGGACGTTTTGCCGCTTTTCATGTGCTTTAAAGGCGATTCGTATCTACCTCCTGAAATCTGTTTCCTGCAATTCTTCCTTGCTTTCAAATCCTCTTCGTTGCCTTCCCTCAATATATCTGTGGATGAGAGTTATCATTTATAACTCTGCGGGTTTGTGAATTGCAGTTTCCCTGAGCTCCATTTTTCAACTGTCTTTTTTGGGAGCTGGCCGCAAAAGCGCGGGATTGCCTCAGGCCCTATTCTGCTTCTGGGCGGCAGGCTGAGCCTGTGGTTAATTCTTCTTCCTGTTGGGAAAATAGAGTGACCTGTGCCTGTTCCAACACCTATATCTAGTCTCTCATTGGTTGCCCCTCTTCCTGTTCATCCTCAGGACAAATTGCAACCTGTAGGGAACAGGAGGTTAAAGGTGCTGATTCTCCAAGTAGGGAGATTGCTAGTAAAGTAGCTGGAATGGCGAAACCGAGCACAAGGAGATGAGAAATGAAGTGCGTTTTAGAAAACTTTCAAAATCACACGGTGTACCATCTTCTGGGTTTCTCATGCATGTTTTCGATGTAGGAAGATGCCCTTGAACCTGGAGATTTGGGACCCATGGGATGGGTACCACGCAGTATTACTTTAAAGGGTCTGCGTTTGCTCACCCAACCTTACCCAACCTCTCAGCCCCAAGAGTGTCCACCCTTATGTCTCATCCAGGTGTGGGTCTAGATATGGTCAATCCAGGTTGCATCACAGCCTCTGAACGAATTTTGTAAGAATTTCTCTCTCTTTCACTGTCTTTGTTTTATGGGTTTTTAAAAGTAATTTATTTTTATAATGGGGTTTAGCTGCTTTTCATGGCTGTGTTTATGCTGCTTTACACCCACTTGACTCACTTCCAGAGAGATATCAATACATAGGTTTTAAGATTCTTACTAGTCACATATATTCTTGTGTGGTGAATAGGGGGTGTTGAGTCCAGTTCACTGAGCAAGGAGTAGGTCTTGTCTATTACATATTGGGTGTATGGAACGGTATCTGAGCGAATTTGAAACCCTTGTTTTATGCATCACCCCACCTCACCATTCCCGTTAAGCAGCCATAGTGTGTTTTCTAAACGTGTGACTCTGTTCTGTTTTGTAATTCAGTTCAAGTGTAGCGGTTTTTACATTCCCTCTATAAGTGATAGCTTATGATAAGTGTCTTTTTCTGTGTGACTTATTTCACTTAGGATCGTCGTACCTAACTCCACTCATCTTGCTTCTACTAGCCTTATGACATTGATTTCATGTCTGAGTGATATTCCATTGTACATAAGGACCACAACTTCTTTATCCATTTTTCTCTTTCCTGGGATATTTAAGGTGTCATGAAGTGGAGGTTCTTGTCAACAGAGCAGCCCTAAACTTTCGGGTGCCTGTGTCTTGCTGATTTTTAGTTTTTCCAATTTATACGCCCATGAGTGGACGTGCCCTATGCTCCCTAAGCTGTTTTTTTTCCATGTTTCAGGACACAACGTACACTTCTCCAGAGTGGCTGTTGGCAATTTACATCCCGCCCATCAGTGTAGCAAGGCTGCCATTTCTCCATGGCCTGTCCTGCATTTCTGGTTTTGACACTTTTTGCAGCATGGCCCTTTTCACCGATGGGAAGCGAGACTTCTTTGTAGCGCTGATTTGCCTTTCCAGGTTGCTTGGTTGGCCAAAAAGGGCGTATGCGTTTTTTCCTGAATATATTCAGGAAAAAACGCATACGCCCTTTTTGGCCAAGGGCATCATTGTCGACGTTTTGCCGCTTTTCATGTGCTTTAAAGGCGATTCGTATCTACCTCCTGAAATCTGTTTCCTGCAATTCTGCCTTGCTTTCAAATCCTCTTCGTTGCCTTCCCTCAATATATCTGTGGATGAGAGTTATCATTTATAACTCTGCGGGTTTGTGAATTGCAGTTTCCCTGAGCTCCATTTTTCAACTGTCTTTTTTGGGAGCTGGCCGCAAAAGCGCGGGATTGCCTCAGGCCCTATTCTGCTTCTGGGCGGCAGGCTGAGCCTGTGGTTAATTCTTCTTCCTGTTGGGAAAATAGAGTGACCTGTGCCTGTTCCAACACCTAGATCTAGTCTCTCATTGGTTGCCCCTCTTCCTGTTCATCCTCAGGACAAATTGCAACCTGTAGGGAACAGGAGGTTAAAGGTGCTGATTCTCCAAGTAGGGAGATTGCTAGTAAAGTAGCTGGAATGGCGAAACCGAGCACAAGGAGATGAGAAATGAGGTGCGTTTTAGAAACCTTTCAAAATCACACGGTGTACCATCTTCTGGGTTTCTCATGCATGTTTTCGATGTAGGAAGATGCCCTTGAACCTGGAGATTTGGGACCCATGGGATGGGTACCACGCAGTATTACTTTAAAGGGTCTGCGTTTGCTCACCCAACCTTACCCAACCTCTCAGCCCCAAGAGTGTCCACCCTTATGTCTCATCCAGGTGTGGGTCTAGATATGGTCAATCCAGGTTGCATCACAGCCTCTGAACGAATTTTGTAAGAATTTCTCTCTCTTTCACTGTCTTTGTTTTATGGGTTTTTAAAAGTAATTTATTTTTATAATGGGGTTTAGCTGCTTTTCATGGCTGTGTTTATGCTGCTTTACACCCACTTGACTCACTTCCAGAGAGATATCAATACATAGGTTTTAAGATTCTTACTAGTCACATATATTCTTGTGTGGTGAATAGGGGGTGTTGAGTCCAGTTCACTGAGCAAGGAGTAGGTCTTGTCTATTACATATTGGGTGTATGGAACGGTATCTGAGCGAATTTGAAACCCTTGTTTTATGCATCACCCCACCTCACCATTCCCGTTAAGCAGCCATAGTGTGTTTTCTAAACGTGTGACTCTGTTCTGTTTTGTAATTCAGTTCAAGTGTAGCGGTTTTTACATTCCCTCTATAAGTGATAGCTTATGATAAGTGTCTTTTTCTGTGTGACTTATTTCACTTAGGATCGTCGTACCTAACTCCACTCATCTTGCTTCTACTAGCCTTATGACATTGATTTCATGTCTGAGTGATATTCCATTGTACATAAGGACCACAACTTCTTTATCCATTTTTCTCTTTCCTGGGATATTTAAGGTGTCATGAAGTGGAGGTTCTTGTCAACAGAGCAGCCCTAAACTTTCGGGTGCCTGTGTCTTGCTGATTTTTAGTTTTTCCAATTTATACGCCCATGAGTGGACGTGCCCTATGCTCCCTAAGCTGTTTTTTTTCCATGTTTCAGGACACAACGTACACTTCTCCAGAGTGGCTGTTGGCAATTTACATCCCGCCTATCAGTGTAGCAAGGCTGCCATTTCTCCATGGCCTGTCCTGCATTTCTGGTTTTGACACTTTTTGCAGCATGGCCCTTTTCACCGATGGGAAGCGAGACTTCTTTGTAGCGCTGATTTGCCTTTCCAGGTTGCTTGGTTGGCCAAAAAGGGCGTATGCGTTTTTTCCTGAATATATTCAGGAAAAAACGCATACGCCCTTTTTGGCCAAGGGCATCATTGTCGACGTTTTGCCGCTTTTCATGTGCTTTAAAGGCGATTCGTATCTACCTCCTGAAATCTGTTTCCTGCAATTCTGCCTTGCTTTCAAATCCTCTTCGTTGCCTTCCCTCAATATATCTGTGGATGAGAGTTATCATTTATAACTCTGCGGGTTTGTGAATTGCAGTTTCCCTGAGCTCCATTTTTCAACTGTCTTTTTTGGGAGCTGGCCGCAAAAGCGCGGGATTGCCTCAGGCCCTATTCTGCTTCTGGGCGGCAGGCTGAGCCTGTGGTTAATTCTTCTTCCTGTTGGGAAAATAGAGTGACCTGTGCCTGTCCCAACACCTATATCTAGTCTCTCATTGGTTTCCCCCTTCCCTTTCATCCTCAGGACAAATTGCAACCTGTACGGAACAGGAGGTTAAAGGTGCTGATTAGCCAAGTAGGGAGATTACTAGTAAAGAAGCTGGAATGGCGAACCCGAGCACAAGGAGATGAGAAATGAGGTGCATTTTAGAAACCTTTTCCGATCACACGGTGTACCATCTTCTGGGTTTCTCATGCAAGTTTTCGATGTAGGAAGATGCCCTTGAACCTGGAGATTTGGGACCCATGGGATGGGTACCACGCAGTATTACTTTAAAGGGTCTGCGTTTGCTCACCCAACCTCACCAAACCTGTCAGCCCTAAGAGTGTCCACCCTTATGTCTCATCCAGCTGTGGGTCTAGATATGGTCAATCCAGGTTGCATCACAGCCCCTGAACGAATTTTGTAAGAATTTCTCTCTCTTTCACTGTCTTTGTTTTACGAGTTTTTAAAAGTAATTTATTTTTATAATGGGGTTTAGCTGCTTTTCATGGTTGTTTTTATGCGGCTTTACACCCACTTGACTCACTTCCAGACAGATATCAATACATAGGTTTTAAGATTCTTACTAGTCACATATATTCTTGTGCGGGGAATAGGGGGTGTTGAGTCCAGTTCACTGAGCAAGGAGTAGGTCTTGTCTATTACATATTGGGTGTATGGAACGGTATCTGAGCGAATTTGAAACCCTTGTTTTATGCATCACCCCACCTCACCATTCCCGTTAAGCAGCCATAGTGTGTTTTCTAAACGTGTGACTCTGTTCTCTTTTGTAATTCAGTTCAAGTGTAGCGGTTTTTACATTCCCTCTATAAGTGATAGCTTATGATAAGTGTCTTTTTCTGTGTGACTTATTTCACTTAGAATCGTCGTACCTAACTCCACTCTTCTTGCTTCTACAAGCCTTATGAGACATTGATTTCATGTCTGAGTTATATTCCATTGTACATAAGGACCACAACTTCTTTATCCATTTTTCTCTTTCCTGGGATATTTAAGGTGTCATGAAGTGGAGGTTCTTGTCAACAGAGCAGCCCTAAACATTCCGGTGCCTGTGTCTTGCTGATTTTTAGTTTTTCCAATTTATACGCCCATGAGTGGACGTGCCCTATGCTCCCTAAGCTGTTTTTTTTCCATGTTTCAGGACACAACGTACACTTCTCCAGAGTGGCTGTTGGCAATTTACATCCCGCCCATCAGTGTAGCAAGGCTGCCATTTCTCCATGGCCTGTCCTGCATTTCTGGTTTTGACACTTTTTGCAGCATGGCCCTTTTCACCGATGGGAAGCGAGACTTCTTTGTAGCGCTGATTTGCCTTTCCAGGTTGCTTGGTTGGCCAAAAAGGGCGTATGCGTTTTTTCCTGAATATATTCAGGAAAAAACGCATGCGCCCTTTTTGGCCAAGGGCATCATTGTCGACGTTTTGCCGCTTTTCATGTGCTTTAAAGGCGATTCGTATCTACCTCCTGAAATCTGTTTCCTGCAATTCTGCCTTGCTTTCAAATCCTCTTCGTTGCCTTCCCTCAATATATCTGTGGATGAGAGTTATCATTTATAACTCTGCGGGTTTGTGAATTGCAGTTTCCCTGAGCTCCATTTTTCAACTGTCTTTTTTGGGAGCTGGCCGCAAAAGCGCGTGATTGCCTCAGGCCCTATTCTGCTTCTGGGCGGCAGTCTGAGCCTGTGGTTAATTCTTCTTCCTGTTGGGAAAATAGAGTGACCTGTGCCTGTCCCAACACCTAGATCTAGTCTCTCATTGGTTGCCCCCTTCCCTTTCATCCTCAGGACAAATTGCAACCTGTACGGAACAGGAGGTTAAAGGTGCTGATTAGCCGAGTAGGGAGATTAGTAGTAAAGAAGCTGGAATGGCGAACCCGAGCACAAGGAGATGAGAAATGAGGTGCATTTTAGAAACCTTTTCCGATCACACGGTGTACCATCTTCTGGGTTTCTCATGCAAGTTTTCGATGTAGGAAGATGCCCTTGAACCTGGAGATTTGGGACCCATGGGATGGGTACCACGCAGTATTACTTTAAAGGGTCTGCGTTTGCTCACCCAACCTCACCCAACCTCTCAGCCCCAAGAGTGTCCACCCTTATGTCTCATCCAGCTGTGGGTCTTGATATGGTCAATCCAGGTTGCATCACAGCCTCTGAACGAATTTTGTAAGAATTTCTCTCTCTTTCACTGTCTTTGTTTTATGGGTTTTTAAAAGTAATTTATTTTTATAATGGGGTTTAGCTGCTTTTCATGGCTGTGTTTATGCGGCTTTACACCCACTTGACTCACTTCCAGAGAGATATCAATACATAGGTTTTAAGATTCTTACTAGTCACATATATTCTTGTGTGGTGAATAGGGGGTGTTGAGTCCAGTTCACTGAGCAAGGAGTAGGTCTTGTCTATTACATATTGGGTGTATGGAACGGTATCTGAGCGAATTTGAAACCCTTGTTTTATGCATCACCCCACCTCACCATTCCCGTTAAGCAGCCATAGTGTGTTTTCTAAACGTGTGACTCTGTTCTGTTTTGTAATTCAGTTCAAGTGTAGCGGTTTTTACATTCCCTCTGTAAGTGATAGCTTATGATAAGTGTCTTTTTCTGTGTGACTTATTTCACTTAGAATCGTCGTACCTAACTCCACTCATCTTGCTTCTACTAGCCTTATGAGAAATTGATTTCATGTCTGAGAGATATTCCATTGTACATAAGGACCACAACTTCTTTATCCATTTTTCTCTTTCCTGGGATATTTAAGGTGTCATGAAGTGGAGGTTCTTGTCAACAGAGCAGCCCTAAACTTTCGGGTGCCTGTGTCTTGCTGATTTTTAGTTTTTCCAATTTATACGCCCATGAGTGGACGTGCCCTATGCTCCCTAAGCTGTTTTTTTTCCATGTTTCAGGACACAACGTACACTTCTCCAGAGTGGCTGTTGGCAATTTACATCCCGCCCATCAGTGTAGCAAGGCTGCCATTTCTCCATGGCCTGTCCTGCATTTCTGGTTTTGACACTTTTTGCAGCATGGCCCTTTTCACCGATGAGAAGCGAGACTTCTTTGTAGCGCTGATTTGCATTTCCAGGTTGCTTGGTTGGCCAAAAAGGGCGTATGCGTTTTTTCCTGAATATATTCAGGAAAAAACGCATACGCCCTTTTTGGCCAAGGGCATCATTGTCGACGTTTTGCCGCTTTTCATGTGCTTTAAAGGCGATTCGTATCTACCTCCTGAAATCTGTTTCCTGCAATTCTGCCTTGCTTTCAAATCCTCTTCGTTGCCTTCCCTCAATATATCTGTTGATGAGAGTTATCATTTATAACTCTGCAGGTTTGTGAATTGCAGTTTCCCTGAGCTCCATTTTTCAACTGTCTTTTTTGGGAGCTGGCCGCAAAAGCGCGGGATTGCCTCAGGCCCTATTCTGCTTCTGGGCGGCAGGCTGAGCCTGTGGTTAATTCTTCTTCCTGTTGGGAAAATAGAGTGACCTGTGCCTGTCCCAACACCTAGATCTAGTCTCTCATTGGTTGCCCCTCTTCCCGTTCATCCTCAGGACAAATTGCAACCTGTAGGGAACAGGAGGTTAAAGGTGCTGATTCTCCAAGTAGGGAGATTGCTAGTAAAGTAGCTGGAATGGCGAAACCGAGCACAAGGAGATGAGAAATGAGGTGCGTTTTAGAAACCTTTCAAAATCATATGGTGTACCATCTTCTGGTTTTCTCATGCATGTTTTCGATGTAGGAAGATGCCCTTGAACCTGGAGATTTGGGACCCATGGGATGGGTACCACGCAGTATTACTTTAAAGGGTCTGCGTTTGCTCACCCAACCTCACCCAACCTCTCAGCCCCAAGAGTGTCCACCCTTATGTCTCATCCAGCTGTGGGTCTTGATATGGTCAATCCAGGTTGCATCACAGCCTCTGAACGAATTTTGTAAGAATTTCTCTCTCTTTCACTGTCTTTGTTTTATGGGTTTTTAAAAGTAATTTATTTTTATAATGGGGTTTAGCTGCTTTTCATGGCTGTGTTTATGCGGCTTTACACCCACTTGACTCACTTCCAGAGAGATATCAATACATAGGTTTTAAGATTCTTACTAGTCACATATATTCTTGTGTGGTGAATAGGGGGTGTTGAGTCCAGTTCACTGAGCAAGGAGTAGGTCTTGTCTATTACATATTGGGTGTATGGAACGGTATCTGAGCGAATTTGAAACCCTTGTTTTATGCATCACCCCACCTCACCATTCCCGTTAAGCAGCCATAGTGTGTTTTCTAAACGTGTGATTCTGTTCTGTTTTGTAATTCAGTTCAATTGTAGCGGTTTTTACATTCCCTCTATAAGTGATAGCTTATGATAAGTGTCTTTTTCTGTGTGACTTATTTCACTTAGAATCGTCGTACCTAACTCCACTCATCTTGCTTCTACTAGCCTTATGAGACATTGATTTCATGTCTGAGTGATATTCCATTGTACATAAGGACCACAACTTCTTTATCCATTTTTCTCTTTCCTGGGATATTTAAGGTGTCATGAAGTGGAGGTTCTTGTCAACAGAGCAGCCCTAAACTTTCCGGTGCCTGTGTCTTGCTGATTTTTAGTTTTTCCAATTTATACGCCCATGAGTGGACGTGCCCTATGCTCCCTAAGCTGTTTTTTTTCCATGTTTCAGGACACAACGTACACTTCTCCAGAGTGGCTGTTGGCAATTTACATCCCGCCCATCAGTGTAGCAAGGCTGCCATTTCTCCATGGCCTGTCCTGCATTTCTGGTTTTGACACTTTTTGCAGCATGGCCCTTTTCACCGATGGGAAGCGAGACTTCTTTGTAGCGCTGATTTGCCTTTCCAGGTTGCTTGGTTGGCCAAAAAGGGCGTATGCGTTTTTTCCTGAATATATTCAGGAAAAAACGCATACGCCCTTTTTGCCCAAGGGCATCATTGTCGACGTTTTGCCGCTTTTCATGTGCTTTAAAGGCGATTCGTATCTACCTCCTGAAATCTGTTTCCTGCAATTCTGCCTTGCTTTCAAATCCTCTTCGTTGCCTTCCCTCAATATATCTGTTGATGAGAGTTATCATTTATAACTCTGCGGGTTTGTGAATTGCAGTTTCCCTGAGCTCCATTTTTCAACTGTCTTTTTTGGGAGCTGGCCGCAAAAGCGCGGGATTGCCTCAGGCCCTATTCTGCTTCTGGGCGGCAGGCTGAGCCTGTGGTTAATTCTTCTTCCTGTTGGGAAAATAGAGTGACCTGTGCCTGTCCCAACACCTAGATCTAGTCTCTCATTGGTTGCCCCTCTTCCCGTTCATCCTCAGGACAAATTACAACCTGTAGGGAACAGGAGGTTAAAGGTGCTGATTCTCCAAGTAGGGAGATTGCTAGTAAAGTAGCTGGAATGGCGAAACCGAGCACAAGGAGATGAGAAATGAGGTGCGTTTTAGAAACCTTTCAAAATCACACGGTGTACCATCTTCTGGGTTTTTCATGCATGTTTTCGATGTAGGAAGATGCCCTTGAACTGGAGATTTGGGACCCATGGGATGGGTACCACGCAGTATTACTTTAAAGGGTCTGCGTTTGCTCACCCAACCTCACCCAACCTCTCAGCCCCAAGAGTGTCCAGCCTTATATCTCATCCAGCTGTGGGTCTAGATATGGTCAATCCAGGTTGCATCACAGCCTCTGAACGAATTTTGTAAGAATTTCTCTCTCTTTCACTGTCTTTGTTTTACGGGTTTTTAAAAGTAATTTATTTTTATAATGGGGTTTAGCTGCTTTTCATGGCTGTGTTTATGCGGCTTTACACCCACTTGACTCACTTCCAGACAGATATCAATACATAGGTTTTAAGATTCTTACTAGTCACATATATTCTTGTGCAGTGAATAGGGGGTGTTGAGTTCAGTTCACTGAGCAAGGAGTAGGTCTTGTCTATTACATATTGGGTGTATGGAACGATACCTCAGCGAATTTGAAACCCTTGTTTTATGCATCACCCCACCTCACCTTTCCCGTTAAGCAGCCATAGTGTGTTTTCTAAACGTGTGACTCTGTTCTCTTTTGTAATTCAGTTCAAGTGTAGCGGTTTTTACATTCCCTCTATAAGTGATAGCTTATGATAAGTGTCTTTTTCTGTGTGACTTATTTCACTTAGAATTGTCGTACCTAACTCCACTCATCTTGCTTCTACTAGCCTTATAACATTGTTTTCATGTCTGAGTGATATTCCATTGTACATATGGACCACAACTTCTTTATCCATTTTTCTCTTTCCTGGGATATTTAAGGTGTCATGAAGTGGAGGTTCTTGTCAACAGAGCAGCCCTAAACTTTCCGGTGCCTGTGTCTTGCTGATTTTTAGTTTTTCCAATTTATACGCCCATGAGTGGACGTGCCCTATGCTCCCTAAGCTGTTTTTTTTCCATGTTTCAGGACACAACGTACACTTCTCCAGAGTGGCTGTTGGCAATTTACATCCCGCCCATCAGTGTAGCAAGGCTGCCATTTCTCCATGGCCTGTCCTGCATTTCTGGTTTTGACACTTTTTGCAGCATGGCCCTTTTCACCGATGGGAAGCGAGACTTCTTTGTAGCGCTGATTTGCCTTTCCAGGTTGCTTGGTTGGCCAAAAAGGGCGTATGCGTTTTTTCCTGAATATATTCAGGAAAAAACGCATACGCCCTTTTTGGCCAAGGGCATCATTGTGGACATTTTGCCGCTTTTCATGTGCTTTAAAGGCGATTCGTATCTACCTCCTTAAATCTGTTTCCTGCAATTCTGCCTTGCTTTCAAATCCTCTTCGTTGCCTTCCCTCAATATATCTGTGGATGAGAGTTATCATTTATAACTCTGCGGGTTTGTGAATTGCAGTTTCCCTGAGCTCCATTTTTCAACTGTCTTTTTTGGGAGCTGGCCGCAAAAGCGCGGGATTGCCTCAGGCCCTATTCTGCTTCTGGGCGGCAGGCTGAGCCTGTGGTTAATTCTTCTACCTGTTGGGAAAATAGAGTGACCTGTGCCTGTCCCAACACCTAGATCTAGTCTCTCATTGGTTGCCCCTCTTCCCGTTCATCCTCAGGACAAATTGCAACCTGTAGGGAACAGGAGGTTAAAGGTGCTGATTCTCCAAGTAGGGAGATTGCTAGTAAAGTAGCTGGAATGGCGAAACCGAGCACAAGGAGATGAGAAATGAGGTGCGTTTTAGAAACCTTTCAAAATCACACGGTGTACCATCTTCTGGGTTTCTCATGCATGTTTTCGATGTAGGAAGATGCCCTTGAACCTGGAGATTTGGGACCCATGGGATGGGTACCACGCAGTATTACTTTAAAGGGTCTGCGTTTGCTCACCCAACCTCACCCAACCTCTCAGCCCCAAGAGTGTCCACCCTTATGTATCATCCAGCTGTGGGTCTTGATATGGTCAATCCAGGTTGCATCACAGCCTCTGAACGAATTTTGTAAGAATTTCTCTCTCTTTCACTGTCTTTGTTTTACGGGTTTTTAAAAGTAATTTATTTTTATAATGGGGTTTAGCTGCCTTTCATGGCTGTGTTTATGCGGCTTTGCACCCACTTGACTCACTTCCAGACAGATATCAATACATAGGTTTTAATATTCTTACTAGTCACATATATTCTTGTGCAGTGAATAGGGGGTGTTGAGTTCAGTTCACTGAGCAAGGAGTAGATCTTGTCTATTACATATTGGGTGTATGGAACGATACCTCAGCGAATTTGAAACCCTTGTTTTATGCATCACCCCACCTCACCTTTCCCGTTAAGCAGCCATAGTGTGTTTTCTAAACGTGTGACTCTGTTCTCTTTTGTAATTCAGTTCAAGTGTAGCGGTTTTTACATTCCCTCTATAAGTGATAGCTTATGATAAGTGTCTTTTTCTGTGTGACTTATTTCACTTAGAATCGTCGTACCTAACTCCACTCATCTTGCTTCTACTAGCCTTATAACATTGATTTCATGTCTGAGTGATATTCCATTGTATATAAGGACCACAACTTCTTTATCCATTTTTCTCTTTCCTGGGATATTTAAGGTGTCATGAAGTGGAGGTTCTTGTCAACAGAGCAGCCCTAAACTTTCCGGTGCCTGTGTCTTGCTGATTTTTAGTTTTTCCAATTTATACGCCCATGAGTGGACGTGCCCTATGCTCCCTAAGCTGTTTTTTTTCCATGTTTCAGGACACAACGTACACTTCTCCAGAGTGGCTGTTGGCAATTTACATCCCGCCCATCAGTGTAGCAAGGCTGCCATTTCTCCATGGCCTGTCCTGCATTTCTGGTTTTGACACTTTTTGCAGCATGGCCCTTTTCACCTATGGGAAGCGAGACTTCTTTGTAGCGCTGATTTGCCTTTCCAGGTTGCTTGGTTGGCCAAAAAGGGCGTATGCGTTTTTTCCTGAATATATTCAGGAAAAAACGCATACGCCCTTTTTGGCCAAGGGCATCATTGTGGACGTTTTGCCGCTTTTCATGTGCTTTAAAGGCGATTCGTATCTACCTCCTGAAATCTGTTTCCTGCAATTCTGCCTTGCTTTCAAATCCTCTTCGTTGCCTTCCCTCAATATATCTGTGGATGAGAGTTATCATTTATAACTCTGCGGGTTTGTGAATTGCAGTTTCCCTGAGGTCCATTTTTCAACTGTCTTTTTTGGGAGCTGGCCGCAAAAGCGCGGGATTGCCTCAGGCCCTATTCTGCTTCTGGGCGGCAGGCTGAGCCTGTGGTTAATTCTTCTTCCTGTTGGGAAAATAGAGTGACCTGTGCCTGTCCCAACACCTAGATCTAGTCTCTCATTGGTTGCCCCTCTACCCGTTCATCCTCAGGACAAATTGCAACCTGTAGGGAACAGGAGGTTAAAGGTGCTGATTCTCCAAGTAGGGAGATTGCTAGTAAAGTAGCTGGAAAGGCGAACCCGAGCACAAAGAGATGAGAAATGAGGTGCGTTTTAGAACCCTTTGAAAATCACACGGTGTACCATCTTCTGGGTTTCTCATGCATGTTTTCGATGTAGGAAGATGCCCTTGAACCTGGAGATTTGGGACCCATGGGATGGGTTCCATGCAGTTTTACTTTAAAGGGTCTGCGTTTGCTCACCCAACCTCACCCAACCTCTCAGCCCCAAGAGTGTCCACCCTTATGTCTCATCCAGCTGTGGGTCTAGATATGGCTAATCCAGGTTGCATCACAGCCTCTGAACGAATTTTGTAAGAATTTCTCTCTCTTTCACTGTCTTTGTTTTACGGGTTTTTAAAAGTAATTTATTTTTATAATGGGGTTTAGCTGCTTTTCATGGCTGTGTTTATGCGGATGTACACCCACTTGACTCACTTCCAGACAGATATCAATACATAGGTTTTAAGATTCTTACTAGTCACATATATTCTTGTGCAGTGAATAGGGGGTGTTGAGTTCAGTTCACTGAGCAAGGAGTAGGTCTTGTCTATTACATATTGGGTGTATGGAACGATACCTCAGCGAATTTGAAACCCTTGTTTTATGCATCACCCCACCTCACCTTTCCCGTTAAGCAGCCATAGTGTGTTTTCTAAACGTGTGACTCTGTTCTCTTTTGTAATTCAGTTCAAGTGTAGCGGTTTTTACATTCCCTCTATAAGTGATAGCTTATGATAAGTGTCTTTTTCTGTGTGACTTATTTCACTTAGAATTGTCGTACCTAACTCCACTCATCTTGCTTCTACTAGCCTTATGAGACATTGATTTCATGTCTGAGTGATATTCCATTGTACATAAGGACCACAACTTCTTTATCCATTTTTCTCTTTCCTGGGATATTTAAGGTGTCATGAAGTGGAGGTTCTTGTCAACAGAGCAGCCCTAAACTTTCCGGTGCCTGTGTCTTGCTGATTTTTAGTTTTTCCAATTTATACGCCCATGAGTGGACGTGCCCTATGCTCCCTAAGCTGTTTTTTTTCCATGTTTCAGGACACAACGTACACTTCTCCAGAGTGGCTGTTGGCAATTTACATCCCGCCCATCAGTGTAGCAAGGCTGCCATTTCTCCATGGCCTGTCCTGCATTTCTGGTTTTGACACTTTTTGCAGCATGGCCCTTTTCACCGATGGGAAGCGAGACTTCTTTGTAGCGCTGATTTGCCTTTCCAGGTTGCTTGGTTGGCCAAAAAGGGCGTATGCGTTTTTTCCTGAATATATTCAGGAAAAAACGCATACGCCCTTTTTGGCCAAGGGCATCATTGTGGACATTTTGCCGCTTTTCATGTGCTTTAAAGGCGATTCGTATCTACCTCCTGAAATCTGTTTCCTGCAATTCTGCCTTGCTTTCAAATCCTCTTCGTTGCCTTCCCTCAATATATCTGTGGATGAGAGTTATCATTTATAACTCTGCGGGTTTGTGAATTGCAGTTTCCCTGAGCTCCATTTTTCAACTGTCTTTTTTGGGAGCTGGCCGCAAAAGCGCGGGATTGCCTCAGGCCCTATTCTGCTTCTGGGCGGCAGGCTGAGCCTGTGGTTAATTCTTCTACCTGTTGGGAAAATAGAGTGACCTGTGCCTGTCCCAACACCTAGATCTAGTCTCTCATTGGTTGCCCCTCTTCCCGTTCATCCTCAGGACAAATTGCAACCTGTAGGGAACAGGAGGTTAAAGGTGCTGATTCTCCAAGTAGGGAGATTGCTAGTAAAGTAGCTGGAATGGCGAAACCGAGCACAAGGAGATGAGAAATGAGGTGCGTTTTAGAAACCTTTCAAAATCACACGGTGTACCATCTTCTGGGTTTCTCATGCATGTTTTCGATGTAGGAAGATGCCCTTGAACCTGGAGATTTGGGACCCATGGGATGGGTACCACGCAGTATTACTTTAAAGGGTCTGCGTTTGCTCACCCAACCTCACCCAACCTCTCAGCCCCAAGAGTGTCCACCCTTATGTCTCATCCAGGTGTGGGTCTAGATATGGTCAATCCAGGTTGCATCACAGCCTCTGAACGAATTTTGTAAGAATTTCTCTCTCTTTCACTGTCTTTGTTTTATGGGTTTTTAAAAGTAATTTATTTTTATAATGGGGTTTAGCTGCTTTTCATGGCTGTGTTTATGCGGATTTACACCCACTTGACTCACTTCCAGAGAGATATCAATACATAGGTTTTAAGATTCTTACTAGTCACATATATTCTTGTGTGGTGAATAGGGGGTGTTGAGTCCAGTTCACTGAGCAAGGAGTAGGTCTTGTCTATTACATATTGGGTGTATGGAACGGTATCTGAGCGAATTTGAAACCCTTGTTTTATGCATCACCCCACCTCACCATTCCCGTTAAGCAGCCATAGTGTGTTTTCTAAACGTGTGACTCTGTTCTGTTTTGTAATTCAGTTCAAGTGTAGCGGTTTTTACATTCCCTCTATAAGTGATAGCTTATGATAAGTGTCTTTTTCTGTGTGACTTATATCACTTAGGATCGTCGTACCTAACTCCACTCATCTTGCTTCTACTAGCCTTATGACATTGATTTCATGTCTGAGTGATATTCCATTGTACATAAGGACCACAACTTCTTTATCCATTTTTCTCTTTCCTGGGATATTTAAGGTGTCATGAAGTGGAGGTTCTTGTCAACAGAGCAGCCCTAAACTTTCCGGTGCCTGTGTCTTGCTGATTTTTAGTTTTTCCAATTTATACGCCCATGAGTGGACGTGCCCTATGCTCCCTAAGCTGTTTTTTTTCCATGTTTCAGGACACAACGTACACTTCTCCAGAGTGGCTGTTGGCAATTTACATCCCGCCCATCAGTGTAGCAAGGCTGCCATTTCTCCATGGCCTGTCCTGCATTTCTGGTTTTGACACTTTTTGCAGCGTGGCCCTTTTGACCGATGGGAAGCGAGACTTCTTTGTAGTGCTGATTTGCCTTTCCATGTTGCTTGGTTGGCCAAAAAGGGCGTATGCGTTTTTTCCTGAATATATTCAGGAAAAAACGCATACGCCCTTTTTGGCCAAGGGCATCATTGTCGACGTTTTGCCGCTTTTCATGTGCTTTAAAGGCGATTCGTATCTACCTCCTGAAATCTGTTTCCTGCAATTCTGCCTTGCTTTCAAATCCTCTTCGTTGCCTTCCCTCAATATATCTGTGGATGAGAGTTATCATTTATAACTCTGCGTGTTTGTGAATTGCAGTTTCCCTGAGCTCCATTTTTCAACTGTCTTTTTTGGGAGCTGGCCGCAAAAGCGCGGGATTGCCTCAGGCCCTATTCTGCTTCTGGGCGGCAGGCTGAGCCTGTGGTTAATTCTTCTTCCTGTTGGGAAAATAGAGTGACCTGTGCCTGTCCCAACACCTAGATCTAGTCTCTCATTGGTTGCCCCTCTTCCCGTTCATCCTCAGGACAAATTGCAACCTGTAGGGAACAGGAGGTTAAAGGTGCTGATTCTCCAAGTAGGGAGATTGCTAGTAAAGTAGCTGGAATGGCGAAACCGAGCACAAGGAGATGAGAAATGAGGTGCGTTTTAGAAACCTTTCAAAATCACACGGTGTACCATCTTCTGGGTATTTCATGAATGTTTTCGATGTAGGAAGATGCCCTTGAACTGGAGATTTGGGACCCATGGGATGGGTACCACGCAGTATTACTTTAAAGGGTCTGCGTTTGCTCACCCAACCTCACCCAACCTCTCAGCCCCAAGAGTGTCCACCCTTATATCTCATCCAGCTGTGGGTCTAGATATGGTCAATCCAGGTTGCATCACAGCCTCTGAACGAATTTTGTAAGAATTTCTCTCTCTTTCACTGTCTTTGTTTTACGGGTTTTTAAAAGTAATTTATTTTTATAATGGGGTTTAGCTGCTTTTCATGGCTGTGTTTATGCGGCTTTACACCCACTTGACTCACTTCCAGACAGATATCAATACATAGGTTTTAAGATTCTTACTAGTCACATATATTCTTGTGCAGTGAATAGGGGGTGTTGAGTTCAGTTCACTGAGCAATGAGTAGGTCTTGTCTATTACATATTGGGTGTATGGAACGATACCTCAGCGAATTTGAAACCCTTGTTTTATGCATCACCCCACCTCACCATTCCCGTTAAGCAGCCATAGTGTGTTTTCTAAACGTGTGACTCTGTTCTGTTTTGTAATTCAGTTCAAGTGTAGCGGTTTTTACATTCCCTCTATAAGTGATAGCTTATGATAAGTGTCTTTTTCTGTGTGACTTATTTCACTTAGGATCGTCGTACCTAACTCCACTCATCTTGCTTCTACTAGCCTTATGACATTGATTTCATGTCTGAGTGATATTCCATTGTACATAAGGACCACAACTTCTTTATCCATTTTTCTCTTTCCTGGGATATTTAAGGTGTCATGAAGTGGAGGTTCTTGTCAACAGAGCAGCCCTAAACTTTCCGGTGCCTGTGTCTTGCTGATTTTTAGTTTTTCCAATTTATACTCCCATGAGTGGACGTGCCCTATGCTCCCTAAGCTGTTTTTTTTCCATGTTTCAGGACACAACGTACACTTCTCCAGAGTGGCTGTTCGCAATTTACATCCCGCCCATCAGTGTAGCAAGGCTGCCATTTCTCCATGGCCTGTCCTGCATTTCTGGTTTTGACACTTTTTGTAGCATGGCCCTTTTGACCGATGGGAAGCGAGACTTCTTTGTAGCGCTGATTTGCCTTTCCAGGTTGCTTGGTTGGCCAAAAAGGGCGTATGCGTTTTTTCCTGAATATATTCAGGAAAAAACGCATACGCCCTTTTTGGCCAAGGGCATCATTGTCGACGTTTTGCCGCTTTTCATGTGCTTAAAAGGCGATTCGTATCTACCTCCTGAAATCTGTTTCCTGCAATTCTGCCTTGCTTTCAAATCCTCTTCGTTGCCTTCCCTCAATATATCTGTGGATGAGAGTTATCATTTATAACTCTGCGGGTTTGTGAATTGCAGTTTCCCTGAGCTCCATTTTTCAACTGTCTTTTTTGGGAGCTGGCCGCAAAAGCGCGGGATTGCCTCAGGCCCTATTCTGCTTCTGGGCGGCAGGCTGAGCCTGTGGTTAATTCTTCTTCCTTGTGGGAAAATAGAGTGACCTGTGCCTGTCCCAACACCTAGATCTAGTCTCTCATTGGTTGCCCCTCTACCCCTTCATCCTCAGGACAAATTGCAACCTGTAGGGAACAGGAGGTTAAAGGTGCTGATTCTCCAAGTAGGGAGATTGCTAGAAAAGTAGCTGGAAAGGCGAACCCGAGCACAAGGAGATGAGAAATGAGGTGCGTTTTAGAACCCTTTGAAAATCACACGGTGTACCATCTTCTGGGTTTCTCATGCATGTTTTCGATGTAGGAAGATGCCCTTCAACCTGGAGATTTGGGACCCATGGGATGGGTACCACGCAGTTTTACTTTAAAGGGTCTGCGTTTGCTCACCCAACCTCACCCAACCTCTCAGCCCCAAGAGTGTCCACCCTTATGTCTCATCCAGCTGTGGGTCTAGATATGGCCAATCCAGGTTGCATCACAGCCTCTGAACGAATTTTGTAAGAATTTCTCTCTCTTTCACTGTCTTTGTTTTACGGGTTTTTAAAAGTAATTTATTTTTATAATGGGGTTTAGCTGCTTTTCACGGCTGTGTTTATGCGGTTTACACCCTCTTGACTCACTTCCAGACAGATATCATTACATAGGTTTTAAGATTCTTACTAGTCAGATATATTCTTGTGCGGTGAATAGTGGGTGTTGAGTCCAGTTCACTGAGCAAGGAGTAGGTCTTGTCTATTACATATTGGGTGTATGGAACGGTATTTGAGCTAATTTGAAACCTTTGTTTTATGCATCACCCCACCTCACCTTTCCCGTTAAGCAGCCATAGTGTGTTTTCTAAACGTGTGACTCTGTTCTCTTTTGTAAGTCAGTTCAAGTGTAGCGGTTTTTACATTCCCTTTATAAGTGATAGCTTATGATAAGTGTCTTTTTCTGTGTGACTTATTTCACTTAGAATTGTCGTACCTAACTCCACTCATCTTGCTTCTACTAGCCTTATGACATTCATTTCATGTCTGAGTGATATTCCATTGTACATAAGGACCACAACTTCTTTATCCATTTTTCTCTTTCCTGGGATATTTAAGGTGTCATGAAGTGGAGGTTCTTGTCAACAGAGCAGCCCTAAACTTTCGGGTGCCTGTGTCTTGCTGATTTTTAGTTTTTCCAATTTATACGCCCATGAGTGGACGTGCCCTATGCTCCCTAAGCTGTTTTTTTTCGATGTTTCAGGACACAACGTATACTTCTCCAGAGTGGCTGTTGGCAATTTACATCCCGCTCATCAGTGTAGCAAGGCTGCCTTTTCTCCATGGCCTGTCCTGCATTTCTGGTTTTGACACTTCTTGCAGCATGACCCTTTTGACCGATGGGAAGCGAGACTTCTTTGTAGCGCTGATTTGCCTTTCCAGGTTGCTTGGTTGGCCAAAAAGGGCGTATGCGTTTTTTCCTGAATATATTCAGGAAAAAACGCATACGCCCTTTTTGGCCAAGGGCATCATTGTCGACGTTTTGCCGCTTTTCATGTGCTTTAAAGGCGATTCGTATCTACTTCCTGAAATCTCTTTCCTGCAATTCTGCCTTGCTTTCAAATCCTCTTCGTTGCCTTCCCTCAATATATCTGTGGATGAGAGTTATCATTTATAACTCTGCGGGTTTGTGAATTGCAGTTTCCCTGAGCTCCATTTTTCAACTGTCTTTTTTGGGAGCTGGCCGCAAAAGCGCGGGATTGCCTCAGGCCCTATTCTGCTTCTGGGCGGCAGGCTGAGCCTGTGGTTAATTCTTCTTCCTGTTGGGAAAATAGAGTGACCTGTGCCTGTCCCAACACCTAGATCTAGTCTCTCATTGGTTGCCCCTCTTCCCGTTCATCCTCAGGACAAATTGAAACCTGTAGGGAACAGGAGGTTAAAGGTGCTGATTCTCCAAGTAGGGAGATTGCTAGTAAAGTAGCTGGAATGGCGAAACCGAGCACAAGGAGAGGAGAAATGAGGTGCGTTTTAGAAACCTTTCAAAATCACACGGTGTACCATCTTCTGGGTTTTTCATGCATGTTTTCGATGTAGGAAGATGCCCTTGAACTGGAGATTTGGTACCCATGGGATGGGTACCACGCAGTATTACTTTAAAGGGTCTGCGTTTGCTCACCCAACCTCACCCAACCTCTCAGCCCCAAGAGTATCCACCCTTATATCTCATCCAGCTGTGGGTCTAGATATGGTCAATCCAGGTTGCAAGACAGCCTCTGAACGAATTTTGTAAGAATTTCTCTCTCTTTCACTGTCTTTGTTTTACGGGTTTTTAAAAGTAATTTATTTTTATAATGGGGTTTAGCTGCTTTTCATGGCTGTGTTTATGCGGCTTTACACCGACTTGACTCACTTCCAGACAGATATCAATACATAGGTTTTAAGATTCTTACTAGTCACATATATTCTTGTGCAGTGAATAGGGGGTGTTGAGTTCAGTTCACTGAGCAAGGAGTAGGTCTTGTCTATTACATATTGGGTGTATGGAACGATACCTCAGCGAATTTGAAACCCTTGTTTTATGCATCACCCCACCTCACCTTTCCCGTTAAGCAGCCATAGTGTGTTTTCTAAACGTGTGACTCTGTTCTGTTTTGTAATTCAGTTCAAGTGTAGCGGTTTTTACATTCCCTCTATAAGTGATAACTTATGATAAGTGTCTTTTTCTGTGTGACTTATTTCACTTAGAATTGTCGTACCTAACTCCACTCATCTTGCTTCTACTAGCCTTATGACATTCATTTCATGTCTGAGTGATATTCCATTGTACATAAGGACCACAACTTCTTTATCCATTTTTCTCTTTCCTGGGATATTTAAGGTGTCATGAAGTGGAGGTTCTTGTCAACAGAGCAGCCCTAAACTTTCGGGTGCCTGTGTCTTGCTGATTTTTAGTTTTTCCAATTTATACGCCCATGAGTGGACGTGCCCTATGCTCCCTAAGCTGTTTTTTTTCCATGTTTCAGGACACAACGTACACTTCTCCAGAGTGGCTGTTGGCAATTTACATCCCGCCCATCAGTGTAGCAAGGCTGCCATTTCTCCATGGCCTGTCCTGCATTTCTGGTTTTGACACATTTTGCAGCATGGCCCTTTTGACCGATGGGAAGCGAGACTTCTTTGTAGCGCTGATTTGCCTTTCCAGGTTGCTTGGTTGGCCAAAAAGGGCGTATGCGTTTTTTCCTGAATATATTCAGGAAAAAACGCATACGCCCTTTTTGGCCAAGGGCATCATTGTGGACGTTTTGCCGCTTTTCATGTGCTTTAAAGGCGATTCGTATCTACCTCCTGAAATCTGTTTCCTGCAATTCTGCCTTGCTTTCAAATCCTCTTCGTTGCCTTCCCTCAATATATCTGTGGATGAGAGTTATCATTTATAACTCTGCGGGTTTGTGAATTGCAGTTTCCCTGAGCTCCATTTTTCAACTGTCTTTTTTGGGAGCTGGCCGCAAAAGCGCGGGATTGCCTCAGGCCCTATTCTGCTTCTGGGCGGCAGGCTGAGCCTGTGGTTAATTCTTCTTCCTGTTGGGAAAATAGAGTGACCTGTGCCTGTCCCAACACCTAGATCTAGTCTCTCATTGGTTGCCCCTCTTCCCGTTCATCCTCAGGACAAATTGCAACCTGTAGGGAACAGGAGGTTAAAGGTGCTGATTCTCCAAGTAGGGAGATTGCTAGTAAAGTAGCTGGAATGGCGAAACCGAGCACAAGGAGATGAGAAATGAGGTGCGTTTTAGAAACCTTTCAAAATCACACGGTGTACCATCTTCTGGGTTTTTCATGCATGTTTTCGATGTAGGAAGATGCCCTTGAACTGGAGATTTGGGACCCATGGGATGGGTACCACGCAGTATTACTTTAAAGGGTCTGCGTTTGCTCACCCAACCTCACCCAACCTCTCAGCCCCAAGAGTGTCCACCCTTATATCTCATCCAGCTGTGGGTCTAGATATGGTCAATCCAGGTTGCATCACAGCCTCTGAACGAATTTTGTAAGAATTTCTCTCTCTTTCACTGTCTTTGTTTTACGGGTTTTTAAAAGTAATTTATTTTTATAATGGGGTTTAGCTGCTTTTCATGGCTGTGTTTATGCGGCTTTACACCCACTTGACTCACTTCCAGACAGATATCAATACATAGGTTTTAAGATTCTTACTAGTCACATATATTCTTGTGCAGTGAATAGGGGGTGTTGATTTCAGTTCACTGAGCAAGGAGTAGGTCTTGTCTATTACATATTGGGTGTATGGAACGATACCTCAGCGAATTTGAAACCCTTGTTTTATGCATCACCCCACCTCACCATTCCCGTTAAGCAGCCATAGTGTGTTTTCTAAACGTGTGACTCTGTTCTGTTTTGTAATTCAGTTCAAGTGTAGCGGTTTTTACATTCCCTCTATAAGTGATAGCTTATGATAAGTGTCTTTTTCTGTGTGACTTATTTCACTTAGGATCGTCGTACCTAACTCCACTCATCTTGCTTCTACTAGCCTTATGACATTGATTTCATGTCTGAGTGATATTCTATTGTACATAAGGACCACAACTTCTTTATCCATTTTTCTCTTTCCTGGGATATTTAAGGTGTCATGAAGTGGAGGTTCTTGTCAACAGAGCAGCCCTAAACTTTCCGGTGCCTGTGTCTTGCTGATTTTTAGTTTTTCCAATTTATACGCCCATGAGTGGACGTGCCCTATGCTCCCTAAGCTGTTTTTTTTCCATGTTTCAGGACACAACGTACACTTCTCCAGAGTGGCTGTTGGCAATTTACATCCCGCCCATCAGTGTAGCAAGGCTGCCTTTTCTCCATGGCCTGTCCTGCATTTCTGGTTTTGACACTTTTTGCAGCATGGCCCTTTTCACCGATGGGAAGCGAGACTTCTTTGTAGCGCTGATTTGCCTTTCCAGGTTGCTTGGTTGGCCAAAAAGGGCGTATGCGTTTTTTCCTGAATATATTCAGGAAAAAACGCATACGCCCTTTTTGGCCAAGGGCATCATTGTCGACGTTTTGCCGCTTTTCATGTGCTTTAAAGGCGATTCGTATCTACCTCCTGAAATCTGTTTCCTGCAATTCTGCATTGCTTTCAAATCCTCTTCGTTGCCTTCCCTCAATATATCTGTGGATGAGAGTTATCATTTATAACTCTGCAGGTTTGTGAATTGCAGTTTCCCTGAGCTCCATTTTTCAACTGTCTTTTTTGGGAGCTGGCCGCAAAAGCGCGGGATTGCCTCAGGCCCTATTCTGCTTCTGGGCGGCAGGCTGAGCCTGTGGTTAATTCTTCTTCCTGTTGGGAAAATAGAGTGACCTGTGCCTGTCCCAACACCTAGATCTAGTCTCTCATTGGTTGCCCCTCTTCCCGTTCATCCTCAGGACAAATTGCAACCTGTAGGGAACAGGAGGTTAAAGGTGCTGATTCTCCAAGTAGGGAGATTGCTAGTAAAGTAGCTGGAATGGCGAAACCGAGCACAAGGAGATGAGAAATGAGGTGCGTTTTAGAAACCTTTCAAAATCACACGGTGTACCATCTTCTGGGTTTCTCATGCATGTTTTCGATGTAGGAAGATGCCCTTGAACCTGGAGATTTGGGACCCATGGAATGGGTACCACGCAGTATTACTTTAAAGGGTCTGCGTTTTCTCACCCAACCTCACCCAACCTCTCAGCCCCAAGAGTGTCCACCCTTATGTCTCATCCAGCTGTGGGTCTAGATATGGTCAATCCAGGTTGCATCACAGCCTCTGAACGAATTTTGTAAGAATTTCTCTCTCTTTCACTGTCTTTGTTTTACGGGTTTTTAAAAGTAATTTATTTTTATAATGGGGTTTAGCTGCCTTTCATGGCTGTGTTTTTGCGGCTTTACACCCACTTGACTCACTTCCAGACAGATATCAATACATAGGTTTTAAGATTCTTACTAGTCACATATATTCTTGTGCGGGGAATAGGGGGTGTTGAGTCCAGTTCACTGAGCAAGGAGTAGGTCTTGTCTATTACATATTGGGTGTATGGAACGGTATCTGAGCGAATTTGAAACCCTTGTTTTATGCATCACCCCACCTCACCATTCCCGTTAAGCAGCCATAGTGTGTTTTCTAAACGTGTGACTCTGTTCTGTTTTGTAATTCAGTTCAAATGTAGCGGTTTTTACATTCCCTCTATAAGTGATAGCTTATGATAAGTGTCTTTTTCTGTGTGACTTATTTCACTTAGGATCGTCGTACCTAACTCCACTCATCTTGCTTCTACTAGCCTTATGACATTGATTTCATGTCTGAGTGATATTCCATTGTACATAAGGACCACAACTTCTTTATCCATTTTTCTCTTTCCTGGGATATTTAAGGTGTCATGAAGTGGAGGTTCTTGTCAACAGAGCAGCCCTAAACTTTCGGGTGCCTGTGTCTTGCTGATTTTTAGTTTTTCCAATTTATACGCCCATGAGTGGACGTGCCCTATGCTCCCTAAGCTGTTTTTTTTCCATGTTTCAGGACACAACGTACACTTCTCCAGAGTGGCTGTTGGCAATTTACATCCCGCCCATCAGTGTAGCAAGGCTGCCATTTCTCCATGGCCTGTCCTGCATTTCTGGTTTTGACACATTTTGCAGCATGGCCCTTTTGACCGATGGGAAGCGAGACTTCTTTGTAGCGCTGATTTGCCTTTCCAGGTTGCTTGGTTGGCCAAAAAGGGCGTATGCGTTTTTTCCTGAATATATTCAGGAAAAAACGCATACGCCCTTTTTGGCCAAGGGCATCATTGTGGACGTTTTGCCGCTTTTCATGTGCTTTAAAGGCGATTCGTATCTACCTCCTGAAATCTGTTTCCTGCAATTCTGCCTTGCTTTCAAATCCTCTTCGTTGCCTTCCCTCAATATATCTGTGGATGAGAGTTATCATTTATAACTCTGCGGGTTTGTGAATTGCAGTTTCCCTGAGCTCCATTTTTCAACTGTCTTTTTTGGGAGCTGGCCGCAAAAGCGCGGGATTGCCTCAGGCCCTATTCTGCTTCTGGGCGGCAGGCTGAGCCTGTGGTTAATTCTTCTTCCTGTTGGGAAAATAGAGTGACCTGTGCCTGTCCCAACACCTAGATCTAGTCTCTCATTGGTTGCCCCTCTTCCCGTTCATCCTCAGGACAAATTGCAACCTGTAGGGAACAGGAGGTTAAAGGTGCTGATTCTCCAAGTAGGGAGATTGCTAGTAAAGTAGCTGGAATGGCGAAACCGAGCACAAGGAGATGAGAAATGAGGTGCGTTTTAGAAACCTTTCAAAATCACACGGTGTACCATCTTCTGGGTTTTTCATGCATGTTTTCGATGTAGGAAGATGCCCTTGAACTGGAGATTTGGGACCCATGGGATGGGTACCACGCAGTATTACTTTAAAGGGTCTGCGTTTGCTCACCCAACCTCACCCAACCTCTCAGCCCCAAGAGTGTCCACCCTTATATCTCATCCAGCTGTGGGTCTAGATATGGTCAATCCAGGTTGCATCACAGCCTCTGAACGAATTTTGTAAGAATTTCTCTCTCTTTCACTGTCTTTGTTTTATGGGTTTTTAAAAGTAATTTATTTTTATAATGGGGTTTAGCTGCTTTTCATGGCTGTGTTTATGCGGCTTTACACCCACTTGACTCACTTCCAGACGGATATCAATACATAGGTTTTAAGATTCTTACTAGTCACATATATTCTTGTGCAGTGAATAGGGGGTGTTGAGTTCAGTTCACTGAGCAAGGAGTAGGTCTTGTCTATTACATATTGGGTGTATGGAACGGTATCTGAGCGAATTTGAAACCCTTGTTTTATGCATCACCCCACCTCACCATTCCCGTTAAGCAGCCATAGTGTGTTTTCTAAACGTGTGACTCTGTTCTGTTTTGTAATTCAGTTCAAGTGTAGCGGTTTTTACATTCCCTCTATAAGTGATAGCTTATGATAAGTGTCTTTTTCTGTGTGACTTATTTCACTTAGGATCGTCGTACCTAACTCCACTCATCTTGCTTCTACTAGCCTTATGACATTGATTTCATGTCTGAGTGATATTCTATTGTACATAAGGACCACAACTTCTTTATCCATTTTTCTCGTTCCTGGGATATTTAAGGTGTCATGAAGTGGAGGTTCTTGTCAACAGAGCAGCCCTAAACTTTCGGGTGCCTGTGTCTTGCTGATTTTTAGTTTTTCCAATTTATACGCCCATGAGTGGACGTGCCCTATGCTCCCTAAGCTGTTTTTTTTCGATGTTTCAGGACACAACGTACACTTCTCCAGAGTGGCTGTTGGCAATTTACATCCCGCCCATCAGTGTAGCAAGGCTGCCTTTTCTCCATGGCCTGTCCTGCATTTCTGGTTTTGACACTTTTTGCAGCATGGCCCTTTTCAACGATGGGAAGCGAGACTTCTTTGTAGCGCTGATTTGCCTTTCCAGGTTGCTTGGTTGGCCAAAAAGGGCGTATGCGTTTTTTCCTGAATATATTCAGGAAAAAACGCATACGCCCTTTTTGGCCAAGGGCATCATTGTGGACGTTTTGCCGCTTTTCATGTGCTTTAAAGGCGATTCGTATCTACCTCCTGAAATCTGTTTCCTGCAATTCTGCCTTGCTTTCAAATCCTCTTCGTTGCCTTCCCTCAATATATCTGTGGATGAGAGTTATCATTTATAACTCTGCGGGTTTGTGAATTGCAGTTTCCCTGAGCTCCATTTTTCAACTGTCTTTTTTGGGAGCTGGCCGCAAAAGCGCGGGATTGCCTCAGGCCCTATTCTGCTTCTGGGCGGCAGGCTGAGCCTGTGGTTAATTCTTCTTCCTGTTGGGAAAATAGAGTGACCTGTGCCTGTCCCAACACCTAGATCTAGTCTCTCATTGGTTGCCCCTCTTCCCGTTCATCCTCAGGACAAATTGCAACCTGTAGGGAACAGGAGGTTAAAGGTGCTGATTCTCCAAGTAGGGAGATTGCTAGTAAAGTAGCTGGAATGGCGAAACCGAGCACAAGGAGATGAGAAATGAGGTGCGTTTTAGAAACCTTTCAAAATCACACGGTGTACCATCTTCTGGGTTTCTCATGCATGTTTTCGATGTAGGAAGATGCCCTTGAACCTGGAGATTTGGGACCCATGGGATGGGTACCACGCAGTATTACTTTAAAGGGTCTGCGTTTTCTCACCCAACCTCACCCAACCTCTCAGCCCCAAGAGTGTCCACCCTTATGTCTCATCCAGCTGTGGGTCTAGATATGGTCAATCCAGGTTGCATCACAGCCTCTGAACGAATTTTGTAAGAATTTCTCTCTCTTTCACTGTCTTTGTTTTACGGGTTTTTAAAAGTAATTTATTTTTATAATGGGGTTTAGCTGCCTTTCATGGCTGTGTTTATGCAGCTTTACACCAACTTGACTCACTTCCAGACAGATATCAATACATAGGTTTTAAGATTCTTACTAGTCACATATATTCTTGTGCGGGGAATAGGGGGTGTTGAGTCCAGTTCACTGAGCAAGGAGTAGGTCTTGTCTATTACATATTGGGTGTATGGAACGGTATCTGAGCGAATTTGAAACCCTTGTTTTAAGCATCACCCCACCTCACCTTTCCTGTTAAGCAGCTATAGTGTGTTTTCTAAACGTGTGACTCTGTTCTGTTTTGTAATTCAGTTCAAGTGTAGCGGTTTTTACATTCCCTCTATAATTGATAGCTTATGATAAGTGTCTTTTTCTGTGTGACTTATTTCACTTAGAATCGTCGTACCTAAATCCACACATCTTGCTTCTCCTAGCCTTATAACATTGATTTCATGTCTGAGTGATATTCCATTGTACATAAGGACCACAACTTCTTTATCCATTTTTCTCTTTCCTGGGATATTTAAGGTGTCATGAAGTGGAGGTTCTTGTCAACAGAGCAGCCCTAAACTTTCCGGTGCCTTTGTCTTGCTGATTTTTAGTTTTTCCAATTTATAAGCCCATGAGTGGACGTGCCCTATGCTCCCTAAGCTGTTTTTTTTTCCATGTTTCAGGACACAACGTACACTTCTCCAGAGTGGCTGTTGGCAATTTACATCCCGCCCATCAGTGTAGCAAGGCTGCCATTTCTCCATGGCCTGTCCTGGATTTCTGGATTTGACACTTTTTGCAGCATGGCCCTTTTGACCGAAGGGAAGCGAGACTTCTTTGTAGCGCTGATTTGCCTTTCCAGGTTGCTTGGTTGGCCAAAAAGGGCGTATGCGTTTTTTCCTGAATATATTCAGGAAAAAACGCATACGCCCTTTTTGGCCAAGGGCATCATTGTCGACGTTTTGCCGCTTTTCATGTGCTTTAAAGGCGATTCGTATCTACCTCCTGAAATCTGTTTCCTGCAATTCTGCCTTGCTTTCAAATCCTCTTCGTTGCCTTCCCTCAATATATCTGTGGATGAGAGTTATCATTTATAACTCTGCGGGTTTGTGAATTGCAGTTTCCCTGAGCTCCATTTTTCAACTGTCTTTTTTGGGAGCTGGCCGCAAAAGCGCGGGATTGCCTCAGGCCCTATTCTGCTTCTGGGCGGCAGGCTGAGCCTGTGGTTAATTCTTCTTCCTGTTGGGAAAATAGAGTGACCTGTGCCTGTCCCAACACCTAGATCTATTCTCTCATTGGTTGCCCCTCTTCCCGTTCATCCTCAGGACAAATTGCAACCTGTAGGGAACAGGAGGATAAGGTGCTGATTCTCCAAGTAGTGAGATTGCTAGTAAAGTAGCTGGAATGGCGAAACCGAGCACAGGGAGATGAAAAATGAGGTGCGTTTTAGAAACCTTTCAAAATCACACGGTGTACCATCTTCTGGGTTTCTCATGCATGTTTTCGATGTAGGAAGATGCCCTTGAACCTGGAGATTTGGGACCCATGGGATGGGTACCACGCAGTATTACTTTAAAGGGTCTGCGTTTGCTCACCCAACCTCACCCAACCTCTCAGCCCCAAGAGTGTCCACCCTTATGTCTCATCCAGCTGTGGGTCTAGATATGGTCAATCCAGGTTGCATCACAGCCTCTGAACGAATTTTGTAAGAATTTCTCTCTCTTTCACTGTCTTTGTTTTACGGGGTTTAAAAGTAATTTATTTTTATAATGGGGTTTAGCTGCCTTTCATGGCTGTGTTTATGCGGCTTTACACCCACTTGACTCACTTCCAGACAGATATCAATACATAGGTTTTAAGATTCTTACTAGTCACATATATTCTTGTGCGGGGAATAGGGGGTGTTGAGTCCAGTTCACTGAGCAAGGAGTAGGTCTTGTCTATTACATATTGGGTGTATGGAACGGTATCTGAGCGAATTTGAAACCCTTGTTTTATGCATCACCCCACCTCACCATTCCCGTTAAGCAGCCATAGTGTGTTTTCTAAACGTGTGACTCTGTTCTGTTTTGTAATTCAGTTCAAATGTAGCGGTTTTTACATTCCCTCTATAAGTGATAGCTTATGATAAGTGTCTTTTTCTGTGTGACTTATTTCACTTAGGATCGTCGTACCTAACTCCACTCATCTTGCTTCTACTAGCCTTATGACATTGATTTCATGTCTGAGTGATATTCCATTGTACATAAGGACCACAACTTCTTTATCCATTTTTCTCTTTCCTGGGATATTTAAGGTGTCATGAAGTGGAGGTTCTTGTCAACAGAGCAGCCCTAAACTTTCGGGTGCCTGTGTCTTGCTGATTTTTAGTTTTTCCAATTTATACGCCCATGAGTGGACGTGCCCTATGCTCCCTAAGCTGTTTTTTTTCCATGTTTCAGGACACAACGTACACTTCTCCAGAGTGGCTGTTGGCAATTTACATCCCGCCCATCAGTGTAGCAAGGCTGCCATTTCTCCATGGCCTGTCCTGCATTTCTGGTTTTGACACATTTTGCAGCATGGCCCTTTTGACCGATGGGAAGCGAGACTTCTTTGTAGCGCTGATTTGCCTTTCCAGGTTGCTTGGTTGGCCAAAAAGGGCGTATGCGTTTTTTCCTGAATATATTCAGGAAAAAACGCATACGCCCTTTTTGGCCAAGGGCATCATTGTCGACGTTTTGCCGCTTTTCATGTGCTTTAAAGGCGATTCGTATCTACCTCCTGAAATCTGTTTCCTGCAATTCTGCCTTGCTTTCAAATCCTCTTCGTTGCCTTCCCTCAATATATCTGTGGATGAGAGTTATCATTTATAACTCTGCGGGTTTGTGAATTGCAGTTTCCCTGAGCTCCATTTTTCAACTGTCTTTTTTGGGAGCTGGCCGCAAAAGCGCGGGATTGCCTCAGGCCCTATTCTGCTTCTGGGCGGCAGGCTGAGCCTGTGGTTAATTCTTCTTCCTGTTGGGAAAATAGAGTGACCTGTGCCTGTCCCAACACCTAGATCTAGTCTCTCATTGGTTGCCCCTCTTCCCGTTCATCCTCAGGACCAATTGCAACCTGTAGGGAACAGGAGGTTAAAGGTGCTGATTCTCCAAGTAGGGAGATTGCTAGTAAAGTAGCTGGAATGGCGAAACCGAGCACAAGGAGATGAGAAATGAGGTGCGTTTTAGAAACCTTTCAAAATCACACGGTGTACCATCTTCTGGGTTTTTCATGCATGTTTTCGATGTAGGAAGATGCCCTTGAACTGGAGATTTGGGACCCATGGGATGGGTACCACGCAGTATTACTTTAAAGGGTCTGCGTTTGCTCACCCAACCTCACCCAACCTCTCAGCCCCAAGAGTGTCCACCCTTATATCTCATCCAGCTGTGGGTCTAGATATGGTCAATCCAGGTTGCATCACAGCCTCTGAACGAATTTTGTAAGAATTTCTCTCTCTTTCACTGTCTTTGTTTTATGGGTTTTTAAAAGTAATTTATTTTTATAATGGGGTTTAGCTGCTTTTCATGGCTGTGTTTATGCGGCTTTACACCCACTTGACTCACTTCCAGACAGATATCAATACATAGGTTTTAAGATTCTTACTAGTCACATATATTCTTGTGCAGTGAATAGGGGGTGTTGAGTTCAGTTCACTGAGCAAGGAGTAGGTCTTGTCTATTACATATTGGGTGTATGGAACGGTATCTGAGCGAATTTGAAACCCTTGTTTTATGCATCACCCCACCTCACCATTCCCGTTAAGCAGCCATAGTGTGTTTTCTAAACGTGTGACTCTGTTCTGTTTTGTAATTCAGTTCAAGTGTAGCGGTTTTTACATTCCCTCTATAAGTGATAGCTTATGATAAGTGTCTTTTTCTGTGTGACTTATTTCACTTAGGATCGTCGTACCTAACTCCACTCATCTTGCTTCTACTAGCCTTATGACATTGATTTCATGTCTGAGTGATATTCTATTGTACATAAGGACCACAACTTCTTTATCCATTTTTCTCGTTCCTGGGATATTTAAGGTGTCATGAAGTGGAGGTTCTTGTCAACAGAGCAGCCCTAAACTTTCGGGTGCCTGTGTCTTGCTGATTTTTAGTTTTTCCAATTTATACGCCCATGAGTGGACGTGCCCTATGCTCCCTAAGCTGTTTTTTTTCGATGTTTCAGGACACAACGTACACTTCTCCAGAGTGGCTGTTGGCAATTTACATCCCGCCCATCAGTGTAGCAAGGCTGCCTTTTCTCCATGGCCTATCCTGCATTTCTGGTTTTGACACTTTTTGCAGCATGGCCCTTTTCAACGATGGGAAGCGAGACTTCTTTGTAGCGCTGATTTGCCTTTCCAGGTTGCTTGGTTGGCCAAAAAGGGCGTATGCGTTTTTTCCTGAATATATTCAGGAAAAAACGCATACGCCCTTTTTAGCCAAGGGCATCATTGTGGACGTTTTGCCACTTTTCATGTGCTTTAAAGGCGATTCGTATCTACCTCCTGAAATCTGTTTCCTGCAATTCTGCCTTGCTTTCAAATCCTCTTCGTTGCCTTCCCTCAATATATCTGTGGATGAGAGTTATCATTTATAACTCTGCGGGTTTGTGAATTGCAGTTTCCCTGAGCTCCATTTTTCAACTGTCTTTTTTGGGAGCTGGCCGCAAAAGCGCGGGATTGCCTCAGGCCCTATTCTGCTTCTGGGCGGCAGGCTGAGCCTGTGGTTAATTCTTCTTCCTGTTGGGAAAATAGAGTGACCTGTGCCTGTCCCAACACCTAGATCTAGTCTCTCATTGGTTGCCCCTCTTCCCGTTCATCCTCAGGACAAATTGCAACCTGTAGGGAACAGGAGGTTAAAGGTGCTGATTCTCCAAGTAGGGAGATTGCTAGTAAAGTAGCTGGAATGGCGAAACCGAGCACAAGGAGATGAGAAATGAGGTGCGTTTTAGAAACCTTTCAAAATCACACGGTGTACCATCTTCTGGGTTTCTCATGCATGTTTTCGATGTAGGAAGATGCCCTTGAACCTGGAGATTTGGGACCCATGGGATGGGTACCACGCAGTATTACTTTAAAGGGTCTGCGTTTTCTCACCCAACCTCACCCAACCTCTCAGCCCCAAGAGTGTCCACCCTTATGTCTCATCCAGCTGTGGGTCTAGATATGGTCAATCCAGGTTGCATCACAGCCTCTGAACGAATTTTGTAAGAATTTCTCTCTCTTTCACTGTCTTTGTTTTACGGGTTTTTAAAAGTAATTTATTTTTATAATGGGGTTTAGCTGCCTTTCATGGCTGTGTTTATGCGGCTTTACACCAACTTGACTCACTTCCAGACAGATATCAATACATAGGTTTTAAGATTCTTACTAGTCACATATATTCTTGTGCGGGGAATAGGGGGTGTTGAGTCCAGTTCACTGAGCAAGGAGTAGGTCTTGTCTATTACATATTGGGTGTATGGAACGGTATCTGAGCGAATTTGAAACCCTTGTTTTATGCATCACCCCACCTCACCTTTCCTGTTAAGCAGCTATAGTGTGTTTTCTAAACGTGTGACTCTGTTCTGTTTTGTAATTCAGTTCAAGTGTAGCGGTTTTTACATTCCCTCTATAAGTGATAGCTTATGATAAGTGTCTTTTTCTGTGTGACTTATTTCACTTAGAATCGTCGTACCTAACTCCACTCATCTTGCTTCTACTAGCCTTATAACATTGATTTCATGTCTGAGTGATATTCCATTGTACATAAGGACCACAACTTCTTTATCCATTTTTCTCTTTCCTGGGATATTTAAGGTGTCATGAAGTGGAGGTTCTTGTCAACAGAGCAGCCCTAAACTTTCCGGTGCCTGTGTCTTGCTGATTTTTAGTTTTTCCAATTTATACGCCCATGAGTGGACGTGCCCTATGCTCCCTAAGCTGTTTTTTTTTCGATGTTTCAGGACACAACGTACACTTCTCCAGAGTGGCTGTTGGCAATTTACATCCCGCCCATCAGTGTAGCAAGGCTGCCATTTCTCCATGGCCTGTCCTGCATTTCTGGTTTTGACACATTTTGCAGCATGGCCCTTTTGACCGAAGGGAAGCGAGACTTCTTTGTAGCGCTGATTTGCCTTTCCAGGTTGCTTGGTTGGCCAAAAAGGGCGTATGCGTTTTTTCCTGAATATATTCAGGAAAAAACGCATACGCCCTTTTTGGCCAAGGGCATCATTGTCGACGTTTTGCCGCTTTTCATGTGCTTTAAAGGCGATTCGTATCTACCTCCTGAAATCTGTTTCCTGCAATTCTGCCTTGCTTTCAAATCCTCTTCGTTGCCTTCCCTCAATATATCTGTGGATGAGAGTTATCATTTATAACTCTGCGGGTTTGTGAATTGCAGTTTCCCTGAGCTCCATTTTTCAACTGTCTTTTTTGGGAGCTGGCCGCAAAAGCGCGGGATTGCCTCAGGCCCTATTCTGCTTCTGGGCGGCAGGCTGAGCCTGTGGTTAATTCTTCTTCCTGTTGGGAAAATAGAGTGACCTGTGCCTGTCCCAACACCTAGATCTAGTCTCTCATTGGTTGCCCCTCTTCCCGTTCATCCTCAGGACAAATTGCAACCTGTAGGGAACAGGAGGTGAAAGGTGCTGATTCTCCAAGTAGGGAGATTGCTAGTAAAGTAGCTGGAATGGCGAAACCGAGCACAAGGAGATGAGAAATGAGGTGCGTTTTAGAAACCTTTCAAAATCACACGGTGTACCATCTTCTGGGTTTTTCATGCATGTTTTCGATGTAGGAAGATGCCCTTGAACTGGAGATTTGGGACCCATGGGATGGGTACCACGCAGTATTACTTTAAAGGGTCTGCGTTTGCTCACCCAACCTCACCCAACCTCTCAGCCCCAAGAGTGTCCACCCTTATATCTCATCCAGCTGTGGGTCTAGATATGGTCAATCCAGGTTGCATCACAGCCTCTGAACGAATTTTGTAAGAATTTCTCTCTCTTTCACTGTCTTTGTTTTATGGGTTTTTAAAAGTAATTTATTTTTATAATGGGGTTTAGCTGCTTTTCATGGCTGTGTTTATGCGGCTTTACACCCACTTGACTCACTTCCAGACAGATATCAATACATAGGTTTTAAGATTCTTACTAGTCACATATATTCTTGTGCAGTGAATAGGGGGTGTTGAGTTCAGTTCACTGAGCAAGGAGTAGGTCTTGTCTATTACATATTGGGTGTATGGAACGGTATCTGAGCGAATTTGAAACCCTTGTTTTATGCATCACCCCACCTCACCATTCCCGTTAAGCAGCCATAGTGTGTTTTCTAAACGTGTGACTCTGTTCTGTTTTGTAATTCAGTTCAAGTGTAGCGGTTTTTACATTCCCTCTATAAGTGATAGCTTATGATAAGTGTCTTTTTCTGTGTGACTTATTTCACTTAGGATCGTCGTACCTAACTCCACTCATCTTGCTTCTACTAGCCTTATGACATTGATTTCATGTCTGAGTGATATTCTATTGTACATAAGGACCACAACTTCTTTATCCATTTTTCTCGTTCCTGGGATATTTAAGGTGTCATGAAGTGGAGGTTCTTGTCAACAGAGCAGCCCTAAACTTTCGGGTGCCTGTGTCTTGCTGATTTTTAGTTTTTCCAATTTATACGCCCATGAGTGGACGTGCCCTATGCTCCCTAAGCTGTTTTTTTTCGATGTTTCAGGACACAACGTACACTTCTCCAGAGTGGCTGTTGGCAATTTACATCCCGCCCATCAGTGTAGCAAGGCTGCCTTTTCTCCATGGCCTATCCTGCATTTCTGGTTTTGACACTTTTTGCAGCATGGCCCTTTTCAACGATGGGAAGCGAGACTTCTTTGTAGCGCTGATTTGCCTTTCCAGGTTGCTTGGTTGGCCAAAAAGGGCGTATGCGTTTTTTCCTGAATATATTCAGGAAAAAACGCATACGCCCTTTTTAGCCAAGGGCATCATTGTGGACGTTTTGCCGCTTTTCATGTGCTTTAAAGGCGATTCGTATCTACCTCCTGAAATCTGTTTCCTGCAATTCTGCCTTGCTTTCAAATCCTCTTCGTTGCCTTCCCTCAATATATCTGTGGATGAGAGTTATCATTTATAACTCTGCGGGTTTGTGAATTGCAGTTTCCCTGAGCTCCATTTTTCAACTGTCTTTTTTGGGAGCTGGCCGCAAAAGCGCGGGATTGCCTCAGGCCCTATTCTGCTTCTGGGCGGCAGGCTGAGCCTGTGGTTAATTCTTCTTCCTGTTGGGAAAATAGAGTGACCTGTGCCTGTCCCAACACCTAGATCTAGTCTCTCATTGGTTGCCCCTCTTCCCGTTCATCCTCAGGACAAATTGCAACCTGTAGGGAACAGGAGGTTAAAGGTGCTGATTCTCCAAGTAGGGAGATTGCTAGTAAAGTAGCTGGAATGGCGAAACCGAGCACAAGGAGATGAGAAATGAGGTGCGTTTTAGAAACCTTTCAAAATCACACGGTGTACCATCTTCTGGGTTTCTCATGCATGTTTTCGATGTAGGAAGATGCCCTTGAACCTGGAGATTTGGGACCCATGGGATGGGTACCACGCAGTATTACTTTAAAGGGTCTGCGTTTTCTCACCCAACCTCACCCAACCTCTCAGCCCCAAGAGTGTCCACCCTTATGTCTCATCCAGCTGTGGGTCTAGATATGGTCAATCCAGGTTGCATCACAGCCTCTGAACGAATTTTGTAAGAATTTCTCTCTCTTTCACTGTCTTTGTTTTACGGGTTTTTAAAAGTAATTTATTTTTATAATGGGGTTTAGCTGCCTTTCATGGCTGTGTTTATGCGGCTTTACACCAACTTGACTCACTTCCAGACAGATATCAATACATAGGTTTTAAGATTCTTACTAGTCACATATATTCTTGTGCGGGGAATAGGGGGTGTTGAGTCCAGTTCACTGAGCAAGGAGTAGGTCTTGTCTATTACATATTGGGTGTATGGAACGGTATCTGAGCGAATTTGAAACCCTTGTTTTAAGCATCACCCCACCTCACCTTTCCTGTTAAGCAGCTATAGTGTGTTTTCTAAACGTTGTGAGTCTGTTCTGTTTTGTAATTCAGTTCAAGTGTAGCGGTTTTTACATTCCCTCTATAAGTGATAGCTTATGATAAGTGTCTTTTTCTGTGTGACTTATTTCACTTAGAATCGTCGTACCTAAATCCACACATCTTGCTTCTCCTAGCCTTATGACATTGATTTCATGTCTGAGTGATATTCCATTGTACATAAGGACCACAACTTCTTTATCCATTTTTCTCTTTCCTGGGATATTTAAGGTGTCATGAAGTGGAGGTTCTTGTCAACAGAGCAGCCCTAAACTTTCCGGTGCCTTTGTCTTGCTGATTTTTAGTTTTTCCAATTTATAAGCCCATGAGTGGACGTGCCCTATGCTCCCTAAGCTGTTTTTTTTTCCATGTTTCAGGACACAACGTACACTTCTCCAGAGTGGCTGTTGGCAATTTACATCCCGCCCATCAGTGTAGCAAGGCTGCCATTTCTCCATGGCCTGTCCTGGATTTCTGGTTTTGACACTTTTTGCAGCATGGCCCTTTTGACCGAAGGGAAGCGAGACTTCTTTGTAGCGCTGATTTGCCTTTCCAGGTTGCTTGGTTGGCCAAAAAGGGCGTATGCGTTTTTTCCTGAATATATTCAGGAAAAAACGCATACGCCCTTTTTGGCCAAGGGCATCATTGTCGACGTTTTGCCGCTTTTCATGTGCTTTAAAGGCGATTCGTATCTACCTCCTGAAATTTGTTTCCTGCAATTCTGCCTTGCTTTCAAATCCTCTTCGTTGCCTTCCCTCAATATATCTGTGGATGAGAGTTATCATTTATAACTCTGCGGGTTTGTGAATTGCAGTTTCCCTGAGCTCCATTTTTCAACTGTCTTTTTTGGGAGCTGGCCGCAAAAGCGCGGGATTGCCTCAGGCCCTATTCTGCTTCTGGGCGGCAGGCTGAGCCTGTGGTTAATTCTTCTTCCTGTTGGGAAAATAGAGTGACCTGTGCCTGTCCCAACACCTAGATCTATTCTCTCATTGGTTGCCCCTCTTCCCGTTCATCCTCAGGACAAATTGCAACCTGTAGGGAACAGGAGGATAAGGTGCTGATTCTCCAAGTAGTGAGATTGCTAGTAAAGTAGCTGGAATGGCGAAACCGAGCACAAGGAGATGAGAAATGAGGTGCGTTTTAGAAACCTTTCAAAATCACACGGTGTACCATCTTCTGGGTTTCTCATGCATGTTTTCGATGTAGGAAGATGCCCTTGAACCTGGAGATTTGGGACCCATGGGATGGGTACCACGCAGTATTACTTTAAAGGGTCTGCGTTTGCTCACCCAACCTCACCCAACCTCTCAGCCCCAAGAGTGTCCACCCTTATGTCTCATCCAGCTGTGGGTCTAGATATGGTCAATCCAGGTTGCATCACAGCCTCTGAACGAATTTTGTAAGAATTTCTCTCTCTTTCACTGTCTTTGTTTTACGGGGTTTAAAAGTAATTTATTTTTATAATGGGGTTTAGCTGCCTTTCATGGCTGTGTTTATGCGGCTTTACACCCACTTGACTCACTTCCAGACAGATATCAATACATAGGTTTTAAGATTCTTACTAGTCACATATATTCTTGTGCGGGGAATAGGGGGTGTTGAGTCCAGTTCACTGAGCAAGGAGTAGGTCTTGTCTATTACATATTGGGTGTATGGAACGGTATCTGAGCGAATTTGAAACCCTTGTTTTATGCATCACCCCACCTCACCTTTCCTGTTAAGCAGCTATAGTATGTTTTCTAAACGTGTGACTCTGTTCTGTTTTGTAATTCAGTTCAAGTGTAGCGGTTTTTACATTCCCTCTATAAGTGATAGCTTATGATAAGTGTCTTTTTCTGTGTGACTTATTTCACTTAGAATCGTCGTACCTAACTCCACTCATCTTGCTTCTACTAGCCTTATAACATTGATTTCATGTCTGAGTGATATTCCATTGTACATAAGGACCACAACTTCTTTATCCATTTTTCTCTTTCCTGGGATATTTAAGGTGTCATGAAGTGGAGGTTCTTGTCAACAGAGCAGCCCTAAACTTTCCGGTGCCTGTGTCTTGCTGATTTTTAGTTTTTCCAATTTATACGCCCATGAGTGGACGTGCCCTATGCTCCCTAAGCTGTTTTTTTTTCGATGTTTCAGGACACAACGTACACTTCTCCAGAGTGGCTGTTGGCAATTTACATCCCGCCCATCAGTGTAGCAAGGCTGCCATTTCTCCATGGCCTGTCCTGCATTTCTGGTTTTGACACTTTTTGCAGCATGGCCCTTTTGACCGAAGGGAAGCGAGGCTTCTTTGTAGCGCTGATTTGCCTTTCCAGGTTGCTTGGTTGGCCAAAAAGGGCGTATGCGTTTTTTCCTGAATATATTCAGGAAAAAACGCATACGCCCTTTTTGGCCAAGGGCATCATTGTCGACGTTTTGCCGCTTTTCATGTGCTTTAAAGGCGATTCGTATCTACCTCCTGAAATCTGTTTCCTGCAATTCTGCCTTGCTTTCAAATCCTCTTCGTTGCCTTCCCTCAATATATCTGTGGATGAGAGTTATCATTTATAACTCTGCGGGTTTGTGAATTGCAGTTTCCCTGAGGTCCATTTTTCAACTGTCTTTTTTGGGAGCTGGCCGCAAAAGCGCGGGATTGCCTCAGGCCCTATTCTGCTTCTGGGCGGCAGGCTGAGCCTGTGGTTAATTCTTCTTCCTGTTGGGAAAATAGAGTGACCTGTGCCTGTCCCAACACCTAGATCTAGTCTTTCATTGGTTGCCCCACTTCCCGTTCATCCTCAGGACAAATTGCAACCTGTAGGGAACAGGAGGATAAGGTGCTGATTCTCCAAGTAGGGAGATTGCTGGTAAAGTAGCTGGAATGGCGAAACCGAGCACAAGGAGATGAGAAATGAGGTGCGTTTTGGAAACCTTTCAAAATCACACGGTGAACCATCTTCTGGGTTTCTCATGCATGTTTTCGATATAGGAAGATGCCCTTGAACCTGGAGATTTGGGACCCATGGGATGGGTACCACGCAGTATTACTTTAAAGGGTCTGCGTTTTCTCACCCAACCTCACCCAACCTCTCAGCCCCAAGAGTGTCCACCCTTATGTCTCATCCAGGTGTGGGTCTAGATATGGTCAATCCAGGTTGCATCACAGCCTCTGAACGAATTTTGTAAGAATTTCTCTCTCTTTCACTGTCTTTGTTTTATGGGTTTTTAAAAGTAATTTATTTTTATAATGGGGTTTAGCTGCTTTTCATGGCTGTGTTTATGCGGCTTTACACCCACTTGACTCACTTCCAGAGAGATATCAATACATAGGTTTTAAGATTCTTACTAGTCACATATATTCTTGTGTGGTGAATAGGGGGTGTTGAGTCCAGTTCACTGAGCAAGGAGTAGGTCTTGTCTATTACATATTGGGTGTATGGAACGGTATCTGAGCGAATTTGAAACCCTTGTTTTATGCATCACCCCACCTCACCATTCCCGTTAAGCAGCCATAGTGTGTTTTCTAAACGTGTGACTCTGTTCTGTTTTGTAATTCAGTTCAAGTGTAGCGGTTTTTACATTCCCTCTATAAGTGATAGCTTATGATAAGTGTCTTTTTCTGTGTGACTTATTTCACTTAGGATCGTCGTACCTAACTCCACTCATCTTGCTTCTACTAGCCTTATGACATTGATTTCATGTCTGAGTGATATTCCATTGTACATAAGGACCACAACTTCTTTATCCATTTTTCTCTTTCCTGGGATATTTAAGGTGTCATGAAGTGGAGGTTCTTGTCAACAGAGCAGCCCTAAACTTTCGGGTGCCTGTGTCTTGCTGATTTTTAGTTTTTCCAATTTATACGCCCATGAGTGGACGTGCCCTATGCTCCCTAAGCTGTTTTTTTTCCATGTTTCAGGACACAACGTACACTTCTCCAGAGTGGCTGTTGGCAATTTACATCCCGCCCATCAGTGTAGCAAGGCTGCCATTTCTCCATGGCCTGTCCTGCATTTCTGGTTTTGACACATTTTGCAGCATGGCCCTTTTGACCGATGGGAAGCGAGACTTCTTTGTAGCGCTGATTTGCCTTTCCAGGTTGCTTGGTTGGCCAAAAAGGGCGTATGCGTTTTTTCCTGAATATATTCAGGAAAAAACGCATACGCCCTTTTTAGCCACGGGCATCATTGTGGACGTTTAGCCGCTTTTCATGTGCTTTAAAGGCGATTCGTATCTACCTCCTGAAATCTGTTTCCTGCAATTCTGCCTTGCTTTCAAATCCTCTTCGTTGCCTTCCCTCAATATATCTGTGGATGAGAGTTATCATTTATAACTCTGCGGGTTTGTGAATTGCAGTTTCCCTGAGCTCCATTTTTCAACTGTCTTTTTTGGGAGCTGGCCGCAAAAGCGCGGGATTGCCTCAGGCCCTATTCTGCTTCTGGGCGGCAGGCTGAGCCTGTGGTTAATTCTTCTTCCTGTTGGGAAAATAGAGTGACCTGTGCCTGTCCCAACACCTAGATCTAGTCTCTCATTGGTTGCCCCTCTTCCCGTTCATCCTCAGGACAAATTGCAACCTGTAGGGAACAGGAGGTTAAAGGTGCTGATTCTCCAAGTAGGGAGATTGCTAGTAAAGTAGCTGGAATGGCGAAACCGAGCACAAGGAGATGAGAAATGAGGTGCATTTTAGAAACCTTTCAAAATCACACGGTGTACCATCTTCTGGGTTTTTCATGCATGTTTTCGATGTAGGAAGATGCCCTTGAACTGGAGATTTGGGACCCATGGGATGGGTACCACGCAGTATTACTTTAAATGGTCTGCGTTTGCTCACCCAACCTCACCCAACCTCTCAGCCCCAAGAGTGTCCACCCTTATATCTCATCCAGCTGTGGGTCTAGATATGGTCAATCCAGGTTGCATCACAGCCTCTGAACGAATTTTGTAAGAATTTCTCTCTCTTTCACTGTCTTTGTTTTACGGGTTTTTAAAAGTAATTTATTTTTATAATGGGGTTTAGCTGCTTTTCATGGCTGTGTTTATGCGGCTTTACACCCACTTGACTCACTTCCAGACAGATATCAATACATAGGTTTTAAGATTCTTACTAGTCACATATATTCTTGTGCAGTGAATAGGGGGTGTTGAGTTCAGTTCACTGAGCAAGGAGTAGGTCTTGTCTATTACATATTGGGTGTATGGAACGATACCTCAGCGAATTTGAAACCCTTGTTTTATGCATCACCCCACCTCACCATTCCCGTTAAGCAGCCATAGTGTGTTTTCTAAACGTGTGACTCTGTTCTGTTTTGTAATTCAGTTCAAGTGTAGCGGTTTTTACATTCCCTCTATAAGTGATAGCTTATGATAAGTGTCTTTTTCTGTGTGACTTATTTCACTTAGGATCGTCGTACCTAACTCCACTCATCTTGCTTCTACTAGCCTTATGACATTGATTTCATGTCTGAGTGATATTCTATTGTACATAAGGACCACAACTTCTTTATCCATTTTTCTCTTTCCTGGGATATTTAAGGTGTCATGAAGTGGAGGTTCTTGTCAACAGAGCAGCCCTAAACTTTCCGGTGCCTGTGTCTTGCTGATTTTTAGTTTTTCCAATTTATACGCCCATGAGTGGACGTGCCCTATGCTCCCTAAGCTGTTTTTTTTCGATGTTTCAGGACACAACGTACACTTCTCCAGAGTGGCTGTTGGCAATTTACATCCCGCCCATCAGTGAAGCAAGGCTGCCATTTCTCCATGGCCTGTCCTGCATTTCTGGTTTTGACACTTTTTGCAGCATGGCCCTTTTGACCGATGGGAAGCGAGACTTCTTTGTAGCGCTGATTTGCCTTTCCAGGTTGCTTGGTTGGGCAAAAAGGGCGTATGCGTTTTTTCCTGAATATATTCAGGAAAAAACGCATACGCCCTTTTTGGCCAAGGGCATCATTGTGGACGTTTTGCCGCTTTTCATGTGCTTTAAAGGCGATTCGTATCTACCTCCTGAAATCTGTTTCCTGCAATTCTGCCTTGCTTTCAAATCCTCTTCGTTGCCTTCCCTCAATATATCTGTGGATGAGAGTTATCATTTATAACTCTGCGGGTTTGTGAATTGCAGTTTCCCTGAGCTCCATTTTTCAACTGTCTCTTTTGGGAGCTGGCCGCAAAAGCGCGGGATTGCCTCAGGCCCTATTCTGCTTCTGGGCGGCAGGCTGAGCCTGTGGTTAATTCTTCTTCCTGTTGGGAAAATAGAGTGACCTGTGCCTGTCCCAACACCTAGATCTAGTCTCTCATTGGTTGCCCCTCTTCCCGTTCATCCTCAGGACAAATTGCAACCTGTAGGGAACAGGAGGTTAAAGGTGCTGATTCTCCAAGTAGGGAGATTGCTAGTAAAGTAGCTGGAATGGCGAAACCGAGCACAAGGAGATGAGAAATGAGGTGCGTTTTAGAAACCTTTCAAAATCACACGGTGTACCATCTTCTGGGTTTCTCATGCATGTTTTCGATGTAGGAAGATGCCCTTGAACCTGGAGATTTGGGACCCATGGGATGGGTACCACGCAGTATTACTTTAAAGGGTCTGCGTTTCTCACCCAACCTCACCCAACCTCTCAGCCCCAAGAGTGTCCACCCTTATGTCTCATCCAGGTGTGGGTCTAGATATGGTCAATCCAGGTTGCATCACAGCCTCTGAACGAATTTTGTAAGAATTTCTCTCTCTTTCACTGTCTTTGTTTTATGGGTTTTTAAAAGTAATTTATTTTTATAATGGGGTTTAGCTGCTTTTCATGGCTGTGTTTATGCGGCTTTACACCCACTTGACTCACTTCCAGAGAGATATCAATACATAGGTTTTAAGATTCTTACTAGTCACATATATTCTTGTGTGGTGAATAGGGGGTGTTGAGTCCAGTTCACTGAGCAAGGAGTAGGTCTTGTCTATTACATATTGGGTGTATGGAACGGTATCTGAGCGAATTTGAAACCCTTGTTTTATGCATCACCCCACCTCACCATTCCCGTTAAGCAGCCATAGTGTGTTTTCTAAACGTGTGACTCTGTTCTGTTTTGTAATTCAGTTCAAGTGTAGCGGTTTTTACATTCCCTCTATAAGTGATAGCTTATGATAAGTGTCTTTTTCTGTGTGACTTATTTCACTTAGGATCGTCGTACCTAACTCCACTCATCTTGCTTCTACTAGCCTTATGACATTGATTTCATGTCTGAGTGATATTCCATTGTACATAAGGACCACAACTTCTTTATCCATTTTTCTCTTTCTTGGGATATTTAAGGTGTCATGAAGTGGAGGTTCTTGTCAACAGAGCAGCCCTAAACTTTCGGGTGCCTGTGTCTTGCTGATTTTTATTTTTTCCAATTTATACGCCCATGAGTGGACGTGCCCTATGCTCCCTAACCTGTTTTTTTTCCATGTTTCAGGACACAACGTACACTTCTCCAGAGTGGCTGTTGGCAATTTACATCCCGCCCATCAGTGTAGCAAGGCTGCCATTTCTCCATGGCCTGTCCTGCATTTCTGGTTTTGACACATTTTGCAGCATGGCCCTTTTGACCGATGGGAAGCGAGACTTCTTTGTAGCGCTGATTTGCCTTTCCAGGTTGCTTGGTTGGCCAAAAAGGGCGTATGCGTTTTTTCCTGAATATATTCAGGAAAAAACGCATACGCCCTTTTTGGCCAAGGGCATCATTGTCGACGTTTTGCCGCTTTTCATGTGCTTTAAAGGCGATTCGTATCTACCTCCTGAAATCTGTTTCCTGCAATTCTGCCTTGCTTTCAAATCCTCTTCGTTGCCTTCCCTCAATATATCTGTGGATGAGAGTTATCATTTATAACTCTGCGGGTTTGTGAATTGCAGTTTCCCTGAGCTCCATTTTTCAACTGTCTTTTTTGGGAGCTGGCCGCAAAAGCGCGGGATTGCCTCAGGCCCTATTCTGCTTCTGGGCGGCAGGCTGAGCCTGTGGTTAATTCTTCTTCCTGTTGGGAAAATAGAGTGACCTGTGCCTGTCCCAACACCTAGATCTAGTCTCTCATTGGTTGCCCCTCTTCCCGTTCATCCTCAGGACAAATTGCAACCTGTAGGGAACAGGAGGTTAAAGGTGCTGATTCTCCAAGTAGGGAGATTGCTAGTAAAGTAGCTGGAATGGCGAAACCGAGCACAAGGAGATGAGAAATGAGGTGCGTTTTAGAAACCTTTCAAAATCACACGGTGTACCATCTTCTGGGTTTTTCATGCATGTTTTCGATGTAGGAAGATGCCCTTGAACTGGAGATTTGGGACCCATGGGATGGGTACCACGCAGTATTACTTTAAAGGGTCTGCGTTTGCTCACCCAACCTCACCCAACCTCTCAGCCCCAAGAGTGTCCACCCTTATGTCTCATCCAGCTGTGGGTCTAGATATGGTCAATCCAGGTTGCATCACAGCCTCTGAACGAATTTTGTAAGAATTTCTCTCTCTTTCACTGTCTTTGTTTTATGGGTTTTTAAAAGTAATTTATTTTTATAATGGGGTTTAGCTGCTTTTCATGGCTGTGTTTATGCGGCTTTACACCCACTTGACTCACTTCCAGACAGATATCAATACATAGGTTTTAAGATTCTTACTAGTCACATATATTCTTGTGCAGTGAATAGGGGGTGTTGTGTTCAGTTCACTGAGCAAGGAGTAGGTCTTGTCTATTACATATTGGGTGTATGGAACGATACCTCAGCGAATTTGAAACCCTTGTTTTATGCATCACCCCACCTCACCATTCCCGTTAAGCAGCCATAGTGTGTTTTCTAAACGTGTGACTCTGTTCTGTTTTGTAATTCAGTTCAAGTGTAGCGGTTTTTACATTCCCTCTATAAGTGATAGCTTATGATAAGTGTCTTTTTCTGTGTGACTTATTTCACTTAGGATCGTCGTACCTAACTCCACTCATCTTGCTTCTACTAGCCTTATGACATTGATTTCATGTCTGAGTGATATTCTATTGTACATAAGGACCACAACTTCTTTATCCATTTTTCTCTTTCCTGGGATATTTAAGGTGTCATGAAGTGGAGGTTCTTGTCAACAGAGCAGCCCTAAACTTTCCGGTGCCTGTGTCTTGCTGATTTTTAGTTTTTCCAATTTATACGCCCATGAGTGGACGTGCCCTATGCTCCCTAAGCTGTTTTTTTTCGATGTTTCAGGACACAACGTATACTTCTCCAGAGTGGCTGTTGGCAATTTACATCCCGCCCATCAGTGTAGCAAGGCTGCCTTTTCTCCATGGCCTGTCCTGCATTTCTGGTTTTGACACTTTTTGCAGCATGGCCCTTTTCACCGATGGGAAGCGAGACTTCTTTGTAGCGCTGATTTGCCTTTCCAGGTTGCTTGGTTGGCCAAAAAGGGCGTATGCGTTTTTTCCTGAATATATTCAGGAAAAAACGCATACGCCCTTTTTGGCCAAGGGCATCATTGTCGACGTTTTGCCGCTTTTCATGTGCTTTAAAGGCGATTCGTATCTACCTCCTGAAATCTGTTTCCTGCAATTCTGCCTTGCTTTCAAATCCTCTTCGTTGCCTTCCCTCAATATATCTGTGGATGAGAGTTATCATTTATAACTCTGCGGGTTTGTGAATTGCAGTTTCCCTGAGCTCCATTTTTCAACTGTCTTTTTTGGGAGCTGGCCGCAAAAGCGCGGGATTGCCTCAGGCCCTATTCTGCTTCTGGGCGGCAGGCTGAGCCTGTGGTTAATTCTTCTTCCTGTTGGGAAAATAGAGTGACCTGTGCCTGTCCCAACACCTAGATCTAGTCTCTCATTGGTTGCCCCTCTTCCCGTTCATCCTCAGGACAAATTGCAACCTGTAGGGAACAGGAGGTTAAAGGTGCTGATTCTCCAAGTAGGGAGATTGCTAGTAAAGTAGCTGGAATGGCGAAACCGAGCACAAGGAGATGAGAAATGAGGTGCGTTTTAGAAACCTTTCAAAATCACACGGTGTACCATCTTCTGGGTTTTTCATGCATGTTTTCGATGTAGGAAGATGCCCTTGAACTGGAGATTTGGGACCCATGGGATGGGTACCACGCAGTATTACTTTAAAGGGTCTGCGTTTGCTCACCCAACCTCACCCAACCTCTCAGCCCCAAGAGTGTCCACCCTTATGTCTCATCCAGCTGTGGGTCTAGATATGGTCAATCCAGGTTGCATCACAGCCTCTGAACGAATTTTGTAAGAATTTCTCTCTCTTTCACTGTCTTTGTTTTATGGGTTTTTAAAAGTAATTTATTTTTATAATGGGGTTTAGCTGCTTTTCATGGCTGTGTTTATGCGGCTTTACACCCACTTGACTCACTTCCAGACAGATATCAATACATAGGTTTTAAGATTCTTACTAGTCACATATATTCTTGTGCAGTGAATAGGGGGTGTTGTGTTCAGTTCACTGAGCAAGGAGTAGGTCTTGTCTATTACATATTGGGTGTATGGAACGATACCTCAGCGAATTTGAAACCCTTGTTTTATGCATCACCCCACCTCACCATTCCCGTTAAGCAGCCATAGTGTGTTTTCTAAACGTGTGACTCTGTTCTGTTTTGTAATTCAGTTCAAGTGTAGCGGTTTTTACATTCCCTCTATAAGTGATAGCTTATGATAAGTGTCTTTTTCTGTGTGACTTATTTCACTTAGGATCGTCGTACCTAACTCCACTCATCTTGCTTCTACTAGCCTTATGACATTGATTTCATGTCTGAGTGATATTCTATTGTACATAAGGACCACAACTTCTTTATCCATTTTTCTCTTTCCTGGGATATTTAAGGTGTCATGAAGTGGAGGTTCTTGTCAACAGAGCAGCCCTAAACTTTCCGGTGCCTGTGTCTTGCTGATTTTTAGTTTTTCCAATTTATACGCCCATGAGTGGACGTGCCCTATGCTCCCTAAGCTGTTTTTTTTCGATGTTTCAGGACACAACGTATACTTCTCCAGAGTGGCTGTTGGCAATTTACATCCCGCCCATCAGTGTAGCAAGGCTGCCTTTTCTCCATGGCCTGTCCTGCATTTCTGGTTTTGACACTTTTTGCAGCATGGCCCTTTTCACCGATGGGAAGCGAGACTTCTTTGTAGCGCTGATTTGCCTTTCCAGGTTGCTTGGTTGGCCAAAAAGGGCGTATGCGTTTTTTCCTGAATATATTCAGGAAAAAACGCATACGCCCTTTTTGGCCAAGGGCATCATTGTCGACGTTTTGCCGCTTTTCATGTGCTTTAAAGGCGATTCGTATCTACCTCCTGAAATCTGTTTCCTGCAATTCTGCCTTGCTTTCAAATCCTCTTCGTTGCCTTCCCTCAATATATCTGTGGATGAGAGTTATCATTTATAACTCTGCGGGTTTGTGAATTGCAGTTTCCCTGAGCTCCATTTTTCAACTGTCTTTTTTGGGAGCTGGCCGCAAAAGCGCGGGATTGCCTCAGGCCCTATTCTGCTTCTGGGCGGCAGGCTGAGCCTGTGGTTAATTCTTCTTCCTGTTGGGAAAATAGAGTGACCTGTGCCTGTCCCAACACCTAGATCTAGTCTCTCATTGGTTGCCCCTCTTCCCGTTCATCCTCAGGACAAATTGCAACCTGTAGGGAACAGGAGGTTAAAGGTGCTGATTCTCCAAGTAGGGAGATTGCTAGTAAAGTAGCTGGAATGGCGAAACCGAGCACAAGGAGATGAGAAATGAGGTGCGTTTTAGAAACCTTTCAAAATCACACGGTGTACCATCTTCTGGGTTTTTCATGCATGTTTTCGATGTAGGAAGATGCCCTTGAACTGGAGATTTGGGACCCATGGGATGGGTACCACGCAGTATTACTTTAAAGGGTCTGCGTTTGCTCACCCAACCTCACCCAACCTCTCAGCCCCAAGAGTGTCCACCCTTATGTCTCATCCAGCTGTGGGTCTAGATATGGTCAATCCAGGTTGCATCACAGCCTCTGAACGAATTTTGTAAGAATTTCTCTCTCTTTCACTGTCTTTGTTTTATGGGTTTTTAAAAGTAATTTATTTTTATAATGGGGTTTAGCTGCTTTTCATGGCTGTGTTTATGCGGCTTTACACCCACTTGACTCACTTCCAGACAGATATCAATACATAGGTTTTAAGATTCTTACTAGTCACATATATTCTTGTGCAGTGAATAGGGGGTGTTGAGTTCAGTTCACTGAGCAAGGAGTAGGTCTTGTCTATTACATATTGGGTGTATGGAACGATACCTCAGCGAATTTGAAACCCTTGTTTTATGCATCACCCCACCTCACCATTCCCGTTAAGCAGCCATAGTGTGTTTTCTAAACGTGTGACTCTGTTCTGTTTTGTAATTCAGTTCAAGTGTAGCGGTTTTTACATTCCCTCTATAAGTGATAGCTTATGATAAGTGTCTTTTTCTGTGTGACTTATTTCACTTAGGATCGTCGTACCTAACTCCACTCATCTTGCTTCTACTAGCCTTATGACATTGATTTCATGTCTGAGTGATATTCTATTGTACATAAGGACCACAACTTCTTTATCCATTTTTCTCTTTCCTGGGATATTTAAGGTGTCATGAAGTGGAGGTTCTTGTCAACAGAGCAGCCCTAAACTTTCCGGTGCCTGTGTCTTGCTGATTTTTAGTTTTTCCAATTTATACGCCCATGAGTGGACGTGCCCTATGCTCCCTAAGCTGTTTTTTTTCGATGTTTCAGGACACAACGTATACTTCTCCAGAGTGGCTGTTGGCAATTTACATCCCGCCCATCAGTGTAGCAAGGCTGCCTTTTCTCCATGGCCTGTCCTGCATTTCTGGTTTTGACACTTTTTGCAGCATGGCCCTTTTCACCGATGGGAAGCGAGACTTCTTTGTAGCGCTGATTTGCCTTTCCAGGTTGCTTGGTTGGCCAAAAAGGGCGTATGCGTTTTTTCCTGAATATATTCAGGAAAAAACGCATACGCCCTTTTTGGCCAAGGGCATCATTGTCGACGTTTTGCCGCTTTTCATGTGCTTTAAAGGCGATTCGTATCTACCTCCTGAAATCTGTTTCCTGCAATTCTGCCTTGCTTTCAAATCCTCTTCGTTGCCTTCCCTCAATATATCTGTGGATGAGAGTTATCATTTATAACTCTGCGGGTTTGTGAATTGCAGTTTCCCTGAGCTCCATTTTTCAACTGTCTTTTTTGGGAGCTGGCCGCAAAAGCGCGGGATTGCCTCAGGCCCTATTCTGCTTCTGGGCGGCAGGCTGAGCCTGTGGTTAATTCTTCTTCCTGTTGGGAAAATAGAGTGACCTGTGCCTGTCCCAACACCTAGATCTAGTCTCTCATTGGTTGCCCCTCTTCCCGTTCATCCTCAGGACAAATTGCAACCTGTAGGGAACAGGAGGTTAAAGGTGCTGATTCTCCAAGTAGGGAGATTGCTAGTAAAGTAGCTGGAATGGCGAAACCGAGCACAAGGAGATGAGAAATGAGGTGCGTTTTAGAAACCTTTCAAAATCACACGGTGTACCATCTTCTGGGTTTCTCATGCATGTTTTCGATGTAGGAAGATGCCCTTGAACCTGGAGATTTGGGACCCATGGGATGGGTACCACGCAGTATTACTTTAAAGGGTCTGCGTTTGCTCACCCAACCTCACCCAACCTCTCAGCCCCAAGAGTGTCCACCCTTATGTCTCATCCAGCTGTGGGTCTAGATATGGTCAATCCAGGTTGCATCACAGCCTCTGAACGAATTTTGTAAGAATTTCTCTCTCTTTCACTGTCTTTGTTTTACGGGTTTCTAAAAGTAATTTATTTTTATAATGGGGTTTAGCTGCCTTTCATGGCTGTGTTTATGCGGCTTTACACCCACTTGACTCACTTCCAGACAGATATCAATACATAGGTTTTAAGATTCTTACTAGTCACATATATTCTTGTGCGGGGAATAGGGGGTGTTGAGTCCAGTTCACTGAGCAAGGAGTAGGTCTTGTCTATTACATATTGGGTGTATGGAACGGTATCTGAGCGAATTTGAAACCCTTGTTTTATGCATCACCCCACCTCACCTTTCCTGTTAAGCAGCTATAGTGTGTTTTCTAAACGTGTGACTCTGTTCTGTTTTGTAATTCAGTTCAAGTGTAGCGGTTTTTACATTCCCTCTATAAGTGATAGCTTATGATAAGTGTCTTTTTCTGTGTGACTTATTTCACTTAGAATCGTCGTACCTAACTCCACTCATCTTGCTTCTACTAGCCTTATGACATTGATTTCATGTCTGAGTGATATTCCATTGTACATAAGGACCACAACTTCTTTATCCATTTTTCTCTTTCCTGGGATATTTAAGGTGTCATGAAGTGGAGGTTCTTGTCAACAGAGCAGCCCTAAACTTTCCGGTGCCTGTGTCTTGCTGATTTTTAGTTTTTCCAATTTATACGCCCATGAGTGGACGTGCCCTATGCTCCCTAAGCTGTTTTTTTTCGATGTTTCAGGACACAACGTATACTTCTCCAGAGTGGCTGTTGGCAATTTACATCCCGCCCATCAGTGTAGCAAGGCTGCCTTTTCTCCATGGCCTGTCCTGCATTTCTGGTTTTGACACTTTTTGCAGCATGGCCCTTTTCACCGATGGGAAGCGAGACTTCTTTGTAGCGCTGATTTGCCTTTCCAGGTTGCTTGGTTGGCCAAAAAGGGCGTATGCGTTTTTTCCTGAATATATTCAGGAAAAAACGCATACGCCCTTTTTGGCCAAGGGCATCATTGTCGACGTTTTGCCGCTTTTCATGTGCTTTAAAGGCGATTCGTATCTACCTCCTGAAATCTGTTTCCTGCAATTCTGCCTTGCTTTCAAATCCTCTTCGTTGCCTTCCCTCAATATATCTGTGGATGAGAGTTATCATTTATAACTCTGCGGGTTTGTGAATTGCAGTTTCCCTGAGCTCCATTTTTCAACTGTCTTTTTTGGGAGCTGGCCGCAAAAGCGCGGGATTGCCTCAGGCCCTATTCTGCTTCTGGGCGGCAGGCTGAGCCTGTGGTTAATTCTTCTTCCTGTTGGGAAAATAGAGTGACCTGTGCCTGTCCCAACACCTAGATCTAGTCTCTCATTGGTTGCCCCTCTTCCCGTTCATCCTCAGGACAAATTGCAACCTGTAGGGAACAGGAGGTTAAAGGTGCTGATTCTCCAAGTAGGGAGATTGCTAGTAAAGTAGCTGGAATGGCGAAACCGAGCACAAGGAGATGAGAAATGAGGTGCGTTTTAGAAACCTTTCAAAATCACACGGTGTACCATCTTCTGGGTTTCTCATGCATGTTTTCGATGTAGGAAGATGCCCTTGAACCTGGAGATTTGGGACCCATGGGATGGGTACCACGCAGTATTACTTTAAAGGGTCTGCGTTTTCTCACCCAACCTCACCCAACCTCTCAGCCCCAAGAGTGTCCACCCTTATGTCTCATCCAGCTGTGGGTCTAGATATGGTCAATCCAGGTTGCATCACAGCCTCTGAACGAATTTTGTAAGAATTTCTCTCTCTTTCACTGTCTTTGTTTTACGGGTTTCTAAAAGTAATTTATTTTTATAATGGGGTTTAGCTGCCTTTCATGGCTGTGTTTATGCGGCTTTACACCCACTTGACTCACTTCCAGACAGATATCAATACATAGGTTTTAAGATTCTTACTAGTCACATATATTCTTGTGCGGGGAATAGGGGGTGTTGAGTCCAGTTCACTGAGCAAGGAGTAGGTCTTGTCTATTACATATTGGGTGTATGGAACGGTATCTGAGCGAATTTGAAACCCTTGTTTTATGCATCACCCCACCTCACCTTTCCTGTTAAGCAGCTATAGTGTGTTTTCTAAACGTGTGACTCTGTTCTGTTTTGTAATTCAGTTCAAGTGTAGCGGTTTTTACATTCCCTCTATAAGTGATAGCTTATGATAAGTGTCTTTTTCTGTGTGACTTATTTCACTTAGAATCGTCGTACCTAACTCCACTCATCTTGCTTCTACTAGCCTTATGACATTGATTTCATGTCTGAGTGATATTCCATTGTACATAAGGACCACAACTTCTTTATCCATTTTTCTCTTTCCTGGGATATTTAAGGTGTCATGAAGTGGAGGTTCTTGTCAACAGAGCAGCCCTAAACTTTCCGGTGCCTGTGTCTTGCTGATTTTTAGTTTTTCCAATTTATACGCCCATGAGTGGACGTGCCCTATGCTCCCTAAGCTGTTTTTTTTCGATGTTTCAGGACACAACGTATACTTCTCCAGAGTGGCTGTTGGCAATTTACATCCCGCCCATCAGTGTAGCAAGGCTGCCTTTTCTCCATGGCCTGTCCTGCATTTCTGGTTTTGACACTTTTTGCAGCATGGCCCTTTTCACCGATGGGAAGCGAGACTTCTTTGTAGCGCTGATTTGCCTTTCCAGGTTGCTTGGTTGGCCAAAAAGGGCGTATGCGTTTTTTCCTGAATATATTCAGGAAAAAACGCATACGCCCTTTTTGGCCAAGGGCATCATTGTCGACGTTTTGCCGCTTTTCATGTGCTTTAAAGGCGATTCGTATCTACCTCCTGAAATCTGTTTCCTGCAATTCTGCCTTGCTTTCAAATCCTCTTCGTTGCCTTCCCTCAATATATCTGTGGATGAGAGTTATCATTTATAACTCTGCGGGTTTGTGAATTGCAGTTTCCCTGAGCTCCATTTTTCAACTGTCTTTTTTGGGAGCTGGCCGCAAAAGCGCGGGATTGCCTCAGGCCCTATTCTGCTTCTGGGCGGCAGGCTGAGCCTGTGGTTAATTCTTCTTCCTGTTGGGAAAATAGAGTGACCTGTGCCTGTCCCAACACCTAGATCTAGTCTCTCATTGGTTGCCCCTCTTCCCGTTCATCCTCAGGACAAATTGCAACCTGTAGGGAACAGGAGGTTAAAGGTGCTGATTCTCCAAGTAGGGAGATTGCTAGTAAAGTAGCTGGAATGGCGAAACCGAGCACAAGGAGATGAGAAATGAGGTGCGTTTTAGAAACCTTTCAAAATCACACGGTGTACCATCTTCTGGGTTTCTCATGCATGTTTTCGATGTAGGAAGATGCCCTTGAACCTGGAGATTTGGGACCCATGGGATGGGTACCACGCAGTATTACTTTAAAGGGTCTGCGTTTTCTCACCCAACCTCACCCAACCTCTCAGCCCCAAGAGTGTCCACCCTTATGTCTCATCCAGCTGTGGGTCTAGATATGGTCAATCCAGGTTGCATCACAGCCTCTGAACGAATTTTGTAAGAATTTCTCTCTCTTTCACTGTCTTTGTTTTACGGGTTTCTAAAAGTAATTTATTTTTATAATGGGGTTTAGCTGCCTTTCATGGCTGTGTTTATGCGGCTTTACACCCACTTGACTCACTTCCAGACAGATATCAATACATAGGTTTTAAGATTCTTACTAGTCACATATATTCTTGTGCGGGGAATAGGGGGTGTTGAGTCCAGTTCACTGAGCAAGGAGTAGGTCTTGTCTATTACATATTGGGTGTATGGAACGGTATCTGAGCGAATTTGAAACCCTTGTTTTATGCATCACCCCACCTCACCTTTCCTGTTAAGCAGCTATAGTGTGTTTTCTAAACGTGTGACTCTGTTCTGTTTTGTAATTCAGTTCAAGTGTAGCGGTTTTTACATTCCCTCTATAAGTGATAGCTTATGATAAGTGTCTTTTTCTGTGTGACTTATTTCACTTAGAATCGTCGTACCTAACTCCACTCATCTTGCTTCTACTAGCCTTATGACATTGATTTCATGTCTGAGTGATATTCCATTGTACATAAGGACCACAACTTCTTTATCCATTTTTCTCTTTCCTGGGATATTTAAGGTGTCATGAAGTGGAGGTTCTTGTCAACAGAGCAGCCCTAAACTTTCCGGTGCCTGTGTCTTGCTGATTTTTAGTTTTTCCAATTTATACGCCCATGAGTGGACGTGCCCTATGCTCCCTAAGCTGTTTTTTTTTCGATGTTTCAGGACACAACGTACACTTCTCCAGAGTGGCTGTTGGCAATTTACATCCCGCCCATCAGTGTAGCAAGGCTGCCATTTCTCCATGGCCTGTCCTGCATTTCTGGTTTTGACACTTTTTGCAGCATGGCCCTTTTGACCGAAGGGAAGCGAGACTTCTTTGTAGCGCTGATTTGCCTTTCCAGGTTGCTTGGTTGGCCAAAAAGGGCGTATGCGTTTTTTCCTGAATATATTCAGGAAAAAACGCATACGCCCTTTTTGGCCAAGGGCATCATTGTCGACGTTTTGCCGCTTTTCATGTGCTTTAAAGGCGATTCGTATCTACCTCCTGAAATCTGTTTCCTGCAATTCTGCCTTGCTTTCAAATCCTCTTCGTTGCCTTCCCTCAATATATCTGTGGATGAGAGTTATCATTTATAACTCTGCGGGTTTGTGAATTGCAGTTTCCGTGAGGTCCATTTTTCAACTGTCTTTTTTGGGAGCTGGCCGCAAAAGCGCGGGATTGCCTCAGGCCCTATTCTGCTTCTGGGCGGCAGGCTGAGCCTGTGGTTAATTCTTCTTCCTGTTGGGAAAATAGAGTGACCTGTGCCTGTCCCAACACCTAGATCTAGTCTCTCATTGGTTGCCCCTCTTCCCGTTCATCCTCAGGACAAATTGCAACCTGTAGGGAACAGGAGGATAAGGTGCTGATTCTCCAAGTAGGGAGATTGCTAGTAAAGTAGCTGGAATGGCGAAACCGAGCACAAGGAGATGAGAAATGAGGTGCGTTTTGGAAACCTTTCAAAATCACACGGTGTACCATCTTCTGGGTTTCTCATGCATGTTTTCGATGTAGGAAGATGCCCTTGAACCTGGAGATTTGGGACCCATGGGATGGGTACCACGCAGTATTACTTTAAAGGGTCTGCGTTTGCTCACCCAACCTCACCCAACCTCTCAGCCCCAAGAGTGTCCACCCTTATGTCTCATCCAGCTGTGGGTCTAGATATGGTCAATCCAGGTTGCATCACAGCCTCTGAACGAATTTTGTAAGAATTTCTCTCTCTTTCACTGTCTTTGTTTTACGGGTTTCTAAAAGTAATTTATTTTTATAATGGGGTTTAGCTGCCTTTCATGGCTGTGTTTATGCGGCTTTACACCCACTTGACTCACTTCCAGACAGATATCAATACATAGGTTTTAAGATTCCTACTAGTCACATTTATTCTTGTGCGGGGAATAGGGGGTGTTGAGTCCAGTTCACTGAGCAAGGAGTAGGTCTTGTCTATTACATATTGGGTGTATGGAACGGTATCTGAGCGAATTTGAAACCCTTGTTTTATGCATCACCCCACCTCACCTTTCCTGTTAAGCAGCTATAGTGTGTTTTCTAAACGTGTGACTCTGTTCTGTTTTGTAATTCAGTTCAAGTGTAGCGGTTTTTACAATCCCTCTATAAGTGATAGCTTATGATAAGTGTCTTTTTCTGTGTGACTTATTTCACTTAGAATCGTCGTACCTAACTCCACTCATCTTGCTTCTACTAGCCTTATGACATTGATTTCATGTCTGAGTGATATTCCATTGTACATAAGGACCACAACTTCTTTATCCATTTTTCTCTTTCCTGGGATATTTAAGGTGTCATGAAGTGGAGGTTCTTGTCAACAGAGCAGCCCTAAACTTTCCGGTGCCTGTGTCTTGCTGATTTTTAGTTTTTCCAATTTATACGCCCATGAGTGGACGTGCCCTATGCTCCCTAAGCTGTTTTTTTTTCCATGTTTCAGGACACAACGTACACTTCTCCAGAGTGGCTGTTGGCAATTTACATCCCGCCCATCAGTGTAGCAAGGCTGCCATTTCTCCATGGCCTGTCCTGGATTTCTGGTTTTGACACTTTTTGCAGCATGGCCCTTTTGACCGAAGGGAAGCGAGACTTCTTTGTAGCGCTGATTTGCCTTTCCAGGTTGCTTGGTTGGCCAAAAAGGGCGTATGCGTTTTTTCCTGAATATATTCAGGAAAAAACGCATACGCCCTTTTTGGCCAAGGGCATCATTGTCTACGTTTTGCCGCTTTTCATGTGCTTTAAAGGCGATTCGTATCTACCTCCTGAAATCTGTTTCCTGCAATTCTGCCTTGCTTTCAAATCCTCTTCGTTGCCTTCCCTCAATATATCTGTGGATGAGAGTTATCATTTATAACTCTGCGGGTTTGTGAATTGCAGTTTCCCTGAGGTCCATTTTTCAACTGTCTTTTTTGGGAGCTGGCCGCAAAAGCGCGTGATTGCCTCAGGCCCTATTCTGCTTCTGGGCGGCAGGCTGAGCCTGTGGTTAATTCTTCTTCCTGTTGGGAAAATAGAGTGACCTGTGCCTGTCCCAACACCTAGATCTAGTCTCTCATTGGTTGCCCCTCTTCCCGTTCATCCTCAGGACAAATTGCAACCTGTAGGGAACAGGAGGATAAGGTGCTGATTCTCCAAGTAGGGAGATTGCTAGTAAAGTAGCTGGAATGGCGAAACCGAGCACAAGGAGATGAGAAATGAGGTGCGTTTTGGAAACCTTTCAAAATCACACGGTGTACCATCTTCTGGGTTTCTCATGCATGTTTTCGATGTAGGAAGATGCCCTTGAACCTGGAGATTTGGGACCCATGGGATGGGTACCACGCAGTATTACTTTAAAGGGTCTGCGTTTGCTCACCCAACCTCACCCAACCTCTCAGCCCCAAGAGTGTCCACCCTTATGTCTCATCCAGCTGTGGGTCTAGATATGGTCAATCCAGGTTGCATCACAGCCTCTGAACGAATTTTGTAAGAATTTCTCTCTCTTTCACTGTCTTTGTTTTACGGGTTTCTAAAAGTAATTTATTTTTATAATGGGGTTTAGCTGCCTTTCATGGCTGTGTTTATGCGGCTTTACACCCACTTGACTCACTTCCAGACAGATATCAATACATAGGTTTTAAGATTCTTACTAGTCACATATATTCTTGTGCGGGGAATAGGGGGTGTTGAGTCCAGTTCACTGAGCAAGGAGTAGGTCTTGTCTATTACATATTGGGTGTATGGAACGGTATCTGAGCGAATTTGAAACCCTTGTTTTATGCATCACCCACCTCACCTTTCCCGTTAAGCAGCCATAGTGTGTTTTCTAAACGTGTGACTCTGTTCTGTTTTGTAATTCAGTTCAAGTGTAGCGGTTTTTACATTCCCTCTATAAGTGATAGCTTATGATAAGTGTCTTTTTCTGTGTGACTTATTTCACTTAGAATCGTCGTACCTAACTCCACTCATCTTGCTTCTACTAGCCTTATGACATTGATTTCATGTCTGAGTGATATTCCATTGTACATAAGGACCACAACTTCTTTATCCATTTTTCTCTTTCCTGGGATATTTAAGGTGTCATGAAGTGGAGGTTCTTGTCAACAGAGCAGCCCTAAACTTTCCGGTGCCTGTGTCTTGCTGATTTTTAGTTTTTCCAATTTATACGCCCATGAGTGGACGTGCCCTATGCTCCCTAAGCTGTTTTTTTTTCCATGTTTCAGGACACAACGTACACTTCTCCAGAGTGGCTGTTGGCAATTTACATCCAGCCCATCAGTGTAGCAAGGCTGCCATTTCTCCATGGCCTGTCCTGCATTTCTGGTTTTGACACTTTTTGCAGCATGGCCCTTTTGACCGAAGGGAAGCGAGACTTCTTTGTAGCGCTGATTTGCCTTTCCAGGTTGCTTGGTTGGCCAAAAAGGGCGTATGCGTTTTTTCCTGAATATATTCAGGAAAAAACGCATACGCCCTTTTTGGCCAAGGGCATCATTGTCGACGTTTTGCCGCTTTTCATGTGCTTTAAATGCGATTCGTATCTACCTCCTGAAATCTGTTTCCTGCAATTCTGCCTTGCTTTCAAATCCTCTTCGTTGCCTTCCCTCAATATATCTGTGGATGAGAGTTATCATTTATAACTCTGCGGGTTTGTGAATTGCAGTTTCCCTGAGCTCCATTTTTCAACTGTCTTTTTTGGGAGCTGGCCACAAAAGCGCGGGATTGCCTCAGGCCCTATTCTGCTTCTGGGCGGCAGGCTGAGCCTGTGGTTAATTCTTCTTCCTGTTGGGAAAATAGAGTGACCTGTGCCTGTCCCAACACCTAGATCTATTCTCTCATTGGTTGCCCCTCTTCCCGTTCATCCTCAGGACAAATTGCAACCTGTAGGGAACAGGAGGATAAGGTGCTGATTCTCCAAGTAGGGAGATTGCTAGTAAAGTAGCTGGAATGGCGAAACCGAGCACAAGGAGATGAGAAATGAGGTGCGTTTTAGAAACCTTTCAAAATCACACGGTGTACCATCTTCTGGGTTTCTCATGCATGATTTCGATGTAGGAAGATGCCCTTGAACCTGGAGATTTGGGACCCATGGGATGGGTACCACGCAGTATTACTTTAAAGGGTCTGCGTTTGCTCACCCAACCTCACCCAACCTCTCAGGCCCAAGAGTGTCCACCCTTATGTCTCATCCAGCTGTGGGTCTAGATATGGTCAATCCAGGTTGCATCACAACCTCTGAACGAATTTTGTAAAAATTTCTCTCTCTTTCACTGTCTTTGTTTTATGGGTTTTTAAAAGTAATTTATTTTTATAATGGGGTTTAGCTGCCTTTCATGGCTGTGTTTATGCGGCTTTACACCCACTTGACTCACTTCCAGACAGATATCAATACATAGGTTTTAAGATTCTTACTAGTCACATATATTCTTGTGCAGTGAATAGGGGGTGTTGAGTTCACTTCACTGAGCAAGGAGTAGGTCTTGTCTATTACATATTGGGTGTATGGAACGGTATCTGAGCGAATTTGAAACCCTTGTTTTATGCATCACCCCACCTCACCATTCCCGTTAAGCAGCCATAGTGTGTTTTCTAAACGTGTGACTCTGTTCTGTTTTGTAATTCAGTTCAAGTGTAGCGGTTTTTACATTCCCTCTATAAGTGATAGCTTATGATAAGTGTCTTTTTCTGTGTGACTTATTTCACTTAGGATCGTCGTACCTAACTCCACTCATCTTGCTTCTACTAGCCTTATGACATTGATTTCATGTCTGAGTGATATTCTATTGTACATAAGGACCACAACTTCTTTATCCATTTTTCTCTTTCCTGGGATATTTAAGGTGTCATGAAGTGGAGGTTCTTGTCAACAGAGCAGCCCTAAACTTTCCGGTGCCTGTGTCTTGCTGATTTTTAGTTTTTCCAATTTATACGCCCATGAGTGGACGTGCCCTATGCTCCCTAAGCTGTTTTTTTTCGATGTTTCAGGACACAACGTATACTTCTCCAGAGTGGCTGTTGGCAATTTACATCCCGCCCATCAGTGTAGCAAGGCTGCCTTTTCTCCATGGCCTGTCCTGCATTTCTGGTTTTGACACTTTTTGCAGCATGGCCCTTTTCACCGATGGGAAGCGAGACTTCTTTGTAGCGCTGATTTGCCTTTCCAGGTTGCTTGGTTGGCCAAAAAGGGCGTATGCGTTTTTTCCTGAATATATTCAGGAAAAAACGCATACGCCCTTTTTGGCCAAGGGCATCATTGTCGACGTTTTGCCGCTTTTCATGTGCTTTAAAGGCGATTCGTATCTACCTCCTGAAATCTGTTTCCTGCAATTCTGCCTTGCTTTCAAATCCTCTTCGTTGCCTTCCCTCAATATATCTGTGGATGAGAGTTATCATTTATAACTCTGCGGGTTTGTGAATTGCAGTTTCCCTGAGCTCCATTTTTCAACTGTCTTTTTTGGGAGCTGGCCGCAAAAGCGCGGGATTGCCTCAGGCCCTATTCTGCTTCTGGGCGGCAGGCTGAGCCTGTGGTTAATTCTTCTTCCTGTTGGGAAAATAGAGTGACCTGTGCCTGTCCCAACACCTAGATCTAGTCTCTCATTGGTTGCCCCTCTTCCCGTTCATCCTCAGGACAAATTGCAACCTGTAGGGAACAGGAGGTTAAAGGTGCTGATTCTCCAAGTAGGGAGATTGCTAGTAAAGTAGCTGGAATGGCGAAACCGAGCACAAGGAGATGAGAAATGAGGTGCGTTTTAGAAACCTTTCAAAATCACACGGTGTACCATCTTCTGGGTTTCTCATGCATGTTTTCGATGTAGGAAGATGCCCTTGAACCTGGAGATTTGGGACCCATGGGATGGGTACCACGCAGTATTACTTTAAAGGGTCTGCGTTTTCTCACCCAACCTCACCCAACCTCTCAGCCCCAAGAGTGTCCACCCTTATGTCTCATCCAGCTGTGGGTCTAGATATGGTCAATCCAGGTTGCATCACAGCCTCTGAACGAATTTTGTAAGAATTTCTCTCTCTTTCACTGTCTTTGTTTTACGGGTTTTTAAAAGTAATTTATTTTTATAATGGGGTTTAGCTGCCTTTCATGGCTGTGTTTATGCGGCTTTACACCAACTTGACTCACTTCCAGACAGATATCAATACATAGGTTTTAAGATTCTTACTAGTCACATATATTCTTGTGCGGGGAATAGGGGGTGTTGAGTCCAGTTCACTGAGCAAGGAGTAGGTCTTGTCTATTACATATTGGGTGTATGGAACGGTATCTGAGCGAATTTGAAACCCTTGTTTTATGCATCACCCCACCTCACCTTTCCTGTTAAGCAGCTATAGTGTGTTTTCTAAACGTGTGACTCTGTTCTGTTTTGTAATTCAGTTCAAGTGTAGCGGTTTTTACATTCCCTCTATAAGTGATAGCTTATGATAAGTGTCTTTTTCTGTGTGACTTATTTCACTTAGAATCGTCGTACCTAACTCCACTCATCTTGCTTCTACTAGCCTTATGACATTGATTTCATGTCTGAGTGATATTCCATTGTTCATAAGGACCACAACTTCTTTATCCATTTTTCTCTTTCCTGGGATATTTAAGGTGTCATGAAGTGGAGGTTCTTGTCAACAGAGCAGCCCTAAACTTTCCAGTGCCTGTGTCTTGCTGATTTTTAGTTTTTCCAATTTATACGCCCATGAGTGGACGTGCCCTATGCTCCCTAAGCTGTTTTTTTTTCCATGTTTCAGGACACAACGTACACTTCTCCAGAGTGGCTGTTGGCAATTTACATCCCGCCCATCAGTGTAGCAAGGCTGCCATTTCTCCATGGCCTGTCCTGCATTTCTGGTTTTGACACTTTTTGCAGCATGGCCCTTTTGACCGAAGGGAAGCGAGACTTCTTTGTAGCGCTGATTTGCCTTTCCAGGTTGCTTGGTTGGCCAAAAAGGGCGTATGCGTTTTTTCCTGAATATATTCAGGAAAAAACGCATACGCCCTTTTTGGCCTAGGGCATCATTGTCGACGTTTTGCCGCTTTTCATGTGCTTTAAAGGCGATTCGTATCTACCTCCTGAAATCTGTTTCCTGCAATTCTGCCTTGCTTTCAAATCCTCTTCGTTGCCTTCCCTCAATATATCTGTGAATGAGAGTTATCATTTATAACTCTGCGGGTTTGTGAATTGCAGTTTCCCTGAGCTCCATTTTTCAACTGTCTTTTTTGGGAGCTGGCCGCAAAAGCGCGGGATTGCCTCAGGCCCTATTCTGCTTCTGGGCGGCAGGCTGAGCCTGTGGTTAATTCTTCTTCCTGTTGGGAAAATAGAGTGACCTGTGCCTGTCCCAACACCTAGATCTATTCTCTCATTGGTTGCCCCTCTTCCCGTTCATTCTCAGGACAAATTGCAACCTGTAGGGAACAGGAGGATAAGGTGCTGATTCTCCAAGTAGGGAGATTGCTAGTAAAGTAGCTGGAATGGCGAAACCGAGCACAAGGAGATGAGAAATGAGGTGCGTTTTAGAAACCTTTCAAAATCACACGGTGTACCATCTTCTGGGTTTCTCATGCATGTTTTCGATGTAGGAAGATGCCCTTGAACCTGGAGATTTGGGACCCATGGGATGGGTACCACGCAGTATTACTTTAAAGGGTCTGCGTTTGCTCACCCAACCTCACCCAACCTCTCAGCCCCAAGAGTGTCCACCCTTATGTCTCATCCAGCTGTGGGTCTAGATATGGTCAATCCAGGTTGCATCACAGCCTCTGAACGAATTTTGTAAGAATTTCTCTCTCTTTCACTGTCTTTGTTTTATGGGTTTTTAAAAGTAATTTATTTTTATAATGGGGTTTAGCTGCCTTTCATGGCTGTGTTTATGCGGCTTTACACCCACTTGACTCACTTCCAGACAGATATAAATACATAGGTTTTAAGATTCTTACTAGTCACATATATTCTTGTGCGGGGAATAGGGGGTGTTGAGTCCAGTTCACTGAGCAAGGAGTAGGTCTTGTCTATTACATATTGGGTGTATGGAACGGTATCTGAGCGAATTTGAAACCCTTGTTTTATGCATCACCCCACCTCACCTTTCCTGTTAAGCAGCTATAGTGTGTTTTCTAAACGTGTGACTCTGTTCTGTTTTGTAATTCAGTTCAAGTGTAGCGGTTTTTACATTCCCTCTATAAGTGATAGCTTATGATAAGTGTCTTTTTCTGTGTGACTTATTTCACTTAGAATCGTCGTACCTAACTCCACTCATCTTGCTTCTACTAGCCTTATAACATTGATTTCATGTCTGAGTGATATTCCATTGTACATAAGGACCACAACTTCTTTATCCATTTTTCTCTTTCCTGGGATATTTAAGGTGTCATGAAGTGGAGGTTCTTGTCAACAGAGCAGCCCTAAACTTTCCGGTGCCTGTGTCTTGCTGATTTTTAGTTTTTCCAATTTATACGCCCATGAGTGGCCGTGTCCTATGCTCCCTAAGCTGTTTTTTTTCCATGTTTCAGGACACAACGTACACTTCTCCAGAGTGGCTGTTGGCAATTTACATCCCGCCCATCAGTGTAGCAAGGCTGCCATTTCTCCATGGCCTGTCCTGCATTTCTGGTTTTGACACTTTTTGCAGCATGGCCCTTTTGACCGAAGGGAAGCGAGACTTCTTTGTAGCGCTGATTTGCCTTTCCAGGTTGCTTGGTTGGCCAAAAAGGGCGTATGCGTTTTTTCCTGAATATATTCAGGAAAAAACGCATACGCCCTTTTTGGCCAAGGGCATCATTGTCGACGTTTTGCCGCTTTTCATGTGCTTTAAAGGCGATTCGTATCTACCTCCTGAAATCTGTTTCCTGCAATTCTGCCTTGCTTTCAAATCCTCTTCGTTGCCTTCCCTCAATATATCTGTGGATGAGAGTTATCATTTATAACTCTGCGGGTTTGTGAATTGCAGTTTCCCTGAGCTCCATTTTTCAACTGTCTTTTTTGGGAGCTGGCCGCAAAAGCGCGGGATTGCCTCAGGCCCTATTCTGCTTCTGGGCGGCAGGCTGAGCCTGTGGTTAATTCTTCTTCCTGTTGGGAAAATAGAGTGACCTGTGCCTGTCCCAACACCTAGATCTATTCTCTCATTGGTTGCCCCTCTTCCCGTTCATCCTCAGGACAAATTGCAACCTGTAGGGAACAGGAGGATAAGGTGCTGATCCTCCAAGTAGGGAGATTGCTAGTAAAGTAGCTGGAATGGCGAAACCGAGCACAAGGAGATGAGAAATGAGGTGCGTTTTAGAAACCTTTCAAAATCACACGGTGTACCATCTTCTGGGTTTCTCATGCATGTTTTCGATGTAGGAAGATGCCCTTGAACCTGGAGATTTGGGACCCATGGGATGGGTACCACGCAGTATTACTTTAAAGGGTCTGCGTTTGCTCACCCAACCTCACCCAACCTCTCAGCCCCAAGAGTGTCCACCCTTATGTCTCATCCAGCTGTGGGTCTAGATATGGTCAATCCAGGTTGCATCACAGCTTCTGAACGAATTTTCTAAGAATTTCTCTCTCTTTCACTGTCTTTGTTTTATGGGTTTTTAAAAGTAATTTATTTTTATAATGGGGTTTAGCTGCCTTTCATGGCTGTGTTTATGCGGCTTTACACCCACTTGACTCACTTCCAGACAGATATCAATACATAGGTTTTAAGATTCTTACTAGTCACATATATTCTTGTGCGGGGAATAGGGGGTGTTGAGTCCAGTTCACTGAGCAAGGAGTAGGTCTTGTCTATTACATATTGGGTGTATGGAACGGTATCTGAGCGAATTTGAAACCCTTGTTTTATGCATCACCCCACCTCACCTTTCCTGTTAAGCAGCTATAGTGTGTTTTCTAAACGTGTGACTCTGTTCTGTTTTGTAATTCAGTTCAAGTGTAGCGGTTTTTACATTCCCTCTATAAGTGATAGCTTATGATAAGTGTCTTTTTCTGTGTGACTTATTTCACTTAGAATCGTCGTACCTAACTCCACTCATCTTGCTTCTACTAGCCTTATAACATTGATTTCATGTCTGAGTGATATTCCATTGTACATAAGGACCACAACTTCTTTATCCATTTTTCTCTTTCCTGGGATATTTAAGGTGTCATGAAGTGGAGGTTCTTGTCAACAGAGCAGCCCTAAACTTTCCGGTGCCTGTGTCTTGCTGATTTTTAGTTTTTCCAATTTATACGCCCATGAGTGGCCGTGTCCTATGCTCCCTAAGCTGTTTTTTTTCCATGTTTCAGGACACAACGTACACTTCTCCAGAGTGGTTGTTGGCAATTTACATCCCGCCCATCAGTGTAGCAAGGCTGCCATTTCTCCATGGCCTGTCCTGGATTTCTGGTTTTGACACTTTTTGCAGCATGGCCCTTTTGACCGAAGGGAAGCGAGACTTCTTTGTAGCGCTGATTTGCCTTTCCAGGTTGCTTGGTTGGCCAAAAAGGGCGTATGCGTTTTTTCCTGAATATATTCAGGAAAAAACGCATACGCCCTTTTTGGCCAAGGGCATCATTGTCGACGTTTTGCCGCTTTTCATGTGCTTTAAAGGCGATTCGTATCTACCTCCTGAAATCTGTTTCCTGCAATTCTGCCTTGCTTTCAAATCCTCTTCGTTGCCTTCCCTCAATATATCTGTGGATGAGAGTTATCATTTATAACTCTGCGGGTTTGTGAATTGCAGTTTCCCTGAGGTCCATTTTTCAACTGTCTTTTTTGGGAGCTGGCCGCAAAAGCACGGGATTGCCTCAGGCCCTATTCTGCTTCTGGGCAGCAGGCTGAGCCTGTGGTTAATTCTTCTTCCTGTTGGGAAAATAGAGTGACCTGTGCCTGTCCCAACACCTAGATCTAGTCTCTCATTGGTTGCCCCTCTTCCCGTTCATCCTCAGGACAAATTGCAACCTGTAGGGAACAGGAGGTTAAAGGTGCTGATTCTCCAAGTAGGGAGATTGCTAGTAAAGTAGCTGGAATGGCGAAACCGAGCACAAGGAGATGAGAAATGAGGTGCGTTTTAGAAACCTTTCAAAATCACACGGTGTACCATCTTCTGGGTTTCTCATGCATGTTTTCGATGTAGGAAGATGCCCTTGAACCTGGAGATTTGGGACCCATGGGATGGGTACCACGCAGTATTACTTTAAAGGGTCTGCGTTTGCTCACCCAACCTCACCCAACCTCTCAGCCCCAAGAGTGTCCACCCTTATGTCTCATCCAGCTGTGGGTCTAGATATGGTCAATCCAGGTTGCATCACAGCCTCTGAACGAATTTTGTAAGAATTTCTCTCTCTTTCACTGTCTTTGTTTTACGGGTTTCTAAAAGTAATTTATTTTTATAATGGGGTTTAGCTGCCTTTCATGGCTGTGTTTATGCGGCTTTACACCCACTTGACTCACTTCCAGACAGATATCAATACATAGGTTTTAAGATTCTTACTAGTCACATATATTCTTGTGCGGGGAATAGGGGGTGTTGAGTCCAGTTCACTGAGCAAGGAGTAGGTCTTGTCTATTACATATTGGGTGTATGGAACGGTATCTGAGCGAATTTGAAACCCTTGTTTTATGCATCACCCCACCTCACATTTCCTGTTAAGCAGCTATAGTGTGTTTTCTAAACGTGTGACTCTGTTCTGTTTTGTAATTCAGTTCAAGTGTAGCGGTTTTTACAATCCCTCTATAAGTGATAGCTTATGATAAGTGTCTTTTTCTGTGTGACTTATTTCACTTAGAATCGTCGTACCTAACTCCACTCATCTTGCTTCTACTAGCCTTATGACATTGATTTCATGTCTGAGTGATATTCCATTGTACATAAGGACCACAACTTCTTTATCCATTTTTCTCTTTCCTGGGATATTTAAGGTGTCATGAAGTGGAGGTTCTTGTCAACAGAGCAGCCCTAAACTTTCCGGTGCCTGTGTCTTGCTGATTTTTAGTTTTTCCAATTTATACGCCCATGAGTGGACGTGCCCTATGCTCCCTAAGCTGTTTTTTTTTCCATGTTTCAGGACACAACGTACACTTCTCCAGAGTGGCTGTTGGCAATTTACATCCCGCCCATCAGTGTAGCAAGGCTGCCATTTCTCCATGGCCTGTCCTGGATTTCTGGTTTTGACACTTTTTGCAGCATGGCCCTTTTGACCGAAGGGAAGCGAGACTTCTTTGTAGCGCTGATTTGCCTTTCCAGGTTGCTTGGTTGGCCAAAAAGGGCGTATGCGTTTTTTCCTGAATATATTCAGGAAAAAACGCATACGCCCTTTTTGGCCAAGGGCATCATTGTCTACGTTTTGCCGCTTTTCATGTGCTTTAAAGGCGATTCGTATCTACCTCCTGAAATCTGTTTCCTGCAATTCTGCCTTGCTTTCAAATCCTCTTCGTTGCCTTCCCTCAATATATCTGTGGATGAGAGTTATCATTTATAACTCTGCGGGTTTGTGAATTGCAGTTTCCCTGAGGTCCATTTTTCAACTGTCTTTTTTGGGAGCTGGCCGCAAAAGCGCGTGATTGCCTCAGGCCCTATTCTGCTTCTGGGCGGCAGGCTGAGCCTGTGGTTAATTCTTCTTCCTGTTGGGAAAATAGAGTGACCTGTGCCTGTCCCAACACCTAGATCTAGTCTCTCATTGGTTGCCCCTCTTCCCGTTCATCCTCAGGACAAATTGCAACCTGTAGGGAACAGGAGGATAAGGTGCTGATTCTCCAAGTAGGGAGATTGCTAGTAAAGTAGCTGGAATGGCGAAACCGAGCACAAGGAGATGAGAAATGAGGTGCGTTTTGGAAACCTTTCAAAATCACACGGTGTACCATCTTCTGGGTTTCTCATGCATGTTTTCGATGTAGGAAGATGCCCTTGAACCTGGAGATTTGGGACCCATGGGATGGGTACCACGCAGTATTACTTTAAAGGGTCTGCGTTTGCTCACCCAACCTCACCCAACCTCTCAGCCCCAAGAGTGTCCACCCTTATGTCTCATCCAGCTGTGGGTCTAGATATGGTCAATCCAGGTTGCATCACAGCCTCTGAACGAATTTTGTAAGAATTTCTCTCTCTTTCACTGTCTTTGTTTTACGGGTTTCTAAAAGTAATTTATTTTTATAATGGGGTTTAGCTGCCTTTCATGGCTGTGTTTATGCGGCTTTACACCCACTTGACTCACTTCCAGACAGATATCAATACATAGGTTTTAAGATTCTTACTAGTCACATATATTCTTGTGCGGGGAATAGGGGGTGTTGAGTCCAGTTCACTGAGCAAGGAGTAGGTCTTGTCTATTACATATTGGGTGTATGGAACGGTATCTGAGCGAATTTGAAACCCTTGTTTTATGCATCACCCACCTCACCTTTCCCGTTAAGCAGCCATAGTGTGTTTTCTAAACGTGTGACTCTGTTCTGTTTTGTAATTCAGTTCAAGTGTAGCGGTTTTTACATTCCCTCTATAAGTGATAGCTTATGATAAGTGTCTTTTTCTGTGTGACTTATTTCACTTAGAATCGTCGTACCTAACTCCACTCATCTTGCTTCTACTAGCCTTATGACATTGATTTCATGTCTGAGTGATATTCCATTGTACATAAGGACCACAACTTCTTTATCCATTTTTCTCTTTCCTGGGATATTTAAGGTGTCATGAAGTGGAGGTTCTTGTCAACAGAGCAGCCCTAAACTTTCCGGTGCCTGTGTCTTGCTGATTTTTAGTTTTTCCAATTTATACGCCCATGAGTGGACGTGCCCTATGCTCCCTAAGCTGTTTTTTTTTCCATGTTTCAGGACACAACGTACACTTCTCCAGAGTGGCTGTTGGCAATTTACATCCAGCCCATCAGTGTAGCAAGGCTGCCATTTCTCCATGGCCTGTCCTGCATTTCTGGTTTTGACACTTTTTGCAGCATGGCCCTTTTGACCGAAGGGAAGCGAGACTTCTTTGTAGCGCTGATTTGCCTTTCCAGGTTGCTTGGTTGGCCAAAAAGGGCGTATGCGTTTTTTCCTGAATATATTCAGGAAAAAACGCATACGCCCTTTTTGGCCAAGGGCATCATTGTCGACGTTTTGCCGCTTTTCATGTGCTTTAAAGGCGATTCGTATCTACCTCCTGAAATCTGTTTCCTGCAATTCTGCCTTGCTTTCAAATCCTCTTCGTTGCCTTCCCTCAATATATCTGTGGATGAGAGTTATCATTTATAACTCTGCGGGTTTGTGAATTGCAGTTTCCCTGAGCTCCATTTTTCAACTGTCTTTTTTGGGAGCTGGCCACAAAAGCGCGGGATTGCCTCAGGCCCTATTCTGCTTCTGGGCGGCAGGCTGAGCCTGTGGTTAATTCTTCTTCCTGTTGGGAAAATAGAGTGACCTGTGCCTGTCCCAACACCTAGATCTATTCTCTCATTGGTTGCCCCTCTTCCCGTTCATCCTCAGGACAAATTGCAACCTGTAGGGAACAGGAGGATAAGGTGCTGATTCTCCAAGTAGGGAGATTGCTAGTAAAGTAGCTGGAATGGCGAAACCGAGCACAAGGAGATGAGAAATGAGGTGCGTTTTAGAAACCTTTCAAAATCACACGGTGTACCATCTTCTGGGTTTCTCATGCATGTTTTCGATGTAGGAAGATGCCCTTGAACCTGGAGATTTGGGACCCATGGGATGGGTACCACGCAGTATTACTTTAAAGGGTCTGCGTTTGCTCACCCAACCTCACCCAACCTCTCAGCCCCAAGAGTGTCCACCCTTATGTCTCATCCAGCTGTGGGTCTAGATATGGTCAATCCAGGTTGCATCACAACCTCTGAACGAATTTTGTAAGAATTTCTCTCTCTTTCACTGTCTTTGTTTTATGGGTTTTTAAAAGTAATTTATTTTTATAATGGGGTTTAGCTGCCTTTCATGGCTGTGTTTATGCGGCTTTACACCCACTTGACTCACTTCCAGACAGATATCAATACATAGGTTTTAAGATTCTTACTAGTCACATATATTCTTGTGCAGTGAATAGGGGGTGTTGAGTTCACTTCACTGAGCAAGGAGTAGGTCTTGTCTATTACATATTGGGTGTATGGAACGGTATCTGAGCGAATTTGAAACCCTTGTTTTATGCATCACCCCACCTCACCATTCCCGTTAAGCAGCCATAGTGTGTTTTCTAAACGTGTGACTCTGTTCTGTTTTGTAATTCAGTTCAAGTGTAGCGGTTTTTACATTCCCTCTATAAGTGATAGCTTATGATAAGTGTCTTTTTCTGTGTGACTTATTTCACTTAGGATCGTCGTACCTAACTCCACTCATCTTGCTTCTACTAGCCTTATGACATTGATTTCATGTCTGAGTGATATTCTATTGTACATAAGGACCACAACTTCTTTATCCATTTTTCTCTTTCCTGGGATATTTAAGGTGTCATGAAGTGGAGGTTCTTGTCAACAGAGCAGCCCTAAACTTTCCGGTGCCTGTGTCTTGCTGATTTTTAGGTTTTCCAATTTATACGCCCATGAGTGGACGTGCCCTATGCTCCCTAAGCTGTTTTTTTTCGATGTTTCAGGACACAACGTATACTTCTCCAGAGTGGCTGTTGGCAATTTACATCCCGCCCATCAGTGTAGCAAGGCTGCCTTTTCTCCATGGCCTGTCCTGCATTTCTGGTTTTGACACTTTTTGCAGCATGGCCCTTTTCACCGATGGGAAGCGAGACTTCTTTGTAGCGCTGATTTGCCTTTCCAGGTTGCTTGGTTGGCCAAAAAGGGCGTATGCGTTTTTTCCTGAATATATTCAGTAAAAAAAGGAAAAGCCCTTTTTGGCCAAGGGCATCATTGTCGACGTTTTGCCGCTTTTCATGTGCTTTAAAGGCGATTCGTATCTACCTCCTGAAATCTGTTTCCTGCAATTCTGCCTTGCTTTCAAATCCTCTTCGTTGCCTTCCCTCAATATATCTGTGGATGAGAGTTATCATTTATAACTCTGCGGGTTTGTGAATTGCAGTTTCCCTGAGCTCCATTCTTCAACTGTCTTTTTTGGGAGCTGGCCGCAAAAGCGCGGGATTGCCTCAGGCCCTATTCTGCTTCTGGGCGGCAGGCTGAGCCTGTGGTTAATTCTTCTTCCTGTTGGGAAAATAGAGTGACCTGTGCCTGTCCCAACACCTAGATCTAGTCTCTCATTGGTTGCCCCTCTTCCCGTTCATCCTCAGGACAAATTGCAACCTGTAGGGAACAGGAGGTTAAAGGTGCTGATTCTCCAAGTAGGGAGATTGCTAGTAAAGTAGCTGGAATGGCGAAACCGAGCACAAGGAGATGAGAAATGAGGTGCGTTTTAGAAACCTTTCAAAATCACACGGTGTACCATCTTCTGGGTTTCTCATGCATGTTTTCGATGTAGGAAGATGCCCTTCAACCTGGAGATTTGGGACCCATGGGATGGGTACCACGCAGTATTACTTTAAAGGGTCTGCGTTTGCTCACCCAACCTCACCCAACCTCTCAGCCCCAAGAGTGTCCACCCTTATGTCTCATCCAGGTGTGGGTCTAGATATGGTCAATCCAGGTTGCATCACAGCCTCTGAACGAATTTTGTAAGAATTTCTCTCTCTTTCACTGTCTTTGTTTTATGGGTTTTTAAAAGTAATTTATTTTTATAATGGGGTTTAGCTGCTTTTCATGGCTGTGTTTATGCGGCTTTACACCCACTTGACTCACTTCCAGAGAGATATCAATACATAGGTTTTAAGATTCTTACTAGTCACATATATTCTTGTGTGGTGAATAGGGGGTGTTGAGTCCAGTTCACTGAGCAAGGAGTAGGTCTTGTCTATTACATATTGGGTGTATGGAACGGTATCTGAGCGAATTTGAAACCCTTGTTTTATGCATCACCCCACCTCACCATTCCCGTTAAGCAGCCATAGTGTGTTTTCTAAACGTGTGACTCTGTTCTGTTTTGTAATTCAGTTCAAGTGTAGCGGTTTTTACATTCCCTCTATAAGTGATAGCTTATGATAAGTGTCTTTTTCTGTGTGACTTATTTCACTTAGGATCGTCGTACCTAACTCCACTCATCTTGCTTCTACTAGCCTTATGACATTGATTTCATGTCTGAGTGATATTCCATTGTACATAAGGACCACAACTTCTTTATCCATTTTTCTCTTTCCTGGGATATTTAAGGTGTCATGAAGTGGAGGTTCTTGTCAACAGAGCAGCCCTAAACTTTCGGGTGCCTGTGTCTTGCTGATTTTTAGTTTTTCCAATTTATACGCCCATGAGTGGACGTGCCCTATGCTCCCTAAGCTGTTTTTTTTCCATGTTTCAGGACACAACGTACACTTCTCCAGAGTGGCTGTTGGCAATTTACATCCCGCCCATCAGTTTAGCAAGGCTGCCATTTCTCCATGGCCTGTCCTGCATTTCTGGTTTAGACACATTTTGCAGCATGGCCCTTTTGACCGATGGGAAGCGAGACTTCTTTGTAGCGCTGATTTGCCTTTCCAGGTTGCTTGGTTGGCCAAAAAGGGCGTATGCGTTTTTTCCTGAATATATTCAGGAAAAAACGCATACGCCCTTTTTGGCCAAGGGCATCATTGTCGACGTTTTGCCGCTTTTCATGTGCTTTAAAGGCGATTCGTATCTACCTCCTGAAATCTGTTTCCTGCAATTCTGCCTTGCTTTCAAATCCTCTTCGTTGCCTTCCCTCAATATATCTGTGGATGAGAGTTATCATTTATAACTCTGCGGGTTTGTGAATTGCAGTTTCCCTGAGGTCCATTTTTCAACTGTCTTTTTTGGGAGCTGGCCGCAAAAGCGCGGGATTGCCTCAGGCCCTATTCTGCTTCTGGGCGGCAGGCTGAGCCTGTGGTTAATTCTTCTTCCTGTTGGGAAAATAGAGTGACCTGTGCCTGTCCCAACACCTAGATCTAGTCTCTCATTGGTTGCCCCTCTTCCCGTTCATCCTCAGGACAAATTGCAACCTGTAGGGAACAGGAGGTTAAAGGTGCTGATTCTCCAAGTAGGGAGATTGCTAGTAAAGTAGCTGGAATGGCGAAACCGAGCACAAGGAGATGAGAAATGAGGTGCGTTTTAGAAACCTTTCAAAATCACACGGTGTACCATCTTCTGGGTTTTTCATGCATGTTTTCGATGTAGGAAGATGCCCTTGAACTGGAGATTTGGGACCCATGGGAATGGTACCACGCAGTATTACTTTAAAGGGTCTGCGTTTGCTCACCCAACCTCACCCAACCTCTCAGCCCCAAGAGTGTCCACCCTTATATCTCATCCAGCTGTGGGTCTAGATATGGTCAATCCAGGTTGCATCACAGCCTCTGAACGAATTTTGTAAGAATTTCTCTCTCTTTCACTGTCTTTGTTTTATGGGTTTTTAAAAGTAATTTATTTTTATAATGGGGTTTAGCTGCTTTTCATGGCTGTGTTTATGCGGCTTTACACCCACTTGACTCACTTCCAGACAGATATCAATACATAGGTTTTAAGATTCTTACTAGTCACATATATTCTTGTGCAGTGAATAGGGGGTGTTGAGTTCAGTTCACTGAGCAAGGAGTAGGTCTTGTCTATTACATATTGGGTGTATGGAACGGTATCTGAGCGAATTTGAAACCCTTGTTTTATGCATCACCCCACCTCACCATTCCCGTTAAGCAGCCATAGTGTGTTTTCTAAACGTGTGACTCTGTTCTGTTTTGTAATTCAGTTCAAGTGTAGCGGTTTTTACATTCCCTCTATAAGTGATAGCTTATGATAAGTGTCTTTTTCTGTGTGACTTATTTCACTTAGGATCGTCGTACCTAACTCCACTCATCTTGCTTCTACTAGCCTTATGACATTGATTTCATGTCTGAGTGATATTCTATTGTACATAAGGACCACAACTTCTTTATCCATTTTTCTCTTTCCTGGGATATTTAAGGTGTCATGAAGTGGAGGTTCTTGTCAACAGAGCAGCCCTAAACTTTCGGGTGCCTGTGTCTTGCTGATTTTTAGTTTTTCCAATTTATACGCCCATGAGTGGACGTGCCCTATGCTCCCTAAGCTGTTTTTTTTCGATGTTTCAGGACACAACGTATACTTCTCCAGAGTGGCTGTTGGCAATTTACATCCCGCTCATCAGTGTAGCAAGGCTGCCTTTTCTCCATGGCCTGTCCTGCATTTCTGGTTTTGACACTTTTTGCAGCATGGCCCTTTTCACCGATGGGAAGCGAGACTTCTTTGTAGCGCTGATTTGCCTTTCCAGGTTGCTTGGTTGGCCAAAAAGGGCGTATGCGTTTTTTCCTGAATATATTCAGGAAAAAACGCATACGCCCTTTTTGGCCAAGGGCATCATTGTCGACGTTTTGCCGCTTTTCATGTGCTTTAAAGGCGATTCGTATCTACCTCCTGAAATCTGTTTCCTGCAATTCTGCCTTGCTTTCAAATCCTCTTCGTTGCCTTCCCTCAATATATCTGTGGATGAGAGTTATCATTTATAACTCTGCGGGTTTGTGAATTGCAGTTTCCCTGAGCTCCATTTTTCAACTGTCTTTTTTGGGAGCTGGCCGCAAAAGCGCGGGATTGCCTCAGGCCCTATTCTGCTTCTGGGCGGCAGGCTGAGCCTGTGGTTAATTCTTCTTCCTGTTGGGAAAATAGAGTGACCTGTGCCTGTCCCAACACCTAGATCTAGTCTCTCATTGGTTGCCCCTCTTCCCGTTCATCCTCAGGACAAATTGCAACCTGTAGGGAACAGGAGGTTAAAGGTGCTGATTCTCCAAGTAGGGAGATTGCTAGTAAAGTAGCTGGAATGGCGAAACCGAGCACAAGGAGATGAGAAATGAGGTGCGTTTTAGAAACCTTTCAAAATCACACGGTGTACCATCTTCTGGGTTTCTCATGCATGTTTTCGATGTAGGAAGATGCCCTTGAACCTGGAGATTTGGGACCCATGGGATGGGTACCACGCAGTATTACTTTAAAGGGTCTGCGTTTTCTCACCCAACCTCACCCAACCTCTCAGCCCCAAGAGTGTCCACCCTTATGTCTCATCCAGCTGTGGGTCTAGATATGGTCAATCCAGGTTGCATCACAGCCTCTGAACGAATTTTGTAAGAATTTCTCTCTCTTTCACTGTCTTTGTTTTACGGGTTTTTAAAAGTAATTTATTTTTATAATGGGGTTTAGCTGCCTTTCATGGCTGTGTTTATGCGGCTTTACACCAACTTGACTCACTTCCAGACAGATATCAATACATAGGTTTTAAGATTCTTACTAGTCACATATATTCTTGTGCGGGGAATAGGGGGTGTTGAGTCCAGTTCACTGAGCAAGGAGTAGGTCTTGTCTATTACATATTGGGTGTATGGAACGGTATCTGAGCGAATTTGAAACCCTTGTTTTATGCATCACCCCACCTCACCTTTCCTGTTAAGCAGCTATAGTGTGTTTTCTAAACTTGTGACTCTGTTCTGTTTTGTAATTCAGTTCAAGTGTAGCGGTTTTTACATTCCCTCTATAAGTGATAGCTTATGATAAGTGTCTTTTTCTGTGTGACTTATTTCACTTAGAATCGTCGTACCTAACTCCACTCATCTTGCTTCTACTAGCCTTATGACATTGATTTCATGTCTGAGTGATATTCCATTGTTCATAAGGACCACAACTTCTTTATCCATTTTTCTCTTTCCTGGGATATTTAAGGTGTCATGAAGTGGAGGTTCTTGTCAACAGAGCAGCCCTAAACTTTCCAGTGCCTGTGTCTTGCTGATTTTTAGTTTTTCCAATTTATACGCCCATGAGTGGACGTGCCCTATGCTCCCTAAGCTGTTTTTTTTTCCATGTTTCAGGACACAACGTACACTTCTCCAGAGTGGCTGTTGGCAATTTACATCCCGCCCATCAGTGTAGCAAGGTTGCCATTTCTCCATGGCCTGTCCTGCATTTCTGGTTTTGACACTTTTTGCAGCATGGCCCTTTTGACCGAAGGGAAGCGAGACTTCTTTGTAGCGCTGATTTGCCTTTCCAGGTTGCTTGGTTGGCCAAAAATGGCGTATGCGTTTTTTCCTGAATATATTCAGGAAAAAACGCATACGCCCTTTTTGGCCTAGGGCATCATTGTCGACGTTTTGCCGCTTTTCATGTGCTTTAAAGGCGATTCGTATCTACCTCCTGAAATCTGTTTCCTGCAATTCTGCCTTGCTTTCAAATCCTCTTCGTTGCCTTCCCTCAATATATCTGTGAATGAGAGTTATCATTTATAACTCTGCGGGTTTGTGAATTGCAGTTTCCCTGAGCTCCATTTTTCAACTGTCTTTTTTGGGAGCTGGCCGCAAAAGCGCGGGATTGCCTCAGGCCCTATTCTGCTTCTGGGCGGCAGGCTGAGCCTGTGGTTAATTCTTCTTCCTGTTGGGAAAATAGAGTGACCTGTGCCTGTCCCAACACCTAGATCTATTCTCTCATTGGTTGCCCCTCTTCCCGTTCATTCTCAGGACAAATTGCAACCTGTAGGGAACAGGAGGATAAGGTGCTGATTCTCCAAGTAGGGAGATTGCTAGTAAAGTAGCTGGAATGGCGAAACCGAGCACAAGGAGATGAGAAATGAGGTGCGTTTTAGAAACCTTTCAAAATCACACGGTGTACCATCTTCTGGGTTTCTCATGCATGTTTTCGATGTAGGAAGATGCCCTTGAACCTGGAGATCTGGGACCCATGGGATGGGTACCACGCAGTATTACTTTAAAGGGTCTGCGTTTGCTCACCCAACCTCACCCAACATCTCAGCCCCAAGAGTGTCCACCCTTATGTCTCATCCAGCTGTGGGTCTAGATATGGTCAATCCAGTTTGCATCACAGCCTCTGAACGAATTTTGTAAGAATTTCTCTCTCTTTCACTGTCTTTGTTTTATGGGTTTTTAAAAGTAATTTATTTTTATAATGGGGTTTAGCTGCCTTTCATGGCTGTGTTTATGCGGCTTTACACCCACTTGACTCACTTCCAGACAGATATAAATACATAGGTTTTAAGATTCTTACTAGTCACATATATTCTTGTGCGGGGAATAGGGGGTGTTGAGTCCAGTTCACTGAGCAAGGAGTAGGTCTTGTCTATTACATATTGGGTGTATGGAACGGTATCTGAGCGAATTTGAAACCCTTGTTTTATGCATCACCCCACCTCACCTTTCCTGTTAAGCAGCTATAGTGTGTTTTCTAAACGTGTGACTCTGTTCTGTTTTGTAATTCAGTTCAAGTGTAGCGGTTTTTACATTCCCTCTATAAGTGATAGCTTATGATAAGTGTCTTTTTCTGTGTGACTTATTTCACTTAGAATCGTCGTACCTAACTCCACTCATCTTGCTTCTACTAGCCTTATAACATTGATTTCATGTCTGAGTGATATTCCATTGTACATAAGGACCACAACTTCTTTATCCATTTTTCTCTTTCCTGGGATATTTAAGGTGTCATGAAGTGGAGGTTCTTGTCAACAGAGCAGCCCTAAACTTTCCGGTGCCTGTGTCTTGCTGATTTTTAGTTTTTCCAATTTATACGCCCATGAGTGGCCGTGTCCTATGCTCCCTAAGCTGTTTTTTTTCCATGTTTCAGGACACAACGTACACTTCTCCAGAGTGGCTGTTGGCAATTTACATCCCGCCCATCAGTGTAGCAAGGCTGTCATTTCTCCATGGCCTGTCCTGCATTTCTGGTTTTGACACTTTTTGCAGCATGGCCCTTTTGACCGAAGGGAAGCGAGACTTCTTTGTAGCGCTGATTTGCCTTTCCAGGTTGCTTGGTTGGCCAAAAAGGGCGTATGCGTTTTTTCCTGAATATATTCAGGAAAAAACGCATACGCCCTTTTTGGCCAAGGGCATCATTGTCGACGTTTTGCCGCTTTTCATGTGCTTTAAAGGCGATTCGTATCTACCTCCTGAAATCTGTTTCCTGCAATTCTGCCTTGCTTTCAAATCCTCTTCGTTGCCTTCCCTCAATATATCTGTGGATGAGAGTTATCATTTATAACTCTGCGGGTTTGTGAATTGCAGTTTCCCTGAGCTCCATTTTTCAACTGTCTTTTTTGGGAGCTGGCCGCAAAAGCGCGGGATTGCCTCAGGCCCTATTCTGCTTCTGGGCGGCAGGCTGAGCCTGTGGTTAATTCTTCTTCCTGTTGGGAAAATAGAGTGACCTGTGCCTGTCCCAACACCTAGATCTAGTCTCTCATTGGTTGCCCCTCTTCCCGTTCATCCTCAGGACAAATTGCAACCTGTAGGGAACAGGAGGTTAAAGGTGCTGATTCTCCAAGTAGGGAGATAGCTAGTAAAGTAGCTGGAATGGCGAAACCGAGCACAAGGAGATGAGAAATGAGGTGCGTTTTGGAAACCTTTCAAAATCACACGGTGTACCATCTTCTGGGTTTCTCATGCATGTTTTCGATGTAGGAAGATGCCCTTGAACCTGGAGATTTGGGACCCATGGGATGGGTACCACGCAGTATTACTTTAAAGGGTCTGCGTTTGCTCACCCAACCTCACCCAACCTCTCAGCCCCAAGAGTGTCCACCCTTATGTCTCATCCAGCTGTGGGTCTAGATATGGTCAATCCAGGTTGCATCACAGCCTCTGAACGAATTTTGTAAGAATTTCTCTCTCTTTCACTGTCTTTGTTTTACGGGTTTCTAAAAGTAATTTATTTTTATAATGGGGTTTAGCTGCCTTTCATGGCTGTGTTTATGCGGCTTTACACCCACTTGACTCACTTCCAGACAGATATCAATACATAGGTTTTAAGATTCTTACTAGTCACATATATTCTTGTGCGGGGAATAGGGGGTGTTGAGTCCAGTTCACTGAGCAAGGAGTAGGTCTTGTCTATTACATATTGGGTGTATGGAACGGTATCTGAGCGAATTTGAAACCCTTGTTTTATGCATCACCCCACCTCACCTTTCCTGTTAAGCAGCTATAGTGTGTTTTCTAAACGTGTGACTCTGTTCTGTTTTGTAATTCAGTTCAAGTGTAGCGGTTTTTACATTCCCTCTATAAGTGATAGCTTATGATAAGTGTCTTTTTCTGTGTGACTTATTTCACTTAGAATCGTCGTACCTAACTCCACTCATCTTGCTTCTACTAGCCTTATGACATTGATTTCATGTCTGAGTGATATTCCATTGTACATAAGGACCACAACTTCTTTATCCATTTTTCTCTTTCCTGGGATATTTAAGGTGTCATGAAGTGGAGGTTCTTGTCAACAGAGCAGCCCTAAACTTTCCAGTGCCTGTGTCTTGCTGATTTTTAGTTTTTCCAATTTATACGCCCATGAGTGGACGTGCCCTATGCTCCCTAAGCTGTTTTTTTTTCCATGTTTCAGGACACAACGTACACTTCTCCAGAGTGGCTGTTGGCAATTTACATCCCGCCCATCAGTGTAGCAAGGCTGCCATTTCTCCATGGCCTGTCCTGCATTTCTGGTTTTGACACTTTTTGCAGCATGGCCCTTTTGACCGAAGGGAAGCGAGACTTCTTTGTAGCGCTGATTTGCCTTTCCAGGTTGCTTGGTTGGCCAAAAAGGGCGTATGCGTTTTTTCCTGAATATATTCAGGAAAAAACGCATACGCCCTTTTTGGCCTAGGGCATCATTGTCGACGTTTTGCCGCTTTTCATGTGCTTTAAAGGCGATTCGTATCTACCTCCTGAAATCTGTTTCCTGCAATTCTGCCTTGCTTTCAAATCCTCTTCGTTGCCTTCCCTCAATATATCTGTGAATGAGAGTTATCATTTATAACTCTGCGGGTTTGTGAATTGCAGTTTCCCTGAGCTCCATTTTTCAACTGTCTTTTTTGGGAGCTGGCCGCAAAAGCGCGGGATTGCCTCAGGCCCTATTCTGCTTCTGGGCGGCAGGCTGAGCCTGTGGTTAATTCTTCTTCCTGTTGGGAAAATAGAGTGACCTGTGCCTGTCCCAACACCTAGATCTATTCTCTCATTGGTTGCCCCTCTTCCCGTTCATCCTCAGGACAAATTGCAACCTGTAGGGAACAGGAGGATAAGGTGCTGATTCTCCAAGTAGGGAGATTGCTAGTAAAGTAGCTGGAATGGCGAAACCGAGCACAAGGAGATGAGAAATGAGGTGCGTTTTAGAAACCTTTCAAAATCACACGGTGTACCATCTTCTGGGTTTCTCATGCATGTTTTCGATGTAGGAAGATGCCCTTGAACCTGGAGATTTGGGACCCATGGGATGGGTACCACGCAGTATTACTTTAAAGGGTCTGCGTTTGCTCACCCAACCTCACCCAACCTCTCAGCCCCAAGAGTGTCCACCCTTATGTCTCATCCAGCTGTGGGTCTAGATATGGTCAATCCAGGTTGCATCACAGCCTCTGAACGAATTTTCTAAGAATTTCTCTCTCTTTCACTGTCTTTGTTTTATGGGTTTTTAAAAGTAATTTATTTTTATAATGGGGTTTAGCTGCCTTTCATGGCTGTGTTTATGCGGCTTTACACCCACTTGACTCACTTCCAGACAGATATCAATACATATGTTTTAAGATTCTTACTAGTCACATATATTCTTGTGCGGGGAATAGGGGGTGTTGAGTCCAGTTCACTGAGCAAGGAGTAGGTCTTGTCTATTACATATTGGGTGTATGGAACGGTATCTGAGCCAATTTGAAACCCTTGTTTTATGCATCACCCCACCTCACCTTTCCTGTTAAGCAGCTATAGTGTGTTTTCTAAACGTGTGACTCTGTTCTGTTTTGTAATTCAGTTCAAGTGTAGCGGTTTTTACATTCCCTCTATAAGTGATAGCTTATGATAAGTGTCTTTTTCTGTGTGACTTATTTCACTTAGAATCGTCGTACCTAAGTCCACTCATCTTGCTTCTACTAGCCTTATGACATTGATTTCATGTCTGAGTGATATTCCATTGTACATAAGGACCACAACTTCTTTATCCATTTTTCTCTTTCCTGGGATATTTAAGGTGTCATGAAGTGGAGGTTCTTGTCAACAGAGCAGCCCTAAACTTTCCGGTGCCTGTGTCTTGCTGATTTTTAGTTTTTCCAATTTATACGCCCATGAGTGGCCGTGTCCTATGCTCCCTAAGCTGTTTTTTTTCCATGTTTCAGGACACAACGTACACTTCTCCAGAGTGGTTGTTGGCAATTTACATCCCGCCCATCAGTGTAGCAAGGCTGCCATTTCTCCATGGCCTGTCCTGGATTTCTGGTTTTGACACTTTTTGCAGCATGGCCCTTTTGACCGAAGGGAAGCGAGACTTCTTTGTAGCGCTGATTTGCCTTTCCAGGTTGCTTGGTTGGCCAAAAAGGGCGTATGCGTTTTTTCCTGAATATATTCAGGAAAAAACGCATACGCCCTTTTTGGCCAAGGGCATCATTGTCTACGTTTTGCCGCTTTTCATGTGCTTTAAAGGCGATTCGTATCTACCTCCTGAAATCTGTTTCCTGCAATTCTGCCTTGCTTTCAAATCCTCTTCGTTGCCTTCCCTCAATATATCTGTGGATGAGAGTTATCATTTATAACTCTGCGGGTTTGTGAATTGCAGTTTCCCTGAGGTCCATTTTTCAACTGTCTTTTTTGGGAGCTGGCCGCAAAAGCGCGTGATTGCCTCAGGCCCTATTCTGCTTCTGGGCGGCAGGCTGAGCCTGTGGTTAATTCTTCTTCCTGTTGGGAAAATAGAGTGACCTGTGCCTGTCCCAACACCTAGATCTAGTCTCTCATTGGTTGCCCCTCTTCCCGTTCATCCTCAGGACAAATTGCAACCTGTAGGGAACAGGAGGATAAGGTGCTGATTCTCCAAGTAGGGAGATTGCTAGTAAAGTAGCTGGAATGGCGAAACCGAGCACAAGGAGATGAGAAATGAGGTGCGTTTTGGAAACCTTTCAAAATCACACGGTGTACCATCTTCTGGGTTTCTCATGCATGTTTTCGATGTAGGAAGATGCCCTTGAACCTGGAGATTTGGGACCCATGGGATGGGTACCACGCAGTATTACTTTAAAGGGTCTGCGTTTGCTCACCCAACCTCACCCAACCTCTCAGCCCCAAGAGTGTCCACCCTTATGTCTCATCCAGCTGTGGGTCTAGATATGGTCAATCCAGGTTGCATCACAGCCTCTGAACGAATTTTGTAAGAATTTCTCTCTCTTTCACTGTCTTTGTTTTACGGGTTTCTAAAAGTAATTTATTTTTATAATGGGGTTTAGCTGCCTTTCATGGCTGTGTTTATGCGGCTTTACACCCACTTGACTCACTTCCAGACAGATATCAATACATAGGTTTTAAGATTCTTACTAGTCACATATATTCTTGTGCGGGGAATAGGGGGTGTTGAGTCCAGTTCACTGAGCAAGGAGTAGGTCTTGTCTATTACATATTGGGTGTATGGAACGGTATCTGAGCGAATTTGAAACCCTTGTTTTATGCATCACCCACCTCACCTTTCCCGTTAAGCAGCCATAGTGTGTTTTCTAAACGTGTGACTCTGTTCTGTTTTGTAATTCAGTTCAAGTGTAGCGGTTTTTACATTCCCTCTATAAGTGATAGCTTATGATAAGTGTCTTTTTCTGTGTGACTTATTTCACTTAGAATCGTCGTACCTAACTCCACTCATCTTGCTTCTACTAGCCTTATGACATTGATTTCATGTCTGAGTGATATTCCATTGTACATAAGGACCACAACTTCTTTATCCATTTTTCTCTTTCCTGGGATATTTAAGGTGTCATGAAGTGGAGGTTCTTGTCAACAGAGCAGCCCTAAACTTTCCGGTGCCTGTGTCTTGCTGATTTTTAGTTTTTCCAATTTATACGCCCATGAGTGGACGTGCCCTATGCTCCCTAAGCTGTTTTTTTTTCCATGTTTCAGGACACAACGTACACTTCTCCAGAGTGGCTGTTGGCAATTTACATCCAGCCCATCAGTGTAGCAAGGCTGCCATTTCTCCATGGCCTGTCCTGCATTTCTGGTTTTGACACTTTTTGCAGCATGGCCCTTTTGACCGAAGGGAAGCGAGACTTCTTTGTAGCGCTGATTTGCCTTTCCAGGTTGCTTGGTTGGCCAAAAAGGGCGTATGCGTTTTTTCCTGAATATATTCAGGAAAAAACGCATACGCCCTTTTTGGCCAAGGGCATCATTGTCGACGTTTTGCCGCTTTTCATGTGCTTTAAAGGCGATTCGTATCTACCTCCTGAAATCTGTTTCCTGCAATTCTGCCTTGCTTTCAAATCCTCTTCGTTGCCTTCCCTCAATATATCTGTGGATGAGAGTTATCATTTATAACTCTGCGGGTTTGTGAATTGCAGTTTCCCTGAGCTCCATTTTTCAACTGTCTTTTTTGGGAGCTGGCCACAAAAGCGCGGGATTGCCTCAGGCCCTATTCTGCTTCTGGGCGGCAGGCTGAGCCTGTGGTTAATTCTTCTTCCTGTTGGGAAAATAGAGTGACCTGTGCCTGTCCCAACACCTAGATCTATTCTCTCATTGGTTGCCCCTCTTCCCGTTCATCCTCAGGACAAATTGCAACCTGTAGGGAACAGGAGGATAAGGTGCTGATTCTCCAAGTAGGGAGATTGCTAGTAAAGTAGCTGGAATGGCGAAACCGAGCACAAGGAGATGAGAAATGAGGTGCGTTTTAGAAACCTTTCAAAATCACACGGTGTACCATCTTCTGGGTTTCTCATGCATGTTTTCGATGTAGGAAGATGCCCTTGAACCTGGAGATTTGGGACCCATGGGATGGGTACCACGCAGTATTACTTTAAAGGGTCTGCGTTTGCTCACCCAACCTCACCCAACCTCTCAGCCCCAAGAGTGTCCACCCTTATGTCTCATCCAGCTGTGGGTCTAGATATGGTCAATCCAGGTTGCATCACAACCTCTGAACGAATTTTGTAAGAATTTCTCTCTCTTTCACTGTCTTTGTTTTATGGGTTTTTAAAAGTAATTTATTTTTATAATGGGGTTTAGCTGCCTTTCATGGCTGTGTTTATGCGGCTTTACACCCACTTGACTCACTTCCAGACAGATATCAATACATAGGTTTTAAGATTCTTACTAGTCACATATATTCTTGTGCAGTGAATAGGGGGTGTTGAGTTCACTTCACTGAGCAAGGAGTAGGTCTTGTCTATTACATATTGGGTGTATGGAACGGTATCTGAGCGAATTTGAAACCCTTGTTTTATGCATCACCCCACCTCACCATTCCCGTTAAGCAGCCATAGTGTGTTTTCTAAACGTGTGACTCTGTTCTGTTTTGTAATTCAGTTCAAGTGTAGCGGTTTTTACATTCCCTCTATAAGTGATAGCTTATGATAAGTGTCTTTTTCTGTGTGACTTATTTCACTTAGGATCGTCGTACCTAACTCCACTCATCTTGCTTCTACTAGCCTTATGACATTGATTTCATGTCTGAGTGATATTCTATTGTACATAAGGACCACAACTTCTTTATCCATTTTTCTCTTTCCTGGGATATTTAAGGTGTCATGAAGTGGAGGTTCTTGTCAACAGAGCAGCCCTAAACTTTCCGGTGCCTGTGTCTTGCTGATTTTTAGGTTTTCCAATTTATACGCCCATGAGTGGACGTGCCCTATGCTCCCTAAGCTGTTTTTTTTCGATGTTTCAGGACACAACGTATACTTCTCCAGAGTGGCTGTTGGCAATTTACATCCCGCCCATCAGTGTAGCAAGGCTGCCTTTTCTCCATGGCCTGTCCTGCATTTCTGGTTTTGACACTTTTTGCAGCATGGCCCTTTTCACCGATGGGAAGCGAGACTTCTTTGTAGCGCTGATTTGCCTTTCCAGGTTGCTTGGTTGGCCAAAAAGGGCGTATGCGTTTTTTCCTGAATATATTCAGTAAAAAAAGGAAAAGCCCTTTTTGGCCAAGGGCATCATTGTCGACGTTTTGCCGCTTTTCATGTGCTTTAAAGGCGATTCGTATCTACCTCCTGAAATCTGTTTCCTGCAATTCTGCCTTGCTTTCAAATCCTCTTCGTTGCCTTCCCTCAATATATCTGTGGATGAGAGTTATCATTTATAACTCTGCGGGTTTGTGAATTGCAGTTTCCCTGAGCTCCATTCTTCAACTGTCTTTTTTGGGAGCTGGCCGCAAAAGCGCGGGATTGCCTCAGGCCCTATTCTGCTTCTGGGCGGCAGGCTGAGCCTGTGGTTAATTCTTCTTCCTGTTGGGAAAATAGAGTGACCTGTGCCTGTCCCAACACCTAGATCTAGTCTCTCATTGGTTGCCCCTCTTCCCGTTCATCCTCAGGACAAATTGCAACCTGTAGGGAACAGGAGGTTAAAGGTGCTGATTCTCCAAGTAGGGAGATTGCTAGTAAAGTAGCTGGAATGGCGAAACCGAGCACAAGGAGATGAGAAATGAGGTGCGTTTTAGAAACCTTTCAAAATCACACGGTGTACCATCTTCTGGGTTTCTCATGCATGTTTTCGATGTAGGAAGATGCCCTTCAACCTGGAGATTTGGGACCCATGGGATGGGTACCACGCAGTATTACTTTAAAGGGTCTGCGTTTGCTCACCCAACCTCACCCAACCTCTCAGCCCCAAGAGTGTCCACCCTTATGTCTCATCCAGGTGTGGGTCTAGATATGGTCAATCCAGGTTGCATCACAGCCTCTGAACGAATTTTGTAAGAATTTCTCTCTCTTTCACTGTCTTTGTTTTATGGGTTTTTAAAAGTAATTTATTTTTATAATGGGGTTTAGCTGCTTTTCATGGCTGTGTTTATGCGGCTTTACACCCACTTGACTCACTTCCAGAGAGATATCAATACATAGGTTTTAAGATTCTTACTAGTCACATATATTCTTGTGTGGTGAATAGGGGGTGTTGAGTCCAGTTCACTGAGCAAGGAGTAGGTCTTGTCTATTACATATTGGGTGTATGGAACGGTATCTGAGCGAATTTGAAACCCTTGTTTTATGCATCACCCCACCTCACCATTCCCGTTAAGCAGCCATAGTGTGTTTTCTAAACGTGTGACTCTGTTCTGTTTTGTAATTCAGTTCAAGTGTAGCGGTTTTTACATTCCCTCTATAAGTGATAGCTTATGATAAGTGTCTTTTTCTGTGTGACTTATTTCACTTAGGATCGTCGTACCTAACTCCACTCATCTTGCTTCTACTAGCCTTATGACATTGATTTCATGTCTGAGTGATATTCCATTGTACATAAGGACCACAACTTCTTTATCCATTTTTCTCTTTCCTGGGATATTTAAGGTGTCATGAAGTGGAGGTTCTTGTCAACAGAGCAGCCCTAAACTTTCGGGTGCCTGTGTCTTGCTGATTTTTAGTTTTTCCAATTTATACGCCCATGAGTGGACGTGCCCTATGCTCCCTAAGCTGTTTTTTTTCCATGTTTCAGGACATAACGTACACTTCTCCAGAGTGGCTGTTGGCAATTTACATCCCGCCCATCAGTTTAGCAAGGCTGCCATTTCTCCATGGCCTGTCCTGCATTTCTGGTTTAGACACATTTTGCAGCATGGCCCTTTTGACCGATGGGAAGCGAGACTTCTTTGTAGCGCTGATTTGCCTTTCCAGGTTGCTTGGTTGGCCAAAAAGGGCGTATGCGTTTTTTCCTGAATATATTCAGGAAAAAACGCATACGCCCTTTTTGGCCAAGGGCATCATTGTCGACGTTTTGCCGCTTTTCATGTGCTTTAAAGGCGATTCGTATCTACCTCCTGAAATCTGTTTCCTGCAATTCTGCCTTGCTTTCAAATCCTCTTCGTTGCCTTCCCTCAATATATCTGTGGATGAGAGTTATCATTTATAACTCTGCGGGTTTGTGAATTGCAGTTTCCCTGAGGTCCATTTTTCAACTGTCTTTTTTGGGAGCTGGCCGCAAAAGCGCGGGATTGCCTCAGGCCCTATTCTGCTTCTGGGCGGCAGGCTGAGCCTGTGGTTAATTCTTCTTCCTGTTGGGAAAATAGAGTGACCTGTGCCTGTCCCAACACCTAGATCTAGTCTCTCATTGGTTGCCCCTCTTCCCGTTCATCCTCAGGACAAATTGCAACCTGTAGGGAACAGGAGGTTAAAGGTGCTGATTCTCCAAGTAGGGAGATTGCTAGTAAAGTAGCTGGAATGGCGAAACCGAGCACAAGGAGATGAGAAATGAGGTGCGTTTTAGAAACCTTTCAAAATCACACGGTGTACCATCTTCTGGGTTTTTCATGCATGTTTTCGATGTAGGAAGATGCCCTTGAACTGGAGATTTGGGACCCATGGGAATGGTACCACGCAGTATTACTTTAAAGGGTCTGCGTTTGCTCACCCAACCTCACCCAACCTCTCAGCCCCAAGAGTGTCCACCCTTATATCTCATCCAGCTGTGGGTCTAGATATGGTCAATCCAGGTTGCATCACAGCCTCTGAACGAATTTTGTAAGAATTTCTCTCTCTTTCACTGTCTTTGTTTTATGGGTTTTTAAAAGTAATTTATTTTTATAATGGGGTTTAGCTGCTTTTCATGGCTGTGTTTATGCGGCTTTACACCCACTTGACTCACTTCCAGACAGATATCAATACATAGGTTTTAAGATTCTTACTAGTCACATATATTCTTGTGCAGTGAATAGGGGGTGTTGAGTTCAGTTCACTGAGCAAGGAGTAGGTCTTGTCTATTACATATTGGGTGTATGGAACGGTATCTGAGCGAATTTGAAACCCTTGTTTTATGCATCACCCCACCTCACCATTCCCGTTAAGCAGCCATAGTGTGTTTTCTAAACGTGTGACTCTGTTCTGTTTTGTAATTCAGTTCAAGTGTAGCGGTTTTTACATTCCCTCTATAAGTGATAGCTTATGATAAGTGTCTTTTTCTGTGTGACTTATTTCACTTAGGATCGTCGTACCTAACTCCACTCATCTTGCTTCTACTAGCCTTATGACATTGATTTCATGTCTGAGTGATATTCTATTGTACATAAGGACCACAACTTCTTTATCCATTTTTCTCTTTCCTGGGATATTTAAGGTGTCATGAAGTGGAGGTTCTTGTCAACAGAGCAGCCCTAAACTTTCGGGTGCCTGTGTCTTGCTGATTTTTAGTTTTTCCAATTTATACGCCCATGAGTGGACGTGCCCTATGCTCCCTAAGCTGTTTTTTTTCGATGTTTCAGGACACAACGTATACTTCTCCAGAGTGGCTGTTGGCAATTTACATCCCGCTCATCAGTGTAGCAAGGCTGCCTTTTCTCCATGGCCTGTCCTGCATTTCTGGTTTTGACACTTTTTGCAGCATGGCCCTTTTCACCGATGGGAAGCGAGACTTCTTTGTAGCGCTGATTTGCCTTTCCAGGTTGCTTGGTTGGCCAAAAAGGGCGTATGCGTTTTTTCCTGAATATATTCAGGAAAAAACGCATACGCCCTTTTTGGCCAAGGGCATCATTGTCGACGTTTTGCCGCTTTTCATGTGCTTTAAAGGCGATTCGTATCTACCTCCTGAAATCTGTTTCCTGCAATTCTGCCTTGCTTTCAAATCCTCTTCGTTGCCTTCCCTCAATATATCTGTGGATGAGAGTTATCATTTATAACTCTGCGGGTTTGTGAATTGCAGTTTCCCTGAGCTCCATTTTTCAACTGTCTTTTTTGGGAGCTGGCCGCAAAAGCGCGGGATTGCCTCAGGCCCTATTCTGCTTCTGGGCGGCAGGCTGAGCCTGTGGTTAATTCTTCTTCCTGTTGGGAAAATAGAGTGACCTGTGCCTGTCCCAACACCTAGATCTAGTCTCTCATTGGTTGCCCCTCTTCCCGTTCATCCTCAGGACAAATTGCAACCTGTAGGGAACAGGAGGTTAAAGGTGCTGATTCTCCAAGTAGGGAGATTGCTAGTAAAGTAGCTGGAATGGCGAAACCGAGCACAAGGAGATGAGAAATGAGGTGCGTTTTAGAAACCTTTCAAAATCACACGGTGTACCATCTTCTGGGTTTCTCATGCATGTTTTCGATGTAGGAAGATGCCCTTGAACCTGGAGATTTGGGACCCATGGGATGGGTACCACGCAGTATTACTTTAAAGGGTCTGCGTTTTCTCACCCAACCTCACCCAACCTCTCAGCCCCAAGAGTGTCCACCCTTATGTCTCATCCAGCTGTGGGTCTAGATATGGTCAATCCAGGTTGCATCACAGCCTCTGAACGAATTTTGTAAGAATTTCTCTCTCTTTCACTGTCTTTGTTTTACGGGTTTTTAAAAGTAATTTATTTTTATAATGGGGTTTAGCTGCCTTTCATGGCTGTGTTTATGCGGCTTTACACCAACTTGACTCACTTCCAGACAGATATCAATACATAGGTTTTAAGATTCTTACTAGTCACATATATTCTTGTGCGGGGAATAGGGGGTGTTGAGTCCAGTTCACTGAGCAAGGAGTAGGTCTTGTCTATTACATATTGGGTGTATGGAACGGTATCTGAGCGAATTTGAAACCCTTGTTTTATGCATCACCCCACCTCACCTTTCCTGTTAAGCAGCTATAGTGTGTTTTCTAAACTTGTGACTCTGTTCTGTTTTGTAATTCAGTTCAAGTGTAGCGGTTTTTACATTCCCTCTATAAGTGATAGCTTATGATAAGTGTCTTTTTCTGTGTGACTTATTTCACTTAGAATCGTCGTACCTAACTCCACTCATCTTGCTTCTACTAGCCTTATGACATTGATTTCATGTCTGAGTGATATTCCATTGTTCATAAGGACCACAACTTCTTTATCCATTTTTCTCTTTCCTGGGATATTTAAGGTGTCATGAAGTGGAGGTTCTTGTCAACAGAGCAGCCCTAAACTTTCCAGTGCCTGTGTCTTGCTGATTTTTAGTTTTTCCAATTTATACGCCCATGAGTGGACGTGCCCTATGCTCCCTAAGCTGTTTTTTTTTCCATGTTTCAGGACACAACGTACACTTCTCCAGAGTGGCTGTTGGCAATTTACATCCCGCCCATCAGTGTAGCAAGGTTGCCATTTCTCCATGGCCTGTCCTGCATTTCTGGTTTTGACACTTTTTGCAGCATGGCCCTTTTGACCGAAGGGAAGCGAGACTTCTTTGTAGCGCTGATTTGCCTTTCCAGGTTGCTTGGTTGGCCAAAAATGGCGTATGCGTTTTTTCCTGAATATATTCAGGAAAAAACGCATACGCCCTTTTTGGCCTAGGGCATCATTGTCGACGTTTTGCCGCTTTTCATGTGCTTTAAAGGCGATTCGTATCTACCTCCTGAAATCTGTTTCCTGCAATTCTGCCTTGCTTTCAAATCCTCTTCGTTGCCTTCCCTCAATATATCTGTGAATGAGAGTTATCATTTATAACTCTGCGGGTTTGTGAATTGCAGTTTCCCTGAGCTCCATTTTTCAACTGTCTTTTTTGGGAGCTGGCCGCAAAAGCGCGGGATTGCCTCAGGCCCTATTCTGCTTCTGGGCGGCAGGCTGAGCCTGTGGTTAATTCTTCTTCCTGTTGGGAAAATAGAGTGACCTGTGCCTGTCCCAACACCTAGATCTATTCTCTCATTGGTTGCCCCTCTTCCCGTTCATTCTCAGGACAAATTGCAACCTGTAGGGAACAGGAGGATAAGGTGCTGATTCTCCAAGTAGGGAGATTGCTAGTAAAGTAGCTGGAATGGCGAAACCGAGCACAAGGAGATGAGAAATGAGGTGCGTTTTAGAAACCTTTCAAAATCACACGGTGTACCATCTTCTGGGTTTCTCATGCATGTTTTCGATGTAGGAAGATGCCCTTGAACCTGGAGATCTGGGACCCATGGGATGGGTACCACGCAGTATTACTTTAAAGGGTCTGCGTTTGCTCACCCAACCTCACCCAACATCTCAGCCCCAAGAGTGTCCACCCTTATGTCTCATCCAGCTGTGGGTCTAGATATGGTCAATCCAGTTTGCATCACAGCCTCTGAACGAATTTTGTAAGAATTTCTCTCTCTTTCACTGTCTTTGTTTTATGGGTTTTTAAAAGTAATTTATTTTTATAATGGGGTTTAGCTGCCTTTCATGGCTGTGTTTATGCGGCTTTACACCCACTTGACTCACTTCCAGACAGATATAAATACATAGGTTTTAAGATTCTTACTAGTCACATATATTCTTGTGCGGGGAATAGGGGGTGTTGAGTCCAGTTCACTGAGCAAGGAGTAGGTCTTGTCTATTACATATTGGGTGTATGGAACGGTATCTGAGCGAATTTGAAACCCTTGTTTTATGCATCACCCCACCTCACCTTTCCTGTTAAGCAGCTATAGTGTGTTTTCTAAACGTGTGACTCTGTTCTGTTTTGTAATTCAGTTCAAGTGTAGCGGTTTTTACATTCCCTCTATAAGTGATAGCTTATGATAAGTGTCTTTTTCTGTGTGACTTATTTCACTTAGAATCGTCGTACCTAACTCCACTCATCTTGCTTCTACTAGCCTTATAACATTGATTTCATGTCTGAGTGATATTCCATTGTACATAAGGACCACAACTTCTTTATCCATTTTTCTCTTTCCTGGGATATTTAAGGTGTCATGAAGTGGAGGTTCTTGTCAACAGAGCAGCCCTAAACTTTCCGGTGCCTGTGTCTTGCTGATTTTTAGTTTTTCCAATTTATACGCCCATGAGTGGCCGTGTCCTATGCTCCCTAAGCTGTTTTTTTTCCATGTTTCAGGACACAACGTACACTTCTCCAGAGTGGCTGTTGGCAATTTACATCCCGCCCATCAGTGTAGCAAGGCTGTCATTTCTCCATGGCCTGTCCTGCATTTCTGGTTTTGACACTTTTTGCAGCATGGCCCTTTTGACCGAAGGGAAGCGAGACTTCTTTGTAGCGCTGATTTGCCTTTCCAGGTTGCTTGGTTGGCCAAAAAGGGCGTATGCGTTTTTTCCTGAATATATTCAGGAAAAAACGCATACGCCCTTTTTGGCCAAGGGCATCATTGTCGACGTTTTGCCGCTTTTCATGTGCTTTAAAGGCGATTCGTATCTACCTCCTGAAATCTGTTTCCTGCAATTCTGCCTTGCTTTCAAATCCTCTTCGTTGCCTTCCCTCAATATATCTGTGGATGAGAGTTATCATTTATAACTCTGCGGGTTTGTGAATTGCAGTTTCCCTGAGCTCCATTTTTCAACTGTCTTTTTTGGGAGCTGGCCGCAAAAGCGCGGGATTGCCTCAGGCCCTATTCTGCTTCTGGGCGGCAGGCTGAGCCTGTGGTTAATTCTTCTTCCTGTTGGGAAAATAGAGTGACCTGTGCCTGTCCCAACACCTAGATCTAGTCTCTCATTGGTTGCCCCTCTTCCCGTTCATCCTCAGGACAAATTGCAACCTGTAGGGAACAGGAGGTTAAAGGTGCTGATTCTCCAAGTAGGGAGATAGCTAGTAAAGTAGCTGGAATGGCGAAACCGAGCACAAGGAGATGAGAAATGAGGTGCGTTTTGGAAACCTTTCAAAATCACACGGTGTACCATCTTCTGGGTTTCTCATGCATGTTTTCGATGTAGGAAGATGCCCTTGAACCTGGAGATTTGGGACCCATGGGATGGGTACCACGCAGTATTACTTTAAAGGGTCTGCGTTTGCTCACCCAACCTCACCCAACCTCTCAGCCCCAAGAGTGTCCACCCTTATGTCTCATCCAGCTGTGGGTCTAGATATGGTCAATCCAGGTTGCATCACAGCCTCTGAACGAATTTTGTAAGAATTTCTCTCTCTTTCACTGTCTTTGTTTTACGGGTTTCTAAAAGTAATTTATTTTTATAATGGGGTTTAGCTGCCTTTCATGGCTGTGTTTATGCGGCTTTACACCCACTTGACTCACTTCCAGACAGATATCAATACATAGGTTTTAAGATTCTTACTAGTCACATATATTCTTGTGCGGGGAATAGGGGGTGTTGAGTCCAGTTCACTGAGCAAGGAGTAGGTCTTGTCTATTACATATTGGGTGTATGGAACGGTATCTGAGCGAATTTGAAACCCTTGTTTTATGCATCACCCCACCTCACCTTTCCTGTTAAGCAGCTATAGTGTGTTTTCTAAACGTGTGACTCTGTTCTGTTTTGTAATTCAGTTCAAGTGTAGCGGTTTTTACATTCCCTCTATAAGTGATAGCTTATGATAAGTGTCTTTTTCTGTGTGACTTATTTCACTTAGAATCGTCGTACCTAACTCCACTCATCTTGCTTCTACTAGCCTTATGACATTGATTTCATGTCTGAGTGATATTCCATTGTACATAAGGACCACAACTTCTTTATCCATTTTTCTCTTTCCTGGGATATTTAAGGTGTCATGAAGTGGAGGTTCTTGTCAACAGAGCAGCCCTAAACTTTCCAGTGCCTGTGTCTTGCTGATTTTTAGTTTTTCCAATTTATACGCCCATGAGTGGACGTGCCCTATGCTCCCTAAGCTGTTTTTTTTTCCATGTTTCAGGACACAACGTACACTTCTCCAGAGTGGCTGTTGGCAATTTACATCCCGCCCATCAGTGTAGCAAGGCTGCCATTTCTCCATGGCCTGTCCTGCATTTCTGGTTTTGACACTTTTTGCAGCATGGCCCTTTTGACCGAAGGGAAGCGAGACTTCTTTGTAGCGCTGATTTGCCTTTCCAGGTTGCTTGGTTGGCCAAAAAGGGCGTATGCGTTTTTTCCTGAATATATTCAGGAAAAAACGCATACGCCCTTTTTGGCCTAGGGCATCATTGTCGACGTTTTGCCGCTTTTCATGTGCTTTAAAGGCGATTCGTATCTACCTCCTGAAATCTGTTTCCTGCAATTCTGCCTTGCTTTCAAATCCTCTTCGTTGCCTTCCCTCAATATATCTGTGAATGAGAGTTATCATTTATAACTCTGCGGGTTTGTGAATTGCAGTTTCCCTGAGCTCCATTTTTCAACTGTCTTTTTTGGGAGCTGGCCGCAAAAGCGCGGGATTGCCTCAGGCCCTATTCTGCTTCTGGGCGGCAGGCTGAGCCTGTGGTTAATTCTTCTTCCTGTTGGGAAAATAGAGTGACCTGTGCCTGTCCCAACACCTAGATCTATTCTCTCATTGGTTGCCCCTCTTCCCGTTCATCCTCAGGACAAATTGCAACCTGTAGGGAACAGGAGGATAAGGTGCTGATTCTCCAAGTAGGGAGATTGCTAGTAAAGTAGCTGGAATGGCGAAACCGAGCACAAGGAGATGAGAAATGAGGTGCGTTTTAGAAACCTTTCAAAATCACACGGTGTACCATCTTCTGGGTTTCTCATGCATGTTTTCGATGTAGGAAGATGCCCTTGAACCTGGAGATTTGGGACCCATGGGATGGGTACCACGCAGTATTACTTTAAAGGGTCTGCGTTTGCTCACCCAACCTCACCCAACCTCTCAGCCCCAAGAGTGTCCACCCTTATATCTCATCCAGCTGTGGGTCTAGATATGGTCAATCCAGGTTGCATCACAGCCTCTGAACGAATTTTGTAAGAATTTCTCTCTCTTTCACTGTCTTTGTTTTATGGGTTTTTAAAAGTAATTTATTTTTATAATGGGGTTTAGCTGCTTTTCATGGCTGTGTTTATGCGGCTTTACACCCACTTGACTCACTTCCAGACAGATATCAATACATAGGTTTTAAGATTCTTACTAGTCACATATATTCTTGTGCAGTGAATAGGGGGTGTTGAGTTCAGTTCACTGAGCAAGGAGTAGGTCTTGTCTATTACATATTGGGTGTATGGAACGGTATCTGAGCGAATTTGAAACCCTTGTTTTATGCATCACCCCACCTCACCATTCCCGTTAAGCAGCCATAGTGTGTTTTCTAAACGTGTGACTCTGTTCTGTTTTGTAATTCAGTTCAAGTGTAGCGGTTTTTACATTCCCTCTATAAGTGATAGCTTATGATAAGTGTCTTTTTCTGTGTGACTTATTTCACTTAGGATCGTCGTACCTAACTCCACTCATCTTGCTTCTACTAGCCTTATGACATTGATTTCATGTCTGAGTGATATTCTATTGTACATAAGGACCACAACTTCTTTATCCATTTTTCTCTTTCCTGGGATATTTAAGGTGTCATGAAGTGGAGGTTCTTGTCAACAGAGCAGCCCTAAACTTTCGGGTGCCTGTGTCTTGCTGATTTTTAGTTTTTCCAATTTATACGCCCATGAGTGGACGTGCCCTATGCTCCCTAAGCTGTTTTTTTTCGATGTTTCAGGACACAACGTATACTTCTCCAGAGTGGCTGTTGGCAATTTACATCCCACTCATCAGTGTAGCAAGGCTGCCTTTTCTCCATGGCCTGTCCTGCATTTCTGGTTTTGACACTTTTTGCAGCATGGCCCTTTTCACCGATGGGAAGCGAGACTTCTTTGTAGCGCTGATTTGCCTTTCCAGGTTGCTTGGTTGGCCAAAAAGGGCGTATGCGTTTTTTCCTGAATATATTCAGGAAAAAACGCATACGCCCTTTTTGGCCAAGGGCATCATTGTCGACGTTTTGCAGCTTTTCATGTGCTTTAAAGGCGATTCGTATCTACCTCCTGAAATCTGTTTCCTGCAATTCTGCCTTGCTTTCAAATCCTCTTCGTTGCCTTCCCTCAATATATCTGTGGATGAGAGTTATCATTTATAACTCTGCGGGTTTGTGAATTGCAGTTTCCCTGAGCTCCATTTTTCAACTGTCTTTTTTGGGAGCTGGCCGCAAAAGCGCGGGATTGCCTCAGGCCCTATTCTGCTTCTGGGCGGCAGGCTGAGCCTGTGGTTAATTCTTCTTCCTGTTGGGAAAATAGAGTGACCTGTGCCTGTCCCAACACCTAGATCTAGTCTCTCATTGGTTGCCCCTCTTCCCGTTCATCCTCAGGACAAATTGCAACCTGTAGGGAACAGGAGGTTAAAGGTGCTGATTCTCCAAGTAGGGAGATTGCTAGTAAAGTAGCTGGAATGGCGAAACCGAGCACAAGGAGATGAGAAATGAGGTGCGTTTTAGAAACCTTTCAAAATCACACGGTGTACCATCTTCTGGGTTTCTCATGCATGTTTTCGATGTAGGAAGATGCCCTTGAACCTGGAGATTTGGGACCCATGGGATGGGTACCACGCAGTATTACTTTAAAGGGTCTGCGTTTTCTCACCCAACCTCACCCAACCTCTCAGCCCCAAGAGTGTCCACCCTTATGTCTCATCCAGCTGTGGGTCTAGATATGGTCAATCCAGGTTGCATCACAGCCTCTGAACGAATTTTGTAAGAATTTCTCTCTCTTTCACTGTCTTTGTTTTACGGGTTTTTAAAAGTAATTTATTTTTATAATGGGGTTTAGCTGCCTTTCATGGCTGTGTTTATGCGGCTTTACACCAACTTGACTCACTTCCAGACAGATATCAATACATAGGTTTTAAGATTCTTACTAGTCACATATATTCTTGTGCGGGGAATAGGGGGTGTTGAGTCCAGTTCACTGAGCAAGGAGTAGGTCTTGTCTATTACATATTGGGTGTATGGAACGGTATCTGAGCGAATTTGAAACCCTTGTTTTATGCATCACCCCACCTCACCTTTCCTGTTAAGCAGCTATAGTGTGTTTTCTAAACGTGTGACTCTGTTCTGTTTTGTAATTCAGTTCAAGTGTAGCGGTTTTTACATTCCCTCTATAAGTGATAGCTTATGATAAGTGTCTTTTTCTGTGTGACTTATTTCACTTAGAATCGTCGTACCTAACTCCACTCATCTTGCTTCTACTAGCCTTATGACATTGATTTCATGTCTGAGTGATATTCCATTGTACATAAGGACCACAACTTCTTTATCCATTTTTCTCTTTCCTGGGATATTTAAGGTGTCATGAAGTGGAGGTTCTTGTCAACAGAGCAGCCCTAAACTTTCCGGTGCCTGTGTCTTGCTGATTATTAGTTTTTCCAATTTATACGCCCATGAGTGGCCGTGTCCTATGCTCCCTAAGCTGTTTTTTTTCCATGTTTCAGGACACAACGTACACTTCTCCAGAGTGGCTGTTGGCAATTTACATCCCGCCCATCAGTGTAGCAAGGCTGTCATTTCTCCATGGCCTGTCCTGCATTTCTGGTTTTGACACTTTTTGCAGCATGGCCCTTTTGACCGAAGGGAAGCGAGACTTCTTTGTAGCGCTGATTTGCCTTTCCAGGTTGCTTGGTTGGCCAAAAAGGGCGTATGCGTTTTTTCCTGAATATATTCAGGAAAAAACGCATACGCCCTTTTTGGCCAAGGGCATCATTGTCGACGTTTTGCCGCTTTTCATGTGCTTTAAAGGCGATTCGTATCTACCTCCTGAAATCTGTTTCCTGCAATTCTGCCTTGCTTTCAAATCCTCTTCGTTGCCTTCCCTCAATATATCTGTGGATGAGAGTTATCATTTATAACTCTGCGGGTTTGTGAATTGCAGTTTCCCTGAGCTCCATTTTTCAACTGTCTTTTTTGGGAGCTGGCCGCAAAAGCGCGGGATTGCCTCAGGCCCTATTCTGCTTCTGGGCGGCAGGCTGAGCCTGTGGTTAATTCTTCTTCCTGTTGGGAAAATAGAGTGACCTGTGCCTGTCCCAACACCTAGATCTATTCTCTCATTGGTTGCCCCTCTTCCCGTTCATCCTCAGGACAAATTGCAACCTGTAGGGAACAGGAGGATAAGGTGCTGATTCTCCAAGTAGGGAGATTGCTAGTAAAGTAGCTGGAATGGCGAAACCGAGCACAAGGAGATGAGAAATGAGGTGCGTTTTAGAAACCTTTCAAAATCACACGGTGTACCATCTTCTGGGTTTCTCATGCATGTTTTCGATGTAGGAAGATGCCCTTGAACCTGGAGATTTGGGACCCATGGGATGGGTACCACGCAGTATTACTTTAAAGGGTCTGCGTTTGCTCACCCAACCTCACCCAACCTCTCAGCCCCAAGAGTGTCCACCCTTATGTCTCATCCAGCTGTGGGTCTAGATATGGTCAATCCAGGTTGCATCACAGCCTCTGAACGAATTTTCTAAGAATTTCTCTCTCTTTCACTGTCTTTGTTTTATGGGTTTTTAAAAGTAATTTATTTTTATAATGGGGTTTAGCTGCCTTTCATGGCTGTGTTTATGCGGCTTTACACCCACTTGACTCACTTCCAGACAGATATCAATACATATGTTTTAAGATTCTTACTAGTCACATATATTCTTGTGCGGGGAATAGGGGGTGTTGAGTCCAGTTCACTGAGCAAGGAGTAGGTCTTGTCTATTACATATTGGGTGTATGGAACGGTATCTGAGCCAATTTGAAACCCTTGTTTTATGCATCACCCCACCTCACCTTTCCTGTTAAGCAGCTATAGTGTGTTTTCTAAACGTGTGACTCTGTTCTGTTTTGTAATTCAGTTCAAGTGTAGCGGTTTTTACATTCCCTCTATAAGTGATAGCTTATGATAAGTGTCTTTTTCTGTGTGACTTATTTCACTTAGAATCGTCGTACCTAACTCCACTCATCTTGCTTCTACTAGCCTTATAACATTGATTTCATGTCTGAGTGATATTCCATTGTACATAAGGACCACAACTTCTTTATCCATTTTTCTCTTTCCTGGGATATTTAAGGTGTCATGAAGTGGAGGTTCTTGTCAACAGAGCAGCCCTAAACTTTCCGGTGCCTGTGTCTTGCTGATTTTTAGTTTTTCCAATTTATACGCCCATGAGTGGCCGTGTCCTATGCTCCCTAAGCTGTTTTTTTTCCATGTTTCAGGACACAACGTACACTTCTCCAGAGTGGCTGTTGGCAATTTACATCCCGCCCATCAGTGTAGCAAGGCTGCCATTTCTCCATGGCCTGTCCTGGATTTCTGGTTTTGACACTTTTTGCAGCATGGCCCTTTTGACCGAAGGGAAGCGAGACTTCTTTGTAGCGCTGATTTGCCTTTCCAGGTTGCTTGGTTGGCCAAAAAGGGCGTATGCGTTTTTTCCTGAATATATTCAGGAAAAAACGCATACGCCCTTTTTGGCCAAGGGCATCATTGTCGACGTTTTGCCGCTTTTCATGTGCTTTAAAGGCGATTCGTATCTACCTCCTGAAATCTGTTTCCTGCAATTCTGCCTTGCTTTCAAATCCTCCTCGTTGCCTTCCCTCAATATATCTGTGGATGAGAGTTATCATTTATAACTCTGCGGGTTTGTGAATTGCAGTTTCCCTGAGGTCCATTTTTCAACTGTGTTTTTTGGGAGCTGGCCGCAAAAGCACGGGATTGCCTCAGGCCCTATTCTGCTTCTGGGCGGCAGGCTGAGCCTGTGGTTAATTCTTCTTCCTGTTGGGAAAATAGAGTGACCTGTGCCTGTCCCAACACCTAGATCTAGTCTCTCATTGGTTGCCCCTCTTCCCGTTCATCCTCAGGACAAATTGCAACCTGTAGGGAACAGGAGGTTAAAGGTGCTGATTCTCCAAGTAGGGAGATTGCTAGTAAAGTAGCTGGAATGGCGAAACCGAGCACAAGGAGATGAGAAATGAGGTGCGTTTTGGAAACCTTTCAAAATCACACGGTGTACCATCTTCTGGGTTTCTCATGCATGTTTTCGATGTAGGAAGATGCCCTTGAACCTGGAGATTTGGGACCCATGGGATGGGTACCACGCAGTATTACTTTAAAGGGTCTGCGTTTGCTCACCCAACCTCACCCAACCTCTCAGCCCCAAGAGTGTCCACCCTTATGTCTCATCTAGCTGTGGGTCTAGATATGGTCAATCCAGGTTGCATCACAGCCTCTGAACGAATTTTGTAAGAATTTCTCTCTCTTTCACTGTCTTTGTTTTACGGGTTTCTAAAAGTAATTTATTTTTATAATGGGGTTTAGCTGCCTTTCATGGCTGTGTTTATGCGGCTTTACACCCACTTGACTCACTTCCAGACAGATATCAATACATAGGTTTTAAGATTCTTACTAGTCACATATATTCTTGTGCGGGGAATAGGGGGTGTTGAGTCCAGTTCACTGAGCAAGGAGTAGGTCTTGTCTATTACATATTGGGTGTATGGAACGGTATCTGAGCGAATTTGAAACCCTTGTTTTATGCATCACCCCACCTCACCTTTCCTGTTAAGCAGCTATAGTGTGTTTTCTAAACGTGTGACTCTGTTCTGTTTTGTAATTCAGTTCAAGTGTAGCGGTTTTTACATTCCCTCTATAAGTGATAGCTTATGATAAGTGTCTTTTTCTGTGTGACTTATTTCACTTAGAATCGTCGTACCTAACTCCACTCATCTTGCTTCTACTAGCCTTATAACATTGATTTCATGTCTGAGTGATATTCTATTGTACATAAGGACCACAACTTCTTTATCCATTTTTCTCTTTCCTGGGATATTTAAGGTGTCATGAAGTGGAGGTTCTTGTCAACAGAGCAGCCCTAAACTTTCCGGTGCCTGTGTCTTGCTGATTTTTAGTTTTTCCAATTTATACGCCCATGAGTGGACGTGCCCTATGCTCCCTAAGCTGTTTTTTTTTCCATGTTTCAGGACACAACGTACACTTCTCCAGAGTGGCTGTTGGCAATTTACATCCCGCCCATCAGTGTAGCAAGGCTGCCATTTCTCCATGGCCTGTCCTGCATTTCTGGTTTTGACACTTTTTGCAGCATGGCCCTTTTGACCGAAGGGAAGCGAGACTTCTTTGTAGCGCTGATTTGCCTTTCCAGGTTGCTTGGTTGGCCAAAAAGGGCGTATGCGTTTTTTCCTGAATATATTCAGGAAAAAACGCATACGCCCTTTTTGGCCAAGGGCATCATTGTCGACGTTTTGCCGCTTTTCATGTGCTTTAAAGGCGATTCGTATCTACCTCCTGAAATCTGTTTCCTGCAATTCTGCCTTGCTTTCAAATCCTCTTCGTTGCCTTCCCTCAATATATCTGTGGATGAGAGTTATCATTTATAACTCTGCGGGTTTGTGAATTGCAGTTTCCCTGAGCTCCATTTTTCAACTGTCTTTTTTGGGAGCTGGCCGCAAAAGCGCGGGATTGCCTCAGGCCCTATTCTGCTTCTGGGCGGCAGGCTGAGCCTGTGGTTAATTCTTCTTCCTGTTGGGAAAATAGAGTGACCTGTGCCTGTCCCAACACCTAGATCTATTCTCTCATTGGTTGCCCCTCTTCCCGTTCATCCTCAGGACAAATTGCAACCTGTAGGGAACAGGAGGATAAGGTGCTGATTCTCCAAGTAGGGAGATTGCTAGTAAAGTAGCTGGAATGGCGAAACCGAGCACAAGGAGATGAGAAATGAGGTGCGTTTTAGAAACCTTTCAAAATCACACGGTGTACCATCTTCTGGGTTTCTCATGCATGTTTTCGTTGTAGGAAGATGCCCTTGAACCTGGAGATTTGGGACCCATGGGATGGGTACCACGCAGTATTACTTTAAAGGGTCTGCGTTTGCTCACCCAACCTCACCCAACCTCTCAGCCCCAAGAGTGTCCACCCTTATGTCTCATCCAGCTGTGGGTCTAGATGTGGTCAATCCAGGTTGCATCACAGCCTCTGAACGAATTTTGTAAGAATTTCTCTCTCTTTCACTGTCTTTGTTTTATGGGTTTTTAAAAGTAATTTATTTTTATAATGGGGTTTAGCTGCCTTTCATGGCTGTGTTTATGCGGCTTTACACCCACTTGACTCACTTCCAGACAGATATCAATACATAGGTTTTAAGATTCTTACTAGTCACATATATTCTTGTGCGGGGAATAGGGGGTGTTGAGTCCAGTTCACTGAGCAAGTAGTAGGTCTTGTCTATTACATATTGGGTGTATGGAACGGTATCTGAGCGAATTTGAAACCCTTGTTTTATGCATCACCCCACCTCACCATTCCCGTTAAGCAGCCATAGTGTGTTTTCTAAACGTGTGACTCTGTTCTGTTTTGTAATTCAGTTCAAGTGTAGCGGTTTTTACATTCCCTCTATAAGTGGTAGCTTATGATAAGTGTCTTTTTCTGTGTGACTTATTTCACTTAGAATCGTCGTACCTAACTCCACTCATCTTGCTTCTACTAGCCTTATGAGACATTGATTTCATGTCTGAGTGATATTCCATTGTACATAAGGACCACAACTTCTTTATCCATTTTTCTCTTTCCTGGGATATTTAAGGTGTCATGAAGTGGAGGTTCTTGTCAACAGAGCAGCCCTAAACTTTCCGGTGCCTGTGTCTTGCTGATTTTTAGTTTTTCCAATTTATACGCCCATGAGTGGACGTGCCCTATGCTCCCTAAGCTGTTTTTTTTCGATGTTTCAGGACACAACGTACACTTCTCCAGAGTGGCTGTTGGCAATTTACATCCCGCCCATCAGTGTAGCAAGGCTGCCATTTCTCCATGGCCTGTCCTGCATTTCTGGTTTTGACACTTTTTGCAGCATGGCCCTTTTCACCGATGGGAAGCGAGACTTCTTTGTAGCGCTGATTTGCCTTTCCAGGTTGCTTGGTTGGCCAAAAAGTGCGTATGCGTTTTTTCCTGAATATATTCAGGAAAAAACGCATACGCCCTTTTTGGCCAAGGGCATCATTGTCGACGTTTTGCCGCTTTTCATGTGCTTTAAAGGCGATTCGTATCTACCTCCTGAAATCTGTTTCCTGCAATTCTGCCTTGCTTTCAAATCCTCTTCGTTTCCTTCCCTCAATATATCTGTGGATGAGAGTTATCATTTATAACTCTGCGGGTTTGTGAATTGCAGTTTCCCTGAGCTCCATTTTTCAACTGTCTTTTTTGGGAGCTGGCCGCAAAAGCGCGGGATTGCCTCAGGCCCTATTCTGCTTCTGGGCGGCAGGCTGAGCCTGTGGTTAATTCTTCTTCCTGTTGGGAAAATAGAGTGACCTGTGCCTGTCCCAACACCTAGATCTATTCTCTCATTGTTTGCCCCTCTTCCCGTTCATCCTCAGGACAAATTGCAACCTGTAGGGAACAGGAGGATAAGGTGCTGATTCTCCAAGTAGGGAGATTGCTAGTAAAGTAGCTGGAATGGCGAAACCGAGCACAAGGAGATGAGAAATGAGGTGCGTTTTAGAAACCTTTCAAAATCACACGGTGTACCATCTTCTGGGTTTCTCATGCATGTTTTCGATGTAGGAAGATGCCCTTGAACCTGGAGATTTGGGACCCATGGGATGGGTACCACGCAGTATTACTTTAAAGGGTCTGCGTTTGCTCACCCAACCTCACCCAACCTCTCAGCCCCAAGAGTGTCCACCCTTATGTCTCATCCAGCTGTGGGTCTAGATATGGTCAATCCAGGTTGCATCACAGCCTCTGAACGAATTTTCTAAGAATTTCTCTCTCTTTCACTGTCTTTGTTTTATGGGTTTTTAAAAGTAATTTATTTTTATAATGGGGTTTAGCTGCCTTTCATGGCTGTGTTTATGCGGCTTTACACCCACTTGACTCACTTCCAGACAGATATCAATACATATGTTTTAAGATTCTTACTAGTCACATATATTCTTGTGCGGGGAATAGGGGGTGTTGAGTCCAGTTCACTGAGCAAGGAGTAGGTCTTGTCTATTACATATTGGGTGTATGGAACGGTATCTGAGCCAATTTGAAACCCTTGTTTTATGCATCACCCCACCTCACCTTTCCTGTTAAGCAGCTATAGTGTGTTTTCTAAACGTGTGACTCTGTTCTGTTTTGTAATTCAGTTCAAGTGTAGCGGTTTTTACATTCCCTCTATAAGTGATAGCTTATGATAAGTGTCTTTTTCTGTGTGACTTATTTCACTTAGAATCGTCGTACCTAACTCCACTCATCTTGCTTCTACTAGCCTTATAACATTGATTTCATGTCTGAGTGATATTCCATTGTACATAAGGACCACAACTTCTTTATCCATTTTTCTCTTTCCTGGGATATTTAAGGTGTCATGAAGTGGAGGTTCTTGTCAACAGAGCAGCCCTAAACTTTCCGGTGCCTGTGTCTTGCTGATTTTTAGTTTTTCCAATTTATACGCCCATGAGTGGCCGTGTCCTATGCTCCCTAAGCTGTTTTTTTTCCATGTTTCAGGACACAACGTACACTTCTCCAGAGTGGCTGTTGGCAATTTACATCCCGCCCATCAGTGTAGCAAGGCTGCCATTTCTCCATGGCCTGTCCTGGATTTCTGGTTTTGACACTTTTTGCAGCATGGCCCTTTTGACCGAAGGGAAGCGAGACTTCTTTGTAGCGCTGATTTGCCTTTCCAGGTTGCTTGGTTGGCCAAAAAGGGCGTATGCGTTTTTTCCTGAATATATTCAGGAAAAAACGCATACGCCCTTTTTGGCCAAGGGCATCATTGTCGACGTTTTGCCGCTTTTCATGTGCTTTAAAGGCGATTCGTATCTACCTCCTGAAATCTGTTTCCTGCAATTCTGCCTTGCTTTCAAATCCTCTTCGTTGCCTTCCCTCAATATATCTGTGGATGAGAGTTATCATTTATAACTCTGCGGGTTTGTGAATTGCAGTTTCCCTGAGGTCCATTTTTCAACTGTCTTTTTTGGGAGCTGGCCGCAAAAGCACGGGATTGCCTCAGGCCCTATTCTGCTTCTGGGCGGCAGGCTGAGCCTGTGGTTAATTCTTCTTCCTGTTGGGAAAATAGAGTGACCTGTGCCTGTCCCAACACCTAGATCTAGTCTCTCATTGGTTGCCCCTCTTCCCGTTCATCCTCAGGACAAATTGCAACCTGTAGGGAACAGGAGGTTAAAGGTGCTGATTCTCCAAGTAGGGAGATTGCTAGTAAAGTAGCTGGAATGGCGAAACCGAGCACAAGGAGATGAGAAATGAGGTGCGTTTTGGAAACCTTTCAAAATCACACGGTGTACCATCTTCTGGGTTTCTCATGCATGTTTTCGATGTAGGAAGATGCCCTTGAACCTGGAGATTTGGGACCCATGGGATGGGTACCACGCAGTATTACTTTAAAGGGTCTGCGTTTGCTCACCCAACCTCACCCAACCTCTCAGCCCCAAGAGTGTCCACCCTTATGTCTCATCCAGCTGTGGGTCTAGATATGGTCAATCCAGGTTGCATCACAGCCTCTGAACGAATTTTGTAAGAATTTCTCTCTCTTTCACTGTCTTTGTTTTACGGGTTTCTAAAAGTAATTTATTTTTATAATGGGGTTTAGCTGCCTTTCATGGCTGTGTTTATGCGGCTTTACACACACTTGACTCACTTCCAGACAGATATCAATACATAGGTTTTAAGATTCTTACTAGTCACATATATTCTTGTGCGGGGAATAGGGGGTGTTGAGTCCAGTTCACTGAGCAAGGAGTAGGTCTTGTCTATTACATATTGGGTGTATGGAACGGTATCTGAGCGAATTTGAAACCCTTGTTTTATGCATCACCCCACCTCACCTTTCCTGTTAAGCAGCTATAGTGTGTTTTCTAAACGTGTGACTCTGTTCTGTTTTGTAATTCAGTTCAAGTGTAGCGGTTTTTACATTCCCTCTATAAGTGATAGCTTATGATAAGTGTCTTTTTCTGTGTGACTTATTTCACTTAGAATCGTCGTACCTAACTCCACTCATCTTGCTTCTACTAGCCTTATAACATTGATTTCATGTCTGAGTGATATTCTATTGTACATAAGGACCACAACTTCTTTATCCATTTTTCTCTTTCCTGGGATATTTAAGGTGTCATGAAGTGGAGGTTCTTGTCAACAGAGCAGCCCTAAACTTTCCGGTGCCTGTGTCTTGCTGATTTTTAGTTTTTCCAATTTATACGCCCATGAGTGGACGTGCCCTATGCTCCCTAAGCTGTTTTTTTTTCCATGTTTCAGGACACAACGTACACTTCTCCAGAGTGGCTGTTGGCAATTTACATCCCGCCCATCAGTGTAGCAAGGCTGCCATTTCTCCATGGCCTGTCCTGCATTTCTGGTTTTGACACTTTTTGCAGCATGGCCCTTTTGACCGAAGGGAAGCGAGACTTCTTTGTAGCGCTGATTTGCCTTTCCAGGTTGCTTGGTTGGCCAAAAAGGGCGTATGCGTTTTTTCCTGAATATATTCAGGAAAAAACGCATACGCCCTTTTTGGCCAAGGGCATCATTGTCGACGTTTTGCCGCTTTTCATGTGCTTTAAAGGCGATTCGTATCTACCTCCTGAAATCTGTTTCCTGCAATTCTGCCTTGCTTTCAAATCCTCTTCGTTGCCTTCCCTCAATATATCTGTGGATGAGAGTTATCATTTATAACTCTGCGGGTTTGTGAATTGCAGTTTCCCTGAGCTCCATTTTTCAACTGTCTTTTTTGGGAGCTGGCCGCAAAAGCGCGGGATTGCCTCAGGCCCTATTCTGCTTCTGGGCGGCAGGCTGAGCCTGTGGTTAATTCTTCTTCCTGTTGGGAAAATAGAGTGACCTGTGCCTGTCCCAACACCTAGATCTATTCTCTCATTGGTTGCCCCTCTTCCCGTTCATCCTCAGGACAAATTGCAACCTGTAGGGAACAGGAGGATAAGGTGCTGATTCTCCAAGTAGGGAGATTGCTAGTAAAGTAGCTGGAATGGCGAAACCGAGCACAAGGAGATGAGAAATGAGGTGCGTTTTAGAAACCTTTCAAAATCACACGGTGTACCATCTTCTGGGTTTCTCATGCATGTTTTCGTTGTAGGAAGATGCCCTTGAACCTGGAGATTTGGGACCCATGGGATGGGTACCACGCAGTATTACTTTAAAGGGTCTGCGTTTGCTCACCCAACCTCACCCAACCTCTCAGCCCCAAGAGTGTCCACCCTTATGTCTCATCCAGCTGTGGGTCTAGATATGGTCAATCCAGGTTGCATCACAGCCTCTGAACGAATTTTGTAAGAATTTCTCTCTCTTTCACTGTCTTTGTTTTATGGGTTTTTAAAAGTAATTTATTTTTATAATGGGGTTTAGCTGCCTTTCATGGCTGTGTTTATGCGGCTTTACACCCACTTGACTCACTTCCAGACAGATATCAATACATAGGTTTTAAGATTCTTACTAGTCACATATATTCTTGTGCGGGGAATAGGGGGTGTTGAGTCCAGTTCACTGAGCAAGTAGTAGGTCTTGTCTATTACATATTGGGTGTATGGAACGGTATCTGAGCGAATTTGAAACCCTTGTTTTATGCATCACCCCACCTCACCATTCCCGTTAAGCAGCCATAGTGTGTTTTCTAAACGTGTGACTCTGTTCTGTTTTGTAATTCAGTTCAAGTGTAGCGGTTTTTACATTCCCTCTATAAGTGGTAGCTTATGATAAGTGTCTTTTTCTGTGTGACTTATTTCACTTAGAATCGTCGTACCTAACTCCACTCATCTTGCTTCTACTAGCCTTATGAGACATTGATTTCATGTCTGAGTGATATTCCATTGTACATAAGGACCACAACTTCTTTATCCATTTTTCTCTTTCCTGGGATATTTAAGGTGTCATGAAGTGGAGGTTCTTGTCAACAGAGCAGCCCTAAACTTTCCGGTGCCTGTGTCTTGCTGATTTTTAGTTTTTCCAATTTATACGCCCATGAGTGGACGTGCCCTATGCTCCCTAAGCTGTTTTTTTTCGATGTTTCAGGACACAACGTACACTTCTCCAGAGTGGCTGTTGGCAATTTACATCCCGCCCATCAGTGTAGCAAGGCTGCCATTTCTCCATGGCCTGTCCTGCATTTCTGGTTTTGACACTTTTTGCAGCATGGCCCTTTTCACCGATGGGAAGCGAGACTTCTTTGTAGCGCTGATTTGCCTTTCCAGGTTGCTTGGTTGGCCAAAAAGTGCGTATGCGTTTTTTCCTGAATATATTCAGGAAAAAACGCATACGCCCTTTTTGGCCAAGGGCATCATTGTCGACGTTTTGCCGCTTTTCATGTGCTTTAAAGGCGATTCGTATCTACCTCCTGAAATCTGTTTCCTGCAATTCTGCCTTGCTTTCAAATCCTCTTCGTTGCCTTCCCTCAATATATCTGTGGATGAGAGTTATCATTTATAACTCTGCGGGTTTGTGAATTGCAGTTTCCCTGAGCTCCATTTTTCAACTGTCTTTTTTGGGAGCTGGCCGCAAAAGCGCGGGATTGCCTCAGGCCCTATTCTGCTTCTGGGCGGCAGGCTGAGCCTGTGGTTAATTCTTCTTCCTGTTGGGAAAATAGAGTGACCTGTGCCTGTCCCAACACCTAGATCTAGTCTCTCATTGGTTGCCCCTCTTCCCGTTCATCCTCAGGACAAATTGCAACCTGTAGGGAACAGGAGGTTAAAGGTGCTGATTCTCCAAGTAGGGAGATTGCTAGTAAAGTAGCTGGAATGGCGAAACCGAGCACAAGGAGATGAGAAATGAGGTGCGTTTTAGAAACCTTTCAAAATCACACGGTGTACCATCTTCTGGGTTTCTCATGCATGTTTTCGATGTAGGAAGATGCCCTTGAACCTGGAGATTTGGGACCCATGGGATGGGTACCACGCAGTATTACTTTAAAGGGTCTGCGTTTGCTCACCCAACCTCACCCAACCTCTCAGCCCCAAGAGTGTCCACCCTTATGTCTCATCCAGCTGTGGGTCTAGATATGGTCAATCCAGTTTGCATCACAGCCTCTGAACGAATTTTGTAAGAATTTCTCTCTCTTTCACTGTCTTTGTTTTATGGGTTTTTAAAAGTAATTTATTTTTATAATGGGGTTTAGCTGCCTTTCATGGCTGTGTTTATGCGGCTTTACACCCACTTGACTCACTTCCAGACAGATATAAATACATAGGTTTTAAGATTCTTACTAGTCACATATATTCTTGTGCGGGGAATAGGGGGTGTTGAGTCCAGTTCACGGAGCAAGGAGTAGGTCTTGTCTATTACATATTGGGTGTATGGAACGGTATCTGAGCGAATTTGAAACCCTTGTTTTATGCATCACCCCACCTCACCTTTCCTGTTAAGCAGCTATAGTGTGTTTTCTAAACGTGTGACTCTGTTCTGTTTTGTAATTCAGTTCAAGTGTAGCGGTTTTTACATTCCCTCTATAAGTGATAGCTTATGATAAGTGTCTTTTTCTGTGTGACTTATTTCACTTAGAATCGTCGTACCTAACTCCACTCATCTTGCTTCTACTAGCCTTATGACATTGATTTCATGTCTGAGTGATATTCCATTGTACATAAGGACCACAACTTCTTTATCCATTTTTCTCTTTCCTGGGATATTTAAGGTGTCATGAAGTGGAGGTTCTTGTCAACAGAGCAGCCCTAAACTTTCCGGTGCCTGTGTCTTGCTGATTATTAGTTTTTCCAATTTATACGCCCATGAGTGGCCGTGTCCTATGCTCCCTAAGCTGTTTTTTTTCCATGTTTCAGGACACAACGTACACTTCTCCAGAGTGGCTGTTGGCAATTTACATCCCGCCCATCAGTGTAGCAAGGCTGTCATTTCTCCATGGCCTGTCCTGCATTTCTGGTTTTGACACTTTTTGCAGCATGGCCCTTTTGACCGAAGGGAAGCGAGACTTCTTTGTAGCGCTGATTTGCCTTTCCAGGTTGCTTGGTTGGCCAAAAAGGGCGTATGCGTTTTTTCCTGAATATATTCAGGAAAAAACGCATACGCCCTTTTTGGCCAAGGGCATCATTGTCGACGTTTTGCCGCTTTTCATGTGCTTTAAAGGCGATTCGTATCTACCTCCTGAAATCTGTTTCCTGCAATTCTGCCTTGCTTTCAAATCCTCTTCGTTGCCTTCCCTCAATATATCTGTGGATGAGAGTTATCATTTATAACTCTGCGGGTTTGTGAATTGCAGTTTCCCTGAGCTCCATTTTTCAACTGTCTTTTTTGGGAGCTGGCCGCAAAAGCGCGGGATTGCCTCAGGCCCTATTCTGCTTCTGGGCGGCAGGCTGAGCCTGTGGTTAATTCTTCTTCCTGTTGGGAAAATAGAGTGACCTGTGCCTGTCCCAACACCTAGATCTATTCTCTCATTGGTTGCCCCTCTTCCCGTTCATCCTCAGGACAAATTGCAACCTGTAGGGAACAGGAGGATAAGGTGCTGATTCTCCAAGTAGGGAGATTGCTAGTAAAGTAGCTGGAATGGCGAAACCGAGCACAAGGAGATGAGAAATGAGGTGCGTTTTAGAAACCTTTCAAAATCACACGGTGTACCATCTTCTGGGTTTCTCATGCATGTTTTCGATGTAGGAAGATGCCCTTGAACCTGGAGATTTGGGACCCATGGGATGGGTACCACGCAGTATTACTTTAAAGGGTCTGCGTTTGCTCACCCAACCTCACCCAACCTCTCAGCCCCAAGAGTGTCCACCCTTATGTCTCATCCAGCTGTGGGTCTAGATATGGTCAATCCAGGTTGCATCACAGCCTCTGAACGAATTTTCTAAGAATTTCTCTCTCTTTCACTGTCTTTGTTTTATGGGTTTTTAAAAGTAATTTATTTTTATAATGGGGTTTAGCTGCCTTTCATGGCTGTGTTTATGCGGCTTTACACCCACTTGACTCACTTCCAGACAGATATCAATACATATGTTTTAAGATTCTTACTAGTCACATATATTCTTGTGCGGGGAATAGGGGGTGTTGAGTCCAGTTCACTGAGCAAGGAGTAGGTCTTGTCTATTACATATTGGGTGTATGGAACGGTATCTGAGCCAATTTGAAACCCTTGTTTTATGCATCACCCCACCTCACCTTTCCTGTTAAGCAGCTATAGTGTGTTTTCTAAACGTGTGACTCTGTTCTGTTTTGTAATTCAGTTCAAGTGTAGCGGTTTTTACATTCCCTCTATAAGTGATAGCTTATGATAAGTGTCTTTTTCTGTGTGACTTATTTCACTTAGAATCGTCGTACCTAACTCCACTCATCTTGCTTCTACTAGCCTTATAACATTGATTTCATGTCTGAGTGATATTCCATTGTACATAAGGACCACAACTTCTTTATCCATTTTTCTCTTTCCTGGGATATTTAAGGTGTCATGAAGTGGAGGTTCTTGTCAACAGAGCAGCCCTAAACTTTCCGATGCCTGTGTCTTGCTGATTTTTAGTTTTTCCAATTTATACGCCCATGAGTGGCCGTGTCCTATGCTCCCTAAGCTGTTTTTTTTCCATGTTTCAGGACACAACGTACACTTCTCCAGAGTGGCTGTTGGCAATTTACATCCCGCCCATCAGTGTAGCAAGGCTGCCATTTCTCCATGGCCTGTCCTGGATTTCTGGTTTTGACACTTTTTGCAGCATGGCCCTTTTGACCGAAGGGAAGCGAGACTTCTTTGTAGCGCTGATTTGCCTTTCCAGGTTGCTTGGTTGGCCAAAAAGGGCGTATGCGTTTTTTCCTGAATATATTCAGGAAAAAACGCATACGCCCTTTTTGGCCAAGGGCATCATTGTCGACGTTTTGCCGCTTTTCATGTGCTTTAAAGGCGATTCGTATCTACCTCCTGAAATCTGTTTCCTGCAATTCTGCCTTGCTTTCAAATCCTCCTCGTTGCCTTCCCTCAATATATCTGTGGATGAGAGTTATCATTTATAACTCTGCGGGTTTGTGAATTGCAGTTTCCCTGAGGTCCATTTTTCAACTGTGTTTTTTGGGAGCTGGCCGCAAAAGCACGGGATTGCCTCAGGCCCTATTCTGCTTCTGGGCGGCAGGCTGAGCCTGTGGTTAATTCTTCTTCCTGTTGGGAAAATAGAGTGACCTGTGCCTGTCCCAACACCTAGATCTAGTCTCTCATTGGTTGCCCCTCTTCCCGTTCATCCTCAGGACAAATTGCAACCTGTAGGGAACAGGAGGTTAAAGGTGCTGATTCTCCAAGTAGGGAGATTGCTAGTAAAGTAGCTGGAATGGCGAAACCGAGCACAAGGAGATGAGAAATGAGGTGCGTTTTGGAAACCTTTCAAAATCACACGGTGTACCATCTTCTGGGTTTCTCATGCATGTTTTCGATGTAGGAAGATGCCCTTGAACCTGGAGATTTGGGACCCATGGGATGGGTACCACGCAGTATTACTTTAAAGGGTCTGCGTTTGCTCACCCAACCTCACCCAACCTCTCAGCCCCAAGAGTGTCCACCCTTATGTCTCATCCAGCTGTGGGTCTAGATATGGTCAATCCAGGTTGCATCACAGCCTCTGAACGAATTTTGTAAGAATTTCTCTCTCTTTCACTGTCTTTGTTTTACGGGTTTCTAAAAGTAATTTATTTTTATAATGGGGTTTAGCTGCCTTTCATGGCTGTGTTTATGCGGCTTTACACCCACTTGACTCACTTCCAGACAGATATCAATACATAGGTTTTAAGATTCTTACTAGTCACATATATTCTTGTGCGGGGAATAGGGGGTGTTGAGTCCAGTTCACTGAGCAAGGAGTAGGTCTTGTCTATTACATATTGGGTGTATGGAACGGTATCTGAGCGAATTTGAAACCCTTGTTTTATGCATCACCCCACCTCACCTTTCCTGTTAAGCAGCTATAGTGTGTTTTCTAAACGTGTGACTCTGTTCTGTTTTGTAATTCAGTTCAAGTGTAGCGGTTTTTACATTCCCTCTATAAGTGATAGCTTATGATAAGTGTCTTTTTCTGTGTGACTTATTTCACTTAGAATCGTCGTACCTAACTCCACTCATCTTGCTTCTACTAGCCTTATAACATTGATTTCATGTCTGAGTGATATTCTATTGTACATAAGGACCACAACTTCTTTATCCATTTTTCTCTTTCCTGGGATATTTAAGGTGTCATGAAGTGGAGGTTCTTGTCAACAGAGCAGCCCTAAACTTTCCGGTGCCTGTGTCTTGCTGATTTTTAGTTTTTCCAATTTATACGCCCATGAGTGGACGTGCCCTATGCTCCCTAAGCTGTTTTTTTTTCCATGTTTCAGGACACAACGTACACTTCTCCAGAGTGGCTGTTGGCAATTTACATCCCGCCCATCAGTGTAGCAAGGCTGCCATTTCTCCATGGCCTGTCCTGCATTTCTGGTTTTGACACTTTTTGCAGCATGGCCCTTTTGACCGAAGGGAAGCGAGACTTCTTTGTAGCGCTGATTTGCCTTTCCAGGTTGCTTGGTTGGCCAAAAAGGGCGTATGCGTTTTTTCCTGAATATATTCAGGAAAAAACGCATACGCCCTTTTTGGCCAAGGGCATCATTGTCGACGTTTTGCCGCTTTTCATGTGCTTTAAAGGCGATTCGTATCTACCTCCTGAAATCTGTTTCCTGCAATTCTGCCTTGCTTTCAAATCCTCTTCGTTGCCTTCCCTCAATATATCTGTGGATGAGAGTTATCATTTATAACTCTGCGGGTTTGTGAATTGCAGTTTCCCTGAGCTCCATTTTTCAACTGTCTTTTTTGGGAGCTGGCCGCAAAAGCGCGGGATTGCCTCAGGCCCTATTCTGCTTCTGGGCGGCAGGCTGAGCCTGTGGTTAATTCTTCTTCCTGTTGGGAAAATAGAGTGACCTGTGCCTGTCCCAACACCTAGATCTATTCTCTCATTGGTTGCCCCTCTTCCCGTTCATCCTCAGGACAAATTGCAACCTGTAGGGAACAGGAGGATAAGGTGCTGATTCTCCAAGTAGGGAGATTGCTAGTAAAGTAGCTGGAATGGCGAAACCGAGCACAAGGAGATGAGAAATGAGGTGCGTTTTAGAAACCTTTCAAAATCACACGGTGTACCATCTTCTGGGTTTCTCATGCATGTTTTCGTTGTAGGAAGATGCCCTTGAACCTGGAGATTTGGGACCCATGGGATGGGTACCACGCAGTATTACTTTAAAGGGTCTGCGTTTGCTCACCCAACCTCACCCAACCTCTCAGCCCCAAGAGTGTCCACCCTTATGTCTCATCCAGCTGTGGGTCTAGATGTGGTCAATCCAGGTTGCATCACAGCCTCTGAACGAATTTTGTAAGAATTTCTCTCTCTTTCACTGTCTTTGTTTTATGGGTTTTTAAAAGTAATTTATTTTTATAATGGGGTTTAGCTGCCTTTCATGGCTGTGTTTATGCGGCTTTACACCCACTTGACTCACTTCCAGACAGATATCAATACATAGGTTTTAAGATTCTTACTAGTCACATATATTCTTGTGCGGGGAATAGGGGGTGTTGAGTCCAGTTCACTGAGCAAGTAGTAGGTCTTGTCTATTACATATTGGGTGTATGGAACGGTATCTGAGCGAATTTGAAACCCTTGTTTTATGCATCACCCCACCTCACCATTCCCGTTAAGCAGCCATAGTGTGTTTTCTAAACGTGTGACTCTGTTCTGTTTTGTAATTCAGTTCAAGTGTAGCGGTTTTTACATTCCCTCTATAAGTGGTAGCTTATGATAAGTGTCTTTTTCTGTGTGACTTATTTCACTTAGAATCGTCGTACCTAACTCCACTCATCTTGCTTCTACTAGCCTTATGAGACATTGATTTCATGTCTGAGTGATATTCCATTGTACATAAGGACCACAACTTCTTTATCCATTTTTCTCTTTCCTGGGATATTTAAGGTGTCATGAAGTGGAGGTTCTTGTCAACAGAGCAGCCCTAAACTTTCCGGTGCCTGTGTCTTGCTGATTTTTAGTTTTTCCAATTTATACGCCCATGAGTGGACGTGCCCTATGCTCCCTAAGCTGTTTTTTTTCGATGTTTCAGGACACAACGTACACTTCTCCAGAGTGGCTGTTGGCAATTTACATCCCGCCCATCAGTGTAGCAAGGCTGCCATTTCTCCATGGCCTGTCCTGCATTTCTGGTTTTGACACTTTTTGCAGCATGGCCCTTTTCACCGATGGGAAGCGAGACTTCTTTGTAGCGCTGATTTGCCTTTCCAGGTTGCTTGGTTGGCCAAAAAGTGCGTATGCGTTTTTTCCTGAATATATTCAGGAAAAAACGCATACGCCCTTTTTGGCCAAGGGCATCATTGTCGACGTTTTGCCGCTTTTCATGTGCTTTAAAGGCGATTCGTATCTACCTCCTGAAATCTGTTTCCTGCAATTCTGCCTTGCTTTCAAATCCTCTTCGTTGCCTTCCCTCAATATATCTGTGGATGAGAGTTATCATTTATAACTCTGCGGGTTTGTGAATTGCAGTTTCCCTGAGCTCCATTTTTCAACTGTCTTTTTTGGGAGCTGGCCGCAAAAGCGCGGGATTGCCTCAGGCCCTATTCTGCTTCTGGGCGGCAGGCTGAGCCTGTGGTTAATTCTTCTTCCTGTTGGGAAAATAGAGTGACCTGTGCCTGTCCCAACACCTAGATCTATTCTCTCATTGTTTGCCCCTCTTCCCGTTCATCCTCAGGACAAATTGCAACCTGTAGGGAACAGGAGGATAAGGTGCTGATTCTCCAAGTAGGGAGATTGCTAGTAAAGTAGCTGGAATGGCGAAACCGAGCACAAGGAGATGAGAAATGAGGTGCGTTTTAGAAACCTTTCAAAATCACACGGTGTACCATCTTCTGGGTTTCTCATGCATGTTTTCGATGTAGGAAGATGCCCTTGAACCTGGAGATTTGGGACCCATGGGATGGGTACCACGCAGTATTACTTTAAAGGGTCTGCGTTTGCTCACCCAACCTCACCCAACCTCTCAGCCCCAAGAGTGTCCACCCTTATGTCTCATCCAGCTGTGGGTCTAGATATGGTCAATCCAGGTTGCATCACAGCCTCTGAACGAATTTTGTAAGAATTTCTCTCTCTTTCACTGTCTTTGTTTTATGGGTTTTTAAAAGTAATTTATTTTTATAATGGGGTTTAGCTGCCTTTCATGGCTGTGTTTATGCGGCTTTACACCCACTTGACTCACTTCCAGACAGATATCAATACATACGTTTTAAGATTCTTACTAGTCACATATATTCTTGTGCGGGGAATAGGGGGTGTTGAGTCCAGTTCACTGAGCAAGGAGTAGGTCTTGTCTATTACATATTGGGTGTATGGAACGGTATCTGAGCCAATTTGAAACCCTTGTTTTATGCATCACCCCACCTCACCTTTCCTGTTAAGCAGCTATAGTGTGTTTTCTAAACGTGTGACTCTGTTCTGTTTTGTAATTCAGTTCAAGTGTAGCGGTTTTTACATTCCCTCTATAAGTGATAGCTTATGATAAGTGTCTTTTTCTGTGTGACTTATTTCACTTAGAATCGTCGTACCTAACTCCACTCATCTTGCTTCTACTAGCCTTATAACATTGATTTCATGTCTGAGTGATATTCCATTGTACATAAGGACCACAACTTCTTTATCCATTTTTCTCTTTCCTGGGATATTTAAGGTGTCATGAAGTGGAGGTTCTTGTCAACAGAGCAGCCCTAAACTTTCCGGTGCCTGTGTCTTGCTGATTTTTAGTTTTTCCAATTTATACGCCCATGAGTGGCCGTGTCCTATGCTCCCTAAGCTGTTTTTTTTCCATGTTTCAGGACACAACGTACACTTCTCCAGAGTGGCTGTTGGCAATTTACATCCCGCCCATCAGTGTAGCAAGGCTGCCATTTCTCCATGGCCTGTCCTGGATTTCTGGTTTTGACACTTTTTGCAGCATGGCCCTTTTGACCGAAGGGAAGCGAGACTTCTTTGTAGCGCTGATTTGCCTTTCCAGGTTGCTTGGTTGGCCAAAAAGGGCGTATGCGTTTTTTCCTGAATATATTCAGGAAAAAACGCATACGCCCTTTTTGGCCAAGGGCATCATTGTCGACGTTTTGCCGCTTTTCATGTGCTTTAAAGGCGATTCGTATCTACCTCCTGAAATCTGTTTCCTGCAATTCTGCCTTGCTTTCAAATCCTCTTCGTTGCCTTCCCTCAATATATCTGTGGATGAGAGTTATCATTTATAACTCTGCGGGTTTGTGAATTGCAGTTTCCCTGAGGTCCATTTTTCAACTGTCTTTTTTGGGAGCTGGCCGCAAAAGCACGGGATTGCCTCAGGCCCTATTCTGCTTCTGGGCGGCAGGCTGAGCCTGTGGTTAATTCTTCTTCCTGTTGGGAAAATAGAGTGACCTGTGCCTGTCCCAACACCTAGATCTAGTCTCTCATTGGTTGCCCCTCTTCCCGTTCATCCTCAGGACAAATTGCAACCTGTAGGGAACAGGAGGTTAAAGGTGCTGATTCTCCAAGTAGGGAGATTGCTAGTAAAGTAGCTGGAATGGCGAAACCGAGCACAAGGAGATGAGAAATGAGGTGCGTTTTGGAAACCTTTCAAAATCACACGGTGTACCATCTTCTGGGTTTCTCATGCATGTTTTCGATGTAGGAAGATGCCCTTGAACCTGGAGATTTGGGACCCATGGGATGGGTACCACGCAGTATTACTTTAAAGGGTCTGCGTTTGCTCACCCAACCTCACCCAACCTCTCAGCCCCAAGAGTGTCCACCCTTATGTCTCATCCAGCTGTGGGTCTAGATATGGTCAATCCAGGTTGCATCACAGCCTCTGAACGAATTTTGTAAGAATTTCTCTCTCTTTCACTGTCTTTGTTTTACGGGTTTCTAAAAGTAATTTATTTTTATAATGGGGTTTAGCTGCCTTTCATGGCTGTGTTTATGCGGCTTTACACCCACTTGACTCACTTCCAGACAGATATCAATACATAGGTTTTAAGATTCTTACTAGTCACATATATTCTTGTGCGGGGAATAGGGGGTGTTGAGTCCAGTTCACTGAGCAAGGAGTAGGTCTTGTCTATTACATATTGGGTGTATGGAACGGTATCTGAGCGAATTTGAAACCCTTGTTTTATGCATCACCCCACCTCACCTTTCCTGTTAAGCAGCTATAGTGTGTTTTCTAAACGTGTGACTCTGTTCTGTTTTGTAATTCAGTTCAAGTGTAGCGGTTTTTACATTCCCTCTATAAGTGATAGCTTATGATAAGTGTCTTTTTCTGTGTGACTTATTTCACTTAGAATCGTCGTACCTAACTCCACTCATCTTGCTTCTACTAGCCTTATAACATTGATTTCATGTCTGAGTGATATTCTATTGTACATAAGGACCACAACTTCTTTATCCATTTTTCTCTTTCCTGGGATATTTAAGGTGTCATGAAGTGGAGGTTCTTGTCAACAGAGCAGCCCTAAACTTTCCGGTGCCTGTGTCTTGCTGATTTTTAGTTTTTCCAATTTATACGCCCATGAGTGGACGTGCCCTATGCTCCCTAAGCTGTTTTTTTTTCCATGTTTCAGGACACAACGTACACTTCTCCAGAGTGGCTGTTGGCAATTTACATCCCGCCCATCAGTGTAGCAAGGCTGCCATTTCTCCATGGCCTGTCCTGCATTTCTGGTTTTGACACTTTTTGCAGCATGGCCCTTTTGACCGAAGGGAAGCGAGACTTCTTTGTAGCGCTGATTTGCCTTTCCAGGTTGCTTGGTTGGCCAAAAAGGGCGTATGCGTTTTTTCCTGAATATATTCAGGAAAAAACGCATACGCCCTTTTTGGCCAAGGGCATCATTGTCGACGTTTTGCCGCTTTTCATGTGCTTTAAAGGCGATTCGTATCTACCTCCTGAAATCTGTTTCCTGCAATTCTGCCTTGCTTTCAAATCCTCTTCGTTGCCTTCCCTCAATATATCTGTGGATGAGAGTTATCATTTATAACTCTGCGGGTTTGTGAATTGCAGTTTCCCTGAGCTCCATTTTTCAACTGTCTTTTTTGGGAGCTGGCCGCAAAAGCGCGGGATTGCCTCAGGCCCTATTCTGCTTCTGGGCGGCAGGCTGAGCCTGTGGTTAATTCTTCTTCCTGTTGGGAAAATAGAGTGACCTGTGCCTGTCCCAACACCTAGATCTATTCTCTCATTGGTTGCCCCTCTTCCCGTTCATCCTCAGGACAAATTGCAACCTGTAGGGAACAGGAGGATAAGGTGCTGATTCTCCAAGTAGGGAGATTGCTAGTAAAGTAGCTGGAATGGCGAAACCGAGCACAAGGAGATGAGAAATGAGGTGCGTTTTAGAAACCTTTCAAAATCACACGGTGTACCATCTTCTGGGTTTCTCATGCATGTTTTCGTTGTAGGAAGATGCCCTTGAACCTGGAGATTTGGGACCCATGGGATGGGTACCACGCAGTATTACTTTAAAGGGTCTGCGTTTGCTCACCCAACCTCACCCAACCTCTCAGCCCCAAGAGTGTCCACCCTTATGTCTCATCCAGCTGTGGGTCTAGATATGGTCAATCCAGGTTGCATCACAGCCTCTGAACGAATTTTGTAAGAATTTCTCTCTCTTTCACTGTCTTTGTTTTATGGGTTTTTAAAAGTAATTTATTTTTATAATGGGGTTTAGCTGCCTTTCATGGCTGTGTTTATGCGGCTTTACACCCACTTGACTCACTTCCAGACAGATATCAATACATAGGTTTTAAGATTCTTACTAGTCACATATATTCTTGTGCGGGGAATAGGGGGTGTTGAGTCCAGTTCACTGAGCAAGTAGTAGGTCTTGTCTATTACATATTGGGTGTATGGAACGGTATCTGAGCGAATTTGAAACCCTTGTTTTATGCATCACCCCACCTCACCATTCCCGTTAAGCAGCCATAGTGTGTTTTCTAAACGTGTGACTCTGTTCTGTTTTGTAATTCAGTTCAAGTGTAGCGGTTTTTACATTCCCTCTATAAGTGGTAGCTTATGATAAGTGTCTTTTTCTGTGTGACTTATTTCACTTAGAATCGTCGTACCTAACTCCACTCATCTTGCTTCTACTAGCCTTATGAGACATTGATTTCATGTCTGAGTGATATTCCATTGTACATAAGGACCACAACTTCTTTATCCATTTTTCTCTTTCCTGGGATATTTAAGGTGTCATGAAGTGGAGGTTCTTGTCAACAGAGCAGCCCTAAACTTTCCGGTGCCTGTGTCTTGCTGATTTTTAGTTTTTCCAATTTATACGCCCATGAGTGGACGTGCCCTATGCTCCCTAAGCTGTTTTTTTTCGATGTTTCAGGACACAACGTACACTTCTCCAGAGTGGCTGTTGGCAATTTACATCCCGCCCATCAGTGTAGCAAGGCTGCCATTTCTCCATGGCCTGTCCTGCATTTCTGGTTTTGACACTTTTTGCAGCATGGCCCTTTTCACCGATGGGAAGCGAGACTTCTTTGTAGCGCTGATTTGCCTTTCCAGGTTGCTTGGTTGGCCAAAAAGTGCGTATGCGTTTTTTCCTGAATATATTCAGGAAAAAACGCATACGCCCTTTTTGGCCAAGGGCATCATTGTCGACGTTTTGCCGCTTTTCATGTGCTTTAAAGGCGATTCGTATCTACCTCCTGAAATCTGTTTCCTGCAATTCTGCCTTGCTTTCAAATCCTCTTCGTTGCCTTCCCTCAATATATCTGTGGATGAGAGTTATCATTTATAACTCTGCGGGTTTGTGAATTGCAGTTTCCCTGAGCTCCATTTTTCAACTGTCTTTTTTGGGAGCTGGCCGCAAAAGCGCGGGATTGCCTCAGGCCCTATTCTGCTTCTGGGCGGCAGGCTGAGCCTGTGGTTAATTCTTCTTCCTGTTGGGAAAATAGAGTGACCTGTGCCTGTCCCAACACCTAGATCTAGTCTCTCATTGGTTGCCCCTCTTCCCGTTCATCCTCAGGACAAATTGCAACCTGTAGGGAACAGGAGGTTAAAGGTGCTGATTCTCCAAGTAGGGAGATAGCTAGTAAAATAGCTGGAATGGCGAAACCGAGCACAAGGAGATGAGAAATGAGGTGCGTTTTGGAAACCTTTCAAAATCACACGGTGTACCATCTTCTGGGTTTCTCATGCATGTTTTCGATGTAGGAAGATGCCCTTGAACCTGGAGATTTGGGACCCATGGGATGGGTACCACGCAGTATTACTTTAAAGGGTCTGCGTTTGCTCACCCAACCTCACCCAACCTCTCAGCCCCAAGAGTGTCCACCCTTATGTCTCATCCAGCTGTGGGTCTAGATATGGTCAATCCAGGTTGCATCACAGCCTCTGAACGAATTTTGTAAGAATTTCTCTCTCTTTCACTGTCTTTGTTTTACGGGTTTCTAAAAGTAATTTATTTTTATAATGGGGTTTAGCTGCCTTTCATGGCTGTGTTTATGCGGCTTTACACCCACTTGACTCACTTCCAGACAGATATCAATACATAGGTTTTAAGATTCTTACTAGTCACATATATTCTTGTGCGGGGAATAGGGGGTGTTGAGTCCAGTTCACTGAGCAAGGAGTAGGTCTTGTCTATTACATATTGGGTGTATGGAACGGTATCTGAGCGAATTTGAAACCCTTGTTTTATGCATCACCCCACCTCACCTTTCCTGTTAAGCAGCTATAGTGTGTTTTCTAAACGTGTGACTCTGTTCTGTTTTGTAATTCAGTTCAAGTGTAGCGGTTTTTACATTCCCTCTATAAGTGATAGCTTATGATAAGTGTCTTTTTCTGTGTGACTTATTTCACTTAGAATCGTCGTACCTAACTCCACTCATCTTGCTTCTACTAGCCTTATGACATTGATTTCATGTCTGAGTGATATTCCATTGTACATAAGGACCACAACTTCTTTATCCATTTTTCTCTTTCCTGGGATATTTAAGGTGTCATGAAGTGGAGGTTCTTGTCAACAGAGCAGCCCTAAACTTTTCAGTGCCTGTGTCTTGCTGATTTTTAGTTTTTCCAATTTATACGCCCATGAGTGGACGTGCCCTATGCTCCCTAAGCTGTTTTTTTTTCCATGTTTCAGGACACAACGTACACTTCTCCAGAGTGGCTGTTGGCAATTTACATCCCGCCCATCAGTGTAGCAAGGCTGCCATTTCTCCATGGCCTGTCCTGCATTTCTGGTTTTGACACTTTTTGCAGCATGGCCCTTTTGACCGAAGGGAAGCGAGACTTCTTTGTAGCGCTGATTTGCCTTTCCAGGTTGCTTGGTTGGCCAAAAAGGGCGTATGCGTTTTTTCCTGAATATATTCAGGAAAAAACGCATACGCCCTTTTTGGCCAAGGGCATCATTGTCGACGTTTTGCCGCTTTTCATGTGCTTTAAAGGCGATTCGTATCTACCTCCTGAAATCTGTTTCCTGCAATTCTGCCTTGCTTTCAAATCCTCTTCGTTGCCTTCCCTCAATATATCTGTGGATGAGAGTTATCATTTATAACTCTGCGGGTTTGTGAATTGCAGTTTCCCTGAGCTCCATTTTTCAACTGTCTTTTTTGGGAGCTGGCCGCAAAAGCGCGGGATTGCCTCAGGCCCTATTCTGCTTCTGGGCGGCAGGCTGAGCCTGTGGTTAATTCTTCTTCCTGTTGGGAAAATAGAGTGACCTGTGCCTGTCCCAACACCTAGATCTATTCTCTCATTGGTTGCCCCTCTTCCCGTTCATCCTCAGGACAAATTGCAACCTGTAGGGAACAGGAGGATAAGGTGCTGATTCTCCAAGTAGGGAGATTGCTAGTAAAGTAGCTGGAATGGCGAAACCGAGCACAAGGAGATGAGAAATGAGGTGCGTTTTAGAAACCTTTCAAAATCACACGGTGTACCATCTTCTGGGTTTCTCATGCATGTTTTCGTTGTAGGAAGATGCCCTTGAACCTGGAGATTTGGGACCCATGGGATGGGTACCACGCAGTATTACTTTAAAGGGTCTGCGTTTGCTCACCCAACCTCACCCAACCTCTCAGCCCCAAGAGTGTCCACCCTTATGTCTCATCCAGCTGTGGGTCTAGATATGGTCAATCCAGGTTGCATCACAGCCTCTGAACGAATTTTGTAAGAATTTCTCTCTCTTTCACTGTCTTTGTTTTATGGGTTTTTAAAAGTAATTTATTTTTATAATGGGGTTTAGCTGCCTTTCATGGCTGTGTTTATGCGGCTTTACACCCACTTGACTCACTTCCAGACAGATATCAATACATAGGTTTTAAGATTCTTACTAGTCACATATATTCTTGTGCGGGGAATAGGGGGTGTTGAGTCCAGTTCACTGAGCAAGTAGTAGGTCTTGTCTATTACATATTGGGTGTATGGAACGGTATCTGAGCGAATTTGAAACCCTTGTTTTATGCATCACCCCACCTCACCATTCCCGTTAAGCAGCCATAGTGTGTTTTCTAAACGTGTGACTCTGTTCTGTTTTGTAATTCAGTTCAAGTGTAGCGGTTTTTACATTCCCTCTATAAGTGGTAGCTTATGATAAGTGTCTTTTTCTGTGTGACTTATTTCACTTAGAATCGTCGTACCTAACTCCACTCATCTTGCTTCTACTAGCCTTATGAGACATTGATTTCATGTCTGAGTGATATTCCATTGTACATAAGGACCACAACTTCTTTATCCATTTTTCTCTTTCCTGGGATATTTAAGGTGTCATGAAGTGGAGGTTCTTGTCAACAGAGCAGCCCTAAACTTTCCGGTGCCTGTGTCTTGCTGATTTTTAGTTTTTCCAATTTATACGCCCATGAGTGGACGTGCCCTATGCTCCCTAAGCTGTTTTTTTTCGATGTTTCAGGACACAACGTACACTTCTCCAGAGTGGCTGTTGGCAATTTACATCCCGCCCATCAGTGTAGCAAGGCTGCCATTTCTCCATGGCCTGTCCTGCATTTCTGGTTTTGACACTTTTTGCAGCATGGCCCTTTTCACCGATGGGAAGCGAGACTTCTTTGTAGCGCTGATTTGCCTTTCCAGGTTGCTTGGTTGGCCAAAAAGTGCGTATGCGTTTTTTCCTGAATATATTCAGGAAAAAACGCATACGCCCTTTTTGGCCAAGGGCATCATTGTCGACGTTTTGCCGCTTTTCATGTGCTTTAAAGGCGATTCGTATCTACCTCCTGAAATCTGTTTCCTGCAATTCTGCCTTGCTTTCAAATCCTCTTCGTTGCCTTCCCTCAATATATCTGTGGATGAGAGTTATCATTTATAACTCTGCGGGTTTGTGAATTGCAGTTTCCCTGAGCTCCATTTTTCAACTGTCTTTTTTGGGAGCTGGCCGCAAAAGCGCGGGATTGCCTCAGGCCCTATTCTGCTTCTGGGCGGCAGGCTGAGCCTGTGGTTAATTCTTCTTCCTGTTGGGAAAATAGAGTGACCTGTGCCTGTCCCAACACCTAGATCTATTCTCTCATTGGTTGCCCCTCTTCCCGTTCATCCTCAGGACAAATTGCAACCTGTAGGGAACAGGAGGATAAGGTGCTGATTCTCCAAGTAGGGAGATTGCTAGTAAAGTAGCTGGAATGGCGAAACCGAGCACAAGGAGATGAGAAATGAGGTGCGTTTTAGAAACCTTTCAAAATCACACGGTGTACCATCTTCTGGGTTTCTCATGCATGTTTTCGATGTAGGAAGATGCCCTTGAACCTGGAGATTTGGGACCCATGGGATGGGTACCACGCAGTATTACTTTAAAGGGTCTGCGTTTGCTCACCCAACCTCACCCAACCTCTCAGCCCCAAGAGTGTCCACCCTTATGTCTCATCCAGCTGTGGGTCTAGATATGGTCAATCCAGGTTGCATCACAGCCTCTGAACGAATTTTCTAAGAATTTCTCTCTCTTTCACTGTCTTTGTTTTATGGGTTTTTAAAAGTAATTTATTTTTATAATGGGGTTTAGCTGCCTTTCATGGCTGTGTTTATGCGGCTTTACACCCACTTGACTCACTTCCAGACAGATATCAATACATATGTTTTAAGATTCTTACTAGTCACATATATTCTTGTGCGGGGAATAGGGGGTGTTGAGTCCAGTTCACTGAGCAAGGAGTAGGTCTTGTCTATTACATATTGGGTGTATGGAACGGTATCTGAGCCAATTTGAAACCCTTGTTTTATGCATCACCCCACCTCACCTTTCCTGTTAAGCAGCTATAGTGTGTTTTCTAAACGTGTGACTCTGTTCTGTTTTGTAATTCAGTTCAAGTGTAGCGGTTTTTACATTCCCTCTATAAGTGATAGCTTATGATAAGTGTCTTTTTCTGTGTGACTTATTTCACTTAGAATCGTCGTACCTAACTCCACTCATCTTGCTTCTACTAGCCTTATAACATTGATTTCATGTCTGAGTGATATTCCATTGTACATAAGGACCACAACTTCTTTATCCATTTTTCTCTTTCCTGGGATATTTAAGGTGTCATGAAGTGGAGGTTCTTGTCAACAGAGCAGCCCTAAACTTTCCGGTGCCTGTGTCTTGCTGATTTTTAGTTTTTCCAATTTATACGCCCATGAGTGGCCGTGTCCTATGCTCCCTAAGCTGTTTTTTTTCCATGTTTCAGGACACAACGTACACTTCTCCAGAGTGGCTGTTGGCAATTTACATCCCGCCCATCAGTGTAGCAAGGCTGCCATTTCTCCATGGCCTGTCCTGGATTTCTGGTTTTGACACTTTTTGCAGCATGGCCCTTTTGACCGAAGGGAAGCGAGACTTCTTTGTAGCGCTGATTTGCCTTTCCAGGTTGCTTGGTTGGCCAAAAAGGGCGTATGCGTTTTTTCCTGAATATATTCAGGAAAAAACGCATACGCCCTTTTTGGCCAAGGGCATCATTGTCGACGTTTTGCCGCTTTTCATGTGCTTTAAAGGCGATTCGTATCTACCTCCTGAAATCTGTTTCCTGCAATTCTGCCTTGCTTTCAAATCCTCTTCGTTGCCTTCCCTCAATATATCTGTGGATGAGAGTTATCATTTATAACTCTGCGGGTTTGTGAATTGCAGTTTCCCTGAGGTCCATTTTTCAACTGTCTTTTTTGGGAGCTGGCCGCAAAAGCACGGGATTGCCTCAGGCCCTATTCTGCTTCTGGGCGGCAGGCTGAGCCTGTGGTTAATTCTTCTTCCTGTTGGGAAAATAGAGTGACCTGTGCCTGTCCCAACACCTAGATCTAGTCTCTCATTGGTTGCCCCTCTTCCCGTTCATCCTCAGGACAAATTGCAACCTGTAGGGAACAGGAGGTTAAAGGTGCTGATTCTCCAAGTAGGGAGATTGCTAGTAAAGTAGCTGGAATGGCGAAACCGAGCACAAGGAGATGAGAAATGAGGTGCGTTTTGGAAACCTTTCAAAATCACACGGTGTACCATCTTCTGGGTTTCTCATGCATGTTTTCGATGTAGGAAGATGCCCTTGAACCTGGAGATTTGGGACCCATGGGATGGGTACCACGCAGTATTACTTTAAAGGGTCTGCGTTTGCTCACCCAACCTCACCCAACCTCTCAGCCCCAAGAGTGTCCACCCTTATGTCTCATCCAGCTGTGGGTCTAGATATGGTCAATCCAGGTTGCATCACAGCCTCTGAACGAATTTTGTAAGAATTTCTCTCTCTTTCACTGTCTTTGTTTTACGGGTTTCTAAAAGTAATTTATTTTTATAATGGGGTTTAGCTGCCTTTCATGGCTGTGTTTATGCGGCTTTACACCCACTTGACTCACTTCCAGACAGATATCAATACATAGGTTTTAAGATTCTTACTAGTCACATATATTCTTGTGCGGGGAATAGGGGGTGTTGAGTCCAGTTCACTGAGCAAGGAGTAGGTCTTGTCTATTACATATTGGGTGTATGGAACGGTATCTGAGCGAATTTGAAACCCTTGTTTTATGCATCACCCCACCTCACCTTTCCTGTTAAGCAGCTATAGTGTGTTTTCTAAACGTGTGACTCTGTTCTGTTTTGTAATTCAGTTCAAGTGTAGCGGTTTTTACATTCCCTCTATAAGTGATAGCTTATGATAAGTGTCTTTTTCTGTGTGACTTATTTCACTTAGAATCGTCGTACCTAACTCCACTCATCTTGCTTCTACTAGCCTTATAACATTGATTTCATGTCTGAGTGATATTCTATTGTACATAAGGACCACAACTTCTTTATCCATTTTTCTCTTTCCTGGGATATTTAAGGTGTCATGAAGTGGAGGTTCTTGTCAACAGAGCAGCCCTAAACTTTCCGGTGCCTGTGTCTTGCTGATTTTTAGTTTTTCCAATTTATACGCCCATGAGTGGACGTGCCCTATGCTCCCTAAGCTGTTTTTTTTTCCATGTTTCAGGACACAACGTACACTTCTCCAGAGTGGCTGTTGGCAATTTACATCCCGCCCATCAGTGTAGCAAGGCTGCCATTTCTCCATGGCCTGTCCTGCATTTCTGGTTTTGACACTTTTTGCAGCATGGCCCTTTTGACCGAAGGGAAGCGAGACTTCTTTGTAGCGCTGATTTGCCTTTCCAGGTTGCTTGGTTGGCCAAAAAGGGCGTATGCGTTTTTTCCTGAATATATTCAGGAAAAAACGCATACGCCCTTTTTGGCCAAGGGCATCATTGTCGACGTTTTGCCGCTTTTCATGTGCTTTAAAGGCGATTCGTATCTACCTCCTGAAATCTGTTTCCTGCAATTCTGCCTTGCTTTCAAATCCTCTTCGTTGCCTTCCCTCAATATATCTGTGGATGAGAGTTATCATTTATAACTCTGCGGGTTTGTGAATTGCAGTTTCCCTGAGCTCCATTTTTCAACTGTCTTTTTTGGGAGCTGGCCGCAAAAGCGCGGGATTGCCTCAGGCCCTATTCTGCTTCTGGGCGGCAGGCTGAGCCTGTGGTTAATTCTTCTTCCTGTTGGGAAAATAGAGTGACCTGTGCCTGTCCCAACACCTAGATCTATTCTCTCATTGGTTGCCCCTCTTCCCGTTCATCCTCAGGACAAATTGCAACCTGTAGGGAACAGGAGGATAAGGTGCTGATTCTCCAAGTAGGGAGATTGCTAGTAAAGTAGCTGGAATGGCGAAACCGAGCACAAGGAGATGAGAAATGAGGTGCGTTTTAGAAACCTTTCAAAATCACACGGTGTACCATCTTCTGGGTTTCTCATGCATGTTTTCGTTGTAGGAAGATGCCCTTGAACCTGGAGATTTGGGACCCATGGGATGGGTACCACGCAGTATTACTTTAAAGGGTCTGCGTTTGCTCACCCAACCTCACCCAACCTCTCAGCCCCAAGAGTGTCCACCCTTATGTCTCATCCAGCTGTGGGTCTAGATATGGTCAATCCAGGTTGCATCACAGCCTCTGAACGAATTTTGTAAGAATTTCTCTCTCTTTCACTGTCTTTGTTTTATGGGTTTTTAAAAGTAATTTATTTTTATAATGGGGTTTAGCTGCCTTTCATGGCTGTGTTTATGCGGCTTTACACCCACTTGACTCACTTCCAGACAGATATCAATACATAGGTTTTAAGATTCTTACTAGTCACATATATTCTTGTGCGGGGAATAGGGGGTGTTGAGTCCAGTTCACTGAGCAAGTAGTAGGTCTTGTCTATTACATATTGGGTGTATGGAACGGTATCTGAGCGAATTTGAAACCCTTGTTTTATGCATCACCCCACCTCACCATTCCCGTTAAGCAGCCATAGTGTGTTTTCTAAACGTGTGACTCTGTTCTGTTTTGTAATTCATTTCAAGTGTAGCGGTTTTTACATTCCCTCTATAAGTGGTAGCTTATGATAAGTGTCTTTTTCTGTGTGACTTATTTCACTTAGAATCGTCGTACCTAACTCCACTCATCTTGCTTCTACTAGCCTTATGAGACATTGATTTCATGTCTGAGTGATATTCCATTGTACATAAGGACCACAACTTCTTTATCCATTTTTCTCTTTCCTGGGATATTTAAGGTGTCATGAAGTGGAGGTTCTTGTCAACAGAGCAGCCCTAAACTTTCCGGTGCCTGTGTCTTGCTGATTTTTAGTTTTTCCAATTTATACGCCCATGAGTGGACGTGCCCTATGCTCCCTAAGCTGTTTTTTTTTCCATGTTTCAGGACACAACGTACACTTCTCCAGAGTGGCTGTTGGCAATTTACATCCCGCCCATCAGTGTAGCAAGGCTGCCATTTCTCCATGGCCTGTCCTGCATTTCTGGTTTTGACACTTTTTGCAGCATGGCCCTTTTGACCGAAGGGAAGCGAGACTTCTTTGTAGCGCTGATTTGCCTTTCCAGGTTGCTTGGTTGGCCAAAAAGGGCGTATGCGTTTTTTCCTGAATATATTCAGGAAAAAACGCATACGCCCTTTTTGGCCAAGGGCATCATTGTCGACGTTTTGCCGCTTTTCATGTGCTTTAAAGGCGATTCGTATCTACCTCCTGAAATCTGTTTCCTGCAATTCTGCCTTGCTTTCAAATCCTCTTCGTTGCCTTCCCTCAATATATCTGTGGATGAGAGTTATCATTTATAACTCTGCGGGTTTGTGAATTGCAGTTTCCCTGAGCTCCATTTTTCAACTGTCTTTTTTGGGAGCTGGCCGCAAAAGCGCGGGATTGCCTCAGGCCCTATTCTGCTTCTGGGCGGCAGGCTGAGCCTGTGGTTAATTCTTCTTCCTGTTGGGAAAATAGAGTGACCTGTGCCTGTCCCAACACCTAGATCTATTCTCTCATTGGTTGCCCCTCTTCCCGTTCATCCTCAGGACAAATTGCAACCTGTAGGGAACAGGAGGATAAGGTGCTGATTCTCCAAGTAGGGAGATTGCTAGTAAAGTAGCTGGAATGGCGAAACCGAGCACAAGGAGATGAGAAATGAGGTGCGTTTTAGAAACCTTTCAAAATCACACGGTGTACCATCTTCTGGGTTTCTCATGCATGTTTTCGTTGTAGGAAGATGCCCTTGAACCTGGAGATTTGGGACCCATGGGATGGGTACCACGCAGTATTACTTTAAAGGGTCTGCGTTTGCTCACCCAACCTCACCCAACCTCTCAGCCCCAAGAGTGTCCACCCTTATGTCTCATCCAGCTGTGGGTCTAGATATGGTCAATCCAGGTTGCATCACAGCCTCTGAACGAATTTTGTAAGAATTTCTCTCTCTTTCACTGTCTTTGTTTTATGGGTTTTTAAAAGTAATTTATTTTTATAATGGGGTTTAGCTGCCTTTCATGGCTGTGTTTATGCGGCTTTACACCCACTTGACTCACTTCCAGACAGATATCAATACATAGGTTTTAAGATTCTTACTAGTCACATATATTCTTGTGCGGGGAATAGGGGGTGTTGAGTCCAGTTCACTGAGCAAGTAGTAGGTCTTGTCTATTACATATTGGGTGTATGGAACGGTATCTGAGCGAATTTGAAACCCTTGTTTTATGCATCACCCCACCTCACCATTCCCGTTAAGCAGCCATAGTGTGTTTTCTAAACGTGTGACTCTGTTCTGTTTTGTAATTCATTTCAAGTGTAGCGGTTTTTACATTCCCTCTATAAGTGGTAGCTTATGATAAGTGTCTTTTTCTGTGTGACTTATTTCACTTAGAATCGTCGTACCTAACTCCACTCATCTTGCTTCTACTAGCCTTATGAGACATTGATTTCATGTCTGAGTGATATTCCATTGTACATAAGGACCACAACTTCTTTATCCATTTTTCTCTTTCCTGGGATATTTAAGGTGTCATGAAGTGGAGGTTCTTGTCAACAGAGCAGCCCTAAACTTTCCGGTGCCTGTGTCTTGCTGATTTTTAGTTTTTCCAATTTATACGCCCATGAGTGGACGTGCCCTATGCTCCCTAAGCTGTTTTTTTTCGATGTTTCAGGACACAACGTACACTTCTCCAGAGTGGCTGTTGGCAATTTACATCCCGCCCATCAGTGTAGCAAGGCTGCCATTTCTCCATGGCCTGTCCTGCATTTCTGGTTTTGACACTTTTTGCAGCATGGCCCTTTTCACCGATGGGAAGCGAGACTTCTTTGTAGCGCTGATTTGCCTTTCCAGGTTGCTTGGTTGGCCAAAAAGTGCGTATGCGTTTTTTCCTGAATATATTCAGGAAAAAACGCATACGCCCTTTTTGGCCAAGGGCATCATTGTCGACGTTTTGCCGCTTTTCATGTGCTTTAAAGGCGATTCGTATCTACCTCCTGAAATCTGTTTCCTGCAATTCTGCCTTGCTTTCAAATCCTCTTCGTTGCCTTCCCTCAATATATCTGTGGATGAGAGTTATCATTTATAACTCTGCGGGTTTGTGAATTGCAGTTTCCCTGAGCTCCATTTTTCAACTGTCTTTTTTGGGAGCTGGCCGCAAAAGCGCGGGATTGCCTCAGGCCCTATTCTGCTTCTGGGCGGCAGGCTGAGCCTGTGGTTAATTCTTCTTCCTGTTGGGAAAATAGAGTGACCTGTGCCTGTCCCAACACCTAGATCTAGTCTCTCATTGGTTGCCCCTCTTCCCGTTCATCCTCAGGACAAATTGCAACCTGTAGGGAACAGGAGGTTAAAGGTGCTGATTCTCCAAGTAGGGAGATAGCTAGTAAAATAGCTGGAATGGCGAAACCGAGCACAAGGAGATGAGAAATGAGGTGCGTTTTGGAAACCTTTCAAAATCACACGGTGTACCATCTTCTGGGTTTCTCATGCATGTTTTCGATGTAGGAAGATGCCCTTGAACCTGGAGATTTGGGACCCATGGGATGGGTACCACGCAGTATTACTTTAAAGGGTCTGCGTTTGCTCACCCAACCTCACCCAACCTCTCAGCCCCAAGAGTGTCCACCCTTATGTCTCATCCAGCTGTGGGTCTAGATATGGTCAATCCAGGTTGCATCACAGCCTCTGAACGAATTTTGTAAGAATTTCTCTCTCTTTCACTGTCTTTGTTTTACGGGTTTCTAAAAGTAATTTATTTTTATAATGGGGTTTAGCTGCCTTTCATGGCTGTGTTTATGCGGCTTTACACCCACTTGACTCACTTCCAGACAGATATCAATACATAGGTTTTAAGATTCTTACTAGTCACATATATTCTTGTGCGGGGAATAGGGGGTGTTGAGTCCAGTTCACTGAGCAAGGAGTAGGTCTTGTCTATTACATATTGGGTGTATGGAACGGTATCTGAGCGAATTTGAAACCCTTGTTTTATGCATCACCCCACCTCACCTTTCCTGTTAAGCAGCTATAGTGTGTTTTCTAAACGTGTGACTCTGTTCTGTTTTGTAATTCAGTTCAAGTGTAGCGGTTTTTACATTCCCTCTATAAGTGATAGCTTATGATAAGTGTCTTTTTCTGTGTGACTTATTTCACTTAGAATCGTCGTACCTAACTCCACTCATCTTGCTTCTACTAGCCTTATGACATTGATTTCATGTCTGAGTGATATTCCATTGTACATAAGGACCACAACTTCTTTATCCATTTTTCTCTTTCCTGGGATATTTAAGGTGTCATGAAGTGGAGGTTCTTGTCAACAGAGCAGCCCTAAACTTTCCAGTGCCTGTGTCTTGCTGATTTTTAGTTTTTCCAATTTATACGCCCATGAGTGGACGTGCCCTATGCTCCCTAAGCTGTTTTTTTTTCCATGTTTCAGGACACAACGTACACTTCTCCAGAGTGGCTGTTGGCAATTTACATCCCGCCCATCAGTGTAGCAAGGCTGCCATTTCTCCATGGCCTGTCCTGCATTTCTGGTTTTGACACTTTTTGCAGCATGGCCCTTTTGACCGAAGGGAAGCGAGACTTCTTTGTAGCGCTGATTTGCCTTTCCAGGTTGCTTGGTTGGCCAAAAAGGGCGTATGCGTTTTTTCCTGAATATATTCAGGAAAAAACGCATACGCCCTTTTTGGCCAAGGGCATCATTGTCGACGTTTTGCCGCTTTTCATGTGCTTTAAAGGCGATTCGTATCTACCTCCTGAAATCTGTTTCCTGCAATTCTGCCTTGCTTTCAAATCCTCTTCGTTGCCTTCCCTCAATATATCTGTGGATGAGAGTTATCATTTATAACTCTGCGGGTTTGTGAATTGCAGTTTCCCTGAGCTCCATTTTTCAACTGTCTTTTTTGGGAGCTGGCCGCAAAAGCGCGGGATTGCCTCAGGCCCTATTCTGCTTCTGGGCGGCAGGCTGAGCCTGTGGTTAATTCTTCTTCCTGTTGGGAAAATAGAGTGACCTGTGCCTGTCCCAACACCTAGATCTATTCTCTCATTGGTTGCCCCTCTTCCCGTTCATCCTCAGGACAAATTGCAACCTGTAGGGAACAGGAGGATAAGGTGCTGATTCTCCAAGTAGGGAGATTGCTAGTAAAGTAGCTGGAATGGCGAAACCGAGCACAAGGAGATGAGAAATGAGGTGCGTTTTAGAAACCTTTCAAAATCACACGGTGTACCATCTTCTGGGTTTCTCATGCATGTTTTCGTTGTAGGAAGATGCCCTTGAACCTGGAGATTTGGGACCCATGGGATGGGTACCACGCAGTATTACTTTAAAGGGTCTGCGTTTGCTCACCCAACCTCACCCAACCTCTCAGCCCCAAGAGTGTCCACCCTTATGTCTCATCCAGCTGTGGGTCTAGATATGGTCAATCCAGGTTGCATCACAGCCTCTGAACGAATTTTGTAAGAATTTCTCTCTCTTTCACTGTCTTTGTTTTATGGGTTTTTAAAAGTAATTTATTTTTATAATGGGGTTTAGCTGCCTTTCATGGCTGTGTTTATGCGGCTTTACACCCACTTGACTCACTTCCAGACAGATATCAATACATAGGTTTTAAGATTCTTACTAGTCACATATATTCTTGTGCGGGGAATAGGGGGTGTTGAGTCCAGTTCACTGAGCAAGTAGTAGGTCTTGTCTATTACATATTGGGTGTATGGAACGGTATCTGAGCGAATTTGAAACCCTTGTTTTATGCATCACCCCACCTCACCATTCCCGTTAAGCAGCCATAGTGTGTTTTCTAAACGTGTGACTCTGTTCTGTTTTGTAATTCATTTCAAGTGTAGCGGTTTTTACATTCCCTCTATAAGTGGTAGCTTATGATAAGTGTCTTTTTCTGTGTGACTTATTTCACTTAGAATCGTCGTACCTAACTCCACTCATCTTGCTTCTACTAGCCTTATAACATTGATTTCATGTCTGAGTGATATTCTATTGTACATAAGGACCACAACTTCTTTATCCATTTTTCTCTTTCCTGGGATATTTAAGGTGTCATGAAGTGGAGGTTCTTGTCAACAGAGCAGCCCTAAACTTTCCGGTGCCTGTGTCTTGCTGATTTTTAGTTTTTCCAATTTATACGCCCATGAGTGGACGTGCCCTATGCTCCCTAAGCTGTTTTTTTTTCCATGTTTCAGGACACAACGTACACTTCTCCAGAGTGGCTGTTGGCAATTTACATCCCGCCCATCAGTGTAGCAAGGCTGCCATTTCTCCATGGCCTGTCCTGCATTTCTGGTTTTGACACTTTTTGCAGCATGGCCCTTTTGACCGAAGGGAAGCGAGACTTCTTTGTAGCGCTGATTTGCCTTTCCAGGTTGCTTGGTTGGCCAAAAAGGGCGTATGCGTTTTTTCCTGAATATATTCAGGAAAAAACGCATACGCCCTTTTTGGCCAAGGGCATCATTGTCGACGTTTTGCCGCTTTTCATGTGCTTTAAAGGCGATTCGTATCTACCTCCTGAAATCTGTTTCCTGCAATTCTGCCTTGCTTTCAAATCCTCTTCGTTGCCTTCCCTCAATATATCTGTGGATGAGAGTTATCATTTATAACTCTGCGGGTTTGTGAATTGCAGTTTCCCTGAGCTCCATTTTTCAACTGTCTTTTTTGGGAGCTGGCCGCAAAAGCGCGGGATTGCCTCAGGCCCTATTCTGCTTCTGGGCGGCAGGCTGAGCCTGTGGTTAATTCTTCTTCCTGTTGGGAAAATAGAGTGACCTGTGCCTGTCCCAACACCTAGATCTATTCTCTCATTGGTTGCCCCTCTTCCCGTTCATCCTCAGGACAAATTGCAACCTGTAGGGAACAGGAGGATAAGGTGCTGATTCTCCAAGTAGGGAGATTGCTAGTAAAGTAGCTGGAATGGCGAAACCGAGCACAAGGAGATGAGAAATGAGGTGCGTTTTAGAAACCTTTCAAAATCACACGGTGTACCATCTTCTGGGTTTCTCATGCATGTTTTCGTTGTAGGAAGATGCCCTTGAACCTGGAGATTTGGGACCCATGGGATGGGTACCACGCAGTATTACTTTAAAGGGTCTGCGTTTGCTCACCCAACCTCACCCAACCTCTCAGCCCCAAGAGTGTCCACCCTTATGTCTCATCCAGCTGTGGGTCTAGATATGGTCAATCCAGGTTGCATCACAGCCTCTGAACGAATTTTGTAAGAATTTCTCTCTCTTTCACTGTCTTTGTTTTATGGGTTTTTAAAAGTAATTTATTTTTATAATGGGGTTTAGCTGCCTTTCATGGCTGTGTTTATGCGGCTTTACACCCACTTGACTCACTTCCAGACAGATATCAATACATAGGTTTTAAGATTCTTACTAGTCACATATATTCTTGTGCGGGGAATAGGGGGTGTTGAGTCCAGTTCACTGAGCAAGTAGTAGGTCTTGTCTATTACATATTGGGTGTATGGAACGGTATCTGAGCGAATTTGAAACCCTTGTTTTATGCATCACCCCACCTCACCATTCCCGTTAAGCAGCCATAGTGTGTTTTCTAAACGTGTGACTCTGTTCTGTTTTGTAATTCATTTCAAGTGTAGCGGTTTTTACATTCCCTCTATAAGTGGTAGCTTATGATAAGTGTCTTTTTCTGTGTGACTTATTTCACTTAGAATCGTCGTACCTAACTCCACTCATCTTGCTTCTACTAGCCTTATGAGACATTGATTTCATGTCTGAGTGATATTCCATTGTACATAAGGACCACAACTTCTTTATCCATTTTTCTCTTTCCTGGGATATTTAAGGTGTCATGAAGTGGAGGTTCTTGTCAACAGAGCAGCCCTAAACTTTCCGGTGCCTGTGTCTTGCTGATTTTTAGTTTTTCCAATTTATACGCCCATGAGTGGACGTGCCCTATGCTCCCTAAGCTGTTTTTTTTTCCATGTTTCAGGACACAACGTACACTTCTCCAGAGTGGCTGTTGGCAATTTACATCCCGCCCATCAGTGTAGCAAGGCTGCCATTTCTCCATGGCCTGTCCTGCATTTCTGGTTTTGACACTTTTTGCAGCATGGCCCTTTTGACCGAAGGGAAGCGAGACTTCTTTGTAGCGCTGATTTGCCTTTCCAGGTTGCTTGGTTGGCCAAAAAGGGCGTATGCGTTTTTTCCTGAATATATTCAGGAAAAAACGCATACGCCCTTTTTGGCCAAGGGCATCATTGTCGACGTTTTGCCGCTTTTCATGTGCTTTAAAGGCGATTCGTATCTACCTCCTGAAATCTGTTTCCTGCAATTCTGCCTTGCTTTCAAATCCTCTTCGTTGCCTTCCCTCAATATATCTGTGGATGAGAGTTATCATTTATAACTCTGCGGGTTTGTGAATTGCAGTTTCCCTGAGCTCCATTTTTCAACTGTCTTTTTTGGGAGCTGGCCGCAAAAGCGCGGGATTGCCTCAGGCCCTATTCTGCTTCTGGGCGGCAGGCTGAGCCTGTGGTTAATTCTTCTTCCTGTTGGGAAAATAGAGTGACCTGTGCCTGTCCCAACACCTAGATCTATTCTCTCATTGGTTGCCCCTCTTCCCGTTCATCCTCAGGACAAATTGCAACCTGTAGGGAACAGGAGGATAAGGTGCTGATTCTCCAAGTAGGGAGATTGCTAGTAAAGTAGCTGGAATGGCGAAACCGAGCACAAGGAGATGAGAAATGAGGTGCGTTTTAGAAACCTTTCAAAATCACACGGTGTACCATCTTCTGGGTTTCTCATGCATGTTTTCGTTGTAGGAAGATGCCCTTGAACCTGGAGATTTGGGACCCATGGGATGGGTACCACGCAGTATTACTTTAAAGGGTCTGCGTTTGCTCACCCAACCTCACCCAACCTCTCAGCCCCAAGAGTGTCCACCCTTATGTCTCATCCAGCTGTGGGTCTAGATATGGTCAATCCAGGTTGCATCACAGCCTCTGAACGAATTTTGTAAGAATTTCTCTCTCTTTCACTGTCTTTGTTTTATGGGTTTTTAAAAGTAATTTATTTTTATAATGGGGTTTAGCTGCCTTTCATGGCTGTGTTTATGCGGCTTTACACCCACTTGACTCACTTCCAGACAGATATCAATACATAGGTTTTAAGATTCTTACTAGTCACATATATTCTTGTGCGGGGAATAGGGGGTGTTGAGTCCAGTTCACTGAGCAAGTAGTAGGTCTTGTCTATTACATATTGGGTGTATGGAACGGTATCTGAGCGAATTTGAAACCCTTGTTTTATGCATCACCCCACCTCACCATTCCCGTTAAGCAGCCATAGTGTGTTTTCTAAACGTGTGACTCTGTTCTGTTTTGTAATTCATTTCAAGTGTAGCGGTTTTTACATTCCCTCTATAAGTGGTAGCTTATGATAAGTGTCTTTTTCTGTGTGACTTATTTCACTTAGAATCGTCGTACCTAACTCCACTCATCTTGCTTCTACTAGCCTTATGAGACATTGATTTCATGTCTGAGTGATATTCCATTGTACATAAGGACCACAACTTCTTTATCCATTTTTCTCTTTCCTGGGATATTTAAGGTGTCATGAAGTGGAGGTTCTTGTCAACAGAGCAGCCCTAAACTTTCCGGTGCCTGTGTCTTGCTGATTTTTAGTTTTTCCAATTTATACGCCCATGAGTGGACGTGCCCTATGCTCCCTAAGCTGTTTTTTTTCGATGTTTCAGGACACAACGTACACTTCTCCAGAGTGGCTGTTGGCAATTTACATCCCGCCCATCAGTGTAGCAAGGCTGCCATTTCTCCATGGCCTGTCCTGCATTTCTGGTTTTGACACTTTTTGCAGCATGGCCCTTTTCACCGATGGGAAGCGAGACTTCTTTGTAGCGCTGATTTGCCTTTCCAGGTTGCTTGGTTGGCCAAAAAGTGCGTATGCGTTTTTTCCTGAATATATTCAGGAAAAAACGCATACGCCCTTTTTGGCCAAGGGCATCATTGTCGACGTTTTGCCGCTTTTCATGTGCTTTAAAGGCGATTCGTATCTACCTCCTGAAATCTGTTTCCTGCAATTCTGCCTTGCTTTCAAATCCTCTTCGTTGCCTTCCCTCAATATATCTGTGGATGAGAGTTATCATTTATAACTCTGCGGGTTTGTGAATTGCAGTTTCCCTGAGCTCCATTTTTCAACTGTCTTTTTTGGGAGCTGGCCGCAAAAGCGCGGGATTGCCTCAGGCCCTATTCTGCTTCTGGGCGGCAGGCTGAGCCTGTGGTTAATTCTTCTTCCTGTTGGGAAAATAGAGTGACCTGTGCCTGTCCCAACACCTAGATCTAGTCTCTCATTGGTTGCCCCTCTTCCCGTTCATCCTCAGGACAAATTGCAACCTGTAGGGAACAGGAGGTTAAAGGTGCTGATTCTCCAAGTAGGGAGATAGCTAGTAAAATAGCTGGAATGGCGAAACCGAGCACAAGGAGATGAGAAATGAGGTGCGTTTTGGAAACCTTTCAAAATCACACGGTGTACCATCTTCTGGGTTTCTCATGCATGTTTTCGATGTAGGAAGATGCCCTTGAACCTGGAGATTTGGGACCCATGGGATGGGTACCACGCAGTATTACTTTAAAGGGTCTGCGTTTGCTCACCCAACCTCACCCAACCTCTCAGCCCCAAGAGTGTCCACCCTTATGTCTCATCCAGCTGTGGGTCTAGATATGGTCAATCCAGGTTGCATCACAGCCTCTGAACGAATTTTGTAAGAATTTCTCTCTCTTTCACTGTCTTTGTTTTACGGGTTTCTAAAAGTAATTTATTTTTATAATGGGGTTTAGCTGCCTTTCATGGCTGTGTTTATGCGGCTTTACACCCACTTGACTCACTTCCAGACAGATATCAATACATAGGTTTTAAGATTCTTACTAGTCACATATATTCTTGTGCGGGGAATAGGGGGTGTTGAGTCCAGTTCACTGAGCAAGGAGTAGGTCTTGTCTATTACATATTGGGTGTATGGAACGGTATCTGAGCGAATTTGAAACCCTTGTTTTATGCATCACCCCACCTCACCTTTCCTGTTAAGCAGCTATAGTGTGTTTTCTAAACGTGTGACTCTGTTCTGTTTTGTAATTCAGTTCAAGTGTAGCGGTTTTTACATTCCCTCTATAAGTGATAGCTTATGATAAGTGTCTTTTTCTGTGTGACTTATTTCACTTAGAATCGTCGTACCTAACTCCACTCATCTTGCTTCTACTAGCCTTATGACATTGATTTCATGTCTGAGTGATATTCCATTGTACATAAGGACCACAACTTCTTTATCCATTTTTCTCTTTCCTGGGATATTTAAGGTGTCATGAAGTGGAGGTTCTTGTCAACAGAGCAGCCCTAAACTTTCCAGTGCCTGTGTCTTGCTGATTTTTAGTTTTTCCAATTTATACGCCCATGAGTGGACGTGCCCTATGCTCCCTAAGCTGTTTTTTTTTCCATGTTTCAGGACACAACGTACACTTCTCCAGAGTGGCTGTTGGCAATTTACATCCCGCCCATCAGTGTAGCAAGGCTGCCATTTCTCCATGGCCTGTCCTGCATTTCTGGTTTTGACACTTTTTGCAGCATGGCCCTTTTGACCGAAGGGAAGCGAGACTTCTTTGTAGCGCTGATTTGCCTTTCCAGGTTGCTTGGTTGGCCAAAAAGGGCGTATGCGTTTTTTCCTGAATATATTCAGGAAAAAACGCATACGCCCTTTTTGGCCAAGGGCATCATTGTCGACGTTTTGCCGCTTTTCATGTGCTTTAAAGGCGATTCGTATCTACCTCCTGAAATCTGTTTCCTGCAATTCTGCCTTGCTTTCAAATCCTCTTCGTTGCCTTCCCTCAATATATCTGTGGATGAGAGTTATCATTTATAACTCTGCGGGTTTGTGAATTGCAGTTTCCCTGAGCTCCATTTTTCAACTGTCTTTTTTGGGAGCTGGCCGCAAAAGCGCGGGATTGCCTCAGGCCCTATTCTGCTTCTGGGCGGCAGGCTGAGCCTGTGGTTAATTCTTCTTCCTGTTGGGAAAATAGAGTGACCTGTGCCTGTCCCAACACCTAGATCTATTCTCTCATTGGTTGCCCCTCTTCCCGTTCATCCTCAGGACAAATTGCAACCTGTAGGGAACAGGAGGATAAGGTGCTGATTCTCCAAGTAGGGAGATTGCTAGTAAAGTAGCTGGAATGGCGAAACCGAGCACAAGGAGATGAGAAATGAGGTGCGTTTTAGAAACCTTTCAAAATCACACGGTGTACCATCTTCTGGGTTTCTCATGCATGTTTTCGTTGTAGGAAGATGCCCTTGAACCTGGAGATTTGGGACCCATGGGATGGGTACCACGCAGTATTACTTTAAAGGGTCTGCGTTTGCTCACCCAACCTCACCCAACCTCTCAGCCCCAAGAGTGTCCACCCTTATGTCTCATCCAGCTGTGGGTCTAGATATGGTCAATCCAGGTTGCATCACAGCCTCTGAACGAATTTTGTAAGAATTTCTCTCTCTTTCACTGTCTTTGTTTTATGGGTTTTTAAAAGTAATTTATTTTTATAATGGGGTTTAGCTGCCTTTCATGGCTGTGTTTATGCGGCTTTACACCCACTTGACTCACTTCCAGACAGATATCAATACATAGGTTTTAAGATTCTTACTAGTCACATATATTCTTGTGCGGGGAATAGGGGGTGTTGAGTCCAGTTCACTGAGCAAGTAGTAGGTCTTGTCTATTACATATTGGGTGTATGGAACGGTATCTGAGCGAATTTGAAACCCTTGTTTTATGCATCACCCCACCTCACCATTCCCGTTAAGCAGCCATAGTGTGTTTTCTAAACGTGTGACTCTGTTCTGTTTTGTAATTCATTTCAAGTGTAGCGGTTTTTACATTCCCTCTATAAGTGGTAGCTTATGATAAGTGTCTTTTTCTGTGTGACTTATTTCACTTAGAATCGTCGTACCTAACTCCACTCATCTTGCTTCTACTAGCCTTATGAGACATTGATTTCATGTCTGAGTGATATTCCATTGTACATAAGGACCACAACTTCTTTATCCATTTTTCTCTTTCCTGGGATATTTAAGGTGTCATGAAGTGGAGGTTCTTGTCAACAGAGCAGCCCTAAACTTTCCGGTGCCTGTGTCTTGCTGATTTTTAGTTTTTCCAATTTATACGCCCATGAGTGGACGTGCCCTATGCTCCCTAAGCTGTTTTTTTTCGATGTTTCAGGACACAACGTACACTTCTCCAGAGTGGCTGTTGGCAATTTACATCCCGCCCATCAGTGTAGCAAGGCTGCCATTTCTCCATGGCCTGTCCTGCATTTCTGGTTTTGACACTTTTTGCAGCATGGCCCTTTTCACCGATGGGAAGCGAGACTTCTTTGTAGCGCTGATTTGCCTTTCCAGGTTGCTTGGTTGGCCAAAAAGTGCGTATGCGTTTTTTCCTGAATATATTCAGGAAAAAACGCATACGCCCTTTTTGGCCAAGGGCATCATTGTCGACGTTTTGCCGCTTTTCATGTGCTTTAAAGGCGATTCGTATCTACCTCCTGAAATCTGTTTCCTGCAATTCTGCCTTGCTTTCAAATCCTCTTCGTTGCCTTCCCTCAATATATCTGTGGATGAGAGTTATCATTTATAACTCTGCGGGTTTGTGAATTGCAGTTTCCCTGAGCTCCATTTTTCAACTGTCTTTTTTGGGAGCTGGCCGCAAAAGCGCGGGATTGCCTCAGGCCCTATTCTGCTTCTGGGCGGCAGGCTGAGCCTGTGGTTAATTCTTCTTCCTGTTGGGAAAATAGAGTGACCTGTGCCTGTCCCAACACCTAGATCTAGTCTCTCATTGGTTGCCCCTCTTCCCGTTCATCCTCAGGACAAATTGCAACCTGTAGGGAACAGGAGGTTAAAGGTGCTGATTCTCCAAGTAGGGAGATAGCTAGTAAAATAGCTGGAATGGCGAAACCGAGCACAAGGAGATGAGAAATGAGGTGCGTTTTGGAAACCTTTCAAAATCACACGGTGTACCATCTTCTGGGTTTCTCATGCATGTTTTCGATGTAGGAAGATGCCCTTGAACCTGGAGATTTGGGACCCATGGGATGGGTACCACGCAGTATTACTTTAAAGGGTCTGCGTTTGCTCACCCAACCTCACCCAACCTCTCAGCCCCAAGAGTGTCCACCCTTATGTCTCATCCAGCTGTGGGTCTAGATATGGTCAATCCAGGTTGCATCACAGCCTCTGAACGAATTTTGTAAGAATTTCTCTCTCTTTCACTGTCTTTGTTTTACGGGTTTCTAAAAGTAATTTATTTTTATAATGGGGTTTAGCTGCCTTTCATGGCTGTGTTTATGCGGCTTTACACCCACTTGACTCACTTCCAGACAGATATCAATACATAGGTTTTAAGATTCTTACTAGTCACATATATTCTTGTGCGGGGAATAGGGGGTGTTGAGTCCAGTTCACTGAGCAAGGAGTAGGTCTTGTCTATTACATATTGGGTGTATGGAACGGTATCTGAGCGAATTTGAAACCCTTGTTTTATGCATCACCCCACCTCACCTTTCCTGTTAAGCAGCTATAGTGTGTTTTCTAAACGTGTGACTCTGTTCTGTTTTGTAATTCAGTTCAAGTGTAGCGGTTTTTACATTCCCTCTATAAGTGATAGCTTATGATAAGTGTCTTTTTCTGTGTGACTTATTTCACTTAGAATCGTCGTACCTAACTCCACTCATCTTGCTTCTACTAGCCTTATGACATTGATTTCATGTCTGAGTGATATTCCATTGTACATAAGGACCACAACTTCTTTATCCATTTTTCTCTTTCCTGGGATATTTAAGGTGTCATGAAGTGGAGGTTCTTGTCAACAGAGCAGCCCTAAACTTTCCAGTGCCTGTGTCTTGCTGATTTTTAGTTTTTCCAATTTATACGCCCATGAGTGGACGTGCCCTATGCTCCCTAAGCTGTTTTTTTTTCCATGTTTCAGGACACAACGTACACTTCTCCAGAGTGGCTGTTGGCAATTTACATCCCGCCCATCAGTGTAGCAAGGCTGCCATTTCTCCATGGCCTGTCCTGCATTTCTGGTTTTGACACTTTTTGCAGCATGGCCCTTTTGACCGAAGGGAAGCGAGACTTCTTTGTAGCGCTGATTTGCCTTTCCAGGTTGCTTGGTTGGCCAAAAAGGGCGTATGCGTTTTTTCCTGAATATATTCAGGAAAAAACGCATACGCCCTTTTTGGCCAAGGGCATCATTGTCGACGTTTTGCCGCTTTTCATGTGCTTTAAAGGCGATTCGTATCTACCTCCTGAAATCTGTTTCCTGCAATTCTGCCTTGCTTTCAAATCCTCTTCGTTGCCTTCCCTCAATATATCTGTGGATGAGAGTTATCATTTATAACTCTGCGGGTTTGTGAATTGCAGTTTCCCTGAGCTCCATTTTTCAACTGTCTTTTTTGGGAGCTGGCCGCAAAAGCGCGGGATTGCCTCAGGCCCTATTCTGCTTCTGGGCGGCAGGCTGAGCCTGTGGTTAATTCTTCTTCCTGTTGGGAAAATAGAGTGACCTGTGCCTGTCCCAACACCTAGATCTATTCTCTCATTGGTTGCCCCTCTTCCCGTTCATCCTCAGGACAAATTGCAACCTGTAGGGAACAGGAGGATAAGGTGCTGATTCTCCAAGTAGGGAGATTGCTAGTAAAGTAGCTGGAATGGCGAAACCGAGCACAAGGAGATGAGAAATGAGGTGCGTTTTAGAAACCTTTCAAAATCACACGGTGTACCATCTTCTGGGTTTCTCATGCATGTTTTCGTTGTAGGAAGATGCCCTTGAACCTGGAGATTTGGGACCCATGGGATGGGTACCACGCAGTATTACTTTAAAGGGTCTGCGTTTGCTCACCCAACCTCACCCAACCTCTCAGCCCCAAGAGTGTCCACCCTTATGTCTCATCCAGCTGTGGGTCTAGATATGGTCAATCCAGGTTGCATCACAGCCTCTGAACGAATTTTGTAAGAATTTCTCTCTCTTTCACTGTCTTTGTTTTATGGGTTTTTAAAAGTAATTTATTTTTATAATGGGGTTTAGCTGCCTTTCATGGCTGTGTTTATGCGGCTTTACACCCACTTGACTCACTTCCAGACAGATATCAATACATAGGTTTTAAGATTCTTACTAGTCACATATATTCTTGTGCGGGGAATAGGGGGTGTTGAGTCCAGTTCACTGAGCAAGTAGTAGGTCTTGTCTATTACATATTGGGTGTATGGAACGGTATCTGAGCGAATTTGAAACCCTTGTTTTATGCATCACCCCACCTCACCATTCCCGTTAAGCAGCCATAGTGTGTTTTCTAAACGTGTGACTCTGTTCTGTTTTGTAATTCAGTTCAAGTGTAGCGGTTTTTACATTCCCTCTATAAGTGGTAGCTTATGATAAGTGTCTTTTTCTGTGTGACTTATTTCACTTAGAATCGTCGTACCTAACTCCACTCATCTTGCTTCTACTAGCCTTATGAGACATTGATTTCATGTCTGAGTGATATTCCATTGTACATAAGGACCACAACTTCTTTATCCATTTTTCTCTTTCCTGGGATATTTAAGGTGTCATGAAGTGGAGGTTCTTGTCAACAGAGCAGCCCTAAACTTTCCGGTGCCTGTGTCTTGCTGATTTTTAGTTTTTCCAATTTATACGCCCATGAGTGGACGTGCCCTATGCTCCCTAAGCTGTTTTTTTTCGATGTTTCAGGACACAACGTACACTTCTCCAGAGTGGCTGTTGGCAATTTACATCCCGCCCATCAGTGTAGCAAGGCTGCCATTTCTCCATGGCCTGTCCTGCATTTCTGGTTTTGACACTTTTTGCAGCATGGCCCTTTTCACCGATGGGAAGCGAGACTTCTTTGTAGCGCTGATTTGCCTTTCCAGGTTGCTTGGTTGGCCAAAAAGTGCGTATGCGTTTTTTCCTGAATATATTCAGGAAAAAACGCATACGCCCTTTTTGGCCAAGGGCATCATTGTCGACGTTTTGCCGCTTTTCATGTGCTTTAAAGGCGATTCGTATCTACCTCCTGAAATCTGTTTCCTGCAATTCTGCCTTGCTTTCAAATCCTCTTCGTTGCCTTCCCTCAATATATCTGTGGATGAGAGTTATCATTTATAACTCTGCGGGTTTGTGAATTGCAGTTTCCCTGAGCTCCATTTTTCAACTGTCTTTTTTGGGAGCTGGCCGCAAAAGCGCGGGATTGCCTCAGGCCCTATTCTGCTTCTGGGCGGCAGGCTGAGCCTGTGGTTAATTCTTCTTCCTGTTGGGAAAATAGAGTGACCTGTGCCTGTCCCAACACCTAGATCTATTCTCTCATTGGTTGCCCCTCTTCCCGTTCATCCTCAGGACAAATTGCAACCTGTAGGGAACAGGAGGATAAGGTGCTGATTCTCCAAGTAGGGAGATTGCTAGTAAAGTAGCTGGAATGGCGAAACCGAGCACAAGGAGATGAGAAATGAGGTGCGTTTTAGAAACCTTTCAAAATCACACGGTGTACCATCTTCTGGGTTTCTCATGCATGTTTTCGATGTAGGAAGATGCCCTTGAACCTGGAGATTTGGGACCCATGGGATGGGTACCACGCAGTATTACTTTAAAGGGTCTGCGTTTGCTCACCCAACCTCACCCAACCTCTCAGCCCCAAGAGTGTCCACCCTTATGTCTCATCCAGCTGTGGGTCTAGATATGGTCAATCCAGGTTGCATCACAGCCTCTGAACGAATTTTCTAAGAATTTCTCTCTCTTTCACTGTCTTTGTTTTATGGGTTTTTAAAAGTAATTTATTTTTATAATGGGGTTTAGCTGCCTTTCATGGCTGTGTTTATGCGGCTTTACACCCACTTGACTCACTTCCAGACAGATATCAATACATATGTTTTAAGATTCTTACTAGTCACATATATTCTTGTGCGGGGAATAGGGGGTGTTGAGTCCAGTTCACTGAGCAAGGAGTAGGTCTTGTCTATTACATATTGGGTGTATGGAACGGTATCTGAGCCAATTTGAAACCCTTGTTTTATGCATCACCCCACCTCACCTTTCCTGTTAAGCAGCTATAGTGTGTTTTCTAAACGTGTGACTCTGTTCTGTTTTGTAATTCAGTTCAAGTGTAGCGGTTTTTACATTCCCTCTATAAGTGATAGCTTATGATAAGTGTCTTTTTCTGTGTGACTTATTTCACTTAGAATCGTCGTACCTAACTCCACTCATCTTGCTTCTACTAGCCTTATAACATTGATTTCATGTCTGAGTGATATTCCATTGTACATAAGGACCACAACTTCTTTATCCATTTTTCTCTTTCCTGGGATATTTAAGGTGTCATGAAGTGGAGGTTCTTGTCAACAGAGCAGCCCTAAACTTTCCGGTGCCTGTGTCTTGCTGATTTTTAGTTTTTCCAATTTATACGCCCATGAGTGGCCGTGTCCTATGCTCCCTAAGCTGTTTTTTTTCCATGTTTCAGGACACAACGTACACTTCTCCAGAGTGGCTGTTGGCAATTTACATCCCGCCCATCAGTGTAGCAAGGCTGCCATTTCTCCATGGCCTGTCCTGGATTTCTGGTTTTGACACTTTTTGCAGCATGGCCCTTTTGACCGAAGGGAAGCGAGACTTCTTTGTAGCGCTGATTTGCCTTTCCAGGTTGCTTGGTTGGCCAAAAAGGGCGTATGCGTTTTTTCCTGAATATATTCAGGAAAAAACGCATACGCCCTTTTTGGCCAAGGGCATCATTGTCGACGTTTTGCCGCTTTTCATGTGCTTTAAAGGCGATTCGTATCTACCTCCTGAAATCTGTTTCCTGCAATTCTGCCTTGCTTTCAAATCCTCTTCGTTGCCTTCCCTCAATATATCTGTGGATGAGAGTTATCATTTATAACTCTGCGGGTTTGTGAATTGCAGTTTCCCTGAGCTCCATTTTTCAACTGTCTTTTTTGGGAGCTGGCCGCAAAAGCGCGGGATTGCCTCAGGCCCTATTCTGCTTCTGGGCGGCAGGCTGAGCCTGTGGTTAATTCTTCTTCCTGTTGGGAAAATAGAGTGACCTGTGCCTGTCCCAACACCTAGATCTAGTCTCTCATTGGTTGCCCCTCTTCCCGTTCATCCTCAGGACAAATTGCAACCTGTAGGGAACAGGAGGTTAAAGGTGCTGATTCTCCAAGTAGGGAGATAGCTAGTAAAATAGCTGGAATGGCGAAACCGAGCACAAGGAGATGAGAAATGAGGTGCGTTTTGGAAACCTTTCAAAATCACACGGTGTACCATCTTCTGGGTTTCTCATGCATGTTTTCAATGTAGGAAGATGCCCTTGAACCTGGAGATTTGGGACCCATGGGATGGGTACCACGCAGTATTACTTTAAAGGGTCTGCGTTTGCTCACCCAACCTCACCCAACCTCTCAGCCCCAAGAGTGTCCACCCTTATGTCTCATCCAGCTGTGGGTCTAGATATGGTCAATCCAGGTTGCATCACAGCCTCTGAACGAATTTTGTAAGAATTTCTCTCTCTTTCACTGTCTTTGTTTTACGGGTTTCTAAAAGTAATTTATTTTTATAATGGGGTTTAGCTGCCTTTCATGGCTGTGTTTATGCGGCTTTACACCCACTTGACTCACTTCCAGACAGATATCAATACATAGGTTTTAAGATTCTTACTAGTCACATATATTCTTGTGCGGGGAATAGGGGGTGTTGAGTCCAGTTCACTGAGCAAGGAGTAGGTCTTGTCTATTACATATTGGGTGTATGGAACGGTATCTGAGCGAATTTGAAACCCTTGTTTTATGCATCACCCCACCTCACCTTTCCTGTTAAGCAGCTATAGTGTGTTTTCTAAACGTGTGACTCTGTTCTGTTTTGTAATTCAGTTCAAGTGTAGCGGTTTTTACATTCCCTCTATAAGTGATAGCTTATGATAAGTGTCTTTTTCTGTGTGACTTATTTCACTTAGAATCGTCGTACCTAACTCCACTCATCTTGCTTCTACTAGCCTTATGACATTGATTTCATGTCTGAGTGATATTCCATTGTACATAAGGACCACAACTTCTTTATCCATTTTTCTCTTTCCTGGGATATTTAAGGTGTCATGAAGTGGAGGTTCTTGTCAACAGAGCAGCCCTAAACTTTCGGGTGCCTGTGTCTTGCTGATTTTTAGTTTTCCCAATTTATACGCCCATGAGTGGACGTGCCCTATGCTCCCTAAGCTGTTTTTTTTCCATGTTTCAGGACACAACGTACACTTCTCCAGAGTGGCTGTTGGCAATTTACATCCCGCCCATCAGTGTAGCAAGGCTGCCATTTCTCCATGGCCTGTCCTGCATTTCTGGTTTTGACACATTTTGCAGCATGGCCCTTTTGACCGATGGGAAGCGAGACTTCTTTGTAGCGCTGATTTGCCTTTCCAGGTTGCTTGGTTGGCCAAAAAGGGCGTATGCGTTTTTTCCTGAATATATTCAGGAAAAAACGCATACGCCCTTTTTGGCCAAGGGCATCATTGTCGACGTTTTGCCGCTTTTCATGTGCTTTAAAGGCGATTCGTATCTACCTCCTGAAATCTGTTTCCTGCAATTCTGCCTTGCTTTCAAATCCTCTTCGTTGCCTTCCCTCAATATATCTGTGGATGAGAGTTATCATTTATAACTCTGCGGGTTTGTGAATTGCAGTTTCCCTGAGGTCCATTTTTCAACTGTCTTTTTTGGGAGCTGGCCGCAAAAGCGCGGGATTGCCTCAGGCCCTATTCTGCTTCTGGGCGGCAGGCTGAGCCTGTGGTTAATTCTTCTTCCTGTTGGGAAAATAGAGTGACCTGTGCCTGTCCCAACACCTAGATCTAGTCTCTCATTGGTTGCCCCTCTTCCCGTTCATCCTCAGGACAAATTGCAACCTGTAGGGAACAGGAGGTTAAAGGTGCTGATTCTCCAAGTAGGGAGATTGCTAGTAAAGTAGCTGGAATGGCGAAACCGAGCACAAGGAGATGAGAAATGAGGTGCGTTTTAGAAACCTTTCAAAATCACACGGTGTACCATCTTCTGGGTTTCTCATGCATGTTTTCGATGTAGGAAGATGCCCTTGAACTGGAGATTTGGGACCCATGGGAATGGTACCACGCAGTATTACTTTAAAGGGTCTGCGTTTGCTCACCCAACCTCACCCAACCTCTCAGCCCCAAGAGTGTCCACCCTTATATCTCATCCAGCTGTGGGTCTAGATATGGTCAATCCAGGTTGCATCACAGCCTCTGAACGAATTTTGTAAGAATTTCTCTCTCTTTCACTGTCTTTGTTTTATGGGTTTTTAAAAGTAATTTTTTTATAATGGGGTTTAGCTGCTTTTCATGGCTGTGTTTATGCGGCTTTACACCCACTTGACTCACTTCCAGACAGATATCAATACATAGGTTTTAAGATTCTTACTAGTCACATATATTCTTGTGCAGTGAATAGGGGGTGTTGAGTTCAGTTCACTGAGCAAGGAGTAGGTCTTGTCTATTACATATTGGGTGTATGGAACGGTATCTGAGCGAATTTGAAACCCTTGTTTTATGCATCACCCCACCTCACCATTCCCGTTAAGCAGCCATAGTGTGTTTTCTAAACGTGTGACTCTGTTCTGTTTTGTAATTCAGTTCAAGTGTAGCGGTTTTTACATTCCCTCTATAAGTGATAGCTTATGATAAGTGTCTTTTTCTGTGTGACTTATTTCACTTAGGATCGTCGTACCTAACTCCACTCATCTTGCTTCTACTAGCCTTATGACATTGATTTCATGTCTGAGTGATATTCTATTGTACATAAGGACCACAACTTCTTTATCCATTTTTCTCTTTCCTGGGATATTTAAGGTGTCATGAAGTGGAGGTTCTTGTCAACAGAGCAGCCCTAAACTTTCGGGTGCCTGTGTCTTGCTGATTTTTAGTTTTTCCAATTTATACGCCCATGAGTGGACGTGCCCTATGCTCCCTAAGCTGTTTTTTTTCGATGTTTCAGGACACAACGTATACTTCTCCAGAGTGGCTGTTGGCAATTTACATCCCGCTCATCAGTGTAGCAAGGCTGCCTTTTCTCCATGGCCTGTCCTGCATTTCTGGTTTTGACACTTTTTGCAGCATGGCCCTTTTCACCGATGGGAAGCGAGACTTCTTTGTAGCGCTGATTTGCCTTTCCAGGTTGCTTGGTTGGCCAAAAAGGGCGTATGCGTTTTTTCCTGAATATATTCAGGAAAAAACGCATACGCCCTTTTTGGCCAAGGGCATCATTGTCGACGTTTTGCAGCTTTTCATGTGCTTTAAAGGCGATTCGTATCTACCTCCTGAAATCTGTTTCCTGCAATTCTGCCTTGCTTTCAAATCCTCTTCGTTGCCTTCCCTCAATATATCTGTGGATGAGAGTTATCATTTATAACTCTGCGGGTTTGTGAATTGCAGTTTCCCTGAGCTCCATTTTTCAACTGTCTTTTTTGGGAGCTGGCCGCAAAAGCGCGGGATTGCCTCAGGCCCTATTCTGCTTCTGGGCGGCAGGCTGAGCCTGTGGTTAATTCTTCTTCCTGTTGGGAAAATAGAGTGACCTGTGCCTGTCCCAACACCTAGATCTAGTCTCTCATTGGTTGCCCCTCTTCCCGTTCATCCTCAGGACAAATTGCAACCTGTAGGGAACAGGAGGTTAAAGGTGCTGATTCTCCAAGTAGGGAGATTGCTAGTAAAGTAGCTGGAATGGCGAAACCGAGCACAAGGAGATGAGAAATGAGGTGCGTTTTAGAAACCTTTCAAAATCACACGGTGTACCATCTTCTGGGTTTCTCATGCATGTTTTCGATGTAGGAAGATGCCCTTGAACCTGGAGATTTGGGACCCATGGGATGGGTACCACGCAGTATTACTTTAAAGGGTCTGCGTTTTCTCACCCAACCTCACCCAACCTCTCAGCCCCAAGAGTGTCCACCCTTATGTCTCATCCAGCTGTGGGTCTAGATATGGTCAATCCAGGTTGCATCACAGCCTCTGAACGAATTTTGTAAGAATTTCTCTCTCTTTCACTGTCTTTGTTTTACGGGTTTTTAAAAGTAATTTATTTTTATAATGGGGTTTAGCTGCCTTTCATGGCTGTGTTTATGCGGCTTTACACCCACTTGACTCACTTCCAGACAGATATCAATACATAGGTTTTAAGATTCTTACTAGTCACATATATTCTTGTGCGGGGAATAGGGGGTGTTGAGTCCAGTTCACTGAGCAAGGAGTAGGTCTTGTCTATTACATATTGGGTGTATGGAACGGTATCTGAGCGAATTTGAAACCCTTGTTTTATGCATCACCCCACCTCACCTTTTCTGTTAAGCAGCTATAGTGTGTTTTCTAAACGTGTGACTCTGTTCTGTTTTGTAATTCAGTTCAAGTGTAGCGGTTTTTACATTCCCTCTATAAGTGATAGCTTATGATAAGTGTCTTTTTCTGTGTGACTTATTTCACTTAGAATCGTCGTACCTAACTCCACTCATCTTGCTTCTACTAGCCTTATGACATTGATTTCATGTCTGAGTGATATTCCATTGTTCATAAGGACCACAACTTCTTTATCCATTTTTCTCTTTCCTGGGATATTTAAGGTGTCATGAAGTGGAGGTTCTTGTCAACAGAGCAGCCCTAAACTTTCCAGTGCCTGTGTCTTGCTGATTTTTAGTTTTTCCAATTTATACGCCCATGAGTGGACGTGCCCTATGCTCCCTAAGCTGTTTTTTTTTCCATGTTTCAGGACACAACGTACACTTCTCCAGAGTGGCTGTTGGCAATTTACATCCCGCCCATCAGTGTAGCAAGGTTGCCATTTCTCCATGGCCTGTCCTGCATTTCTGGTTTTGACACTTTTTGCAGCATGGCCCTTTTGACCGAAGGGAAGCGAGACTTCTTTGTAGCGCTGATTTGCCTTTCCAGGTTGCTTGGTTGGCCAAAAATGGCGTATGCGTTTTTTCCTGAATATATTCAGGAAAAAACGCATACGCCCTTTTTGGCCAAGGGCATCATTGTCGACGTTTTGCCGCTTTTCATGTGCTTTAAAGGCGATTCGTATCTACCTCCTGAAATCTGTTTCCTGCAATTCTGCCTTGCTTTCAAATCCTCTTCGTTGCCTTCCCTCAATATATCTGTGGATGAGAGTTATCATTTATAACTCTGCGGGTTTGTGAATTGCAGTTTCCCTGAGCTCCATTTTTCAACTGTCTTTTTTGGGAGCTGGCCGCAAAAGCGCGGGATTGCCTCAGGCCCTATTCTGCTTCTGGGCGGCAGGCTGAGCCTGTGGTTAATTCTTCTTCCTGTTGGGAAAATAGAGTGACCTGTGCCTGTCCCAACACCTAGATCTATTCTCTCATTGGTTGCCCCTCTTCCCGTTCATCCTCAGGACAAATTGCAACCTGTAGGGAACAGGAGGATAAGGTGCTGATTCTCCAAGTAGGGAGATTGCTAGTAAAGTAGCTGGAATGGCGAAACCGAGCACAAGGAGATGAGAAATGAGGTGCGTTTTAGAAACCTTTCAAAATCACACGGTGTACCATCTTCTGGGTTTCTCATGCATGTTTTTGATGTAGGAAGATGCCCTTGAACCTGGAGATTTGGGACCCATGGGATGGGTACCACGCAGTATTACTTTAAAGGGTCTGCGTTTGCTCACCCAACCTCACCCAACCTCTCAGCCCCAAGAGTGTCCACCCTTATGTCTCATCCAGCTGTGGGTCTAGATATGGTCAATCCAGTTTGCATCACAGCCTCTGAACGAATTTTGTAAGAATTTCTCTCTCTTTCACTGTCTTTGTTTTATGGGTTTTTAAAAGTAATTTATTTTTATAATGGGGTTTAGCTGCCTTTCATGGCTGTGTTTATGCGGCTTTACACCCACTTGACTCACTTCCAGACAGATATAAATACATAGGTTTTAAGATTCTTACTAGTCACATATATTCTTGTATGGGGAATAGGGGGTGTTGAGTCCAGTTCACTGAGCAAGGAGTAGGTCTTGTCTATTACATATTGGGTGTATGGAACGGTATCTGAGCGAATTTGAAACCCTTGTTTTATGCATCACCCCACCTCACCTTTCCTGTTAAGCAGCTATAGTGTGTTTTCTAAACGTGTGACTCTGTTCTGTTTTGTAATTCAGTTCAAGTGTAGCGGTTTTTACATTCCCTCTATAAGTGATAGCTTATGATAAGTGTCTTTTTCTGTGTGACTTATTTCACTTAGAATCGTCGTACCTAACTCCACTCATCTTGCTTCTACTAGCCTTATAACATTGATTTCATGTCTGAGTGATATTCCATTGTACATAAGGACCACAACTTCTTTATCCATTTTTCTCTTTCCTGGGATATTTAAGGTGTCATGAAGTGGAGGTTCTTGTCAACAGAGCAGCCCTAAACTTTCCGGTGCCTGTGTCTTGCTGATTTTTAGTTTTTCCAATTTATACGCCCATGAGTGGCCGTGTCCTATGCTCCCTAAGCTGTTTTTTTTCCATGTTTCAGGACACAACGTACACTTCTCCAGAGTGGCTGTTGGCAATTTACATCCCGCCCATCAGTGTAGCAAGGCTGCCATTTCTCCATGGCCTGTCCTGCATTTCTGGTTTTGACACTTTTTGCAGCATGGCCCTTTTGACCGAAGGGAAGCGAGACTTCTTTGTAGCGCTGATTTGCCTTTCCAGGTTGCTTGGTTGGCCAAAAAGGGCGTATGCGTTTTTTCCTGAATATATTCAGGAAAAAACGCATACGCCCTTTTTGGCCAAGGGCATCATTGTCGACGTTTTGCCGCTTTTCATGTGCTTTAAAGGCGATTCGTATCTACCTCCTGAAATCTGTTTCCTGCAATTCTGCCTTGCTTTCAAATCCTCTTCGTTGCCTTCCCTCAATATATCTGTGGATGAGAGTTATCATTTATAACTCTGCGGGTTTGTGAATTGCAGTTTCCCTGAGCTCCATTTTTCAACTGTCTTTTTTGGGAGCTGGCCGCAAAAGCGCGGGATTGCCTCAGGCCCTATTCTGCTTCTGGGCGGCAGGCTGAGCCTGTGGTTAATTCTTCTTCCTGTTGGGAAAATAGAGTGACCTGTGCCTGTCCCAACACCTAGATCTATTCTCTCATTGGTTGCCCCTCTTCCCGTTCATCCTCAGGACAAATTGCAACCTGTAGGGAACAGGAGGATAAGGTGCTGATTCTCCAAGTAGGGAGATTGCTAGTAAAGTAGCTGGAATGGCGAAACCGAGCACAAGGAGATGAGAAATGAGGTGCGTTTTAGAAACCTTTCAAAATCACACGGTGTACCATCTTCTGGGTTTCTCATGCATGTTTTCGATGTAGGAAGATGCCCTTGAACCTGGAGATTTGGGACCCATGGGATGGGTACCACGCAGTATTACTTTAAAGGGTCTGCGTTTGCTCACCCAACCTCACCCAACCTCTCAGCCCCAAGAGTGTCCACCCTTATGTCTCATCCAGCTGTGGGTCTAGATATGGTCAATCCAGGTTGCATCACAGCCTCTGAACGAATTTTCTAAGAATTTCTCTCTCTTTCACTGTCTTTGTTTTATGGGTTTTTAAAAGTAATTTATTTTTATAATGGGGTTTAGCTGCCTTTCATGGCTGTGTTTATGCGGCTTTACACCCACTTGACTCACTTCCAGACAGATATCAATACATATGTTTTAAGATTCTTACTAGTCACATATATTCTTGTGCGGGGAATAGGGGGTGTTGAGTCCAGTTCACTGAGCAAGGAGTAGGTCTTGTCTATTACATATTGGGTGTATGGAACGGTATCTGAGCCAATTTGAAACCCTTGTTTTATGCATCACCCCACCTCACCTTTCCTGTTAAGCAGCTATAGTGTGTTTTCTAAACGTGTGACTCTGTTCTGTTTTGTAATTCAGTTCAAGTGTAGCGGTTTTTACATTCCCTCTATAAGTGATAGCTTATGATAAGTGTCTTTTTCTGTGTGACTTATTTCACTTAGAATCGTCGTACCTAACTCCACTCATCTTGCTTCTACTAGCCTTATAACATTGATTTCATGTCTGAGTGATATTCCATTGTACATAAGGACCACAACTTCTTTATCCATTTTTCTCTTTCCTGGGATATTTAAGGTGTCATGAAGTGGAGTTTCTTGTCAACAGAGCAGCCCTAAACTTTCCGGTGCCTGTGTCTTGCTGATTTTTAGTTTTTCCAATTTATACGCCCATGAGTGGCCGTGTCCTATGCTCCCTAAGCTGTTTTTTTTCCATGTTTCAGGACACAACGTACACTTCTCCAGAGTGGCTGTTGGCAATTTACATCCCGCCCATCAGTGTAGCAAGGCTGCCATTTCTCCATGGCCTGTCCTGGATTTCTGGTTTTGACACTTTTTGCAGCATGGCCCTTTTGACCGAAGGGAAGCGAGACTTCTTTGTAGCGCTGATTTGCCTTTCCAGGTTGCTTGGTTGGCCAAAAAGGGCGTATGCGTTTTTTCCTGAATATATTCAGGAAAAAACGCATACGCCCTTTTTGGCCAAGGGCATCATTGTCGACGTTTTGCCGCTTTTCATGTGCTTTAAAGGCGATTCGTATCTACCTCCTGAAATCTGTTTCCTGCAATTCTGCCTTGCTTTCAAATCCTCTTCGTTGCCTTCCCTCAATATATCTGTGGATGAGAGTTATCATTTATAACTCTGCGGGTTTGTGAATTGCAGTTTCCCTGAGGTCCATTTTTCAACTGTCTTTTTTGGGAGCTGGCCGCAAAAGCACGGGATTGCCTCAGGCCCTATTCTGCTTCTGGGCGGCAGGCTGAGCCTGTGGTTAATTCTTCTTCCTGTTGGGAAAATAGAGTGACCTGTGCCTGTCCCAACACCTAGATCTAGTCTCTCATTGGTTGCCCCTCTTCCCGTTCATCCTCAGGACAAATTGCAACCTGTAGGGAACAGGAGGTTAAAGGTGCTGATTCTCCAAGTAGGGAGATTGCTAGTAAAGTAGCTGGAATGGCGAAACCGAGCACAAGGAGATGAGAAATGAGGTGCGTTTTGGAAACCTTTCAAAATCACACGGTGTACCATCTTCTGGGTTTCTCATGCATGTTTTCGATGTAGGAAGATGCCCTTGAACCTGGAGATTTGGGACCCATGGGATGGGTACCACGCAGTATTACTTTAAAGGGTCTGCGTTTGCTCACCCAACCTCACCCAACCTCTCAGCCCCAAGAGTGTCCACCCTTATGTCTCATCCAGCTGTGGGTCTAGATATGGTCAATCCAGGTTGCATCACAGCCTCTGAACGAATTTTGTAAGAATTTCTCTCTCTTTCACTGTCTTTGTTTTACGGGTTTCTAAAAGTAATTTATTTTTATAATGGGGTTTAGCTGCCTTTCATGGCTGTGTTTATGCGGCTTTACACCCACTTGACTCACTTCCAGACAGATATCAATACATAGGTTTTAAGATTCTTACTAGTCACATATATTCTTGTGCGGGGAATAGGGGGTGTTGAGTCCAGTTCACTGAGCAAGGAGTAGGTCTTGTCTATTACATATTGGGTGTATGGAACGGTATCTGAGCGAATTTGAAACCCTTGTTTTATGCATCACCCCACCTCACCTTTCCTGTTAAGCAGCTATAGTGTGTTTTCTAAACGTGTGACTCTGTTCTGTTTTGTAATTCAGTTCAAGTGTAGCGGTTTTTACATTCCCTCTATAAGTGATAGCTTATGATAAGTGTCTTTTTCTGTGTGACTTATTTCACTTAGAATCGTCGTACCTAACTCCACTCATCTTGCTTCTACTAGCCTTATAACATTGATTTCATGTCTGAGTGATATTCTATTGTACATAAGGACCACAACTTCTTTATCCATTTTTCTCTTTCCTGGGATATTTAAGGTGTCATGAAGTGGAGGTTCTTGTCAACAGAGCAGCCCTAAACTTTCCGGTGCCTGTGTCTTGCTGATTTTTAGTTTTTCCAATTTATACGCCCATGAGTGGACGTGCCCTATGCTCCCTAAGCTGTTTTTTTTTCCATGTTTCAGGACACAACGTACACTTCTCCAGAGTGGCTGTTGGCAATTTACATCCCGCCCATCAGTGTAGCAAGGCTGCCATTTCTCCATGGCCTGTCCTGCATTTCTGGTTTTGACACTTTTTGCAGCATGGCCCTTTTGACCGAAGGGAAGCGAGACTTCTTTGTAGCGCTGATTTGCCTTTCCAGGTTGCTTGGTTGGCCAAAAAGGGCGTATGCGTTTTTTCCTGAATATATTCAGGAAAAAACGCATACGCCCTTTTTGGCCAAGGGCATCATTGTCGACGTTTTGCCGCTTTTCATGTGCTTTAAAGGCGATTCGTATCTACCTCCTGAAATCTGTTTCCTGCAATTCTGCCTTGCTTTCAAATCCTCTTCGTTGCCTTCCCTCAATATATCTGTGGATGAGAGTTATCATTTATAACTCTGCGGGTTTGTGAATTGCAGTTTCCCTGAGCTCCATTTTTCAACTGTCTTTTTTGGGAGCTGGCCGCAAAAGCGCGGGATTGCCTCAGGCCCTATTCTGCTTCTGGGCGGCAGGCTGAGCCTGTGGTTAATTCTTCTTCCTGTTGGGAAAATAGAGTGACCTGTGCCTGTCCCAACACCTAGATCTATTCTCTCATTGGTTGCCCCTCTTCCCGTTCATCCTCAGGACAAATTGCAACCTGTAGGGAACAGGAGGATAAGGTGCTGATTCTCCAAGTAGGGAGATTGCTAGTAAAGTAGCTGGAATGGCGAAACCGAGCACAAGGAGATGAGAAATGAGGTGCGTTTTAGAAACCTTTCAAAATCACACGGTGTACCATCTTCTGGGTTTCTCATGCATGTTTTCGTTGTAGGAAGATGCCCTTGAACCTGGAGATTTGGGACCCATGGGATGGGTACCACGCAGTATTACTTTAAAGGGTCTGCGTTTGCTCACCCAACCTCACCCAACCTCTCAGCCCCAAGAGTGTCCACCCTTATGTCTCATCCAGCTGTGGGTCTAGATATGGTCAATCCAGGTTGCATCACAGCCTCTGAACGAATTTTGTAAGAATTTCTCTCTCTTTCACTGTCTTTGTTTTATGGGTTTTTAAAAGTAATTTATTTTTATAATGGGGTTTAGCTGCCTTTCATGGCTGTGTTTATGCGGCTTTACACCCACTTGACTCACTTCCAGACAGATATCAATACATAGGTTTTAAGATTCTTACTAGTCACATATATTCTTGTGCGGGGAATAGGGGGTGTTGAGTCCAGTTCACTGAGCAAGTAGTAGGTCTTGTCTATTACATATTGGGTGTATGGAACGGTATCTGAGCGAATTTGAAACCCTTGTTTTATGCATCACCCCACCTCACCATTCCCGTTAAGCAGCCATAGTGTGTTTTCTAAACGTGTGACTCTGTTCTGTTTTGTAATTCAGTTCAAGTGTAGCGGTTTTTACATTCCCTCTATAAGTGGTAGCTTATGATAAGTGTCTTTTTCTGTGTGACTTATTTCACTTAGAATCGTCGTACCTAACTCCACTCATCTTGCTTCTACTAGCCTTATGAGACATTGATTTCATGTCTGAGTGATATTCCATTGTACATAAGGACCACAACTTCTTTATCCATTTTTCTCTTTCCTGGGATATTTAAGGTGTCATGAAGTGGAGGTTCTTGTCAACAGAGCAGCCCTAAACTTTCCGGTGCCTGTGTCTTGCTGATTTTTAGTTTTTCCAATTTATACGCCCATGAGTGGACGTGCCCTATGCTCCCTAAGCTGTTTTTTTTCGATGTTTCAGGACACAACGTACACTTCTCCAGAGTGGCTGTTGGCAATTTACATCCCGCCCATCAGTGTAGCAAGGCTGCCATTTCTCCATGGCCTGTCCTGCATTTCTGGTTTTGACACTTTTTGCAGCATGGCCCTTTTCACCGATGGGAAGCGAGACTTCTTTGTAGCGCTGATTTGCCTTTCCAGGTTGCTTGGTTGGCCAAAAAGTGCGTATGCGTTTTTTCCTGAATATATTCAGGAAAAAACGCATACGCCCTTTTTGGCCAAGGGCATCATTGTCGACGTTTTGCCGCTTTTCATGTGCTTTAAAGGCGATTCGTATCTACCTCCTGAAATCTGTTTCCTGCAATTCTGCCTTGCTTTCAAATCCTCTTCGTTGCCTTCCCTCAATATATCTGTGGATGAGAGTTATCATTTATAACTCTGCGGGTTTGTGAATTGCAGTTTCCCTGAGCTCCATTTTTCAACTGTCTTTTTTGGGAGCTGGCCGCAAAAGCGCGGGATTGCCTCAGGCCCTATTCTGCTTCTGGGCGGCAGGCTGAGCCTGTGGTTAATTCTTCTTCCTGTTGGGAAAATAGAGTGACCTGTGCCTGTCCCAACACCTAGATCTATTCTCTCATTGGTTGCCCCTCTTCCCGTTCATCCTCAGGACAAATTGCAACCTGTAGGGAACAGGAGGATAAGGTGCTGATTCTCCAAGTAGGGAGATTGCTAGTAAAGTAGCTGGAATGGCAAAACCGAGCACAAGGAGATGAGAAATGAGGTGCGTTTTAGAAACCTTTCAAAATCACACGGTGTACCATCTTCTGGGTTTCTCATGCATGTTTTCGATGTAGGAAGATGCCCTTGAACCTGGAGATTTGGGACCCATGGGATGGGTACCACGCAGTATTACTTTAAAGGGTCTGCGTTTGCTCACCCAACCTCACCCAACCTCTCAGCCCCAAGAGTGTCCACCCTTATGTCTCATCCAGCTGTGGGTCTAGATATGGTCAATCCAGGTTGCATCACAGCCTCTGAACGAATTTTGTAAGAATTTCTCTCTCTTTCACTGTCTTTGTTTTACGGGGTTTAAAAGTAATTTATTTTTATAATGGGGTTTAGCTGCCTTTCATGGCTGTGTTTATGCGGCTTTACACCCACTTGACTCACTTCCAGACAGATATCAATACATAGGTTTTAAGATTCTTACTAGTCACATATATTCTTGTGCGGGGAATAGGGGGTGTTGAGTCCAGTTCACTGAGCAAGGAGTAGGTCTTGTCTATTACATATTGGGTGTATGGAACGGTATCTGAGCGAATTTGAAACCCTTGTTTTATGCATCACCCCACCTCACCTTTCCTGTTAAGCAGCTATAGTATGTTTTCTAAACGTGTGACTCTGTTCTGTTTTGTAATTCAGTTCAAGTGTAGCGGTTTTTACATTCCCTCTATAAGTGATAGCTTATGATAAGTGTCTTTTTCTGTGTGACTTATTTCACTTAGAATCGTCGTACCTAACTCCACTCATCTTGCTTCTACTAGCCTTATAACATTGATTTCATGTCTGAGTGATATTCCATTGTACATAAGGACCACAACTTCTTTATCCATTTTTCTCTTTCCTGGGATATTTAAGGTGTCATGAAGTGGAGGTTCTTGTCAACAGAGCAGCCCTAAACTTTCCGGTGCCTGTGTCTTGCTGATTTTTAGTTTTTCCAATTTATACGCCCATGAGTGGACGTGCCCTATGCTCCCTAAGCTGTTTTTTTTTCGATGTTTCAGGACACAACGTACACTTCTCCAGAGTGGCTGTTGGCAATTTACATCCCGCCCATCAGTGCAGCAAGGCTGCCATTTCTCCATGGCCTGTCCTGCATTTCTGGTTTTGACACTTTTTGCAGCATGGCCCTTTTGACCGAAGGGAAGCGAGACTTCTTTGTAGCGCTGATTTGCCTTTCCAGGTTGCTTGGTTGGCCAAAAAGGGCGTATGCGTTTTTTCCTGAATATATTCAGGAAAAAACGCATACGCCCTTTTTGGCCAAGGGCATCATTGTGGACGTTTTGCCGCTTTTCATGTGCTTTAAAGGCGATTCGTATCTACCTCCTGAAATCTGTTTCCTGCAATTCTGCCTTGCTTTCAAATCCTCTTCGTTGCCTTCCCTCAATATATCTGTGGATGAGAGTTATCATTTATAACTCTGCGGGTTTGTGAATTGCAGTTTCCCTGAGGTCCATTTTTCAACTGTCTTTTTTGGGAGCTGGCCGCAAAAGCGCGGGATTGCCTCAGGCCCTATTCTGCTTCTGGGCGGCAGGCTGAGCCTGTGGTTAATTCTTCTTCCTGTTGGGAAAATAGAGTGACCTGTGCCTGTCCCAACACCTAGATCTAGTCTCTCATTGGTTGCCCCTCTTCCCGTTCATCCTCAGGACAAATTGCAACCTGTAGGGAACAGGAGGTTAAAGGTGCTGATTCTCCAAGTAGGGAGATTGCTAGTAAAGTAGCTGGAATGGCGAAACCGAGCACAAGGAGATGAGAAATGAGGTGCGTTTTGGAAACCTTTCAAAATCACATGGTGTACCATCTTCTGGGTTTCTCATGCATGTTTTCGATGTAGGAAGATGCCCTTCAACCTGGAGATTTGGGACCCATGGGATGGGTACCACGCAGTATTACTTTAAAGGGTCTGCGTTTGCTCACCCAACCTCACCCAACCTCTCAGCCCCAAGAGTGTCCACCCTTATGTCTCATCCAGGTGTGGGTCTAGATATGGTCAATCCAGGTTGCATCACAGCCTCTGAACGAATTTTGTAAGAATTTCTCTCTCTTTCACTGTCTTTGTTTTATGGGTTTTTAAAAGTAATTTATTTTTATAATGGGGTTTAGCTGCTTTTCATGGCTGTGTTTATGCGGCTTTACACCCACTTGACTCACTTCCAGAGAGATATCAATACATAGGTTTTAAGATTCTTACTAGTCACATATATTCTTGTGTGGTGAATAGGGGGTGTTGAGTCCAGTTCACTGAGCAAGGAGTAGGTCTTGTCTATTACATATTGGGTGTATGGAACGGTATCTGAGCGAATTTGAAACCCTTGTTTTATGCATCACCCCACCTCACCATTCCCGTTAAGCAGCCATAGTGTGTTTTCTAAACGTGTGACTCTGTTCTGTTTTGTAATTCAGTTCAAGTGTAGCGGTTTTTACATTCCCTCTATAAGTGATAGCTTATGATAAGTGTCTTTTTCTGTGTGACTTATTTCACTTAGAATCGTCGTACCTAACTCCACTCATCTTGCTTCTACTAGCCTTATGACATTGATTTCATGTCTGAGTGATATTCCATTGTACATAAGGACCACAACTTCTTTATCCATTTTTCTCTTTCCTGGGATATTTAAGGTGTCATGAAGTGGAGGTTCTTGTCAACAGAGCAGCCCTAAACTTTCGGGTGCCTGTGTCTTGCTGATTTTTAGTTTTTCCAATTTATACGCCCATGAGTGGACGTGCCCTATGCTCCCTAAGCTGTTTTTTTTCCATGTTTCAGGACACAACGTACACTTCTCCAGAGTGGCTGTTGGCAATTTACATCCCGCCCATCAGTGTAGCAAGGCTGTCATTTCTCCATGGCCTGTCCTGCATTTCTGGTTTTGACACATTTTGCAGCATGGCCCTTTTGACCGATGGGAAGCGAGACTTCTTTGTAGCGCTGATTTGCCTTTCCAGGTTGCTTGGTTGGCCAAAAAGGGCGTATGCGTTTTTTCCTGAATATATTCAGGAAAAAACGCATACGCCCTTTTTGGCCAAGGGCATCATTGTCGACGTTTTGCCGCTTTTCATGTGCTTTAAAGGCGATTCGTATCTACCTCCTGAAATCTGTTTCCTGCAATTCTGCCTTGCTTTCAAATCCTCTTCGTTGCCTTCCCTCAATATATCTGTGGATGAGAGTTATCATTTATAACTCTGCGGGTTTGTGAATTGCAGTTTCCCTGAGGTCCATTTTTCAACTGTCTTTTTTGGGAGCTGGCCGCAAAAGCGCGGGATTGCCTCAGGCCCTATTCTGCTTCTGGGCGGCAGGCTGAGCCTGTGGTTAATTCTTCTTCCTGTTGGGAAAATAGAGTGACCTGTGCCTGTCCCAACACCTAGATCTAGTCTCTCATTGGTTGCCCCTCTTCCCGTTCATCCTCAGGACAAATTGCAACCTGTAGGGAACAGGAGGTTAAAGGTGCTGATTCTCCAAGTAGGGAGATTGCTAGTAAAGTAGCTGGAATGGCGAAACCGAACACAAGGAGATGAGAAATGAGGTGCGTTTTAGAAACCTTTCAAAATCACACGGTGTACCATCTTCTGGGTTTTTCATGCATGTTTTCGATGTAGGAAGATGCCCTTGAACCTGGAGATTTGGGACCCATGGGATGGGTACCACGCAGTATTACTTTAAAGGGTCTGCGTTTGCTCACCCAACCTCACCCAACCTCTCAGCCCCAAGAGAGTCCACCCTTATATCTCATCCAGCTGTGGGTCTAGATATGGTCAATCCAGGTTGCATCACAGCCTCTGAACGAATTTTGTAAGAATTTCTCTCTCTTTCACTGTCTTTGTTTTACGGGGTTTAAAAGTAATTTATTTTTATAATGGGGTTTAGCTGCCTTTCATGGCTGTGTTTATGCGGCTTTACACCCACTTGACTCACTTCCAGACAGATATCAATACATAGGTTTTAAGATTCTTACTAGTCACATATATTCTTGTGCGGGGAATAGGGGGTGTTGAGTCCAGTTCACTGAGCAAGGAGTAGGTCTTGTCTATTACATATTGGGTGTATGGAACGGTATCTGAGCGAATTTGAAACCCTTGTTTTATGCATCACCCCACCTCACCTTTCCTGTTAAGCAGCTATAGTATGTTTTCTAAACGTGTGACTCTGTTCTGTTTTGTAATTCAGTTCAAGTGTAGCGGTTTTTACATTCCCTCTATAAGTGATAGCTTATGATAAGTGTCTTTTTCTGTGTGACTTATTTCACTTAGAATCGTCGTACCTAACTCCACTCATCTTGCTTCTACTAGCCTTATAACATTGATTTCATGTCTGAGTGATATTCCATTGTACATAAGGACCACAACTTCTTTATCCATTTTTCTCTTTCCTGGGATATTTAAGGTGTCATGAAGTGGAGGTTCTTGTCAACAGAGCAGCCCTAAACTTTCCGGTGCCTGTGTCTTGCTGATTTTTAATTTTTCCAATTTATACGCCCATGAGTGGACGTGCCCTATGCTCCCTAAGCTGTTTTTTTTTCGATGTTTCAGGACACAACGTACAATTCTCCAGAGTGGCTGTTGGCAATTTACATCCCGCCCATCAGTGTAGCATGGCTGCCATTTCTCCATGGCCTGTCCTGCATTTCTGGTTTTGACACTTTTTGCAGCATGGCCCTTTTGACCGAAGGGAAGCGAGACTTCTTTGTAGCGCTGATTTGCCTTTCCAGGTTGCTTGGTTGGCCAAAAAGGGCGTATGCGTTTTTTCCTGAATATATTCAGGAAAAAACGCATACGCCCTTTTTGGCCAAGGGCATCATTGTGGACGTTTTGCCGCTTTTCATGTGCTTTAAAGGCGATTCGTATCTACCTCCTGAAATCTGTTTCCTGCAATTCTGCCTTGCTTTCAAATCCTCTTCGTTGCCTTCCCTCAATATATCTGTGGATGAGAGTTATCATTTATAACTCTGCGGGTTTGTGAATTGCAGTTTCCCTGAGGTCCATTTTTCAACTTTTTTTTTGGGAGCTGGCCGCAAAAGCGCGGGATTGCCTCAGGCCCTATTCTGCTTCTGGGCGGCAGGCTGAGCCTGTGGTTAATTCTTCTTCCTGTTGGGAAAATAGAGTGACCTGTGCCTGTCCCAACACCTAGATCTATTCTCTCATTGGTGGCCCCTCTTCCCGTTCATCCTCAGGACAAATTGCAACCTGTAGGGAACAGGAGGATAAGGTGCTGATTCTCCAAGTAGGGAGATTGCTAGTAAAGTAGCTGGAATGGCGAAACCGAGCACAAGGAGATGAGAAATGAGGTGCGTTTTAGAAACCTTTCAAAATCACACGGTGTACCATCTTCTGGGTTTCTCATGCATGTTTTCGATGTAGGAAGATGCCTTTGAACCTGGAGATTTGGGACCCATGGGATGGGTACCACGCAGTATTACTTTAAAGGGTCTGCGTTTGCTCACCCAACCTCACCCAACCTCTCAGCCCCAAGAGTGTCCACCCTTATGTCTCATCCAGCTGTGTGTCTAGATATGGTCAATCCAGGTTGCATCACAGCCTCTGAACGAATTTTGTAAGAATTTCTCTCTCTTTCACTGTCTTTGTTTTATGGGTTTTTAAAAGTAATTTATTTTTATAATGGGGTTTAGCTGCCTTTCATGGCTGTGTTTATGCGGCTTTACACCCACTTGACTCACTTCCAGACAGATATCAATACATAGGTTTTAAGATTCTTACTAGTCACATATATTCTTGTGCGGGGAATAGGGGGTGTTGAGTCCAGTTCACTGAGCAAGGAGTAGGTCTTGTCTATTACATATTGGGTGTATGGAACGGTATCTGAGCGAATTTGAAACCCTTGTTTTATGCATCACCCCACCTCACCTTTCCTGTTAAGCAGCTATAGTGTGTTTTCTAAACGTGTGACTCTGTTCTGTTTTGTAATTCAGTTCAAGTGTAGCGGTTTTTACATTCCCTCTATAAGTGATAGCTTATGATAAGTGTCTTTTTCTGTGTGACTTATTTCACTTAGAATCGTCGTACCTAACTCCACTCATCTTGCTTCTACTAGCCTTATAACATTGATTTCATGTCTGAGTGATATTCCATTGTACATAAGGACCACAACTTCTTTATCCATTTTTCTCTTTCCTGGGATATTTAAGGTGTCATGAAGTGGAGGTTCTTGTCAACAGAGCAGCCCTAAACTTTCCGGTGCCTGTGTCTTGCTGATTTTTAGTTTTTCCAATTTATACGCCCATGAGTGGACGTGTCCTATGCTCCCTAAGCTGTTTTTTTTCCATGTTTCAGGACACAACGTACACTTCTCCAGAGTGGCTGTTGGCAATTTACATCCCGCCCATCAGTGTAGCAAGGCTGCCATTTCTCCATGGCCTGTCCTGGATTTCTCGTTTTGACACTTTTTGCAGCATGGCCCTTTTGACCGAAGGGAAGCGAGACTTCTTTGTAGCGCTGATTTGCCTTTCCAGGTTGCTTGGTTGGCCAAAAAGGGCGTATGCGTTTTTTCCTGAATATATTCAGGAAAAAACGCATACGCCCTTTTTGGCCAAGGGCATCATTGTCGACGTTTTGCCGCTTTTCATGTGCTTTAAAGGTGATTCGTATCTACCTCCTGAAATCTGTTTCCTGCAATTCTGCCTTGCTTTCAAATCCTCTTCGTTGCCGTCCCTCAATATATCTGTGGATGAGAGTTATCATTTATAACTCTGCGGGTTTGTGAATTGCAGTTTCCCTGAGGTCCATTTTTCAACTGTCTTTTTTGGGAGCTGGCCGCAAAAGCGCGGGATTGCCTCAGGCCCTATTCTGCTTCTGGGCGGCAGGCTGAGCCTGTGGTTAATTCTTCTTCCTGTTGGGAAAATAGAGTGACCTGTGCCTGTCCCAACACCTAGATCTAGTCTCTCATTGGTTGCCCCTCTTCCCGTTCATCCTCAGGACAAATTGCAACCTGTAGGGAACAGGAGGTTAAAGGTGCTGATTCTGCAAGTAGGGAGATTGCTAGTAAAGTAGCTGGAATGGCGAAACCGAGCACAAGGAGATGAGAAATGAGGTGCGTTTTGGAAACCTTTCAAAATCACATGGTGTACCATCTTCTGGGTTTCTCATGCATGTTTTCGATGTAGGAAGATGCCCTTCAACCTGGAGATTTGGGACCCATGGGATGGGTACCACGCAGTATTACTTTAAAGTGTCTGCGTTTGCTCACCCAACCTCACCCAACTTCTCAGCCCCAAGAGTGTCCACCCTTATGTCTCATCCAGGTGTGGGTCTAGATATGGTCAATCCAGGTTGCATCACAGCCTCTGAACGAATTTTGTAAGAATTTCTCTCTCTTTCACTGTCTTTGTTTTATGGGTTTTTAAAAGTAATTTATTTTTATAATGGGGTTTAGCTGCTTTTCATGGCTGTGTTTATGCGGCTTTACACCCACTTGACTCACTTCCAGAGAGATATCAATACATAGGTTTTAAGATTCTTACTAGTCACATATATTCTTGTGTGGTGAATAGGGGGTGTTGAGTCCAGTTCACTGAGCAAGGAGTAGGTCTTGTCTATTACATATTGGGTGTATGGAACGGTATCTGAGCGAATTTGAAACCCTTGTTTTATGCATCACCCCACCTCACCATTCCCGTTAAGCAGCCATAGTGTGTTTTCTAAACGTGTGACTCTGTTCTGTTTTGTAATTCAGTTCAAGTGTAGCGGTTTTTACATTCCCTCTATAAGTGATAGCTTATGATAAGTGTCTTTTTCTGTGTGACTTATTTCACTTAGAATCGTCGTACCTAACTCCACTCATCTTGCTTCTACTAGCCTTATGACATTGATTTCATGTCTGAGTGATATTCCATTGTACATAAGGACCACAACTTCTTTATCCATTTTTCTCTTTCCTGGGATATTTAAGGTGTCATGAAGTGGAGGTTCTTGTCAACAGAGCAGCCCTAAACTTTCGGGTGCCTGTGTCTTGCTGATTTTTAGTTTTTCCAATTTATACGCCCATGAGTGGACGTGCCCTATGCTCCCTAAGCTGTTTTTTTTCCATGTTTCAGGACACAACGTACACTTCTCCAGAGTGGCTGTTGGCAATTTACATCCCGCCCATCAGTGTAGCAAGGCTGCCATTTCTCCATGGCCTGTCCTGCATTTCTGGTTTTGACACATTTTGCAGCATGGCCCTTTTGACCGATGGGAAGCGAGACTTCTTTGTAGCGCTGATTTGCCTTTCCAGGTTGCTTGGTTGGCCAAAAAGGGCGTATGCGTTTTTTCCTGAATATATTCAGGAAAAAACGCATACGCCCTTTTTGGCCAAGGGCATCATTGTCGACGTTTTGCCGCTTTTCATGTGCTTTAAAGGCGATTCGTATCTACCTCCTGAAATCTGTTTCCTGCAATTCTGCCTTGCTTTCAAATCCTCTTCGTTGCCTTCCCTCAATATATCTGTGGATGAGAGTTATCATTTATAACTCTGCGGGTTTGTGAATTGCAGTTTCCCTGAGCTCCATTTTTCAACTGTCTTTTTTGGGAGCTGGCCGCAAAAGCGCGGGATTGCCTCAGGCCCTATTCTGCTTCTGGGCGGCAGGCTGAGCCTGTGGTTAATTCTTCTTCCTGTTAGGAAAATAGAGTGACCTGTGCCTGTCCCAAAACCTAGATCTAGTCTCTCATTGGTTGCCCCTCTTCCCGTTCATCCTCAGGACAAATTGCAACCTGTAGGGAACAGGAGGATAAGGTGCTGATTCTCCAAGTAGGGAGATTGCTAGTAAAGTAGCTGGAATGGCGAAACCGAGCACAAGGAGATGAGAAATGAGGTGCGTTTTTGAAACCTTTCAAAATCACACGGTGTACCATCTTCTGGGTTTCTCATGCATGTTTTCGATGTAGGAAGATGCCCTTGAACCTGGAGATTTGGGACCCATGGGACGGGTACCACGCAGTATTACTTTAAAGGGTCTGCGTTTGCTCACCCAACCTCACCCAACCTCTCAGCCCCAAGAGTGTCCACCCTTATGTCTCATCCAGCTGTGGGTCTAGATATGGTCAATCCAGGTTGCATCACAGCCTCTGAACGAATTTTGTAAGAATTTCTCTCTCTTTCACTGTCTTTGTTTTACGGGTTTCTAAAAGTAATTTATTTTTATAATGGGGTTTAGCTGCCTTTCATGGCTGTGTTTATGCGGCTTTACACCCACTTGACTCACTTCCAGACAGATATCAATACATAGGTTTTAAGATTCTTACTAGTCACATATATTCTTGTGCGGGGAATAGGGGGTGTTGAGTCCAGTTCACTGAGCAAGGAGTAGGTCTTGTCTATTACATATTGGGTGTATGGAACGGTATCTGAGCGAATTTGAAACCCTTGTTTTATGCATCACCCCACCTCACCTTTCCTGTTAAGCAGCTATAGTGTGTTTTCTAAACGTGTGACTCTGTTCTGTTTTGTAATTCAGTTCAAGTGTAGCGGTTTTTACATTCCCTCTATAAGTGATAGCTTATGATAAGTGTCTTTTTCTGTGTGACTTATTTCACTTAGGATCGTCGTACCTAACTCCACTCATCTTGCTTCTACTAGCCTTATGACATTGATTTCATGTCTGAGTGATATTCTATTGTACATAAGGACCACAACTTCTTTATCCATTTTTCTCTTTCCTGGGATATTTAAGGTGTCATGAAGTGGAGGTTCTTGTCAACAGAGCAGCCCTAAACTTTCCGGTGCCTGTGTCTTGCTGATTTTTAGTTTTTCCAATTTATACGCCCATGAGTGGACGTGTCCTATGCTCCCTAAGCTGTTTTTTTTCGATGTTTCAGGACACAACGTATACTTCTCCAGAGTGGCTGTTGGCAATTTACATCCCGCCCATCAGTGTAGCAAGGCTGCCTTTTCTTCATGGCCTGTCCTGCATTTCTGGTTTTGACACTTTTTGCAGCATGGCCCTTTTCACCGATGGGAAGCGAGACTTCTTTGTAGCGCTGATTTGCCTTTCCAGGTTGCTTGGTTGGCCAAAAAGGGCGTATGCGTTTTTTCCTGAATATATTCAGGAAAAAACGCATACGCCCTTTTTGGCCAAGGGCATCATTGTCGACGTTTTGCCGCTTTTCATGTGCTTTAAAGGCGATTCGTATCTACCTCCTGAAATCTGTTTCCTGCAATTCTGCCTTGCTTTCAAATCCTCTTCGTTGCCTTCCCTCAATATATCTGTGAATGAGAGTTATCATTTATAACTCTGCGGGTTTGTGAATTGCAGTTTCCCTGAGCTCCATTTTTCAACTGTCTTTTTTGGGAGCTGGCCGCAAAAGCGCGGGATTGCCTCAGGCCCTATTCTGCTTCTGGGCGGCAGGCTGAGCCTGTGGTTAATTCTTCTTCCTGTTGGGAAAATAGAGTGACCTGTGCCTGTCCCAACACCTAGATCTAGTCTCTCATTGGTTGCCCCTCTTCCCGTTCATCCTCAGGACAAATTGCAACCTGTAGGGAACAGGAGGTTAAAGGTGCTGATTCTCCAAGTAGGGAGATTGCTAGTAAAGTAGCTGGAATGGCGAAACCGAGCACAAGGAGATGAGAAATGAGGTGCGTTTTAGAAACCTTTCAAAATCACACGGTGTACCATCTTCTGGGTTTCTCATGCATGTTTTCGATGTAGGAAGATGCCCTGCAACCTGGAGATTTGGGACCCATGGGATGGGTACCACGCAGTATTACTTTAAAGGGTCTGCGTTTTCTCACCCAACCTCACCCAACCTCTCAGCCCCAAGAGTGTCCACCCTTATGTCTCATCCAGCTGTGGGTCTAGATATGGTCAATCCAGGTTGCATCACAGCCTCTGAACGAATTTTGTAAGAATATCTCTCTCTTTCACTGTCTTTGTTTTACGGGTTTTTAAAAGTAATTTATTTTTATAATGGGGTTTAGCTGCCTTTCATGGCTGTGTTTATGCGGCTTTACACCCACTTGACTCACTTCCAGACAGATATCAATACATAGGTTTTAAGATTCTTACTAGTCACATATATTCTTGTGCGGGGAATAGGGGGTGTTGACTCCAGTTCACTGAGCAAGGAGTAGGTCTTGTCTATTACATATTGGGTGTATGGAACGGTATCTGAGCGAATTTGAAACCCTTGTTTTATGCATCACCCCACCTCACCTTTCCTGTTAAGCAGCTATAGTGTGTTTTCTAAACGTGTGATTCTGTTCTGTTTTTGTAATTCAGTTCAAGTGTAGCGGTTTTTACATTCCCTCTATAAGTGATAGCTTATGATAAGTGTCTTTTTCTGTGTGACTTATTTCACTTAGAATCGTCGTACCTAACTCCACTCATCTTGCTTCTACTAGCCTTATGACATTGATTTCATGTCTGAGTGATATTCCATTGTACATAAGGACCAAAACTTCTTTATCCATTTTTCTCTTTCCTGGGATATTTAAGGTGTCATGAAGTGGAGGTTCTTGTCAACAGAGTAGCCCTAAACTTTCCGGTGCCTGTGTCTTGCTGATTTTTAGTTTTTCCAATTTATACGCCCATGAGTGGACGTGCCCTATGCTCCCTAAGCTGTTTTTTTTCGATGTTTCAGGACACAACGTACACTTCTCCAGAGTGGCTGTTGGCAATTTACATCCCGCCCATCAGTGTAGCAAGGCTGCCATTTCTCCATGGCCTGTCCTGGATTTCTGGTTTTGACACTTTTTGCAGCATGGCCCTTTTGACCGAAGGGAAGCGAGACTTCTTTGTAGCGCTGATTTGCCTTTCCAGGTTGCTTGGTTGGCCAAAAAGGGCGTATGCGTTTTTTCCTGAATATATTCAGGAAAAAACGCATACGCCCTTTTTGGCCAAGGGCATCATTGTCGACGTTTTGCCGCTTTTCATGTGCTTTAAAGGCGATTCGTATCTACCTCCTGAAATCTGTTTCCTGCAATTCTGCCTTGCTTTCAAATCCTCTTCGTTGCCTTCCCTCAATATATCTGTGGATGAGAGTTATCATTTATAACTCTGCGGGTTTGTGAATTGCAGTTTCCCTGAGCTCCATTTTTCAACTGTCTTTTTTGGGAGCTGGCCGCAAAAGCGCGGGATTGCCTCAGGCCCTATTCTGCTTCTGGGCGGCAGGCTGAGCCTGTGGTTAATTCTTCTTCCTGTTAGGAAAATAGAGTGACCTGTGCCTGTCCCAACACCTAGATCTAGTCTCTCATTGGTTGCCCCTCTTCCCGTTCATCCTCAGGACAAATTGCAACCTGTAGGGAACAGGAGGATAAGGTGCTGATTCTCCAAGTAGGGAGATTGCTAGTAAAGTAGCTGGAATGGCGAAACCGAGCACAAGGAGATGAGAAATGAGGTGCGTTTTAGAAACCTTTCAAAATCACACGGTGTACCATCTTCTGGGTTTCTCATGCATGTTTTCGATGTAGGAAGATGCCCTTGAACCTGGAGATTTGGGACCCATGGGACGGGTACCACGCAGTATTACTTTAAAGGGTCTGCGTTTGCTCACCCAACCTCACCCAACCTCTCAGCCCCAAGAGTGTCCACCCTTATGTCTCATCCAGCTGTGGGTCTAGATATGGTCAATCCAGGTTGCATCACAGCCTCTGAACGAATTTTGTAAGAATTTCTCTCTCTTTCACTGTCTTTGTTTTACGGGTTTCTAAAAGTAATTTATTTTTATAATGGGGTTTAGCTGCCTTTCATGGCTGTGTTTATGCGGCTTTACACCCACTTGACTCACTTCCAGACAGATATCAATACATAGGTTTTAAGATTCTTACTAGTCACATATATTCTTGTGCGGGGAATAGGGGGTGTTGAGTCCAGTTCACTGAGCAAGGAGTAGGTCTTGTCTATTACATATTGGGTGTATGGAACGGTATCTGAGCGAATTTGAAACCCTTGTTTTATGCATCACCCCACCTCACCTTTCCTGTTAAGCAGCTATAGTGTGTTTTCTAAACGTGTGACTCTGTTCTGTTTTGTAATTCAGTTCAAGTGTAGCGGTTTTTACATTCCCTCTATAAGTGATAGCTTATGATAAGTGTCTTTTTCTGTGTGACTTATTTCACTTAGGATCGTCGTACCTAACTCCACTCATCTTGCTTCTACTAGCCTTATGACATTGATTTCATGTCTGAGTGATATTCTATTGTACATAAGGACCACAACTTCTTTATCCATTTTTCTCTTTCCTGGGATATTTAAGGTGTCATGAAGTGGAGGTTCTTGTCAACAGAGCAGCCCTAAACTTTCCGGTGCCTGTGTCTTGCTGATTTTTAGTTTTTCCAATTTATACGCCCATGAGTGGACGTGTCCTATGCTCCCTAAGCTGTTTTTTTTCGATGTTTCAGGACACAACGTATACTTCTCCAGAGTGGCTGTTGGCAATTTACATCCCGCCCATCAGTGTAGCAAGGCTGCCTTTTCTTCATGGCCTGTCCTGCATTTCTGGTTTTGACACTTTTTGCAGCATGGCCCTTTTCACCGATGGGAAGCGAGACTTCTTTGTAGCGCTGATTTGCCTTTCCAGGTTGCTTGGTTGGCCAAAAAGGGCGTATGCGTTTTTTCCTGAATATATTCAGGAAAAAACGCATACGCCCTTTTTGGCCAAGGGCATCATTGTCGACGTTTTGCCGCTTTTCATGTGCTTTAAAGGCGATTCGTATCTACCTCCTGAAATCTGTTTCCTGCAATTCTGCCTTGCTTTCAAATCCTCTTCGTTGCCTTCCCTCAATATATCTGTGAATGAGAGTTATCATTTATAACTCTGCGGGTTTGTGAATTGCAGTTTCCCTGAGCTCCATTTTTCAACTGTCTTTTTTGGGAGCTGGCCGCAAAAGCGCGGGATTGCCTCAGGCCCTATTCTGCTTCTGGGCGGCAGGCTGAGCCTGTGGTTAATTCTTCTTCCTGTTGGGAAAATAGAGTGACCTGTGCCTGTCCCAACACCTAGATCTAGTCTCTCATTGGTTGCCCCTCTTCCCGTTCATCCTCAGGACAAATTGCAACCTGTAGGGAACAGGAGGTTAAAGGTGCTGATTCTCCAAGTAGGGAGATTGCTAGTAAAGTAGCTGGAATGGCGAAACCGAGCACAAGGAGATGAGAAATGAGGTGCGTTTTAGAAACCTTTCAAAATCACACGGTGTACCATCTTCTGGGTTTCTCATGCATGTTTTCGATGTAGGAAGATGCCCTGCAACCTGGAGATTTGGGACCCATGGGATGGGTACCACGCAGTATTACTTTAAAGGGTCTGCGTTTTCTCACCCAACCTCACCCAACCTCTCAGCCCCAAGAGTGTCCACCCTTATGTCTCATCCAGCTGTGGGTCTAGATATGGTCAATCCAGGTTGCATCACAGCCTCTGAACGAATTTTGTAAGAATATCTCTCTCTTTCACTGTCTTTGTTTTACGGGTTTTTAAAAGTAATTTATTTTTATAATGGGGTTTAGCTGCCTTTCATGGCTGTGTTTATGCGGCTTTACACCCACTTGACTCACTTCCAGACAGATATCAATACATAGGTTTTAAGATTCTTACTAGTCACATATATTCTTGTGCGGGGAATAGGGGGTGTTGACTCCAGTTCACTGAGCAAGGAGTAGGTCTTGTCTATTACATATTGGGTGTATGGAACGGTATCTGAGCGAATTTGAAACCCTTGTTTTATGCATCACCCCACCTCACCTTTCCTGTTAAGCAGCTATAGTGTGTTTTCTAAACGTGTGATTCTGTTCTGTTTTTGTAATTCAGTTCAAGTGTAGCGGTTTTTACATTCCCGCTATAAGTGATAGCTTATGATAAGTGTCTTTTTCTGTGTGACTTATTTCACTTAGAATCGTCGTACCTAACTCCACTCATCTTGCTTCTACTAGCCTTATGACATTGATTTCATGTCTGAGTGATATTCCATTGTACATAAGGACCAAAACTTCTTTATCCATTTTTCTCTTTCCTGGGATATTTAAGGTGTCATGAAGTGGAGGTTCTTGTCAACAGAGTAGCCCTAAACTTTCCGGTGCCTGTGTCTTGCTGATTTTTAGTTTTTCCAATTTATACGCCCATGAGTGGACGTGCCCTATGCTCCCTAAGCTGTTTTTTTTCGATGTTTCAGGACACAACGTACACTTCTCCAGAGTGGCTGTTGGCAATTTACATCCCGCCCATCAGTGTAGCAAGGCTGCCATTTCTCCATGGCCTGTCCTGGATTTCTGGTTTTGACACTTTTTGCAGCATGGCCCTTTTGACCGAAGGGAAGCGAGACTTCTTTGTAGCGCTGATTTGCCTTTCCAGGTTGCTTGGTTGGCCAAAAAGGGCGTATGCGTTTTTTCCTGAATATATTCAGGAAAAAACGCATACGCCCTTTTTGGCCAAGGGCATCATTGTCGACGTTTTGCCGCTTTTCATGTGCTTTAAAGGCGATTCGTATCTACCTCCTGAAATCTGTTTCCTGCAATTCTGCCTTGCTTTCAAATCCTCTTCGTTGCCTTCCCTCAATATATCTGTGGATGAGAGTTATCATTTATAACTCTGCGGGTTTGTGAATTGCAGTTTCCCTGAGCTCCATTTTTCAACTGTCTTTTTTGGGAGCTGGCCGCAAAAGCGCGGGATTGCCTCAGGCCCTATTCTGCTTCTGGGCGGCAGGCTGAGCCTGTGGTTAATTCTTCTTCCTGTTGGGAAAATAGAGTGACCTGTGCCTGTCCCAACACCTAGATCTATTCTCTCATTGGTTGCCCCTCTTCCCGTTCATCCTCAGGACAAATTGCAACCTGTAGGGAACAGGAGGATAAGGTGCTGATTCTCCAAGTAGTGAGATTGCTAGTAAAGTAGCTGGAATGGCGAAACCGAGCACAAGGAGATGAGAAATGAGGTGCGTTTTAGAAACCTTTCAAAATCACACGGTGTACCATCTTCTGGGTTTCTCATGCATGTTTTCGATGTAGGAAGATGCCCTTGAACCTGGAGATTTGGGACCCATGGGATGGGTACCACGCAGTATTACTTTAAAGGGTCTGCGTTTGCTCACCCAACCTCACCCAACCTCTCAGCCCCAAGAGTGTCCACCCTTATGTCTCATCCAGCTGTGGGTCTAGATATGGTCAATCCAGGTTGCATCACAGCCTCTGAACGAATTTTGTAAGAATTTCTCTCTCTTTCACTGTCTTTGTTTTACGGGTTTTTAAAAGTAATTTATTTTTATAATGGGGTTTAGCTGCCTTTCATGGCTGTGTTTATGCGGCTTTACACCCACTTGACTCACTTCCAGACAGACATCAATACATAGGTTTTAAGATTCTTACTATTCACATATATTCTTTTGCGGGGAATAGGGGGTGTTGAGTCCAGTTCACTGAGCAAGGAGTAGGTCTTGTCTATTACATATTGGGTGTATGGAACGGTATCTGAGCGAATTTGAAACCCTTGTTTTATGCATCACCCCACCTCACCTTTCCTGTTAAGCAGCTATAGTGTGTTTTCTAAACGTGTGACTCTGTTCTGTTTTGTAATTCAGTTCAAGTGTAGCGGTTTTTACATTCCCTCTATAAGTGATAGCTTATGATAAGTGTCTTTTTCTGTGTGACTTATTTCACTTAGAATCGTCGTACCTAACTCCACTCATCTTGCTTCTACTAGCCTTATAACATTGATTTCATGTCTGAGTGATATTCCATTGTACATAAGGACCACAACTTCTTTATCCATTTTTCTCTTTCCTGGGATATTTAAGGTGTCATGAAGTGGAGGTTCTTGTCAACAGAGCAGCCCTAAACTTTCCGGTGCCTGTGTCTTGCTGATTTTTAGTTTTTCCAATTTATACGCCCATGAGTGGACGTGTCCTATGCTCCCTAAGCTGTTTTTTTCCATGTTTCAGGACACAACGTACACTTATCCAGAGTGGCTGTTGGCAATTTACATCCCACCCATCAGTGTGGCAAGGCTGCCATTTCTCCATGGCCTGTCCTGGATTTCTGGTTTTGACACTTTTTGCAGCATGGCCCTTTTGACCGAAGGGAAGCGAGACTTCTTTGTAGCGCTGATTTGCCTTTCCAGGTTGCTTGGTTGGCCAAAAATGGCGTATGCATTTTTTCCTGAATATATTCAGGAAAAAACGCATACGCCCTTTTTGGCCAAGGGCATCATTGTCGACGTTTTGCCGCTTTTCATGTGCTTTAAAGGCGATTCGTATCTACCTCCTGAAATCTGTTTCCTGCAATTCTGCCTTGCTTTCAAATCCTCTTCGTTGCCTTCCCTCAATATATCTGTGGATGAGAGTTACCATTTATAACTCTGTGGGTTTGTGAATTGCAGTTTCCCTGAGGTCCATTTTTCAACTGTCTTTTTTGGGAGCTGGCCGCAAAAGCGCGGGATTGCCTCAGGCCCTATTCTGCTTCTGGGCGGCAGGCTGAGCCTGTGGTTAATTCTTCTTCCTTGTTGGAAAATAGAGTGACCTGTGCCTGTCCCAACACCTAGATCTAGTCTCTCATTGGTTGCCCCTCTTCCCGTTCATCCTCAGGACAAATTGCAACCTGTAGGGAACAGGAGGTTAAAGGTGCTGATTCTCCAAGTAGGGAGATTGCTAGTAAAGTAGCTGGAATGGCGAAACCGAGCACAAGGAGATGAGAAATGAGGTGCGTTTTGGAAACCTTTCAAAATCACACGGTGTACCATCTTCTAGGTTTCTCATGCATGTTTTCGATGTAGGAAGATGCCCTTCAACCTGGAGATTTGGGACCCATGGGATGGGTACCACGCAGTATTACTTTAAAGGGTCTGCGTTTGCTCACCCAACCTCACCCAACCTCTCAGCCCCAAGAGTGTCCACCCTTATGTCTCATCCAGGTGTGGGTCTAGATATGGTCAATCCAGGTTGCATCACAGCCTCTGAACGAATTTTGTAAGAATTTCTCTCTCTTTCACTGTCTTTGTTTTATGGGTTTTTAAAAGTAATTTATTTTTATAATGGGGTTTAGCTGCTTTTCATGGCTGTGTTTATGCGGCTTTACACACACTTGACTCACTTCCAGAGAGATATCAATACATAGGTTTTAAGATTCTTACTAGTCACATATATTCTTGTGTGGTGAATAGGGGGTGTTGAGTCCAGTTCACTGAGCAAGGAGTAGGTCTTGTCTATTACATATTGGGTGTATGGAACGGTATCTGAGCGAATTTGAAACCCTTGTTTTATGCATCACCCCACCTCACCATTCCCGTTAAGCAGCCATAGTGTGTTTTCTAAACGTGTGACTCTGTTCTGTTTTGTAATTCAGTTCAAGTGTAGCGGTTTTTACATTCCCTCTATAAGTGATAGCTTATGATAAGTGTCTTTTTCTGTGTGACTTATTTCACTTAGGATCGTCGTACCTAACTCCACTCATCTTGCTTCTACTAGCCTTATGACATTGATTTCATGTCTGAGTGATATTCCATTGTACATAAGGACCACAACTTCTTTATCCATTTTTCTCTTTCCTGGGATATTTAAGGTGTCATGAAGTGGAGGTTCTTGTCAACAGAGCAGCCCTAAACTTTCCGGTGCCTGTGTCTTGCTGATTTTTAGTTTTTCCAATTTATACGCCCATGAGTGGACGTGCCCTATGCTCCCTAAGCCGTTTTTTTTCCATGTTTCAGGACACAACGTACACTTCTCCAGAGTGGCTGTTGGCAATTTACATCCCGCCCATCAGTGTAGCAAGGCTGCCATTTCTCCATGGCCTGTCCTGCATTTCTGGTTTTGACACATTTTGCAGCATGGCCCTTTTGACCGATGGGAAGCGAGACTTCTTTGTAGCGCTGATTTGCCTTTCCAGGTTGCTTGGTTGGCCAAAAAGGGCGTATGCGTTTTTTCCTGAATATATTCAGGAAAAAACGCATACGCCCTTTTTGGCCAAGGGCATCATTGTCGACGTTTTGCCGCTTTTCATGTGCTTTAAAGGCGATTCGTATCTACCTCCTGAAATCTGTTTCCTGCAATTCTGCCTTGCTTTCAAATCCTCTTCGTTGCCTTCCCTCAATATATCTGTGGATGAGAGTTATCATTTATAACTCTGCGGGTTTGTGAATTGCAGTTTCCCTGAGCTCCATTTTTCAACTGTCTTTTTTGGGAGCTGGCCGCAAAAGCGCGGGATTGCCTCAGGCCCTATTCTGCTTCTGGGCGGCAGGCTGAGCCTGTGGTTAATTTTTCTTCCTGTTGGGAAAATAGAGTGACCTGTGCCTGTCCCAACACCTAGATCTAGTCTCTCATTGGTTGCCCCTCTTCCCGTTCATCCTCAGGACAAATTGCAACCTGTAGGGAACAGGAGGTTAAAGGTGCTGATTCTCCAAGTAGGGAGATTGCTAGTAAAGTAGCTGGAATGGCGAAACCGAGCACAAGGAGATGAGAAATGAGGTGCGTTTTAGAAACCTTTCAAAATCACACGGTGTACCATCTTCTGGGTTTTTCATGCATGTTTTCGATGTAGGAAGATGCCCTTGAACTGGAGATTTGGGACCCATGGGATGGGTACCACGCAGTATTACTTTAAAGGGTCTGCGTTTGCTCACCCAACCTCACCCAACCTCTCAGCCCCAAGAGTGTCCACCCTTATATCTCATCCAGCTGTGGGTCTAGATATGGTCAATCCAGGTTGCATCACAGCCTCTGAACGAATTTTGTAAGAATTTCTCTCTCTTTCACTGTCTTTGTTTTACGGGTTTTTAAAAGTAATTTATTTTTATAATGGGGTTTAGCTGCTTTTCATGGCTGTGTTTATGCGGCTTTACACCCACTTGACTCACTTCCAGACAGATATCAATACATAGGTTTTAAGATTCTTACTAGTCACATATATTCTTGTGCAGTGAATAGGGGGTGTTGAGTTCAGTTCACTGAGCAAGGAGTAGGTCTTGTCTATTACATATTGGGTGTATGGAACGGTATCTGAGCGAATTTGAAACCCTTGTTTTATGCATCACCCCACCTCACCATTCCCGTTAAGCAGCCATAGTGTGTTTTCTAAACGTGTGACTCTGTTCTGTTTTGTAATTCAGTTCAAGTGTAGCGGTTTTTACATTCCCTCTATAAGTGATAGCTTATGATAAGTGTCTTTTTCTGTGTGACTTATTTCACTTAGAATCGTCGTACCTAACTCCACTCATCTTGCTTCTACTAGCCTTATAACATTGATTTCATGTCTGAGTGATATTCCATTGTACATAAGGACCACAACTTCTTTATCCATTTTTCTCTTTCCTGGGATATTTAAGGTGTCATGAAGTGGAGGTTCTTGTCAACAGAGCAGCCCTAAACTTTCCGGTGCCTGTGTCTTGCTGATTTTTAGTTTTTCCAATTTATACGCCCATGAGTGGACGTGTCCTATGCTCCCTAAGCTGTTTTTTTCCATGTTTCAGGACACAACGTACACTTCTCCAGAGTGGCTGTTGGCAATTTACATCCCGCCCATCAGTGTGGCAAGGCTGCCATTTCTCCATGGCCTGTCCTGGATTTCTGGTTTTGACACTTTTTGCAGCATGGCCCTTTTGACCGAAGGGAAGCGAGACTTCTTTGTAGCGCTGATTTGCCTTTCCAGGTTGCTTGGTTGGCCAAAAATGGCGTATGCATTTTTTCCTGAATATATTCAGGAAAAAACGCATACGCCCTTTTTGGCCAAGGGCATCATTGTCGACGTTTTGCCGCTTTTCATGTGCTTTAAAGGCGATTCGTATCTACCTCCTGAAATCTGTTTCCTGCAATTCTGCCTTGCTTTCAAATCCTCTTCGTTGCCTTCCCTCAATATATCTGTGGATGAGAGTTATCATTTATAACTCTGCGGGTTTGTGAATTGCAGTTTCCCTGAGCTCCATTTTTCAACTGTCTTTTTTGGGAGCTGGCCGCAAAAGCGCGGGATTGCCTCAGGCCCTATTCTGCTTCTGGGCGGCAGGCTGAGCCTGTGGTTAATTTTTCTTCCTGTTGGGAAAATAGAGTGACCTGTGCCTGTCCCAACACCTAGATCTAGTCTCTCATTGGTTGCCCCTCTTCCCGTTCATCCTCAGGACAAATTGCAACCTGTAGGGAACAGGAGGTTAAAGGTGCTGATTCTCCAAGTAGGGAGATTGCTAGTAAAGTAGCTGGAATGGCGAAACCGAGCAGAAGGAGATGAGAAATGAGGTGCGTTTTAGAAACCTTTCAAAATCACACGGTGTACCATCTTCTGGGTTTTTCATGCATGTTTTCGATGTAGGAAGATGCCCTTGAACTGGAGATTTGGGACCCATGGGATGGGTACCACGCAGTATTACTTTAAAGGGTCTGCGTTTGCTCACCCAACCTCACCCAACCTCTCAGCCCCAAGAGTGTCCACCCTTATATCTCATCCAGCTGTGGGTCTAGATATGGTCAATCCAGGTTGCATCACAGCCTCTGAACGAATTTTGTAAGAATTTCTCTCTCTTTCACTGTCTTTGTTTTACGGGTTTTTAAAAGTAATTTATTTTTATAATGGGGTTTAGCTGCTTTTCATGGCTGTGTTTATGCGGCTTTACACCCACTTGACTCACTTCCAGACAGATATCAATACATAGGTTTTAAGATTCTTACTAGTCACATATATTCTTGTGCAGTGAATAGGGGGTGTTGAGTTCAGTTCACTGAGCAAGGAGTAGGTCTTGTCTATTACATATTGGGTGTATGGAACGGTATCTGAGCGAATTTGAAACCCTTGTTTTATGCATCACCCCACCTCACCATTCCCGTTAAGCAGCCATAGTGTGTTTTCTAAACGTGTGACTCTGTTCTGTTTTGTAATTCAGTTCAAGTGTAGCGGTTTTTACATTCCCTCTATAAGTGATAGCTTATGATAAGTGTCTTTTTCTGTGTGACTTATTTCACTTAGGATCGTCGTACCTAACTCCACTCATCTTGCTTCTACTAGCCTTATGACATTGATTTCATGTCTGAGTGATATTCTATTGTACATAAGGACCACAACTTCTTTATCCATTTTTCTCTTTCCTGGGATATTTAGGGTGTCATGAAGTGGAGGTTCTTGTCAACAGAGCAGCCCTAAACTTTCCGGTGCCTGTGTCTTGCTGATTTTTAGTTTTTCCAATTTATACGCCCATGAGTGGACGTGCCCTATGCTCCCTAAGCTGTTTTTTTCGATGTTTCAGGACACAACGTATACTTCTCCAGAGTGGCTGTTGGCAATTTACATCCCGCCCATCAGTGTAGCAAGGCTGCCTTTTCTCCATGGCCTGTCCTGCATTTCTGGTTTTGACACTTTTTGCAGCATGGCCCTTTTCACCGATGGGAAGCGAGACTTCTTTGTAGCGCTGATTTGCCTTTCCAGGTTGCTTGGTTGGCCAAAAAGGGCGTATGCGTTTTTTCCTGAATATATTCAGGAAAAGACGCATACGCCCTTTTTGGCCGAGGGCATCATTGTCGACGTTTTGCCGCTTTTCATGTGCTTTAAAGGCGATTCGTATCTACCTCCTGAAATCTGTTTCCTGCAATTCTGCCTTGCTTTCAAATCCTCTTCGTTGCCTTCCCTCAATATATCTGTGGATGAGAGTTATCATTTATAACTCTGCGGGTTTGTGAATTGCAGTTTCCCTGAGCTCCATTTTTCAACTGTCTTTTTTGGGAGCTGGCCGCAAAAGCGCGGGATTGCCTCAGGCCCTATTCTGCTTCTGGGCGGCAGGCTGAGCCTGTGGTTAATTCTTCTTCCTGTTGGGAAAATAGAGTGACCTGTGCCTGTCCCAACACCTAGATCTAGTCTCTCATTGGTTGCCCCTCTTCCCGTTCATCCTCAGGACAAATTGCAACCTGTAGGGAACAGGAGGTTAAAGGTGCTGATTCTCCAAGTAGGGAGATTGCTAGTAAAGTAGCTGGAATGGCGAAACCGAGCACAAGGAGATGAGAAATGAGGTGCGTTTTGGAAACCTTTCAAAATCACACGGTGTACCATCTTCTGGGTTTCTCATGCATGTTTTCGATGTAGGAAGATGCCCTTCAACCTGGAGATTTGGGACCCATGGGATGGGTACCACGCAGTATTACTTTAAAGGGTCTGCGTTTGCTCACCCAACCTCACCCAACCTCTCAGCCCCAAGAGTGTCCACCCTTATGTCTCATCCAGGTGTGGGTCTAGATATGGTCAATCCAGGTTGCATCACAGCCTCTGAACGAATTTTGTAAGAATTTCTCTCTCTTTCACTGTCTTTGTTTTATGGGTTTTTAAAAGTAATTTATTTTTATAATGGGGTTTAGCTGCTTTTCATGGCTGTGTTTATGCGGCTTTACACCCACTTGACTCACTTCCAGAGAGATATCAATACATAGGTTTTAAGATTCTTACTAGTCACATATATTCTTGTGTGGTGAATAGGGGGTGTTGAGTCCAGTTCACTGAGCAAGGAGTAGGTCTTGTCTATTACATATTGGGTGTATGGAACGGTATCTGAGCGAATTTGAAACCCTTGTTTTATGCATCACCCCACCTCACCATTCCCGTTAAGCAGCCATAGTGTGTTTTCTAAACGTGTGACTCTGTTCTGTTTTGTAATTCAGTTCAAGTGTAGCGGTTTTTACATTCCCTCTATAAGTGATAGCTTATGATAAGTGTCTTTTTCTGTGTGACTTATTTCACTTAGGATCGTCGTACCTAACTCCACTCATCTTGCTTCTACTAGCCTTATGACATTGATTTCATGTCTGAGTGATATTCTATTGTACATAAGGACCACAACTTCTTTATCCATTTTTCTCTTTCCTGGGATATTTAAGGTGTCATGAAGTGGAGGTTCTTGTCAACAGAGCAGCCCTAAACTTTCCGGTGCCTGTGTCTTGCTGATTTTTAGTTTTTCCAATTTATACGCCCATGAGTGGACGTGCCCTATGCTCCCTAAGCTGTTTTTTTTCGATGTTTCAGGACACAACGTATACTTCTCCAGAGTGGCTGTTGGCAATTTACATCCCGCCCATCAGTGTAGCAAGGCTGCCTTTTCTCCATGGCCTGTCCTGCATTTCTGGTTTTGACACTTTTTGCAGCATGGCCCTTTTCACCGATGGGAAGCGAGACTTCTTTGTAGCGCTGATTTGCCTTTCCAGGTTGCTTGGTTGGCCAAAAAGGGCGTATGCGTTTTTTCCTGAATATATTCAGGAAAAGACGCATACGCCCTTTTTGGCCAAGGGCATCATTGTCGACGTTTTGCCGCTTTTCATGTGCTTTAAAGGCGATTCGTATCTACCTCCTGAAATCTGTTTCCTGCAATTCTGCCTTGCTTTCAAATCCTCTTCGTTGCCTTCCCTCAATATATCTGTGGATGAGAGTTATCATTTATAACTCTGCGGGTTTGTGAATTGCAGTTTCCCTGAGCTCCATTTTTCAACTGTCTTTTTTGGGAGCTGGCCGCAAAAGCGCGGGATTGCCTCAGGCCCTATTCTGCTTCTGGGCGGCAGGCTGAGCCTGTGGTTAATTCTTCTTCCTGTTGGGAAAATAGAGTGACCTGTGCCTGTCCCAACACCTAGATCTAGTCTCTCATTGGTTGCCCCTCTTCCCGTTCATCCTCAGGACAAATTGCAACCTGTAGGGAACAGGAGGTTAAAGGTGCTGATTCTCCAAGTAGGGAGATTGCTAGTAAAGTAGCTGGAATGGCGAAACCGAGCACAAGGAGATGAGAAATGAGGTGCATTTTAGAAACCTTTCAAAATCACACGGTGTACCATCTTCTGGGTTTCTCATGCATGTTTTCGATGTAGGAAGATGCCCTTCAACCTGGAGATTTGGGACCCATGGGATGGGTACCACGCAGTATTACTTTAAAGGGTCTGCGTTTGCTCACCCAACCTCACCCAACCTCTCAGCCCCAAGAGTGTCCACCCTTATGTCTCATCCAGCTGTGGGTCTAGATATGGTCAATCCAGGTTGCATCACAGCCTCTGAACGAATTTTGTAAGAATTTCTCTCTCTTTCACTGTCTTTGTTTTACGGGTTTTTAAAAGTAATTTATTTTTATAATGGGGTTTAGCTGCCTTTCATGGCTGTGTTTATGCGGCTTTACACCCACTTGACTCACTTCCAGACAGATATCAATACATAGGTTTTAAGATTCTTACTAGTCACATATATTCTTGTGCGGGGAATAGGGGGTGTTGAGTCCAGTTCACTGAGCAAGGAGTAGGTCTTGTCTATTACATATTGGGTGTATGGAACGGTATCTGAGCGAATTTGAAACCCTTGTTTTATGCATCACCCCACCTCACCATTCCCGTTAAGCAGCCATAGTTTGTTTTCTAAACGTGTGACTCTGTTCTGTTTTGTAATTCAGTTCAAGTGTAGCGGTTTTTACATTCCCTCTATAAGTGATAGCTTATGATAAGTGTCTTTTTCTGTGTGACTTATTTCACTTAGAATCGTCGTACCTAACTCCACTCATCTTGCTTCTACTAGCCTTATGACATTGATTTCATGTCTGAGTGATATTCCATTGTACATAAGGACCACAACTTCTTTATCCATTTTTCTCTTTCCTGGGATATTTAAGGTGTCATGAAGTGGAGGTTCTTGTCAACAGAGCAGCCCTAAACTTTCCGGTGCCTGTGTCTTGCTGATTTTTAGTTTTTCCAATTTATACGCCCATGAGTGGACGTGTCCTATGCTCCCTAAGCTGTTTTTTTCCATGTTTCAGGACACAACGTACACTTCTCCAGAGTGGCTGTTGGCAATTTACATCCCGCCCATCAGTGTGGCAAGGCTGCCATTTCTCCATGGCCTGTCCTGGATTTCTGGTTTTGACACTTTTTGCAGCATGGCCCTTTTGACCGAAGGGAAGCGAGACTTCTTTGTAGCGCTGATTTGCCTTTCCAGGTTGCTTGGTTGGCCAAAAATGGCGTATGCATTTTTTCCTGAATATATTCAGGAAAAAACGCATACGCCCTTTTTGGCCAAGGGCATCATTGTCGACGTTTTGCCGCTTTTCATGTGCTTTAAAGGCGATTCGTATCTACCTCCTGAAATCTGTTTCCTGCAATTCTGCCTTGCTTTCAAATCCTCTTCGTTGCCTTCCCTCAATAGATCTGTGGATGAGAGTTATCATTTATAACTCTGCGGGTTTGTGAATTGCAGTTTCCCTGAGCTCCATTTTTCAACTGTCTTTTTTGGGAGCTGGCCGCAAAAGCGCGGGATTGCCTCAGGCCCTATTCTGCTTCTGGGCGGCAGGCTGAGCCTGTGGTTAATTTTTCTTCCTGTTGGGAAAATAGAGTGACCTGTGCCTGTCCCAACACCTAGATCTAGTCTCTCATTGGTTGCCCCTCTTCCCGTTCATCCTCAGGACAAATTGCAACCTGTAGGGAACAGGAGGTTAAAGGTGCTGATTCTCCAAGTAGGGAGATTGCTAGTAAAGTAGCTGGAATGGCGAAACCGAGCAGAAGGAGATGAGAAATGAGGTGCGTTTTAGAAACCTTTCAAAATCACACGGTGTACCATCTTCTGGGTTTTTCATGCATGTTTTCGATGTAGGAAGATGCCCTTGAACTGGAGATTTGGGACCCATGGGATGGGTACCACGCAGTATTACTTTAAAGGGTCTGCGTTTGCTCACCCAACCTCACCCAACCTCTCAGCCCCAAGAGTGTCCACCCTTATATCTCATCCAGCTGTGGGTCTAGATATGGTCAATCCAGGTTGCATCACAGCCTCTGAACGAATTTTGTAAGAATTTCTCTCTCTTTCACTGTCTTTGTTTTACGGGTTTTTAAAAGTAATTTATTTTTATAATGGGGTTTAGCTGCTTTTCATGGCTGTGTTTATGCGGCTTTACACCCACTTGACTCACTTCCAGACAGATATCAATACATAGGTTTTAAGATTCTTACTAGTCACATATATTCTTGTGCAGTGAATAGGGGGTGTTGAGTTCAGTTCACTGAGCAAGGAGTAGGTCTTGTCTATTACATATTGGGTGTATGGAACGGTATCTGAGCGAATTTGAAACCCTTGTTTTATGCATCACCCCACCTCACCATTCCCGTTAAGCAGCCATAGTGTGTTTTCTAAACGTGTGACTCTGTTCTGTTTTGTAATTCAGTTCAAGTGTAGCGGTTTTTACATTCCCTCTATAAGTGATAGCTTATGATAAGTGTCTTTTTCTGTGTGACTTATTTCACTTAGGATCGTCGTACCTAACTCCACTCATCTTGCTTCTACTAGCCTTATGACATTGATTTCATGTCTGAGTGATATTCTATTGTACATAAGGACCACAACTTCTTTATCCATTTTTCTCTTTCCTGGGATATTTAGGGTGTCATGAAGTGGAGGTTCTTGTCAACAGAGCAGCCCTAAACTTTCCGGTGCCTGTGTCTTGCTGATTTTTAGTTTTTCCAATTTATACGCCCATGAGTGGACGTGCCCTATGCTCCCTAAGCTGTTTTTTTCGATGTTTCAGGACACAACGTATACTTCTCCAGAGTGGCTGTTGGCAATTTACATCCCGCCCATCAGTGTAGCAAGGCTGCCTTTTCTCCATGGCCTGTCCTGCATTTCTGGTTTTGACACTTTTTGCAGCATGGCCCTTTTCACCGATGGGAAGCGAGACTTCTTTGTAGCGCTGATTTGCCTTTCCAGGTTGCTTGGTTGGCCAAAAAGGGCGTATGCGTTTTTTCCTGAATATATTCAGGAAAAGACGCATACGCCCTTTTTGGCCAAGGGCATCATTGTCGACGTTTTGCCGCTTTTCATGTGCTTTAAAGGCGATTCGTATCTACCTCCTGAAATCTGTTTCCTGCAATTCTGCCTTGCTTTCAAATCCTCTTCGTTGCCTTCCCTCAATATATCTGTGGATGAGAGTTATCATTTATAACTCTGCGGGTTTGTGAATTGCAGTTTCCCTGAGCTCCATTTTTCAACTGTCTTTTTTGGGAGCTGGCCGCAAAAGCGCGGGATTGCCTCAGGCCCTATTCTGCTTCTGGGCGGCAGGCTGAGCCTGTGGTTAATTCTTCTTCCTGTTGGGAAAATAGAGTGACCTGTGCCTGTCCCAACACCTAGATCTAGTCTCTCATTGGTTGCCCCTCTTCCCGTTCATCCTCAGGACAAATTGCAACCTGTAGGGAACAGGAGGTTAAAGGTGCTGATTCTCCAAGTAGGGAGATTGCTAGTAAAGTAGCTGGAATGGCGAAACCGAGCACAAGGAGATGAGAAATGAGGTGCGTTTTGGAAACCTTTCAAAATCACACGGTGTACCATCTTCTGGGTTTCTCATGCATGTTTTCGATGTAGGAAGATGCCCTTCAACCTGGAGATTTGGGACCCATGGGATGGGTACCACGCAGTATTACTTTAAAGGGTCTGCGTTTGCTCACCCAACCTCACCCAACCTCTCAGCCCCAAGAGTGTCCACCCTTATGTCTCATCCAGGTGTGGGTCTAGATATGGTCAATCCAGGTTGCATCACAGCCTCTGAACGAATTTTGTAAGAATTTCTCTCTCTTTCACTGTCTTTGTTTTATGGGTTTTTAAAAGTAATTTATTTTTATAATGGGGTTTAGCTGCTTTTCATGGCTGTGTTTATGCGGCTTTACACCCACTTGACTCACTTCCAGAGAGATATCAATACATAGGTTTTAAGATTCTTACTAGTCACATATATTCTTGTGTGGTGAATAGGGGGTGTTGAGTCCAGTTCACTGAGCAAGGAGTAGGTCTTGTCTATTACATATTGGGTGTATGGAACGGTATCTGAGCGAATTTGAAACCCTTGTTTTATGCATCACCCCACCTCACCATTCCCGTTAAGCAGCCATAGTGTGTTTTCTAAACGTGTGACTCTGTTCTGTTTTGTAATTCAGTTCAAGTGTAGCGGTTTTTACATTCCCTCTATAAGTGATAGCTTATGATAAGTGTCTTTTTCTGTGTGACTTATTTCACTTAGGATCGTCGTACCTAACTCCACTCATCTTGCTTCTACTAGCCTTATGACATTGATTTCATGTCTGAGTGATATTCTATTGTACATAAGGACCACAACTTCTTTATCCATTTTTCTCTTTCCTGGGATATTTAAGGTGTCATGAAGTGGAGGTTCTTGTCAACAGAGCAGCCCTAAACTTTCCGGTGCCTGTGTCTTGCTGATTTTTAGTTTTTCCAATTTATACGCCCATGAGTGGACGTGCCCTATGCTCCCTAAGCTGTTTTTTTTCGATGTTTCAGGACACAACGTATACTTCTCCAGAGTGGCTGTTGGCAATTTACATCCCGCCCATCAGTGTAGCAAGGCTGCCTTTTCTCCATGGCCTGTCCTGCATTTCTGGTTTTGACACTTTTTGCAGCATGGCCCTTTTCACCGATGGGAAGCGAGACTTCTTTGTAGCGCTGATTTGCCTTTCCAGGTTGCTTGGTTGGCCAAAAAGGGCGTATGCGTTTTTTCCTGAATATATTCAGGAAAAGACGCATACGCCCTTTTTGGCCAAGGGCATCATTGTCGACGTTTTGCCGCTTTTCATGTGCTTTAAAGGCGATTCGTATCTACCTCCTGAAATCTGTTTCCTGCAATTCTGCCTTGCTTTCAAATCCTCTTCGTTGCCTTCCCTCAATATATCTGTGGATGAGAGTTATCATTTATAACTCTGCGGGTTTGTGAATTGCAGTTTCCCTGAGCTCCATTTTTCAACTGTCTTTTTTGGGAGCTGGCCGCAAAAGCGCGGGATTGCCTCAGGCCCTATTCTGCTTCTGGGCGGCAGGCTGAGCCTGTGGTTAATTCTTCTTCCTGTTGGGAAAATAGAGTGACCTGTGCCTGTCCCAACACCTAGATCTAGTCTCTCATTGGTTGCCCCTCTTCCCGTTCATCCTCAGGACAAATTGCAACCTGTAGGGAACAGGAGGTTAAAGGTGCTGATTCTCCAAGTAGGGAGATTGCTAGTAAAGTAGCTGGAATGGCGAAACCGAGCACAAGGAGATGAGAAATGAGGTGCGTTTTAGAAACCTTTCAAAATCACACGGTGTACCATCTTCTGGGTTTCTCATGCATGTTTTCGATGTAGGAAGATGCCCTTCAACCTGGAGATTTGGGACCCATGGGATGGGTACCACGCAGTATTACTTTAAAGGGTCTGCGTTTGCTCACCCAACCTCACCCAACCTCTCAGCCCCAAGAGTGTCCACCCTTATGTCTCATCCAGCTGTGGGTCTAGATATGGTCAATCCAGGTTGCATCACAGCCTCTGAACGAATTTTGTAAGAATTTCTCTCTCTTTCACTGTCTTTGTTTTACGGGTTTTTAAAAGTAATTTATTTTTATAATGGGGTTTAGCTGCCTTTCATGGCTGTGTTTATGCGGCTTTACACCCACTTGACTCACTTCCAGACAGATATCAATACATAGGTTTTAAGATTCTTACTAGTCACATATATTCTTGTGCGGGGAATAGGGGGTGTTGAGTCCAGTTCACTGAGCAAGGAGTAGGTCTTGTCTATTACATATTGGGTGTATGGAACGGTATCTGAGCGAATTTGAAACCCTTGTTTTATGCATCACCCCACCTCACCATTCCCGTTAAGCAGCCATAGTGTGTTTTCTAAACGTGTGACTCTGTTCTGTTTTGTAATTCAGTTCAAGTGTAGCGGTTTTTACATTCCCTCTATAAGTGATAGCTTATGATAAGTGTCTTTTTCTGTGTGACTTATTTCACTTAGAATCGTCGTACCTAACTCCACTCATCTTGCTTCTACTAGCCTTATGACATTGATTTCATGTCTGAGTGATATTCCATTGTACATAAGGACCACAACTTCTTTATCCATTTTTCTCTTTCCTGGGATATTTAAGGTGTCATGAAGTGGAGGTTCTTGTCAACAGAGCAGCCCTAAACTTTCGGGTGCCTGTGTCTTGCTGATTTTTAGTTTTTCCAATTTATACGCCCATGAGTGGACGTGCCCTATGCTCCCTAAGCTGTTTTTTTTCCATGTTTCAGGACACAACGTACACTTCTCCAGAGTGGCTGTTGGCAATTTACATCCCGCCCATCAGTGTAGCAAGGCTGCCATTTCTCCATGGCCTGTCCTGCATTTCTGGTTTTGACACATTTTGCAGCATGGCCCTTTTGACCGATGGGAAGCGAGACTTCTTTGTAGCGCTGATTTGCCTTTCCAGGTTGCTTGGTTGGCCAAAAAGGGCGTATGCGTTTTTTCCTGAATATATTCAGGAAAAAACGCATACGCCCTTTTTGGCCAAGGGCATCATTGTCGACGTTTTGCCGCTTTTCATGTGCTTTAAAGGCGATTCGTATCTACCTCCTGAAATCTGTTTCCTGCAATTCTGCCTTGCTTTCAAATCCTCTTCGTTGCCTTCCCTCAATATATCTGTGGATGAGAGTTATCATTTATAACTCTGCGGGTTTGTGAATTGCAGTTTCCCTGAGCTCCATTTTTCAACTGTCTTTTTTGGGAGCTGGCCGCAAAAGCGCGGGATTGCCTCAGGCCCTATTCTGCTTCTGGGCGGCAGGCTGAGCCTGTGGTTAATTCTTCTTCCTGTTGGGAAAATAGAGTGACCTGTGCCTGTCCCAACACCTAGATCTAGTCTCTCATTGGTTGCCCCTCTTCCCGTTCATCCTCAGGACAAATTGCAACCTGTAGGGAACAGGAGGTTAAAGGTGCTGATTCTCCAAGTAGGGAGATTGCTAGTAAAGTAGCTGGAATGGCGAAACCGAACACAAGGAGATGAGAAATGAGGTGCGTTTTAGAAACCTTTCAAAATCACACGGTGTACCATCTTCTGGGTTTCTCATGCATGTTTTCGATGTAGGAAGATGCCCTTGAACCTGGAGATTTGGGACCCATGGGATGGGTACCACGCAGTATTACTTTAAAGGGTCTGCGTTTGCTCACCCAACCTCACCCAACCTCTCAGCCCCAAGAGAGTCCACCCTTATATCTCATCCAGCTGTGGGTCTAGATATGGTCAATCCAGGTTGCATCACAGCCTCTGAACGAATTTTGTAAGAATTTCTCTCTCTTTCACTGTCTTTGTTTTACGGGGTTTAAAAGTAATTTATTTTTATAATGGGGTTTAGCTGCCTTTCATGGCTGTGTTTATGCGGCTTTACACCCACTTGACTCACTTCCAGACAGATATCAATACATAGGTTTTAAGATTCTTACTAGTCACATATATTCTTGTGCGGGGAATAGGGGGTGTTGAGTCCAGTTCACTGAGCAAGGAGTAGGTCTTGTCTATTACATATTGGGTGTATGGAACGGTATCTGAGCGAATTTGAAACCCTTGTTTTATGCATCACCCCACCTCACCTTTCCTGTTAAGCAGCTATAGTATGTTTTCTAAACGTGTGACTCTGTTCTGTTTTGTAATTCAGTTCAAGTGTAGCGGTTTTTACATTCCCTCTATAAGTGATAGCTTATGATAAGTGTCTTTTTCTGTGTGACTTATTTCACTTAGAATCGTCGTACCTAACTCCACTCATCTTGCTTCTACTAGCCTTGAAACATTGATTTCATGTCTGAGTGATATTCCATTGTACATAAGGACCACAACTTCTTTATCCATTTTTCTCTTTCCTGGGATATTTAAGGTGTCATGAAGTGGAGGTTCTTGTCAACAGAGCAGCCCTAAACTTTCCGGTGCCTGTGTCTTGCTGATTTTTAGTTTTTCCAATTTATACGCCCATGAGTGGACGTGCCCTATGCTCCCTAAGCTGTTTTTTTTTCGATGTTTCAGGACACAACGTACACTTCTCCAGAGTGGCTGTTGGCAATTTACATCCCGCCCATCAGTGTAGCATGGCTGCCATTTCTCCATGGCCTGTCCTGCATTTCTGGTTTTGACACTTTTTGCAGCATGGCCCTTTTGACCGAAGGGAAGCGAGACTTCTTTGTAGCGCTGATTTGCCTTTCCAGGTTGCTTGGTTGGCCAAAAAGGGCGTATGCGTTTTTTCCTGAATATATTCAGGAAAAAACGCATACGCCCTTTTTGGCCAAGGGCATCATTGTGGACGTTTTGCCGCTTTTCATGTGCTTTAAAGGCGATTCGTATCTACCTCCTGAAATCTGTTTCCTGCAATTCTGCCTTGCTTTCAAATCCTCTTCGTTGCCTTCCCTCAATATATCTGTGGATGAGAGTTATCATTTATAACTCTGCGGGTTTGTGAATTGCAGTTTCCCTGAGGTCCATTTTTCAACTTTTTTTTTGGGAGCTGGCCGCAAAAGCGCGGGATTGCCTCAGGCCCTATTCTGCTTCTGGGCGGCAGGCTGAGCCTGTGGTTAATTCTTCTTCCTGTTGGGAAAATAGAGTGACCTGTGCCTGTCCCAACACCTAGATCTATTCTCTCATTGGTGGCCCCTCTTCCCGTTCATCCTCAGGACAAATTGCAACCTGTAGGGAACAGGAGGATAAGGTGCTGATTCTCCAAGTAGGGAGATTGCTAGTAAAGTAGCTGGAATGGCGAAACCGAGCACAAGGAGATGAGAAATGAGGTGCGTTTTAGAAACCTTTCAAAATCACACGGTGTACCATCTTCTGGGTTTCTCATGCATGTTTTCGATGTAGGAAGATGCCTTTGAACCTGGAGATTTGGGACCCATGGGATGGGTACCACGCAGTATTACTTTAAAGGGTCTGCGTTTGCTCACCCAACCTCACCCAACCTCTCAGCCCCAAGAGTGTCCACCCTTATGTCTCATCCAGCTGTGGGTCTAGATATGGTCAATCCAGGTTGCATCACAGCCTCTGAACGAATTTTGTAAGAATTTCTCTCTCTTTCACTGTCTTTGTTTTATGGGTTTTTAAAAGTAATTTATTTTTATAATGGGGTTTAGCTGCCTTTCATGGCTGTGTTTATGCGGCTTTACACCCACTTGACTCACTTCCAGACAGATATCAATACATAGGTTTTAAGATTCTTACTAGTCACATATATTCTTGTGCGGGGAATAGGGGGTGTTGAGTCCAGTTCACTGAGCAAGGAGTAGGTCTTGTCTATTACATATTGGGTGTATGGAACGGTATCTGAGCGAATTTGAAACCCTTGTTTTATGCATCACCCCACCTCACCTTTCCTGTTAAGCAGCTATAGTGTGTTTTCTAAACGTGTGACTCTGTTCTGTTTTGTAATTCAGTTCAAGTGTAGCGGTTTTTACATTCCCTCTATAAGTGATAGCTTATGATAAGTGTCTTTTTCTGTGTGACTTATTTCACTTAGAATCGTCGTACCTAACTCCACTCATCTTGCTTCTACTAGCCTTATAACATTGATTTCATGTCTGAGTGATATTCCATTGTACATAAGGACCACAACTTCTTTATCCATTTTTCTCTTTCCTGGGATATTTAAGGTGTCATGAAGTGGAGGTTCTTGTCAACAGAGCAGCCCTAAACTTTCCGGTGCCTGTGTCTTGCTGATTTTTAGTTTTTCCAATTTATACGCCCATGAGTGGACGTGTCCTATGCTCCCTAAGCTGTTTTTTTTCCATGTTTCAGGACACAACGTACACTTCTCCAGAGTGGCTGTTGGCAATTTACATCCCGCCCATCAGTGTAGCAAGGCTGCCATTTCTCCATGGCCTGTCCTGGATTTCTCGTTTTGACACTTTTTGCAGCATGGCCCTTTTGACCGAAGGGAAGCGAGACTTCTTTGTAGCGCTGATTTGCCTTTCCAGGTTGCTTGGTTGGCCAAAAAGGGCGTATGCGTTTTTTCCTGAATATATTCAGGAAAAAACGCATACGCCCTTTTTGGCCAAGGGCATCATTGTCGACGTTTTGCCGCTTTTCATGTGCTTTAAAGGTGATTCGTATCTACCTCCTGAAATCTGTTTCCTGCAATTCTGCCTTGCTTTCAAATCCTCTTCGTTGCCGTCCCTCAATATATCTGTGGATGAGAGTTATCATTTATAACTCTGCGGGTTTGTGAATTGCAGTTTCCCTGAGGTCCATTTTTCAACTGTCTTTTTTGGGAGCTGGCCGCAAAAGCGCGGGATTGCCTCAGGCCCTATTCTGCTTCTGGGCGGCAGGCTGAGCCTGTGGTTAATTCTTCTTCCTGTTGGGAAAATAGAGTGACCTGTGCCTGTCCCAACACCTAGATCTAGTCTCTCATTGGTTGCCCCTCTTCCCGTTCATCCTCAGGACAAATTGCAACCTGTAGGGAACAGGAGGTTAAAGGTGCTGATTCTCCAAGTAGGGAGATTGCTAGTAAAGTAGCTGGAATGGCGAAACCGAGCACAAGGAGATGAGAAATGAGGTGCGTTTTGGAAACCTTTCAAAATCACATGGTGTACCATCTTCTGGGTTTCTCATGCATGTTTTCGATGTAGGAAGATGCCCTTCAACCTGGAGATTTGGGACCCATGGGATGGGTACCACGCAGTATTACTTTAAAGGGTCTGCGTTTGCTCACCCAACCTCACCCAACTTCTCAGCCCCAAGAGTGTCCACCCTTATGTCTCATCCAGGTGTGGGTCTAGATATGGTCAATCCAGGTTGCATCACAGCCTCTGAACGAATTTTGTAAGAATTTCTCTCTCTTTCACTGTCTTTGTTTTATGGGTTTTTAAAAGTAATTTATTTTTATAATGGGGTTTAGCTGCTTTTCATGGCTGTGTTTATGCGGCTTTACACCCACTTGACTCACTTCCAGAGAGATATCAATACATAGGTTTTAAGATTCTTACTAGTCACATATATTCTTGTGTGGTGAATAGGGGGTGTTGAGTCCAGTTCACTGAGCAAGGAGTAGGTCTTGTCTATTACATATTGGGTGTATGGAACGGTATCTGAGCGAATTTGAAACCCTTGTTTTATGCATCACCCCACCTCACCATTCCCGTTAAGCAGCCATAGTGTGTTTTCTAAACGTGTGACTCTGTTCTGTTTTGTAATTCAGTTCAAGTGTAGCGGTTTTTACATTCCCTCTATAAGTGATAGCTTATGATAAGTGTCTTTTTCTGTGTGACTTATTTCACTTAGAATCGTCGTACCTAACTCCACTCATCTTGCTTCTACTAGCCTTATGACATTGATTTCATGTCTGAGTGATATTCCATTGTACATAAGGACCACAACTTCTTTATCCATTTTTCTCTTTCCTGGGATATTTAAGGTGTCATGAAGTGGAGGTTCTTGTCAACAGAGCAGCCCTAAACTTTCGGGTGCCTGTGTCTTGCTGATTTTTAGTTTTTCCAATTTATACGCCCATGAGTGGACGTGCCCTATGCTCCCTAAGCTGTTTTTTTCGATGTTTCAGGACACAACGTATACTTCTCCAGAGTGGCTGTTGGCAATTTACATCCCGCCCATCAGTGTAGCAAGGCTGCCTTTTCTCCATGGCCTGTCCTGCATTTCTGGTTTTGACACTTTTTGCAGCATGGCCCTTTTCACCGATGGGAAGCGAGACTTCTTTGTAGCGCTGATTTGCCTTTCCAGGTTGCTTGGTTGGCCAAAAAGGGCGTATGCGTTTTTTCCTGAATATATTCAGGAAAAGACGCATACGCCCTTTTTGGCCAAGGGCATCATTGTCGACGTTTTGCCGCTTTTCATGTGCTTTAAAGGCGATTCGTATCTACCTCCTGAAATCTGTTTCCTGCAATTCTGCCTTGCTTTCAAATCCTCTTCGTTGCCTTCCCTCAATATATCTGTGGATGAGAGTTATCATTTATAACTCTGCGGGTTTGTGAATTGCAGTTTCCCTGAGCTCCATTTTTCAACTGTCTTTTTTGGGAGCTGGCCGCAAAAGCGCGGGATTGCCTCAGGCCCTATTCTGCTTCTGGGCGGCAGGCTGAGCCTGTGGTTAATTCTTCTTCCTGTTGGGAAAATAGAGTGACCTGTGCCTGTCCCAACACCTAGATCTAGTCTCTCATTGGTTGCCCCTCTTCCCGTTCATCCTCAGGACAAATTGCAACCTGTAGGGAACAGGAGGTTAAAGGTGCTGATTCTCCAAGTAGGGAGATTGCTAGTAAAGTAGCTGGAATGGCGAAACCGAACACAAGGAGATGAGAAATGAGGTGCGTTTTAGAAACCTTTCAAAATCACACGGTGTACCATCTTCTGGGTTTTTCATGCATGTTTTCGATGTAGGAAGATGCCCTTGAACCTGGAGATTTGGGACCCATGGGATGGGTACCACGCAGTATTACTTTAAAGGGTCTGCGTTTGCTCACCCAACCTCACCCAACCTCTCAGCCCCAAGAGTGTCCACCCTTATATCTCATCCAGCTGTGGGTCTAGATATGGTCAATCCAGGTTGCATCACAGCCTCTGAACGAATTTTGTAAGAATTTCTCTCTCTTTCACTGTCTTTGTTTTATGGGTTTTTAAAAGTAATTTATTTTTATAATGGGGTTTAGCTGCTTTTCATGGCTGTGTTTATGCGGCTTTACACCCACTTGACTCACTTCCAGACAGATATCAATACATAGGTTTTAAGATTCTTACTAGTCACATATATTCTTGTGCAGTGAATAGGGGGTGTTGAGTTCAGTTCACTGAGCAAGGAGTAGGTCTTGTCTATTACATATTGGGTGTATGGAACGGTATCTGAGCGAATTTGAAACCCTTGTTTTATGCATCACCCCACCTCACCATTCCCGTTAAGCAGCCATAGTGTGTTTTCTAAACGTGTGACTCTGTTCTGTTTTGTAATTCAGTTCAAGTGTAGCGGTTTTTACATTCCCTCTATAAGTGATAGCTTATGATAAGTGTCTTTTTCTGTGTGACTTATTTCACTTAGAATCGTCGTACCTAACTCCACTCATCTTGCTTCTACTAGCCTTATGACATTGATTTCATGTCTGAGTGATATTCTATTGTACATAAGGACCACAACTTCTTTATCCATTTTTCTCTTTCCTGGGATATTTAAGGTGTCATGAAGTGGAGGTTCTTGTCAACAGAGCAGCCCTAAACATTCCGGTGCCTGTGTCTTGCTGATTTTTAGTTTTTCCAATTTATACGCCCATGAGTGGACGTGCCCTATGCTCCCTAAGCTGTTTTTTTTCGATGTTTCAGGACACAACGTATACTTCTCCAGAGTGGCTGTTGGCAATTTACATCCCGCCCATCAGTGTTGCAAGGCTGCCTTTTCTCCATGGCCTGTCCTGCATTTCTGGTTTTGACACTTTTTGCAGCATGGCCCTTTTCACCGATGGGAAGCGAGACTTCTTTGTAGCGCTGATTTGCCTTTCCAGGTTGCTTGGTTGGCCAAAAAGGGCGTATGCGTTTTTTCCTGAATATATTCAGGAAAAAACGCATACGCCCTTTTTGGCCAAGGGCATCATTGTCGACGTTTTGCCGCTTTTCATGTGCTTTAAAGGCGATTCGTATCTACCTCCTGAAATCTGTTTCCTGCAATTCTGCCTTGCTTTCAAATCCTCTTCGTTGCCTTCCCTCAATATATCTGTGGATGAGAGTTATCATTTATAACTCTGCGGGTTTGTGAATTGCAGTTTCCCTGAGCTCCATTTTTCAACTGTCTTTTTTGGGAGCTGGCCGCAAAAGCGCGGGATTGCCTCAGGCCCTATTCTGCTTCTGGGCGGCAGGCTGAGCCTGTGGTTAATTCTTCTTCCTGTTGGGAAAATAGAGTGACCTGTGCCTGTCCCAACACCTAGATCTAGTCTCTCATTGGTTGCCCCTCTTCCCGTTCATCCTCAGGACAAATTGCAACCTGTAGGGAACAGGAGGTTAAAGGTGCTGATTCTCCAAGTAGGGAGATTGCTAGTAAAGTAGCTGGAATGGCGAAACCGAGCACAAGGAGATGAGAAATGAGGTGCGTTTTAGAAACCTTTCAAAATCACACGGTGTACCATCTTCTGGGTTTCTCATGCATGTTTTCGATGTAGGAAGATGCCCTTCAACCTGGAGATTTGGGACCCATGGGATGGGTACCACGCAGTATTACTTTAAAGGGTCTGCGTTTTCTCACCCAACCTCACCCAACCTCTCAGCCCCAAGAGTGTCCACCCTTATGTCTCATCCAGCTGTGGGTCTAGATATGGTCAATCCAGGTTGCATCACAGCCTCTGAACGAATTTTGTAAGAATTTCTCTCTCTTTCACTGTCTTTGTTTTACGGGTTTTTAAAAGTAATTTATTTTGATAATGGGGTTTAGCTGCCTTTCATGGCTGTGTTTATGCGGCTTTACACCCACTTGACTCACTTCCAGACAGATATCAATACATAGGTTTTAAGATTCTTACTAGTCACATATATTCTTGTGCGGGGAATAGGGGGTGTTGAGTCCAGTTCACTGAGCAAGGAGTAGGTCTTGTCTATTACATATTGGGTGTATTGAACGGTATCTGAGCGAATTTGAAACCCTTGTTTTATGCATCACCCCACCTCACCTTTCCTGTTAAGCAGCTATAGTGTGTTTTCTAAACGTGTGACTCTGTTCTGTTTTTGTAATTCAGTTCAAGTGTAGCGGTTTTTACATTCCCTCTATAAGTGATAGCTTATGATAAGTGTCTTTTTCTGTGTGACTTATTTCACTTAGAATCGTCGTACCTAACTCGACTCATCTTGCTTCTACTAGCCTTATGTCATTGATTTCATGTCTGAGTGATATTCCATTGTACATAAGGACCACAACTTCTTTATCCATTTTTCTCTTTCCTGGGATATTTAAGGTGTCATGAAGTGGAGGTTCTTGTCAACAGAGCAGCCCTAAACTTTCCGGTGCCTTTGTCTTGCTGATTTTTAGTTTTTCCAATTTATACGTCCATGAGTGGACGTGCCCTATGCTCCCTAAGCTGTTTTTTTTTCCATGTTTCAGGACACAACGTACACTTCTCCAGAGTGGCTGTTGGCAATTTACATCCCGCCCATCAGTGTAGCAAGGCTGCTATTTCTCCATGGCCTGTCCTGGATTTCTGGTTTTGACACTTTTTGCAGCATGGCCCTTTTGACCGAAGGGAAGCGAGACTTCTTTGTAGCGCTGATTTGCCTTTCCAGGTTGCTTGGTTGGCCAAAAAGGGCGTATGCGTTTTTTCCTGAATATATTCAGGAAAAAACGCATACGCCCTTTTTGGCCAAGGGCATCATTGTCGACGTTTTGCCGCTTTTCATGTGCTTTAAAGGCGATTCGTATCTACCTCCTGAAATCTGTTTCCTGCAATTCTGCCTTGCTTTCAAATCCTCTTCGTTGCCTTCCCTCAATATATCTGTGGATGAGAGTTATCATTTATAACTCTGCGGGTTTGTGAATTGCAGTTTCCCTGAGCTCCATTTTTCAACTGTCTTTTTTGGGAGCTGGCCGCAAAAGCGCGGGATTGCCTCAGGCCCTATTCTGCTTCTGGGCGGCAGGCTGAGCCTGTGGTTAATTCTTCTTCCTGTTAGGAAAGTAGAGTGACCTGTGCCTGTCCCAACACCTAGATCTAGTCTCTCATTGGTTGCCCCTCTTCCCGTTCATCCTCAGGACAAATTGCAACCTGTAGGGAACAGGAGGTTAAAGGTGCTGATTCTCCAAGTAGGGAGATTGCTAGTAAAGTAGCTGGAATGGCGAAACCGAGCACAAGGAGATGAGAAATGAGGTGCGTTTTAGAAACCTTTCAAAATCACACGGTGTACCATCTTCTGGGTTTCTCATGCATGTTTTTGATGTAGGAAGATGCCCTTGAACCTGGAGATTTGGGACCCATGGGACGGGTACCACGCAGTATTACTTTAAAGGGTCTGCGTTTGCTCACCCAACCTCACCCAACCTCTCAGCCCCAAGAGTGTCCACCCTTATGTCTCATCCAGCTGTGGGTCTAGATATGGTCAATCCAGGTTGCATCACAGCCTCTGAACGAATTTTGTAAGAATTTCTCTCTCTTTCACTGTCTTTGTTTTACGGGTTTCTAAAAGTAATTTATTTTTATAATGGGGTTTAGCTGCCTTTCATGGCTGTGTTTATGCGGCTTTACACCCACTTGACTCACTTCCAGACAGATATCAATACATAGGTTTTAAGATTCTTACTAGTCACATATATTCTTGTGCGGGGAATAGGGGGTGTTGAGTCCAGTTCACTGAGCAAGGAGTAGGTCTTGTCTATTACATATTGGGTGTATGGAACGGTATCTGAGCGAATTTGAAACCCTTGTTTTATGCATCACCCCACCTCACCTTTCCTGTTAAGCAGCTATAGTGTGTTTTCTAAACGTGTGACTCTGTTCTGTTTTGTAATTCAGTTCAAGTGTAGCGGTTTTTACATTCCCTCTATAAGTGATAGCTTATGATAAGTGTCTTTTTCTGTGTGACTTATTTCACTTAGGATCGTCGTACCTAACTCCACTCATCTGGCTTCTACTAGCCTTATGACATTGATTTCATGTCTGAGTGATATTCTATTGTACATAAGGACCACAACTTCTTTATCCATTTTTCTCTTTCCTGGGATATTTAAGGTGTCATGAAGTGGAGGTTCTTGTCAACAGAGCAGCCCTAAACTTTCCGGTGCCTGTGTCTTGCTGATTTTTAGTTTTTCCAATTTATACGCCCATGAGTGGACGTGTCCTATGCTCCCTAAGCTGTTTTTTTTCGATGTTTCAGGACACAACGTATACTTCTCCAGAGTGGCTGTTGGCAATTTACATCCCGCCCATCAGTGTAGCAAGGCTGCCTTTTCTCCATGGCCTGTCCTGCATTTCTGGTTTTGACACTTTTTGCAGCATGGCCCTTTTCACCGATGGGAAGCGAGACTTCTTTGTAGCGCTGATTTGCCTTTCCAGGTTGCTTGGTTGGCCAAAAAGGGCGTATGCGTTTTTTCCTGAATATATTCAGGAAAAAACGCATACGCCCTTTTTGGCCAAGGGCATCATTGTCGACGTTTTGCCGCTTTTCATGTGCTTTAAAGGCGATTCGTATCTACCTCCTGAAATCTGTTTCCTGCAATTCTGCCTTGCTTTCAAATCCTCTTCGTTGCCTTCCCTCAATATATCTGTGAATGAGAGTTATCATTTATAACTCTGCGGGTTTGTGAATTGCAGTTTCCCTGAGCTCCATTTTTCAACTGTCTTTTTTGGGAGCTGGCCGCAAAAGCGCGGGATTGCCTCAGGCCCTATTCTGCTTCTGGGCGGCAGGCTGAGCCTGTGGTTAATTCTTCTTCCTGTTGGGAAAATAGAGTGACCTGTGCCTGTCCCAACACCTAGATCTAGTCTCTCATTGGTTGCCCCTCTTCCCGTTCATCCTCAGGACAAATTGCAACCTGTAGGGAACAGGAGGTTAAAGGTGCTGATTCTCCAAGTAGGGAGATTGCTAGTAAAGTAGCTGGAATGGCGAAACCGAGCACAAGGAGATGAGAAATGAGGTGCGTTTTAGAAACCTTTCAAAATCACACGGTGTACCATCTTCTGGGTTTCTCATGCATGTTTTCGATGTAGGAAGATGCCCTTCAACCTGGAGATTTGGGACCCATGGGATGGGTACCACGCAGTATTACTTTAAAGGGTCTGCATTTTCTCACCCAACCTCACCCAACCTCTCAGCCCCAAGAGTGTCCACCCTTATGTCTCATCCAGCTGTGGGTCTAGATATGGTCAATCCAGGTTGCATCACAGCCTCTGAACGAATTTTGTAAGAATATCTCTCTCTTTCACTGTCTTTGTTTTACGGGTTTTTAAAAGTAATTTATTTTTATAATGGGGTTTAGCTGCCTTTCATGGCTGTGTTTATGCGGCTTTACACCCACTTGACTCACTTCCAGACAGATATCAATACATAGGTTTTAAGATTCTTACTAGTCACATATATTCTTGTGCGGGGAATAGGGGGTGTTGACTCCAGTTCACTGAGCAAGGAGTAGGTCTTGTCTATTACATATTGGGTGTATGGAACGGTATCTGAGCGAATTTGAAACCCTTGTTTTATGCATCACCCCACCTCACCTTTCCTGTTAAGCAGCTATAGTGTGTTTTCTAAACGTGTGATTCTGTTCTGTTTTTGTAATTCAGTTCAAGTGTAGCGGTTTTTACATTCCCTCTATAAGTGATAGCTTATGATAAGTGTCTTTTTCTGTGTGACTTATTTCACTTAGAATCGTCGTACCTAACTCCACTCATCTTGCTTCTACTAGCCTTATGACATTGATTTCATGTCTGAGTGATATTCCATTGTACATAAGGACCAAAACTTCTTTATCCATTTTTCTCTTTCCTGGGATATTTAAGGTGTCATGAAGTGGAGGTTCTTGTCAACAGAGTAGCCCTAAACTTTCCGGTGCCTGTGTCTTGCTGATTTTTAGTTTTTCCAATTTATACGCCCATGAGTGGACGTGCCCTATGCTCCCTAAGCTGTTTTTTTTCGATGTTTCAGGACACAACGTACACTTCTCCAGAGTGGCTGTTGGCAATTTACATCCCGCCCATCAGTGTAGCAAGGCTGCCATTTCTCCATGGCCTGTCCTGGATTTCTGGTTTTGACACTTTTTGCAGCATGGCCCTTTTGACCGAAGGGAAGCGAGACTTCTTTGTAGCGCTGATTTGCATTTCCAGGTTGCTTGGTTGGCCAAAAAGGGCGTATGCGTTTTTTCCTGAATATATTCAGGAAAAAACGCATACGCCCTTTTTGGCCAAGGGCATCATTGTCGACGTTTTGCCGCTTTTCATGTGCTTTAAAGGCGATTCGTATCTACCTCCTGAAATCTGTTTCCTGCAATTCTGCCTTGCTTTCAAATCCTCTTCGTTGCCTTCCCTCAATATATCTGTGGATGAGAGTTATCATTTATAACTCTGCGGGTTTGTGAATTGCAGTTTCCCTGAGCTCCATTTTTCAACTGTCTTTTTTGGGAGCTGGCCGCAAAAGCGCGGGATTGCCTCAGGCCCTATTCTGCTTCTGGGCGGCAGGCTGAGCCTGTGGTTAATTCTTCTTCCTGTTGGGAAAATAGAGTGACCTGTGCCTGTCCCAACACCTAGATCTATTCTCTCATTGGTTGCCCCTCTTCCCGTTCATCCTCAGGACAAATTGCAACCTGTAGGGAACAGGAGGATAAGGTGCTGATTCTCCAAGTAGTGAGATTGCTAGTAAAGTAGCTGGAATGGCGAAACCGAGCACAAGGAGATGAGAAATGAGGTGCGTTTTTGAAACCTTTCAAAATCACACGGTGTACCATCTTCTGGGTTTCTCATGCATGTTTTCGATGTAGGAAGATGCCCTTGAACCTGGAGATTTGGGACCAATGGGATGGGTACCACGCAGTATTACTTTAAAGGGTCTGCGTTTGCTCACCCAACCTCACCCAACCTCTCAGCCCCAAGAGTGTCCACCCTTATGTCTCATCCAGCTGTGGGTCTAGATATGGTCAATCCAGGTTGCATCACAGCCTCTGAACGAATTTTGTAAGAATTTCTCTCTCTTTCACTGTCTTTGTTTTACGGGTTTTTAAAAGTAATTTATTTTTATAATGGGGTTTAGCTGCCTTTCATGGCTGTGTTTATGCGGCTTTACACCCACTTGACTCACTTCCAGACAGATATCAATACATAGGTTTTAAGATTCTTACTAGTCACATATATTCTTGTGCGGGGAATAGGGGGTGTTGAGTCCAGTTCACTGAGCAAGGAGTAGGTCTTGTCTATTACATATTGGGTGTATGGAACGGTATCTGAGCGAATTTGAAACCCTTGTTTTATGCATCACCCCACCTCACCTTTCCTGTTAAGCAGCTATAGTGTGTTTTCTAAACGTGTGACTCTGTTCTGTTTTGTAATTCAGTTCAAGTGTAGCGGTTTTTACATTCCCTCTATAAGTGATAGCTTATGATAAGTGTCTTTTTCTGTGTGACTTATTTCACTTAGAATCGTCGTACCTAACTCCACTCATCTTGCTTCTACTAGCCTTATGACATTGATTTCATGTCTGAGTGATATTCCATTGTACATAAGGACCACAACTTCTTTATCCATTTTTCTCTTTCCTGGGATATTTAAGGTGTCATGAAGTGGAGGTTCTTGTCAACAGAGCAGCCCTAAACTTTCCGGTGCCTGTGTCTTGCTGATTTTTAGTTTTTCCAATTTATACGCCCATGAGTGGACGTGCCCTATGCTCCATAAGCTGTTTTTTTTTCCATGTTTCAGGACACAACGTACACTTCTCCAGAGTGGCTGTTGGCAATTTACATCCCGCCCATCAGTGTAGCAAGGCTGCCATTTCTCCATGGCCTGTCCTGCATTTCTGGTTTTGACACTTTTTGCAGCATGGCCCTTTTGACCGAAGGGAAGCGAGACTTCTTTGTAGCGCTGATTTGCCTTTCCAGGTTGCTTGGTTGGCCAAAAAGGGCGTATGCGTTTTTTCCTGAATATATTCAGGAAAAAACGCATACGCCCTTTTTGGCCAAGGGCATCATTGTCGACGTTTTGCCGCTTTTCATGTGCTTTAAAGGCGATTCGTATCTACCTCCTGAAATCTGTTTCCTGCAATTCTGCCTTGCTTTCAAATCCTCTTCTTTGCCTTCCCTCAATATATCTGTGGATGAGAGTTATCATTTATAACTCTGCGGGTTTGTGAATTGCAGTTTCCCTGAGCTCCATTTTTCAACTGTATTTTTTGGGAGCTGGCCGCAAAAGCGCGGGATTGTCTCAGGCCCTATTCTGCTTCTGGGCGGCAGGTTGAGCCTGTGGTTAATTCTTCTTCCTGTTGGGAAAATAGAGTGACCTGTGCCTGTCCCAACACCTAGATCTATTCTCTCATTGGTTGCCCCTTTTCCCGTTCATCCTCAGGACAAATTGCAACCTGTAGGGAACAGGAGGATAAGGTGCTGATTCTCCAAGTAGGGAGATTGCTAGTAAAGTAGCTGGAATGTCGAAACCGAGCACAAGGAGATGAGAAATGAGGTGCGTTTTAGAAACCTTTCAAAATCACACGGTGTACCATCTTCTGGGTTTCTCATGCATGTTTTCGATGTAGGAAGATGCCCTTGAACCTGGAGATTTGGGACCCATGGGATGGGTACCACGCAGTATTACTTTAAAGGGTCTGCGTTTGCTCACCCAACCTCACCCAACCTCTCAGCCCCAAGAGTGTCCACCCTTATGTCTCATCCAGCTGTGGGTCTAGATATGGTCAATCCAGGTTGCATCACAGCCTCTGAACGAATTTTGTAAGAATTTCTCTCTCTTTCACTGTCTTTGTTTTATGGGTTTTTAAAAGTAATTTATTTTTATAATGGGGTTTAGCTGCCTTTCATGGCTGTGTTTATGCGGCTTTACACCCACTTGACTCACTTCCAGACAGATATCAATACATAGGTTTTAAGATTCTTACTATTCACATATATTCTTTTGCGGGGAATAGGGGGTGTTGAGTCCAGTTCACTGAGCAAGGAGTAGGTCTTGTCTATTACATATTGGGTGTATGGAACGGTATCTGAGCGAATTTGAAACCCTTGTTTTATGCATCACCCCACCTCACCTTTCCTGTTAAGCAGCTATAGTGTGTTTTCTAAACGTGTGACTCTGTTCTGTTTTGTAATTCAGTTCAAGTGTAGCGGTTTTTACATTCCCTCTATAAGTGATAGCTTATGATAAGTGTCTTTTTCTGTGTGACTTATTTCACTTAGAATCGTCGTACCTAACTCCACTCATCTTGCTTCTACTAGCCTTATAACATTGATTTCATGTCTGAGTGATATTCCATTGTACATAAGGACCACAACTTCTTTATCCATTTTTCTCTTTCCTGGGATATTTAAGGTGTCATGAAGTGGAGGTTCTTGTCAACAGAGCAGCCCTAAACTTTCCGGTGCCTGTGTCTTGCTGATTTTTAGTTTTTCCAATTTATACGCCCATGAGTGGACGTGTCCTATGCTCCCTAAGCTGTTTTTTTTCCATGTTTCAGGACACAACGTACACTTCTCCAGAGTGGCTGTTGGCAATTTACATCCCGCCCATCAGTGTGGCAAGGCTGCCATTTCTCCATGGCCTGTCCTGGATTTCTGGTTTTGACACTTTTTGCAGCATGGCCCTTTTGACCGAAGGGAAGCGAGACTTCTTTGTAGCGCTGATTTGCCTTTCCAGGTTGCTTGGTTGGCCAAAAATGGCGTATGCATTTTTTCCTGAATATATTCAGGAAAAAACGCATACGCCCTTTTTGGCCAAGGGCATCATTGTCGACGTTTTGCCGCTTTTCATGTGCTTTAAAGGCGATTCGTATCTACCTCCTGAAATCTGTTTCCTGCAATTCTGCCTTGCTTTCAAATCCTCTTCGTTGCCTTCCCTCAATATATCTGTGGATGAGAGTTACCATTTATAACTCTGTGGGTTTGTGAATTGCAGTTTCCCTGAGGTCCATTTTTCAACTGTCTTTTTTGGGAGCTGGCCGCAAAAGCGCGGGATTGCCTCAGGCCCTATTCTGCTTCTGGGCGGCAGGCTGAGCCTGTGGTTAATTCTTCTTCCTTGTGGGAAAATAGAGTGACCTGTGCCTGTCCCAACACCTAGATCTAGTCTCTCATTGGTTGCCCCTCTTCCCGTTCATCCTCAGGACAAATTGCAACCTGTAGGGAACAGGAGGTTAAAGGTGCTGATTCTCCAAGTAGGGAGATTGCTAGTAAAGTAGCTGGAATGGCGAAACCGAGCACAAGGAGATGAGAAATGAGGTGCGTTTTGGAAACCTTTCAAAATCACACGGTGTACCATCTTCTGGGTTTCTCATGCATGTTTTCGATGTAGGAAGATGCCCTTGAACCTGGAGATTTGGGACCCATGGGATGGGTACCACGCAGTATTACTTTAAAGGGTCTGCGTTTGCTCACCCAACCTCACCCAACCTCTCAGCCCCAAGAGTGTCCACCCTTATGTCTCATCCAGGTGTGGTCTAGATATGGTCAATCCAGGTTGCATCACAGCCTCTGAACGAATTTTGTAAGAATTTCTCTCTCTTTCACTGTCTTTGTTTTACGGGTTTTTAAAAGTAATTTATTTTTATAATGGGGTTTAGCTGCCTTTCATGGCTGTGTTTATGCGGCTTTACACCCACTTGACTCACTTCCAGAGAGATATCAATACATAGGTTTTAAGATTCTTACTATTCACATATATTCTTGTGCGGGGAATAGGGGGTGTTGAGTCCAGTTCACTGAGCAAGGAGTAGGTCTTGTCTATTACATATTGGGTGTATGGAACGGTATCTGAGCGAATTTGAAACCCTTGTTTTATGCATCACCCCACCTCACCTTTCCTGTTAAGCAGCTATAGTGTGTTTTCTAAACGTGTGACTCTGTTCTGTTTTTGTAATTCAGTTCAAGTGTAGCGGTTTTTACATTCCCTCTATAAGTGATAGCTTATGATAAGTGTCTTTTTCTGTGTGACTTATTTCACTTAGAATCGTCGTACCTAACTCCACTCATCTTGCTTCTACTAGCCTTATGACATTGATTTCATGTCTGAGTGATATTCCATTGTACATAAGGACCACAACTTCTTTATCCATTTTTCTCTTTCCTGGGATATTTAAGGTGTCATGAAGTGGAGGTTCTTGTCAACAGAGCAGCCCTAAACTTTCCGGTGCCTGTGTCTTGCTGATTTTTAGTTTTTCCAATTTATACGCCCATGAGTGGACGTGCCCTATGCTCCCTAAGCTGTTTTTTTTCCATGTTTCAGGACACAACGTACACTTCTCCAGAGTGGCTGTTGGCAATTTACATCCCGCCCATCAGTGTAGCAAGGCTGCCATTTCTCCATGGCCTGTCCTGCATTTCTGGTTTTGACACTTTTTGCAGCATGGCCCTTTTGACCGATGGGAAGCGAGACTTCTTTGTAGCGCTGATTTGCCTTTCCAGGTTGCTTGTTTGGCCAAAAAGGGCGTATGCGTTTTTTCCTGAATATATTCAGGAAAAAACGCATACGCACTTTTTGGCCAAGGGCATCATTGTCGACGTTTTGCCGCTTTTCATGTGCTTTAAAGGCGATTCGTATCTACCTCCTCAAATCTGTTTCCTGCAATTCTGCCTTGCTTTCAAATCCTCTTCGTTGCCTTCCCTCAATATATCTGTGGATGAGAGTTATCATTTATAACTCTGCGGGTTTGTGAATTGCAGTTTCCCTGAGCTCCATTTTTCAACTGTCTTTTTTGGGAGCTGGCCGCAAAAGCGCGGGATTGCCTCAGGCCCTATTCTGCTTCTGGGCGGCAGGCTGAGCCTGTGGTTAATTCGTCTTCCTGTTGGGAAAATAGAGTGACCTGTGCCTGTCCCAACACCTAGATCTAGTCTCTCATTGGTTGCCCCTCTTCCCGTTCATCCTCAGGACAAATTGCAACCTGTAGGGAACAGGAGGTTAAAGGTGCTGATTCTCCAAGTAGGGAGATTGCTAGTAAAGTAGCTGGAATGGCGAAACCGAGCACAAGGAGAGGAGAAATGAGGTGCGTTTTAGAAACCTTTCAAAATCACACGGTGTACCATCTTCTGGGTTTTTCATGCATATTTTCGATGTAGGAAGATGCCCTTGAACTGGAGATTTGGGACCCATGGGATGGGTACCACGCAGTATTACTTTAAAGGGTCTGCGTTTGCTCACCCAACCTCACCCAACCTCTCAGCCCCAAGAGTGTCCACCCTTATATCTCATCCAGCTGTGGGTCTAGATATGGTCAATCCAGGTTGCATCACAGCCTCTGAACGAATTTTGTAAGAATTTCTCTCTCTTTCACTGTCTTTGTTTTATGGGTTTTTAAAAGTAATTTATTTTTATAATGGGGTTTAGCTGCTTTTCATGGCTGTGTTTATGCGGCTTTACATCCACTTGACTCACTTCCAGAGAGATATCAATACATAGGTTTTAAGATTCTTACTAGTCACATATATTCTTGTGTGGTGAATAGGGGGTGTTGAGTCCAGTTCACTGAGCAAGGAGTAGGTCTTGTCTATTACATATTGGGTGTATGGAACGGTATCTGAGCGAATTTGAAACCCTTGTTTTATGCATCACCCCACCTCACCATTCCCGTTAAGCAGCCATAGTGTGTTTTCTAAACGTGTGACTCTGTTCTGTTTTGTAATTCAGTTCAAGTGTAGCGGTTTTTACATTCCCTCTATAAGTGATAGCTTATGATAAGTGTCTTTTTCTGTGTGACTTATTTCACTTAGGATCGTCGTACCTAACTCCACTCATCTTGCTTCTACTAGCCTTATGACATTGATTTCATGTCTGAGTGATATTCCATTGTACATAAGGACCACAACTTCTTTATCCATTTTTCTCTTTCCTGGGATATTTAAGGTGTCATAAAGAGGAGGTTCTTGTCAACAGAGCAGCCCTAAACTTTCCGGTGCCTGTGTCTTGCTGATTTTTAGTTTTTCCAAGTTATACGCCCATGAGTGGACGTGCCCTATGCTCCCTAAGCTGTTTTTTTTCCATGTTTCAGGACACAACGTATACTTCTCCAGAGTGGCTGTTGGCAATTTACATCCCGCCCATCAGTGTAGCAAGGCTGCCTTTTCTCCATGGCCTGTCCTGCATTTCTGGTTTTGACACTTTTTGCAGCATGGCCCTTTTGACCGATGGGAAGCGAGACTTCTTTGTAGCGCTGATTTGCCTTTCCAGGTTGCTTGGTTGGCCAAAAAGGGCGTATGCGTTTTTTCCTGAATATATTCAGGAAAAAACGCATACGCCCTTTTTGGCCAAGGGCATCATTGTCGACGTTTTGCCGCTTTTCATGTGCTTTAAAGGCGATTCGTATCTACCTCCTGAAATCTGTTTCCTGCAATTCTGCCTTGCTTTCAAATCCTCTTCGTTGCCTTCCCTCAATATATCTGTGGATGAGAGTTATCATTTATAACTCTGCGGGTTTGTGAATTGCAGTTTCCCTGAGCTCCATTTTTCAACTGTCTTTTTTGGGAGCTGGCCGCAAAAGTGCGGGATTGCCTCAGGCCCTATTCTGCTTCTGGGCGGCAGGCTGAGCCTGTGGTTAATTCTTCTTCCTGTTGGGAAAATAGAGTGACCTGTGCCTGTCCCAACACCTAGATCTAGTCTCTCATTGGTTGCCCCTCTTCCCGTTCATCCTCAGGACTAATTGCAACCTGTAGGGAACAGGAGGTTAAAGGTGCTGATTCTCCAAGTAGGGAGATTGCTAGTAAAGTAGCTGGAATGGCGAAACCGAGCACAAGGAGATGAGAAATGAGGTGCGTTTTAGAAACCTTTCAAAATCACACGGTGTACCATCTTCTGGGTTTCTCATGCATGTTTTCGATGTAGGAAGATGCCCTTCAACCTGGAGATTTGGGACCCATGGGATGGGTACCACGCAGTATTACTTTAAAGGGTCTGCGTTTTCTCACCCAACCTCACCCAACCTCTCAGCCCCAAGAGTGTCCACCCTTATGTCTCATCCAGCTGTGGGTCTAGATATGGTCAATCCAGGTTGCATCACAGCCTCTGAACGAATTTTGTAAGAATTTCTCTCTCTTTCACTGTCTTTGTTTTACGGGTTTTTAAAAGTAATTTATTTTTATAATGGGGTTTAGCTGCCTTTCATGGCTGTGTTTATGCGGCTTTACACCCACTTGACTCACTTCCAGACAGATATCAATACATAGGTTTTAAGATTCTTACTAGTCACATATATTCTTGTGCGGGGAATAGGGGGTGTTGAGTCCAGTTCACTGAGCAAGGAGTAGGTCTTGTCTATTACATATTGGGTGTATGGAACGGTATCTGAGCGAATTTGAAACCCTTGTTTTATGCATCACCCCACCTCACCTTTCCTGTTAAGCAGCTATAGTGTGTTTTCTAAACGTGTGACTCTGTTCTGTTTTTGTAATTCAGTTCAAGTGTAGCGGTTTTTACATTCCCTCTATAAGTGATAGCTTATGATAAGTGTCTTTTTCTGTGTGACTTATTTCACTTAGAATCTTCGTAACTAACTCCACTCATCTTGCTTCTACTAGCCTTATGACATTGATTTCATGTCTGAGTGATATTCCATTGTACATAAGGACCACAACTTCTTTATCCATTTTTCTCTTTCCTGGGATATTTAAGGTGTCATGAAGTGGAGGTTCTTGTCAACAGAGCAGCCCTAAACTTTCGGGTGCCTGTGTCTTGCTGATTTTTAGTTTTTCCAATTTATACGCCCATGAGTGGACGTGCCCTATGCTCCCTAAGCTGTTTTTTTTCCATGTTTCAGGACACAACGTACACTTCTCCAGAGTGGCTGTTGGCAATTTACATCCCGCCCATCAGTGTAGCAAGGCTGCCATTTCTCCATGGCCTGTCCTGCATTTCTGGTTTTGACACATTTTGCAGCATGGCCCTTTTGACCGATGGGAAGCGAGACTTCTTTGTAGCGCTGATTTGCCTTTCCAGGTTGCTTGGTTGGCCAAAAAGGGCGTATGCGTTTTTTCCTGAATATATTCAGGAAAAAACGCATACGCCCTTTTTGGCCAAGGGCATCATTGTCGACGTTTTGCCGCTTTTCATGTGCTTTAAAGGGGATTCGTATCTACCTCCTGAAATCTGTTTCCTGAAAGTCTGCCTTGCTTTCAAATCCTCTTCGTTGCCTTCCCTCAATATATCTGTGGATGAGAGTTATCATTTATAACTCTGCAGGTTTGTGAATTGCAGTTTCCCTGAGCTCCATTTTTCAACTGTCTTTTTTGGGAGCTGGCCGCAAAAGCGCGGGATTGCCTCAGGCCCTATTCTGCTTCTGGGCGGCAGGCTGAGCCTGTGGTTAATTCTTCTTCCTGTTGGGAAAATAGAGTGACCTGTGCCTGTCCCAACACCTAGATCTAGTCTCTCATTGGTTGCCCCTCTTCCCGTTCATCCTCAGGACAAATTGCAACCTGTAGGGAACAGGAGGTTAAAGGTGCTGATTCTCCAAGTAGGGAGATTGCTAGTAAAGTAGCTGGAATGGCGAAACCGAGCACAAGGAGATGAGAAATGAGGTGCGTTTTAGAAACCTTTCAAAATCACACGGTGTACCATCTTCTGGGTTTTTCATGCATGTTTTCGATGTAGGAAGATGCCCTTGAACTGGAGATTTGGGACCCATGGGATGGGTACCACGCAGTATTACTTTAAAGGGTCTGCGTTTGCTCACCCAACCTCACCCAACCTCTCAGCCCCAAGAGTGTCCACCCTTATGTCTCATCCAGGTGTGGGTCTAGATATGGTCAATCCAGGTTGCATCACAGCCTCTGAACGAATTTTGTAAGAATTTCTCTCTCTTTCACTGTCTTTGTTTTATGGGTTTTTAAAAGTAATTTATTTTTATAATGGGGTTTAGCTGCTTTTCATGGCTGTGTTTATGCGGCTTTACACCCACTTGACTCACTTCCAGACAGATATCAATACATAGGTTTTAAGATTCTTACTAGTCACATATATTCTTGTGCAGTGAATAGGGGGTTTTGAGTTCAGTTCACTGAGCAAGGAGTAGGTCTTGTCTATTACATATTGGGTGTATGGAACGGTATCTGAGCGAATTTGAAACCCTTGTTTTATGCATCACCCCACCTCACCATTCCCGTTAAGCAGCCATAGTGTGTTTTCTAAACGTGTGACTCTGTTCTGTTTTGTAATTCAGTTCAAGTGTAGCGGTTTTTACATTCCCTCTATAAGTGATAGCTTATGATAAGTGTCTTTTTCTGTGTGACTTATTTCACTTAGGATCGTCGTACCTAACTCCACTCATCTTGCTTCTACTAGCCTTATGACATTGATTTCATGTCTGAGTGATATTCTATTGTACATAAGGACCACAACTTCTTTATCCATTTTTCTCTTTCCTGGGATATTTAAGGTGTCATGAAGTGGAGGTTCTTGTCAACAGAGCAGCCCTAAACTTTCCGGTGCCTGTGTCTTGCTGATTTTTAGTTTTTCCAATTTATACGCCCATGAGTGGACGTGCCCTATGCTCCCTAAGCTGTTTTTTTTCGATGTTTCAGGACACAACGTATACTTCTCCAGAGTGGCTGTTGGCAATTTACATCCCGCCCATCAGTGTAGCAAGGCTGCCTTTTCTCCATGGCCTGTCCTGCATTTCTGGTTTTGACACTTTTTGCAGCATGGCCCTTTTCACCGATGGGAAGCGAGACTTCTTTGTAGCGCTGATTTGCCTTTCCAGGTTGCTTGGTTGGCCAAAAAGGGCGTATGCGTTTTTTCCTGAATATATTCAGGAAAAGACGCATACGCCCTTTTTGGCCAAGGGCATCATTGTCGACGTTTTGCCGCTTTTCATGTGCTTTAAAGGCGATTCGTATCTACCTCCTGAAATCTGTTTCCTGCAATTCTGCCTTGCTTTCAAATCCTCTTCGTTGCCTTCCCTCAATATATCTGTGGATGAGAGTTATCATTTATAACTCTGCGGGTTTGTGAATTGCAGTTTCCCTGAGCTCCATTTTTCAACTGTCTTTTTTGGGAGCTGGCCGCAAAAGCGCGGGATTGCCTCAGGCCCTATTCTGCTTCTGGGCGGCAGGCTGAGCCTGTGGTTAATTCTTCTTCCTGTTGGGAAAATAGAGTGACCTGTGCCTGTCCCAACACCTAGATCTAGTCTCTCATTGGTTGCCCCTCTTCCCGTTCATCCTCAGGACAAATTGCAACCTGTAGGGAACAGGAGGTTAAAGGTGCTGATTCTCCAAGTAGGGAGATTGCTAGTAAAGTAGCTGGAATGGCGAAACCGAGCACAAGGAGATGAGAAATGAGGTGCGTTTTGGAAACCTTTCAAAATCACACGGTGTACCATCTTCTGGGTTTCTCATGCATGTTTTCGATGTAGGAAGATGCCCTTCAACCTGGAGATTTGGGACCCATGGGATGGGTACCACGCAGTATTACTTTAAAGGGTCTGCGTTTGCTCACCCAACCTCACCCAACCTCTCAGCCCCAAGAGTGTCCACCCTTATGTCTCATCCAGGTGTGGGTCTAGATATGGTCAATCCAGGTTGCATCACAGCCTCTGAACGAATTTTGTAAGAATTTCTCTCTCTTTCACTGTCTTTGTTTTATGGGTTTTTAAAAGTAATTTATTTTTATAATGGGGTTTAGCTGCTTTTCATGGCTGTGTTTATGCGGCTTTACACCCACTTGACTCACTTCCAGAGAGATATCAATACATAGGTTTTAAGATTCTTACTAGTCACATATATTCTTGTGTGGTGAATAGGGGGTGTTGAGTCCAGTTCACTGAGCAAGGAGTAGGTCTTGTCTATTACATATTGGGTGTATGGAACGGTATCTGAGCGAATTTGAAACCCTTGTTTTATGCATCACCCCACCTCACCATTCCCGTTAAGCAGCCATAGTGTGTTTTCTAAACGTGTGACTCTGTTCTGTTTTGTAATTCAGTTCAAGTGTAGCGGTTTTTACATTCCCTCTATAAGTGATAGCTTATGATAAGTGTCTTTTTCTGTGTGACTTATTTCACTTAGGATCGTCGTACCTAACTCCACTCATCTTGCTTCTACTAGCCTTATGACATTGATTTCATGTCTGAGTGATATTCCATTGTACATAAGGACCACAACTTCTTTATCCATTTTTCTCTTTCCTGGGATATTTAAGGTGTCATGAAGTGGAGGTTCTTGTCAACAGAGCAGCCCTAAACTTTCGGGTGCCTGTGTCTTGCTGATTTTTAGTTTTTCCAATTTATACGCCCATGAGTGGACGTGCCCTATGCTCCCTAAGCCGTTTTTTTTCCATGTTTCAGGACACAACGTACACTTCTCCAGAGTGGCTGTTGGCAATTTACATCCCGCCCATCAGTGTAGCAAGGCTGCCATTTCTCCATGGCCTGTCCTGCATTTCTGGTTTTGACACATTTTGCAGCATGGCCCTTTTGACCGATGGGAAGCGAGACTTCTTTGTAGCGCTGATTTGCCTTTCCAGGTTGCTTGGTTGGCCAAAAAGGGCGTATGCGTTTTTTCCTGAATATATTCAGGAAAAAACGCATACGCCCTTTTTGGCCAAGGGCATCATTGTCGACGTTTTGCTGCTTTTCATGTGCTTTAAAGGCGATTCGTATCTACCTCCTGAAATCTGTTTCCTGCAATTCTGCCTTGCTTTCAAATCCTCTTCGTTGCCTTCCCTCAATATATCTGTGGATGAGAGTTATCATTTATAACTCTGCGGGTTTGTGAATTGCAGTTTCCCTGAGCTCCATTTTTCAACTGTCTTTTTTGGGAGCTGGCCGCAAAAGCGCGGGATTGCCTCAGGCCCTATTCTGCTTCTGGGCGGCAGGCTGAGCCTGTGGTTAATTCTTCTTCCTGTTGGGAAAATAGAGTGACCTGTGCCTGTCCCAACACCTAGATCTAGTCTCTCATTGGTTGCCCCTCTTCCCGTTCATCCTCAGGACAAATTGCAACCTGTAGGGAACAGGAGGTTAAAGGTGCTGATTCTCCAAGTAGGGAGATTGCTAGTAAAGTAGCTGGAATGGCGAAACCGAGCACAAGGAGATGAGAAATGAGGTGCGTTTTAGAAACCTTTCAAAATCACACGGTGTACCATCTTCTGGGTTTCTCATGCATGTTTTCGATGTAGGAAGATGCCCTTCAACCTGGAGATTTGGGACCCATGGGATGGGTACCACGCAGTATTACTTTAAAGGGTCTGCGTTTTCTCACCCAACCTCACCCAACCTCTCAGCCCCAAGAGTGTCCACCCTTATGTCTCATCCAGCTGTGGGTCTAGATATGGTCAATCCAGGTTGCATCACAGCCTCTGAACGAATTTTGTAAGAATTTCTGTCTCTTTCACTGTCTTTGTTTTACGGGTTTTTAAAAGTAATTTATTTTTATAATGGGGTTTAGCTGCCTTTCATGGCTGTGTTTATGCGGCTTTACACCCACTTGACTCACTTCCAGACAGATATCAATACATAGGTTTTAAGATTCTTACTAGTCACATATATTCTTGTGCGGGGAATAGGGGGTGATGACTCCAGTTCACTGAGCAAGGAGTAGGTCTTGTCTATTACATATTGGGTGTATGGAACGGTATCTGAGCGAATTTGAAACCCTTGTTTTATGCATCACCCCACCTCACCTTTCCTGTTAAGCAGCTATAGTGTGTTTTCTAAACGTGTGACTCTGTTCTGTTTTTGTAATTCAGTTCAAGTGTAGCGGTTTTTACATTCCCTCTATAAGTGATAGCTTATGATAAGTGTCTTTTTCTGTGTGACTTATTTCACTTAGAATCTTCGTACCTAACTCCACTCATCTTGCTTCTACTAGCCTTATGACATTGATTTCATGTCTGAGTGATATTCCATTGTACATAAGGACCACAACTTCTTTATCCATTTTTCTCTTTCCTGGGATATTTAAGGTGTCATGAAGTGGAGGTTCTTGTCAACAGAGTAGCCCTAAACTTTCCGGTGCCTGTGTCTTGCTGATTTTTAGTTTTTCCAATTTATACGCCCATGAGTGGACGTGCCCTATGCTCCCTAAGCTGTTTTTTTTCGATGTTTCAGGACACAACGTACACTTCTCCAGAGTGGCTGTTGGCAATTTACATCCCGCCCATCAGTGTAGCAAGGCTGCCATTTCTCCATGGCCTGTCCTACATTTCTGGTTTTGACACTTTTTGCAGCATGGCCCTTTTGACCGATGGGAAGCGAGACTTCTTTGTAGCGCTGATTTGCCTTTCCAGGTTGCTTGGTTGGCCAAAAAGGGCGTATGCTTTTTTTCCTGAATATATTCAGGAAAAAACGCATACGCCCTTTTTGGCCAAGGGCATCATTGTCGACGTTTTGCCGCTTTTCATGTGCTTTAAAGGCGATTCGTATCTACCTCCTGAAATCTGTTTCCTGCAATTCTGCCTTGCTTTCAAATCCTCTTCGTTGCCTTCCCTCAATATATCTGTGGATGAGAGTTATCATTTATAACTCTGCGGGTTTGTGAATTGCAGTTTCCCTGAGCTCCATTTTTCAACTGTCTTTTTAGGGAGCTGGCCGCAAAAGCGCGGGATTGCCTCAGGCCCTATTCTGCTTCTGGGCGGCAGGCTGAGCCTGTGGTTAATTCTTCTTCCTGTTGGGAAAATAGAGTGACCTGTGCCTGTCCCAACACCTAGATCTAGTATCTCATTGGTTGCCCCTCTTCCCGTTCATCCTCAGGACAAATTGCAACCTGTAGGGAACAGGAGGTTAAAGGTGCTGATTCTCCAATTAGGGAGATTGCTAGTAAAGTAGCTGGAATGGCGAAACCGAGCACAAGGAGATGAGAAATGAGGTGCGTTTTAGAAACCTTTCAAAATCACACGGTGTACCATCTTCTGGGTTTCTCATGCATGTTTTCGATGTAGGAAGATGCCCTTGAACCTGGAGATTTGGGACCCATGGGATGGGTACCACGCAGTATTACTTTAAAGGGTCTGCGTTTGCTCACCCAACCTCACCCAACCTCTCAGCCCCAAGAGTGTACACCCTTATGTCTCATCCAGGTGTGGGTCTAGATATGGTCAATCCAGGTTGCATCACAGCCTCTGAACGAATTTTGTAAGAATTTCTCTCTCTTTCACTGTCATTGTTTTATGGGTTTTTAAAAGTAATTTATTTTTATAATGGGGTTTAGCTGCTTTTCATGGCTGTGTTTATGCGGCTTTACATCCACTTGACTCACTTCCAGAGAGATATCAATACATAGGTTTTAAGATTCTTACTAGTCACATATATTCTTGTGTGGTGAATAGAGGGTGTTGAGTCCAGTTCACTGAGCAAGGAGTAGGTCTTGTCTATTACATATTGGGTGTATGGAACGGTATCTGAGCGAATTTGAAACCCTTGTTTTATGCATCACCCCACCTCACCATTCCCGTTAAGCAGCCATAGTGTGTTTTCTAAACGTGTGACTCTGTTCTGTTTTGTAATTCAGTTCAAGTGTAGCGGTTTTTACATTCCCTCTATAAGTGATAGCTTATGATAAGTGTCTTTTTCTGTGTGACTTATTTCACTTAGGATCGTCGTACCTAACTCCACTCATCTTGCTTCTACTAGCCTTATGACATTGATTTCATGTCTGAGTGATATTCCATTGTACATAAGGACCACAACTTCTTTATCCATTTTTCTCTTTCCTGGGATATTTAAGGTGTCATGAAGTGGAGGTTCTTGTCAACAGAGCAGCCCTAAACTTTCCGGTGCCTGTGTCTTGCTGATTTTTAGTTTTTCCAAGTTATACGCCCATGAGTGGACGTGCCCTATGCTCCCTAAGCTGTTTTTTTTCCATGTTTCAGGACACAACGTATACTTCTCCAGAGTGGCTGTTGGCAATTTACATCCCGCCCATCAGTGTAGCAAGGCTGCCTTTTCTCCATGGCCTGTCCTGCATTTCTGGTTTTGACACTTTTTGCAGCATGGCCCTTTTGACCGATGGGAAGCGAGACTTCTTTGTAGCGCTGATTTGCCTTTCCAGGTTGCTTGGTTGGCCAAAAAGGGCGTATGCGTTTTTTCCTGAATATATTCAGGAAAAAACGCATACGCCCTTTTTGGCCAAGGGCAACATTGTCGACGTTTTGCCGCTTTTCATGTGCTTTAAAGGCGATTCGTATCTACCTCCTGAAATCTGTTTCCTGCAATTCTGCCTTGCTTTCAAATCCTCTTCGTTGCCTTCCCTCAATATATCTGTGGATGAGAGTTATCATTTATAACTCTGCGGGTTTGTGAATTGCAGTTTCCCTGAGCTCCATTTTTCAACTGTCTTTTTTGGGAGCTGGCTGCAAAAGCGCGGGATTGCCTCAGGCCCTATTCTGCTTCTGGGCGGCAGGGTGAGCCTGTGGTTAATTCTTCTTCCTGTTGGGAAAATAGAGTGACCTGTGCCTGTCCCAACACCTAGATCTAGTCTCTCATTGGTTGCCCCTCTTCCCGTTCATCCTCAGGACAAATTGCAACCTGTAGGGAACAGGAGGTTAAAGGTGCTGATTCTCCAAGTAGGGAGATTGCTAGTAAAGTAGCTGGAATGGCGAAACCGAGCACAAGGAGATGAGAAATGAGGTGCGTTTTAGAAACCTTTCAAAATCACACGGTGTACCATCTTCTGGGTTTCTCATGCATGTTTTCGATGTAGGAAGATGCCCTTCAACCTGGAGATTTGGGACCCATGGGATGGGTACCACGCAGTATTACTTTAAAGGGTCTGCGTTTTCTCACCCAACCTCACCCAACCTCTCAGCCCCAAGAGTGTCCACCCTTATGTCTCATCCAGCTGTGGGTCTAGATATGGTCAATCCAGGTTGCATCACAGCCTCTGAACGAATTTTGTAAGAATTTCTCTCTCTTTCACTGTCTTTGTTTTACGGGTTTTTAAAAGTAATTTATTTTTATAATGGGGTTTAGCTGCCTTTCATGGCTGTGTTTATGCGGCTTTACACCCACTTGACTCACTTCCAGACAGATATCAATACATAGGTTTTAAGATTCTTACTAGTCACATATATTCTTGTGCGGGGAATAGGGGGTGTTGAGTCCAGTTCACTGAGCAAGGAGTAGGTCTTGTCTATTACATATTGGGTGTATGGAACGGTATCTGAGCGAATTTGAAACCCTTGTTTTATGCATCACCCCACCTCACCTTTCCTGTTAAGCAGCTATAGTGTGTTTTCTAAACGTGTGACTCTGTTCTGTTTTTGTAATTCAGTTCAAGTGTAGCGGTTTTTACATTCCCTCTATAAGTGATAGCTTATGATAAGTGTCTTTTTCTGTGTGACTTATTTCACTTAGAATCTTCGTAACTAACTCCACTCATCTTGCTTCTACTAGCCTTATGACATTGATTTCATGTCTGAGTGATATTCCATTGTACATAAGGACCACAACTTCTTTATCCATTTTTCTCTTTCCTGGGATATTTAAGGTGTCATGAAGTGGAGGTTCTTGTCAACAGAGCAGCCCTAAACTTTCGGGTGCCTGTGTCTTGCTGATTTTTAGTTTTTCCAATTTATACGCCCATGAGTGGACGTGCCCTATGCTCCCTAAGCTGTTTTTTTTCCATGTTTCAGGACACAACGTACACTTCTCCAGAGTGGCTGTTGGCAATTTACATCCCGCCCATCAGTGTAGCAAGGCTGCCATTTCTCCATGGCCTGTCCTGCATTTCTGGTTTTGACACATTTTGCAGCATGGCCCTTTTGACCGATGGGAAGCGAGACTTCTTTGTAGCGCTGATTTGCCTTTCCAGGTTGCTTGGTTGGCCAAAAAGGGCGTATGCGTTTTTTCCTGAATATATTCAGGAAAAAACGCATACGCCCTTTTTGGCCAAGGGCATCATTGTCGACGTTTTGCCGCTTTTCATGTGCTTTAAAGGGGATTCGTATCTACCTCCTGAAATCTGTTTCCTGAAATTCTGCCTTGCTTTCAAATCCTCTTCGTTGCCTTCCCTCAATATATCTGTGGATGAGAGTTATCATTTATAACTCTGCAGGTTTGTGAATTGCAGTTTCCCTGAGCTCCATTTTTCAACTGTCTTTTTTGGGAGCTGGCCGCAAAAGCGCGGGATTGCCTCAGGCCCTATTCTGCTTCTGGGCGGCAGGCTGAGCCTGTGGTTAATTCTTCTTCCTGTTGGGAAAATAGAGTGACCTGTGCCTGTCCCAACACCTAGATCTAGTCTCTCATTGGTTGCCCCTCTTCCCGTTCATCCTCAGGACAAATTGCAACCTGTAGGGAACAGGAGGTTAAAGGTGCTGATTCTCCAAGTAGGGAGATTGCTAGTAAAGTAGCTGGAATGGCGAAACCGAGCACAAGGAGATGAGAAATGAGGTGCGTTTTAGAAACCTTTCAAAATCACACGGTGTACCATCTTCTGGGTTTTTCATGCATGTTTTCGATGTAGGAAGATGCCCTTGAACTGGAGATTTGGGACCCATGGGATGGGTACCACGCAGTATTACTTTAAAGGGTCTGCGTTTGCTCACCCAACCTCACCCAACCTCTCAGCCCCAAGAGTGTCCACCCTTATGTCTCATCCAGGTGTGGGTCTAGATATGGTCAATCCAGGTTGCATCACAGCCTCTGAACGAATTTTGTAAGAATTTCTCTCTCTTTCACTGTCTTTGTTTTATGGGTTTTTAAAAGTAATTTATTTTTATAATGGGGTTTAGCTGCTTTTCATGGCTGTGTTTATGCGGCTTTACACCCACTTGACTCACTTCCAGACAGATATCAATACATAGGTTTTAAGATTCTTACTAGTCACATATATTCTTGTGCAGTGAATAGGGGGTTTTGAGTTCAGTTCACTGAGCAAGGAGTAGGTCTTGTCTATTACATATTGGGTGTATGGAACGGTATCTGAGCGAATTTGAAACCCTTGTTTTATGCATCACCCCACCTCACCATTCCCGTTAAGCAGCCATAGTGTGTTTTCTAAACGTGTGACTCTGTTCTGTTTTGTAATTCAGTTCAAGTGTAGCGGTTTTTACATTCCCTCTATAAGTGATAGCTTATGATAAGTGTCTTTTTCTGTGTGACTTATTTCACTTAGGATCGTCGTACCTAACTCCACTCATCTTGCTTCTACTAGCCTTATGACATTGATTTCATGTCTGAGTGATATTCTATTGTACATAAGGACCACAACTTCTTTATCCATTTTTCTCTTTCCTGGGATATTTAAGGTGTCATGAAGTGGAGGTTCTTGTCAACAGAGCAGCCCTAAACTTTCCGGTGCCTGTGTCTTGCTGATTTTTAGTTTTTCCAATTTATACGCCCATGAGTGGACGTGCCCTATGCTCCCTAAGCTGTTTTTTTTCGATGTTTCAGGACACACCGTACACTTCTCCAGAGTGGCTGTTGGCAATTTACATCCCGCCCATCAGTGTAGCAAGGCTGCCTTTTCTCCATGGCCTGTCCTGCATTTCTGGTTTTGACACTTTTTGCAGCATGGCCCTTTTCACCGATGGGAAGCGAGACTTCTTTGTAGCGCTGATTTGCCTTTCCAGGTTGCTTGGTTGGCCAAAAAGGGCGTATGCGTTTTTTCCTGAATATATTCAGGAAAAGACGCATACGCCCTTTTTGGCCAAGGGCATCATTGTCGACGTTTTGCCGCTTTTCATGTGCTTTAAAGGCGATTCGTATCTACCTCCTGAAATCTGTTTCCTGCAATTCTGCCTTGCTTTCAAATCCTCTTCGTTGCCTTCCCTCAATATATCTGTGGATGAGAGTTATCATTTATAACTCTGCGGGTTTGTGAATTGCAGTTTCCCTGAGCTCCATTTTTCAACTGTCTTTTTTGGGAGCTGGCCGCAAAAGCGCGGGATTGCCTCAGGCCCTATTCTGCTTCTGGGCGGCAGGCTGAGCCTGTGGTTAATTCTTCTTCCTGTTGGGAAAATAGAGTGACCTGTGCCTGTCCCAACACCTAGATCTAGTCTCTCATTGGTTGCCCCTCTTCCCGTTCATCCTCAGGACAAATTGCAACCTGTAGGGAACAGGAGGTTAAAGGTGCTGATTCTCCAAGTAGGGAGATTGCTAGTAAAGTAGCTGGAATGGCGAAACCGAGCACAAGGAGATGAGAAATGAGGTGCGTTTTGGAAACCTTTCAAAATCACACGGTGTACCATCTTCTGGGTTTCTCATGCATGTTTTCGATGTAGGAAGATGCCCTTCAACCTGGAGATTTGGGACCCATGGGATGGGTACCACGCAGTATTACTTTAAAGGGTCTGCGTTTGCTCACCCAACCTCACCCAACCTCTCAGCCCCAAGAGTGTCCACCCTTATGTCTCATCCAGGTGTGGGTCTAGATATGGTCAATCCAGGTTGCATCACAGCCTCTGAACGAATTTTGTAAGAATTTCTCTCTCTTTCACTGTCTTTGTTTTATGGGTTTTTAAAAGTAATTTATTTTTATAATGGGGTTTAGCTGCTTTTCATGGCTGTGTTTATGCGGCTTTACACCCACTTGACTCACTTCCAGAGAGATATCAATACATAGGTTTTAAGATTCTTACTAGTCACATATATTCTTGTGTGGTGAATAGGGGGTGTTGAGTCCAGTTCACTGAGCAAGGAGTAGGTCTTGTCTATTACATATTGGGTGTATGGAACGGTATCTGAGCGAATTTGAAACCCTTGTTTTATGCATCACCCCACCTCACCATTCCCGTTAAGCAGCCATAGTGTGTTTTCTAAACGTGTGACTCTGTTCTGTTTTGTAATTCAGTTCAAGTGTAGCGGTTTTTACATTCCCTCTATAAGTGATAGCTTATGATAAGTGTCTTTTTCTGTGTGACTTATTTCACTTAGGATCGTCGTACCTAACTCCACTCATCTTGCTTCTACTAGCCTTATGACATTGATTTCATGTCTGAGTGATATTCCATTGTACATAAGGACCACAACTTCTTTATCCATTTTTCTCTTTCCTGGGATATTTAAGGTGTCATGAAGTGGAGGTTCTTGTCAACAGAGCAGCCCTAAACTTTCGGGTGCCTGTGTCTTGCTGATTTTTAGTTTTTCCAATTTATACGCCCATGAGTGGACGTGCCCTATGCTCCCTAAGCCGTTTTTTTTCCATGTTTCAGGACACAACGTACACTTCTCCAGAGTGGCTGTTGGCAATTTACATCCCGCCCATCAGTGTAGCAAGGCTGCCATTTCTCCATGGCCTGTCCTGCATTTCTGGTTTTGACACATTTTGCAGCATGGCCCTTTTGACCGATGGGAAGCGAGACTTCTTTGTAGCGCTGATTTGCCTTTCCAGGTTGCTTGGTTGGCCAAAAAGGGCGTATGCGTTTTTTCCTGAATATATTCAGGAAAAAACGCATACGCCCTTTTTGGCCAAGGGCATCATTGTCGACGTTTTGCTGCTTTTCATGTGCTTTAAAGGCGATTCGTATCTACCTCCTGAAATCTGTTTCCTGCAATTCTGCCTTGCTTTCAAATCCTCTTCGTTGCCTTCCCTCAATATATCTGTGGATGAGAGTTATCATTTATAACTCTGCGGGTTTGTGAATTGCAGTTTCCCTGAGCTCCATTTTTCAACTGTCTTTTTTGGGAGCTGGCCGCAAAAGCGCGGGATTGCCTCAGGCCCTATTCTGCTTCTGGGCGGCAGGCTGAGCCTGTGGTTAATTCTTCTTCCTGTTGGGAAAATAGAGTGACCTGTGCCTGTCCCAACACCTAGATCTAGTCTCTCATTGGTTGCCCCTCTTCCCGTTCATCCTCAGGACAAATTGCAACCTGTAGGGAACAGGAGGTTAAAGGTGCTGATTCTCCAAGTAGGGAGATTGCTAGTAAAGTAGCTGGAATGGCGAAACCGAGCACAAGGAGATGAGAAATGAGGTGCGTTTTAGAAACCTTTCAAAATCACACGGTGTACCATCTTCTGGGTTTCTCATGCATGTTTTCGATGTAGGAAGATGCCCTTCAACCTGGAGATTTGGGACCCATGGGATGGGTACCACGCAGTATTACTTTAAAGGGTCTGCGTTTTCTCACCCAACCTCACCCAACCTCTCAGCCCCAAGAGTGTCCACCCTTATGTCTCATCCAGCTGTGGGTCTAGATATGGTCAATCCAGGTTGCATCACAGCCTCTGAACGAATTTTGTAAGAATTTCTGTCTCTTTCACTGTCTTTGTTTTACGGGTTTTTAAAAGTAATTTATTTTTATAATGGGGTTTAGCTGCCTTTCATGGCTGTGTTTATGCGGCTTTACATCCACTTGACTCACTTCCAGAGAGATATCAATACATAGGTTTTAAGATTCTTACTAGTCACATATATTCTTGTGTGGTGAATAGAGGGTGTTGAGTCCAGTTCACTGAGCAAGGAGTAGGTCTTGTCTATTACATATTGGGTGTATGGAACGGTATCTGAGCGAATTTGAAACCCTTGTTTTATGCATCACCCCACCTCACCATTCCCGTTAAGCAGCCATAGTGTGTTTTCTAAACGTGTGACTCTGTTCTGTTTTGTAATTCAGTTCAAGTGTAGCGGTTTTTACATTCCCTCTATAAGTGATAGCTTATGATAAGTGTCTTTTTCTGTGTGACTTATTTCACTTAGGATCGTCGTACCTAACTCCACTCATCTTGCTTCTACTAGCCTTATGACATTGATTTCATGTCTGAGTGATATTCCATTGTACATAAGGACCACAACTTCTTTATCCATTTTTCTCTTTCCTGGGATATTTAAGGTGTCATGAAGTGGAGGTTCTTGTCAACAGAGTAGCCCTAAACTTTCCGGTGCCTGTGTCTTGCTGATTTTTAGTTTTTCCAATTTATACGCCCATGAGTGGACGTGCCCTATGCTCCCTAAGCTGTTTTTTTTCGATGTTTCAGGACACAACGTACACTTCTCCAGAGTGGCTGTTGGCAATTTACATCCCGCCCATCAGTGTAGCAAGGCTGCCATTTCTCCATGGCCTGTCCTACATTTCTGGTTTTGACACTTTTTGCAGCATGGCCCTTTTGACCGATGGGAAGCGAGACTTCTTTGTAGCGCTGATTTGCCTTTCCAGGTTGCTTGGTTGGCCAAAAAGGGCGTATGCGTTTTTTCCTGAATATATTCAGGAAAAAACGCATACGCCCTTTTTGGCCAAGGGCATCATTGTCGACGTTTTGCCGCTTTTCATGTGCTTTAAAGGCGATTCGTATCTACCTCCTGAAATCTGTTTCCTGCAATTCTGCCTTGCTTTCAAATCCTCTTCGTTGCCTTCCCTCAATATATCTGTGGATGAGAGTTATCATTTATAACTCTGCGGGTTTGTGAATTGCAGTTTCCCTGAGCTCCATTTTTCAACTGTCTTTTTAGGGAGCTGGCCGCAAAAGCGCGGGATTGCCTCAGGCCCTATTCTGCTTCTGGGCGGCAGGCTGAGCCTGTGGTTAATTCTTCTTCCTGTTGGGAAAATAGAGTGACCTGTGCCTGTCCCAACACCTAGATCTAGTCTCTCATTGGTTGCCCCTCTTCCCGTTCATCCTCAGGACAAATTGCAACCTGTAGGGAACAGGAGGTTAAAGGTGCTGATTCTCCAATTAGGGAGATTGCTAGTAAAGTAGCTGGAATGGCGAAACCGAGCACAAGGAGATGAGAAATGAGGTGCGTTTTAGAAACCTTTCAAAATCACACGGTGTACCATCTTCTGGGTTTCTCATGCATGTTTTCGATGTAGGAAGATGCCCTTGAACCTGGAGATTTGGGACCCATGGGATGGGTACCACGCAGTATTACTTTAAAGGGTCTGCGTTTGCTCACCCAACCTCACCCAACCTCTCAGCCCCAAGAGTGTACACCCTTATGTCTCATCCAGGTGTGGGTCTAGATATGGTCAATCCAGGTTGCATCACAGCCTCTGAACGAATTTTGTAAGAATTTCTCTCTCTTTCACTGTCATTGTTTTATGGGTTTTTAAAAGTAATTTATTTTTATAATGGGGTTTAGCTGCTTTTCATGGCTGTGTTTATGCGGCTTTACATCCACTTGACTCACTTCCAGAGAGATATCAATACATAGGTTTTAAGATTCTTACTAGTCACATATATTCTTGTGTGGTGAATAGAGGGTGTTGAGTCCAGTTCACTGAGCAAGGAGTAGGTCTTGTCTATTACATATTGGGTGTATGGAACGGTATCTGAGCGAATTTGAAACCCTTGTTTTATGCATCACCCCACCTCACCATTCCCGTTAAGCAGCCATAGTGTGTTTTCTAAACGTGTGACTCTGTTCTGTTTTGTAATTCAGTTCAAGTGTAGCGGTTTTTACATTCCCTCTATAAGTGATAGCTTATGATAAGTGTCTTTTTCTGTGTGACTTATTTCACTTAGGATCGTCGTACCTAACTCCACTCATCTTGCTTCTACTAGCCTTATGACATTGATTTCATGTCTGAGTGATATTCCATTGTACATAAGGACCACAACTTCTTTATCCATTTTTCTCTTTCCTGGGATATTTAAGGTGTCATGAAGTGGAGGTTCTTGTCAACAGAGCAGCCCTAAACTTTCCGGTGCCTGTGTCTTGCTGATTTTTAGTTTTTCCAAGTTATACGCCCATGAGTGGACGTGCCCTATGCTCCCTAAGCTGTTTTTTTTCCATGTTTCAGGACACAACGTATACTTCTCCAGAGTGGCTGTTGGCAATTTACATCCCGCCCATCAGTGTAGCAAGGCTGCCTTTTCTCCATGGCCTGTCCTGCATTTCTGGTTTTGACACTTTTTGCAGCATGGCCCTTTTGACCGATGGGAAGCGAGACTTCTTTGTAGCGCTGATTTGCCTTTCCAGGTTGCTTGGTTGGCCAAAAAGGGCGTATGCGTTTTTTCCTGAATATATTCAGGAAAAAACGCATACGCCCTTTTTGGCCAAGGGCAACATTGTCGACGTTTTGCCGCTTTTCATGTGCTTTAAAGGCGATTCGTATCTACCTCCTGAAATCTGTTTCCTGCAATTCTGCCTTGCTTTCAAATCCTCTTCGTTGCCTTCCCTCAATATATCTGTGGATGAGAGTTATCATTTATAACTCTGCGGGTTTGTGAATTGCAGTTTCCCTGAGCTCCATTTTTCAACTGTCTTTTTTGGGAGCTGGCCGCAAAAGCGCGGGATTGCCTCAGGCCCTATTCTGCTTCTGGGCGGCAGGCTGAGCCTGTGGTTAATTCTTCTTCCTGTTGGGAAAATAGAGTGACCTGTGCCTGTCCCAACACCTAGATCTAGTCTCTCATTGGTTGCCCCTCTTCCCGTTCATCCTCAGGACAAATTGCAACCTGTAGGGAACAGGAGGTTAAAGGTGCTGATTCTCCAAGTAGGGAGATTGCTAGTAAAGTAGCTGGAATGGCGAAACCGAGCACAAGGAGATGAGAAATGAGGTGCGTTTTAGAAACCTTTCAAAATCACACGGTGTACCATCTTCTGGGTTTCTCATGCATGTTTTCGATGTAGGAAGATGCCCTTCAACCTGGAGATTTGGGACCCATGGGATGGGTACCACGCAGTATTACTTTAAAGGGTCTGCGTTTTCTCACCCAACCTCACCCAACCTCTCAGCCCCAAGAGTGTCCACCCTTATGTCTCATCCAGCTGTGGGTCTAGATATGGTCAATCCAGGTTGCATCACAGCCTCTGAACGAATTTTGTAAGAATTTCTCTCTCTTTCACTGTCTTTGTTTTACGGGTTTTTAAAAGTAATTTATTTTTATAATGGGGTTTAGCTGCCTTTCATGGCTGTGTTTATGCGGCTTTACACCCACTTGACTCACTTCCAGACAGATATCAATACATAGGTTTTAAGATTCTTACTAGTCACATATATTCTTGTGCGGGGAATAGGGGGTGTTGAGTCCAGTTCACTGAGCAAGGAGTAGGTCTTGTCTATTACATATTGGGTGTATGGAACGGTATCTGAGCGAATTTGAAACCCTTGTTTTATGCATCACCCCACCTCACCTTTCCTGTTAAGCAGCTATAGTGTGTTTTCTAAACGTGTGACTCTGTTCTGTTTTTGTAATTCAGTTCAAGTGTAGCGGTTTTTACATTCCCTCTATAAGTGATAGCTTATGATAAGTGTCTTTTTCTGTGTGACTTATTTCACTTAGAATCTTCGTAACTAACTCCACTCATCTTGCTTCTACTAGCCTTATGACATTGATTTCATGTCTGAGTGATATTCCATTGTACATAAGGACCACAACTTCTTTATCCATTTTTCTCTTTCCTGGGATATTTAAGGTGTCATGAAGTGGAGGTTCTTGTCAACAGAGCAGCCCTAAACTTTCGGGTGCCTGTGTCTTGCTGATTTTTAGTTTTTCCAATTTATACGCCCATGAGTGGACGTGCCCTATGCTCCCTAAGCTGTTTTTTTTCCATGTTTCAGGACACAACGTACACTTCTCCAGAGTGGCTGTTGGCAATTTACATCCCGCCCATCAGTGTAGCAAGGCTGCCATTTCTCCATGGCCTGTCCTGCATTTCTGGTTTTGACACATTTTGCAGCATGGCCCTTTTGACCGATGGGAAGCGAGACTTCTTTGTAGCGCTGATTTGCCTTTCCAGGTTGCTTGGTTGGCCAAAAAGGGCGTATGCGTTTTTTCCTGAATATATTCAGGAAAAAACGCATACGCCCTTTTTGGCCAAGGGCATCATTGTCGACGTTTTGCCGCTTTTCATGTGCTTTAAAGGGGATTCGTATCTACCTCCTGAAATCTGTTTCCTGAAATTCTGCCTTGCTTTCAAATCCTCTTCGTTGCCTTCCCTCAATATATCTGTGGATGAGAGTTATCATTTATAACTCAGCAGGTTTGTGAATTGCAGTGTCCCAGAGCTCCATTTTTCAACTGTCTTTTTTGGGAGCTGGCCGCAAAAGCGCGGGATTGCCTCAGGCCCTATTCTGCTTCTGGGCGGCAGGCTGAGCCTGTGGTTAATTCTTCTTCCTGTTGGGAAAATAGAGTGACCTGTGCCTGTCCCAACACCTAGATCTAGTCTCTCATTGGTTGCCCCTCTTCCCGTTCATCCTCAGGACAAATTGCAACCTGTAGGGAACAGGAGGTTAAAGGTGCTGATTCTCCAAGTAGGGAGATTGCTAGTAAAGTAGCTGGAATGGCGAAACCGAGCACAAGGAGATGAGAAATGAGGTGCGTTTTAGAAACCTTTCAAAATCACACGGTGTACCATCTTCTGGGTTTTTCATGCATGTTTTCGATGTAGGAAGATGCCCTTGAACTGGAGATTTGGGACCCATGGGATGGGTACCACGCAGTATTACTTTAAAGGGTCTGCGTTTGCTCACCCAACCTCACCCAACCTCTCAGCCCCAAGAGTGTCCACCCTTATGTCTCATCCAGGTGTGGGTCTAGATATGGTCAATCCAGGTTGCATCACAGCCTCTGAACGAATTTTGTAAGAATTTCTCTCTCTTTCACTGTCTTTGTTTTATGGGTTTTTAAAAGTAATTTATTTTTATAATGGGGTTTAGCTGCTTTTCATGGCTGTGTTTATGCGGCTTTACACCCACTTGACTCACTTCCAGACAGATATCAATACATAGGTTTTAAGATTCTTACTAGTCACATATATTCTTGTGCAGTGAATAGGGGGTTTTGAGTTCAGTTCACTGAGCAAGGAGTAGGTCTTGTCTATTACATATTGGGTGTATGGAACGGTATCTGAGCGAATTTGAAACCCTTGTTTTATGCATCACCCCACCTCACCATTCCCGTTAAGCAGCCATAGTGTGTTTTCTAAACGTGTGACTCTGTTCTGTTTTGTAATTCAGTTCAAGTGTAGCGGTTTTTACATTCCCTCTATAAGTGATAGCTTATGATAAGTGTCTTTTTCTGTGTGACTTATTTCACTTAAGATCGTCGTACCTAACTCCACTCATCTTGCTTCTACTAGCCTTATGACATTGATTTCATGTCTGAGTGATATTCTATTGTACATAAGGACCACAACTTCTTTATCCATTTTTCTCTTTCCTGGGATATTTAAGGTGTCATGAAGTGGAGGTTCTTGTCAACAGAGCAGCCCTAAACTTTCCGGTGCCTGTGTCTTGCTGATTTTTAGTTTTTCCAATTTATACGCCCATGAGTGGACGTGCCCTATGCTCCCTAAGCTGTTTTTTTTCGATGTTTCAGGACACAACGTATACTTCTCCAGAGTGGCTGTTGGCAATTTACATCCCGCCCATCAGTGTAGCAAGGCTGCCTTTTCTCCATGGCCTGTCCTGCATTTCTGGTTTTGACACTTTTTGCAGCATGGCCCTTTTCACCGATGGGAAGCGAGACTTCTTTGTAGCGCTGATTTGCCTTTCCAGGTTGCTTGGTTGGCCAAAAAGGGCGTATGCGTTTTTTCCTGAATATATTCAGGAAAAGACGCATACGCCCTTTTTGGCCAAGGGCATCATTGTCGACGTTTTGCCGCTTTTCATGTGCTTTAAAGGTGATTCGTATCTACCTCCTGAAATCTGTTTCCTGCAATTCTGCCTTGCTTTCAAATCCTCTTCGTTGCCTTCCCTCAATATATCTGTGGATGAGAGTTATCATTTATAACTCTGCGGGTTTGTGAATTGCAGTTTCCCTGAGCTCCATTTTTCAACTGTCTTTTTTGGGAGCTGGCCGCAAAAGCGCGGGATTGCCTCAGGCCCTATTCTGCTTCTGGGCGGCAGGCTGAGCCTGTGGTTAATTCTTCTTCCTGTTGGGAAAATAGAGTGACCTGTGCCTGTCCCAACACCTAGATCTAGTCTCTCATTGGTTGCCCCTCTTCCCGTTCATCCTCAGGACAAATTGCAACCTGTAGGGAACAGGAGGTTAAAGGTGCTGATTCTCCAAGTAGGGAGATTGCTAGTAAAGTAGCTGGAATGGCGAAACCGAGCACAAGGAGATGAGAAATGAGGTGCGTTTTGGAAACCTTTCAAAATCACACGGTGTACCATCTTCTGGGTTTCTCATGCATGTTTTCGATGTAGGAAGATGCCCTTCAACCTGGAGATTTGGGACCCATGGGATGGGTACCACGCAGTATTACTTTAAAGGGTCTGCGTTTGCTCACCCAACCTCACCCAACCTCTCAGCCCCAAGAGTGTCCACCCTTATGTCTCATCCAGGTGTGGGTCTAGATATGGTCAATCCAGGTTGCATCACAGCCTCTGAACGAATTTTGTAAGAATTTCTCTCTCTTTCACTGTCTTTGTTTTATGGGTTTTTAAAAGTAATTTATTTTTATAATGGGGTTTAGCTGCTTTTCATGGCTGTGTTTATGCGGCTTTACACCCACTTGACTCACTTCCAGAGAGATATCAATACATAGGTTTTAAGATTCTTACTAGTCACATATATTCTTGTGTGGTGAATAGGGGGTGTTGAGTCCAGTTCACTGAGCAAGGAGTAGGTCTTGTCTATTACATATTGGGTGTATGGAACGGTATCTGAGCGAATTTGAAACCCTTGTTTTATGCATCACCCCACCTCACCATTCCCGTTAAGCAGCCATAGTGTGTTTTCTAAACGTGTGACTCTGTTCTGTTTTGTAATTCAGTTCAAGTGTAGCGGTTTTTACATTCCCTCTATAAGTGATAGCTTATGATAAGTGTCTTTTTCTGTGTGACTTATTTCACTTAGGATCGTCGTACCTAACTCCACTCATCTTGCTTCTACTAGCCTTATGACATTGATTTCATGTCTGAGTGATATTCCATTGTACATAAGGACCACAACTTCTTTATCCATTTTTCTCTTTCCTGGGATATTTAAGGTGTCATGAAGTGGAGGTTCTTGTCAACAGAGCAGCCCTAAACTTTCGGGTGCCTGTGTCTTGCTGATTTTTAGTTTTTCCAATTTATACGCCCATGAGTGGACGTGCCCTATGCTCCCTAAGCCGTTTTTTTTCCATGTTTCAGGACACAACGTACACTTCTCCAGAGTGGCTGTTGGCAATTTACATCCCGCCCATCAGTGTAGCAAGGCTGCCATTTCTCCATGGCCTGTCCTGCATTTCTGGTTTTGACACATTTTGCAGCATGGCCCTTTTGACCGATGGGAAGCGAGACTTCTTTGTAGCGCTGATTTGCCTTTCCAGGTTGCTTGGTTGGCCAAAAAGGGCGTATGCGGTTTTTCCTGAATATATTCAGGAAAAAACGCATACGCCCTTTTTGGCAAAGGGCATCATTGTCGACGTTTTGCCGCTTTTCATGTGCTTTAAAGGCGATTCGTATCTACCTGCTGAAATCTGTTTCCTGCAATTCTGCCTTGCTTTCAAATCCTCTTCGTTGCCTTCCCTCAATATATCTGTGGATGAGAGTTATCATTTATAACTCTGCGGGTTTGTGAATTGCAGTTTCCCTGAGCTCCATTTTTCAACTGTCTTTTTTGGGAGCTGGCCGCAAAAGCGCGGGATTGCCTCAGGCCCTATTCTGCTTCTGGGCGGCAGGCTGAGCCTGTGGTTAATTCTTCTTCCTGTTGGGAAAATAGAGTGACCTGTGCCTGTCCCAACACCTAGATCTAGTCTCTCATTGGTTGCCCCTCTTCCCGTTCATCCTCAGGACAAATTGCAACCTGTAGGGAACAGGAGGTTAAAGGTGCTGATTCTCCAAGTAGGGAGATTGCTAGTAAAGTAGCTGGAATGGCGAAACCGAGCACAAGGAGATGAGAAATGAGGTGCGTTTTAGAAACCTTTCAAAATCACACGGTGTACCATCTTCTGGGTTTTTCATGCATGTTTTCGATGTAGGAAGATGCCCTTGAACTGGAGATTTGGGACCCATGGGATGGGTACCACGCAGTATTACTTTAAAGGGTCTGCGTTTGCTCACCCAACCTCACCCAACCTCTCAGCCCCAAGAGTATCCACCCTTATATCTCATCCAGCTGTGGGTCTAGATATGGTCAATCCAGGTTGCATCACAGCCTCTGAACGAATTTTGTAAGAATTTCTCTCTCTTTCACTGTCTTTGTTTTATGGGTTTTTAAAAGTAATTTATTTTTATAATGGGGTTTAGCTGCTTTTCATGGCTGTGTTTATGCGGCTTTACACCCACTTGACTCACTTCCAGACAGATATCAATACATAGCTTTTAAGATTCTTACTAGTCACATATATTCTTGTGCAGTGAATAGGGGGTGTTGAGTTCAGTTCACTGAGCAAGGAGTAGGTCTTGTCTATTACATATTGGGTGTATGGAACGGTATCTGAGCGAATTTGAAACCCTTGTTTTATGCATCACCCCACCTCACCTTTCCTGTTAAGCAGCTATAGTGTGTTTTCTAAACGTGTGACTCTGTTCTGTTTTGTAATTCAGTTCAAGTGTAGCGGTTTTTACATTCCCTCTATAAGTGATAGCTTATGATAAGTGTCTTTTTCTGTGTGACTTATTTCACTTAGGATCGTCGTACCTAACTCCACTCATCTTGCTTCTACTAGCCTTATGACATTGATTTCATGTCTGAGTGATATTCTATTGTACATAAGGACCACAACTTCTTTATCCATTTTTCTCTTTCCTGGGATATTTAAGGTGTCATGAAGTGGAGGTTCTTGTCAACAGAGCAGCCCTAAACTTTCCGGTGCCTGTGTCTTGCTGATTTTTAGTTTTTCCAATTTATACGCACATGAGTGGACGTGCCCTATGCTCCCTAAGCTGTTTTTTTTCGATGTTTCAGGACACAACGTATACTTCTCCAGAGTGGCTGTTGGCAATTTACATCCCGCCCATCAGTGTAGCAAGGCTGCCTTTTCTCCATGGCCTGTCCTGCATTTCTGGTTTTGACACTTTTTGCAGCATGGCCCTTTTGACCGATGGGAAGCGAGACTTCTTTGTAGCGCTGATTTGCCTTTCCAGGTTGCTTGGTTGGCCAAAAAGGGCGTATGCGTTTTTTCCTGAATATATTCAGGAAAAAACGCATACGCCCTTTTTGGCCAAGGGCATCATTGTCGACGTTTTGCCGCTTTTCATGTGCTTTAAAGGCGATTCGTATCTACCTCCTGAAATCTGTTTCCTGCAATTCTGCCTTGCTTTCAAATCCTCTTCGTTGCCTTCCCTCAATATATCTGTGGATGAGAGTTATCATTTATAACTCTGCGGGTTTGTGAATTGCAGTTTCCCTGAGGTCCATTTTTCAACTGTCTTTTTTGGGAGCTGGCCGCAAAAGCGCGGGATTGCCTCAGGCCCTATTCTGCTTCTGGGCGGCAGGCTGAGCCTGTGGTTAATTCTTCTTCCTGTTGGGAAAATAGAGTGACCTGTGCCTGTCCCAACACCTAGATCTATTCTCTCATTGGTTGCCCCTCTTCCCGTTCATCCTCAGGACAAATTGCAACCTGTAGGGAACAGGAGGATAAGGTGCTGATTCTCCAAGTAGGGAGATTGCTAGTAAAGTAGCTGGAATGGCGAAACCGAGCACAAGGAGATGAGAAATGAGGTGCGTTTTAGAAACCTTTCAAAATCACACGGTGTACCATCTTCTGGGTTTCTCATGCATGTTTTCGATGTAGGAAGATGCCCTTGAACCTGGAGATTTGGGACCCATGGGATGGGTACCACGCAGTATTACTTTAAAGGGTCTGCGTTTGATCACCCAACCTCACCCAACCTCTCAGCCCCAAGAGTGTCCACCCTTATGTCTCATCCAGCTGTGGGTCTAGATATGGTCAATCCAGGTTGCATCACAGCCTCTGAACGAATTTTGTAAGAATTTCTCTCTCTTTCACTGTCTTTGTTTTACGGGTTTCTAAAAGTAATTTATTTTTATAATGGGGTTTAGCTGCCTTTCATGGCTGTGTTTATGCGGCTTTACACCCACTTGACTCACTTCCAGACAGATATCAATACATAGGTTTTAAGATTCTTACTAGTCACATATATTCTTGTGCGGGGAATAGGGGGTGTTGAGTCCAGTTCACTGAGCAAGGAGTAGGTCTTGTCTATTACATATTGGGTGTATGGAACGGTATCTGAGCGAATTTGAAACCCTTGTTTTATGCATCACCCCACCTCACCTTTCCTGTTAAGCAGCTATAGTGTGTTTTCTAAACGTGTGACTCTGTTCTGTTTTGTAATTCAGTTCAAGTGTAGCGGTTTTTACATTCCCTCTATAAGTGATAGCTTATGATAAGTGTCTTTTTCTGTGTGACTTATTTCACTTAGAATCGTCGTACCTAACTCCACTCATCTTGCTTCTACTAGCCTTATAACATTAATTTCATGTCTGAGTGATATTCCATTGTACATAAGGACAACAACTTCTTTATCCATTTTTCTCTTTCCTGGGATATTTAAGGTGTCATGAAGTGGAGGTTCTTGTCAACAGAGCAGCCCTAAACTTTCCGGTGCCTGTGTCTTGCTGATTTTTAGTTTTTCCAATTTATACGCCCATGAGTGGACGTGCCCTATGCTCCCTAAGCTGTTTTTTTTTCGATGTTTCAGGACACAACGTACACTTCTCCAGAGTGGCTGTTGGCAATTTACATCCCGCCCATCAGTGTAGCAAGGCTGACATTTCTCCATGGCCTGTCCTGCATTTCTGGTTTTGACACTTTTTGCAGCATGGCCCTTTTGACCGAAGGGAAGCGAGACTTCTTTGTAGCGCTGATTTGCCTTTCCAGGTTGCTTGGTTGGCCAAAAAGGGCGTATGCGTTTTTTCCTGAATATATTCAGGAAAAAACGCATACGCCCTTTTTGGCCAAGGGCATCATTGTCGACGTTTTGCCGCTTTTCATGTGCTTTAAAGGCGATTCGTATCTACCTCCTGAAATCTGTTTCCTGCAATTCTGCCTTGCTTTCAAATCCTCTTCGTTGCCTTCCCTCAATATATCTGTGGATGAGAGTTATCATTTATAACTCTGCGGGTTTGTGAATTGCAGTTTCCCTGAGGTCCATTTTTCAACTGTCTTTTTTGGGAGCTGGCCGCAAAAGCGCGGGATTGCCTCAGGCCCTATTCTGCTTCTGGGCGGCAGGCTGAGCCTGTGGTTAATTCTTCTTCCTGTTGGGAAAATAGAGTGACCTGTGCCTGTCCCAACACCTAGATCTAGTCTCTCATTGGTTGCCCCTCTTCCCGTTCATCCTCAGGACAAATTGCAACCTGTAGGGAACAGGAGGATAAGGTGCTGATTCTCCAAGTAGGGAGATTGCTAGTAAAGTAGCTGGAATGGCGAAACCGAGCACAAGGAGATGAGAAATGAGGTGCGTTTTAGAAACCTTTCAAAATCACACGGTGTACCATCTTCTGGGTTTCTCATGCATGTTTTCGATGTAGGAAGATGCCCTTGAACCTGGAGATTTGGGACCCATGGGATGGGTACCACGCAGTATTACTTTAAAGGGTCTGCGTTTGATCACCCAACCTCACCCAACCTCTCAGCCCCAAGAGTGTCCACCCTTATGTCTCATCCAGCTGTGGGTCTAGATATGGTCAATCCAGGTTGCATCACAGCCTCTGAACGAATTTTGTAAGAATTTCTCTCTCTTTCACTGTCTTTGTTTTACGGGTTTCTAAAAGTAATTTATTTTTATAATGGGGTTTAGCTGCCTTTCATGGCTGTGTTTATGCGGCTTTACACCCACTTGACTCACTTCCAGACAGATATCAATACATAGGTTTTAAGATTCTTACTAGTCACATATATTCTTGTGCGGGGAATAGGGGGTGTTGAGTCCAGTTCACTGAGCAAGGAGTAGGTCTTGTCTATTACATATTGGGTGTATGGAACGGTATCTGAGCGAATTTGAAACCCTTGTTTTATGCATCACCCCACCTCACCTTTCCTGTTAAGCAGCTATAGTGTGTTTTCTAAACGTGTGACTCTGTTCTGTTTTGTAATTCAGTTCAAGTGTAGCGGTTTTTACATTCCCTCTATAAGTGATAGCTTATGATAAGTGTCTTTTTCTGTGTGACTTATTTCACTTAGAATCGTCGTACCTAACTCCACTCATCTTGCTTCTACTAGCCTTATGACATTGATTTCATGTCTGAGTGATATTCCATTGTACATAAGGACCACAACTTCTTTATCCATTTTTCTCTTTCCTGGGATATTTAAGGTGTCATGAAGTGGAGGTTCTTGTCAACAGAGCAGCCCTAAACTTTCCTGTGCCTGTGTCTTGCTGATTTTTAGTTTTTCCAATTTATACGCCCATGAGTGGACGTGTCCTATGCTCCCTAAGCTGTTTTTTTTCCATGTTTCAGGACACAACGTACACTTCTCCAGAGTGGCTGTTGGCAATTTACATCCCGCCCATCAGTGTAGCAAGGCTGACATTTCTCCATGGCCTGTCCTGCATTTCTGGTTTTGACACTTTTTGCAGCATGGCCCTTTTGACCGAAGGGAAGCGAGACTTCTTTGTAGCGCTGATTTGCCTTTCCAGGTTGCTTGGTTGGCCAAAAAGGGCGTATGCGTTTTTTCCTGAATATATTCAGGAAAAAACGCATACGCCCTTTTTGGCCAAGGGCATCATTGTCGACGTTTTGCCGCTTTTCATGTGCTTTAAAGGCGATTCGTATCTACCTCCTGAAATCTGTTTCCTGCAATTCTGCCTTGCTTTCAAATCCTCTTCGTTGCCTTCCCTCAATATATCTGTGGATGAGAGTTATCATTTATAACTCTGCGGGTTTGTGAATTGCAGTTTCCCTGAGGTCCATTTTTCAACTGTCTTTTTTGGGAGCTGGCCGCAAAAGCGCGGGATTGCCTCAGGCCCTATTCTGCTTCTGGGCGGCAGGCTGAGCCTGTGGTTAATTCTTCTTCCTGTTGGGAAAATAGAGTGACCTGTGCCTGTCCCAACACCTAGATCTAGTCTCTCATTGGTTGCCCCTCTTCCCGTTCATCCTCAGGACAAATTGCAACCTGTAGGGAACAGGAGGTTAATGGTGCTGATTCTCCAAGTAGGGAGATTGCTAGTAAAGTAGCTGGAATGGCGAAACCGAGCACAAGGAGATGAGAAATGAGGTGCGTTTTGGAAACCTTTCAAAATCACACGGTGTACCATCTTCTGGGTTTCACATGCATGTTTTCGATGTAGGAAGATTCCCTTGAAACTGGAGATTTGGGACCCATGGGATGGGTACCACGCAGTATTACTTTAAAGGGTCTGCGTTTGCTCACCCAACCTCACCCAAACTCTCAGCCCCAAGAGTGTCCACCCTTATGTCTCATCCAGCTGTGGGTCTAGATATGGTCAATCCAGGTTGCATCACAGCCTCTGAACGAATTTTGTAAGAATTTCTCTCTCTTTCACTGTCTTTGTTTTACGGGTTTTTAAAAGTAATTTATTTTTATAATGGGGTTTAGCTGCTTTTCATGGCTGTGTTTATGCGGCTTTACACCCACTTGACTCACTTCCAGACAGATATCAATACATAGGTTTTACGATTCTTACTAGTCACATATATTCTTGTGCGGGGAATAGGGGGTGTTGAGTCCAGTTCACTGAGCAAGGAGTAGGTCTTGTCTATTACATATTGGGTGTATGGAACGGTATCTGAGCGAATTTGAAACCCTTGTTTTATGCATCACCCCACCTCACCTTTCCTGTTAAGCAGCTATAGTGTGTTTTCTAAACGTGTGACTCTGTTCTGTTTTGTAATTCAGTTCAAGTGTAGCGGTTTTTACATTCCCTCTATAAGTGATAGCTTATGATAAGTGTCTTTTTCTGTGTGACTTATTTCACTTAGAATCGTCGTACCTAACTCCACTCATCTTGCTTCTACTAGCCTTATAACATTGATTTCATGTCTGAGTGATATTCCATTGTACATAAGGACAACAACTTCTTTATCCATTTTTCTCTTTCCTGGGATATTTAAGGTGTCATGAAGTGGAGGTTCTTGTCAACAGAGCAGCCCTAAACTTTCCGGTGCCTGTGTCTTGCTGATTTTTAGTTTTTCCAATTTATACGCCCATGAGTGGACGTGCCCTATGCTCCCTAAGCTGTTTTTTTTTCGATGTTTCAGGACACAACGTACACTTCTCCAGAGTGGCTGTTGGCAATTTACATCCCGCCCATCAGTGTAGCAAGGCTGACATTTCTCCATGGCCTGTCCTGCATTTCTGGTTTTGACACTTTTTGCAGCATGGCCCTTTTGACCGAAGGGAAGCGAGACTTCTTTGTAGCGCTGATTTGCCTTTCCAGGTTGCTTGGTTGGCCAAAAAGGGCGTATGCGTTTTTTCCTGAATATATTCAGGAAAAAACGCATACGCCCTTTTTGGCCAAGGGCATCATTGTCGACGTTTTGCCGCTTTTCATGTGCTTTAAAGGCGATTCGTATCTACCTCCTGAAATCTGTTTCCTGCAATTCTGCCTTGCTTTCAAATCCTCTTCGTTGCCTTCCCTCAATATATCTGTGGATGAGAGTTATCATTTATAACTCTGCGGGTTTGTGAATTGCAGTTTCCCTGAGGTCCATTTTTCAACTGTCTTTTTTGGGAGCTGGCCGCAAAAGCGCGGGATTGCCTCAGGCCCTATTCTGCTTCTGGGCGGCAGGCTGAGCCTGTGGTTAATTCTTCTTCCTGTTGGGAAAATAGAGTGACCTGTGCCTGTCCCAACACCTAGATCTAGTCTCTCATTGGTTGCCCCTCTTCCCGTTCATCCTCAGGACAAATTGCAACCTGTAGGGAACAGGAGGATAAGGTGCTGATTCTCCAAGTAGGGAGATTGCTAGTAAAGTAGCTGGAATGGCGAAACCGAGCACAAGGAGATGAGAAATGAGGTGCGTTTTAGAAACCTTTCAAAATCACACGGTGTACCATCTTCTGGGTTTCTCATGCATGTTTTCGATGTAGGAAGATGCCCTTGAACCTGGAGATTTGGGACCCATGGGATGGGTACCACGCAGTATTACTTTAAAGGGTCTGCGTTTGATCACCCAACCTCACCCAACCTCTCAGCCCCAAGAGTGTCCACCCTTATGTCTCATCCAGCTGTGGGTCTAGATATGGTCAATCCAGGTTGCATCACAGCCTCTGAACGAATTTTGTAAGAATTTCTCTCTCTTTCACTGTCTTTGTTTTACGGGTTTCTAAAAGTAATTTATTTTTATAATGGGGTTTAGCTGCCTTTCATGGCTGTGTTTATGCGGCTTTACACCCACTTGACTCACTTCCAGACAGATATCAATACATAGGTTTTAAGATTCTTACTAGTCACATATATTCTTGTGCGGGGAATAGGGGGTGTTGAGTCCAGTTCACTGAGCAAGGAGTAGGTCTTGTCTATTACATATTGGGTGTATGGAACGGTATCTGAGCGAATTTGAAACCCTTGTTTTATGCATCACCCCACCTCACCTTTCCTGTTAAGCAGCTATAGTGTGTTTTCTAAACGTGTGACTCTGTTCTGTTTTGTAATTCAGTTCAAGTGTAGCGGTTTTTACATTCCCTCTATAAGTGATAGCTTATGATAAGTGTCTTTTTCTGTGTGACTTATTTCACTTAGAATCGTCGTACCTAACTCCACTCATCTTGCTTCTACTAGCCTTATGACATTGATTTCATGTCTGAGTGATATTCCATTGTACATAAGGACCACAACTTCTTTATCCATTTTTCTCTTTCCTGGGATATTTAAGGTGTCATGAAGTGGAGGTTCTTGTCAACAGAGCAGCCCTAAACTTTCCTGTGCCTGTGTCTTGCTGATTTTTAGTTTTTCCAATTTATACGCCCATGAGTGGACGTGTCCTATGCTCCCTAAGCTGTTTTTTTTCCATGTTTCAGGACACAACGTACACTTCTCCAGAGTGGCTGTTGGCAATTTACATCCCGCCCATCAGTGTAGCAAGGCTGACATTTCTCCATGGCCTGTCCTGCATTTCTGGTTTTGACACTTTTTGCAGCATGGCCCTTTTGACCGAAGGGAAGCGAGACTTCTTTGTAGCGCTGATTTGCCTTTCCAGGTTGCTTGGTTGGCCAAAAAGGGCGTATGCGTTTTTTCCTGAATATATTCAGGAAAAAACGCATACGCCCTTTTTGGCCAAGGGCATCATTGTCGACGTTTTGCCGCTTTTCATGTGCTTTAAAGGCGATTCGTATCTACCTCCTGAAATCTGTTTCCTGCAATTCTGCCTTGCTTTCAAATCCTCTTCGTTGCCTTCCCTCAATATATCTGTGGATGAGAGTTATCATTTATAACTCTGCGGGTTTGTGAATTGCAGTTTCCCTGAGGTCCATTTTTCAACTGTCTTTTTTGGGAGCTGGCCGCAAAAGCGCGGGATTGCCTCAGGCCCTATTCTGCTTCTGGGCGGCAGGCTGAGCCTGTGGTTAATTCTTCTTCCTGTTGGGAAAATAGAGTGACCTGTGCCTGTCCCAACACCTAGATCTAGTCTCTCATTGGTTGCCCCTCTTCCCGTTCATCCTCAGGACAAATTGCAACCTGTAGGGAACAGGAGGTTAATGGTGCTGATTCTCCAAGTAGGGAGATTGCTAGTAAAGTAGCTGGAATGGCGAAACCGAGCACAAGGAGATGAGAAATGAGGTGCGTTTTGGAAACCTTTCAAAATCACACGGTGTACCATCTTCTGGGTTTCACATGCATGTTTTCGATGTAGGAAGATTCCCTTGAAACTGGAGATTTGGGACCCATGGGATGGGTACCACGCAGTATTACTTTAAAGGGTCTGCGTTTGCTCACCCAACCTCACCCAAACTCTCAGCCCCAAGAGTGTCCACCCTTATGTCTCATCCAGCTGTGGGTCTAGATATGGTCAATCCAGGTTGCATCACAGCCTCTGAACGAATTTTGTAAGAATTTCTCTCTCTTTCACTGTCTTTGTTTTACGGGTTTTTAAAAGTAATTTATTTTTATAATGGGGTTTAGCTGCTTTTCATGGCTGTGTTTATGCGGCTTTACACCCACTTGACTCACTTCCAGACAGATATCAATACATAGGTTTTAAGATTCTTACTAGTCACATATATTCTTGTGTGGTGAATAGGGGGTGTTGAGTCCAGTTCACTGAGCAAGGAGTAGGTCTTGTCTATTACATATTGGGTGTATGGAACGGTATCTGAGCGAATTTGAAACCCTTGTTTTATGCATCACCCCACCTCACCATTCCCGTTAAGCAGCCATAGTGTGTTTTCTAAACGTGTGACTCTGTTCTGTTTTGTAATTCAGTTCAAGTGTAGCGGTTTTTACATTCCCTCTGTAAGTGATAGCTTATGATAAGTGTCTTTTTCTGTGTGACTTATTTCACTTAGAATCGTCGTACCTAACTCCACTCATCTTGCTTCTACTAGCCTTATGAGAAATTGATTTCATGTCTGAGTGATATTCCATTGTACATAAGGACCACAACTTCTTTATCCATTTTTCTCTTTCCTGGGATATTTAAGGTGTCATGAAGTGGAGGTTCTTGTCAACAGAGCAGCCCTAAACTTTCGGGTGCCTGTGTCTTGCTGATTTATAGTTTTTCCAATTTATACGCCCATGAGTGGACGTGCCCTATGCTCCCTAAGCTGTTTTTTTTCCATGTTTCAGGACACAACGTACACTTCTCCAGAGTGGCTGTTGGCAATTTACATCCCGCCCATCAGTGTAGCAAGGCTGCCATTTCTCCATGGCCTGTCCTGCATTTCTGGTTTTGACACTTTTTGCAGCATGGCCCTTTTCACCGATGGGAAGCGAGACTTATTTGTAGCGCTGATTTGCCTTTCCAGGTTGCTTGGTTGGCCAAAAAGGGCGTATGCGTTTTTTCCTGAATATATTCAGGAAAAAACGCATACGCCCTTTTTGGCCAAGGGCATCATTGTCGACGTTTTGCCGCTTTTCATGTGCTTTAAAGGCGATTCGTATCTACCTCCTGAAATTTGTTTCCTGCAATTCTGCCTTGCTTTCAAATCCTCTTCGTTGCCTTCCCTCAATATATCTGTGGATGAGAGTTATCATTTATAACACTGCGGGTTTGTGAATTGCAGTTTCCCTGAGCTCCATTTTTCAACTGTCTTTTTTGGGAGCTGGCCGCAAAAGCGCGGGATTGCCTCAGGCCCTATTCTGCTTCTGGGCGGCAGGCTGAGCCTGTGGTTAATTCTTCTTCCTGTTGGGAAAATAGAGTGAACTGTGCCTGTCCCAACACCTAGATCTAGTCTCTCATTGGTTGCCCCTCTTCCCGTTCATCCTCAGGACAAATTGCAACCTGTAGGGAACAGGAGGTTAAAGGTGCTGATTCTCCAAGTAGGGAGATTGCTAGTAAAATAGCTGGAATGGCGAAACCGAGCACAAGGAGATGAGAAATGAGGTGCGTTTTAGAAACCTTTCAAAATCACACGGTGTACCATCTTCTGGGTTTCTCATGCATGTTTTTGATGTAGGAAGATGCCCTTGAACCTGGAGATTTGGGACCCATGTGATGGGTACCACGCAGTATTACTTTAAAGGGTCTGCGTTTGCTCACCCAACCTCACCCAACCTCTCAGCCCCAAGAGTGTCCACCCTTATGTCTCATCCAGCTGTGGGTCTAGATATGGTCAATCCAGGTTGCATCACAGCCTCTGAACGAATTTTGTAAGAATTTCTCTCTCTTTCACTGTCTTTGTTTTACGGGTTTTTAAAAGTAATTTATTTTTATAATGGGGTTTAGCTGCTTTTCATGGCTGTGTTTATGCGGCTTTACACCCACTTGACTCACTTCCAGACAGATATCAATACATAGGTTTTAAGATTCTTACTAGTCACATATATTCTTGTGTGGTGAATAGGGGGTGTTGAGTCCAGTTCACTGAGCAAGGAGTAGGTCTTGTCTATTACATATTGGGTGTATGGAACGGTATCTGAGCGAATTTGAAACCCTTGTTTTATGCATCACCCCACCTCACCATTCCCGTTAAGCAGCCATAGTGTGTTTTCTAAACGTGTGACTCTGTTCTGTTTTGTAATTCAGTTCAAGTGTAGCGGTTTTTACATTCCCTCTATAAGTGATAGCTTATGATAAGTGTCTTTTTCTGTGTGACTTATTTCACTTAGAATCGTCGTACCTAACTCCACTCATCTTGCTTCTACTAGCCTTATGACATTGATTTCATGTCTGAGTGATATTCCATTGTACATAAGGACCACAACTTCTTTATCCATTTTTCTCTTTCCTGGGATATTTAAGGTGTCATGAAGTGGAGGTTCTTGTCAACAGAGCAGCCCTAAACTTTCGGGTGCCTGTGTCTTGCTGATTTATAGTTTTTCCAATTTATACGCCCATGAGTGGACGTGCCCTATGCTCCCTAAGCTGTTTTTTTTCCATGTTTCAGGACACAACGTACACTTCTCCAGAGTGGCTGTTGGCAATTTACATCCCGCCCATCAGTGTAGCAAGGCTGCCATTTCTCCATGGCCTGTCCTGCATTTCTGGTTTTGACACTTTTTGCAGCATGGCCCTTTTCACCGATGGGAAGCGAGACTTATTTGTAGCGCTGATTTGCCTTTCCAGGTTGCTTGGTTGGCCAAAAAGGGCGTATGCGTTTTTTCCTGAATATATTCAGGAAAAAACGCATACGCCCTTTTTGGCCAAGGGCATCATTGTCGACGTTTTGCCGCTTTTCATGTGCTTTAAAGGCGATTCGTATCTACCTCCTGAAATTTGTTTCCTGCAATTCTGCCTTGCTTTCAAATCCTCTTCGTTGCCTTCCCTCAATATATCTGTGGATGAGAGTTATCATTTATAACACTGCGGGTTTGTGAATTGCAGTTTCCCTGAGCTCCATTTTTCAACTGTCTTTTTTGGGAGCTGGCCGCAAAAGCGCGGGATTGCCTCAGGCCCTATTCTGCTTCTGGGCGGCAGGCTGAGCCTGTGGTTAATTCTTCTTCCTGTTGGGAAAATAGAGTGAACTGTGCCTGTCCCAACACCTAGATCTAGTCTCTCATTGGTTGCCCCTCTTCCCGTTCATCCTCAGGACAAATTGCAACCTGTAGGGAACAGGAGGTTAAAGGTGCTGATTCTCCAAGTAGGGAGATTGCTAGTAAAATAGCTGGAATGGCGAAACCGAGCACAAGGAGATGAGAAATGAGGTGCGTTTTAGAAACCTTTCAAAATCACACGGTGTACCATCTTCTGGGTTTCTCATGCATGTTTTTGATGTAGGAAGATGCCCTTGAACCTGGAGATTTGGGACCCATGTGATGGGTACCACGCAGTATTACTTTAAAGGGTCTGCGTTTGCTCACCCAACCTCACCCAACCTCTCAGCCCCAAGAGTGTCCACCCTTATGTCTCATCCAGCTGTGGGTCTAGATATGGTCAATCCAGGTTGCATCACAGCCTCTGAACGAATTTTGTAAGAATTTCTCTCTCTTTCACTGTCTTTGTTTTACGGGTTTTTAAAAGTAATTTATTTTTATAATGGGGTTTAGCTGCTTTTCATGGCTGTGTTTATGCGGCTTTACACCCACTTGACTCACTTCCAGACAGATATCAATACATAGGTTTTAAGATTCTTACTAGTCACATATATTCTTGTGTGGTGAATAGGGGGTGTTGAGTCCAGTTCACTGAGCAAGGAGTAGGTCTTGTCTATTACATATTGGGTGTATGGAACGGTATCTGAGCGAATTTGAAACCCTTGTTTTATGCATCACCCCACCTCACCATTCCCGTTAAGCAGCCATAGTGTGTTTTCTAAACGTGTGACTCTGTTCTGTTTTGTAATTCAGTTCAAGTGTAGCAGTTTTTACATTCCCTCTGTAAGTGATAGCTTATGATAAGTGTCTTTTTCTGTGTGACTTATTTCACTTAGAATCGTCGTACCTAACTCCACTCATCTTGCTTCTACTAGCCTTATGAGAAATTGATTTCATGTCTGAGTGATATTCCATTGTACATAAGGACCACAACTTCTTTATCCATTTTTCTCTTTCCTGGGATATTTAAGGTGTCATGAAGTGGAGGTTCTTGTCAACAGAGCAGCCCTAAACTTTCGGGTGCCTGTGTCTTGCTGATTTTTAGTTTTTCCAATTTATACGCCCATGAGTGGACGTGCCCTATGCTCCCTAAGCTGTTTTTTTTCCATGTTTCAGGACACAACGTACACTTCTCCAGAGTGGCTGTTGGCAATTTACATCCCGCCCATCAGTGTAGCAAGGCTGCCATTTCTCCATGGCCTGTCCTGCATTTCTGGTTTTGACACTTTTTGCAGCATGGCCCTTTTCACCGATGGGAAGCGAGACTTCTTTGTAGCGCTGATTTGCCTTTCCAGGTTGCTTGGTTGGCCAAAAAGGGCGTATGCGTTTTTTCCTGAATATATTCAGGAAAAAACGCATACGCCCTTTTTGGCCAAGGGCATCATTGTCGACATTTTGCCGCTTTTCATGTGCTTTAAAGGCGATTCGTATCTACCTCCTGAAATTTGTTTCCTGCAATTCTGCCTTGCTTTCAAATCCTCTTCGTTGCCTTCCCTCAATATATCTGTGGATGAGAGTTATCATTTATAACACTGCGGGTTTGTGAATTGCAGTTTCCCTGAGCTCCATTTTTCAACTGTCTTTTTTGGGAGCTGGCCGCAAAAGCGCGGGATTGCCTCAGGCCCTATTCTGCTTCTGGGCGGCAGGCTGAGCCTGTGGTTAATTCTTCTTCCTGTTGGGAAAATAGAGTGACCTGTGCCTGTCCCAACACCTAGATCTAGTCTCTCATTGGTTGCCCCTCTTCCCGTTCATCCTCAGGACAAATTGCAACCTGTAGGGAACAGGAGGTTAAAGGTGCTGATTCTCCAAGTAGGGAGATTGCTAGTAAAATAGCTGGAATGGCGAAACCGAGCACAAGGAGATGAGAAATGAGGTGCGTTTTAGAAACCTTTCAAAATCACACGGTGTACCATCTTCTGGGTTTCTCATGCATGTTTTTGATGTAGGAAGATGCCCTTGAACCTAGAGATTTGGGACCCATGGGATGGGTACCACGCAGTATTACTTTAAAGGGTCTGCGTTTGCTCACCCAACCTCACCCAACCTCTCAGCCCCAAGAGTGTCCACCCTTATGTCTCATCCAGCTGTGGGTCTAGATATGGTCAATCCAGGTTGCATCACAGCCTCTGAACGAATTTTGTAAGAATTTCTCTCTCTTTCACTATCTTTTTTTACGGGTTTTTAAAAGTAATTTATTTTTATAATGGGGTTTAGCTGCTTTTCATGGTTGTTTTTATGCGGCTTTACACCCACTTGACTCACTTCCAGACAGATATCAATACATAGGTTTTAAGATTCTTACTAGTCACATATATTCTTGTGCGGGGAATAGGGGGTGTTGAGTCCAGTTCACTGAGCAAGGAGTAGGTCTTGTCTATTACATATTGGGTGTATGGAACGGTATCTGAGCGAATTTGAAACCCTTGTTTTATGCATCACCCCACCTCACCTTTCCTGTTAAGCAGCTATAGTATGTTTTCTAAACGTGTGACTCTGTTCTGTTTTGTAATTCAGTTCAAGTGTAGCGGTTTTTACATTCCCTCTATAAGTGATAGCTTATGATAAGTGTCTTTTTCTGTGTGACTTATTTCACTTAGAATCGTCGTACCTAACTCCACTCATCTTGCTTCTACTAGCCTTATAACATTGATTTCATGTCTGAGTGATATTCCATTGTACATAAGGACAACAACTTCTTTATCCATTTTTCTCTTTCCTGGGATATTTAAGGTGTCATGAAGTGGAGGTTCTTGTCAACAGAGCAGCCCTAAACTTTCCGGTGCCTGTGTCTTGCTGATTTTTAGTTTTTCCAATTTATACGCCCATGAGTGGACGTGCCCTATGCTCCCTAAGCTGTTTTTTTTCGATGTTTCAGGACACAACGTACACTTCTCCAGAGTGGCTGTTGGCAATTTACATCCCGCCCATCAGTGTAGCAAGGCTGACATTTCTCCATGGCCTGTCCTGCATTTCTGGTTTTGACACTATTTGCAGCATGGCCCTTTTGACCGAAGGGAAGCGAGACTTCTTTGTAGCGCTGATTTGCCTTTCCAGGTTGCTTGGTTGGCCAAAAAGGGCGTATGCGTTTTTTCCTGAATATATTCAGGAAAAAACGCATACGCCCTTTTTGGCCAAGGGCATCATTGTCGACGTTTTGCCGCTTTTCATGTGCTTTAAAGGCGATTCGTATCTACCTCCTGAAATCTGTTTCCTGCAATTCTGCCTTGCTTTCAAATCCTCTTCGTTGCCTTCCCTCAATATATCTGTGGATGAGAGTTATCATTTATAACTCTGCGGGTTTGTGAATTGCAGTTTCCCTGAGGTCCCTTTTTCAACTGTCTTTTTTGGGAGCTGGCCGCAAAAGCGCGGGATTGCCTCAGGCCCTATTCTGCTTCTGGGCGGCAGGCTGAGCCTGTGGTTAATTCTTCTTCCTGTTGGGAAAATAGAGTGACCTGTGCCTGTCCCAACACCTAGATCTAGTCTCTCATTGGTTGCCCCTCTTCCCGTTCATCCTCAGGACAAATTGCAACCTGTAGGGAACAGGAGGATAAGGTGCTGATTCTCCAAGTAGGGAGATTGCTAGTAAAGTAGCTGGAATGGCGAAACCGAGCACAAGGAGATGAGAAATGAGGTGCGTTTTAGAAACCTTTCAAAATCACACGGTGTACCATCTTCTGGGTTTCTCATGCATGTTTTCGATGTAGGAAGATGCCCTTGAACCTGGAGATTTGGGACCCATGGGATGGGTACCACGCAGTATTACTTTAAAGGGTCTGCGTTTGATCACCCAACCTCACCCAACCTCTCAGCCCCAAGAGTGTCCACCCTTATGTCTCATCCAGCTGTGGGTCTAGATATGGTCAATCCAGGTTGCATCACAGCCTCTGAACGAATTTTGTAAGAATTTCTCTCTCTTTCACTGTCTTTGTTTTACGGGTTTCTAAAAGTAATTTATTTTTATAATGGGGTTTAGCTGCCTTTCATGGCTGTGTTTATGCGGCTTTACACCCACTTGACTCACTTCCAGACAGATATCAATACATAGGTTTTAAGATTCTTACTAGTCACATATATTCTTGTGCGGGGAATAGGGGGTGTTGAGTCCAGTTCACTGAGCAAGGAGTAGGTCTTGTCTATTACATATTGGGTGTATGGAACGGTATCTGAGCGAATTTGAAACCCTTGTTTTATGCATCACCCCACCTCACCTTTCCTGTTAAGCAGCTATAGTGTGTTTTCTAAACGTGTGACTCTGTTCTGTTTTGTAATTCAGTTCAAGTGTAGCGGTTTTTACATTCCCTCTATAAGTGATAGCTTATGATAAGTGTCTTTTTCTGTGTGACTTATTTCACTTAGAATCGTCGTACCTAACTCCACTCATCTTGCTTCTACTAGCCTTATAACATTGATTTCATGTCTGAGTGATATTCCATTGTACATAAGGACAACAACTTCTTTATCCATTTTTCTCTTTCCTGGGATATTTAAGGTGTCATGAAGTGGAGGTTCTTGTCAACAGAGCAGCCCTAAACTTTCCGGTGCCTGTGTCTTGCTGATTTTTAGTTTTTCCAATTTATACGCCCATGAGTGGACGTGCCCTATGCTCCCTAAGCTGTTTTTTTTTCGATGTTTCAGGACACAACGTACACTTCTCCAGAGTGGCTGTTGGCAATTTACATCCCGCCCATCAGTGTAGCAAGGCTGACATTTCTCCATGGCCTGTCCTGCATTTCTGGTTTTGACACTTTTTGCAGCATGGCCCTTTTGACCGAAGGGAAGCGAGACTTCTTTGTAGCGCTGATTTGCCTTTCCAGGTTGCTTGGTTGGCCAAAAAGGGCGTATGCGTTTTTTCCTGAATATATTCAGGAAAAAACGCATACGCCCTTTTTGGCCAAGGGCATCATTGTCGACGTTTTGCCGCTTTTCATGTGCTTTAAAGGCGATTCGTATCTACCTCCTGAAATCTGTTTCCTGCAATTCTGCCTTGCTTTCAAATCCTCTTCGTTGCCTTCCCTCAATATATCTGTGGATGAGAGTTATCATTTATAACTCTGCGGGTTTGTGAATTGCAGTTTCCCTGAGGTCCATTTTTCAACTGTCTTTTTTGGGAGCTGGCCGCAAAAGCGCGGGATTGCCTCAGGCCCTATTCTGCTTCTGGGCGGCAGGCTGAGCCTGTGGTTAATTCTTCTTCCTGTTGGGAAAATAGAGTGACCTGTGCCTGTCCCAACACCTAGATCTAGTCTCTCATTGGTTGCCCCTCTTCCCGTTCATCCTCAGGACAAATTGCAACCTGTAGGGAACAGGAGGATAAGGTGCTGATTCTCCAAGTAGGGAGATTGCTAGTAAAGTAGCTGGAATGGCGAAACCGAGCACAAGGAGATGAGAAATGAGGTGCGTTTTAGAAACCTTTCAAAATCACACGGTGTACCATCTTCTGGGTTTCTCATGCATGTTTTCGATGTAGGAAGATGCCCTTGAACCTGGAGATTTGGGACCCATGGGATGGGTACCACGCAGTATTACTTTAAAGGGTCTGCGTTTGATCACCCAACCTCACCCAACCTCTCAGCCCCAAGAGTGTCCACCCTTATGTCTCATCCAGCTGTGGGTCTAGATATGGTCAATCCAGGTTGCATCACAGCCTCTGAACGAATTTTGTAAGAATTTCTCTCTCTTTCACTGTCTTTGTTTTACGGGTTTCTAAAAGTAATTTATTTTTATAATGGGGTTTAGCTGCCTTTCATGGCTGTGTTTATGCGGCTTTACACCCACTTGACTCACTTCCAGACAGATATCAATACATAGGTTTTAAGATTCTTACTAGTCACATATATTCTTGTGCGGGGAATAGGGGGTGTTGAGTCCAGTTCACTGAGCAAGGAGTAGGTCTTGTCTATTACATATTGGGTGTATGGAACGGTATCTGAGCGAATTTGAAACCCTTGTTTTATGCATCACCCCACCTCACCTTTCCTGTTAAGCAGCTATAGTGTGTTTTCTAAACGTGTGACTCTGTTCTGTTTTGTAATTCAGTTCAAGTGTAGCGGTTTTTACATTCCCTCTATAAGTGATAGCTTATGATAAGTGTCTTTTTCTGTGTGACTTATTTCACTTAGAATCGTCGTACCTAACTCCACTCATCTTGCTTCTACTAGCCTTATGACATTGATTTCATGTCTGAGTGATATTCCATTGTACATAAGGACCACAACTTCTTTATCCATTTTTCTCTTTCCTGGGATATTTAAGGTGTCATGAAGTGGAGGTTCTTGTCAACAGAGCAGCCCTAAACTTTCCTGTGCCTGTGTCTTGCTGATTTTTAGTTTTTCCAATTTATACGCCCATGAGTGGACGTGTCCTATGCTCCCTAAGCTGTTTTTTTTCCATGTTTCAGGACACAACGTACACTTCTCCAGAGTGGCTGTTGGCAATTTACATCCCGCCCATCAGTGTAGCAAGGCTGCCATTTCTCCATGGCCTGTCCTGGATTTCTGGTTTTGACACTTTTTGCAGCATGGCCCTTTTGACCGAAGGGAAGCGAGACTTCTTTGTAGCGCTGATTTGCCTTTCCAGGTTGCTTGGTTGGCCAAAAAGGGCGTATGAGTTTTTTCCTGAATATATTCAGGAAAAAACGCATACGCCCTTTTTGGCCAAGGGCATCATTGTCGACGTTTTGCCGCTTTTCATGTGCTTTAAAGGCGATTCGTATCTACCTCCTGAAATCTGTTTCCTGCAATTCTGCCTTGCTTTCAAATCCTCTTCGTTGCCTTCCCTCAATATATCTGTGGATGAGAGTTATCATTTATAACTCTGCGGGTTTGTGAATTGCAGTTTCCCTGAGGTCCATTTTTCAACTGTCTTTTTTGGGAGCTGGCCGCAAAAGCGCGGGATTGCCTCAGGCCCTATTCTGCTTCTGGGCGGCAGGCTGAGCCTGTGGTTAATTCTTCTTCCTGTTGGGAAAATAGAGTGACCTGTGCCTGTCCCAACACCTAGATCTAGTCTCTCATTGGTTGCCCCTCTTCCCGTTCATCCTCAGGACAAATTGCAACCTGTAGGGAACAGGAGGTTAATGGTGCTGATTCTCCAAGTAGGGAGATTGCTAGTAAAGTAGCTGGAATGGCGAAACCGAGCACAAGGAGATGAGAAATGAGGTGCGTTTTGGAAACCTTTCAAAATCACACGGTGTACCATCTTCTGGGTTTCTCATGCATGTTTTCGATGTAGGAAGATTCCCTTGAAACTGGAGATTTGGGACCCATGGGATGGGTACCACGCAGTATTACTTTAAAGGGTCTGCGTTTGCTCACCCAACCTCACCCAAACTCTCAGCCCCAAGAGTGTCCACCCTTATGTCTCATCCAGCTGTGGGTCTAGATATGGTCAATCCAGGTTGCATCACAGCCTCTGAACGAATTTTGTAAGAATTTCTCTATCTTTCACTGTCTTTGTTTTACGGGTTTTTAAAAGTAATTTATTTTTATAATGGGGTTTAGCTGCTTTTCATGGCTGTGTTTATGCGGCTTTACACCCACTTGACTCACTTCCAGACAGATATCAATACATAGGTTTTAAGATTCTTACTAGTCACATATATTCTTGTGTGGTGAATAGGGGGTGTTGAGTCCAGTTCACTGAGCAAGGAGTAGGTCTTGTCTATTACATATTGGGTGTATGGAACGGTATCTGAGCGAATTTGAAACCCTTGTTTTATGCATCACCCCACCTCACCATTCCCGTTAAGCAGCCATAGTGTGTTTTCTAAACGTGTGACTCTGTTCTGTTTTGTAATTCAGTTCAAGTGTAGCGGTTTTTACATTCCCTCTGTAAGTGATAGCTTATGATAAGTGTCTTTTTCTGTGTGACTTATTTCACTTAGAATCGTCGTACCTAACTCCACTCATCTTGCTTCTACTAGCCTTATGAGAAATTGATTTCATGTCTGAGTGATATTCCATTGTACATAAGGACCACAACTTCTTTATCCATTTTTCTCTTTCCTGGGATATTTAAGGTGTCATGAAGTGGAGGTTCTTGTCAACAGAGCAGCCCTAAACTTTCGGGTGCCTGTGTCTTGCTGATTTATAGTTTTTCCAATTTATACGCCCATGAGTGGACGTGCCCTATGCTCCCTAAGCTGTTTTTTTTCCATGTTTCAGGACACAACGTACACTTCTCCAGAGTGGCTGTTGGCAATTTACATCCCGCCCATCAGTGTAGCAAGGCTGCCATTTCTCCATGGCCTGTCCTGCATTTCTGGTTTTGACACTTTTTGCAGCATGGCCCTTTTCACCGATGGGAAGCGAGACTTATTTGTAGCGCTGATTTGCCTTTCCAGGTTGCTTGGTTGGCCAAAAAGGGCGTATGCGTTTTTTCCTGAATATATTCAGGAAAAAACGCATACGCCCTTTTTGGCCAAGGGCATCATTGTCGACGTTTTGCCGCTTTTCATGTGCTTTAAAGGCGATTCGTATCTACCTCCTGAAATTTGTTTCCTGCAATTCTGCCTTGCTTTCAAATCCTCTTCGTTGCCTTCCCTCAATATATCTGTGGATGAGAGTTATCATTTATAACACTGCGGGTTTGTGAATTGCAGTTTCCCTGAGCTCCATTTTTCAACTGTCTTTTTTGGGAGCTGGCCGCAAAAGCGCGGGATTGCCTCAGGCCCTATTCTGCTTCTGGGCGGCAGGCTGAGCCTGTGGTTAATTCTTCTTCCTGTTGGGAAAATAGAGTGACCTGTGCCTGTCCCAACACCTAGATCTAGTCTCTCATTGGTTGCCCCTCTTCCCGTTCATCCTCAGGACAAATTGCAACCTGTAGGGAACAGGAGGTTAAAGGTGCTGATTCTCCAAGTAGGGAGATTGCTAGTAAAATAGCTGGAATGGCGAAACCGAGCACAAGGAGATGAGAAATGAGGTGCGTTTTAGAAACCTTTCAAAATCACACGGTGTACCATCTTCTGGGTTTCTCATGCATGTTTTTGATGTAGGAAGATGCCCTTGAACCTGGAGATTTGGGACCCATGGGATGGGTACCACGCAGTATTACTTTAAAGGGTCTGCGTTTGCTCACCCAACCTCACCCAACCTTTCAGCCCCAAGAGTGTCCACCCTTATGTCTCATCCAGCTGTGGGTCTAGATATGGTCAATCCAGGTTGCATCACAGCCTCTGAACGAATTTTGTAAGAATTTCTCTCTCTTTCACTGTCTTTTTTTGCGGGTTTTTAAAAGTAATTTATTTTTATAATGGGGTTTAGCTGCTTTTCATGGTTGTGTTTATGCGGCTTTACACCCACTTGACTCACTTCCAGACAGATATCAATAAATAGGTTTTAAGATTCTTACTAGTCACATATATTCTTGTGCGGGGAATAGGGGGTGTTGAGTCCAGTTCACTGAGCAAGGAGTAGGTCTTGTCTATTACATATTGGGTGTATGGAACGGTATCTGAGCGAATTTGAAACCCTTGTTTTATGCATCACCCCACCTCACCTTTCCCGTTAAGCAGCCATAGTGTGTTTTCTAAACGTGTGACTCTGTTCTGTTTTGTAATTCAGTTCACGTGTAGCGGTTTTTACATTCTCTCTATAAGTGATAGCTTATGATAAGTGTCTTTTTCTGTGTGACTTATTTCACTTAGAATCGTCGTACCTAACTCCACTCATCTTGCTTCTACTAGCCTTATGACATTGATTTCATGTCTGAGTGATATTCAATTGTACATAAGGACCACAACTTCTTTATCCATTTTTCTCTTTCCTGGGATATTTAAGGTGTCATGAAGTGGAGGTTCTTGTCAACAGAGCAGCCCTAAACTTTCCGGTGCCTGTGTCTTGCTGATTTTTAGTTTTTCCAATTTATACGCCCATGAGTGGACGTGCCCTATGCTCCCTAAGCTGTTTTTTTTCGATGTTTCAGGACACAACGTACACTTCTCCAGAGTGGCTGTTGGCAATTTACATCCCGCCCATCAGTGTAGCAAGGCTGCCATTTCTTCATTGCCTGTCCTGCATTTCTGCTTTTGACACTTTTTGCAGCATGGCCCTTTTCACCGATGGGAAGCGAGACTTCTTTGTAGCGCTGATTTGCCTTTCCAGGTTGCTTGGTTGGCCAAAAAGGGCGTATGCGTTTTTTCCTGAATATATTCAGGAAAAAACGCATACGCCCTTTTTGGCCAAGGGCATCATTGTCGACGTTTTGCCGCTTTTCATGTGCTTTAAAGGCGATTCGTATCTACCTCCTGAAATCTGTTTCCTGCAATTCTGCCTTGCTTTCAAATCCTCTTCGTTGCCTTCCCTCAATATATTTGTGGACGAGAGTTATCATTTATAACTCTGAGGTTTTTGAATTGCAGTTTCCCTGAGCTCCAATTTTCAACTGTCTTTTTTGGGAGCTGGCCGCAAAAGCGCGGGATTGCCTCAGGCCCTATTCTGCTTCTGGGCGGCAGGCTGAGCCTGTGGTTAATTCTTCTTCCTGATGGGAAAATAGAGTGACCTGTGCCTGTCCCAACACCTAGATCTAGTCTCTCATTGGTTGCCCCTCTTCCCGTTCATCCTCAGGACAAATTGCAACCTGTAGGGAACAGGAGGTTAAAGGTGCTGATTCTCCAAGTAGGGAGATTGCTAGTAAAGTAGCTGGAATGGCGAAACCGAGCACAAGGAGATGAGAAATGAGGTGCGTTTTAGAAAACTTTCAAAATCACACGGTGTACCATCTTCTGGGTTTCTCATGTATGTTCTCGATGTAGGAAGATGCCCTTGAACCTGGAGATTTGGGACGCATGGGATGGGTACCACGCAGTATTACTTTAAAGGGTCTGCGTTTGCTCACCCAACCTCACCCAACCTCTCAGCCCCAAGAGTGTCCACCCTTATGTCTCATCCAGCTGTGGGTCTAGATATGGTCAATCCAGGTTGCATCACAGCCTCTGAACGAATTTTGTAAGAATTTCTCTCTCTTTCACTGTCTTTGTTTTACGGGTTTTTAAAAGTAATTTATTTTTATAATGGGGTTTAGCTGCTTTTCATGGTTGTGTTTATGCGGCTTTACACCCACTTGACTCACTTCCAGACAGATATAAATACATAGGTTTTAAGATTCTTACTAGTCACATATATTCTTGTGTGGTGAATAGGGGGTGTTGAGTCCAGTTCACTGAGCAAGGAGTAGGTCTTGTCTATTACATATTGGGTGTATGGAACGGTATGTGAGCGAATTTGAAACCATTGTTTTATGCATCACCCCACCTCACCTTTCCTGTTAAGCAGCTATAGTGTGTTTTCTAAACGTGTGACTCTGTTCTGTTTTGTAATTCAGTTCAAGTGTAGCGGTTTTTACATTCCCTCTATAAGTGATAGCTTATGATAAGTGTCTTTTTCTGTGTGACTTATTTCACTTAGAATCGTCGTACCTAACTCCACTCATCTTGCTTCTACTAGCATTATAACATTGATTTCATGTCTGAGTGATATTCCATTGTACATAAGGACCACAACTTCTTTATCCATTTTTCTCTTTCCTGGGATATTTAAGGTGTCATGAAGTGGAGGTTCTTGTCAACAGAGCAGCCCTAAACTTTCCGGTGCCTGTGTCTTGCTGATTTTTAGTTTTTCCAATTTATACGCCCATGAGTGGACGTGCCCTATGCTCCCTAAGCTGTTTTTTTTCCATGTTTCAGGACACAACGTACACTTCTCCAGAGTGGCTGTTGGCAATTTACATCCCGCCCATCAGTGTAGCAAGGCTGCCATTTCTCCATGGCCTGTCCTGGATTTCTGGGTTTGACACTTTTTGCAGCATGGCCCTTTTGACCGAAGGGAAGCGAGACTTCTTTGTAGCGCTGATTTGCCTTTCCAGGTTGCTTGGTTGGCCAAAAAGGGCGTATGCGTTTTTTCCTGAATATATTCAGGAAAAAACGCATACGCCCTTTTTGGCCAAGGGCATCATTGTCGACGTTTTGCCGCTTTTCATGTGCTTTAAAGGCGATTCGTATCTACCTCCTGAAATCTGTTTCCTGCAATTCTGCCTTGCTTTCAAATCCTCTTCGTTGCCTTCCCTCAATATATTTGTTGACGAGAGTTATCATTTATAACTCTGAGGTTTTTGAATTGCAGTTTCCCTGAGCTCCATTTTTCAACTGTCTTTTTTGGGAGCTGGCCGCAAAAGCGCGGGATTGCCTCAGGCCCTATTCTGCTTCTGGGCGGCAGGCTGAGCCTGTGGTTAATTCTTCTTCCTGATGGGAAAATAGAGTGACCTGTGCCTGTCCCAACACCTAGATCTAGTCTCTCATTGGTTGCCCCTCTTCCCGTTCATCCTCAGGACAAATTGCAACCTGTAGGGAACAGGAGGTTAAAGGTGCTGATTCTCCAAGTAGGGAGATTGCTAGTAAAGTAGCTGGAATGGCGAAACCGAGCACAAGGAGATGAGAAATGAGGTGCGTTTTAGAAACCTTTCAAAATCACACGGTGTACCATCTTCTGGGTTTCTCATGCATGTTCTCGATGTAGGAAGATGCCCTTGAACCTGGAGATTTGGGACCCATGGGATGGGTACCACGCAGTATTACTTTAAAGGGTCTGCGTTTGCTCACCCAACCTCACCCAACCTCTCAGCCCCAAGAGTGTCCACCCTTATGTCTCATCCAGGTGTGGGTCTAGATATGGTCAATCCAGGTTGCATCACAGCCTCTGAACGAATTTTGTAAGAATTTCTCTCTCTTTCACTGTCTTTGTTTTACGGGTTTTTAAAAGTAATTTATTTTTATAATGGGGTTTAGCTGCTTTTCATGGTTGTGTTTATGCGGCTTTACACCCACTTGACTCACTTCCAGACAGATATCAATACATAGGTTTTAAGATTCTTACTAGTCACATATATTCTTGTGTGGGGAATAGGGGGTGTTGAATCCAGTTCACTGAGCAAGGAGTAGGTCTTGTCTATTACATATTGGGTGTATGGAACGGTATCTGAGCGAATTTGAAACCCTTGTTTTATGCATCACCCCACCTCACCTTTCCTGTTAAGCAGATATAGTGTGTTTTCTAAACGTGTGACTCTGTTCTGTTTTGTAATTCAGTTCAAGTGTAGCGGTTTTTACATTCCCTCTATAAGTGATAGCTTATGATAAGTGTCTTTTTCTGTGTGACTTATTTCACTTAGAATCGTCGTACCTAACTCCACTCATGTTGCTTCTACTAGCCTTATAACATTGATTTCATGTCAGAGTGATATTCCATTGTACATAAGGACCACAACTTCTTTATCCATTTTTCTCTTTCCTGGGATATTTAAGGTGTCATGAAGTGGAGGTTCTTGTCAACAGAGCAGCCGTAAACTTTCGGGTGCCTGTGACTTGCTGATTTTTAGTTTTTCCAATTTATACGCCCATGAGTGGACGCGCCCTATGCTCCCTAAGCTGTTTTTTTTCCATGTTTCAGGACACAACGTACAGTTCTCCAGAGTGGCTGTTGGCAATTTACATCCCGTCCATCAGTGTAGCAAGGCTGCCATTTCTCCATGGCCTGTCCTGCATTTCTGGTTTTGACACTTTTTGCAGCATGGCCCTTTTCACCGATGGGAAGCGAGACTTCTTTGTAGCGCTGATTTGCCTTTCCTGGTTGCTTGGTTGGCCAAAAAGGGCGTATGCGTTTATTCCTGAATATATTCAGGAAAAAACGCATACGCCCTTTTTGGCCAAGGGCATCATTGTCGACGTTTTGCCGCTTTTCATGTGCTTTAAAGGCGATTCGTATCTACCTCCTGAAATCTGTTTCCTGCAATTCTGCCTTGCTTTCAAATCCTCTTCGTTGCCTTCCCTCAATATATTTGTGGACGAGAGTTATCATTTATAACTCTGCAGGTTTGTGAATTGCAGTTTCCCTGAGCTCCATTTTTCAACTGTCTTTTTTGGGAGCTGGCCGCAAAAGCGCGGGATTGCCTCAGGCCCTATTCTGCTTCTGGGCGGCAGGCTGAGCCTGTGGTTAATTCTTCTTCCTGTTGGGAAAATAGAGTGACCTGTGCCTGTCCCAACACCTAGATCTAGTCTCTCATTGGTTGCCCCTCTTCCCGTTCATCCTCAGGACAAATTGCAACCTGTAGGGAACAGGAGGTTAAAGGTGCTGATTCTCCAAGTAGGGAGATTGCTAGTAAAATAGCTGGAATGGCGAAACCGAGCACAAGGAGATGAGAAATGAGGTGCGTTTTAGAAACCTTCCAAAATCACACGGTGTACCATCTTCTGGGTTTCTCATGCATGTTTTTGATGTAGGAAGATGCCCTTGAACCTGGAGATTTGGGACCCATGGGATGGGTACCACGCAGTATTACTTTAAAGGGTCTGCGTTTGCTCACCCAACCTCACCCAACCTCTCAGCCCCAAGAGTGTCCACCCTTATGTCTCATCCAGCTGTGGGTCTAGATATGGTCAATCCAGGTTGCATCACAGCCTCTGAACGAATTTTGTAAGAATTTCTCTCTCTTTCACTATCTTTTTTTGCGGGTTTTTAAAAGTAATTTATTTTTATAATGGGGTTTAGCTGCTTTTCATGGTTGTGTTTATGCGGCTTTACACCCACTTGACTCACTTCCAGACAGATATCAATACATAGGTTTTAAGATTCTTACTAGTCACATATATTCTTGTGCGGGGAATAGGGGGTGTTGAGTCCAGTTCACTGAGCAAGGAGTAGGTCTTGTCTATTACATATTGGGTGTATGGAACGGTATCTGAGCGAATTTGAAACCCTTGTTTTATGCATCACCCCACCTCACCTTTCCCGTTAAGCAGCCATAGTGTGTTTTCTAAACGTGTGACTCTGTTCTGTTTTGTAATTCAGTTCACGTGTAGCGGTTTTTACATTCTCTCTATAAGTGATAGCTTATGATAAGTGTCTTTTTCTGTGTGACTTATTTCACTTAGAATCGTCGTACCTAACTCCACTCATCTTGCTTCTACTAGCCTTATGACATTGATTTCATGTCTGAGTGATATTCAATTGTACATAAGGACCACAACTTCTTTATCCATTTTTCTCTTTCCTGGGATATTTAAGGTGTCATGAAGTGGAGGTTCTTGTCAACAGAGCAGCCCTAAACTTTCCGGTGCCTGTGTCTTGCTGATTTTTAGTTTTTCCAATTTATACGCCCATGAGTGGTCGTGCCCTATGCTCCCTAAGCTGTTTTTTTTCGATGTTTCAGGACACAACGTACACTTCTCCAGAGTGGCTGTTGGCAATTTACATCCCGCCCATCAGTGTAGCAAGGCTGCCATTTCTCCATTGCCTGTCCTGCATTTCTGGTTTTGACACTTTTTGCAGCATGGCCCTTTTCACCGATGGGAAGCGAGACTTCTTTGTAGCGCTGATTTGCCTTTCCAGGTTGCTTGGTTGGCCAAAAAGGGCGTATGCGTTTTTTCCTGAATATATTCAGGAAAAAACGCATACGCCCTTTTTGGCCAAGGGCATCATTGTCGACGTTTTGCCGCTTTTCATGTGCTTTAAAGGCGATTCGTATCTACCTCCTTAAATCTGTTTCCTGCAATTCTGCCTTGCTTTCAAATCCTCTTCGTTGCCTTCCCTCAGTATATTTGTTGACGAGAGTTATCATTTATAACTCTGAGGTTTTTGAATTGCAGTTTCCCTGAGCTCCATTTTTCAACTGTCTTTTTTGGGAGCTGGCCGCAAAAGCGCGGGATTGCCTCAGGCCCTATTCTGCTTCTGGGCGGCAGGCTGAGCCTGTGGTTAATTCTTCTTCCTGATGGGAAAATAGAGTGACCTGTGCCTGTCCCAACACCTAGATCTAGTCTCTCATTGGTTGCCCCTCTTCCCGTTCATCCTCAGGACAAATTGCAACCTGTAGGGAACAGGAGGTTAAAGGTGCTGATTCTCCAAGTAGGGAGATTGCTAGTAAAGTAGCTGGAATGGCGAAACTGAGCACAAGGAGATGAGAAATGAGGTGCGTTTTAGAAACCTTTCAAAATCACACGGTGTACCATCTTCTGGGTTTCTCATGCATGTTCTCGATGTAGGAAGATGCCCTTGAACCTGGAGATTTGGGACCCATGGGATGGGTACCACGCAGTATTACTTTAAAGGGTCTGCGTTTGCTCACCCAACCTCACCCAACCTCTCAGCCCCAAGAGTGTCCACCCTTATGTCTCATCCAGGTGTGGGTCTAGATATGGTCAATCCAGGTTGCATCACAGCCTCTGAACGAATTTTGTAAGAATTTCTCTCTCTTTCACTGTCTTTGTTTTACGGGTTTTTAAAAGTAATTTATTTTTATAATGGGGTTTAGCTGCTTTTCATGGTTGTGTTTATGCGGCTTTACACCCACTTGACTCACTTCCAGACAGATATCAATACATAGGTTTTAAGATTCTTACTAGTCACATATATTCTTGTGTGGGGAATAGGGGGTGTTGAATCCAGTTCACTGAGCAAGGAGTAGGTCTTGTCTATTACATATTGGGTGTATGGAACGGTATCTGAGCGAATTTGAAACCCTTGTTTTATGCATCACCCCACCTCACCTTTCCTGTTAAGCAGATATAGTGTGTTTTCTAAACGTGTGACTCTGTTCTGTTTTGTAATTCAGTTCAAGTGTAGCGGTTTTTACATTCCCTCTATAAGTGATAGCTTATGATAAGTGTCTTTTTCTGTGTGACTTATTTCACTTAGAATCGTCGTACCTAACTCCACTCATGTTGCTTCTACTAGCCTTATAACATTGATTTCATGTCTGAGTGATATTCCATTGTACATAAGGACCACAACTTCTTTATCCATTTTTCTCTTTCCTGGGATATTTAAGGTGTCATGAAGTGGAGGTTCTTGTCAACAGAGCAGCCGTAAACTTTCGGGTGCCTGTGACTTGCTGATTTTTAGTTTTTCCAATTTATACGCCCATGAGTGGACGCGCCCTATGCTCCCTAAGCTGTTTTTTTTCCATGTTTCAGGACACAACGTACAGTTCTCCAGAGTGGCTGTTGGCAATTTACATCCCGTCCATCAGTGTAGCAAGGCTGCCATTTCTCCATGGCCTGTCCTGCATTTCTGGTTTTGACACTTTTTGCAGCATGGCCCTTTTCACCGATGGGAAGCGAGACTTCTTTGTAGCGCTGATTTGCCTTTCCTGGTTGCTTGGTTGGCCAAAAAGGGCGTATGCGTTTATTCCTGAATATATTCAGGAAAAAACGCATACGCCCTTTTTGGCCAAGGGCATCATTGTCGACGTTTTGCCGCTTTTCATGTGCTTTAAAGGCGATTCGTATCTACCTCCTGAAATCTGTTTCCTGCAATTCTGCCTTGCTTTCAAATCCTCTTCGTTGCCTTCCCTCAATATATTTGTGGACGAGAGTTATCATTTATAACTCTGCAGGTTTGTGAATTGCAGTGCCCCTGAGCTCCATTTTTCAACTGTCTTTTTTGGGAGCTGGCCGCAAAAACACGGGATTGCCTCAGGCCCTATTCTGGTTCCGGGCCGCAGGCTGAGCCTGTGGTTAATTCTTCTTCCTGTTGGGAAAATAGAGTGACCTGTGCCTGTCCCAACACCTAGATCTACTCTCTCATTGGTTGCCCCTCTTCCCGTTCATCCTCAGGACAAATTGCAACCTGTAGGGAACAGGAGGTTAAAGGTGCTGATTCTCCAAGTAGGGAGATTGCTAGTAAAGTAGCTGGAATGGCGAAACCGAGCACAAGGAGATGAGAAATGAGGTGCGTTTTAGAAACCTTTCAAAATCACACGGTGTACCATCTTCTGGGTTTCTCATACATGTTTTCGATGTAGGAAGATGCCCTTGAACCTGGAGATTTGGGACCCATGGGATGGGTACCACGCAGTATTACTTTAAAGGGTCTGCGTTTGCTCACCCAACCTCACCCAACCTCTCAGCCCCAAGGGTGCCCACCCTTATGTACCATCCAACTGTGGGTCTAGATATGGTCAATCCAGGTTGCGTCACAGCCTCTGAACGAATTTTGTAAGAATTTCTCTCTCTTTCACTGTCTTTGTTTTACGGGTTTTTAAAAGTAATTTATTTTTATAATGGGGTTTAGCTGCTTTTCATGGCTGTGTTTATGCGGCTTTACACCCACTTGACTCACTTCCAGAGAGATATCAATACATAAGTTTTAAGATTCTTACTAGTCACATATATTCTTGTGTGGTGAATAGGGGGTGTTGAGTCCAGTTCACTCAGCAAGGAGTAGGTCTTGTCTATTACATATTTGGTGTATGGAACGGTATCTGAGCGAATTTGAAACCCTTGTTTTATGCATCACCCCAACTCACCTTTCCCGTTAAGCAGCCATAGTGTGTTTTCTAAACGTGTGACTCTGTTCTGTTTTGTAATTCAGTTCAAGTGTAGCGGTTTTTACATTCCCTCTATAAGTGATAGCTTATGATAAGTGTCTTTTTCTGTGTGACTTATTTCACTTAGAATCGTCGTACCTAACTCCACTCATCTTGCTTCTACTAGCCTTATGATATTGATTTCATGTCTGAGTGATATTCCATTGTACATAAGGACCACAACTTCTTTATCCATTTTTCTCTTTCCTGGGATATTTAAGGTGTCATGAAGTGGAGGTTCTTGTCAACAGAGCAGCCCTAAACTTTCGGGTGCCTGTGACTTGCTGATTTTTAGTTTTTCCAATTTATACGCCCATGAGTGAACGTGCCCTATGCTCCCTAAGCTGTTTTTTTTCCATGTTTCAGGACACAACGTACACTTCTCCAGAGTGGCTGTTGGCAATTTACATCCCGCCCATCAGTGTAGCAAGGCTGCCATTTCTCCATGGCCTGTCCTGGATTTCTGGGTTTGACACTTTTTGCAGCATGGCCCTTTTCACCGATGGGAAGCGAGACTTCTTTGTAGCGCTGATTTGCCTTTCCAGGTTGCTTGGTTGGCCAAAAAGGGCGTATGCGTTTTTTCCTGAATATATTCAGGAAAAAACGCATACGCCCTTTTTGGCCAAGGGCATCATTGTCGAACTTTTGCCGCTTTTCATGTGCTTTTAAATCGATTTGAATCTACCTCCTGAAATATGTTTCCTGCAATTCTGCCTTGCTTTCAAATCCTCTTCATTGCCTTCCCTCAATATATTTGTGGACGAGAGTTATCATTTATAAATTTGCAGGTTTGTGAATTGCAGTGCTCATGTGCTCCAATTTTCAACTGTCTTTTTTGGGAGCTGGCCGAAAAAGCACGGGATTGCCTCAGGCCCTATTCTGGTTCCCGGCGGCAGGCTGAGCCTGTGGTTAATTCTTCTTCCTGATGGGAAAATAGAGTGACCTGTGCCTGTCCCAACACCTAGATCTAGTCTCTCATTGGTTGCCCCTCTTCCCGTTCATCCTCAGGACAAATTGCAACCTGTAGGGAACAGGAGCTTAAAGGTGCTGATTCTCCAAGTAGGGAGATTGCTAGTAAAGTAGCTGGAAAGGCGAACCCGAGCACAAGGAGTTGAGAAATGAGGTGCGTTTTAGAAACCTTTCCCGATCACACGGTGTACCATCTTCTGGGTTTCTCATGCATGTTTTCGATGTAGGAAGATGCCCTTGAACCTGGAGATTTGGGACCCATGGGATGGGTACCACGCACTATTACTTTAAAGGTTCTGCGTTTGCTCACCCAACCTCACCCAACCTCTCAGCCTCAAGATTGTCCACCCTTATGCCTCATCCAGCTGTGGGTCTAGATATGGTCAATCCAGGTTGCATCACAGCCCCTGAACGAATTTTGTAAGAATTTCTCTCTCTTTCACTGTCTTTGTTTTACGGGTTTTTAAAAGTAATTTATTTTTATAATGGGGTTTAGCTGCTTTTCACGGCTGTGTTTATGCGGCTTTACACCCACTTGACTCTCTTCCAGACAGATATCAATACATAGGTTTTAAGATTCTTACTAGTCACATATATTCTTGTGCGGTGAATAGGGGGTGTTGAGTCCACTTCACTGAGCAAGGAGTAGGTCTTGTCTATTACATATTGGGTGTATGGATCGGTATCTGAGCGAATTTGAAACCCTTGTTTTATGCATCACCCCACCTCACCTTTCCCGTTAAGTAGCCATAGTGTGTTTTCTAAACGTGTGACTCTGTTCTGTTTTGTAATTCAGTTCACGTGTAGCGGTTTTTACATTCTCTCTATAAGTGATAGCTTATGATAAGTGTCTTTTTCTGTGTGACTTATTTCACTTAGAATCGTCGTACCTAACTCCACTCATCTTGCTTCTACTAGCCTTATGACATTGATTTCATGTCTGAGTGATATTCAATTGTACATAAGGACCACAACTTCTTTATCCATTTTTCTCTTTCCTGGGATATTTAAGGTGTCATGAAGTGGAGGTTCTTGTCAACAGAGCAGCCCTAAACTTTCCGGTGCCTGTGTCTTGCTGATTTTTAGTTTTTCCAATTTATACGCCCATGAGTGGACGTGCCCTATGATCCCTAAGCTGTTTTTTTTCGATGTTTCAGGACACAACGTACACTTCTCCAGAGTGGCTGTTGGCAATTTACATCCCGCCCATCAGTGTAGCAAGGCTGCCATTTCTCCATTGCCTGTCCTGCATTTCTGGTTTTGACACTTTTTGCAGCATGGCCCTTTTCACCGATGGGAAGCGAGACTTCTTTGTAGCGCTGATTTGCCTTTCCAGGTTGCTTGGTTGGCCAAAAAGGGCGTATGCGTTTTTTCCTGAATATATTCAGGAAAAAACGCATACGCCCTTTTTGGCCAAGGGCATCATTGTCGACGTTTTGCCGCTTTTCATGTGCTTTAAAGGCGATTCGTATCTACCTCCTGAAATCTGTTTCCTGCAATTCTGCCTTGCTTTCAAATCCTCTTCGTTGCCTTCCCTCAATATATTTGTGGACGAGAGTTATCATTTATAACTCTGAGGTTTTTGAATTGCAGTTTCCCTGAGCTCCATTTTTCAACTGTCTTTTTTGGGAGCTGGCCGCAAAAGCGCGGGATTGCCTCAGGCCCTATTCTGCTTCTGGGCGGCAGGCTGAGCCTGTGGTTAATTCTTCTTCCTGATGGGAAAATAGAGTGACCTGTGCCTGTCCCAACACCTAGATCTAGTCTCTCATTGGCTGCCCCTCTTCCCGTTCATCCTCAGGACAAATTGCAACCTGTAGGGAACAGGAGGTTAAAGGTGCTGATTCTCCAAGTAGGGAGATTGCTAGTAAAGTAGCTGGAATGGCGAAACCGAGCACAAGGAGATGAGAAATGAGGTGCGTTTTAGAAACCTTTCAAAATCACACGGTGTACCATCTTCTGGGTTTCTCATGCATGTTTTCGATGTAGGAAGATGCCCTTGAACCTGGAGATTTGGGACCCATCGGATGGGTACCACGCAGTATTACTTTAAAGGGTCTGCGTTTGCTCACCCAACCTCACCCAACCTCTCAGCCCCAAGAGTGTCCACCCTTATGTCTCATCCAGGTGTGGGTCTAGATATGGTCAATCCAGGTTGCATCACAGCCTCTGAACGAATTTTGTAAGAATTTCTCTCTCTTTCACTGTCTTTGTTTTATGGGTTTTTAAAAGTAATTTATTTTTATAATGGGGTTTAGCTGCTTTTCATGGCTGTGTTTATGCGGCTTTACACCCACTTGACTCACTTCCAGACAGATATCAATACATAGGTTTTAAGATTCTTACTAGTCACATATATTCTTGTGTGGTGAATAGGGGGTGTTGAGTCCAGTTCACTGAGCAAGGAGTAGGTCTTGTCTATTACATATTGGGTGTATGGAACGGTATGTGAGCGAATTTGAAACCATTGTTTTATGCATCACCCCACCTCACCTTTCCTGTTAAGCAGCTATAGTGTGTTTTCTAAACGTGTGACTCTGTTCTGTTTTGTAATTCAGTTCAAGTGTAGCGGTTTTTACATTCCCTCTATAAGTGATAGCTTATGATAAGTGTCTTTTTCTGTGTGACTTATTTCACTTAGAATCGTCGTACCTAACTCCACTCATCTTGCTTCTACTAGCATTATAACATTGATTTCATGTCTGAGTGATATTCCATTGTACATAAGGACCACAACTTCTTTATCCATTTTTCTCTTTCCTGGGATATTTAAGGTGTCATGAAGTGGAGGTTCTTGTCAACAGAGCAGCCCTAAACATTCTGGTGCCTGTGTCTTGCTGATTTTTAGTTTTTCCAATTTATACGCCCATGAGTGGACGTGGCCTATGCTCCCTAAGCTGTTTTTTTTCCATGTTTCAGGACACAACGTACACTTCTCCAGAGTGGCTGTTGGCAATTTACATCCCGCCCATCAGTGTAGCAAGGCTGCCATTTCTCCATGGCCTGTCCTGGATTTCTGGGTTTGACACTTTTTGCAGCATGGCCCTTTTGACCGATGGGAAGCGAGACTTCTTTGTAGCGCTGATTTGCCTTTCCAGGTTGCTTGGTTGGCCAAAAAGGGCGTATGCGTTTTTTCCTGAATATATTCAGGAAAAAACGCATACGCCCTTTTTGGCCAAGGGCATCATTGTCGACGTTTTGCCGCTTTTCATGTGCTTTAAAGGCGATTCGTATCTACCTCCTGAAATTTGTTTCCTGCAATTCTGCCTTGCTTTCAAATCCTCTTCGTTGCCTTCCCTCAATATATCTGTGGATGAGAGTTATCATTTATAAATCTGCGGGTTTGTGAATTGCAGTTTCCCTGAGCTCCATTTTTCAACTGTCTTTTTTGGGAGCTGGCCGCAAAAGCGCGGGATTGCCTCAGGCCCTATTCTGCTTCTGGGCGGCAGGCTGAGCATGTGGTTAATTCTTCTTCCTGTTGGGAAAATAGAGTGACCTGTGCCTGTCCCAACACCTAGATCTAGTCTCTCATTGGTTGCCCCTCTTCCCGTTCATCCTCAGGACAAATTGCAACCTGTAGGGAACAGGAGGTTAAAGGTGCTGATTCTCCAAGTAGGGAGATTGCTAGTAAAATAGCTGGAATGGCGAAACCGAGCACAAGGAGATGAGAAATGAGGTGCGTTTTAGAAACCTTTCAAAATCACACGGTGTACCATCTTCTGGGTTTCTCATGCATGTTTTTGATGTAGGAAGATGCCCTTGAACCTGGAGATTTGGGACCCATGGGATGGGTACCACGCAGTATTACTTTAAAGGGTCTGCGTTTGCTCACCCAACCTCACCCAACCTCTCAGCCCCAAGAGTGTCCACCCTTATGTCTCATCCAGCTGTGGGTCTAGATATGGTCAATCCAGGTTGCATCACAGCCTCTGAACGAATTTTGTAAGAATTACTCTCTCTTTCACTATCTTTTTTTACGGGTTTTTAAAAGTAATTTATTTTTATAATGGGGTTTAGCTGCTTTTCATGGTTGTGTTTATGCGGCTTTACACCCACTTGACTCACTTCCAGACAGATATCAATACATAGGTTTTAAGATTCTTACTAGTCACATATATTCTTGTGCGGGGAATAGGGGGTGTTGAGTCCAGTTCACTGAGCAAGGAGTAGGTCTTGTCTATTACATATTGGGTGTATGGAACGGTATCTGAGCGAATTTGAAACCTTGTTTTATGCATCACCCCACCTCACCTTTCCCGTTAAGTAGCCATAGTGTGTTTTCTAAACGTGTGACTCTGTTCTGTTTTGTAATTCAGTTCACGTGTAGCGGTTTTTTCATTCTCTCTATAAGTGATAGCTTATGATAAGTGTCTTTTTCTGTGTGACTTATTTCACTTAGAATCGTCGTACCTAACTCCACTCATCTTGCTTCTACTAGCCTTATGACATTGATTTCATGTCTGAGTGATATTCAATTGTACATAAGGACCACAACTTCTTTATCCATTTTTCTCTTTCCTGGGATATTTAAGGTGTCATGAAGTGGAGGTTCTTGTCAACAGAGCAGCCCTAAACTTTCCGGTGCCTGTGTCTTGCTGATTTTTAGTTTTTCCAATTTATACGCCCATGAGTGGACGTGCCCTATGCTCCCTAAGCTGTTTTTTTTTTTCGATGTTTCAGGACACAACGTACACTTCTCCAGAGTGGCTGTTGGCAATTTACATCCCGCCCATCAGTGTAGCAAGGCTGCCATTTCTCCATTGCCTGTCCTGCATTTCTGGTTTTGACACTTTTTGCAGCATGGCCCTTTTCACCGATGGGAAGCGAGACTTCTTTGTAGCGCTGATTTGCCTTTCCAGGTTGCTTGGTTGGCCAAAAAGGGCGTATGCGTTTTTCCCTGAATATATTCAGGAAAAAACGCATACGCCCTTTTTGGCCAAGGGCATCATTGTCGACGTTTTGCCGCTTTTCATGTGCTTTAAAGGCGATTCGTATCTACCTCCTGAAATCTGTTTCCTGCAATTCTGCCTTGCTTTCAAATCCTCTTCGTTGCCTTCCCTCAATATATTTGTGGACGAGAGTTATCATTTATAACTCTGAGGTTTTTGAATTGCAGTTTCCCTGAGCTCCATTTTTCAACTGTCTTTTTTGGGAGCTGGCCGCAAAAGCGCGGGATTGCCTCAGGCCCTATTCTGCTTCTGGGCGGCAGGCTGAGCCTGTGGTTAATTCTTCTTCCTGATGGGAAAATAGAGTGACCTGTGCCTGTCCCAACACCTAGATCTAGTCTCTCATTGGTTGCCCCTCTTCCCGTTCATCCTCAGGACAAATTGCAACCTGTAGGGAACAGGAGGTTAAAGGTGCTGATTCTCCAAGTAGGGAGATTGCTAGTAAAGTAGCTGGAATGGCGAAACCGAGCACAAGGAGATGAGAAATGAGGTGCGTTTTAGAAACCTTTCAAAATCACACGGTGTACCATCTTCTGGGTTTCTCATGTATGTTCTCGATGTAGGAAGATGCCCTTGAACCTGGAGATTTGGGACGCATGGGATGGGTACCACGCAGTATTACTTTAAAGGGTCTGCGTTTGCTCACCCAACCTCACCCAACCTCTCAGCCCCAAGAGTGTCCACCCTTATGTCTCATCCAGCTGTGGGTCTAGATATGGTCAATCCAGGTTGCATCACAGCCTCTGAACGAATTTTGTAAGAATTTCTCTCTCTTTCACTGTCTTTGTTTTACGGGTTTTTAAAAGTAATTTATTTTTATAATGGGGTTTAGCTGCTTTTCATGGCTGTGTTTATGCGGCTTTACACCCACTTGACTCACTTCCAGACAGATATCAATACATAGGTTTTAAGATTCTTACTAGTCACATATATTCTTGTGCGGGGAATAGGGGGTGTTGAGTCCAGTTCACTGAGCAAGGAGTAGGTCTTGTCTATTACATATTGGGTGTATGGAACGGTATCTGAGCGAATTTGAAACCCTTGTTTTATGCATCACCCCACCTCACCTTTCCTGTTAAGCAGATATAGTGTGTTTTCTAAACGTGTGACTCTGTTCTGTTTTGTAATTCAGTTCAAGTGTAGCGGTTTTTACATTCCCTCTATAAGTGATAGCTTATGATAAGTGTCTTTTTCTGTGTGACTTATTTCACTTAGAATCGTCGTACCTAACTCCACTCATGTTGCTTCTACTAGCCTTATAACATTGATTTCATGTCTGAGTGATATTCCATTGTACATAAGGACCACAACTTCTTTATCCATTTTTCTCTTTCCTGGGATATTTAAGGTGTCATGAAGTGGAGGTTCTTGTCAACAGAGCAGCCCTAAACTTTCCGGTGCCTGTGACTTGCTGATTTTTAGTTTTTCCAATTTATACGCCCATGAGTGGACGCGCCCTATGCTCCCTAAGCTGTTTTTTTTCCATGTTTCTGGACACAACGTACACTTCTCCAGAGTGGCTGTTGGCAATTTACATCCCGTCCATCAGTGTAGCAAGGCTGCCATTTCTCCATGGCCTGTCCTGCATTTCTGGTTTTGACACTTTTTGCAGCATGGCCCTTTTCACCGATGGGAAGCGAGACTTCTTTGTAGCGCTGATTTGCCTTTCCAGGTTGCTTGGTTGGCCAAAAAGGGCGTATGCGTTTTTTCCTGAATATATTCAGGAAAAAACGCATACGCCCTTTTTGGCCAAGGGCATCATTGTCGACGTTTTGCCGCTTTTCATGTGCTTTAAAGGCGATTCGTATCTACCTCCTGAAATCTGTTTCCTGCAATTCTGCCTTGCTTTCAAATCCTCTTCGTTGCCTTCCCTCAATATATTTGTGGACGAGAGTTATCATTTATAACTCTGAGGTTTTTGAATTGCAGTTTCCCTGAGCTCCATTTTTCAACTGTCTTTTTTGGGAGCTGGCCGCAAAAGCGCGGGATTGCCTCAGGCCCTATTCTGCTTCTGGGCGGCAGGCTGAGCCTGTGGTTAATTCTTCTTCCTGATGGGAAAATAGAGTGTCCTGTGCCTGTCCCAACACCTAGATCTAGTCTCTCATTGGTTGCCCCTCTTCCCGTTCATCCTCAGGACAAATTGCAACCTGTAGGGAACAGGAGGTTAAAGGTGCTGATTCTCCAAGTAGGGAGATTGCTAGTAAAGTAGCTGGAATGGCGAAACCGAGCACAAGGAGATGAGAAATGAGGTGCGTTTTAGAAACCTTTCAAAATCACACGGTGTACCATCTTCTGGGTTTCTCATGTATGTTCTCGATGTAGGAAGATGCCCTTGAACCTGGAGATTTGGGACGCATGGGATGGGTACCACGCAGTATTACTTTAAAGGGTCTGCGTTTGCTCACCCAACCTCACCCAACCTCTCAGCCCCAAGAGTGTCCACCCTTATGTCTCATCCAGCTGTGGGTCTAGATATGGTCAATCCAGGTTGCATCACAGCCTCTGAACGAATTTTGTAAGAATTTCTCTCTCTTTCACTGTCTTTGTTTTACGGGTTTTTAAAAGTAATTTATTTTTATAATGGGGTTTAGCTGCTTTTCATGGCTGTGTTTATGCGGCTTTACACCCACTTGACTCACTTCCAGACAGATATCAATACATAGGTTTTAAGATTCTTACTAGTCACATATATTCTTGTGTGGTGAATAGGGGGTGTTGAGTCCAGTTCACTGAGCAAGGAGTAGGTCTTGTCTATTACATATTGGGTGTATGGAACGGTATGTGAGCGAATTTGAAACCATTGTTTTATGCATCACCCCACCTCACCTTTCCTGTTAAGCAGCTATAGTGTGTTTTCTAAACGTGTGACTCTGTTCTGTTTTGTAATTCAGTTCAAGTGTAGCGGTTTTTACATTCCCTCTATAAGTGATAGCTTATGATAAGTGTCTTTTTCTGTGTGACTTATTTCACTTAGAATCGTCGTACCTAACTCCACTCATCTTGCTTCTACTAGCATTATAACATTGATTTCATGTCTGAGTGATATTCCATTGTACATAAGGACCACAACTTCTTTATCCATTTTTCTCTTTCCTGGGATATTTAAGGTGTCATGAAGTGGAGGTTCTTGTCAACAGAGCAGCCCTAAACATTCTGGTGCTTGTGTCTTGCTGATTTTTAGTTTTTCCAATTTATACGCCCATGAGTGGACGTGCCCTATGCTCCCTAAGCTGTTTTTTTTCCATGTTTCAGGACACAACGTACACTTCTCCAGAGTGGCTGTTGGCAATTTACATCCCGCCCATCAGTGTAGCAAGGCTGCCATTTCTCCATGGCCTGTCCTGGATTTCTGGGTTTGACACTTTTTGCAGCATGGCCCTTTTGACCGAAGGGAAGCGAGACTTCTTTGTAGCGCTGATTTGCCTTTCCAGGTTGCTTGGTTGGCCAAAAAGGGCGTATGCGTTTTTTCCTGAATATATTCAGGAAAAAACGCATACGCCCTTTTTGGCCAAGGGCATCATTGTCGACGTTTTGCCGCTTTTCATGTGCTTTAAAGGCGATTCGTATCTACCTCCTGAAATTTGTTTCCTGCAATTCTGCCTTGCTTTCAAATCCTCTTCGTTGCCTTCCCTCAATATATCTGTGGATGAGAGTTATCATTTATAACTCTGCGGGTTTGTGAATTGCAGTTTCCCTGAGCTCCATTTTTCAACTGTCTTTTTTGGGAGCTGGCCGCAAAAGCGCGGGATTGCCTCAGGCCCTATTCTGCTTCTGGGCGGCAGGCTGAGCATGTGGTTAATTCTTCTTCCTGTTGGGAAAATAGAGTGACCTGTGCCTGTCCCAACACCTAGATCTAGTCTCTCATTGGTTGCCCCTCTTCCCGTTCATCCTCAGGACAAATTGCAACCTGTAGGGAACAGGAGGTTAAAGGTGCTGATTCTCCAAGTAGGGAGATTGCTAGTAAAATAGCTGGAATGGCGAAACCGAGCACAAGGAGATGAGAAATGAGGTGCGTTTTAGAAACCTTTCAAAATCACACGGTGTACCATCTTCTGGGTTTCTCATGCATGTTTTTGATGTAGGAAGATGCCCTTGAACCTGGAGATTTGGGACCCATGGGATGGGTACCACGCAGTATTACTTTAAAGGGTCTGCGTTTGCTCACCCAACCTCACCCAACCTCTCAGCCCCAAGAGTGTCCACCCTTATGTCTCATCCAGCTGTGGGTCTAGATATGGTCAATCCAGGTTGCATCACAGCCTCTGAACGAATTTTGTAAGAATTTCTCTCTCTTTCACTATCTTTTTTTGCGGGTTTTTAAAAGTAATTTATTTTTATAATGGGGTTTAGCTGCTTTTCATGGTTGTGTTTATGCGGCTTTACACCCACTTGACTCACTTCCAGACAGATATCAATACATAGGTTTTAAGATTCTTACTAGTCACATATATTCTTGTGCGGGGAATAGGGGGTGTTGAGTCCAGTTCACTGAGCAAGGAGTAGGTCTTGTCTATTACATATTGGGTGTATGGAACGGTATCTGAGCGAATTTGAAACCCTTGTTTTATGCATCACCCCACCTCACCTTTCCCGTTAAGCAGCCATAGTGTGTTTTCTAAACGTGTGACTCTGTTCTGTTTTGTAATTCAGTTCACGTGTAGCGGTTTTTACATTCCCTCTATAAGTGATAGCTTATGATAAGTGTCTTTTTCTGTGTGACTTATTTCACTTAGAATCGTCGTACCTAACTCCACTCATCTTGCTTCTACTAGCCTTATGACATTGATTTCATGTCTGAGTGATATTCAATTGTACATAAGGACCACAACTTCTTTATCCATTTTTCTCTTTCCTGGGATATTTAAGGTGTCATGAAGTGGAGGTTCTTGTCAACAGAGCAGCCCTAAACTTTCCGGTGCCTGTGTCTTGCTGATTTTTAGTTTTTCCAATTTATACGCCCATGAGTGGACGTGCCCTATGCTCCCTAAGCTGTTTTTTTTCGATGTTTCAGGACACAACGTACACTTCTCCAGAGTGGCTGTTGGCAATTTACATCCCGCCCATCAGTGTAGCAAGGCTGCCATTTCTCCATTGCCTGTCCTGCATTTCTGGTTTTGACACTTTTTGCAGCATGGCCCTTTTCACCGATGGGAAGCGAGACTTCTTTGTAGCGCTGATTTGCCTTTCCAGGTTGCTTGGTTGGCCAAAAAGGGCGTATGCGTTTTTTCCTGAATATATTCAGGAAAAAACGCATACGCCCTTTTTGGCCAAGGGCATCATTGTCGACGTTTTGCCGCTTTTCATGTGCTTTGAAGGCGATTCGTATCTACCTCCTGAAATCTGTTTCCTGCAATTCTGCCTTGCTTTCAAATCCTCTTCGTTGCCTTCCCTCAATATATTTGTGGACGAGAGTTATCATTTATAACTCTGCAGGTTTGTGAATTGCAGTGCCCCTCAGCTCCATTTTTCAACTGTCTTTTTTGGGAGCTGGCCGCAAAAACACGGGATTGCCTCAGGCCCTATTCTGCTTCTGGGCGGCAGGCTGAGCCTGTGGTTAATTCTTCTTCCTGATGGGAAAATAGAGTGACCTGTGCCTGTCCCAACACCTAGATCTAGTCTCTCATTGGTTGCCCCTCTTCCCGTTCATCCTCAGGACAAATTGCAACCTGTAGGGAACAGGAGCTTAAAGGTGCTGATTCTCCAAGTAGGGAGATTGCTAGTAAAGTAGCTGGAAAGGCGAACCCGAGCACAAGGAGTTGAGAAATGAGGTGCGTTTTAGAAACCTTTCCCGATCACACGGTGTACCATCTTCTGGGTTTCTCATGCATGTTTTCGATGTAGGAAGATGCCCTTGAACCTGGAGATTTGGGACCCATGGGATGGGTACCACGCACTATTACTTTAAAGGTTCTGCGTTTGCTCACCCAACCTCACCCAACCTCTCAGCCTCAAGATTGTCCACCCTTATGCCTCATCCAGCTGTGGGTCTAGATATGGTCAATCCAGGTTGCATCACAGCCCCTGAACGAATTTTGTAAGAATTTCTCTCTCTTTCACTGTCTTTGTTTTACGGGTTTTTAAAAGTAATTTATTTTTATAATGGGGTTTAGCTGCTTTTCACGGCTGTGTTTATGCGGCTTTACACCCACTTGACTCACTTCCAGACAGATATCAATACATAGGTTTTAAGATTCTTACTAGTCACATATATTCTTGTGCGGTGAATAGGGGGTGTTGAGTCCACTTCACTGAGCAAGGAGTAGGTCTTGTCTATTACATATTGGGTGTATGGATCGGTATCTGAGCGAATTTGAAACCCTTGTTTTATGCATCACCCCACCTCACCTTTCCCGTTAAGCAGCCATAGTGTGTTTTCTAAACGTGTGACTCTGTTCTGTTTTGTAATTCAGTTCAAGTGTAGCGGTTTTTACATTCCCTCTATAAGTGATAGCTTATGATAAGTGTCTTTTTCTGTGTGACTTATTTCACTTAGAATCGTCGTACCTAAATCCACTCATCTTGCTTCTACTAGCCTTATGACATTGATTTCATGTCTGAGTGATATTCCATTGTACATAAGGACCACAACTTCTTTATCCATTTTTCTCTTTCCTGGGATATTTAAGGTGTCATGAAGTGGAGGTTCTTGTCAACAGAGCAGCCCTAAACTTTGGGGTGCCTGTGTCTTGCTGATTTTTAGTTTTCCCAATTTATACGCCCATGAGTGGAAGTGCCCTATGCTCCCTAACCTGTGTTTTTTCGATATTTCAGGACACACCGTACACTTCTCCAGAGTGCCTCTTGGCAATTTACATCCCGCCCATCAGCGTAGCAAGGCTGCCATTTCTCCATGGCCTGTCCTGCATTTCTGGTTTTTACACTTTTTTCAGCATAGCCCTTATGACCGATGGGAAGCGAGACTTCTTTGTAGCGCTGATTTTCCTTTCCAGGTTGCTTGGTTGGCCAAAAAGGGCGTATGCGTTTTTTCCTGAATATATTCAGGAAAAAACGCATACGCCCTTTTTGACCAAGGGCATCATTGTCGACCTTTTGCCGCTTTTCATGTGCTTTCAAATCGATTTGAATCTACCTCCTGAAATCTGTTTCCTGCAATTCTGCCTTGCTTTCAAATCCTCTTCATTGCCTTCCCTCAATATATTTGTGGACGAGAGTTATCATTTATAACTTTGAAGGTTTGTGAATTGCAGTGCTCATGTGCTCCATTTTTCAACGGGCTTTTTTGGGAGCTGGCCGCAAAAGCGCAGGATTGCTTCAGACCCTCTTCTGGTTCTGTGGGGCAGGCTGAGCCTGTGGTTAATTCTTCTTCCTAATGGGAAAAAAGATTGACCTGTGCCTGTCACAAAACCTAGAGCAAGTCTCTCATTGGTTCCCCCACTTCCCGTTCATTCTCAGGACAAATTGCAACCTGTACAGAACAGGAGGTTAAAGGTGCTGATTCTCCAAGGGGGGAGATTGCTAGTAGAGTGGATGGAATGGCGAACCCGAGCACAAGGAGATGAGAAATGAGGTGCCTTTTAGAAACCTTTCCCAATCAGACGGTGTACCATCTTCTGGGTTTCTAGTACATGTTTTCGATGTAGGTAGATGCCCTTGAACCTGGAGATTTGGGACCCATTGGACGGGTACCACGCAGTATTACTTTAAAGGGTCTGCATTTGCTCACCCAACCTCACCAAACCTCTCAGCCCCAAGAGGGTCCACCCTTATGTCTCATCTAGCTGTGGGTCTAGATATGGTAAATCCAGGTTGCATCACAGCCCCTGCACGAATTGTGTCAGAATTTCTCTCTCTTTCACTCTCTTTGTTGCATGGGTTTTTAAAAGCAATTGATTTTTATAATGGGCTTTAGCTGCTTTTCACTGCTGTGTTTATGCAGCTTTACACCCACTTGACTCACTTCCAGACAGATATCAATACATAGGTTTTAAGATTCTTACTAGTCAGATATATTCTTGTGCGGTGAATAGTGGGTGTTTAGTCCAGTTCACTGAGCAAGGAGTAGGTCTTGTCTAGTACATATTGGGTTTATGGAACGGTATCTGAGCTAATCAGAAACCCTTGTTTTATGCATCACCCCACCTCACCTTTCCCGTTAAGAAGCCATAGTGTGTTTTCAAAATGTGTGACTCTGTTCTGTTTTGTAATTCAGTTCAATGGTAACGGTTTTTACATTCCCTCTATAAGTGATATCTTATAATAAGTGTCTTTTTCTGTGTGACTTATTTCACTTACAATCGTCATACCTAAATCCACTCATCAAGCTGCTACTTGCCTTAGGACATTGATTTCATGGCTGAGTGAAATTCCATTGTACATAAGGACCACAACTTCTTTATCCATATTTCTCTTTCCTGGGATATTTAAGGTGTCATGAAGTGGAGGTTCTTGTCAACAGAGCAGCCCTAAATTTTGGGGTGCCTGTGTCTTGCTGATTTTTAGTTTTCCCTATTTACACACCCATGAGTGGAAGTGCCCTGTGCTCTCTAAGTTGTGTGTTTTAGATGTTTCAGGACACACCGTACACTTCTCCAGAGTGGCTGTTGGCAATTTACATCCCGCCCATCAGCGTAGCAAGGCTGCCATTTCTCCATGGCCTGTCCTGCATTTCTGGTTTTGACACTTTTTTCAGCACGGCCTTTGAACGATGGGAAGCGAGACTTCATTGTAGCGCTGATTTGCCTTTCCAGGTTGCTTGGTTGGCCAAAAAGGGCGTATGCGTTTTTTCCTGAATATATTCAGGAAAAAACGTATATGCCCTTTTAGGCCAAGGGCATCATTGTCCACGTTTTGCCCCTTTTCATGTGCTTTAAAGGCGATTCGAATCTACATCCTGATACCTGTTTCCTGCAATTCTGCCTTGCTTTCAAATCCTCTTCATTGCCTTCCCTCAATATATTTGTGTACGAGACTTATCATTTATAACTCTGCAGGTTTGTGAATTGCAGTGTCCCTGAGCTCCATTTTTCAACTGGATTTTTTGGGAGCTGGCCGCAAATGCGCAGGATTGCTTCAGGCCCTATTCTGGTTCCGGGGGGCATGCTGAGCCTGTGGTTAATTCTTCTTCCTGATGGGAAAATAGAGTGACCTGTGCCTGTCACAACACCTAGATCTAGTCTCTCATTGGTTCCCCCTCTTCCCGTTCATCCTCAGGACAAATTGCAACCTGCAGAGAAGAGGAGGTTAAAGGTGCTTATTCCCCAATAGGGAGATTCCTAGTAAAGTGGCTGGAAAGGCGAACCCTAGCACAAGGAGATGAGAAATGAGGTGCGTTTCAGAAGCCTTTCCCGATCAGACGGTGTACCATCTTCTGGGTTTCTCATGCATGTTTTCGATGTAGGAAGATGCCCTTGAACCTGGAGATTTGGGACCCATGGGATGGGTACCACGCAGTATTATTTTAAAGGGTCTGCGTTTGCTCACCCAACGTCACCCAAAGTCTCAGCCCCATGAGTGCCCACCTTTATGTCTCAATCACCTGTGGGTCTAGATATGGTCAATCCAGGTTGCATCACAGCCCCTGAACGAATTTTGTAAGAATTTCTCTTTCTTTCCCTGTCTTTGTTTCACGGGTTTTTAAAGGTAATTTATTTTTAAAATGGGGTTTAGCTGCTTTTCACGGCTGTGTTTATGCCACTTTACACTCACTTGACTCTCTTCCAGAGAGAGATCAATACATAGGTTTTCAGATTCTTACTAGTCAGATATATTCTTGTGCGGTGAATAGGGGGTGTTGAGTCCAGTTCACTGAGCAAGGAGTAGGTCTTGTCTATTACATATTTGGTTTATGGAACGGTATCTGAGCTAATTTGAAACCCTTGTTTTATGCATCACCCCACCTCACCTTTCGCGTTAAGCAGCCATAGTGTGTTTTCAAAATGTGTGACTCTGTTCTGTTTTGTAATTCAGTTCAAGGGTATCAGTTTTTACATTCCCTCTCTAAGTGATATCTAATGATAAGTGTGTTTTTCTGTGTGACTTATTTCACTTAGAATCGTCGTACCTAAATCCACTCATCATGCTGCTACTAGCCTTAGGACATTGATTTCATGGCTGAATGATATTCCATTGTACATAAGGACCACAACTTCTTTACCATTTTTTTCATCCCTGGGATATTTAAGATGTACACAAGTGGAGGTTCTTGTAACCAGAGCAGCCCTTTAACTTCTGGGTGCCTGTGTCTTTTTGATTTTTATTTTTCCAATTTATACGCCCATGAATGGATGTGCCCCTTTCTCTCTAGCTGTGTTTTTTAGATGTTTTAGGAAATACCATACCTTTCTCCAGAGTCGCCATTGGCAATTTACATCCCGACCATCAGTGTAACAATGCTCCCTGTCCTCCCTGGCCTCTCCAGTATTTTTTTTTTACACTTTTTTAGGAAGGCGCTTTTGACCGATGGGAAGTGAGACTTCTTTGTAGTGCTGAATTTTATTTCCGGCTTGCTTGGTTGGCCAAAGAGGGCCTATGCGTTTTTTCCTGAATTTATTCAGAAAAAAACACATATGCTCTTTTTGGCCTTGTGCATCATTGTCGACGTTTGGCCGCTTTTCATGTGCTTTAGGGGCTATTCGAATCTGACTCCTGAAATCTGTTTCCTGCAATTCTGCCTTCCTTTCCAATCCTGTTCATTGACTTCCCTCAATATAATTTTGGACGATAGTTATAATTTATAACTCTGCAGGTTTGTGAATTGCAGTGCCCCTGACCTCCATTTTTCAACTCGCTTTTTTGGGAGCTGTCCGCAGAACCGCTGGTTTGCTTCTGGCCCTACTCTGGTTCCCGGTGGCAGGCTAAGCCTTTGCTTAATTCTTCTTCCTGATTGGAAAGTAGAGTGACATGTTCCTGTCCGAACATTTAGGGCTTGGCTCTCCTTGTTTCTCCTCCTTCCCCTTCTTCCTTTGGAAAAATTCCAAATTTTGTGCAACTGGATGTTGAAGGTGCTGACATCCTCAAGTGGGGAGATTTTAAGGAAAAAGGCTGGAGGGGTGAACCCAACAACCAGGAAATTAGGAGTTTTTGTGCCTTTTCCAAAATCTCCCTGATCCAACCGTGTTCCATCTTCTGGGTGTCACAGGCATGTTTTAGCTGTAGGAAAGGTCCCGTGTATGTAAGGAGAACACCAGGGATTTTTCCAAATCAGTGTCTCCCCGAACTCCAATCTGGGGAATTTTTAAGCTACTGGTACATGTGTGTTCTTTAAGGGACTTGGGCCTTAGTCAGAGTCCGAACTTTAGATGATTGAAGTCTTCAGGTTCAGAAACGCTCACCATCGGCCTCCTTTAGTTTCCATTTTATCTGTAGTTGATAGATGATGTCGATATAGATATCTATTGTTTTTCAGATTATTTCCCCTTAGGGGTCATTACAAAATATTGAGTATAGTTCCCTGTGTTATACAGTAGTTCCTTGTTGATGATATATTTTATACATAGCAGTGTGTATATGTTAATCTGAAACTGTTAATTTATCCCTCCTCCCACCTTTCCCCTTTGGTAATAAAAAAATATAAGATTTTATACTTCTCAGAAATCTAGGAGCTGAAAGAGAGGTATCATTTTCAATGGAAAATCATTCAAAACAAGGTTGAAACTTCAACCAAGATTATTAGATGTCCATCCTTGGAAAGAAATCACTGCATTTCTCTACTGTTGACCTGACAAATAAGACAAACCCCTCCACTGAACTTGCTTATAATAAAGTGATGGAAATATCAAATGGAAGTGTTAGAAACATCTTATTTTACACGAGCCTTATACACTGCTTTATGTTAATTACAGTTTGGCTCACACATCTGTTCTTTGAAGTTACAATGTTCTCAAATTCTGTTACTGATCCTGCAGAGTGGGTCCCAACAAGGGTCTCCCTGCCCAGTGTCATTGGAGCCAACAGATCGAGACTGACTTTGGTTCAGAAGCAAAGGAAAACTTTATATTTTGATCAGAGAATGGAGAGGTGAGAGTGTGTGCTCCCTTGCGGGTTGTGGGCCGGGCTGCTGTGTAGAGATCCTGGCAGCGTCAGCAGGAGGGAGGGGGTAGAGCTCTCGAGGGCCGGGTTGGCTGGAGCTCAGGCTCTATGTCGCAGAGTCTGCACGGGACCCCACGAGCTGAGGTGTCGGCCCAGCCATTTTGCACTAGGAAATCGTGTCTGAAGTGTCGGGTGTGGGACCTCTGCATGTGGAAACCTAGGAGCAAGTGAAATTAGACAAAGCACAAAGGAAAAAATGGTTAGACTTTATTTTATTGCCCAGATTCTATTTTCATCTCCCAGGAATTTTTCATGGGCTTTGCCAGTGACAAAGCCCTCCTCTGCCTTTTGTCCCATTCCTCATTCTTGGGGTGCTGAGGGTGCATACACCTCTTCTGTAAATGCTTCGTGCTGAGTTGGGTGTCCTCATACCCGGGGCGAGGGGGAGGACTTCTCCCAAGCAGCCTCCATGTGAGGTTGATTGTCCCCAGGCCTCCTCCCTCACTGCTCGTCTGCCTGAGCACCAGCATTGGAAGTTTTATAGATTCTAATGATCTTTAAGGGTCCAGGAAAGAGATGTGCAGAGACGCTGGGGGGGGGGGTGGGCCGTTTTACCCTGCTCCACATTGGTTCGGCCCCCTTAGGCTGACGGTTTCTGCCAGCCTAGATGCTCTGACCAGTAGTCTGCGCTTTCTTCAGTTAGGCCACTGAATTAACGTACAAGCAGCACCAGGTGTCAGAGCCCTGCTTGCTCAACTCCCAGACAGTCCAGGGCCGGTGGTGATCCAGGACCATGATGGCCACTCAGTCAACGGCCTTTTGAAGTAGCCAGGAGTACAGCCGGTCTCATTGGCCGCCGTCACCGCGGTGTCTGTAGGCTTTTCTATGGTGGCAGCGTTATTTACGGTTCCCCTACCAAGTTTATTAGCTCCGCTCTGGGTGCAGTAAGTCCTGTAAGCAATAGTCTGCTCTTTTGGGGCACACTCTTGTTGTTTTCTGAGAGAAGCTCCAGGTCAAGTGATGGTCACACGAGTCGTCATGGGGGCCCATTGCCCCAGGTTGTCTCTCTGGAGGTTGGTGTTGGAGGGCCTCCTCACTCGAGGTCATTGTGCCCACGGAGCAATCCCTGCAACTTCAGGGCATGGTGGGTGGTTAGGATCACCAAGTGGCGTCCTTTTCCCTTAGGAGGGAGCTGGCCTTGTGGGCTGCTGATTTCCAGGTTTTTAGATACCCCCAGTATCCTGGTCGGATGGGGTGGCTGGCCAATGCCTGGAGGGCATTCTTGCATTGTTCCATTTCAAGTGGTCCCAGTTTTTGCACTAATACTCCAAGGGCGATTCGCCTTGGACCAGGAATGTAAAGGTCAAAGGGTTTAGCTAACTTAGGGAGGTCCAGGGCACGGGTCTGAACTGACTGCTCTTTCCATTCTTGAAAGGCCGCTTCTGGATTCTATTCAAAAGGATCATCATCTTTTCCTTTCAGTGTTTCATATAGAGGCCCAGCTATTAGACTGTAGTTAGGGATCCAGATGCAGCAAACCCCGGTCTCCCCAGGAACCCCTAAGCTGTCTTCTAGTTTCAGGAAGGGTGAGGCTGCAAATGGCTTCTTCCCTTTCCTGGGGTGGGCTTCTCCGACCTTCTGAGCGAATGAAGCCCAAGAAGGTCACCTTAGTTTGTGATATTTGAGCCTTTTTCTTGGACACCTTCTATCTTTTATTGGCTAGGTAGTTCAGAGGCCTCCTTAGTCGGGCTGGTGATCAGAATGTCATCTGCATATTGAAGGAGGGTTCCCTTCTCCAGAGGTAGATCTTTTAGGTCTTTAGCTAACGTTTCCCCAAAGATGGTGTGGGAATTTTTGAACCCCTGGGGCAGGACGGCCCAGCAGTATTGTTTTTGTTGTATGTTGAGTCCTGCCACTCACAGCCAAAATTTCTTGTGACTCTGGGACGAATGGAATACAGAAGAAGGCATCATTGAAGTCTAATACAGAATACCATGTCCTGGTGGATGGTAGAATGACCAGCAGGGTGTAGGAATTAGGAACTACTAGATGTATATCCTCTGTGGCTTCACTGACTGTCCTGGCGTCCTCTACCAGGTCCCCAGCAGCCCATGGGGCTCTGGTGGTCAGGCCCCTCCCAGGATATGGAGCTCACCTGGGCAGGTACCCAGCAGCCCACGGGGCTCTCGTGGGCAGGCCCCTCCCTGGATATGGAGCTCCCGTGGACAGGTACCCCGACAGGGCTGGGCACACAGGAACTGTGCACATAGCCCTCATTGCAGAGCACCCCCAGCACACCTGTCACTCAGAGCTGACACAGAGCACCTCAGAGCAGAGCTTGAACTAATAAACAGCAGCTCCAACAGGTCTGTGACCCTAGGCTTCACTCTGTGCGACCTCCCTCTGCCTGGTCTTCCAGGGGCTTCCACAGCAGCCGGGGCACCAGGCCTCTGTCTCCACCCACCACCCCTCCTCTCCCTGACTCCTGGGTTCCTCTCATTAGCAGAGGGTCTTCTTGAAGTTGTCTCCCACTCATGGACCAGATAAAATGATTAGAAAACAAGCCAGGGCTGCCGCCCCTTATCTATCCTGACTCTCGGGACCCTACACCTGTTCCTTGGATCTGGCCGGTGCAGCAAGGCCCATTTTCTGCAAATCTGAGCCCCTGAGGGGCGAGGATTGGCTGACCTGGGCAGCCTGACCCGGCCGGCCAGCCCTTCCCAGGTGTGCCTGGGTTGAGGTCAATATAAACACCCCTCCAGGCAGCAAAAGCTTCTGCAGCTGTGCCTGACGCCATATTCTCTGCCCCATCAGCAGTCTCGGGGTTGGGCTGGTGGGAGGCAGTAGGGCCCACGGCTCTATGAGTGGCCCGTTGTGACTGGGGCTCTACTGGACTTTCTGCAGGAGTTGCCGGGCTGCCACCTGCTAAAGAAGAGGATGTGTCACCCATACTTGCTGCTGGAATTTCTCCCCGGGCAGAGGTAAGGAAGGAAAAAAGCAGTGGGGGCTGGGACAGGAGGGGTACCTCAGGCAGGGAAATGGAAAGTTTCCAGACGAGCGCCCGGGGCCAGGACCATCCTGGCTGGCCTGCAGGCACCAAGTCGGCCTGCGTGCTGTTGCTGGTGTGACTCCAAGCCCCTTCCTCTAGTTTTTAGTCTTTGCACACATTCAGGTGTTTTACCTGGGAACGGTGGGAAAAGTTCAGCAGCAGCTGGCCTGGGGCTCAGCTCACGTTTAGTCAGAGACGCCTCCTCACAGTCCCCCAGCTTTGCAATGAGGACGCTCCTTGTGTGGGGGCTGCTGGCTGCATGGGAGATGATTCCCCACCTGTGACCAACTTAAGAATTGTTTACCACTGGAGCAAGTGCGCTGATAGGGTTTTCCTCTGTATGACCAGTGGGTTCAGTTTTTTTTTTTTCTTTTTTGGTTCAAGGTAAGTTTTATTCCTCTTTTTGTATTTATGGATATAAGCATGGAAATCATTCATTCATATAAATACGTCTATGGGAAGGACAGAACTTTTTTTTCTGTTTTATTTTCTTAAGTATTATTTATTTTTTAATTTTTGAATTTATTTTATTCATTTTTTTATACAGCAGGCTCTTATTGGTTATCTATTTTATACATATAAGTGTATATATGTCAATCCCAGGGTTGCAATTCATCCCACCACCACCACCCTGCCACTTTCCCCCCTTGGTGTCCATACATTTGTTCTCTACATCTGTGTCTCTATTTCTGCCTTGCAAACCAGTTCATCTTTACCATTTTTCTAGGTTCTACATGTATGCGTTAATATACGATATTTGTTTTTCTCTTTCTGACTTACTTCACTCTGTATGACAGTCTCTAGATCTATCCACGTCTCTACAAATGACCCAATTTCATTCCTTTTTATGGCTGAGTAATATTCCATTTTATATATGTAGCACATCTTTTCCGTTCGTCTGTCTATGGGCATTTAGGTTGCTTCCATGACCTGGCTATTGTAAATAGTGCTGCAATGAATATTGTGGTGAATATGTCTTTTTGAATTATGGTTTTCTCTGGGTATATGGCCAGTAGTGGGATTGCTGGGTCATATGGTAATTCTATTTTTAGTTTTTTAAGGAACCTCCATACTGTTCTCCATAGTGACTGTATCAATTTACATTCCCACAAATAGTGTAAGAGGGTTCCCTTTTCTCCACACCCTCTCCAGCATTTGTTGTTTGTAGATTTTCTGATGATGCCCATTCTAACTCGTGTGAGGTGATACCTCATTGTAGTTTTGGTTTATATTTCTCTAATAATTAGTGATGTTGAGTAGCTTTTCATGTGTTTCTTGGTCATCTGTATGTCTTCTTGGGACAAATGTCTATTTACGTCATCTGCCCATTTTTGGATTGGTTTGTTTTTTTACTGTTGAGCTGCATGAGCTGTTTATATACATTGGAGATTAATCCTTTGTCCATTGATTCGTTTGCAAATATTTTCTCCCATTCTGAGGGTTGTCTTTTCGTCTTGTTTGTAGTTTCCTTTGCTTTGCAAAAGCTTTTAGGTTTCATTTGCTCCCATTTGTTTTTGTTTTTTTTTTTATTCCATTACTCTAGGAGGTGGATCAAAAAAGATCTTGCTGTGATTTATGTCAAAGAGTATTCTTCCTATGTTTTCCTCTAAGAGTTTTATAGTGTCCGGTCTTACATTTCGGTCTCTAATCCATTTGGAGTTTATTTTTTGTGTATGGTGTTAGGGAGTGTTCTAATTTCATTCTTTTACATGTAACTGTCCATTTTTCCCAGCACCACTTATTGAAGAGACTGTCTTTTCTCCATTGTATACCCTTGCCTCCTTTGTCATAGATTAGTGGGCCATAGGTGTGTAGGTTTATCTCTGGGCTTTCTTTTTTTTTTTTTTTTCTTTTACATCTTTATTGGAGTATAATTGCTTTACAATTGTGTGTTAGTTTCTGCTGTATAAAAAAGTGAATCAGCTATGCGTATACATATAACACCATATCCCCTCCCTCTTGCACCTCCCTCTCACTCCCTTATCCCACCCTTTTAGGTGGTCACAAAGCACAGAGCTGATCTCCCTGTGCTATGTGGCTGCTTCCCAGTAGCTATCAATTTTACATTTGGTAGTGTATATATGTCCATACCACTCTCTCACTTTGTCCCAGCTTACCCTTCCCTCTCCCCATGTCCTCAAGTCCTTTCTCTACGTCTGTGTCCTTAATCCTTTCCTGCCCCTAGGTTCTTCATAAACTTTTTTTTTTTTTAGATTCCATATATATGTGTTAGCATACGGTATTTGTTTTTCTCTTTCTGACTTACTTCACTCTGTAGGACAGACTCTAGATCCATCCACCTCACTAAAAATAACTCAATTTCGTTTCTTTTTATGGCTGAATAATGTTCCATTGTATATATGTGCCACATCTTCTTTATCCATTTATCTGTTGTTGGACACTTAGTTTGCTTCCATGTCCTGGCTATTGTAAATAGAGCTACAGTGAACATTGTGGTACATGACTCTTTTTGAATTATGGTTTTCTCAGGGTAAATGTCCAGGAGTGGGTTTGCTGGGTTGTATGGTAGTTCTATTTTTAGTTTTTAAGGAAGCCCCATACCGTTCTCCCTAGTGGCTATATCAATTTACATTCCCACCAACAGTGCAAGAGGGTTCCTTTTTCTCCAATAAATGCCTCTCCAGCATTTACTGTTGGTAGATTTTTTGATGATGGCCATTCTGACTGGTGTGAGGTGATACCTCACTGTAGTTTTGATTTGCATTTCTCCAATGATTAGTGATGTTCAGCATCCTTTCATGTGTTTGTTGGCAACCTGTATATCTTCTTTGGAGAAATGTCTATTTAGGTCTTCTGCCCATTTTTGGATTGGGTTGTTTGGTTTTGTGATATTGAGCTACATGAGCTGCTTTTTGTAGATTAATCCTTTGCCATTTGCTTCATTTGAAAATATTTTCTCCCATTCTGATGGTTGTCTTTTCATCTTGCTTAAGTTTTCCTTTGCTGTGCAAAAGAATTTATGTTTCATTTGGTCCCATTTTTTAATTTTTGTTTTTATTTCCATTTCTCTAGGAGGTGGGTCAAAAAGGATCTTGCTGTGATTTATGTCATAGACTGTTCTGCTTATGTTTTCTTCTAAGAGTTTTATAGTGGCTGGTCTTATATTTAGGTCTCTAATCCATTTTGAGTTATTTTTGTGTATGGTGTTAGGGAGTGTACTAATTTCATTCTTTTACATGTAGCTGTCCAGTTTTCCCCCCACCACTTACTGAAGACACTGTCTTTTCTCCATTGTATACCCTTGCCTCCTTTGTCATAGATTAGTTAACCATAGGTACGTGGGTTTATCTCTGTGCTTTCTATCCTGTTCTATTGACCTATATTTCTGTTTTTGTGTCAGTACCATATTATCTTGATTTCTGTAGCTTTGTAATATAGTCTGAAGTCTGGAAGTCTGATTCCTCCAGCTCTTTTTTTCCCCCTCAAGACTGCTTTGGCTATCCAGGGTCTTTTGTGTCTCCCTATAAATTTTAAGATTTTTTTTTCTTGTTCTGTAGAAAATGCCAAAGGTATTTTGATCGGGATTGCATTGAATCTGTAGATTGCTTTGGGTAGTATAGTCATTTTCACAATATTGATTCTTCTAATCCAAGAACATGGTATATGTCTCCATCTGTTTATATCATCTTTGATTTCTTTCATCAGTGTCTTATAGTTTTCTGAGTACAGGTCTTTTACTTCCTTAGGTAGGTTTATTCCTAGGTATTTTATTATTTTTGTTGCAGTGGTAATGGGATTGTTTCCTTAATTTCTCTTTCTGATCTTTCATTGTTAGTGTATAGGAATGCAAGCAATTTCTGTGCATTAATTTTGTATCCTGCAACTTTACCAAATTCATTGATTAGCTCCAGTGGTTTTCTGGTGGCGTCTTTAGGATTCTCTATCTATGATATCATGTCATCTGCAAACAGTGACAATTTTACTTCTTCTTTTCCTTTTTGTATTCCTTTTATTTCTTTTTCTTCTCTGATTGCCATGGCTAGGACTTCCAAAACTATGTTGAATAGCAGTGGTGAGAGTGGGCATCCTCGTCTTGTTTCTGATCTTAGAGGAAACGCTTTCAGTTTTTCACCATTGAGAATGCTGTTTGCTGTGGGTTTGTCATATATGGCCTTTATTATGTTGAGGTAGTTTCCCTCTATGCCCACACTCTGCAGAGTTTTTATCGTAAATGAGTGTTGAATTTTCTCAAAATCTTTTCCTTCATCTATTGAGATGATCATATGGTTTTATTCTACAATTTGTTAATATGGTGTATCACATTGATTTGTGTATATTGAAGAATCCTTGCATCCCTGGGAAAAACCCCACTTGATCATGGTGTATGATCCTTTTAATCTGTTGTTCGATTCTGTTTGCTAGTATTTTGTTGAGGATTTTTACATCTATATTCATCAGTGATATTGGTCTATAATTTTCTTTCCTTGTAGTATCTCTGTCTGATATTGGTATCAGGGTGATGGTGGTCTCATAGAATGAGTTTGGGAGTGTTCCTTCCCCTGCAATTGTTTTGAAGAATTTGAGAAGGTTGGGTGTTAGCTCTTCTCTAAATGTTTGATAGAATTCACCTGTGATGCCATCTGGTTCTGGACTTTTGTTTGTTGGAAGATTTTTAATCACAGTTTCAATTTCATTGCTAGTGATAGGTTTGTTCATATTTTCTATTTCTTCCTGGTTCAATCTTTGAAGGTTATCCCTTTCTAAGAATTTGTCCATTTCTTCCAGATTGTCCATTTTATTGGCACAGAGTTGCTTGTAGTAGTCTCTTAGGATGCTTTGTATTCCTGTGGTGTCTGTTGTAACTTCTCCTTTTTCACTTCTAATTTTGTTGATTTGCATCCTCTCCCTCTTTTTCTTGAGTCTGGCTAAAGGTTGATCATTTTTGCTTATCTTCTCAAAGAACCAGCTTTTAGTTTTGTTGATCTTTGCTTCCGTTTTCTTTGTTTCTATTTCATTTATTTCTGCTCTGATCTTTAGGATTTCTTTCCTTCTACTAACTTTGGGTTTTGTTCTTCTTTCTCTACTTCCTCTAGGTGTAAGGTTAGATTGTTTATTTGAGATTTTTCTTGTTTCTTGAGGTAGGCTTGTATTGCTATAAACTTCCCTCTTAGAACCCCTTTTGCTGCATCACATAGGTTTTGGTCATCGTGTTTTTGTTGTCATTTGTCTCTAGGTAGTTTTTGATTTCCCCTTTGATTTCTTCAGTGATCTCTTGGTTATTTAGTAACGTATTGTTTAGCCTCCATGTGTTTGTGTTTTTTACGGTTTTTTCCGTGTAATTGATTTCTAATCTCATAGCATTGTGGTCGGAACAGCTGCTTGATATGATTTCAGTTTTCTTAAATTTACTGAGGCTTTATCTGTGACCCAAGATGTGATCTATCCTGGAGAATGTTCCGTGTGCAGTTGAGAAGAACGTGTAATCTGCTGTTTTTGGATGGAATGTCCTATAAATATCAATGAACTCTATCTGGTCTATTGTGTCATTTAAAGCTTGTGTTTCCTTATTAATTTTCTGTCTGGCTGATCTCCACTGGTGTAAGTGAGCTGTTAAAGTCCCCCGCTATTATTGTGTTACTGTCGATTTCCTCTTTTATAGCTGTTAGCAGTTGCCTTATACATTGAGGTGCTCCTATGTTGGGTACATATATATTTATAATTGTTATGTCTTCTTCTTGGTTTGATCCCTTGACCATTATGTAGCGTCTTTCCTTGTCTCTTGTAACATTCTTTATTTTAAAGTCTATTTTATCTGATATGAGTATTGCTACTCCAGCTTTCTTTTGATTTTCATTAGCATAGAATATATTTTTCCATCGCCTCACTTTCAGTCTGTATGTGTCCCTAGGTCTGAAATGGGTCTCTTGTAGACAGCATATATATGGGTCTTGTTTTTGTATCCATTCAGCCAGTCTATGTCTTTTGGTTGGAACATTTAGTGCATTCACGTTTAAGGTAATTATCGATATGTATGTTCCTACTACTATTTTCTTAATTGTTATGGGTTTGTCTTGGTGGGTCCTTTTCTTCTCTTGTGTTTCCCACTTAGAGAAGTTCTTTTAGCATTTGGTGTAGAGCTGGTTGCATGGTGCTGAATTCTCTTAGCTTTTGCTTGTCTGTAAGGCTTTTGATTTCTCCATCAAATCTGAATGAGCTCTTTGCAGGGTGCAGTACTCTTGGTTGTAGGTTCTTCCCTTTCATCACTTTAAATTTATCATGCCACTTCCTTCTGGCTTGTAGATTTTCTGCTGAGAAATCAGCTGTTATCCTTATGGGATTTCCCTTGTATGTTATTTGTCATTTTTCCCTTGCTGCTTTCAATAATTTTTCTTTGTCGTTAATTTTTGTCAATTTGATTACTATGTGTCTTGTCATTTTTCTCCTTTGGTTTCTCCTGCCTGGGACACTCTGTGCTTCTGGACTTGGGTGGCTATTTCTTTTCCCATGCTAGGGAAGTTTTTGACCATAATCTCTTCAAATATATTCTCGGGTCCTTTCTCTCTCTCTTCTCCTTCTGGGACCCCTATAATGCGAATGTTGTTGCGTTTAATGTTGTCCCAGAGGACTCTTGGGGTGTCTTCATTTATTTTCATTCTTTTTTCTTTATTCTGTTCCATGGCAGTGATTTCCACCTTTCTGTCTTCCAGGCCACTTATCCGTTCTTCTGCCACAGTTATTCTGCTACTGATTCCTTCTAGTGTATTTTTCATTTCAGTTATGACATTGTTCACCTCTGTTTGTTTGTTCTTTAATTCTTCTAGGTGTTTGTTCCTTAATTCTTCTAGGTCTTTGTTAAGCATTTCTTGTGTCTTCTCGATCTTTGCCTCCTTTCTTTTTCTAAGGTCTTGGCTCAACTTCACTATCATTATTCTGAATTCTTTTTCTGGAAGGTTCCCTATCTCCACCTCATTTCGTTTTTTTTCTGGGGTTTTATCTTGTTCCTTGATCTGGTATAAAGTCCTCTGCCTTTTCATTTTATCTATCTTCCTGTGAATGTGGTTTTCCTTCCACAGGCTGCAGAATTGTAGTTCTTCTTGCTTCTGCTGTCTGCTCTCTGGTGGATGAGTCTATCTTAGAGACTTGTGCAAGCTTCCTGATGGGAGGGACTGGTGGTGGGTAGAGCTGGGTGTTGCTTTGGTGGGCAGAGCTTTAATCCGCTTGTCTACGGATTAAATAAAACTTTAATAAAAAGTTGAATCCGCTTGTCTGCTGATGCATGGGGCTGGGTTCCCTCCCTGTTGGTTGTTTGGCCTGAGGCGACCCAGCACTGGAGCCTACCTTGCTCTTGGTGGGGCTAATGGCGGACTCTGGGAGGGCTCACACCAAGGAGTATTTCCCAGAACTTCTGCTGCCAGTGTCGTTGTCCTCACGGTGAGCCACAGCCACAGCCACCAGCTGCCTCTGCAGGAGACCCTCTAAAAGTAGCAGGTAGTTCTGGTCATTCTCCTACGGGGTCACTGCTCCTTCCCCTGGGTCCTGATGTACACACTACTTTGTGTGTGCCCTCCAAGAGTGGAGTATCTGAGTGGAGTTGAGACTCTGAGACTCTGTGTGGAGTCGCACAGACTCTGGGTCCTGTGAAGCTTCGATGTTTTGTGATTCTAGAAATCCTATAGGAGACGGTCCACAGCAGGTGAAGCTAATGTTGTCAGTAGAGGTGTTGAAGCCAAAGATCTGCAGTTCCGGCTAGAGGTGCCGATGTACATACAGGACAAAATCATCTCGTGTGAATGTAGTTCAGGCATGTTTAAGATGAATGCAGTCATGTTAATGCCTACCATATTCTATCTTGAGCCTCTCCTCAGGGACCCCCTCCTCAGTTCCTGAGGCTCCTGTAAGTCATGTACAGGGGACTGGAGAGTGGGCTCTGTCCAGTCTGAGCCCTGAGTTACCCTGTGTGTATCTTAGGATACTTTGTATTTCTGTGGTGTCTGTTGTAACATCATCTCTTTCATTTCAGATTTATTTGGGCCCTCTCTTTTTTAACAAAACATACTACTGTTGTCTTTTATTCTTTACAGAAGTGTAATCAGTGTTTGATCTACTATCCTTACCCTATGTATACTTTTTGCAGTGAGACTTTTACTTTTCTTTGTTTCCTTGTTACTATCAATAATTAGTGAGACTTCTTTTAAGCTACCTTCAACATTGCTTATAAAGCTGCTTTATTAGTGATGACAGAGCCTTAATGGAAGTCATGTTCTGGTTGTAAATTAGAATGCAATGTGCCAGCAAAAAGCCCCTTAAGTTTATGTCTCATTACTTCTTGTTCTTTTTTTAATTTAATTTTTATTTTTTGTCAGAGCAAATTTGATTAAAATGTTTTGTTTCTTCTAGGTGTGCAAGATGTGGTTCTTTTAAACATATACATATATCTATTCTTCTTTGGATCATTTTCCCATGTAGGTTATGACACCATGTTGAGTAGTCTTGTCTTGGTATTACGTAGGTCTTTGGTGATTACATATTTCACATGTGTTTCTATATCTATCTTAACCCCAATATCCTAATGTATCCAATCCTCACACCTTTCCATTTGGTGAACCCTAAGTTTGTTTAATGAATCTGTGATTGCATTTCTCTGTGGAAATATCTTCATTGGTATCAATTTTTAGCTAAGACCTATAAGTGATATTATAGGATATGTGTCTTTTGCTTTCTGACTTAGTACAATTTGCCTGATTAACTCAAGAATCATACACAGTGCTGCAATTGACATTGTTTTGTTTTTTTCCCTGGCTCATATTCCATCTGTACGTGTACCAGTTATTCTTTGGCCACGCACCTCTTGATGGACTTTTTGGTTGCCTCCATGTCTTGGTTATTGTAATACTGCTGCAATGCACATTTGCTTGCCTGTGTCTTTCCAGTTCTATCTCCTTATGTTATAGGCCAAGGAGTGGGCTTGCTGTATCATATGGTAGCTCAGTGTGTACGTTTTAAAGGCACCACCATTAAGTTCTCATTAGTGGCTCTTTCCAGGTTATGTCCCACTTAAAATTGAGGGTATGCATTTCTCCAAAACGCCTTCAATATTTATTGTTTGTAGTTTGCTTGCTGCTGGTTATTCTAACAGGTGCGAGCTGATACCTCTGTGTGGTTGAATTTGCATGTGTCCCATAATCTGTTGAAATTGATCTTTAAAGCATGCTCTTTTTATTTATCAAACTGTGATTACAGCTTAGTTCTTCAAATTGTTTTCTTAAAGTAAGTGTCACATTTTGAAAAGTTTTGGCCATTACCTCCCTCAAGACATTTTGAGGGCAGGTTTCATTTACAGCCCTGAAGTACTTGTTCATATGAAGTGACCATTAACACAGGTATTAAAGCTGCTTTTGCAGGTAACGGCCAGAGGGCAGCAGCCTTTTTACGTTCCCCAATCTGGTAACTAGGGAAAGAGACCTTCAGCTGCAAGAGTGTCCAGCTTTATTTCTCATCCAGCTGTGGGTCTAGATATGGTCAAACAAGGTTGCATCACAGCCCAGGAACGAATTATGTAAAATTTCCTCTCTCTATCACTGTCTTAGGTTTTTGGGTTTTTTAAAGTTATTTATTTTAAAATGGGGTTTCGCTGCTATTCACTGCTGTGTTTAGCCCGCTTTACACCCACTTGACTCACTTAAAGAGAGATATCAATACATAGGTTTTAAGATTCTTACTAGTCAGATATATTCTTGTGCGGTGAATAGAGGGTGTTGCGTCCAGTTCACTGAGCAAGGAGTAGGTCTTGTCTATTACATATTTGATTTATGGAGTGATATCTGTGCTAATTTCAAATCCCGGGTTTATGCATCACCCACCTCACCTTTCCCGTTAAGCAGCCATAGTGTGTTTTGAAAATGTGTGACTCTGTTCTGTTTTGTAAATCAGTTTAAGTGTAGCGATTTTTACATTCCCTATATAAGTGATGTCTTTGATAAGTGTCTTTTTCTATGTGACTTATTTCACTTAAAATCATCATACCTACATCCACTCATCATGCTGCTAGTAGCCTTATGACATTGATTTCATGGCTGAGTGATATTCCATTGTACATAAGTACCACAACTTCTTTATCAATTTTCCTCTTCCTGGGATGTTTAAGGAGTACCGAAGTGGAGGTTCTTGGGAACAGAGCAGCCCTAAACTTTGGGGTGCCTGTGTCTTGATGATTTTTAGTTTTCCCAATTTATACGCCCATGAGTTGAAGTGCCCTATGCTCACTAAGCTGTGTTTTTTAGATGTTTCAGGACACACCGTACAATTCTCCAGAGTGGCTGTTGGCAAATTACATCCCGCCCATCAGCATAGCAAGGCTCCGATTTCTACATGGACTGTCCTGCTTTTCTGGTTTTTACACTTTTTTCAGCATGACCCTTTGACCAATGGGAAGCGAGACTTCTTTATAGCGCTGATTTGCCTTTCCAGGTTGCTTGGTTGGCCAAAAAGGGCGTATGCGTTTTTTCCTGAATATATTCAGGAAAAAACGCATACGCCCTTTTGGGCCAAGGGCATCATTGTCCACGTTTTGCCACTTTTCATGTGCTTTAAAGGTGATTCGAATCTACCTCCTGAAATCTGTTTCCTGCAATTCTGCCTTGCTTTCAACTCCTCTTGGTTGCCTTCCCTCAATATATTTGTGGCCAAGAGTTATCATTTATAACTCTGCAGGTCTCTGAATTGCAGTGCCCCTGAGCTCCATTTTTCAACTCGCTTTCTTGGGAGCTGGCCGCAAAGCACAGGATTGCTTCAGGCCCTATTCTGGTTCCGGCGTGCAGGCTGAGCCTGTGGTTAATTCTTCTTCCTGATGGGAAAATACAGTGACCTGGGCCTGTCCCAAAACCTAGATCTAGTCTCTCATTGGTTGCCCCTCTTCCCTTTCATCCTCAGAACAAATTGCAACCTGAACGGAACAGGAGGTTAAAGGTGCTGATTCCCCAAGTAGGGAGATTGCTAGTAAAGTAGCTGGAATGGCGAACCCGAACACAAGGAGATGAGAAATGAGGTGCGTTTTAGAAACCTTTCAAAATCACACGGTGTACCATCATCTAGGTTTCTCATGCATGTTTTCGATGTAGGAAGATGCCCTTGAACCTGGAGATTTGGGACCCATGGGATGGGTACCACGCAGTATTACTTTAAAGGGTCTGCGTTTGCTCACCCAACCTCACCCAACCACTCAACCCCAAGAGTGTCCACCCTTATGTCTCATCCAGGTGTGGGTCTAGATATGGTCAATCCAGGTTGCATCACAGCCTCTGAACGAATTTTGTAAGAATTTCTCTCTCTTTCACTGTCTTTGTTTTACGGGTTTTTAAAAGTAATTTATTTTTATAATGGGGTTTAGCTGCCTTTCATGGCTGTGTTTATGCGGCTTTACACCCACTTGACTCACTTCCAGACAGATATCAATACATAGGTTTTAAGATTCTTACTAGTCACATATATTCTTGTGCGGGGAATAGGGGGTGTTGAGTCCAGTTCACTGAGCAAGGAGTAGGTCTTGTCTATTACATATTGGGTGTATGGAACGGTATCTGAGCGAATTTGAAACCCTTGTTTTATGCATCACCCCACCTCACCTTTTCTGTTAAGCAGCTATAGTGTGTTTTCTAAACGTGTGACTCTGTTCTGTTTTGTAATTCAGTTCAAGTGTAGCGGTATTTACATTCCCTCTATAAGTGATAGCTTATGATAAGTGTCTTTTTCTGTGTGACTTATTTCACTTAGAATCGTCGTACCTAACTCCACTCATCTTGCTTCTACTAGCCTTATGACATTGATTTCATGTCTGAGTGATATTCCATTGTACATAAGGACCACAACTTCTTTATCCATTTTTCTCTTTCCTGGGATATTTAAGGTGTCATGAAGTGGAGGTTCTTGTCAACAGAGCAGCCCTAAACTTTCCGGTGCCTGTGTCTTGCTGATTTTTAGTTTTTCCAATTTATACGCCCATGAGTGGATGTGCCCTATGCTCCCTAAGCTGTTTTTTTTCGATGTTTCAGGACACAACGTATACTTCTCCAGAGTGGCTGTTGGCAATTTACATCCCGCCCATCAGTGTAGCAAGGCTGCCATTTCTCCATGGCCTGTCCTGCATTTCTGGTTTTGACACTTTTTGCAGCATGGCCCTTTTGACCGATGGGAAGCGAGACTTCTTTGTAGCGCTGATTTGCCTTTCCAGGTTGCTTGGTTGGCCAAAAAGGGCGTATGCGTTTTTTCCTGAATATATTCAGGAAAAAACGCATACGCCCTTTTTGGCCAAGGGCATCATTGTCGACGTTTTGCCGCTTTTCATGTGCTTTAAAGGCGATTCGTATCTACCTCCTGAAATCTGTTTCCTGCAATTCTGCCTTGCTTTCAAATCCTCTTCATTGCCTTCCCTCAATATATCTGTGGATGAGAGTTATCATTTATAACTCTGCGGGTTTGTGAATTGCAGTTTCCCTGAGCTCCATTTTTCAAATGTCTTTTTTGGGAGCTGGCCGCAAAAGCGCGGGATTGCCTCAGGCCCTATTCTGCTTCTGGGCGGCAGGCTGAGCCTGTGGTTAATTCTTCTTCCTGTTGGGAAAATAGAGTGACCTGTGCCTGTCCCAACACCTAGATCTAGTCTCTCATTGGTTGCCCCTCTTCCCGTTCATCCTCAGGACAAATTGCAACCTGTAGGGAACAGGAGGTTAAAGGTGCTGATTCTCCAAGTAGGGAGATTGCTAGTAAAGTAGCTGGAATGGCGAAACCGAGCACAAGGAGATGAGAAATGAGGTGCGTTTTAGAAACCTTTCAAAATCACACGGTGTACCATCTTCTGGGTTTCTCATGCATGTTTTCGATGTAGGAAGATGCCCTTGAACCTGGAGATTTGGGACCCATGGGATGGGTACCACGCAGTATTACTTTAAAGGGTCTGCGTTTGCTCATCCAACCACACCCAACATCTCAGCCCCAAGAGTGTCCACCCTTATGTCTCATCCAGCTGTGGGTCTTGATATGGTCAATCCAGTTTGCATCACAGCCTCTGAACGAATTTTGTAAGAATTTCTCTCTCTTTCACTGTCTTTGTTTTATGGGTTTTTAAAAGTAATTTATTTTTATAATGGGGATTAGCTGCTTTTCATGGCTGTGTTTATGCGGCTTTACACCCACTTGACTCACTTCCAGAGAGATATCAATACATAGGTTTTAAGATTCTTACTAGTCACATATATTCTTGTGTGGTGAATAGGGGGTGTTGAGTCCAGTTCACTGAGAAAGGAGTAGGTCTTGTCTATTACATATTGGGTGTATGGAACGGTATCTGAGCGAATTTAAAACCCTTGTTTTATGCATCACCCCACCTCACCATTCCCGTTAAGCAGCCATAGTGTGTTTTCTAAACGTGTGACTCTGTTCTGTTTTGTAATTCAGTTCAAGTGTAGCGGTTTTTACATTCCCTCTATAAGTGATAGCTTATGATAAGTGTCTTTTTCTGTGTGACTTATTTCACTTAGAATCGTCGTACCTAACTCCACTCATCTTGCTTCTACTAGCATTATAACATTGATTTCATGTCTGAGTGATATTCCATTGTACATAAGGACCACAACTTCTTTATCCATTTTTCTCTTTCCTGGGATATTTAAGGTGTCATGAAGTGGAGGTTCTTGTCAACAGAGCAGCCCTAAACTTTCCGGTGCCTGTGTCTTGCTGATTTTTAGTTTTTCCAATTTATACGCCCATGAGTGGACGTGCCCTATGCTCCCTAAGCTGTTTTTTTTCGATGTTTCAGGACACAACGTATACTTCTCCAGAGTGGCTGTTGGCAATTTACATCCCGCCCATCAGTGTAGCAAGGCTGCAATTTCTCCATGGCCTGTCCTGCATTTCTGGTTTTGACACTTTTTGCAGCATGGCCCTTTTCACCGATGGGAAGCGAGACTTCTTTGTAGCGCTGATTTGCCTTTCCAGGTTGCTTGGTTGGCCAAAAAGGGCGTATGCGTTTTTTCCTGAATATAATCAGGAAAAAACGCATAAGCCCTTTTTGGCCAAGGGCATCATTGTCGACGTTTTGCCGCTTTTCATGTGCTTTAAAGCGATTCGTATCTACCTCCTGAAATCTGTTTCCTGCAATTCTGCCTTGCTTTCAAATCCTCTTCGTTGCCTTCCCTCAATATATCTGTGGATGAGAGTTATCATTTATAACTCTGCGGGTTTGTGAATTGCAGTTTCCCTGAGCTCCATTTTTCAACTGTCTTTTTTGGGAGCTGGCCGCAAAAGTGCGGGATTGCCTCAGGCCCTATTCTGCTTCTGGGCGGCAGGCTGAGCCTGTGGTTAATTCTTCTTCCTGATGGGAAAATACAGTGACCTGGGCATGTCCCAAAACCTAGATCTAGTCTCTCATTGGTTGCCCCTCTTCCCTTTCATCCTCAGAACAAATTGCAACCTGAACGGAACAGGAGGTTAAAGGTGCTGATTCCCCAAGTAGGGAGATTGCTAGTAAAGTAGCTGGAATGGCGAACCCGAACACAAGGAGATGAGAAATGAGGTGCGTTTTAGAAACCTTTCAAAATCACACGGTGTACCATCATCTAGGTTTCTCATGCATGTTTTCGATGTAGGAAGATGCCCTTGAACCTGGAGATTTGGGACCAATGGGATGGGTACCACGCAGTATTACTTTAAAGGGTCTGCGTTTGCTCACCCAACCTCACCCAACCACTCAACCCCAAGAGTGTCCACCCTTATGTCTCATCCAGGTGTGTGTCTAGATATGGTCAATCCAGGTTGCATCACAGCCTCTGAACGAATTTTGTAAGAATTTCTCTCTCTTTCACTGTCTTTGTTTTACGGGTTTTTAAAAGTAATTTATTTTTATAATGGGGTTTAGCTGCCTTTCATGGCTGTGTTTATGCGGCTTTACACCCACTTGACTCACTTCCAGACAGATATCAATACATAGGTTTTAAGATTCTTACTAGTCACATATATTCTTGTGCGGGGAATAGGGGGTGTTGAGTCCAGTTCACTGAGCAAGGAGTAGGTCTTGTCTATTACATATTGGGTGTATGGAACGGTATCTGAGCGAATTTGAAACCCTTGTTTTATGCATCACCCCACCTCACCTTTTCTGTTAAGCAGCTATAGTGTGTTTTCTAAACGTGTGACTCTGTTCTGTTTTGTAATTCAGTTCAAGTGTAGCGGTATTTACATTCCCTCTATAAGTGATAGCTTATGATAAGTGTCTTTTTCTGTGTGACTTATTTCACTTAGAATCGTCGTACCTAACTCCACTCATCTTGCTTCTACTAGCCTTATGACATTGATTTCATGTCTGAGTGATATTCCATTGTACATAAGGACCACAACTTCTTTATCCATTTTTCTCTTTCCTGGGATATTTAAGGTGTCATGAAGTGGAGGTTCTTGTCAACAGAGCAGCCCTAAACTTTCCGGTGCCTGTGTCTTGCTGATTTTTAGTTTTTCCAATTTATACGCCCATGAGTGGATGTGCCCTATGCTCCCTAAGCTGTTTTTTTTCGATGTTTCAGGACACAACGTATACTTCTCCAGAGTGGCTGTTGGCAATTTACATCCCGCCCATCAGTGTAGCAAGGCTGCCATTTCTCCATGGCCTGTCCTGCATTTCTGGTTTTGACACTTTTTGCAGCATGGCCCTTTTGACCGATGGGAAGCGAGACTTCTTTGTAGCGCTGATTTGCCTTTCCAGGTTGCTTGGTTGGCCAAAAAGGGCGTATGCGTTTTTTCCTGAATATATTCAGGAAAAAACGCATACGCCCTTTTTGGCCAAGGGCATCATTGTCGACGTTTTGCCGCTTTTCATGTGCTTTAAAGGCGATTCGTGTCTACCTCCTGAAATCTGTTTCCTGCAATTCTGCCTTGCTTTCAAATCCTCTTCGTTGCCTTCCCTCAATATATCTGTGGATGAGAGTTATCATTTATAACTCTGCGGGTTTGTGAATTGCAGTTTCCCTGAGCTCCATTTTTCAAATGTCTTTTTTGGGAGCTGGCCGCAAAAGCGCGGGATTGCCTCAGGCCCTATTCTGCTTCTGGGCGGCAGGCTGAGCCTGTGGTTAATTCTTCTTCCTGTTGGGAAAATAGAGTGACCTGTGCCTGTCCCAACACCTAGATCTAGTCTCTCATTGGTTGCCCCTCTTCCCGTTCATCCTCAGGACAAATTGCAACCTGTAGGGAACAGGAGGTTAAAGGTGCTGATTCTCCAAGTAGGGAGATTGCTAGTAAAGTAGCTGGAATGGCGAAACCGAGCACAAGGAGATGAGAAATGAGGTGCGTTTTAGAAACCTTTCAAAATCACACGGTGTACCATCTTCTGGGTTTCTCATGCATGTTTTCGATGTAGGAAGATGCCCTTGAACCTGGAGATTTGGGACCCATGGGATGGGTACCACGCAGTATTACTTTAAAGGGTCTGCGTTTGCTCATCCAACCACACCCAACCTCTCAGCCCCAAGAGTGTCCACCCTTATGTCTCATCCAGCTGTGGGTCTTGATATGGTCAATCCAGTTTGCATCACAGCCTCTGAACGAATTTTGTAAGAATTTCTCTCTCTTTCACTGTCTTTGTTTTATGGGTTTTTAAAAGTAATTTATTTTTATAATGGGGTTTAGCTGCTTTTCATGGCTGTGTTTATGCGGCTTTACACCCACTTGACTCACTTCCAGAGAGATATCAATACATAGGTTTTAAGATTCTTACTAGTCACATATATTCTTGTGTGGTGAATAGGGGGTGTTGAGTCCAGTTCACTGAGAAAGGAGTAGGTCTTGTCTATTACATATTGGGTGTATGGAACGGTATCTGAGCGAATTTAAAACCCTTGTTTTATGCATCACCCCACCTCACCATTCCCGTTAAGCAGCCATAGTGTGTTTTCTAAACGTGTGACTCTGTTCTGTTTTGTAATTCAGTTCAAGTGTAGCGGTTTTTACATTCCCTCTATAAGTGATAGCTTATGATAAGTGTCTTTTTCTGTGTGACTTATTTCACTTAGAATCGTCGTACCTAACTCCACTCATCTTGCTTCTACTAGCCTTATGACATTGATTTCATGTCTGAGTGATATTCCATTGTACATAAGGACCACAACTTCTTTATCCATTTTTCTCTTTCCTGGGATATTTAAGGTGTCATGAAGTGGAGGTTCTTGTCAACAGAGCAGCCCTAAACTTTCCGGTGCCTGTGTCTTGCTGATTTTTAGTTTTTCCAATTTATACGCCCATGAGTGGACGTGCCCTATGCTCCCTAAGCTGTTTTTTTTCGATGTTTCAGGACACAACGTATACTTCTCCAGAGTGGCTGTTGGCAATTTACATCCCGCCCATCAGTGTAGCAAGGCTGCCATTTCTCCATGGCCTGTCCTGCATTTCTGGTTTTGACACTTTTTGCAGCATGGCCCTTTTCACCGATGGGAAGCGAGACTTCTTTGTAGCGCTGATTTGCATTTCCAGGTTGCTTGGTTGGCCAAAAAGGGCGTATGTGTTTTTTCCTGAATATAATCAGGAAAAAACGCATAAGCCCTTTTTGGCCAAGGGCATCATTGTCGACGTTTTGCCGCTTTTCATGTGCTTTAAAGGCGATTCGTATCTACCTCCTGAAATCTGTTTCCTGCAATTCTGCCTTGCTTTCAAATCCTCTTCGTTGCCTTCCCTCAATATATCTGTGGATGAGAGTTATCATTTATAACTCTGCGGGTTTGTGAATTGCAGTTTCCCTGAGCTCCATTTTTCAACTGTCTTTTTTGGGAGCTGGCCGCAAAAGTGCGGGATTGCCTCAGGCCCTATTCTGCTTCTGGGCGGCAGGCTGAGCCTGTGGTTAATTCTTCTTCCTGTTGGGAAAATAGAGTGACCTGTGCCTGTCCCAACACCTAGATCTAGTCTCTCATTGGTTGCCCCTCTTCCCGTTCGTCCTCAGGACAAATTGCAACCTGTAGGAAACAGGAGGTTAAAGGTGCTGATTCTTCAAGTAGGGAGATTGCTAGTAAAGTAGCTGGAATGGCGAAACCGAGCACAAGGAGATGAGAAATGAGGTGCGTTTTAGAAACCTTTCAAAATCACACGGTGTACCATCTTCTGGGTTTCTCATGCATGTTTTCGATGTAGGAAGATGCCCTTGAACCTGGAGATTTGGGACCCATGGGATGGGTACCACGCAGTATTACTTTAAAGGGTCTGCGTTTGCTCACCCAACCTCACCCAACCTCTCAGCCCCAAGAGTGTCCACCCTTATGTCTCATCCAGGTGTGGGTGTAGATATGGTCAATCCAGGTTGCATCACAGCCTCTGAACGAATTTTGTAAGAATTTCTTTCTCTTTCACTGTCTTTGTTTTACGGGTTTTTAAAAGTAATTTATTTTTATAATGGGGTTTAGCTGCTTTTCATGGTTGTGTTTATGCGGCTTTACACCCACTTGACTCACTTCCAGACAGATATCAATACATAGGTTTTAAGATTCTTACTAGTCACATATATTCTTGTGTGGGGAATAGGGGGTGTTGAGTCCAGTTCACTGAGCAAGGAGTAGGTCTTGTCTATTACATATTGGGTGTATGGAACGGTATCTGAGCGAATTTGAAACCCTTGTTTTATGCATCACCCCACCTCACCTTTTCTGTTAAGCAGCTATAGTGTGTTTTCTAAACGTGTGACTCTGTTCTGTTTTGTAATTCAGTTCAAGTGTAGCGGTATTTACATTCCCTCTATAAGTGATAGCTTATGATAAGTGTCTTTTTCTGTGTGACTTATTTCACTTAGAATCGTCGTACCTAACTCCACTCATCTTGCTTCTACTAGCCTTATGACATTGATTTCATGTCTGAGTGATATTCCATTGTACATAAGGACCACAACTTCTTTATCCATTTTTCTCTTTCCTGGGATATTTAAGGTGTCATGAAGTGGAGGTTCTTGTCAACAGAGCAGCCCTAAACTTTCCGGTGCCTGTGTCTTGCTGATTTTTAGTTTTTCCAATTTATACGCCCATGAGTGGATGTGCCCTATGCTCCCTAAGCTGTTTTTTTTCGATGTTTCAGGACACAACGTATACTTCTCCAGAGTGGCTGTTGGCAATTTACATCCCGCCCATCAGTGTAGCAAGGCTGCCATTTCTCCATGGCCTGTCCTGCATTTCTGGTTTTGACACTTTTTGCAGCATGGCCCTTTTGACCGATGGGAAGCGAGACTTCTTTGTAGCGCTGATTTGCCTTTCCAGGTTGCTTGGTTGGCCAAAAAGGGCGTATGCGTTTTTTCCTGAATATATTCAGGAAAAAACGCATACGCCCTTTTTGGCCAAGGGCATCATTGTCGACGTTTTGCCGCTTTTCATGTGCTTTAAAGGCGATTCGTATCTACCTCCTGAAATCTGTTTCCTGCAATTCTGCCTTGCTTTCAAATCCTCTTCGTTGCCTTCCCTCAATATATCTGTGGATGAGAGTTATCATTTATAACTCTGCGGGTTTGTGAATTGCAGTTTCCCTGAGCTCCATTTTTCAAATGTCTTTTTTGGGAGCTGGCCGCAAAAGCGCGGGATTGCCTCAGGCCCTATTCTGCTTCTGGGCGGCAGGCTGAGCCTGTGGTTAATTCTTCTTCCTGTTGGGAAAATAGAGTGACCTGTGCCTGTCCCAACACCTAGATCTAGTCTCTCATTGGTTGCCCCTCTTCCCGTTCATCCTCAGGACAAATTGCAACCTGTAGGGAACAGGAGGTTAAAGGTGCTGATTCTCCAAGTAGGGAGATTGCTAGTAAAGTAGCTGGAATGGCGAAACCGAGCACAAGGAGATGAGAAATGAGGTGCGTTTTAGAAACCTTTCAAAATCACACGGTGTACCATCTTCTGGGTTTCTCATGCATGTTTTCGATGTAGGAAGATGCCCTTGAACCTGGAGATTTGGGACCCATGGGATGGGTACCACGCAGTATTACTTTAAAGGGTCTGCGTTTGCTCATCCAACCACACCCAACCTCTCAGCCCCAAGAGTGTCCACCCTTATGTCTCATCCAGCTGTGGGTCTTGATATGGTCAATCCAGTTTGCATCACAGCCTCTGAACGAATTTTGTAAGAATTTCTCTCTCTTTCACTGTCTTTGTTTTATGGGTTTTTAAAAGTAATTTATTTTTATAATGGGGTTTAGCTGCTTTTCATGGCTGTGTTTATGCGGCTTTACACCCACTTGACTCACTTCCAGAGAGATATCAATACATAGGTTTTAAGATTCTTACTAGTCACATATATTCTTGTGTGGTGAATAGGGGGTGTTGAGTCCAGTTCACTGAGAAAGGAGTAGGTCTTGTCTATTACATATTGGGTGTATGGAACGGTATCTGAGCGAATTTAAAACCCTTGTTTTATGCATCACCCCACCTCACCATTCCCGTTAAGCAGCCATAGTGTGTTTTCTAAACGTGTGACTCTGTTCTGTTTTGTAATTCAGTTCAAGTGTAGCGGTTTTTACATTCCCTCTATAAGTGATAGCTTATGATAAGTGTCTTTTTCTGTGTGACTTATTTCACTTAGAATCGTCGTACCTAACTCCACTCATCTTGCTTCTACTAGCCTTATGACATTGATTTCATGTCTGAGTGATATTCCATTGTACATAAGGACCACAACTTCTTTATCCATTTTTCTCTTTCCTGGGATATTTAAGGTGTCATGAAGTGGAGGTTCTTGTCAACAGAGCAGCCCTAAACTTTCCTGTGCCTGTGTCTTGCTGATTTTTAGTTTTTCCAATTTATACGCCCATGAGTGGACGTGCCCTATGCTCCCTAAGCTGTTTTTTTTCGATGTTTCAGGACACAACGTATACTTCTCCAGAGTGGCTGTTGGCAATTTACATCCCGCCCATCAGTGTAGCAAGGCTGCCATTTCTCCATGGCCTGTCCTGCATTTCTGGTTTTGACACTTTTTGCAGCATGGCCCTTTTCACCGATGGGAAGCGAGACTTCTTTGTAGCGCTGATTTGCATTTCCAGGTTGCTTGGTTGGCCAAAAAGGGCGTATGCGTTTTTTCCTGAATATAATCAGGAAAAAACGCATAAGCCCTTTTTGGCCAAGGGCATCATTGTCGACGTTTTGCCGCTTTTCATGTGCTTTAAAGGCGATTCGTATCTACCTCCTGAAATCTGTTTCCTGCAATTCTGCCTTGCTTTCAAATCCTCTTCGTTGCCTTCCCTCAATATATCTGTGGATGAGAGTTATCATTTATAACTCTGCGGGTTTGTGAATTGCAGTTTCCCTGAGCTCCATTTTTCAACTGTCTTTTTTGGGAGCTGGCCGCAAAAGTGCGGGATTGCCTCAGGCCCTATTCTGCTTCTGGGCGGCAGGCTGAGCCTGTGGTTAATTCTTCTTCCTGATGGGAAAATACAGTGACCTGGGCCTGTCCCAAAACCTAGATCTAGTCTCTCATTGGTTGCCCCTCTTCCCGTTCGTCCTCAGGACATATTGCAACCTGTAGGAAACAGGAGGTTAAAGGTGCTGATTCTTCAAGTAGGGAGATTGCTAGTAAAGTAGCTGGAATGGCGAAACCGAGCACAAGGAGATGAGAAATGAGGTGCGTTTTAGAAACCTTTGAAAATCACACGGTGTACCATCTTCTGGGTTTCTCATGCATGTTTTCGATGTAGGAAGATGCCCTTGAACCTGGAGATTTGGGACCCATGGGATGGGTACCACGCAGTATTACTTTAAAGGGTCTGCGTTTGCTCACCCAACCTCACCCAACCTCTCAGCCCCAAGAGTGTCCACCCTTATGTCTCATCCAGGTGTGGGTGTAGATATGGTAAATCCAGGTTGCATCACAGCCTCTGAACGAATTTTGTAAGAATTTCTTTCTCTTTCACTGTCTTTGTTTTACGGGTTTTTAAAAGTAATTTATTTTTATAATGGGGTTTAGCTGCTTTTCATGGTTGTGTTTATGCGGCTTTACACCCACTTGACTCACTTCCAGACAGATATCAATACATAGGTTTTAAGATTCTTACTAGTCACATATATTCTTGTGTGGGGAATAGGGGGTGTTGAGTCCAGTTCACTGAGCAAGGAGTAGGTCTTGTCTATTACATATTGGGTGTATGGAACGGTATCTGAGCGAATTTGAAACCCTTGTTTTATGCATCACCCCACCTCACCATTCCCGTTAAGCAGCCATAGTGTGTTTTCTAAACGTGTGACTCTGTTCTGTTTTGTAATTCAGTTCAAGTGTAGCGGTTTTTACATTCCCTCTATAAGTGATAGCTTATGATAAGTGTCTTTTTCTGTGTGACTTATTTCACTTAGAATCGTCGTACCTAACTCCACTCATCTTGCTTCTACTAGCCTTATGACATTGATTTCATGTCTGAGTGATATTCCATTGTACATAAGGACCACAACTTCTTTATCCATTTTTCTCTTTCCTGGGATATTTAAGGTGTCATGAAGTGGAGGTTCTTGTCAGCAGAGCAGCCCTAAACTTTCCGGTGCCTGTGTCTTGCTGATTTTTAGTTTTTCCAATTTATACGCCCATGAGTGGACGTGCCCTATGCTCCCTAAGCTGTTTTTTTTCGATGTTTCAGGACACAACGTATACTTCTCCAGAGTGGCTGTTGGCAATTTACATCCCGCCCATCAGTGTAGCAAGGCTGCCATTTCTCCATGGCCTGTCCTGCATTTCTGGTTTTGACACTTTTTGCAGCATGGCCCTTTTGACCGATGGGAAGCGAGACTTCTTTGTAGCGCTGATTTGCCTTTCCAGGTTGCTTGGTTGGCCAAAAAGGGCGTATGCGTTTTTTCCTGAATATATTCAGGAAAAAACGCATAAGCCCTTTTTGGCCAAGGGCATCATTGTCGACGTTTTGCCGCTTTTCATGTGCTTTAAAGGCGATTCGTATCTACCTCCTGAAATCTGTTTCCTGCAATTCTGCCTTGCTTTCAAATCCTCTTCGTTGCCTTCCCTCAATATATCTGTGGATGAGAGTTATCATTTATAACTCTGCGGGTTTGTGAATTGCAGTTTCCCTGAGCTCCATTTTTCAAATGTCTTTTTTGGGAGCTGGCCGCAAAAGTGCGGGATTGCCTCAGGCCCTATTCTGCTTCTGGGCGGCAGGCTGAGCCTGTGGTTAATTCTTCTTCCTGTTGGGAAAATAGAGTGACCTGTGCCTGTCCCAACACCTAGATCTAGTCTCTCATTGGTTGCCCCTCTTCCCGTTTGTCCTCAGGACAAATTGCAACCTGTAGGAAACAGGAGGTTAAAGGTGCTGATTCTTCAAGTAGGGAGATTGCTAGTAAAGTAGCTGGAATGGCGAAACCGAGCACAAGGAGATGAGAAATGAGGTGCGTTTTAGAAACCTTTCAAAATCACACGGTGTACCATCTTCTGGGTTTCTCATGCATGTTTTCGATGTAGGAAGATGCCCTTGAACCTGGAGATTTGGGACCCATGGGATGGGTACCACGCAGTATTACTTTAAAGGGTCTGCGTTTGCTCACCCAACCTCACCCAACCTCTCAGCCCCAAGAGTGTCCACCCTTATGTCTCATCCAGGTGTGGGTGTAGATATGGTCAATCCAGGTTGCATCACAGCCTCTGAACGAATTTTGTAAGAATTTCTTTCTCTTTCACTGTCTTTGTTTTACGGGTTTTTAAAAGTAATTTATTTTTATAATGGGGTTTAGCTGCTTTTCATGGTTGTGTTTATGCGACTTTACACCCACTTGACTCACTTCCAGACAGATATCAATACATAGGTTTTAAGATTCTTACTAGTCACATATATTCTTGTGTGGGGAATAGGGGGTGTTGAGTCCAGTTCACTGAGCAAGGAGTAGGTCTTGTCTATTACATATTGGGTGTATGGAACGGTATCTGAGCGAATTTGAAACCCTTGTTTTATGCATCACCCCACCTCACCATTCCCGTTAAGCAGCCATAGTGTGTTTTCTAAACGTGTGACTCTGTTCTGTTTTGTAATTCAGTTCAAGTGTAGCGGTTTTTACATTCCCTCTATAAGTGATAGCTTATGATAAGTGTCTTTTTCTGTGTGACTTATTTCACTTAGAATCGTCGTACCTAACTCCACTCATCTTGCTTCTACTAGCCTTATGACATTGATTTCATGTCTGAGTGATATTCCATTGTACATAAGGACCACAACTTGTTTATCCATTTTTCTCTTTCCTGGGATATTTAAGGTGTCATGAAGTGGAGGTTCTTGTCAACAGAGCAGCCCTAAACTTTCCGGTGCCTGTGTCTTGCTGATTTTTAGTTTTTCCAATTTATACGCCCATGAGTGGACGTGCCCTATGCTCCCTAAGCTGTTTTTTTTCGATGTTTCAGGACACAACGTACACTTCTCCAGAGTGGTTGTTGGCAATTTACATCCCGCCCATCAGTGTAGCAAGGCTGCCATTTCTCCATGGCCTGTCCTGCATTTCTGGTTTTGACACTTTTTGCAGCATGGCCCTTTTCACCGATGGGAAGCGAGACTTCTTTGTAGCGCTGATTTGCCTTTCCAGGTTGCTTGGTTGGCCAAAAAGGGCGTATGCGTTTTTTCCTGAATATATTCAGGAAAAAACGCATACGCCCTTTTTGGCCAAGGGCATCATTGTCGACGTTTTGCCGCTTTTCATGTGCTTTAAAGGCGATTCGTATCTACCTCCTGAAATCTGTTTCCTGCAATTCTGCCTTGCTTTCAAATCCTCTTCGTTGCCTTCCCTCAATATATCTGTGGATGAGAGTTATCATTTATAACTCTGCGGGTTTGTGAATTGCAGTTTCCCTGAGCTCCATTTTTCAAATGTCTTTTTTGGGAGCTGGCCGCAAAAGCGCGGGATTGCCTCAGGCCCTATTCTGCTTCTGGGCGGCAGGCTGAGCCTGTGGTTAATTCTTCTTCCTGTTGGGAAAATAGAGTGACCTGTGCCTGTCCCAACACCTAGATCTAGTCTCTCATTGGTTGCCCCTCTTCCCGTTCGTCCTCAGGACAAATTGCAACCTGTAGGGAACAGGAGGTTAAAGGTGCTGATTCTCCAAGTAGGGAGATTGCTAGTAAAGTAGCTGGAATGGCGAAACCGAGCACAAGGAGATGAGAAATGAGGTGCGTTTTAGAAACCTTTCAAAATCACACGGTGTACCATCTTCTGGGTTTCTCATGCATGTTTTCGATGTAGGAAGATGCCCTTGAACCTGGAGATTTGGGACCCATGGGATGGGTACCACGCAGTATTACTTTAAAGGGTCTGCGTTTGCTCACCCAACCACACCCAACCTCTCAGCCCCAAGAGTGTCCACCCTTATGTCTCATCCAGCTGTGGGTCTTGATATGGTCAATCCAGGTTGCATCACAGCCTCTGAACGAATTTTGTAAGAATTTCTCTCTCTTTCACTGTCTTTGTTTTATGGGTTTTTAAAAGTAATTTATTTTTATAATGGGGTTTAGCTGCTTTTCATGGCTGTGTTTATGCGGCTTTACACCCACTTGACTCACTTCCAGAGAGATATCAATACATAGGTTTTAAGATTCTTACTAGTCACATATATTCTTGTGTGGTGAATAGGGGGTGTTGAGTCCAGTTCACTGAGCAAGGAGTAGGTCTTGTCTATTACATATTGGGTGTATGGAACGGTATCTGAGCGAATTTGAAACCCTTGTTTTATGCATCACCCCACCTCACCATTCCCGTTAAGCAGCCATAGTGTGTTTTCTAAACGTGTGACTCTGTTCTGTTTTGTAATTCAGTTCAAGTGTAGCGGTTTTTACATTCCCTCTATAAGTGATAGCTTATGATAAGTGTCTTTTTCTGTGTGACTTATTTCACTTAGAATCGTCGTACCTAACTCCACTCATCTTGCTTCTACTAGCCTTATGACATTGATTTCATGTCTGAGTGATATTCCATTGTACATAAGGACCACAACTTCTTTATCCATTTTTCTCTTTCCTGGGATATTTAAGGTGTCATGAAGTGGAGGTTCTTGTCAACAGAGCAGCCCTAAACTTTCCGGTGCCTGTGTCTTGCTGATTTTTAGTTTTTCCAATTTATACGCCCATGAGTGGACGTGCCCTATGCTCCCTAAGCTGTTTTTTTTCGATGTTTCAGGACACAACGAACACTTCTCCAGAGTGGCTGTTGGCAATTTACATCCCGCCCATCAGTGTAGCAAGGCTGCCATTTCTCCATGGCCTGTCCTGCATTTCTGGTATTGACACTTTTTGCAGCATGGCCCTTTTCACCGATGGGAAGCGAGACTTCTTTGTAGCGCTGATTTGCCTTTCCAGGTTGCTTGGTTGGCCAAAAAGGGCGTATGTGTTTTTTCCTGAATATATTCAGGAAAAAACGCATACGCCCTTTTTGGCCAAGGGCATCATTGTCGACCTTTTGCCGCTTTTCATGTGCTTTAAAGGCGATTCGTATCTACCTCCTGAAATCTGTTTCCTGCAATTCTGCCTTGCTTTCAAATCCTCTTCGTTGCCTTCCCTCAATATATCTGTGGATGAGAGTTATCATTTATAACTCTGCGGGTTTGTGAATTGCAGTTTCCCTGAGCTCCATTTTTCAAATGTCTTTTTTGGGAGCTGGCCGCAAAAGCGCGGGATTGCCTCAGGCCCTATTCTGCTTCTGGGCGGCAGGCTGAGCCTGTGGTTAATTCTTCTTCCTGTTGGGAAAATAGAGTGACCTGTGCCTGTCCCAACACCTAGATCTAGTCTCTCATTGGTTGCCCCTCTTCCCGTTCGTCCTCAGGACAAATTGCAACCTGTAGGGAACAGGAGGTTAAAGGTGCTGATTCTCCAAGTAGGGAGATTGCTAGTAAAGTAGCTGGAATGGCGAAACCGAGCACAAGGAGATGAGAAATGAGGTGCGTTTTAGAAACCTTTCAAAATCACACGGTGTACCATCTTCTGGGTTTCTCATGCATGTTTTCGATGTAGGAAGATGCCCTTGAACCTGGAGATTTGGGACCCATGGGATGGGTACCACGCAGTATTACTTTAAAGGGTCTGCGTTTGCTCACCCAACCTCACCCAACCTCTCAGCCCCAAGAGTGTCCACCCTTATGTCTCATCCAGGTGTGGGTGTAGATATGGTCAATCCAGGTTGCATCACAGCCTCTGAACGAATTTTGTAAGAATTTCTCTCTCTTTCACTGTCTTTGTTTTACGGGTTTTTAAAAGTAATTTATTTTTATAATGGGGTTTAGCTGCTTTTCATCGTTGTGTTTATGCGGCTTTACACCCATTTGACTCACTTCCAGACAGATATCAATACATAGGTTTTAAGATTCTTACTAGTCACATATATTCTTGTGCGCGGAATAGGGGGTGTTGAGTCCAGTTCACTGAGCAAGGAGTAGGTCTTGTCTATTACATATTGGGTGTATGGAACGGTATCTGAGCGAATTTGAAACCCTTGTTTTATGCATCACCCCACCTCACCATTCCCGTTAAGCAGCCATAGTGTGTTTTCTAAACGTGTGACTCTGTTCTGTTTTGTAATTCAGTTCAAGTGTAGCGGTTTTTACATTCCCTCTATAAGTGATAGCTTATGATAAGTGTCTTTTTCTGTGTGACTTATTTCACTTAGAATCGTCGTACCTAACTCCACTCATCTTGCTTCTACTAGCCTTATGACATTGATTTCATGTCTGAGTGATATTCCATTGTACATAAGGACCACAACTTCTTTATCCATTTTTCTCTTTCCTGGGATATTTAAGGTGTCATGAAGTGGAGGTTCTTGTCAACAGAGCAGCCCTAAACTTTCCGGTGCCTGTGTCTTGCTGATTTTTAGTTTTTCCAATTTATACGCCCATGAGTGGACGTGCCCTATGCTCCCTAAGCTGTTTTTTTTCGATGTTTCAGGACACAACGTACACTTCTCCAGAGTGGTTGTTGGCAATTTACATCCCGCCCATCAGTGTAGCAAGGCTGCCATTTCTCCATGGCCTGTCCTGCATTTCTGGTTTTGACACTTTTTGCAGCATGGCCCTTTTCACCGATGGGAAGCGAGACTTCTTTGTAGCGCTGATTTGCCTTTCCAGGTTGCTTGGTTGGCCAAAAAGGGCTTATGCGTTTTTTCCTGAATATATTCAGGAAAAAACGCATACGCCCTTTTTGGCCAAGGGCATCATTGTCGACGTTTTGCCGCTTTTCATGTGCTTTAAAGGCGATTCGTATCTACCTCCTGAAATCTGTTTCCTGCAATTCTGCCTTGCTTTCAAATCCTCTTCGTTGCCTTCCCTCAATATATCTGTGGATGAGAGTTATCATTTATAACTCTGCGGGTTTGTGAATTGCAGTTTCCCTGAGGTCCATTTTTCAACTGTCTTTTTTGGGAGCTGGCCTCAAAAGCGCGGGATTGCCTCAGGCCCTATTCTGCTTCTGGGCGGCAGGCTGAGCCTGTGGTTAATTCTTCTTCCTGTTGGGAAAATAGAGTGACCTGTGCCTGTCCCAACACCTAGATCTAGTCTCTCATTGGTTGCCCCTCTTCCCGTTCGTCCTCAGGACAAATTGCAACCTGTAGGGAACAGGAGGTTAAAGGTGCTGATTCTCCAAGTAGGGAGATTGCTAGTAAAGTAGCTGGAATGGCAAAACCGAGCACAAGGAGATGAGAAATGAGGTGCGTTTTAGAAACCTTTCAAAATCACACGGTGTACCATCTTCTGGGTTTCTCATGCATGTTTTCGATGTAGGAAGATGCCCTTGAACCTGGAGATTTGGGACCCATGGGATGGGTACCACGCAGTATTACTTTAAAGGGTCTGCGTTTGCTCACCCAACCACACCCAACCTCTCAGCCCCAAGAGTGTCCACCCTTATGTCTCATCCAGCTGTGGGTCTTGATATGGTCAATCCAGGTTGCATCACAGCCTCTGAACGAATTTTGTAAGAATTTCTCTCTCTTTCACTGTCTTTGTTTTACGGGTTTTTAAAAGTAATTTATTTTTATAATGGGGTTTAGCTGCTTTTCATGGCTGTGTTTATGCGGCTTTACACCCACTTGACTCACTTCCAGACAGATATCAATACATAGGTTTTAAGATTCTTACTAGTCACATATATTCTTGTGTGGTGAATAGGGGGTGTTGAGTCCAGTTCACTGAGCAAGGAGTAGGTCTTGTCTATTACATATTGGGTGTATGGAACGGTATCTGAGCGAATTTGAAACCCTTGTTTTATGCATCACCCCACCTCACCATTCCCGTTAAGCAGCCATAGTGTGTTTTCTAAACGTGTGACTCTGTTCTGTTTTGTAATTCAGTTCAAGTGTAGCGGTTTTTACATTCCCTCTATAAGTGATAGCTTATGATAAGTGTCTTTTTCTGTGTGACTTATTTCACTTAGAATCGTCGTACCTAACTCCACTCATCTTGCTTCTACTAGCCTTATGACATTGATTTCATGTCTGAGTGATATTCCATTGTACATAAGGACCACAACTTCTTTATCCATTTTTCTCTTTCCTGGGATATTTAAGGTGTCATGAAGTGGAGGTTCTTGTCAACAGAGCAGCCCTAAACTTTCCGGTGCCTGTGTCTTGCTGATTTTTAGTTTTTCCAATTTATACGCCCATGAGTGGACGTGCCCTATGCTCCCTAAGCTGTTTTTTTTCGATGTTTCAGGACACAACGTACACTTCTCCAGAGTGGTTGTTGGCAATTTACATCCCGCCCATCAGTGTAGCAAGGCTGCCATTTCTCCATGGCCTGTCCTGCATTTCTGGTTTTGACACTTTTTGCAGCATGGCCCTTTTCACCGATGGGAAGCGAGACTTCTTTGTAGCGCTGATTTGCCTTTCCAGGTTGCTTGGTTGGCCAAAAAGGGCGTATGCGTTTTTTCCTGAATATATTCAGGAAAAAACGCATACGCCCTTTTTGGCCAAGGGCATCATTGTCGACGTTTTGCCGCTTTTCATGTGCTTTAAAGGCGATTCGTATCTACCTCCTGAAATCTGTTTCCTGCAATTCTGCCTTGCTTTCAAATCCTCTTCGTTGCCTTCCCTCAATATATCTGTGGATGAGAGTTATCATTTATAACTCTGCGGGTTTGTGAATTGCAGTTTCCCTGAGCTCCATTTTTCAAATGTCTTTTTTGGGAGCTGGCCGCAAAAGCGCGGGATTGCCTCAGGCCCTATTCTGCTTCTGGGCGGCAGGCTGAGCCTGTGGTTAATTCTTCTTCCTGTTGGGAAAATAGAGTGACCTGTGCCTGTCCCAACACCTAGATCTAGTCTCTCATTGGTTGCCCCTCTTCCCGTTCGTCCTCAGGACAAATTGCAACCTGTAGGGAACAGGAGGTTAAAGGTGCTGATTCTCCAAGTAGGGAGATTGCTAGTAAAGTAGCTGGAATGGCGAAACCGAGCACAAGGAGATGAGAAATGAGGTGCGTTTTAGAAACCTTTCAAAATCACACGGTGTACCATCTTCTGGGTTTCTCATGCATGTTTTCGATGTAGGAAGATGCCCTTGAACCTGGAGATTTGGGACCCATGGGATGGGTACCACGCAGTATTACTTTAAAGGGTCTGCGTTTGCTCACCCAACCACACCCAACCTCTCAGCCCCAAGAGTGTCCACCCTTATGTCTCATCCAGCTGTGGGTCTTGATATGGTCAATCCAGGTTGCATCACAGCCTCTGAACGAATTTTGTAAGAATTTCTCTCTCTTTCACTGTCTTTGTTTTACGGGTTTTTAAAAGTAATTTATTTTTATAATGGGGTTTAGCTGCTTTTCATGGTTGTGTTTATGCGGCTTTACACCCACTTGACTCACTTCCAGACAGATATCAATACATAGGTTTTAAGATTCTTACTAGTCACATATATTCTTGTGCGGGGAATAGGGGGTGTTGAGTCCAGTTCACTGAGCAAGGAGTAGGTCTTGTCTATTACATATTGGGTGTATGGAACGGTATCGGAGCGAATTTGAAACCCTTGTTTTATGCATCACCCCACCTCACCATTCCCGTTAAGCAGCCATAGTGTGTTTTCTAAACGTGTGACTCTGTTCTGTTTTGTAATTCAGTTCAAGTGTAGCGGTTTTTACATTCCCTCTATAAGTGATAGCTTATGATAAGTGTCTTTTTCTGTGTGACTTATTTCACTTAGAATCGTCGTACCTAACTCCACTCATCTTGCTTCTACTAGCCTTATGACATTGATTTCATGTCTGAGTGATATTCCATTGTACATAAGGACCACAACTTCTTTATCCATTTTTCTCTTTCCTGGGATATTTAAGGTGTCATGAAGTGGAGGTTCTTGTCAACAGAGCAGCCCTAAACTTTCCGGTGCCTGTGTCTTGCTGATTTTTAGTTTTCCCAATTTATACGCCCATTAGTGGACGTGCCCTATGCTCCCTAAGCTGTTTTTTTTCGATGTTTCAGGACACAACGTACACTTCTCCAGAGTGGTTGTTGGCAATTTACATCCCGCCCGTCAGTGTAGCAAGGCTGCCATTTCTCCATGGCCTGTCCTGCATTTCTGGTTTTGACACTTATTGCAGCATGGCCCTTTTCACCGATGGGAAGCGAGACTTCTTTGTAGCGCTGATTTGCCTTTCCAGGTTGCTTGGTTGGCCAAAAAGGGCGTATGCGTTTTTTCCTGAATATATTCAGGAAAAAACGCATACGCCCTTTTTGGCCAAGGGCATCATTGTCGACGTTTTGCCGCTTTTCATGTGCTTTAAAGGCGATTCGTATCTACCTCCTGAAATCTGTTTCCTGCAATTCTGCCTTGCTTTCAAATCCTCTTCGTTGCCTTCCCTCAATATATCTGTGGATGAGAGTTATCATTTATAACTCTGCGGGTTTGTGAATTGCAGTTTCCCTGAGCTCCATTTTTCAAATGTCTTTTTTGGGAGCTGGCCGCAAAAGCGCGGGATTGCCTCAGGCCCTATTCTGCTTCTGGGCGGCAGGCTGAGCCTGTGGTTAATTCTTCTTCCTGTTGGGAAAATAGAGTGACCTGTGCCTGTCCCAACACCTAGATCTAGTCTCTCATTGGTTGCCCCTCTTCCGGTTCGTCCTCAGGACAAATTGCAACCTGTAGGGAACAGGAGGTTAAAGGTGCTGATTCTCCAAGTAGGGAGATTGCTAGTAAAGTAGCTGGAATGGCGAAACCGAGCACAAGGAGATGAGAAATGAGGTGCGTTTTAGAAACCTTTCAAAATCACACGGTGTACCATCTTCTGGGTTTCTCATGCATGTTTTCGATGTAGGAAGATGCCCTTGAACCTGGAGATTTGGGACCCATGGGATGGGTACCACGCAGTATTACTTTAAAGGGTCTGCGTTTGCTCACCCAACCACACCCAACCTCTCAGCCCCAAGAGTGTCCACCCTTATGTCTCATCCAGCTGTGGGTCTTGATATGGTCAATCCAGGTTGCATCACAGCCTCTGAACGAATTTTGTAAGAATTTCTCTCTCTTTCACTGTCTTTGTTTTACGGGTTTTTAAAAGTAATTTATTTTTATAATGGGGTTTAGCTGCTTTTCATGGTTGTGTTTATGCGGCTTTACACCCACTTGACTCACTTCCAGACAGATATCAATACATAGGTTTTAAGATTCTTACTAGTCACATATATTCTTGTGCGGGGAATAGGGGGTGTTGAGTCCAGTTCACTGAGCAAGGAGTAGGTCTTGTCTATTACATATTGGGTGTATGGAACGGTATCTGAGCGAATTTGAAACCCTTGTTTTATGCATCACCCCACCTCACCATTCCCGTTAAGCAGCCATAGTGTGTTTTCTAAACGTGTGACTCTGTTCTGTTTTGTAATTCAGTTCAAGTGTAGCGGTTTTTACATTCCCTCTATAAGTGATAGCTTATGATAAGTGTCTTTTTCTGTGTGACTTATTTCACTTAGAATCGTCGTACCTAACTCCACTCATCTTGCTTCTACTAGCCTTATGACATTGATTTCATGTCTGAGTGATATTCCATTGTACATAAGGACCACAACTTCTTTATCCATTTTTCTCTTTCCTGGGATATTTAAGGTGTCATGAAGTGGAGGTTCTTGTCAACAGAGCAGCCCTAAACTTTCCGGTGCCTGTGTCTTGCTGATTTTTAGTTTTTCCAATTTATACGCCCATGAGTGGACGTGCCCTATGCTCCCTAAGCTGTTTTTTTTCGATGTTTCAGGACACAACGTACACTTCTCCAGAGTGGCTGTTGGCAATTTACATCCCGCCCATCAGTGTAGCAAGGCTGCCATTTCTCCATGGCCTGTCCTGCATTTCTGGTTTTGACACTTTTTGCAGCATGGCCCTTTTCACCGATGGGAAGCGAGACTTCTTTGTAGCGCTGATTTGCCTTTCCAGGTTGCTTGGTTGGCCAAGAAGGGCGTATGTGTTTTTTCCTGAATATATTCAGGAAAAAACGCATACGCCCTTTTTGGCCAAGGGCATCATTGTCGACGTTTTGCCGCTTTTCATGTGCTTTAAAGGCGATTCGTATCTACCTCCTGAAATCTGTTTCCTGCAATTCTGCCTTGCTTTCAAATCCTCTTCGTTGCCTTCCCTCAATATATCTGTGGATGAGAGTTATCATTTATAACTCTGCGGGTTTGTGAATTGCAGTTTCCCTGAGCTCCATTTTTCAAATGTCTTTTTTGGGAGCTGGCCGCAAAAGCGCGGGATTGCCTCAGGCCCTATTCTGCTTCTGGGCGGCAGGCTGAGCCTGTGGTTAATTCTTCTTCCTGTTGGGAAAATAGAGTGACCTGTGCCTGTCCCAACACCTAGATCTAGTCTCTCATTGGTTGCCCCTCTTCCGGTTCGTCCTCAGGACAAATTGCAACCTGTAGGGAACAGGAGGTTAAAGGTGCTGATTCTCCAAGTAGGGAGATTGCTAGTAAAGTAGCTGGAATGGCGAAACCGAGCACAAGGAGATGAGAAATGAGGTGCGTTTTAGAAACCTTTCAAAATCACACGGTGTACCATCTTCTGGGTTTCTCATGCATGTTTTCGATGTAGGAAGATGCCCTTGAACCTGGAGATTTGGGACCCATGGGATGGGTACCACGCAGTATTACTTTAAAGGGTCTGCGTTTGCTCACCCAACCACACCCAACCTCTCAGCCCCAAGAGTGTCCACCCTTATGTCTCATCCAGCTGTGGGTCTTGATATGGTCAATCCAGGTTGCATCACAGCCTCTGAACGAATTTTGTAAGAATTTCTCTCTCTTTCACTGTCTTTGTTTTACGGGTTTTTAAAAGTAATTTATTTTTATAATGGGGTTTAGCTGCTTTTCATGGTTGTGTTTATGCGGCTTTACACCCACTTGACTCACTTCCAGACAGATATCAATACATAGGTTTTAAGATTCTTACTAGTCACATATATTCTTGTGCGGGGAATAGGGGGTGTTGAGTCCAGTTCACTGAGCAAGGAGTAGGTCTTGTCTATTACATATTGGGTGTATGGAACGGTATCTGAGCGAATTTGAAACCCTTGTTTTATGCATCACCCCACCTCACCATTCCCGTTAAGCAGCCATAGTGTGTTTTCTAAACGTGTGACTCTGTTCTGTTTTGTAATTCAGTTCAAGTGTAGCGGTTTTTACATTCCCTCTATAAGTGATAGCTTATGATAAGTGTCTTTTTCTGTGTGACTTATTTCACTTAGAATCGTCGTACCTAACTCCACTCATCTTGCTTCTACTAGCCTTATGACATTGATTTCATGTCTGAGTGATATTCCATTGTACATAAGGACCACAACTTCTTTATCCATTTTTCTCTTTCCTGGGATATTTAAGGTGTCATGAAGTGGAGGTTCTTGTCAACAGAGCAGCCCTAAACTTTCCGGTGCCTGTGTCTTGCTGATTTTTAGTTTTTCCAATTTATACGCCCATGAGTGGACGTGCCCTATGCTCCCTAAGCTGTTTTTTTTCGATGTTTCAGGACACAACGTACACTTCTCCAGAGTGGCTGTTGGCAATTTACATCCCGCCCATCAGTGTAGCAAGGCTGCCATTTCTCCATGGCCTGTCCTGCATTTCTGGTTTTGACACTTTTTGCAGCATGGCCCTTTTCACCGATGGGAAGCGAGACTTCTTTGTAGCGCTGATTTGCCTTTCCAGGTTGCTTGGTTGGCCAAGAAGGGCGTATGTGTTTTTTCCTGAATATATTCAGGAAAAAACGCATACGCCCTTTTTGGCCAAGGGCATCATTGTCGACCTTTTGCCGCTTTTCATGTGCTTTAAAGGCGATTCGTATCTACCTCCTGAAATCTGTTTCCTGCAATTCTGCCTTGCTTTCAAATCCTCTTCGTTGCCTTCCCTCAATATATCTGTGGATGAGAGTTATCATTTATAACTCTGCGGGTTTGTGAATTGCAGTTTCCCTGAGCTCCATTTTTCAAATGTCTTTTTTGGGAGCTGGCTGCAAAAGCGCGGGATTGCCTCAGGCCCTATTCTGCTTCTGGGCGGCAGGCTGAGCCTGTGGTTAATTCTTCTTCCTGTTGGGAAAATAGAGTGACCTGTGCCTGTCCCAACACCTAGATCTAGTCTCTCATTGGTTGCCCCTCTTCCCGTTCGTCCTCAGGACAAATTGCAACCTGTAGGGAACAGGAGGTTAAAGGTGCTGATTCTCCAAGTAGGGAGATTGCTAGTAAAGTAGCTGGAATGGCGAAACCGAGCACAAGGATATGAGAAATGAGGTGCGTTTTAGAAACCTTTCAAAATCACACGGTGTACCATCTTCTGGGTTTCTCATGCATGTTTTCGATGTAGGAAGATGCCCTTGAACCTGGAGATTTGGGACCCATGGGATGGGTACCACGCAGTATTACTTTAAAGGGTCTGCGTTTGCTCACCCAACCACACCCAACCTCTCAGCCCCAAGAGTGTCCACCCTTATGTCTCATCCAGCTGTGGGTCTTGATATGGTCAATCCAGGTTGCATCACAGCCTCTGAACGAATTTTGTAAGAATTTCTCTCTCTTTCACTGTCTTTGTTTTACGGGTTTTTAAAAGTAATTTATTTTTATAATGGGGTTTAGCTGCTTTTCATGGTTGTGTTTATGCGGCTTTACACCCACTTGACTCACTTCCAGACAGATATCAATACATAGGTTTTAAGATTCTTACTAGTCACATATATTCTTGTGCGGGGAATAGGGGGTGTTGAGTCCAGTTCACTGAGCAAGGAGTAGGTCTTGTCTATTACATATTGGGTGTATGGAACGGTATCTGAGCGAATTTGAAACCCTTGTTTTATGCATCACCCCACCTCACCATTCCCGTTAAGCAGCCATAGTGTGTTTTCTAAACGTGTGACTCTGTTCTGTTTTGTAATTCAGTTCAAGTGTAGCGGTTTTTACATTCCCTCTATAAGTGATAGCTTATGATAAGTGTCTTTTTCTGTGTGACTTATTTCACTTAGAATCGTCGTACCTAACTCCACTCATCTTGCTTCTACTAGCCTTATGACATTGATTTCATGTCTGAGTGATATTCCATTGTACATAAGGACCACAACTTCTTTATCCATTTTTCTCTTTCCTGGGATATTTAAGGTGTCATGAAGTGGAGGTTCTTGTCAACAGAGCAGCCCTAAACTTTCCGGTGCCTGTGTCTTGCTGATTTTTAGTTTTTCCAATTTATACGCCCATGAGTGGACGTGCCCTATGCTCCCTAAGCTGTTTTTTTTCGATGTTTCAGGACACAACGTACACTTCTCCAGAGTGGCTGTTGGCAATTTACATCCCGCCCATCAGTGTAGCAAGGCTGCCATTTCTCCATGGCCTGTCCTGCATTTCTGGTTTTGACACTTTTTGCAGCATGGCCCTTTTCACCGATGGGAAGCGAGACTTCTTTGTAGCGCTGATTTGCCTTTCCAGGTTGCTTGGTTGGCCAAGAAGGGCGTATGTGTTTTTTCCTGAATATATTCAGGAAAAAACGCATACGCCCTTTTTGGCCAAGGGCATCATTGTCGACCTTTTGCCGCTTTTCATGTGCTTTAAAGGCGATTCGTATCTACCTCCTGAAATCTGTTTCCTGCAATTCTGCCTTGCTTTCAAATCCTCTTCGTTGCCTTCCCTCAATATATCTGTGGATGAGAGTTATCATTTATAACTCTGCGGGTTTGTGAATTGCAGTTTCCCTGAGCTCCATTTTTCAAATGTCTTTTTTGGGAGCTGGCCGCAAAAGCGCGGGATTGCCTCAGGCCCTATTCTGCTTCTGGGCGGCAGGCTGAGCCTGTGGTTAATTCTTCTTCCTGTTGGGAAAATAGAGTGACCTGTGCCTGTCCCAACACCTAGATCTAGTCTCTCATTGGTTGCCCCTCTTCCCGTTCATCCTCAGGACAAATTGCAACCTGTAGGGAACAGGAGGTTAAAGGTGCTGATTCTCCAAGTAGGGAGATTGCTAGTAAAGTAGCTGGAATGGCGAAACCGAGCACAAGGAGATGAGAAATGAGGTGCGTTTTAGAAACCTTTCAAAATCACACGGTGTACCATCTTCTGGGTTTCTCATGCATGTTTTCGATGTAGGAAGATGCCCTTGAACCTGGAGATTTGGGACCCATGGGATGGGTACCACGCAGTATTACTTTAAAGGGTCTGCGTTTTCTCACCCAACCTCACCCAACCTCTCAGCCCCAAGAGTGTCCACCCTTATGTCTCATCCAGGAGTGGGTGTAGATATGGTCAATCCAGGTTGCATCACAGCCTCTGAACGAATTTTGTAAGAATTTCTCTCTCTTTCACTGTCTTTGTTTTACGGGTTTTTAAAAGTAATTTATTTTTATAATGGGGTTTAGCTGCTTTTCATGGCTGTGTTTATGCGGCTTTACACCCACTTGACTCACTTCCAGACAGATATCAATACATAGGTTTTAAGATTCTTACTAGTCACATATATTCTTGTGCGGGGAATAGGGGGTGTTGAGTCCAGTTCACTGAGCAAGGAGTAGGTCTTGTCTATTACATATTGGGTGTATGGAACGGTATCTGAGGGAATTTGAAACCCTTGTTTTATGCATCACCCCACCTCACCATTCCCGTTAAGCAGCCATAGTGTGTTTTCTAAACGTGTGACTCTGTTCTGTTTTGTAATTCAGTTCAAGTGTAGCGGTTTTTACATTCCCTCTATAAGTGATAGCTTATGATAAGTGTCTTTTTCTGTGTGACTTATTTCACTTAGAATCGTCGTACCTAACTCCACTCATCTTGCTTCTACTAGCCTTATGACATTGATTTCATGTCTGAGTGATATTCCATTGTACATAAGGACCACAACTTCTTTATCCATTGTTCTCTTTCCTGGGATATTTAAGGTGTCATGAAGTGGAGGTTCTTGTCAACAGAGCAGCCCTAAACTTTGGGGTGCCTGTGTCTTGCTGATTTTTAGTTTTTCCAATTTATACGCCCATGAGTGGACGTGCCCTATGCTCCCTAAGCTGTTTTTTTTCGATGTTTCAGGACACAACGTACACTTCTCCAGAGTGGTTGTTGGCAATTTACATCCCGCCCATCAGTGTAGCAAGGCTGCCATTTCTCCATGGCCTGTCCTGCATTTCTGGTTTTGACACTTTTTGCAGCATGGCCCTTTTCACCGATGGGAAGCGAGACTTCTTTGTAGCGCTGATTTGCCTTTCCAGGTTGCTTGGTTGGCCAAAAAGGGCGTATGCGTTTTTTCCTGAATATATTCAGGAAAAAACGCATACGCCCTTTTTGGCCAAGGGCATCATTGTCGATGTTTTGCCGCTTTTCATGTGCTTTAAAGGCGATTCGTATCTACCTCCTGAAATCTGTTTCCTGCAATTCTGCCTTGCTTTCAAATCCTCTTCGTTGCCTTCCCTCAATATATCTGTGGATGAGAGTTATCATTTATAACTCTGCGGGTTTGTGAATTGCAGTTTCCCTGAGGTCCATTTTTCAACTGTCTTTTTTGGGAGCTGGCCGCAAAAGCGCGGGATTGCCTCAGGCCCTATTCTGCTTCTGGGCGGCAGGCTGAGCGTGTGGTTAATTCTTCTTCCTGTTGGGAAAATAGAGTGACCTGTGCCTGTCCCAACACCTAGATCTAGTCTCTCATTGGTTGCCCCTCTTCCCGTTCGTCCTCAGGACAAATTGCAACCTGTAGGGAACAGGAGGTTAAAGGTGCTGATTCTCCAAGTAGGGAGATTGCTAGTAAAGTAGCTGGAATGGCGAAACCGAGCACAAGGAGATGAGAAATGAGGTGCGTTTTAGAAACCTTTCAAAATCACACGGTGTACCATCTTCTGGGTTTCTCATGCATGTTTTCGATGTAGGAAGATGCCCTTGAACCTGGAGATTTGGGACCCATGGGATGGGTACCACGCAGTATTACTTTAAAGGGTCTGCGTTTGCTCACCCAACCACACCCAACCTCTCAGCCCCAAGAGTGTCCACCCTTATGTCTCATCCAGCTGTGGGTCTTGATATGGTCAATCCAGGTTGCATCACAGCCTCTGAACGAATTTTGTAAGAATTTCTCTATCTTTCACTGTCTTTGTTTTATGGGTTTTTCAAAGTAATTTATTTTTATAATGGGGTTTAGCTGCTTTTCATGGCTGTGTTTATGCGGCTTTACACCTACTTGACTCACTTCCAGAGAGATATCAATACATAGGTTTTAAGATTCTTACTAGTCACATATATTCTTGTGTGGTGAATAGGGGGTGTTGAGTCCAGTTCACTGAGCAAGGAGTAGGTCTTGTCTATTACATATTGGGTGTATGGAACGGTATCTGAGCGAATTTGAAACCCTTGTTTTATGCATCACCCCACCTCACCATTCCCGTTAAGCAGCCATAGTGTGTTTTCTAAACGTGTGACTCTGTTCTGTTTTGTAATTCAGTTCAAGTGTAGCGGTTTTTACATTCCCTCTATAAGTGATAGCTTATGATAAGTGTCTTTTTCTGTGTGACTTATTTCACTTAGAATCGTCGTACCTAACTCCACTCATCTTGCTTCTACTAGCCTTATGAGACATTGATTTCATGTCTGAGTGATATTCCATTGTACATAAGGACCACAACTTCTTTATCCATTTTTCTCTTTCCTGGGATATTTAAGGTGTCATGAAGTGGAGGTTCTTGTCAACAGAGCAGCCCTAAACTTTCCGGTGCCTGTGTCTTGCTGATTTTTAGTTTTTCCAATTTATACGCCCATGAGTGGACGTGCCCTATGCTCCCTAAGCTGTTTTTTTTCGATGTTTCAGGACACAACGTACACTTCTCCAGAGTGGCTGTTGGCAATTTACATCCCGCCCATCAGTGTAGCAAGGCTGCCATTTCTCCATGGCCTGTCCTGCATTTCTGGTTTTGACACTTTTTGCAGCATGGCCCTTTTCACCGATGGGAAGCGAGACTTCTTTGTAGCGCTGATTTGCCTTTCCAGGTTGCTTGGTTGGCCAAAAAGGGCGTATGCGTTTTTTCCTGAATATATTCAGGAAAAAACGCATACGCCCTTTTTGGCCAAGGGCATCATTGTCGACCTTTTGCCGCTTTTCATGTGCTTTAAAGGCGATTCGTATCTACCTCCTTAAATCTGTTTCCTGCAATTCTGCCTTGCTTTCAAATCCTCTTCGTTGCCTTCCCTCAATATATCTGTGGATGAGAGTTATCATTTATAACTCTGCGGGTTTGTGAATTGCAGTTTCCCTGAGGTCCATTTTTCAACTGTCTTTTTTGGGAGCTGGCCTCAAAAGCGCGGGATTGCCTCAGGCCCTATTCTGCTTCTGGGCGGCAGGCTGAGCCTGTGGTTAATTCTTCTTCCTGTTGGGAAAATAGAGTGACCTGTGCCTGTCCCAACACCTAGATCTAGTCTCTCATTGGTTGCCCCTCTTCCCGTTCGTCCTCAGGACAAATTGCAACCTGTAGGGAACAGGAGGTTAAAGGTGCTGATTCTCCAAGTAGGGAGATTGCTAGTAAAGTAGCTGGAATGGCGAAACCGAGCACAAGGAGATGAGAAATGAGGTGCGTTTTAGAAACCTTTCAAAATCACACGGTGTACCATCTTCTGGGTTTCTCATGCATGTTTTCGATGTAGGAAGATGCCCTTGAACCTGGAGATTTGGGACCCATGGGATGGGTACCACGCAGTATTACTTTAAAGGGTCTGCGTTTTCTCACCCAACCTCACCCAACCTCTCAGCCCCAAGAGTGTCCACCCTTATGTCTCATCCAGGAGTGGGTGTAGATATGGTCAATCCAGGTTGCATCACAGCCTCTGAACGAATTTTGTAAGAATTTCTCTCTCTTTCACTGTCTTTGTTTTACGGGTTTTTAAAAGTAATTTATTTTTATAATGGGGTTTAGCTGCTTTTCATGGCTGTGTTTATGCGGCTTTACACCCACTTGACTCACTTCCAGACAGATATCAATACATAGGTTTTAAGATTCTTACTAGTCACATATATTCTTGTGCGGGGAATAGGGGGTGTTGAGTCCAGTTCACTGAGCAAGGAGTAGGTCTTGTCTATTACATATTGGGTGTATGGAACGGTATCTGAGGGAATTTGAAACCCTTGTTTTATGCATCACCCCACCTCACCATTCCCGTTAAGCAGCCATAGTGTGTTTTCTAAACGTGTGACTCTGTTCTGTTTTGTAATTCAGTTCAAGTGTAGCGGTTTTTACATTCCCTCTATAAGTGATAGCTTATGATAAGTGTCTTTTTCTGTGTGACTTATTTCACTTAGAATCGTCGTACCTAACTCCACTCATCTTGCTTCTACTAGCCTTATGACATTGATTTCATGTCTGAGTGATATTCCATTGTACATAAGGACCACAACTTCTTTATCCATTTTTCTCTTTCCTGGGATATTTAAGGTGTCATGAAGTGGAGGTTCTTGTCAACAGAGCAGCCCTAAACTTTGGGGTGCCTGTGTCTTGCTGATTTTTAGTTTTTCCAATTTATACGCCCATGAGTGGACGTGCCCTATGCTCCCTAAGCTGTTTTTTTTCGATGTTTCAGGACACAACGTACACTTCTCCAGAGTGGTTGTTGGCAATTTACATCCCGCCCATCAGTGTAGCAAGGTTGCCATTTCTCCATGGCCTGTCCTGCATTTCTGGTTTTGACACTTTTTGCAGCATGGCCCTTTTCACCGATGGGAAGCGAGACTTCTTTGTAGCGCTGATTTGCCTTTCCAGGTTGCTTGGTTGGCCAAAAAGGGCGTATGCGTTTTTTCCTGAATATATTCAGGAAAAAACGCATACGCCCTTTTTGGCCAAGGGCATCATTGTCGACGTTTTGCCGCTTTTCATGTGCTTTAAAGGCGATTCGTATCTACCTCCTGAAATCTGTTTCCTGCAATTCTGCCTTGCTTTCAAATCCTCTTCGTTGCCTTCCCTCAATATATCTGTGGATGAGAGTTATCATTTATAACTCTGCGGGTTTGTGAATTGCAGTTTCCCTGAGGTCCATTTTTCAACTGTCTTTTTTGGGAGCTGGCCGCAAAAGCGCGGGATTGCCTCAGGCCCTATTCTGCTTCTGGGCGGCAGGCTGAGCGTGTGGTTAATTCTTCTTCCTGTTGGGAAAATAGAGTGACCTGTGCCTGTCCCAACACCTAGATCTAGTCTCTCATTGGTTGCCCCTCTTCCCGTTCGTCCTCAGGACAAATTGCAACCTGTAGGGAACAGGAGGTTAAAGGTGCTGATTCTCCAAGTAGGGAGATTGCTAGTAAAGTAGCTGGAATGGCGAAACCGAGCACAAGGAGATGAGAAATGAGGTGCGTTTTAGAAACCTTTCAAAATCACACGGTGTACCATCTTCTGGGTTTCTCATGCATGTTTTCGATGTAGGAAGATGCCCTTGAACCTGGAGATTTGGGACCCATGGGATGGGTACCACGCAGTATTACTTTAAAGGGTCTGCGTTTGCTCACCCAACCACACCCAACCTCTCAGCCCCAAGAGTGTCCACCCTTATGTCTCATCCAGCTGTGGGTCTTGATATGGTCAATCCAGGTTGCATCACAGCCTCTGAACGAATTTTGTAAGAATTTCTCTATCTTTCACTGTCTTTGTTTTATGGGTTTTTCAAAGTAATTTATTTTTATAATGGGGTTTAGCTGCTTTTCATGGCTGTGTTTATGCGGCTTTACACCTACTTGACTCACTTCCAGAGAGATATCAATACATAGGTTTTAAGATTCTTACTAGTCACATATATTCTTGTGTGGTGAATAGGGGGTGTTGAGTCCAGTTCACTGAGCAAGGAGTAGGTCTTGTCTATTACATATTGGGTGTATGGAACGGTATCTGAGCGAATTTGAAACCCTTGTTTTATGCATCACCCCACCTCACCATTCCCGTTAAGCAGCCATAGTGTGTTTTCTAAACGTGTGACTCTGTTCTGTTTTGTAATTCAGTTCAAGTGTAGCGGTTTTTACATTCCCTCTATAAGTGATAGCTTATGATAAGTGTCTTTTTCTGTGTGACTTATTTCACTTAGAATCGTCGTACCTAACTCCACTCATCTTGCTTCTACTAGCCTTATGAGACATTGATTTCATGTCTGAGTGATATTCCATTGTACATAAGGACCACAACTTCTTTATCCATTTTTCTCTTTCCTGGGATATTTAAGGTGTCATGAAGTGGAGGTTCTTGTCAACAGAGCAGCCCTAAACTTTCCGGTGCCTGTGTCTTGCTGATTTTTAGTTTTTCCAATTTATACGCCCATGAGTGGACGTGCCCTATGCTCCCTAAGCTGTTTTTTTTCGATGTTTCAGGACACAACGTACACTTCTCCAGAGTGGCTGTTGGCAATTTACATCCCGCCCATCAGTGTAGCAAGGCTGCCATTTCTCCATGGCCTGTCCTGCATTTCTGGTTTTGACACTTTTTGCAGCATGGCCCTTTTCACCGATGGGAAGCGAGACTTCTTTGTAGCGCTGATTTGCCTTTCCAGGTTGCTTGGTTGGCCAAAAAGGGCGTATGCGTTTTTTCCTGAATATATTCAGGAAAAAACGCATACGCCCTTTTTGGCCAAGGGCATCATTGTCGACCTTTTGCCGCTTTTCATGTGCTTTAAAGGCGATTCGTATCTACCTCCTTAAATCTGTTTCCTGCAATTCTGCCTTGCTTTCAAATCCTCTTCGTTGCCTTCCCTCAATATATCTGTGGATGAGAGTTATCATTTATAACTCTGCGGGTTTGTGAATTGCAGTTTCCCTGAGGTCCATTTTTCAACTGTCTTTTTTGGGAGCTGGCCTCAAAAGCGCGGGATTGCCTCAGGCCCTATTCTGCTTCTGGGCGGCAGGCTGAGCCTGTGGTTAATTCTTCTTCCTGTTGGGAAAATAGAGTGACCTGTGCCTGTCCCAACACCTAGATCTAGTCTCTCATTGGTTGCCCCTCTTCCCGTTCGTCCTCAGGACAAATTGCAACCTGTAGGGAACAGGAGGTTAAAGGTGCTGATTCTCCAAGTAGGGAGATTGCTAGTAAAGTAGCTGGAATGGCGAAACCGAGCACAAGGAGATGAGAAATGAGGTGCGTTTTAGAAACCTTTCAAAATCACACGGTGTACCATCTTCTGGGTTTCTCATGCATGTTTTCGATGTAGGAAGATGCCCTTGAACCTGGAGATTTGGGACCCATGGGATGGGTACCACGCAGTATTACTTTAAAGGGTCTGCGTTTTCTCACCCAACCTCACCCAACCTCTCAGCCCCAAGAGTGTCCACCCTTATGTCTCATCCAGGTGTGGGTCTAGATATGGTCAATCCAGGTTGCATCACAGCCTCTGAACGAATTTTGTAAGAATTTCTCTCTCTTTCACTGTCTTTGTTTTACGGGTTTTTAAAAGTAATTTATTTTTATAATGGGGTTTAGCTGCCTTTCATGGCTGTGTTTATGCGGCTTTACACCCACTTGACTCACTTCCAGACAGATATCAATACATAGGTTTTAAGATTCTTACTAGTCACATATATTCTTGTGCGGGGAATAGGGGGTGTTGAGTCCAGTTCACTGAGCAAGGAGTAGGTCTTGTCTATTACATATTGGGTGTATGGAACGGTATCTGAGCCAATTTGAAACCCTTGTTTTATGCATCACCCCACCTCACCTTTCCTGTTAAGCAGCTATAGTGTGTTTTCTAAACGTGTGACTCTGTTCTGTTTTGTAATTCAGTTCAAGTGTAGCGGTTTTTACATTCCCTCTATAAGTGATAGCTTATGATAAGTGTCTTTTTCTGTGTGACTTATTTCACTTAGAATCGTCGTACCTAACTCCACTCATCTTGCTTCTACTAGCCTTATGATATTGATTTCATGTCTGAGTGATATTCCATTGTACATAAGGACCACAAATTCTTTATCCATTTTTCTCTTTCCTGGGATATTTAAGGTGTCATGAAGTGGAGGTTCTTGTCAACAGAGCAGCCCTAAACTTTCGGGTGCCTGTGTCTTGCTGATTTTTAGTTTTTCCAATTTATACTCCCATGATTGGACGTGCCCTATGCTCCCTAAGCTGTTTTTTTTCGATGTTTCAGGACACAACGTACACTTCTCCAGAGTGGCTGTTGGCAATTTACATCCCGCCCATCAGTGTAGCAAGGCTGCCATTTCTCCATGGCCTGTCCTGCATTTCTGGTTTTGACACTTTTTGCAGCATGGCCCTTTTCACCGATGGGAAGCGAGACTTCTTTGTAGCGCTGATTTGCCTTTCCAGGTTGCTTGGTTGGCCAAGAAGGGCGTATGTGTTTTTTCCTGAATATATTCAGGAAAAAACGCATACGCCCTTTTTGGCCAAGGGCATCATTGTCGACGTTTTGCCGCTTTTCATGTGCTTTAAAGGCGATTCGTATCTACCTCCTTAAATCTGTTTCCTGCAATTCTGCCTTGCTTTCAAATCCTCTTCGTTGCCTTCCCTCAATATATCTGTGGATGAGAGTTATCATTTATAACTCTGCGGGTTTGTGAATTGCAGTTTCCCTGAGGTCCATTTTTCAAATGTCTTTTTTGGGAGCTGGCCGCAAAAGCGCGGGATTGCCTCAGGCCCTATTCTGCTTCTGGGCGGCAGGCTGAGCCTGTGGTTAATTCTTCTTCCTGTTGGGAAAATAGAGTGACCTGTGCCTGTCCCAACACCTAGATCTAGTCTCTCATTGGTTGCCCCTCTTCCCGTTCGTCCTCAGGACAAATTGCAACCTGTAGGGAACAGGAGGTTAAAGGTGCTGATTCTCCAAGTAGGGAGATTGCTAGTAAAGTAGCTGGAATGGCGAAACCGAGCACAAGGAGATGAGAAATGAGGTGCGTTTTAGAAACCTTTCAAAATCACACGGTGTACCATCTTCTGGGTTTCTCATGCATGTTTTCGATGTAGGAAGATGCCCTTGAACCTGGAGATTTGGGACCCATGGGATGGGTACCACGCAGTATTACTTTAAAGGGTCTGCGTTTTCTCACCCAACCTCACCCAACCTCTCAGCCCCAAGAGTGTCCACCCTTATGTCTCATCCAGGTGTGGGTCTAGATATGGTCAATCCAGGTTGCATCACAGCCTCTGAACGAATTTTGTAAGAATTTCTCTCTCTTTCACTGTCTTTGTTTTACGGGTTTTTAAAAGTAATTTATTTTTATAATGGGGTTTAGCTGCCTTTCATGGCTGTGTTTATGCGGCTTTACACCCACTTGACTCACTTCCAGACAGATATCAATACATAGGTTTTAAGATTCTTACTAGTCACATATATTCTTGTGCGGGGAATAGGGGGTGTTGAGTCCAGTTCACTGAGCAAGGAGTAGGTCTTGTCTATTACATATTGGGTGTATGGAACGGTATCTGAGCCAATTTGAAACCCTTGTTTTATGCATCACCCCACCTCACCTTTCCTGTTAAGCAGCTATAGTGTGTTTTCTAAACGTGTGACTCTGTTCTGTTTTGTAATTCAGTTCAAGTGTAGCGGTTTTTACATTCCCTCTATAAGTGATAGCTTATGATAAGTGTCTTTTTCTGTGTGACTTATTTCACTTAGAATCGTCGTACCTAACTCCACTCATCTTGCTTCTACTAGCCTTATGATATTGATTTCATGTCTGAGTGATATTCCATTGTACATAAGGACCACAAATTCTTTATCCATTTTTCTCTTTCCTGGGATATTTAAGGTGTCATGAAGTGGAGGTTCTTGTCAACAGAGCAGCCCTAAACTTTCGGGTGCCTGTGTCTTGCTGATTTTTAGTTTTTCCAATTTATACTCCCATGATTGGACGTGCCCTATGCTCCCTAAGCTGTTTTTTTTCGATGTTTCAGGACACAACGTACACTTCTCCAGAGTGGCTGTTGGCAATTTACATCCCGCCCATCAGTGTAGCAAGGCTGCCATTTCTCCATGGCCTGTCCTGCATTTCTGGTTTTGACACTTTTTGCAGCATGGCCCTTTTCACCGATGGGAAGCGAGACTTCTTTGTAGCGCTGATTTGCCTTTCCAGGTTGCTTGGTTGGCCAAGAAGGGCGTATGTGTTTTTTCCTGAATATATTCAGGAAAAAACGCATACGCCCTTTTTGGCCAAGGGCATCATTGTCGACGTTTTGCCGCTTTTCATGTGCTTTAAAGGCGATTCGTATCTACCTCCTGAAATCTGTTTCCTGCAATTCTGCCTTGCTTTCAAATCCTCTTCGTTGCCTTCCCTCAATATATCTGTGGATGAGAGTTATCATTTATAACTCTGCGGGTTTGTGAATTGCAGTTTCCCTGAGCTCCATTTTTCAAATGTCTTTTTTGGGAGCTGGCCGCAAAAGCGCGGGATTGCCTCAGGCCCTATTCTGCTTCTGGGCGGCAGGCTGAGCCTGTGGTTAATTCTTCTTCCTGTTGGGAAAATAGAGTAACCTGTGCCTGTCCCAACACCTAGATCTAGTCTCTCATTGGTTGCCCCTCTTCCCGTTCGTCCTCAGGACAAATTGCAACCTGTAGGGAACAGGAGGTTAAAGGTGCTGATTCTCCAAGTAGGGAGATTGCTAGTAAAGTAGCTGGAATGGCGAAACCGAGCACAAGGAGATGAGAAATGAGGTGCGTTTTAGAAACCTTTCAAAATCACACGGTGTACCATCTTCTGGGTTTCTCATGCATGTTTTCGATGTAGGAAGATGCCCTTGAACCTGGAGATTTGGGACCCATGGGATGGGTACCACGCAGTATTACTTTAAAGGGTCTGCGTTTGCTCACCCAACCACACCCAACCTCTCAGCCCCAAGAGTGTCCACCCTTATGTCTCATCCAGCTGTGGGTCTTGATATGGTCAATCCAGGTTGCATCACAGCCTCTGAACGAATTTTGTAAGAATTTCTCTCTCTTTCACTGTCTTTGTTTTATGGGTTTTTAAAAGTAATTTATTTTTATAATGGGGTTTAGCTGCTTTTCATGGCTGTGTTTATGCGGCTTTACACCCACTTGACTCACTTCCAGAGAGATATCAATACATAGGTTTTAAGATTCTTACTATTCACATATATTCTTGTGTGGTGAATAGGGGGTGTTTAGTCCAGTTCACTGAGCAAGGAGTAGGTCTTGTCTATTACATATTGGGTGTATGGAACGGTATCTGAGCGAATTTGAAACCCTTGTTTTATGCATCACCCCACCTCACCATTCCCGTTAAGCAGCCATAGTGTGTTTTCTAAACGTGTGACTCTGTTCTGTTTTGTAATTCAGTTCAAGTGTAGCGGTTTTTACATTCCCTCTATAAGTGATAGCTTATGATAAGTGTCTTTTTCTGTGTGACTTATTTCACTTAGAATCGTCGTACCTATCTCCACTCATCTTGCTTCTACTAGCCTTATGATATTGATTTCATGTCTGAGTGATATTCCATTGTACATAAGGACCACAACTTCTTTATCCATTTTTCTCTTTCCTGGGATATTTAAGGTGTCATGAAGTGGAGGTTCTTGTCAACAGAGCAGCCCTAAACTTTCGGGTGCCTGTGTCTTGCTGATTTTTAGTTTTTCCAATTTATACGCCCATGAGTGGACGTGCCCTATGCTCCCTAAGCTGTTTTTTTTCGATGTTTCAGGACACAACGTACACTTCTCCAGAGTGGCTGTTGGCAATTTACATCCCGCCCATCAGTGTAGCAAGGCTGCCATTTCTCCATGGCCTGTCCTGCATTTCTGGTTTTGACACTTTTTGCAGCATGGCCCTTTTCACCGATGGGAAGCGAGACTTCTTTGTAGCGCTGATTTGCCTTTCCAGGTTGCTTGGTTGGCCAAGAAGGGCGTATGTGTTTTTTCCTGAATATATTCAGGAAAAAACGCATACGCCCTTTTTGGCCAAGGGCATCATTGTCGACGTTTTGCCGCTTTTCATGTGCTTTAAAGGCGATTCGTATCTACCTCCTGAAATCTGTTTCCTGCAATTCTGCCTTGCTTTCAAATCCTCTTCGTTGCCTTCCCTCAATATATCTGTGGATGAGAGTTATCATTTATAACTCTGCGGGTTTGTGAATTGCAGTTTCCCTGAGCTCCATTTTTCAACTGTCTTTTTTGGGAGCTGGCCGCAAAAGCGCGGGATTGCCTCAGGCCCTATTCTGCTTCTGGGCGGCAGGCTGAGCCTGTGGTTAATTCTTCTTCCTGTTGGGAAAATAGAGTGACCTGTGCCTGTCCCAACACCTAGATCTAGTCTCTCATTGGTTGCCCCTCTTCCCGTTCGTCCTCAGGACAAATTGCAACCTGTAGGGAACAGGAGGTTAAAGGTGCTGATTCTCCAAGTAGGGAGATTGCTAGTAAAGTAGCTGGAATGGCGAAATCGAGCACAAGGAGATGAGAAATGAGGTGCGTTTTAGAAACCTTTCAAAATCACACGGTGTACCATCTTCTGGGTTTCTCATGCATGTTTTCGATGTAGGAAGATGCCCTTGAACCTGGAGATTTGGGACCCATGGGATGGGTACCACGCAGTATTACTTTAAAGGGTCTGCGTTTGCTCACCCAACCTCACCCAACCTCTCAGCCCCAAGAGTGTCCACCCTTATGTCTCATCCAGGAGTGGGTGTAGATATGGTCAATCCAGGTTGCATCACAGCCTCTGAACGAATTTTGTAAGAATTTCTCTCTCTTTCACTGTCTTTGTTTTACGGGTTTTTAAAAGTAATTTATTTTTATAATGGGGTTTAGCTGCTTTTCATGGTTGTGTTTATGCGGCTTTACACCCACTTGACTCACTTCCAGACAGATATCAATACATAGGTTTTAAGATTCTTACTAGTCACATATATTCTTGGGCGGGGAATAGGGGGTGTTGAGTCCAGTTCACTGAGCAAGGAGTAGGTCTTGTCTATTACATATTGGGTGTATGGAACGGTATCTGAGCGAATTTGAAACCCTTGTTTTATGCATCACCCCACCTCACCATTCCCGTTAAGCAGCCATAGTGTGTTTTCTAAACGTGTGACTCTGTTCTGTTTTGTAATTCAGTTCAAGTGTAGCGGTTTTTACATTCCCTCTATAAGTGATAGCTTATGATAAGTGTCTTTTTCTGTGTGACTTATTTCACTTAGAATCGTCGTACCTAACTCCACTCATCTTGCTTCTACTAGCCTTATGACATTGATTTCATGTCTGAGTGATATTCCATTGTACATAAGGACCACAACTTGTTTATCCATTTTTTTCTTTCCTGGGATATTTAAGGTGTCATGAAGTGGAGGTTCTTGTCAACAGAGCAGCCCTAAACTTTCCGGTGCCTGTGTCTTGCTGATTTTTAGTTTTTCCAATTTATACGCCCATGAGTGGACGTGCCCTATGCTCCCTAAGCTGTTTTTTTCGATGTTTCAGGACACAACGTACACTTCTCCAGAGTGGTTGTTGGCAATTTACATCCCGCCCATCAGTGTAGCAAGGCTGCCATTTCTCCATGGCCTGTCCTGCATTTCTGGTTTTGACACTTTTTGCAGCATGGCCCTTTTCACCGATGGGAAGCGAGACTTCTTTGTAGCGCTGATTTGCCTTTCCAGGTTTCTTGGTTGGCCAAAAAGGGCGTATGCGTTTTTTCCTGAATATATTCAGGAAAAAACGCATACGCCCTTTTTGGCCAAGGGCATCATTGTCGACGTTTTGCCGCTTTTCATGTGCTTTAAAGGCGATTCGTATCTACCTCCTGAAATCTGTTTCCTGCAATTCTGCCTTGCTTTCAAATCCTCTTCGTTGCCTTCCCTCAATATATCTGTGGATGAGAGTTATCATTTATAACTCTGCGGGTTTGTGAATTGCAGTTTCCCTGAGCTCCATTTTTCAAATGTCTTTTTTGGGAGCTGGCCGCAAAAGCGCGGGATTGCCTCAGGCCCTATTCTGCTTCTGGGCGGCAGGCTGAGCCTGTGGTTAATTCTTCTTCCTGTTGGGAAAATAGAGTAACCTGTGCCTGTCCCAACACCTAGATCTAGTCTCTCATTGGTTGCCCCTCTTCCCGTTCGTCCTCAGGACAAATTGCAACCTGTAGGGAACAGGAGGTTAAAGGTGCTGATTCTCCAAGTAGGGAGATTGCTAGTAAAGTAGCTGGAATGGCGAAACCGAGCACAAGGAGATGAGAAATGAGGTGCGTTTTAGAAACCTTTCAAAATCACACGGTGTACCATCTTCTGGGTTTCTCATGCATGTTTTCGATGTAGGAAGATGCCCTTGAACCTGGAGATTTGGGACCCATGGGATGGGTACCACGCAGTATTACTTTAAAGGGTCTGCGTTTGCTCACCCAACCACACCCAACCTCTCAGCCCCAAGAGTGTCCACCCTTATGTCTCATCCAGCTGTGGGTCTTGATATGGTCAATCCAGGTTGCATCACAGCCTCTGAACGAATTTTGTAAGAATTTCTCTCTCTTTCACTGTCTTTGTTTTACGGGTTTTTAAAAGTAATTTATTTTTATAATGGGGTTTAGCTGCCTTTCATGGCTGTGTTTATGCGGCTTTACACCCACTTGACTCACTTCCAGACAGATATCAATACATAGGTTTTAAGATTCTTACTAGTCACATATATTCTTGTGCGGGGAATAGGGAGTGTTGAGTCCAGTTCACTGAGCAAGGAGTAGGTCTTGTCTATTACATATTGGGTGTATGGAACGGTATCTGAGCCAATTTGAAACCCTTGTTTTATGCATCACCCCACCTCACCTTTCCTGTTAAGCAGCTATACTGTGTTTTCTAAACGTGTGACTCTGTTCTGTTTTGTAATTCAGTTCAAGTGTAGCGGTTTTTACATTCCCTCTATAAGTGATAGCTTATGATAAGTGTCTTTTTCTGTGTGACTTATTTCACTTAGAATCGTCGTACCTATCTCCACTCATCTTGCTTCTACTAGCCTTATGATATTGATTTCATGTCTGAGTGATATTCCATTGTACATAAGGACCACAACTTCTTTATCCATTTTTCTCTTTCCTGGGATATTTAAGGTGTCATGAAGTGGAGGTTCTTGTCAACAGAGCAGCCCTAAACTTTCGGGTGCCTGTGTCTTGCTGATTTTTAGTTTTTCCAATTTATACGCCCATGAGTGGACGTGCCCTATGCTCCCTAAGCTGTTTTTTTTCGATGTTTCAGGACACAACGTACACTTCTCCAGAGTGGCTGTTGGCAATTTACATCCCGCCCATCAGTGTAGCAAGGCTGCCATTTCTCCATGGCCTGTCCTGCATTTCTGGTTTTGACACTTTTTGCAGCATGGCCCTTTTCACCGATGGGAAGCGAGACTTCTTTGTAGCGCTGATTTGCCTTTCCAGGTTGCTTGGTTGGCCAAGAAGGGCGTATGTGTTTTTTCCTGAATATATTCAGGAAAAAACGCATACGCCCTTTTTGGCCAAGGGCATCATTGTCGACGTTTTGCCGCTTTTCATGTGCTTTAAAGGCGATTCGTATCTACCTCCTGAAATCTGTTTCCTGCAATTCTGCCTTGCTTTCAAATCCTCTTCGTTGCCTTCCCTCAATATATCTGTGGATGAGAGTTATCATTTATAACTCTGCGGGTTTGTGAATTGCAGTTTCCCTGAGCTCCATTTTTCAACTGTCTTTTTTGGGAGCTGGCCGCAAAAGCGCGGGATTGCCTCAGGCCCTATTCTGCTTCTGGGCGGCAGGCTGAGCCTGTGGTTAATTCTTCTTCCTGTTGGGAAAATAGAGTGACCTGTGCCTGTCCCAACACCTAGATCTAGTCTCTCATTGGTTGCCCCTCTTCCCGTTCGTCCTCAGGACAAATTGCAACCTGTAGGGAACAGGAGGTTAAAGGTGCTGATTCTCCAAGTAGGGAGATTGCTAGTAAAGTAGCTGGAATGGCGAAATCGAGCACAAGGAGATGAGAAATGAGGTGCGTTTTAGAAACCTTTCAAAATCACACGGTGTACCATCTTCTGGGTTTCTCATGCATGTTTTCGATGTAGGAAGATGCCCTTGAACCTGGAGATTTGGGACCCATGGGATGGGTACCACGCAGTATTACTTTAAAGGGTCTGCGTTTGCTCACCCAACCTCACCCAACCTCTCAGCCCCAAGAGTGTCCACCCTTATGTCTCATCCAGGAGTGGGTGTAGATATGGTCAATCCAGGTTGCATCACAGCCTCTGAACGAATTTTGTAAGAATTTCTCTCTCTTTCACTGTCTTTGTTTTACGGGTTTTTAAAAGTAATTTATTTTTATAATGGGGTTTAGCTGCTTTTCATGGTTGTGTTTATGCGGCTTTACACCCACTTGACTCACTTCCAGACAGATATCAATACATAGGTTTTAAGATTCTTACTAGTCACATATATTCTTGTGCGGGGAATAGGGGGTGTTGAGTCCAGTTCACTGAGCAAGGAGTAGGTCTTGTCTATTACATATTGGGTGTATGGAACGGTATCTGAGCGAATTTGAAACCCTTGTTTTATGCATCACCCCACCTCACCATTCCCGTTAAGCAGCCATAGTGTGTTTTCTAAACGTGTGACTCTGTTCTGTTTTGTAATTCAGTTCAAGTGTAGCGGTTTTTACATTCCCTCTATAAGTGATAGCTTATGATAAGTGTCTTTTTCTGTGTGACTTATTTCACTTAGAATCGTCGTACCTAACTCCACTCATCTTGCTTCTACTAGCCTTATGACATTGATTTCATGTCTGAGTGATATTCCATTGTACATAAGGACCACAACTTGTTTATCCATTTTTCTCTTTCCTGGGATATTTAAGGTGTCATGAAGTGGAGGTTCTTGTCAACAGAGCAGCCCTAAACTTTCCGGTGCCTGTGTCTTGCTGATTTTTAGTTTTTCCAATTTATACGCCCATGAGTGGACGTGCCCTATGCTCCCTAAGCTGTTTTTTTCGATGTTTCAGGACACAACGTACACTTCTCCAGAGTGGTTGTTGGCAATTTACATCCCGCCCATCAGTGTAGCAAGGCTGCCATTTCTCCATGGCCTGTCCTGCATTTCTGGTTTTGACACTTTTTGCAGCATGGCCCTTTTCACCGATGGGAAGCGAGACTTCTTTGTAGCGCTGATTTGCCTTTCCAGGTTGCTTGGTTGGCCAAAAAGGGCGTATGCGTTTTTTCCTGAATATATTCAGGAAAAAACGCATACGCCCTTTTTGGCCAAGGGCATCATTGTCGACGTTTTGCCGCTTTTCATGTGCTTTAAAGGCGATTCGTATCTACCTCCTGAAATCTGTTTCCTGCAATTCTGCCTTGCTTTCAAATCCTCTTCGTTGCCTTCCCTCAATATATCTGTGGATGAGAGTTATCATTTATAACTCTGCGGGTTTGTGAATTGCAGTTTCCCTGAGCTCCATTTTTCAAATGTCTTTTTTGGGAGCTGGCCGCAAAAGCGCGGGATTGCCTCAGGCCCTATTCTGCTTCTGGGCGGCAGGCTGAGCCTGTGGTTAATTCTTCTTCCTGTTGGGAAAATAGAGTGACCTGTGCCTGTCCCAACACCTAGATCTAGTCTCTCATTGGTTGCCCCTCTTCCCGTTCGTCCTCAGGACAAATTGCAACCTGTAGGGAACAGGAGGTTAAAGGTGCTGATTCTCCAAGTAGGGAGATTGCTAGTAAAGTAGCTGGAATGGCGAAACCGAGCACAAGGAGATGAGAAATGAGGTGCGTTTTAGAAACCTTTCAAAATCACACGGTGTACCATCTTCTGGGTTTCTCATGCATGTTTTCGATGTAGGAAGATGCCCTTGAACCTGGAGATTTGGGACCCATGGGATGGGTACCACGCAGTATTACTTTAAAGGGTCTGCGTTTGCTCACCCAACCACACCCAACCTCTCAGCCCCAAGAGTGTCCACCCTTATGTCTCATCCAGCTGTGGGTCTTGATATGGTCAATCCAGGTTGCATCACAGCCTCTGAACGAATTTTGTAAGAATTTCTCTCTCTTTCACTGTCTTTGTTTTATGGGTTTTTAAAAGTAATTTATTTTTATAATGGGGTTTAGCTGCTTTTCATGGCTGTGTTTATGCGGCTTTACACCCACTTGACTCACTTCCAGAGAGATATCAATACATAGGTTTTAAGATTCTTACTAGTCACATATATTCTTGTGTGGTGAATAGGGGGTGTTGAGTCCAGTTCACTGAGCAAGGAGTAGGTCTTGTCTATTACATATTGGGTGTATGGAACGGTATCTGAGCGAATTTGAAACCCTTGTTTTATGCATCACCCCACCTCACCATTCCCGTTAAGCAGCCATAGTGTGTTTTCTAAACGTGTGACTCTGTTCTGTTTTGTAATTCAGTTCAAGTGTAGCGGTTTTTACATTCCCTCTATAAGTGATAGCTTATGATAAGTGTCTTTTTCTGTGTGACTTATTTCACTTAGAATCGTCGTACCTAACTCCACTCATCTTGCTTCTACTAGCCTTATGAGACATTGATTTCATGTCTGAGTGATATTCCATTGTACATAAGGACCACAACTTCTTTATCCATTTTTCTCTTTCCTGGGATATTTAAGGTGTCATGAAGTGGAGGTTCTTGTCAACAGAGCAGCCCTAAACTTTCGGGTGCCTGTGTCTTGCTGATTTTTAGTTTTTCCAATTTATACGCCCATGAGTGGACGTGCCCTATGCTCCCTAAGCTGTTTTTTTTCGATGTTTCAGGACACAACGTATACTTCTCCAGAGTGGCTGTTGGCAATTTACATCCCGCCCATCAGTGTAGCAAGGCTGCCATTTCTCCATGGCCTGTCCTGCATTTCTGGTTTTGACACTTTTTGCAGCATGGCCCTTTTGTCCGAAGGGAAGCGAGACTTCTTTGTAGCGCTGATTTGCCTTTCCAGGTTGCTTGGTTGGCCAAAAAGGGCGTATGCGTTTTTTCCTGAATATATTCAGGAAAAAACGCATACGCCCTTTTTGGCCAAGGGCATCATTGTCGACGTTTTGCCGCTTTTCATGTGCTTTAAAGGCGATTCGTATCTACCTCCTGAAATCTGTTTCCTGCAATTCTGCCTTGCTTTCAAATCCTCTTCGTTGCCTTCCCTCAATATATCTGTGGATGAGAGTTATCATTTATAATTCTGCGGGTTTGTGAATTGCAGTTTCCCTGAGCTCCATTTTTCAACTGTCTTTTTTGGGAGCTGGCCGCAAAAGCGCGGGATTGCCTCAGGCCCTATTCTGCTTCTGGGCGGCAGGCTGAGCCTGTGGTTAATTCTTCTTCCTGTTGGGAAAATAGAGTGACCTGTGCCTGTCCCAACACCTAGATCTAGTCTCTCATTGGTTGCCCCTCTTCCCGTTCGTCCTCAGGACAAATTGCAACCTGTAGGGAACAGGAGGTTAAAGGTGCTGATTCTCCAAGTAGGGAGATTGCTAGTAAAGTAGCTGGAATGGCGAAACCGAGCACAAGGAGATGAGAAATGAGGTGCGTTTTAGAAACGTTTCAAAATCACACGGTGTACCATCTTCTGGGTTTCTCATGCATGTTTTCGATGTAGGAAGATGCCCTTGAACCTGGAGATTTGGGACCCATGGGATGGGTACCACGCAGTATTACTTTAAAGGGTCTGTGTTTGCTCACCCAACCTCACCCAACCTCTCAGCCCCAAGAGTGTCCACCCTTATGTCTCATCCAGGTGTGGGTGTAGATATGGTCAATCCAGGTTGCATCACAGCCTCTGAACGAATTTTGTAAGAATTTCTCTCTCTTTCACTGTCTTTGTTTTACGGGTTTTTAAAAGTAATTTATTTTTATAATGGGGTTTAGCTGCTTTTCATGGTTGTGTTTATGCGGCTTTACACCCACTTGACTCACTTCCAGACAGATATCAATACATAGGTTTTAAGATTCTTACTAGTCACATATATTCTTGTGCGGGGAATAGGGGGTGTTGAGTCCAGTTCACTGAGCAAGGAGTAGGTCTTGTCTATTACATATTGGGTGTATGGAACGGTATCTGAGCGAATTTGAAACCCTTGTTTTATGCATCACCCCACCTCACCATTCCCGTTAAGCAGCCATAGTGTGTTTTCTAAACGTGTGACTCTGTTCTGTTTTGTAATTCAGTTCAAGTGTAGCGGTTTTTACATTCCCTCTATAAGTGATAGCTTATGATAAGTGTCTTTTTCTGTGTGACTTATTTCACTTAGAATCGTCGTACCTAACTCCACTCATCTTGCTTCTACTAGCCTTATGACATTGATTTCATGTCTGAGTGATATTCCATTGTACATAAGGACCACAACTTGTTTATCCATTTTTCTCTTTCCTGGGATATTTAAGGTGTCATGAAGTGGAGGTTCTTGTCAACAGAGCAGCCCTAAACTTTCCGGTGCCTGTGTCTTGCTGATTTTTAGTTTTTCCAATTTATACGCCCATGAGTGGACGCGCCCTATGCTCCCTAAGCTGTTTTTTTTCGATGTTTCAGGACACAACGTACACTTCTCCAGAGTGGTTGTTGGCAATTTACATCCCGCCCATCAGTGTAGCAAGGCTGCCATTTCTCCATGGCCTGTCCTGCATTTCTGGTTTTGACACTTTTTGCAGCATGGCCCTTTTCACCGATGGGAAGCGAGACTTCTTTGTAGCGCTGATTTGCCTTTCCAGGTTGCTTGGTTGGCCAAAAAGGGCGTATGAGTTTTTTCCTGAATATATTCAGGAAAAAACGCATACGCCCTTTTTGGCCAAGGGCATCATTGTCGACGTTTTGCCGCTTTTCATGTGCTTTAAAGGCGATTCGTATCTACCTCCTGAAATCTGTTTCCTGCAATTCTGCCTTGCTTTCAAATCCTCTTCGTTGCCTTCCCTCAATATATCTGTGGATGAGAGTTATCATTTATAACTCTGCGGGTTTGTGAATTGCAGTTTCCCTGAGCTCCATTTTTCAACTGTCTTTTTTGGGAGCTGGCCGCAAAAGCGTGGGATTGCCTCAGGCCCTATTCTGCTTCTGGGCGGCAGGCTGAGCCTGTGGTTAATTCTTCTTCCTGTTGGGAAAATAGAGTGACCTGTGCCTGTCCCAACACCTAGATCTAGTCTCTCATTGGTTGCCCCTCTTCCCGTTCGTCCTCAGGACAAATTGCAACCTGTAGGGAACAGGAGGTTAAAGGTGCTGATTCTCCAAGTAGGGAGATTGCTAGTAAAGTAGCTGGAATGGCGAAACCGAGCACAAGGAGATGAGAAATGAGGTGCGTTTTAGAAACGTTTCAAAATCACACGGTGTACCATCTTCTGGGTTTCTCATGCATGTTTTCGATGTAGGAAGATGCCCTTGAACCTGGAGATTTGGGACCCATGGGATGGGTACCACGCAGTATTACTTTAAAGGGTCTGTGTTTGCTCACCCAACCTCACCCAACCTCTCAGCCCCAAGAGTGTCCACCCTTATGTCTCATCCAGGTGTGGGTGTAGATATGGTCAATCCAGGTTGCATCACAGCCTCTGAACGAATTTTGTAAGAATTTCTCTCTCTTTCACTGTCTTTGTTTTACGGGTTTTTAAAAGTAATTTATTTTTATAATGGGGTTTAGCTGCTTTTCATGGTTGTGTTTATGCGGCTTTACACCCACTTGACTCACTTCCAGACAGATATCAATACATAGGTTTTAAGATTCTTACTAGTCACATATATTCTTGTGCGGGGAATAGGGGGTGTTGAGTCCAGTTCACTGAGCAAGGAGTAGGTCTTGTCTATTACATATTGGGTGTATGGAACGGTATCTGAGCGAATTTGAAACCCTTGTTTTATGCATCACCCCACCTCACCATTCCCGTTAAGCAGCCATAGTGTGTTTTCTAAACGTGTGACTCTGTTCTGTTTTGTAATTCAGTTCAAGTGTAGCGGTTTTTACATTCCCTCTATAAGTGATAGCTTATGATAAGTGTCTTTTTCTGTGTGACTTATTTCACTTAGAATCGTCGTACCTATCTCCACTCATCTTGCTTCTACTAGCCTTATGACATTGATTTCATGTCTGAGTGATATTCCATTGTACATAAGGACCACAACTTGTTTATCCATTTTTCTCTTTCCTGGGATATTTAAGGTGTCATGAAGTGGAGGTTCTTGTCAACAGAGCAGCCCTAAACTTTCCGGTGCCTGTGTCTTGCTGATTTTTAGTTTTTCCAATTTATACGCCCATGAGTGGACGCGCCCTATGCTCCCTAAGCTGTTTTTTTTCGATGTTTCAGGACACAACGTACACTTCTCCAGAGTGGTTGTTGGCAATTTACATCCCGCCCATCAGTGTAGCAAGGCTGCCATTTCTCCATGGCCTGTCCTGCATTTCTGGTTTTGACACTTTTTGCAGCATGGCCCTTTTCACCGATGGGAAGCGAGACTTCTTTGTAGCGCTGATTTGCCTTTCCAGGTTGCTTGGTTGGCCAAAAAGGGCGTATGCGTTTTTTCCTGAATATATTCAGGAAAAAACGCATACGCCCTTTTTGGCCAAGGGCATCATTGTCGACGTTTTGCCGCTTTTCATGTGCTTTAAAGGCGGTTCGTATCTACCTCCTGAAATCTGTTTCCTGCAATTCTGCCTTGCTTTCAAATCCTCTTCGTTGCCTTCCCTCAATATATCTGTGGATGAGAGTTATCATTTATAACTCTGCGGGTTTGTTAATTGCAGTTTCCCTGAGGTCCATTTTTCAACTGTCTTTTTTGGGAGCTGGCCGCAAAAGCGCGGGATTGCCTCAGGCCCTATTCTGCTTCTGGGCGGCAGGCTGAGCCTGTGGTTAATTCTTCTTCCTGTTGGGAAAATAGAGTGACCTGTGCCTGTCCCAACACCTAGATCTAGTCTCTCATTGGTTGCCCCTCTTCCCGTTCGTCCTCAGGACAAATTGCAACCTGTAGGGAACAGGAGGTTAAAGGTGCTGATTCTCCAAGTAGGGAGATTGCTAGTAAAGTAGCTGGAATGGCGAAACCGAGCACAAGGAGATGAGAAATGAGGTGCGTTTTAGAAACCTTTCAAAATCACACGGTGTACCATCTTCTGGGTTTCTCATGCATGTTTTCGATGTAGGAAGATGCCCTTGAACCTGGAGATTTGGGACCCATGGGATGGGTACCATGCAGTATTACTTTAAAGGGTCTGCGTTTGCTCACCCAACCACACCCAACCTCTCAGCCCCAAGAGTGTCCACCCTTATGTCTCATCCAGCTGTGGGTCTTGATATGGTCAATCCAGGTTGCATCACAGCCTCTGAACGAATTTTGTAAGAATTTCTCTCTCTTTCACTGTCTTTGTTTTATGGGTTTTTAAAAGTAATTTATTTTTATAATGGGGTTTAGCTGCTTTTCATGGCTGTGTTTATGCGGCTTTACACCCACTTGACTCACTTCCAGAGAGATATCAATACATAGGTTTTAAGATTCTTACTAGTCACATATATTCTTGTGTGGTGAATAGGGGGTGTTGAGTCCAGTTCACTGAGCAAGGAGTAGGTCTTGTCTATTACATATTGGGTGTATGGAACGGTATCTGAGCGAATTTGAAACCCTTGTTTTATGCATCACCCCACCTCACCATTCCCGTTAAGCAGCCATAGTGTGTTTTCTAAACGTGTGACTCTGTTCTGTTTTGTAATTCAGTTCAAGTGTAGCGGTTTTTACATTCCCTCTATAAGTGATAGCTTATGATAAGTGTCTTTTTCTGTGTGACTTATTTCACTTAGAATCGTCGTACCTAAATCCACTCATCTTGCTTCTACTAGCCTTATGACATTGATTTCATGTCTGAGTGATATTCCATTGTACATAAGGACCACAACTTGTTTATCCATTTTTCTCTTTCCTGGGATATTTAAGGTGTCATGAAGTGGAGGTTCTTGTCAACAGAGCAGCCCTAAACTTTCCGGTGCCTGTGTCTTGCTGATTTTTAGTTTTTCCAATTTATACGCCCATGAGTGGACGTGCCCTATGCTCCCTAAGCTGTTTTTTTTCGATGTTTCAGGACACAACGTACACTTCTCCAGAGTGGCTGTTGGCAATTTACATCCCGCCCATCAGTGTAGCAAGGCTGCCATTTCTCCATGGCCTGTCCTGCATTTCTGGTTTTGACACTTTTTGCAGCATGGCCCTTTTCACCGATGGGAAGCGAGACTTCTTTGTAGCGCTGATTTGCCTTTCCAGGTTGCTTGGTTGGCCAAAAAGGGCGTATGTGTTTTTTCCTGAATATATTCAGGAAAAAACGCATACGCCCTTTTTGGCCAAGGGCATCATTGTCGACCTTTTGCCGCTTTTCATGTGCTTTAAAGGCGATTCGTATCTACCTCCTGAAATCTGTTTCCTGCAATTCTGCCTTGCTTTCAAATCCTCTTCGTTGCATTCCCTCAATATATCTGTGGATGAGAGTTATCATTTATAACTCTGCGGGTTTGTGAATTGCAGTTTCCCTGAGCTCCATTTTTCAAATGTCTTTTTTGGGAGCTGGCCGCAAAAGCGCGGGATTGCCTCAGGCCCTATTCTGCTTCTGGGCGGCAGGCTGAGCCTGTGGTTAATTCTTCTTCCTGTTGGGAAAATAGAGTGACCTGTGCCTGTCCCAACACCTAGATCTAGTCTCTCATTGGTTGCCCCTCTTCCCGTTCGTCCTCAGGACAAATTGCAACCTGTAGGGAACAGGAGGTTAAAGGTGCTGATTCTCCAAGTAGGGAGATTGCTAGTAAAGTAGCTGGAATGGCGAAACCGAGCACAAGGAGATGAGAAATGAGGTGCGTTTTAGAAACCTTTCAAAATCACACGGTGTACCATCTTCTGGGATTCTCATGCATGTTTTCGATGTAGGAAGATGCCCTTGAACCTGGAGATTTGGGACCCATGGGATGGGTACCACGCAGTATTACTTTAAAGGGTCTGCGTTTGCTCACCCAACCACACCCAACCTCTCAGCCCCAAGAGTGTCCACCCTTATGTCTCATCCAGCTGTGGGTCTTGATATGGTCAATCCAGGTTGCATCACAGCCTCTGAACGAATTTTGTAAGAATTTCTCTCTCTTTCACTGTCTTTGTTTTATGGGTTTTTAAAAGTAATTTATTTTTATAATGGGGTTTAGCTGCTTTTCATGGCTGTGTTTATGCGGCTTTACACCCACTTGACTCACTTCCAGAGAGATATCAATACATAGGTTTTAAGATTCTTACTAGTCACATATATTCTTGTGTGGTGAATAGGGGGTGTTGAGTCCAGTTCACTGAGCAAGGAGTAGGTCTTGTCTATTACATATTGGGTGTATGGAACGGTATCTGAGCGAATTTGAAACCCTTGTTTTATGCATCACCCCACCTCACCATTCCCGTTAAGCAGCCATAGTGTGTTTTCTAAACGTGTGACTCTGTTCTGTTTTGTAATTCAGTTCAAGTGTAGCGGTTTTTACATTCCCTCTATAAGTGATAGCTTATGATAAGTGTCTTTTTCTGTGTGACTTATTTCACTTAGAATCGTCGTACCTAACTCCACTCATCTTGCTTCTACTAGCCTTATGACATTGATTTCATGTCTGAGTGATATTCCATTTACATAAGGACCACAACTTGTTTATCCATTTTTCTCTTTCCTGGGATATTTAAGGTGTCATGAAGTGGAGGTTCTTGTCAACAGAGCAGCCCTAAACTTTCCGGTGCCTGTGTCTTGCTGATTTTTAGTTTTTCCAATTTATACGCCCATGAGTGGACGCGCCCTATGCTCCCTAAGCTGTTTTTTTTCGATGTTTCAGGACACAACGTACACTTCTCCAGAGTGGTTGTTGGCAATTTACATCCCGCCCATCAGTGTAGCAAGGCTGCCATTTCTCCATGGCCTGTCCTGCATTTCTGGTTTTGACACTTTTTGCAGCATGGCCCTTTTCACCGATGGGAAGCGAGACTTCTTTGTAGCGCTGATTTGCCTTTCCAGGTTGCTTGGTTGGCCAAAAAGGGCGTATGCGTTTTTTCCTGAATATATTCAGGAAAAAACGCATACGCCCTTTTTGGCCAAGGGCATCATTGTCGACGTTTTGCCGCTTTTCATGTGCTTTAAAGGCGGTTCGTATCTACCTCCTGAAATCTGTTTCCTGCAATTCTGCCTTGCTTTCAAATCCTCTTCGTTGCCTTCCCTCAATATATCTGTGGATGAGAGTTATCATTTATAACTCTGCGGGTTTGTTAATTGCAGTTTCCCTGAGGTCCATTTTTCAACTGTCTTTTTTGGGAGCTGGCCGCAAAAGCGCGGGATTGCCTCAGGCCCTATTCTGCTTCTGGGCGGCAGGCTGAGCCTGTGGTTAATTTTTCTTCCTGTTGGGAAAATAGAGTGACCTGTGCCTGTCCCAACACCTAGATCTAGTCTCTCATTGGTTGCCCCTCTTCCCGTTCGTCCTCAGGACAAATTGCAACCTGTAGGGAACAGGAGGTTAAAGGTGCTGATTCTCCAAGTAGGGAGATTGCTAGTAAAGTAGCTGGAATGGCGAAACCGAGCACAAGGAGATGAGAAATGAGGTGCGTTTTAGAAACCTTTCAAAATCACACGGTGTACCATCTTCTGGGTTTCTCATGCATGTTTTCGATGTAGGAAGATGCCCTTGAACCTGGAGATTTGGGACCCATGGGATGGGTACCATGCAGTATTACTTTAAAGGGTCTGCGTTTGCTCACCCAACCACACCCAACCTCTCAGCCCCAAGAGTGTCCACCCTTATGTCTCATCCAGCTGTGGGTCTTGATATGGTCAATCCAGGTTGCATCACAGCCTCTGAACGAATTTTGTAAGAATTTCTCTCTCTTTCACTGTCTTTGTTTTATGGGTTTTTAAAAGTAATTTATTTTTATAATGGGGTTTAGCTGCTTTTCATGGCTGTGTTTATGCGGCTTTACACCCACTTGACTCACTTCCAGAGAGATATCAATACATAGGTTTTAAGATTCTTACTAGTCACATATATTCTTGTGTGGTGAATAGGGGGTGTTGAGTCCAGTTCACTGAGCAAGGAGTAGGTCTTGTCTATTACATATTGGGTGTATGGAACGGTATCTGAGCGAATTTGAAACCCTTGTTTTATGCATCACCCCACCTCACCATTCCCGTTAAGCAGCCATAGTGTGTTTTCTAAACGTGTGACTCTGTTCTGTTTTGTAATTCAGTTCAAGTGTAGCGGTTTTTACATTCCCTCTATAAGTGATAGCTTATGATAAGTGTCTTTTTCTGTGTGACTTATTTCACTTAGAATCGTCGTACCTAACTCCACTCATCTTGCTTCTACTAGCCTTATGACATTGATTTCATGTCTGAGTGATATTCCATTGTACATAAGGACCACAACTTCTTTATCCATTTTTCTCTTTCCTGGGATATTTAAGGTGTCATGAAGTGGAGGTTCTTGTCAACAGAGCAGCCCTAAACTTTCCGGTGCCTGTGTCTTGCTGATTTTTAGTTTTTCCAATTTATACGCCCATGAGTGGACGTGCCCTATGCTCCCTAAGCTGTTTTTTTTCGATGTTTCAGGACACAACGTACACTTCTCCAGAGTGGCTGTTGGCAATTTACATCCCGCCCATCAGTGTAGCAAGGCTGCCATTTCTCCATGGCCTGTCCTGCATTTCTGGTTTTGACACTTTTTGCAGCATGGCCCTTTTCACCGATGGGAAGCGAGACTTCTTTGTAGCGCTGATTTGCCTTTCCAGGTTGCTTGGTTGGCCAAAAAGGGCGTATGTGTTTTTTCCTGAATATATTCAGGAAAAAACGCATACGCCCTTTTTGGCCAAGGGCATCATTGTCGACCTTTTGCCGCTTTTCATTTGCTTTAAAGGCGATTCGTATCTACCTCCTGAAATCTGTTTCCTGCAATTCTGCCTTGCTTTCAAATCCTCTTCGTTGCATTCCCTCAATATATCTGTGGATGAGAGTTATCATTTATAACTCTGCGGGTTTGTGAATTGCAGTTTCCCTGAGCTCCATTTTTCAAATGTCTTTTTTGGGAGCTGGCCGCAAAAGCGCGGGATTGCCTCAGGCCCTATTCTGCTTCTGGGCGGCAGGCTGAGCCTGTGGTTAATTCTTCTTCCTGTTGGGAAAATAGAGTGACCTGTGCCTGTCCCAACACCTAGATCTAGTCTCTCATTGGTTGCCCCTCTTCCCGTTCGTCCTCAGGACAAATTGCAACCTGTAGGGAACAGGAGGTTAAAGGTGCTGATTCTCCAAGTAGGGAGATTGCTAGTAAAGTAGCTGGAATGGCGAAACCGAGCACAAGGAGATGAGAAATGAGGTGCGTTTTAGAAACCTTTCAAAATCACACGGTGTACCATCTTCTGGGTTTCTCATGCATGTTTTCGATGTAGGAAGATGCCCTTGAACCTGGAGATTTGGGACCCATGGGATGGGTACCACGCAGTATTACTTTAAAGGGTCTGCGTTTTCTCACCCAACCTCACCCAACCTCTCAGCCCCAAGAGTGTCCACCCTTATGTCTCATCCAGGTGTGTGTCTAGATATGGTCAATCCAGGTTGCATCACAGCCTCTGAACGAATTTTGTAAGAATTTCTCTCTCTTTCAGTGTCTTTGTTTTACGGGTTTTTAAAAGTAATTTATTTTTATAATGGGGTTTAGCTGCTTTTCACGGCTGTGTTTATGCGGCTTTACACCCACTTGACTCACTTCCAGACAGATATCAATACATAGGTTTTAAGATTCTTACTAGTCACATATATTCTTGTGCGGGGAATAGGGGGTGTTGAGTCCAGTTCACTGAGCAAGGAGTATGTCTTGTCTATTACATATTGGGTGTATGGAACGGTATGTGAGCGAATTTGAAACCCTTGTTTTATGCATCACCCCACCTCACCTTTCCTGTTAAGCAGCTATAGTGTGTTTTCTAAACGTGTGACTCTGTTCTGTTTTGTAATTCAGTTCAAGTGTAGCGGTTTTTACATTCCCTCTATAAGTGATAGCTTATGATAAGTGTCTTTTTCTGTGTGACTTATTTCACTTAGAATCGTCGTACCTAACTCCACTCATCTTGCTTCTACTAGCCTTATGACATTGATTTCATGTCTGAGTGATATTCCATTGTACATAAGGACCACAACTTCTTTATCCATTTTTCTCTTTCCTGGGATATTTAAGGTGTCATGAAGTGGAGGTTCTTGTCAACAGAGCAGCCCTAAACTTTCGGGTGCCTGTGTATTGCTGATTTTTAGTTTTTCCAATTTATACGCCCATGAGTGGACGTGCCCTATGCTCCCTAAGCTGTTTTTTTTCGATGTTTCAGGACACAACGTATACTTCTCCAGAGTGGCTGTTGGCAATTTACATCCCGCCCATCAGTGTAGCAAGGCTGCCATTTCTCCATGGCCTGTCCTGCATTTCTGGTTTTGAAACTTTTTGCAGCATGGCCCTTTTGTCCGAAGGGAAGCGAGACTTCTTTGTAGCGCTGATTTGCCTTTCCAGGTTGCTTGGTTGGCCAAAAAGGGCGTATGCGTTTTTTCCTGAATATATTCAGGAAAAAACGCATACGCCCTTTTTGGCCAAGGGCATCATTGGCGACGTTTTGCCGCTTTTCATGTGCTTTAAAGGCGATTCGTATCTACCTCCTGAAATCTGTTTCCTGCAATTCTGCCTTGCTTTCAAATCCTCTTCGTTGCCTTCCCTCAATATATCTGTGGATGAGAGTTATCATTTATAACTCTGCGGGTTTGTGAATTGCAGTTTCCCTGAGGTCCATTTTTCAACTGTCTTTTTTGGGAGCTGGCCGCAAAAGCGCGGTATTGCCTCAGGCCCTATTCTGCTTCTGGGCGGCAGGCTGAGCCTGTGGTTAATTCTTCTTCCTGTTGGGAAAATAGAGTGACCTGTGCCTGTCCCAACACCTAGATCTATTCTCTCATTGGTTGCCCCTCTTCCCGTTCATCCTCAGGACAAATTGCAACCTGTAGGGAACAGGAGGATAAGGTGCTGATTCTCCAAGTAGGGAGATTGCTAGTAAAGTAGCTGGAATGGCGAAACCGAGCACAAGGAGATGAGAAATGAGGTGCGTTTTAGAAACCTTTCAAAATCACACGGTGTACCATCTTCTGGGTTTCTCATGCATGTTTTCGATGTAGGAAGATGCCCTTGAACCTGGAGATTTGGGACCCATGTGATGGGTACCACGCAGTATTACTTTAAAGGGTCTGCGTTTTCTCACCCAACCTCACCCAACCTCTCAGCCCCAAGAGTGTCCACCCTTATGTCTCATCCAGCTGTGGGTCTAGATATGGTCAATCCAGGTTGCATCACAGCCTCTGAACGAATTTTGTAAGAATTTCTCTCTCTTTCACTGTCTTTGTTTTATGGGTTTTTAAAAGTAATTTATTTTTATAATGGGGTTCAGCTGCCTTTCATGGCTGTGTTTATGCGGCTTTACACCCACTTGACTCACTTCCAGACAGATATCAATACATAGGTTTTAAGATTCTTACTAGTCACATATATTCTTGTGCGGGGAATAGGGGGTGTTGAGTCCAGTTCACTGAGCAAGGAGTATGTCTTGTCTATTACATATTGGGTGTATGGAACGGTATGTGAGCGAATTTGAAACCCTTGTTTTATGCATCACCCCACCTCACCTTTCCTGTTAAGCAGCTATAGTGTGTTTTCTAAACGTGTGACTCTGTTCTGTTTTGTAATTCAGTTCAAGTGTAGCGGTTTTTACATTCCCTCTATAAGTGATAGCTTATGATAAGTGTCTTTTTCTGTGTGACTTATTTCACTTAGAATCGTCGTACCTAACTCCACTCATCTTGCTTCTACTAGCCTTATGACATTGATTTCATGTCTGAGTGATATTCCATTGTACATAAGGACCACAACTTCTTTATCCATTTTTCTCTTTCCTGGGATATTTAAGGTGTCATGAAGTGGAGGTTCTTGTCAACAGAGCAGCCCTAAACTTTCGGGTGCCTGTGTCTGGCTGATTTTTAGTTTTTCCAATTTATACGCCCATGAGTGGACGTGCCCTATGCTCCCTAAGCTGTTTTTTTTCGATGTTTCAGGACACAACGTACACTTCTCCAGAGTGGGTGTTGGCAATTTACATCCCGCCCATCAGTGTAGCAAGGCTGCCATTTCTCCATGGCCTGTCCTGCATTTCTGGTTTTGACACTTTTTGCAGCATCGCCCTTTTGACCGATGGGAAGCGAGACTTCTTTGTAGCGCTGATTTGCCTTTCCAGGTTGCTTGGTTGGCCAAAAAGGGCGTATGCGTTTTTTCCTGAATATATTCAGGAAAAAACGCATACGCCCTTTTTGGCCAAGGGCATCATTGTCGACGTTTTGCCGCTTTTCATGTGCTTTAAAGCGATTCGTATCTACCTCCTGAAATCTGTTTCCTGCAATTCTGCCTTGCTTTCAAATCCTCTTCGTTGCCTTCCCTCAATATATCTGTGGATGACAGTTATCATTTATAACTCTGCGGGTTTGTGAATTGCAGTTTCCCTGAGCTCCATTTTTCAACTGTCTTTTTTGGGAGCTGGCCACAAAAGCGCGGGATTGCCTCAGGCCCTATTCTGGTTCCGGGCGGCAGGCTGAGCCTGTGGTTAATTCTTCTTCCTGTTGGGAAAATAGAGTGACCTGTGCCTGTCCCAACACCTAGATCTAGTCTCTCATTGGTTGCCCCTCTTCCCGTTCATCCTCAGGACAAATTGCAACCGGTAGGGAACAGGAGGTTAAAGGTGCTGATTCTCCAAGTAGGGAGATTGCTAGTAAAGTAGCTGGAATGGCGAAACCGAGCACAAGGAGATGAGAAATGAGGTGCGTTTTAGAAACCTTTCAAAATCACACGGTGTACCATCTTCTGGGTTTCTCATGCATGTTTTCGATGTAGGAAGATGCCGTTGAACCTGGAGATTTGGGACCCATGGGATGGGTACCACGCAGTATTACTTTAAAGGGTCTGCGTTTTCTCACCCAACCTCACCCAACCTCTCAGCCCCAAGAGTGTCCACCCTTATGTCTCATCCAGCTGTGTGTCTTGATATGGTCAATCCAGGTTGCATCACAGCCTCTGAACGAATTTTGTAAGAATTTCTCTCTCTTTCACTGTCTTTGTTTTATGGGTTTTTAAAAGTAATTTATTTTTATAATGGGGTTTAGCTGCTTTTCATGGCTGTGTTTATGCGGCTTTACACCCACTTGACTCACTTCCAGAGAGATATCAATACATAGGTTTTAAGATTCTTACTAGTCACATATATTCTTGTGTGGTGAATAGGGGGTGTTGAGTCCAGTTCACTGAGCAAGGAGTAGGTCTTGTCTATTACATATTGGGTGTATGGAACGGTATCTGAGCGAATTTGAAACCCTTGTTTTATGCATCATCCCACCTCACCATTCCCGTTAAGCAGCCATAGTGTGTTTTTTAAACTTGTGACTCTGTTCTGTTTTGTAATTCAGTTCAAGTGTAGCGGTTTTTACATTCCCTCTATAAGTGATAGCTTATGATAATTGTCTTTTTCTGTGTGACTTATTTCACTTAGAATCGTCGTACCTAACTCCACTCATCTTGCTTCTACTAGCCTTATGACATTGATTTCATGTCTGAGTGATATTCCATTGTACATAAGGACCACAACTTCTTTATCCATTTTTCTCTTTCCTGGGATATTTAAGGTGTCATGAAGTGGAGGTTCTTGTCAACAGAGCAGCCCTAAACTTTCAGGTGCCTGTGTCTTGCTGATTTTTAGTTTTTCCAATTTATACGCCCATGAGTGGACGTGCCCTATGCTCCCTAAGCTGTTTTTTTTCGATGTTACAGGACACAACGTACACTTCTCCAGAGTGGCTGTTGGCAATTTACATCCCGCCCATCAGTGTAGCAAGGCTGCCATTTCTCCATGGCCTGTCCTGCATTTCTGGTTTTGACACTTTTTGCAGCATGGCCCTTTTCACTGATGGGAAGCGAGACTTCTTTGTAGCGCTGATTTGCCTTTCCAGGTTGCTTGGTTGGCCAAAAAGGGCGTATGCGTTTTTTCCTGAATATATTCAGGAAAAAACGCATACGCCCTTTTTGGCCAAGGGCATCATTGTCGACGTTTTGCCGCTTTTCATGTGCTTTAAAGGCGATTCGTATCTACCTCCTGAAATCTGTTTCCTGCAATTCTGCCTTGCTTTCAAATCCTCTTCGTTGCCTTCCCTCAATATATCTGTGGATGAGAGTTATCATTTATAACTCTGCGGGTTTGTGAATTGCAGTTTCCCTGAGCTCCATTTTTCAAATGTCTTTTTTGGGAGCTGGCCGCAAAAGCGCGGGATTGCCTCAGGCCCTATTCTGCTTCTGGGCGGCAGGCTGAGCCTGTGGTTAATTCTTCTTCCTGTTGGGAAAATAGAGTGACCTGTGCCTGTCCCAACACCTAGATCTATTCTCTCATTGGTTGCCCCTCTTCCCGTTCATCCTCAGGACAAATTGCAACCTGTAGGGAACAGGAGGATAAGGTGCTGATTCTCCAAGTAGGGAGATTGCTAGTAAAGTAGCTGGAATGGCGAAACCGAGCACAAGGAGATGAGAAATGAGGTGCGTTTTAGAAACCTTTCAAAATCACACGGTGTACCATTTTCTGGGTTTCTCATGCATGTTTTCGATGTAGGAAGATGCCCTTGAACCTGGAGATTTGGGACCCATGGGATGGGTACCACGCAGTATTACTTTAAAGGGTCTGCGTTTGCTCACCCAACCTCACCCAACCTCTCAGCCCCAAGAGTGTCCACCCTTATGTCTCATCCAGCTGTGGGTCTAGATATGGTCAATCCAGGTTGCATCACAGCCTCTGAACGAATTTTGTAAGAATTTCTCTCTCTTTCACTGTCTTTGTTTTACAGGTTTTTAAAAGTAATTTATTTTTATAATGGGGTTTAGCTGCCTTTCATGGCTGTGTTTATGCGGCTTTACACCCACTTGACTCACTTCCAGACAGATATCAATACATAGGTTTTAAGATTCTTACTAGTCACATATATTCTTGTGCGGGGAATAGGGGGTGTTGAGTCCAGTTCACTGAGCAAGGAGTAGGTCTTGTCTATTACATATTGGGTGTATGGAACGGTATCTGAGCCAATTTGAAACCCTTGTTTTATGCATCACCCCACCTCACCTTTCCTGTTAAGCAGCTATAGTGTGTTTTCTAAACGTGTGACTCTGTTCTGTTTTGTAATTCAGTTCAAGTGTAGCGGTTTTTACATTCCCTCTATAAGTGATAGCTTATGATAAGTGTCTTTTACTGTGTGACTTATTTCACTTAGAATCGTCGTACCTAACTCCACTCATCTTGCTTCTACTAGCCTTATAACATTGATTTCATGTCTGAGTGATATTCCATTGTACATAAGGACCACAACTTCTTTATCCATTTTTCTCTTTCCTGGGATATTTAAGGTGTCATGAAGTGGAGGTTCTTGTCAACAGAGCAGCCCTAAACTTTCCGGTGCCTGTGTCTTGCTGATTTTTAGTTTTTCCAATTTATACGCCCATGAGTGGACGTGCCCTATGCTCCCTAAGCTGTTTTTTTTCGATGTTTCAGGACACAACGTACACTTCTCCAGAGTGGTTGTTGGCAATTTACATCCCGCCCATCAGTGTAGCAAGGCTGCCATTTCTCCATGGCCTGTCCTGCATTTCTGGTTTTGACACTTTTTGCAGCATGGCCCTTTTGACCGAAGGGAAGCGAGACTTCTTTGTAGCGCTGATTTGCCTTTCCAGGTTGCTTGGTTGGCCAAAAAGGGCGTATGCGTTTTTTCCTGAATATATTCAGGAAAAAACGCATACGCCCTTTTTGGCCAAGGGCATCATTGTCGACGTTTTGCCGCTTTTCATGTGCTTTAAAGGCGATTCGTATCTACCTCCTGAAATCTGTTTCCTGCAATTCTGCCTTGCTTTCAAATCCTCTTCGTTGCCTTCCCTCAATATATCTGTGGATGAGAGTTATCATTTATAACTCTGCGGGTTTGTGAATTGCAGTTTCCCTGAGGTCCATTTTTCAACTGTCTTTTTTGGAGCTGGCCACAAAAGCGCGGGATTGCCTCAGGCCCTATTCTGCTTCTGGGCGGCAGGCTGAGCCTGTGGTTAATTCTTCTTCCTGTTGGAAAAATAGACTGACCTGTGCCTGTCCCAACACCTAGATCTAGTCTCTCATTGGTTGCCCCTCTTCCCGTTCATCCTCAGGACAAATTGCAACCTGTAGGGAACAGGAGGATAAGGTGCTGATTCTCCAAGTAGGGAGATTGCTAGTAAAGTAGCTGGAATGGCGAAACCGAGCACAAGGAGATGAGAAATGAGGTGCGTTTTAGAAACCTTTCAAAATCACACGGTGTACCATCTTCTGGGTTTCTCATGCATGTTTTCGATGTAGGAAGATGCCCTTGAACCTGGAGATTTGGGACCCATGGGATGGGTACCACGCAGTATTACTTTAAAGGGTCTGCGTTTGCTCACCCAACCTCACCCAACCTCTCAGCCCCAAGAGTGTCCACCCTTATGTCTCATCCAGGTGTGGGTCTAGATATGGTCAATCCAGGTTGCATCACAGCCTCTGAACGAATTTTGTAAGAATTTCTCTCTCTTTCACTGTCTTTGTTTTACGGATTTCTAAAAGTAATTTATTTTTATAATGGGGTTTAGCTGCCTTTCATGGCTGTGTTTATGCGGCTTTACACCCACTTGACTCACTTCCAGACAGATATCAATACATAGGTTTTAAGATTCTTACTAGTCACATATATTCTTGTGCGGGGAATAGGGGGTGTTGAGTCCAGTTCACTGAGCAAGGAGTAGGTCTTGTCTATTACATATTGGGTGTACGGAACGGTATCTGAGCGAATTTGATACCCTTGTTTTATGCATCACCCCACCTCACCTTTCCTGTTAAGCAGCTATAGTGTGTTTTCTAAACGTGTGACTCTGTTCTGTTTTGTAATTCAGTTCAAGTGTAGCGGTTTTTACATTCCCTCTATAAGTGATAGCTTATGATAAGTGTCTTTTTCTGTGTGACTTATTTCACTTAGAATCGTCGTACCTAACTCCACTCATCTTGCTTCTACTAGCCTTATGACATTGATTTCATGTCTGAGTGATATTCCATTGTACATAAGGACCACAACTTCTTTATCCATTTTTCTCTTTCCTGGGATATTTAAGGTGTCATGAAGTGGAGGTTCTTGTCAACAGAGCAGCCCTAAACTTTCCGGTGCCTGTGTCTTGCTGATTTTTAGTTTTTCCAATTTATACGCCCATGAGTGGACGTGCCCTATGCTCCCTAAGCTGTTTTTTTTCGATGTTTCAGGACACAACGTACACTTCTAGAGAGTGGGTGTTGGCAATTTACATCCCGCCCATCAGTGTAGCAAGGCTGCCATTTCTCCATGGCCTGTCCTGGATTTCTGGGTTTGACACTTTTTGCAGCATGGCCCTTTTGACCGATGGGAAGCGAGACTTCTTTGTAGCGCTGATTTGCCTTTCCAGGTTGCTTGGTTGGCCAAAAAGGGCGTATGCGTTTTTTCCTGAATATATTCAGGAAAAAACGCATATGCCCTTTTTGGCCAAGGGCATCATTGTCGACGTTTTGCCGCTTTTCATGTGCTTTAAAGGCGATTCGTATCTACCTCCTGAAATCTGTTTCCTGCAATTCTGCCTTGCTTTCAAATCCTCTTCGTTGCCTTCCCTTAATATATCTGTGGATGAGAGTTATCATTTATAACTCTGCGGGTTTGTGAATTGCAGTTTCCCTGAGCTCCATTTTTCAACTGTCTTTTTTGGGAGCTGTCCGCAAAAGCGCGGGATTGCCTCAGGCCCTATTCTGCTTCTGGGCGGCAGGCTGAGCCTGTGGTTAATTCTTCTTCCTGTTGGGAAAATAGAGTGACATGTGCCTGTCCCAACACCTAGATCTAGTCTCTCATTGGTTGCCCCTCTTCCCGTTCGTCCTCAGGACAAATTGCAACCTGTAGGGAACAGGAGGTTAAAGGTGTTGAATCTCCAAGTAGGGAGATTGCTAGTAAAGTAGCTGGAATGGCGAAACCGAGCACAAGGAGATGAGAAATGAGGTGCGTTTTAGAAACGTTTCAAAATCACACGGTGTAACATCTTCTGGGTTTCTCACGCATGTTTTCGATGTAGGAAGATGCCCTTGAACCTGGAGATTTGGGACCCATGGGATGGGTACCACGCAGTATTACTTTAAAGGGTCTGTGTTTGCTCACCCAACCTCACCCAACCTCTCAGCCCCAAGAGTGTCCACCCTTATATCTCATCCAGGTGTGTGTGTAGATATGGTCAATCCAGGTTGCATCACAGCCTCTGAACCAGTTTTGTAAGAATTTCTCTCTCTTTCACTGTCTTTGTTTTACGGGTTTTTAAAAGTAATTTATTTTTATAATGGGGTTTAGCTGCTTTTCATGGTTGTGTTTATGCGGCTTTACACCCTCTTGACTCACTTCCAGACAGATATCAATACATAGGTTTTAAGATTCTTACTAGTCACATATATTCTTGTGCGGGGAATAGGGGGTGTTGAGTCCAGTTCACTGAGCAAGGAGTAGGTCTTGTCTATTACATATTGGGTGTATGGAACGGTATCTGAGCGAATTTGAAACCCTTGTTTTATGCATCACCCCACCTCACCATTCCCGTTAAGCAGCCATAGTGTGTTTTCTAAACGTGTGACTCTGTTCTGTTTTGTAATTCAGTTCAAGTGTAGCGGTTTTTACATTCCCTCTATAAGTGATAGCTTATGATAAGTGTCTTTTTCTGTGTGACTTATTTCACTTAGAATCGTCGTACCTAACTCCACTCATCTTGCTTCTACTAGCCTTATGACATTGATTTCATGTCTGAGTGATATTCCATTGTACATAAGGACCACAACTTGTTTATCCATTTTTCTCTTTCCTGGGATATTTAAGGTGTCATGAAGTGGAGGTTCTTGTCAACAGAGCAGCCCTAAACTTTCCGGTGCCTGTGTCTTGCTGATTTTTAGTTTTTCCAATTTATACGCCCATGAGTGGACGCGCCCTATGCTCCCTAAGCTGTTTTTTTTCGATGTTTCAGGACACAACGTACACTTCTCCAGAGTGGTTGTTGGCAATTTACATCCCGCCCATCAGTGTAGCAAGGCTGCCATTTCTCCATGGCCTGTCCTGCATTTCTGGTTTTGACACTTTTTGCAGCATGGCCCTTTTCACCGATGGGAAGCGAGACTTCTTTGTAGCGCTGATTTGCCTTTCCAGGTTGCTTGGTTGGCCAAAAAGGGCGTATGCGTTTTTTCCTGAATATATTCAGGAAAAAACGCATACGCCCTTTTTGGCCAAGGGCATCATTGTCGACGTTTTGCCGCTTTTCATGTGCTTTAAAGGCGGTTCGTATCTACCTCCTGAAATCTGTTTCCTGCAATTCTGCCTTGCTTTCAAATCCTCTTCGTTGCCTTCCCTCAATATATCTGTGGATGAGAGTTATCATTTATAACTCTGCGGGTTTGTTAATTGCAGTTTCCCTGAGGTCCATTTTTCAACTGTCTTTTTTGGGAGCTGGCCGCAAAAGCGCGGGATTGCCTCAGGCCCTATTCTGCTTCTGGGCGGCAGGCTGAGCCTGTGGTTAATTCTTCTTCCTGTTGGGAAAATAGAGTGACCTGTGCCTGTCCCAACACCTAGATCTAGTCTCTCATTGGTTGCCCCTCTTCCCGTTCGTCCTCAGGACAAATTGCAACCTGTAGGGAACAGGAGGTTAAAGGTGCTGATTCTCCAAGTAGGGAGATTGCTAGTAAAGTAGCTGGAATGGCGAAACCGAGCACAAGGAGATGAGAAATGAGGTGCGTTTTAGAAACCTTTCAAAATCACACGGTGTACCATCTTCTGGGTTTCTCATGCATGTTTTCGATGTAGGAAGATGCCCTTGAACCTGGAGATTTGGGACCCATGGGATGGGTACCATGCAGTATTACTTTAAAGGGTCTGCGTTTGCTCACCCAACCACACCCAACCTCTCAGCCCCAAGAGTGTCCACCCTTATGTCTCATCCAGCTGTGGGTCTTGATATGGTCAATCCAGGTTGCATCACAGCCTCTGAACGAATTTTGTAAGAATTTCTCTCTCTTTCACTGTCTTTGTTTTATGGGTTTTTAAAAGTAATTTATTTTTATAATGGGGTTTAGCTGCTTTTCATGGCTGTGTTTATGCGGCTTTACACCCACTTGACTCACTTCCAGAGAGATATCAATACATAGGTTTTAAGATTCTTACTAGTCACATATATTCTTGTGTGGTGAATAGGGGGTGTTGAGTCCAGTTCACTGAGCAAGGAGTAGGTCTTGTCTATTACATATTGGGTGTATGGAACGGTATCTGAGCGAATTTGAAACCCTTGTTTTATGCATCACCCCACCTCACCATTCCCGTTAAGCAGCCATAGTGTGTTTTCTAAACGTGTGACTCTGTTCTGTTTTGTAATTCAGTTCAAGTGTAGCGGTTTTTACATTCCCTCTATAAGTGATAGCTTATGATAAGTGTCTTTTTCTGTGTGACTTATTTCACTTAGAATCGTCGTACCTAACTCCACTCATCTTGCTTCTACTAGCCTTATGACATTGATTTCATGTCTGAGTGATATTCCATTGTACATAAGGACCACAACTTCTTTATCCATTTTTCTCTTTCCTGGGATATTTAAGGTGTCATGAAGTGGAGGTTCTTGTCAACAGAGCAGCCCTAAACTTTCCGGTGCCTGTGTCTTGCTGATTTTTAGTTTTTCCAATTTATACGCCCATGAGTGGACGTGCCCTATGCTCCCTAAGCTGTTTTTTTTCGATGTTTCAGGACACAACGTACACTTCTCCAGAGTGGCTGTTGGCAATTTACATCCCGCCCATCAGTGTAGCAAGGCTGCCATTTCTCCATGGCCTGTCCTGCATTTCTGGTTTTGACACTTTTTGCAGCATGGCCCTTTTCACCGATGGGAAGCGAGACTTCTTTGTAGCGCTGATTTGCCTTTCCAGGTTGCTTGGTTGGCCAAAAAGGGCGTATGTGTTTTTTCCTGAATATATTCAGGAAAAAACGCATACGCCCTTTTTGGCCAAGGGCATCATTGTCGACCTTTTGCCGCTTTTCATGTGCTTTAAAGGCGATTCGTATCTACCTCCTGAAATCTGTTTCCTGCAATTCTGCCTTGCTTTCAAATCCTCTTCGTTGCATTCCCTCAATATATCTGTGGATGAGAGTTATCATTTATAACTCTGCGGGTTTGTGAATTGCAGTTTCCCTGAGCTCCATTTTTCAAATGTCTTTTTTGGGAGCTGGCCGCAAAAGCGCGGGATTGCCTCAGGCCCTATTCTGCTTCTGGGCGGCAGGCTGAGCCTGTGGTTAATTCTTCTTCCTGTTGGGAAAATAGAGTGACCTGTGCCTGTCCCAACACCTAGATCTAGTCTCTCATTGGTTGCCCCTCTTCCCGTTCGTCCTCAGGACAAATTGCAACCTGTAGGGAACAGGAGGTTAAAGGTGCTGATTCTCCAAGTAGGGAGATTGCTAGTAAAGTAGCTGGAATGGCGAAACCGAGCACAAGGAGATGAGAAATGAGGTGCGTTTTAGAAACCTTTCAAAATCACACGGTGTACCATCTTCTGGGTTTCTCATGCATGTTTTCGATGTAGGAAGATGCCCTTGAACCTGGAGATTTGGGACCCATGGGATGGGTACCACGCAGTATTACTTTAAAGGGTCTGCGTTTGCTCACCCAACCACACCCAACCTCTCAGCCCCAAGAGTGTCCACCCTTATGTCTCATCCAGCTGTGGGTCTTGATATGGTCAATCCAGGTTGCATCACAGCCTCTGAACGAATTTTGTAAGAATTTCTCTCTCTTTCACTGTCTTTGTTTTATGGGTTTTTAAAAGTAATTTATTTTTATAATGGGGTTTAGCTGCTTTTCATGGCTGTGTTTATGCGGCTTTACACCCACTTGACTCACTTCCAGAGAGATATCAATACATAGGTTTTAAGATTCTTACTAGTCACATATATTCTTGTGTGGTGAATAGGGGGTGTTGAGTCCAGTTCACTGAGCAAGGAGTAGGTCTTGTCTATTACATATTGGGTGTATGGAACGGTATCTGAGCGAATTTGAAACCCTTGTTTTATGCATCACCCCACCTCACCATTCCCGTTAAGCAGCCATAGTGTGTTTTCTAAACGTGTGACTCTGTTCTGTTTTGTAATTCAGTTCAAGTGTAGCGGTTTTTACATTCCCTCTATAAGTGATAGCTTATGATAAGTGTCTTTTTCTGTGTGACTTATTTCACTTAGAATCGTCGTACCTAACTCCACTCATCTTGCTTCTACTAGCCTTATGACATTGATTTCATGTCTGAGTGATATTCCATTTACATAAGGACCACAACTTCTTTATCCATTTTTCTCTTTCCTGGGATATTTAAGGTGTCATGAAGTGGAGGTTCTTGTCAACAGAGCAGCCCTAAACTTTCCGGTGCCTGTGTCTTGCTGATTTTTAGTTTTTCCAATTTATACGCCCATGAGTGGACGCGCCCTATGCTCCCTAAGCTGTTTTTTTTCGATGTTTCAGGACACAACGTACACTTCTCCAGAGTGGTTGTTGGCAATTTACATCCCGCCCATCAGTGTAGCAAGGCTGCCATTTCTCCATGGCCTGTCCTGCATTTCTGGTTTTGACACTTTTTGCAGCATGGCCCTTTTCACCGATGGGAAGCGAGACTTCTTTGTAGCGCTGATTTGCCTTTCCAGGTTGCTTGGTTGGCCAAAAAGGGCGTATGCGTTTTTTCCTGAATATATTCAGGAAAAAACGCATACGCCCTTTTTGGCCAAGGGCATCATTGTCGACGTTTTGCCGCTTTTCATGTGCTTTAAAGGCGGTTCGTATCTACCTCCTGAAATCTGTTTCCTGCAATTCTGCCTTGCTTTCAAATCCTCTTCGTTGCCTTCCCTCAATATATCTGTGGATGAGAGTTATCATTTATAACTCTGCGGGTTTGTTAATTGCAGTTTCCCTGAGGTCCATTTTTCAACTGTCTTTTTTGGGAGCTGGCCGCAAAAGCGCGGGATTGCCTCAGGCCCTATTCTGCTTCTGGGCGGCAGGCTGAGCCTGTGGTTAATTTTTCTTCCTGTTGGGAAAATAGAGTGACCTGTGCCTGTCCCAACACCTAGATCTAGTCTCTCATTGGTTGCCCCTCTTCCCGTTCGTCCTCAGGACAAATTGCAACCTGTAGGGAACAGGAGGTTAAAGGTGCTGATTCTCCAAGTAGGGAGATTGCTAGTAAAGTAGCTGGAATGGCGAAACCGAGCACAAGGAGATGAGAAATGAGGTGCGTTTTAGAAACCTTTCAAAATCACACGGTGTACCATCTTCTGGGTTTCTCATGCATGTTTTCGATGTAGGAAGATGCCCTTGAACCTGGAGATTTGGGACCCATGGGATGGGTACCATGCAGTATTACTTTAAAGGGTCTGCGTTTGCTCACCCAACCACACCCAACCTCTCAGCCCCAAGAGTGTCCACCCTTATGTCTCATCCAGCTGTGGGTCTTGATATGGTCAATCCAGGTTGCATCACAGCCTCTGAACGAATTTTGTAAGAATTTCTCTCTCTTTCACTGTCTTTGTTTTATGGGTTTTTAAAAGTAATTTATTTTTATAATGGGGTTTAGCTGCTTTTCATGGCTGTGTTTATGCGGCTTTACACCCACTTGACTCACTTCCAGAGAGATATCAATACATAGGTTTTAAGATTCTTACTAGTCACATATATTCTTGTGTGGTGAATAGGGGGTGTTGAGTCCAGTTCACTGAGCAAGGAGTAGGTCTTGTCTATTACATATTGGGTGTATGGAACGGTATCTGAGCGAATTTGAAACCCTTGTTTTATGCATCACCCCACCTCACCATTCCCGTTAAGCAGCCATAGTGTGTTTTCTAAACGTGTGACTCTGTTCTGTTTTGTAATTCAGTTCAAGTGTAGCGGTTTTTACATTCCCTCTATAAGTGATAGCTTATGATAAGTGTCTTTTTCTGTGTGACTTATTTCACTTAGAATCGTCGTACCTAACTCCACTCATCTTGCTTCTACTAGCCTTATGACATTGATTTCATGTCTGAGTGATATTCCATTGTACATAAGGACCACAACTTCTTTATCCATTTTTCTCTTTCCTGGGATATTTAAGGTGTCATGAAGTGGAGGTTCTTGTCAACAGAGCAGCCCTAAACTTTCCGGTGCCTGTGTCTTGCTGATTTTTAGTTTTTCCAATTTATACGCCCATGAGTGGACGTGCCCTATGCTCCCTAAGCTGTTTTTTTTCGATGTTTCAGGACACAACGTACACTTCTCCAGAGTGGCTGTTGGCAATTTACATCCCGCCCATCAGTGTAGCAAGGCTGCCATTTCTCCATGGCCTGTCCTGCATTTCTGGTTTTGACACTTTTTGCAGCATGGCCCTTTTCACCGATGGGAAGCGAGACTTCTTTGTAGCGCTGATTTGCCTTTCCAGGTTGCTTGGTTGGCCAAAAAGGGCGTATGTGTTTTTTCCTGAATATATTCAGGAAAAAACGCATACGCCCTTTTTGGCCAAGGGCATCATTGTCGACCTTTTGCCGCTTTTCATGTGCTTTAAAGGCGATTCGTATCTACCTCCTGAAATCTGTTTCCTGCAATTCTGCCTTGCTTTCAAATCCTCTTCGTTGCATTCCCTCAATATATCTGTGGATGAGAGTTATCATTTATAACTCTGCGGGTTTGTGAATTGCAGTTTCCCTGAGCTCCATTTTTCAAATGTCTTTTTTGGGAGCTGGCCGCAAAAGCGCGGGATTGCCTCAGGCCCTATTCTGCTTCTGGGCGGCAGGCTGAGCCTGTGGTTAATTCTTCTTCCTGTTGGGAAAATAGAGTGACCTGTGCCTGTCCCAACACCTAGATCTAGTCTCTCATTGGTTGCCCCTCTTCCCGTTCGTCCTCAGGACAAATTGCAACCTGTAGGGAACAGGAGGTTAAAGGTGCTGATTCTCCAAGTAGGGAGATTGCTAGTAAAGTAGCTGGAATGGCGAAACCGAGCACAAGGAGATGAGAAATGAGGTGCGTTTTAGAAACCTTTCAAAATCACACGGTGTACCATCTTCTGGGTTTCTCATGCATGTTTTCGATGTAGGAAGATGCCCTTGAACCTGGAGATTTGGGACCCATGGGATGGGTACCACGCAGTATTACTTTAAAGGGTCTGCGTTTTCTCACCCAACCTCACCCAACCTCTCAGCCCCAAGAGTGTCCACCCTTATGTCTCATCCAGGTGTGTGTCTAGATATGGTCAATCCAGGTTGCATCACAGCCTCTGAACGAATTTTGTAAGAATTTCTCTCTCTTTCAGTGTCTTTGTTTTACGGGTTTTTAAAAGTAATTTATTTTTATAATGGGGTTTAGCTGCTTTTCATGGCTGTGTTTATGCGGCTTTACACCCACTTGACTCACTTCCAGACAGATATCAATACATAGGTTTTAAGATTCTTACTAGTCACATATATTCTTGTGCGGGGAATAGGGGGTGTTGAGTCCAGTTCACTGAGCAAGGAGTAGGTCTTGTCTATTACATATTGGGTGTATGGAACGGTATGTGAGCGAATTTGAAACCCTTGTTTTATGCATCACCCCACCTCACCTTTCCTGTTAAGCAGCTATAGTGTGTATTCTAAACGTGTGACTCTGTTCTGTTTTGTAATTCAGTTCAAGTGTAGCGGTTTTTACATTCCCTCTATAAGTGATAGCTTATGATAAGTGTCTTTTTCTGTGTGACTTATTTCACTTAGAATCGTCGTACCTAACTCCACTCATCTTGCTTCTACTAGCCTTATGACATTGATTTCATGTCTGAGTGATATTCCATTGTACATAAGGACCACAACTTCTTTATCCATTTTTCTCTTTCCTGGGATATTTAAGGTGTCATGAAGTGGAGGTTCTTGTCAACAGAGCAGCCCTAAACTTTCGGGTGCCTGTGTATTGCTGATTTTTAGTTTTTCCAATTTATACGCCCATGAGTGGACGTGCCCTATGCTCCCTAAGCTGTTTTTTTTCGATGTTTCAGGACACAACGTATACTTCTCCAGAGTGGCTGTTGGCAATTTACATCCCGCCCATCAGTGTAGCAAGGCTGCCATTTCTCCATGGCCTGTCCTGCATTTCTGGTTTTGACACTTTTTGCAGCATGGCCCTTTTGTCCGAAGGGAAGCGAGACTTCTTTGTAGCGCTGATTTGCCTTTCCAGGTTGCTTGGTTGGCCAAAAAGGGCGTATGCGTTTTTTCCTGAATATATTCAGGAAAAAACGCATACGCCCTTTTTGGCCAAGGGCATCATTGGCGACGTTTTGCCGCTTTTCATGTGCTTTAAAGGCGATTCGTATCTACCTCCTGAAATCTGTTTCCTGCAATTCTGCCTTGCTTTCAAATCCTCTTCGTTGCCTTCCCTCAATATATCTGTGGATGAGAGTTATCATTTATAACTCTGCGGGTTTGTGAATTGCAGTTTCCCTGAGGTCCATTTTTCAACTGTCTTTTTTGGGAGCTGGCCGCAAAAGTGCGGTATTGCCTCAGGCCCTATTCTGCTTCTGGGCGGCAGGCTGAGCCTGTGGTTAATTCTTCTTCCTGTTGGGAAAATAGAGTGACCTGTGCCTGTCCCAACACCTAGATCTATTCTCTCATTGGTTGCCCCTCTTCCCGTTCATCCTCAGGACAGTTTGCAACCTGTAGGGAACAGGAGGATAAGGTGCTGATTCTCCAAGTAGGGAGATTGCTAGTAAAGTAGCTGGAATGGCGAAACCGAGCACAAGGAGATGAGAAATGAGGTGCGTTTTAGAAACCTTTCAAAATCACACGGTGTACCATCTTCTGGGTTTCTCATGCATGTTTTCGATGTAGGAAGATGCCCTTGAACCTGGAGATTTGGGACCCATGTGATGGGTACCACGCAGTATTACTTTAAAGGGTCTGCGTTTTCTCACCCAACCTCACCCAACCTCTCAGCCCCAAGAGTGTCCACCCTTATGTCTCATCCAGCTGTGGGTCTAGATATGGTCAATCCAGGTTGCATCACAGCCTCTGAACGAATTTTGTAAGAATTTCTCTCTCTTTCACTGTCTTTGTTTTATGGGTTTTTAAAAGTAATTTATTTTTATAATGGGGTTTAGCTGCCTTTCATGGCTGTGTTTATGCGGCTTTACACCCACTTGACTCACTTCCAGACAGATATCAATACATAGGTTTTAAGATTCTTACTAGTCACATATATTCTTGTGCGGGGAATAGGGGGTGTTGAGTCCAGTTCACTGAGCAAGGAGTATGTCTTGTCTATTACATATTGGGTGTATGGAACGGTATGTGAGCGAATTTGAAACCCTTGTTTTATGCATCACCCCACCTCACCTTTCCTGTTAAGCAGCTATAGTGTGTTTTCTAAACGTGTGACTCTGTTCTGTTTTGTAATTCAGTTCAAGTGTAGCGGTTTTTACATTCCCTCTATAAGTGATAGCTTATGATAAGTATCTTTTTCTGTGTGACTTATTTCACTTAGAATCGTCGTACCTAACTCCACTCATCTTGCTTCTACTAGCCTTATGACATTGATTTCATGTCTGAGTGATATTCCATTGTACATAAGGACCACAACTTCTTTATCCATTTTTCTCTTTCCTGGGATATTTAAGGTGTCATGAAGTGGAGGTTCTTGTCAACAGAGCAGCCCTAAACTTTCCGGTGCCTGTGTCTTGCTGATTTTTAGTTTTTCCAATTTATACGCCCATGAGTGGACGTGCCCTATGCTCCCTAAGCTGTTTTTTTTCGATGTTTCAGGACACAACGTACACTTCTCCAGAGTGGGTGTTGGCAATTTACATCCCGCCCATCAGTGTAGCAAGGCTGCCATTTCTCCATGGCCTGTCCTGCATTTCTGGTTTTGACACTTTTTGCAGCATCGCCCTTTTGAGCGATGGGAAGCGAGACTTCTTTGTAGCGCTGATTTGCCTTTCCAGGTTGCTTGGTTGGCCAAAAAGGGCGTATGCGTTTTTTCCTGAATATATTCAGGAAAAAACGCATACGCCCTTTTTGGCCAAGGGCATCATTGTCGACGTTTTGCCGCTTTTCATGTGCTTTAAAGCGATTCGTATCTACCTCCTGAAATCTGTTTCCTGCAATTCTGCCTTGCTTTCAAATCCTCTTCGTTGCCTTCCCTCAATATATCTGTGGATGACAGTTATCATTTATAACTCTGCGGGTTTGTGAATTGCAGTTTCCCTGAGCTCCATTTTTCAACTGTCTTTTTTGGGAGCTGGCCACAAAAGCGCGGGATTGCCTCAGGCCCTATTCTGGTTCCGGGCGGCAGGCTGAGCCTGTGGTTAATTCTTCTTCCTGTTGGGAAAATAGAGTGACCTGTGCCTGTCCCAACACCTAGATCTAGTCTCTCATTGGTTGCCCCTCTTCCCGTTCATCCTCAGGACAAATTGCAACCTGTAGGGAACAGGAGGTTAAAGGTGCTGATTCTCCAAGTAGGGAGATTGCTAGTAAAGTAGCTGGAATGGCGAAACCGAGCACAAGGAGATGAGAAATGAGGTGCGTTTTAGAAACCTTTCAAAATCACACGGTGTACCATCTTCTGGGTTTCTCATGCATGTTTTCGATGTAGGAAGATGCCGTTGAACCTGGAGATTTGGGACCCATGGGATGGGTACCACGCAGTATTACTTTAAAGGGTCTGCGTTTTCTCACCCAACCTCACCCAACCTCTCAGCCCCAAGAGTGTCCACCCTTATGTCTCATCCAGCTGTGTGTCTTGATATGGTCAATCCAGGTTGCATCACAGCCTCTGAACGAATTTTGTAAGAATTTCTCTCTCTTTCACTGTCTTTGTTTTATGGGTTTTTAAAAGTAATTTATTTTTATAATGGGGTTTAGCTGCTTTTCATGGCTGTGTTTATGCGGCTTTACACCCACTTGACTCACTTCCAGAGAGATATCAATACATAGGTTTTAAGATTCTTACTAGTCACATATATTCTTGTGCGGGGAATAGGGGGTGTTGAGTCCAGTTCACTGAGCAAGGAGTAGGTCTTGTCTATTACATATTGGGTGTATGGAACGGTATCTGAGCGAATTTGAAACCCTTGTTTTATGCATCACCCCACCTCACCATTCCCGTTAAGCAGCCATAGTGTGTTTTCTAAACGTGTGACTCTGTTCTGTTTTGTAATTCAGTTCAAGTGTAGCGGTTTTTACATTCCCTCTATAAGTGATAGCTTATGATAAGTGTCTTTTTCTGTGTGACTTATTTCACTTAGAATCGTCGTACCTAACTCCACTCATCTTGCTTCTACTAGCCTTATGACATTGATTTCATGTCTGAGTGATATTCCATTGTACATAAGGACCACAACTTCTTTATCCATTTTTCTCTTTCCTGGGATATTTAAGGTGTCATGAAGTGGAGGTTCTTGTCAACAGAGCAGCCCTAAACTTTCCGGTGCCTGTGTCTTGCTGATTTTTAGTTTTTCCAATTTATACGCCCATGAGTGGACGTGCCCTATGCTCCCTAAGCTGTTTTTTTTCGATGTTTCAGGACACAACGTACACTTCTCCAGAGTGGCTGTTGGCAATTTACATCCCGCCCATCAGTGTAGCAAGGCTGCCATTTCTCCATGGCCTGTCCTGCATTTCTGGTTTTGACACTTTTTGCAGCATGGCCCTTTTCACCGATGGGAAGCGAGACTTCTTTGTAGCGCTGATTTGCCTTTCCAGGTTGCTTGGTTGGCCAAAAAGGGCGTATGTGTTTTTTCCTGAATATATTCAGGAAAAAACGCATACGCCCTTTTTGGCCAAGGGCATCATTGTCGACCTTTTGCCGCTTTTCATGTGCTTTAAAGGCGATTCGTATCTACCTCCTGAAATCTGTTTCCTGCAATTCTGCCTTGCTTTCAAATCCTCTTCGTTGCATTCCCTCAATATATCTGTGGATGAGAGTTATCATTTATAACTCTGCGGGTTTGTGAATTGCAGTTTCCCTGAGCTCCATTTTTCAAATGTCTTTTTTGGGAGCTGGCCGCAAAAGCGCGGGATTGCCTCAGGCCCTATTCTGCTTCTGGGCGGCAGGCTGAGCCTGTGGTTAATTCTTCTTCCTGTTGGGAAAATAGAGTGACCTGTGCCTGTCCCAACACCTAGATCTAGTCTCTCATTGGTTGCCCCTCTTCCCGTTCGTCCTCAGGACAAATTGCAACCTGTAGGGAACAGGAGGTTAAAGGTGCTGATTCTCCAAGTAGGGAGATTGCTAGTAAAGTAGCTGGAATGGCGAAACCGAGCACAAGGAGATGAGAAATGAGGTGCGTTTTAGAAACCTTTCAAAATCACACGGTGTACCATCTTCTGGGTTTCTCATGCATGTTTTCGATGTAGGAAGATGCCCTTGAACCTGGAGATTTGGGACCCATGGGATGGGTACCACGCAGTATTACTTTAAAGGGTCTGCGTTTTCTCACCCAACCTCACCCAACCTCTCAGCCCCAAGAGTGTCCACCCTTATGTCTCATCCAGGTGTGTGTCTAGATATGGTCAATCCAGGTTGCATCACAGCCTCTGAACGAATTTTGTAAGAATTTCTCTCTCTTTCAGTGTCTTTGTTTTACGGGTTTTTAAAAGTAATTTATTTTTATAATGGGGTTTAGCTGCTTTTCATGGCTGTGTTTATGCGGCTTTACACCCACTTGACTCACTTCCAGACAGATATCAATACATAGGTTTTAAGATTCTTACTAGTCACATATATTCTTGTGCGGGGAATAGGGGGTGTTGAGTCCAGTTCACTGAGCAAGGAGTAGGTCTTGTCTATTACATATTGGGTGTATGGAACGGTATGTGAGCGAATTTGAAACCCTTGTTTTATGCATCACCCCACCTCACCTTTCCTGTTAAGCAGCTATAGTGTGTATTCTAAACGTGTGACTCTGTTCTGTTTTGTAATTCAGTTCAAGTGTAGCGGTTTTTACATTCCCTCTATAAGTGATAGCTTATGATAAGTGTCTTTTTCTGTGTGACTTATTTCACTTAGAATCGTCGTACCTAACTCCACTCATCTTGCTTCTACTAGCCTTATGACATTGATTTCATGTCTGAGTGATATTCCATTGTACATAAGGACCACAACTTCTTTATCCATTTTTCTCTTTCCTGGGATATTTAAGGTGTCATGAAGTGGAGGTTCTTGTCAACAGAGCAGCCCTAAACTTTCGGGTGCCTGTGTATTGCTGATTTTTAGTTTTTCCAATTTATACGCCCATGAGTGGACGTGCCCTATGCTCCCTAAGCTGTTTTTTTTCGATGTTTCAGGACACAACGTATACTTCTCCAGAGTGGCTGTTGGCAATTTACATCCCGCCCATCAGTGTAGCAAGGCTGCCATTTCTCCATGGCCTGTCCTGCATTTCTGGTTTTGACACTTTTTGCAGCATGGCCCTTTTGTCCGAAGGGAAGCGAGACTTCTTTGTAGCGCTGATTTGCCTTTCCAGGTTGCTTGGTTGGCCAAAAAGGGCGTATGCGTTTTTTCCTGAATATATTCAGGAAAAAACGCATACGCCCTTTTTGGCCAAGGGCATCATTGGCGACGTTTTGCCGCTTTTCATGTGCTTTAAAGGCGATTCGTATCTACCTCCTGAAATCTGTTTCCTGCAATTCTGCCTTGCTTTCAAATCCTCTTCGTTGCCTTCCCTCAATATATCTGTGGATGAGAGTTATCATTTATAACTCTGCGGGTTTGTGAATTGCAGTTTCCCTGAGGTCCATTTTTCAACTGTCTTTTTTGGGAGCTGGCCGCAAAAGTGCGGTATTGCCTCAGGCCCTATTCTGCTTCTGGGCGGCAGGCTGAGCCTGTGGTTAATTCTTCTTCCTGTTGGGAAAATAGAGTGACCTGTGCCTGTCCCAACACCTAGATCTATTCTCTCATTGGTTGCCCCTCTTCCCGTTCATCCTCAGGACAATTTGCAACCTGTAGGGAACAGGAGGATAAGGTGCTGATTCTCCAAGTAGGGAGATTGCTAGTAAAGTAGCTGGAATGGCGAAACCGAGCACAAGGAGATGAGAAATGAGGTGCGTTTTAGAAACCTTTCAAAATCACACGGTGTACCATCTTCTGGGTTTCTCATGCATGTTTTCGATGTAGGAAGATGCCCTTGAACCTGGAGATTTGGGACCCATGTGATGGGTACCACGCAGTATTACTTTAAAGGGTCTGCGTTTTCTCACCCAACCTCACCCAACCTCTCAGCCCCAAGAGTGTCCACCCTTATGTCTCATCCAGCTGTGGGTCTAGATATGGTCAATCCAGGTTGCATCACAGCCTCTGAACGAATTTTGTAAGAATTTCTCTCTCTTTCACTGTCTTTGTTTTATGGGTTTTTAAAAGTAATTTATTTTTATAATGGGGTTTAGCTGCCTTTCATGGCTGTGTTTATGCGGCTTTACACCCACTTGACTCACTTCCAGACAGATATCAATACATAGGTTTTAAGATTCTTACTAGTCACATATATTCTTGTGCGGGGAATAGGGGGTGTTGAGTCCAGTTCACTGAGCAAGGAGTATGTCTTGTCTATTACATATTGGGTGTATGGAACGGTATGTGAGCGAATTTGAAACCCTTGTTTTATGCATCACCCCACCTCACCTTTCCTGTTAAGCAGCTATAGTGTGTTTTCTAAACGTGTGACTCTGTTCTGTTTTGTAATTCAGTTCAAGTGTAGCGGTTTTTACATTCCCTCTATAAGTGATAGCTTATGATAAGTATCTTTTTCTGTGTGACTTATTTCACTTAGAATCGTCGTACCTAACTCCACTCATCTTGCTTCTACTAGCCTTATGACATTGATTTCATGTCTGAGTGATATTCCATTGTACATAAGGACCACAACTTCTTTATCCATTTTTCTCTTTCCTGGGATATTTAAGGTGTCATGAAGTGGAGGTTCTTGTCAACAGAGCAGCCCTAAACTTTCCGGTGCCTGTGTCTTGCTGATTTTTAGTTTTTCCAATTTATACGCCCATGAGTGGACGTGCCCTATGCTCCCTAAGCTGTTTTTTTTCGATGTTTCAGGACACAACGTACACTTCTCCAGAGTGGGTGTTGGCAATTTACATCCCGCCCATCAGTGTAGCAAGGCTGCCATTTCTCCATGGCCTGTCCTGCATTTCTGGTTTTGACACTTTTTGCAGCATCGCCCTTTTGAGCGATGGGAAGCGAGACTTCTTTGTAGCGCTGATTTGCCTTTCCAGGTTGCTTGGTTGGCCAAAAAGGGCGTATGCGTTTTTTCCTGAATATATTCAGGAAAAAACGCATACGCCCTTTTTGGCCAAGGGCATCATTGTCGACGTTTTGCCGCTTTTCATGTGCTTTAAAGCGATTCGTATCTACCTCCTGAAATCTGTTTCCTGCAATTCTGCCTTGCTTTCAAATCCTCTTCGTTGCCTTCCCTCAATATATCTGTGGATGACAGTTATCATTTATAACTCTGCGGGTTTGTGAATTGCAGTTTCCCTGAGCTCCATTTTTCAACTGTCTTTTTTGGGAGCTGGCCACAAAAGCGCGGGATTGCCTCAGGCCCTATTCTGGTTCCGGGCGGCAGGCTGAGCCTGTGGTTAATTCTTCTTCCTGTTGGGAAAATAGAGTGACCTGTGCCTGTCCCAACACCTAGATCTAGTCTCTCATTGGTTGCCCCTCTTCCCGTTCATCCTCAGGACAAATTGCAACCTGTAGGGAACAGGAGGTTAAAGGTGCTGATTCTCCAAGTAGGGAGATTGCTAGTAAAGTAGCTGGAATGGCGAAACCGAGCACAAGGAGATGAGAAATGAGGTGCGTTTTAGAAACCTTTCAAAATCACACGGTGTACCATCTTCTGGGTTTCTCATGCATGTTTTCGATGTAGGAAGATGCCGTTGAACCTGGAGATTTGGGACCCATGGGATGGGTACCACGCAGTATTACTTTAAAGGGTCTGCGTTTTCTCACCCAACCTCACCCAACCTCTCAGCCCCAAGAGTGTCCACCCTTATGTCTCATCCAGCTGTGTGTCTTGATATGGTCAATCCAGGTTGCATCACAGCCTCTGAACGAATTTTGTAAGAATTTCTCTCTCTTTCACTGTCTTTGTTTTATGGGTTTTTAAAAGTAATTTATTTTTATAATGGGGTTTAGCTGCTTTTCATGGCTGTGTTTATGCGGCTTTACACCCACTTGACTCACTTCCAGAGAGATATCAATACATAGGTTTTAAGATTCTTACTAGTCACATATATTCTTGTGCGGGGAATAGGTGGTGTTGAGTCCAGTTCACTGAGCAAGGAGTAGGTCTTGTCTATTACATATTGGGTGTATGGAACGGTATCTGAGCCAATTTGAAACCCTTGTTTTATGCATCACCCCACCTCACCTTTCCTGTTAAGCAGCTATAGTGTGTTTTCTAAACGTGTGACTCTGTTCTGTTTTGTAATTCAGTTCAAGTGTAGCGGTTTTTACATTCCCTCTATAAGTGATAGCTTATGATAAGTGTCTTTTACTGTGTGACTTATTTCACTTAGAATCGTCGTACCTAACTCCACTCATCTTGCTTCTACTAGCCTTATAACATTGATTTCATGTCTGAGTGATATTCCATTGTACATAAGGACCACAACTTCTTTATCCATTTTTCTCTTTCCTGGGATATTTAAGGTGTCATGAAGTGGAGGTTCTTGTCAACAGAGCAGCCCTAAACTTTCCGGTGCCTGTGTCTTGCTGATTTTTAGTTTTTCCAATTTATACGCCCATGAGTGGACGTGCCCTATGCTCCCTAAGCTGTTTTTTTTCGATGTTTCAGGACACAACGTACACTTCTCCAGAGTGGTTGTTGGCAATTTACATCCCGCCCATCAGTGTAGCAAGGCTGCCATTTCTCCATGGCCTGTCCTGCATTTCTGGTTTTGACACTTTTTGCAGCATGGCCCTTTTGACCGAAGGGAAGCGAGACTTCTTTGTAGCGCTGATTTGCCTTTCCAGGTTGCTTGGTTGGCCAAAAAGGGCGTATGCGTTTTTTCCTGAATATATTCAGGAAAAAACGCATACGCCCTTTTTGGCCAAGGGCATCATTGTCGACGTTTTGCCGCTTTTCATGTGCTTTAAAGGCGATTCGTATCTACCTCCTGAAATCTGTTTCCTGCAATTCTGCCTTGCTTTCAAATCCTCTTCGTTGCCTTCCCTCAATATATCTGTGGATGAGAGTTATCATTTATAACTCTGCGGGTTTGTGAATTGCAGTTTCCCTGAGGTCCATTTTTCAACTGTCTTTTTTGGAGCTGGCCACAAAAGCGCGGGATTGCCTCAGGCCCTATTCTGCTTCTGGGCGGCAGGCTGAGCCTGTGGTTAATTCTTCTTCCTGTTGGAAAAATAGACTGACCTGTGCCTGTCCCAACACCTAGATCTAGTCTCTCATTGGTTGCCCCTCTTCCCGTTCATCCTCAGGACAAATTGCAACCTGTAGGGAACAGGAGGATAAGGTGCTGATTCTCCAAGTAGGGAGATTGCTAGTAAAGTAGCTGGAATGGCGAAACCGAGCACAAGGAGATGAGAAATGAGGTGCGTTTTAGAAACCTTTCAAAATCACACGGTGTACCATCTTCTGGGTTTCTCATGCATGTTTTCGATGTAGGAAGATGCCCTTGAACCTGGAGATTTGGGACCCATGGGATGGGTACCACGCAGTATTACTTTAAAGGGTCTGCGTTTGCTCACCCAACCTCACCCAACCTCTCAGCCCCAAGAGTGTCCACCCTTATGTCTCATCCAGGTGTGGGTCTAGATATGGTCAATCCAGGTTGCATCACAGCCTCTGAACGAATTTTGTAAGAATTTCTCTCTCTTTCACTGTCTTTGTTTTACGGATTTCTAAAAGTAATTTATTTTTATAATGGGGTTTAGCTGCCTTTCATGGCTGTGTTTATGCGGCTTTACACCCACTTGACTCACTTCCAGACAGATATCAATACATAGGTTTTAAGATTCTTACTAGTCACATATATTCTTGTGCGGGGAATAGGGGGTGTTGAGTCCAGTTCACTGAGCAAGGAGTAGGTCTTGTCTATTACATATTGGGTGTACGGAACGGTATCTGAGCGAATTTGAAACCCTTGTTTTATGCATCACCCCACCTCACCTTTCCTGTTAAGCAGCTATAGTGTGTTTTCTAAACGTGTGACTCTGTTCTGTTTTGTAATTCAGTTCAAGTGTAGCGGTTTTTACATTCCCTCTATAAGTGATAGCTTATGATAAGTGTCTTTTTCTGTGTGACTTATTTCACTTAGAATCGTCGTACCTAACTCCACTCATCTTGCTTCTACTAGCCTTATGACATTGATTTCATGTCTGAGTGATATTCCATTGTACATAAGGACCACAACTTCTTTATCCATTTTTCTCTTTCCTGGGATATTTAAGGTGTCATGAAGTGGAGGTTCTTGTCAACAGAGCAGCCCTAAACTTTCCGGTGCCTGTGTCTTGCTGATTTTTAGTTTTTCCAATTTATACGCCCATGAGTGGACGTGCCCTATGCTCCCTAAGCTGTTTTTTTTCGATGTTTCAGGACACAACGTACACTTCTAGAGAGTGGGTGTTGGCAATTTACATCCCGCCCATCAGTGTAGCAAGGCTGCCATTTCTCCATGGCCTGTCCTGGATTTCTGGGTTTGACACTTTTTGCAGCATGGCCCTTTTGACCGATGGGAAGCGAGACTTCTTTGTAGCGCTGATTTGCCTTTCCAGGTTGCTTGGTTGGCCAAAAAGGGCGTATGCGTTTTTTCCTGAATATATTCAGGAAAAAACGCATATGCCCTTTTTGGCCAAGGGCATCATTGTCGACGTTTTGCCGCTTTTCATGTGCTTTAAAGGCGATTCGTATCTACCTCCTGAAATCTGTTTCCTGCAATTCTGCCTTGCTTTCAAATCCTCTTCGTTGCCTTCCCTTAATATATCTGTGGATGAGAGTTATCATTTATAACTCTGCGGGTTTGTGAATTGCAGTTTCCCTGAGCTCCATTTTTCAACTGTCTTTTTTGGGAGCTGTCCGCAAAAGCGCGGGATTGCCTCAGGCCCTATTCTGCTTCTGGGCGGCAGGCTGAGCCTGTGGTTAATTCTTCTTCCTGTTGGGAAAATAGAGTGACATGTGCCTGTCCCAACACCTAGATCTAGTCTCTTTGGTTGCCCCTCTTCCCGTTCGTCCTCAGGACAAATTGCAACCTGTAGGGAACAGGAGGTTAAAGGTGCTGAATCTCCAAGTAGGGAGATTGCTAGTAAAGTAGCTGGAATGGCGAAACCGAGCACAAGGAGATGAGAAATGAGGTGCGTTTTAGAAACGTTTCAAAATCACACGGTGTAACATCTTCTGGGTTTCTCACGCATGTTTTCGATGTAGGAAGATGCCCTTGAACCTGGAGATTTGGGACCCATGGGATGGGTACCACGCAGTATTACTTTAAAGGGTCTGTGTTTGCTCACCCAACCTCACCCAACCTCTCAGCCCCAAGAGTGTCCACCCTTATATCTCATCCAGGTGTGGGTGTAGATATGGTCAATCCAGGTTGCATCACAGCCTCTGAACCAATTTTGTAAGAATTTCTCTCTCTTTCACTGTCTTTGTTTTACGGGTTTTTAAAAGTAATTTATTTTTATAATGGGGTTTAGCTGCTTTTCATGGTTGTGTTTATGCGGCTTTACACCCTCTTGACTCACTTCCAGACAGATATCAATACATAGGTTTTAAGATTCTTACTAGTCACATATATTCTTGTGCGGGGAATAGGGGGTGTTGAGTCCAGTTCACTGAGCAAGGAGTAGGTCTTGTCTATTACATATTGGGTGTATGGAACGGTATCTGAGCGAATTTGAAACCCTTGTTTTATGCATCACCCCACCTCACCATTCCCGTTAAGCAGCCATAGTGTGTTTTCTAAACGTGTGACTCTGTTCTGTTTTGTAATTCAGTTCAAGTGTAGCGGTTTTTACATTCCCTCTATAAGTGATAGCTTATGATAAGTGTCTTTTTCTGTGTGACTTATTTCACTTAGAATCGTCGTACCTAACTCCACTCATCTTGCTTCTACTAGCCTTATGACATTGATTTCATGTCTGAGTGATATTCCATTGTACATAAGGACCACAACTTGTTTATCCATTTTTCTCTTTCCTGGGATATTTAAGGTGTCATGAAGTGGAGGTTCTTGTCAACAGAGCAGCCCTAAACTTTCCGGTGCCTGTGTCTTGCTGATTTTTAGTTTTTCCAATTTATACGCCCATGAGTGGACGCGCCCTATGCTCCCTAAGCTGTTTTTTTTCGATGTTTCAGGACACAACGTACACTTCTCCAGAGTGGTTGTTGGCAATTTACATCCCGCCCATCAGTGTAGCAAGGCTGCCATTTCTCCATGGCCTGTCCTGCATTTCTGGTTTTGACACTTTTTGCAGCATGGCCCTTTTCACCGATGGGAAGCGAGACTTCTTTGTAGCGCTGATTTGCCTTTCCAGGTTGCTTGGTTGGCCAAAAAGGGCGTATGCGTTTTTTCCTGAATATATTCAGGAAAAAACGCATACGCCCTTTTTGGCCAAGGGCATCATTGTCGACGTTTTGCCGCTTTTCATGTGCTTTAAAGGCGGTTCGTATCTACCTCCTGAAATCTGTTTCCTGCAATTCTGCCTTGCTTTCAAATCCTCTTCGTTGCCTTCCCTCAATATATCTGTGGATGAGAGTTATCATTTATAACTCTGCGGGTTTGTTAATTGCAGTTTCCCTGAGGTCCATTTTTCAACTGTCTTTTTTGGGAGCTGGCCGCAAAAGCGCGGGATTGCCTCAGGCCCTATTCTGCTTCTGGGCGGCAGGCTGAGCCTGTGGTTAATTCTTCTTCCTGTTGGGAAAATAGAGTGACCTGTGCCTGTCCCAACACCTAGATCTAGTCTCTCATTGGTTGCCCCTCTTCCCGTTCGTCCTCAGGACAAATTGCAACCTGTAGGGAACAGGAGGTTAAAGGTGCTGATTCTCCAAGTAGGGAGATTGCTAGTAAAGTAGCTGGAATGGCGAAACCGAGCACAAGGAGATGAGAAATGAGGTGCGTTTTAGAAACCTTTCAAAATCACACGGTGTACCATCTTCTGGGTTTCTCATGCATGTTTTCGATGTAGGAAGATGCCCTTGAACCTGGAGATTTGGGACCCATGGGATGGGTACCATGCAGTATTACTTTAAAGGGTCTGCGTTTGCTCACCCAACCACACCCAACCTCTCAGCCCCAAGAGTGTCCACCCTTATGTCTCATCCAGCTGTGGGTCTTGATATGGTCAATCCAGGTTGCATCACAGCCTCTGAACGAATTTTGTAAGAATTTCTCTCTCTTTCACTGTCTTTGTTTTATGGGTTTTTAAAAGTAATTTATTTTTATAATGGGGTTTAGCTGCTTTTCATGGCTGTGTTTATGCGGCTTTACACCCACTTGACTCACTTCCAGAGAGATATCAATACATAGGTTTTAAGATTCTTACTAGTCACATATATTCTTGTGTGGTGAATAGGGGGTGTTGAGTCCAGTTCACTGAGCAAGGAGTAGGTCTTGTCTATTACATATTGGGTGTATGGAACGGTATCTGAGCGAATTTGAAACCCTTGTTTTATGCATCACCCCACCTCACCATTCCCGTTAAGCAGCCATAGTGTGTTTTCTAAACGTGTGACTCTGTTCTGTTTTGTAATTCAGTTCAAGTGTAGCGGTTTTTACATTCCCTCTATAAGTGATAGCTTATGATAAGTGTCTTTTTCTGTGTGACTTATTTCACTTAGAATCGTCGTACCTAACTCCACTCATCTTGCTTCTACTAGCCTTATGACATTGATTTCATGTCTGAGTGATATTCCATTGTACATAAGGACCACAACTTCTTTATCCATTTTTCTCTTTCCTGGGATATTTAAGGTGTCATGAAGTGGAGGTTCTTGTCAACAGAGCAGCCCTAAACTTTCCGGTGCCTGTGTCTTGCTGATTTTTAGTTTTTCCAATTTATACGCCCATGAGTGGACGTGCCCTATGCTCCCTAAGCTGTTTTTTTTCGATGTTTCAGGACACAACGTACACTTCTCCAGAGTGGCTGTTGGCAATTTACATCCCGCCCATCAGTGTAGCAAGGCTGCCATTTCTCCATGGCCTGTCCTGCATTTCTGGTTTTGACACTTTTTGCAGCATGGCCCTTTTCACCGATGGGAAGCGAGACTTCTTTGTAGCGCTGATTTGCCTTTCCAGGTTGCTTGGTTGGCCAAAAAGGGCGTATGTGTTTTTTCCTGAATATATTCAGGAAAAAACGCATACGCCCTTTTTGGCCAAGGGCATCATTGTCGACCTTTTGCCGCTTTTCATGTGCTTTAAAGGCGATTCGTATCTACCTCCTGAAATCTGTTTCCTGCAATTCTGCCTTGCTTTCAAATCCTCTTCGTTGCATTCCCTCAATATATCTGTGGATGAGAGTTATCATTTATAACTCTGCGGGTTTGTGAATTGCAGTTTCCCTGAGCTCCATTTTTCAAATGTCTTTTTTGGGAGCTGGCCGCAAAAGCGCGGGATTGCCTCAGGCCCTATTCTGCTTCTGGGCGGCAGGCTGAGCCTGTGGTTAATTCTTCTTCCTGTTGGGAAAATAGAGTGACCTGTGCCTGTCCCAACACCTAGATCTAGTCTCTCATTGGTTGCCCCTCTTCCCGTTCGTCCTCAGGACAAATTGCAACCTGTAGGGAACAGGAGGTTAAAGGTGCTGATTCTCCAAGTAGGGAGATTGCTAGTAAAGTAGCTGGAATGGCGAAACCGAGCACAAGGAGATGAGAAATGAGGTGCGTTTTAGAAACCTTTCAAAATCACACGGTGTACCATCTTCTGGGTTTCTCATGCATGTTTTCGATGTAGGAAGATGCCCTTGAACCTGGAGATTTGGGACCCATGGGATGGGTACCACGCAGTATTACTTTAAAGGGTCTGCGTTTGCTCACCCAACCACACCCAACCTCTCAGCCCCAAGAGTGTCCACCCTTATGTCTCATCCAGCTGTGGGTCTTGATATGGTCAATCCAGGTTGCATCACAGCCTCTGAACGAATTTTGTAAGAATTTCTCTCTCTTTCACTGTCTTTGTTTTATGGGTTTTTAAAAGTAATTTATTTTTATAATGGGGTTTAGCTGCTTTTCATGGCTGTGTTTATGCGGCTTTACACCCACTTGACTCACTTCCAGAGAGATATCAATACATAGGTTTTAAGATTCTTACTAGTCACATATATTCTTGTGTGGTGAATAGGGGGTGTTGAGTCCAGTTCACTGAGCAAGGAGTAGGTCTTGTCTATTACATATTGGGTGTATGGAACGGTATCTGAGCGAATTTGAAACCCTTGTTTTATGCATCACCCCACCTCACCATTCCCGTTAAGCAGCCATAGTGTGTTTTCTAAACGTGTGACTCTGTTCTGTTTTGTAATTCAGTTCAAGTGTAGCGGTTTTTACATTCCCTCTATAAGTGATAGCTTATGATAAGTGTCTTTTTCTGTGTGACTTATTTCACTTAGAATCGTCGTACCTAACTCCACTCATCTTGCTTCTACTAGCCTTATGACATTGATTTCATGTCTGAGTGATATTCCATTTACATAAGGACCACAACTTCTTTATCCATTTTTCTCTTTCCTGGGATATTTAAGGTGTCATGAAGTGGAGGTTCTTGTCAACAGAGCAGCCCTAAACTTTCCGGTGCCTGTGTCTTGCTGATTTTTAGTTTTTCCAATTTATACGCCCATGAGTGGACGCGCCCTATGCTCCCTAAGCTGTTTTTTTTCGATGTTTCAGGACACAACGTACACTTCTCCAGAGTGGTTGTTGGCAATTTACATCCCGCCCATCAGTGTAGCAAGGCTGCCATTTCTCCATGGCCTGTCCTGCATTTCTGGTTTTGACACTTTTTGCAGCATGGCCCTTTTCACCGATGGGAAGCGAGACTTCTTTGTAGCGCTGATTTGCCTTTCCAGGTTGCTTGGTTGGCCAAAAAGGGCGTATGCGTTTTTTCCTGAATATATTCAGGAAAAAACGCATACGCCCTTTTTGGCCAAGGGCATCATTGTCGACGTTTTGCCGCTTTTCATGTGCTTTAAAGGCGGTTCGTATCTACCTCCTGAAATCTGTTTCCTGCAATTCTGCCTTGCTTTCAAATCCTCTTCGTTGCCTTCCCTCAATATATCTGTGGATGAGAGTTATCATTTATAACTCTGCGGGTTTGTTAATTGCAGTTTCCCTGAGGTCCATTTTTCAACTGTCTTTTTTGGGAGCTGGCCGCAAAAGCGCGGGATTGCCTCAGGCCCTATTCTGCTTCTGGGCGGCAGGCTGAGCCTGTGGTTAATTTTTCTTCCTGTTGGGAAAATAGAGTGACCTGTGCCTGTCCCAACACCTAGATCTAGTCTCTCATTGGTTGCCCCTCTTCCCGTTCGTCCTCAGGACAAATTGCAACCTGTAGGGAACAGGAGGTTAAAGGTGCTGATTCTCCAAGTAGGGAGATTGCTAGTAAAGTAGCTGGAATGGCGAAACCGAGCACAAGGAGATGAGAAATGAGGTGCGTTTTAGAAACCTTTCAAAATCACACGGTGTACCATCTTCTGGGTTTCTCATGCATGTTTTCGATGTAGGAAGATGCCCTTGAACCTGGAGATTTGGGACCCATGGGATGGGTACCATGCAGTATTACTTTAAAGGGTCTGCGTTTGCTCACCCAACCACACCCAACCTCTCAGCCCCAAGAGTGTCCACCCTTATGTCTCATCCAGCTGTGGGTCTTGATATGGTCAATCCAGGTTGCATCACAGCCTCTGAACGAATTTTGTAAGAATTTCTCTCTCTTTCACTGTCTTTGTTTTATGGGTTTTTAAAAGTAATTTATTTTTATAATGGGGTTTAGCTGCTTTTCATGGCTGTGTTTATGCGGCTTTACACCCACTTGACTCACTTCCAGAGAGATATCAATACATAGGTTTTAAGATTCTTACTAGTCACATATATTCTTGTGTGGTGAATAGGGGGTGTTGAGTCCAGTTCACTGAGCAAGGAGTAGGTCTTGTCTATTACATATTGGGTGTATGGAACGGTATCTGAGCGAATTTGAAACCCTTGTTTTATGCATCACCCCACCTCACCATTCCCGTTAAGCAGCCATAGTGTGTTTTCTAAACGTGTGACTCTGTTCTGTTTTGTAATTCAGTTCAAGTGTAGCGGTTTTTACATTCCCTCTATAAGTGATAGCTTATGATAAGTGTCTTTTTCTGTGTGACTTATTTCACTTAGAATCGTCGTACCTAACTCCACTCATCTTGCTTCTACTAGCCTTATGACATTGATTTCATGTCTGAGTGATATTCCATTGTACATAAGGACCACAACTTCTTTATCCATTTTTCTCTTTCCTGGGATATTTAAGGTGTCATGAAGTGGAGGTTCTTGTCAACAGAGCAGCCCTAAACTTTCGGGTGCCTGTGTATTGCTGATTTTTAGTTTTTCCAATTTATACGCCCATGAGTGGACGTGCCCTATGCTCCCTAAGCTGTTTTTTTTCGATGTTTCAGGACACAACGTATACTTCTCCAGAGTGGCTGTTGGCAATTTACATCCCGCCCATCAGTGTAGCAAGGCTGCCATTTCTCCATGGCCTGTCCTGCATTTCTGGTTTTGACACTTTTTGCAGCATGGCCCTTTTGTCCGAAGGGAAGCGAGACTTCTTTGTAGCGCTGATTTGCCTTTCCAGGTTGCTTGGTTGGCCAAAAAGGGCGTATGCATTTTTTCCTGAATATATTCAGGAAAAAACGCATACGCCCTTTTTGGCCAAGGGCATCATTGGCGACGTTTTGCCGCTTTTCATGTGCTTTAAAGGCGATTCGTATCTACCTCCTGAAATCTGTTTCCTGCAATTCTGCCTTGCTTTCAAATCCTCTTCGTTGCCTTCCCTCAATATATCTGTGGATGAGAGTTATCATTTATAACTCTGCGGGTTTGTGAATTGCAGTTTCCCTGAGGTCCATTTTTCAACTGTCTTTTTTGGGAGCTGGCCGCAAAAGCGCGGTATTGCCTCAGGCCCTATTCTGCTTCTGGGCGGCAGGCTGAGCCTGTGGTTAATTCTTCTTCCTGTTGGGAAAATAGAGTGACCTGTGCCTGACCCAACACCTAGATCTATTCTCTCATTGGTTGCCCCTCTTCCCGTTCATCCTCAGGACAAATTGCAACCTGTAGGGAACAGGAGGATAAGGTGCTGATTCTCCAAGTAGGGAGATTGCTAGTAAAGTAGCTGGAATGGCGAAACCGAGCACAAGGAGATGAGAAATGAGGTGCGTTTTAGAAACCTTTCAAAATCACACGGTGTACCATCTTCTGGGTTTCTCATGCATGTTTTCGATGTAGGAAGATGCCCTTGAACCTGGAGATTTGGGACCCATGTGATGGGTACCACGCAGTATTACTTTAAAGGGTCTGCGTTTTCTCACCCAACCTCACCCAACCTCTCAGCCCCAAGAGTGTCCACCCTTATGTCTCATCCAGCTGTGGGTCTAGATATGGTCAATCCAGGTTGCATCACAGCCTCTGAACGAATTTTGTAAGAATTTCTCTCTCTTTCACTGTCTTTGTTTTATGGGTTTTTAAAAGTAATTTATTTTTATAATGGGGTTTAGCTGCCTTTCATGGCTGTGTTTATGCGGCTTTACACCCACTTGACTCACTTCCAGACAGATATCAATACATAGGTTTTAAGATTCTTACTAGTCACATATATTCTTGTGCGGGGAATAGGGGGTGTTGAGTCCAGTTCACTGAGCAAGGAGTAGGTCTTGTCTATTACATATTGGGTGTATGGAACGGTATGTGAGCGAATTTGAAACCCTTGTTTTATGCATCACCCCACCTCACCTTTCCTGTTAAGCAGCTATAGTGTGTTTTCTAAACGTGTGACTCTGTTCTGTTTTGTAATTCAGTTCAAGTGTAGCGGTTTTTACATTCCCTCTATAAGTGATAGCTTATGATAAGTGTCTTTTTCTGTGTGACTTATTTCACTTAGAATCGTCGTACCTAACTCCACTCATCTTGCTTCTACTAGCCTTATGACATTGATTTCATGTCTGAGTGATATTCCATTGTACATAAGGACCACAACTTCTTTATCCATTTTTCTCTTTCCTGGGATATTTAAGGTGTCATGAAGTGGAGGTTCTTGTCAACAGAGCAGCCCTAAACTTTCCGGTGCCTGTGTCTTGCTGATTTTTAGTTTTTCCAATTTATACGCCCATGAGTGGACGTGCCCTATGCTCCCTAAGCTGTTTTTTTTCGATGTTTCAGGACACAACGTACACTTCTCCAGAGTGGTTGTTGGCAATTTACATCCCGCCCATCAGTGTAGCAAGGCTGCCATTTCTCCATGGCCTGTCCTGCATTTCTGGTTTTGACACTTTTTGCAGCATGGCCCTTTTCACCGATGGGAAGCGAGACTTCTTTGTAGCGCTGATTTGCCTTTCCAGGTTGCTTGGTTGGCCAAAAAGGGCGTATGCGTTTTTTCCTGAATATATTCAGGAAAAAACGCATACGCCCTTTTTGGCCAAGGGCATCATTGTCGACGTTTTGCCGCTTTTCATGTGCTTTAAAGGCGATTCGTATCTACCTCCTGAAATCTGTTTCCTGCAATTCTGCCTTGCTTTCAAATCCTCTTCGTTGCCTTCCCTCAATATATCTGTGGATGAGAGTTATCATTTATAACTCTGCGGGTTTGTGAATTGCAGTTTCCCTGAGGTCCATTTTTCAACTGTCTTTTTTGGGAGCTGGCCGCAAAAGCGCGGGATTGCCTCAGGCCCTATTCTGCTTCTGGGCGGCAGGCTGAGCCTGTGGTTAATTCTTCTTCCTGTTGGGAAAATAGAGTGACCTGTGCCTGTCCCAACACCTAGATCTATTCTCTCATTGGTTGCCCCTCTTCCCGTTCATCCTCAGGACAAATTGCAACCTGTAGGGAACAGGAGGATAAGGTGCTGATTCTCCAAGTAGGGAGATTGCTAGTAAAGTAGCTGGAATGGCGAAACCGAGCACAAGGAGATGAGAAATGAGGTGCGTTTTAGAAACCTTTCAAAATCACACGGTGTACCATTTTCTGGGTTTCTCATGCATGTTTTCGATGTAGGAAGATGCCCTTGAACCTGGAGATTTGGGACCCATGGGATGGGTACCACGCAGTATTACTTTAAAGGGTCTGCGTTTTCTCACCCAACCTCACCCAACCTCTCAGCCCCAAGAGTGTCCACCCTTATGTCTCATCCAGCTGTGGGTCTAGATATGGTCAATCCAGGTTGCATCACAGCCTCTGAACGAATTTTGTAAGAATTTCTCTCTCTTTCACTGTCTTTGTTTTACAGGTTTTTAAAAGTAATTTATTTTTATAATGGGGTTTAGCTGCCTTTCATGGCTGTGTTTATGCGGCTTTACACCCACTTGACTCACTTCCAGACAGATATCAATACATAGGTTTTAAGATTCTTACTAGTCACATATATTCTTGTGCGGGGAATAGGGGGTGTTGAGTCCAGTTCACTGAGCAAGGAGTAGGTCTTGTCTATTACATATTGGGTGTATGGAACGGTATGTGAGCGAATTTGAAACCCTTGTTTTATGCATCACCCCACCTCACCTTTCCTGTTAAGCAGCTATAGTGTGTTTTCTAAACGTGTGATTCTGTTCTGTTTTGTAATTCAGTTCAAGTGTAGCGGTTTTTACATTCCCTCTATAAGTGATAGCTTATGATAAGTGTCTTTTACTGTGTGACTTATTTCACTTAGAATTGTCGTACCTAACTCCACTCATCTTGCTTCTACTAGCCTTATAACATTGATTTCATGTCTGAGTGATATTCCATTGTACATAAGGACCACAACTTCTTTATCCATTTTTCTCTTTCCTGGGATATTTAAGGTGTCATGAAGTGGAGGTTCTTGTCAACAGAGCAGCCCTAAACTTTCCGGTGCCTGTGTCTTGCTGATTTTTAGTTTTTCCAATTTATACGCCCATGAGTGGACGTGCCCTATGCTCCCTAAGCTGTTTTTTTTCGATGTTTCAGGACACAACGTACACTTCTCCAGAGTGGTTGTTGGCAATTTACATCCCGCCCATCAGTGTAGCAAGGCTGCCATTTCTCCATGGCCTGTCCTGCATTTCTGGTTTTGACACTTTTTGCAGCATGGCCCTTTTGACCGAAGGGAAGCGAGACTTCTTTGTAGCGCTGATTTGCCTTTCCAGGTTGCTTGGTTGGCCAAAAAGGGCGTATGCGTTTTTTCCTGAATATATTCAGGAAAAAACGCATACGCCCTTTTTGGCCAAGGGCATCATTGTCGACGTTTTGCCGCTTTTCATGTGCTTTAAAGGCGATTCGTATCTACCTCCTGAAATCTGTTTCCTGCAATTCTGCCTTGCTTTCAAATCCTCTTCGTTGCCTTCCCTCAATATATCTGTGGATGAGAGTTATCATTTATAACTCTGCGGGTTTGTGAATTGCAGTTTCCCTGAGGTCCATTTTTCAACTGTCTTTTTTGGAGCTGGCCACAAAAGCGCGGGATTGCCTCAGGCCCTATTCTGCTTCTGGGCGGCAGGCTGAGCCTGTGGTTAATTCTTCTTCCTGTTGGAAAAATAGACTGACCTGTGCCTGTCCCAACACCTAGATCTAGTCTCTCATTGGTTGCCCCTCTTCCCGTTCATCCTCAGGACAATTTGCAACCTGTAGGGAACAGGAGGATAAGGTGCTGATTCTCCAAGTAGGGAGATTGCTAGTAAAGTAGCTGGAATGGCGAAACCGAGCACAAGGAGATGAGAAATGAGGTGCGTTTTAGAAACCTTTCAAAATCACACGGTGTACCATCTTCTGGGTTTCTCATGCATGTTTTCGATGTAGGAAGATGCCCTTGAACCTGGAGATTTGGGACCCATGGGATGGGTACCACGCAGTATTACTTTAAAGGGTCTGCGTTTGCTCACCCAACCTCACCCAACCTCTCAGCCCCAAGAGTGTCCACCCTTATGTCTCATCCAGGTGTGGGTCTAGATATGGTCAATCCAGGTTGCATCACAGCCTCTGAACGAATTTTGTAAGAATTTCTCTCTCTTTCACTGTCTTTGTTTTACGGATTTCTAAAAGTAATTTATTTTTATAATGGGGTTTAGCTGCCTTTCATGGCTGTGTTTATGCGGCTTTACACCCACTTGACTCACTTCCAGACAGATATCAATACATAGGTTTTAAGATTCTTACTAGTCACATATATTCTTGTGCGGGGAATAGGGGGTGTTGAGTCCAGTTCACTGAGCAAGGAGTAGGTCTTGTCTATTACATATTGGGTGTACGGAACGGTATCTGAGCGAATTTGAAACCCTTGTTTTATGCATCACCCCACCTCACCTTTCCTGTTAAGCAGCTATAGTGTGTTTTCTAAACGTGTGACTCTGTTCTGTTTTGTAATTCAGTTCAAGTGTAGCGGTTTTTACATTCCCTCTATAAGTGATAGCTTATGATAAGTGTCTTTTTCTGTGTGACTTATTTCACTTAGAATCGTCGTACCTAACTCCACTCATCTTGCTTCTACTAGCCTTATGACATTGATTTCATGTCTGAGTGATATTCCATTGTACATAAGGACCACAACTTCTTTATCCATTTTTCTCTTTCCTGGGATATTTAAGGTGTCATGAAGTGGAGGTTCTTGTCAACAGAGCAGCCCTAAACTTTCCGGTGCCTGTGTCTTGCTGATTTTTAGTTTTTCCAATTTATACGCCCATGAGTGGACGTGCCCTATGCTCCCTAAGCTGTTTTTTTTCGATGTTTCAGGACACAACGTACACTTCTAGAGAGTGGGTGTTGGCAATTTACATCCCGCCCATCAGTGTAGCAAGGCTGCCATTTCTCCATGGCCTGTCCTGGATTTCTGGGTTTGACACTTTTTGCAGCATGGCCCTTTTGACCGATGGGAAGCGAGACTTCTTTGTAGCGCTGATTTGCCTTTCCAGGTTGCTTGGTTGGCCAAAAAGGGCGTATGCGTTTTTTCCTGAATATATTCAGGAAAAAACGCATATGCCCTTTTTGGCCAAGGGCATCATTGTCGACGTTTTGCTGCTTTTCATGTGCTTTAAAGGCGATTCGTATCTACCTCCTGAAATCTGTTTCCTGCAATTCTGCCTTGCTTTCAAATCCTCTTCGTTGCCTTCCCTCAATATATCTGTGGATGAGAGTTATCATTTATAACTCTGCGGGTTTGTGAATTGCAGTTTCCCTGAGCTCCATTTTTCAACTGTCTTTTTTGGGAGCTGGCCGCAAAAGCGCGGGATTGCCTCAGGCCCTATTCTGCTTCTGGGCGGCAGGCTGAGCCTGTGGTTAATTCTTCTTCCTGTTGGGAAAATAGAGTGACCTGTGCCTCTCCCAACACCTAGATCTAGTCTCTTTGGTTGCCCCTCTTCCCGTTCGTCCTCAGGACAAATTGCAACCTGTAGGGAACAGGAGGTTAAAGGTGCTGATTCTCCAAGTAGGGAGATTGCTAGTAAAGTAGCTGGAATGGCGAAACCGAGCACAAGGAGATGAGAAATGAGGTGCGTTTTAGAAACGTTTCAAAATCACACGGTGTACCATCTTCTGGGTTTCTCATGCATGTTTTCGATGTAGGAAGATGCCCTTGAACCTGGAGATTTGGGACCCATGGGATGGGTTCCACGCAGTATTACTTTAAAGGGTCTGTGTTTGCTCACCCAACCTCACCCAACCTCTCAGCCCCAAGAGTGTCCACCCATATGTCTCATCCAGGTGTGGGTGTAGATATGGTCAATCCAGGTTGCATCACAGCCTCTGAACCAATTTTGTAAGAATTTCTCTCTCTTTCACTGTCTTTGTTTTACGGGTTTTTAAAAGTAATTTATTTTTATAATGGGGTTTAGCTGCTTTTCATGGTTGTGTTTATGCGGCTTTACACCCTCTTGACTCACTTCCAGACAGATATCAATACATAGGTTTTAAGATTCTTACTAGTCACATATATTCTTGTGCGGGGAATAGGTGGTGTTGAGTACAGTTCACTGAGCAAGGAGTAGGTCTTGTCTATTACATATTGGGTGTATGGAACGGTATCTGAGCGAATTTGAAACCCTTGTTTTATGCATCACCCCACCTCACCATTCCCGTTAAGCAGCCATAGTGTGTTTTCTAAACGTGTGACTCTGTTCTGTTTTGTAATTCAGTTCAAGTGTAGCGGTTTTTACATTCCCTCTATAAGTGATAGCTTATGATAAGTGTCTTTTTCTGTGTGACTTATTTCACTTAGAATCGTCGTACCTAACTCCACTCATCTTGCTTCTACTAGCCTTATGACATTGATTTCATGTCTGAGTGATATTCCATTGTACATAAGGACCACAACTTGTTTATCCATTTTTCTCTTTCCTGGGATATTTAAGGTGTCATGAAGTGGAGGTTCTTGTCAACAGAGCAGCCCTAAACTTTCCGGTGCCTGTGTCTTGCTGATTTTTAGGTTTTCCAATTTATACGCCCATGAGTGGACGTGCCCTATGCTCCCTAAGCTGTTTTTTTTCGATGTTTCAGGACACAACGTACACTTCTCCAGAGTGGTTGTTGGCAATTTACATCCCGCCCATCAGTGTAGCAAGGCTGCCATTTCTCCATGGCCTGTCCTGCATTTCTGGTTTTGACACTTTTTGCAGCATGGCCCTTTTCACCGATGGGAAGCGAGACTTCTTTGTAGCGCTGATTTGCCTTTCCAGGTTGCTTGGTTGGCCAAAAAGGGCGTATGCGTTTTTTCCTGAATATATTCAGGAAAAAACGCATACGCCCTTTTTGGCCAAGGGCATCATTGTCGACGTTTTGCCGCTTTTCATGTGCTTTAAAGGCGGTTCGTATCTACCTCCTGAAATCTGTTTCCTGCAATTCTGCCTTGCTTTCAAATCCTCTTCGTTGCCTTCCCTCAATATATCTGTGGATGAGAGTTATCATTTATAACTCTGCGGGTTTGTTAATTGCAGTTTCCCTGAGGTCCATTTTTCAACTGTCTTTTTTGGGAGCTGGCCGCAAAAGCGCGGGATTGCCTCAGGCCCTATTCTGCTTCTGGGCGGCAGGCTGAGCCTGTGGTTAATTCTTCTTCCTGTTGGGAAAATAGAGTGACCTGTGCCTGTCCCAACACCTAGATCTAGTCTCTCATTGGTTGCCCCTCTTCCCGTTCGTCCTCAGGACAAATTGCAACCTGTAGGGAACAGGAGGTTAAAGGTGCTGATTCTCCAAGTAGGGAGATTGCTAGTAAAGTAGCTGGAATGGCGAAACCGAGCACAAGGAGATGAGAAATGAGGTGCGTTTTAGAAACCTTTCAAAATCACACGGTGTACCATCTTCTGGGTTTCTCATGCATGTTTTCGATGTAGGAAGATGCCCTTGAACCTGGAGATTTGGGACCCATGGGATGGGTACCATGCAGTATTACTTTAAAGGGTCTGCGTTTGCTCACCCAACCACACCCAACCTCTCAGCCCCAAGAGTGTCCACCCTTATGTCTCATCCAGCTGTGGGTCTTGATATGGTCAATCCAGGTTGCATCACAGCCTCTGAACGAATTTTGTAAGAATTTCTCTCTCTTTCACTGTCTTTGTTTTATGGGTTTTTAAAAGTAATTTATTTTTATAATGGGGTTTAGCTGCTTTTCATGGCTGTGTTTATGCGGCTTTACACCCACTTGACTCACTTCCAGAGAGATATCAATACATAGGTTTTAAGATTCTTACTAGTCACATATATTCTTGTGTGGTGAATAGGGGGTGTTGAGTCCAGTTCACTGAGCAAGGAGTAGGTCTTGTCTATTACATATTGGGTGTATGGAACGGTATGTGAGCGAATTTGAAACCCTTGTTTTATGCATCACCCCACCTCACCATTCCCGTTAAGCAGCCATAGTGTGTTTTCTAAACGTGTGACTCTGTTCTGTTTTGTAATTCAGTTCAAGTGTAGCGGTTTTTACATTCCCTCTATAAGTGATAGCTTATGATAAGTGTCTTTTTCTGTGTGACTTATTTCACTTAGAATCGTCGTACCTAACTCCACTCATCTTGCTTCTACTAGCCTTATGACATTGATTTCATGTCTGAGTGATATTCCATTGTACATAAGGACCACAACTTCTTTATCCATTTTTCTCTTTCCTGGGATATTTAAGGTGTCATGAAGTGGAGGTTCTTGTCAACAGAGCAGCCCTAAACTTTCCGGTGCCTGTGTCTTGCTGATTTTTAGTTTTTCCAATTTATACGCCCATGAGTGGACGTGCCCTATGCTCCCTAAGCTGTTTTTTTTCGATGTTTCAGGACACAACGTACACTTCTCCAGAGTGGCTGTTGGCAATTTACATCCCGCCCATCAGTGTAGCAAGGCTGCCATTTCTCCATGGCCTGTCCTGCATTTCTGGTTTTGACACTTTTTGCAGCATGGCCCTTTTCACCGATGGGAAGCGAGACTTCTTTGTAGCGCTGATTTGCCTTTCCAGGTTGCTTGGTTGGCCAAAAAGGGCGTATGTGTTTTTTCCTGAATATATTCAGGAAAAAACGCATACGCCCTTTTTGGCCAAGGGCATCATTGTCGACCTTTTGCCGCTTTTCATGTGCTTTAAAGGCGATTCGTATCTACCTCCTGAAATCTGTTTCCTGCAATTCTGCCTTGCTTTCAAATCCTCTTCGTTGCATTCCCTCAATATATCTGTGGATGAGAGTTATCATTTATAACTCTGCGGGTTTGTGAATTGCAGTTTCCCTGAGCTCCATTTTTCAAATGTCTTTTTTGGGAGCTGGCCGCAAAAGCGCGGGATTGCCTCAGGCCCTATTCTGCTTCTGGGCGGCAGGCTGAGCCTGTGGTTAATTCTTCTTCCTGTTGGGAAAATAGAGTGACCTGTGCCTGTCCCAACACCTAGATCTAGTCTCTCATTGGTTGCCCCTCTTCCCGTTCGTCCTCAGGACAAATTGCAACCTGTAGGGAACAGGAGGTTAAAGGTGCTGATTCTCCAAGTAGGGAGATTGCTAGTAAAGTAGCTGGAATGGCGAAACCGAGCACAAGGAGATGAGAAATGAGGTGCGTTTTAGAAACCTTTCAAAATCGCACGGTGTACCATCTTCTGGGTTTCTCATGCATGTTTTCGATGTAGGAAGATGCCCTTGAACCTGGAGATTTGGGAGCCATGGGATGGGTACCACGCAGTATTACTTTAAAGGGTCTGCGTTTGCTCACCCAACCACACCCAACCTCTCAGCCCCAAGAGTGTCCACCCTTATGTCTCATCCAGCTGTGGGTCTTGATATGGTCAATCCAGGTTGCATCACAGCCTCTGAACGAATTTTGTAAGAATTTCTCTCTCTTTCACTGTCTTTGTTTTATGGGTTTTTAAAAGTAATTTATTTTTATAATGGGGTTTAGCTGCTTTTCATGGCTGTGTTTATGCGGCTTTACACCCACTTGACTCACTTCCAGAGAGATATCAATACATAGGTTTTAAGATTCTTACTAGTCACATATATTCTTGTGTGGTGAATAGGGGGTGTTGAGTCCAGTTCACTGAGCAAGGAGTAGGTCTTGTCTATTACATATTGGGTGTATGGAACGGTATCTGAGCGAATTTGAAACCCTTGTTTTATGCATCACCCCACCTCACCATTCCCGTTAAGCAGCCATAGTGTGTTTTCTAAACGTGTGACTCTGTTCTGTTTTGTAATTCAGTTCAAGTGTAGCGGTTTTTACATTCCCTCTATAAGTGATAGCTTATGATAAGTGTCTTTTTCTGTGTGACTTATTTCACTTAGAATCGTCGTACCTAACTCCACTCATCTTGCTTCTACTAGCCTTATGACATTGATTTCATGTCTGAGTGATATTCCATTTACATAAGGACCACAACTTCTTTATCCATTTTTCTCTTTCCTGGGATATTTAAGGTGTCATGAAGTGGAGGTTCTTGTCAACAGAGCAGCCCTAAACTTTCCGGTGCCTGTGTCTTGCTGATTTTTAGTTTTTCCAATTTATACGCCCATGAGTGGACGCGCCCTATGCTCCCTAAGCTGTTTTTTTTCGATGTTTCAGGACACAACGTACACTTCTCCAGAGTGGTTGTTGGCAATTTACATCCCGCCCATCAGTGTAGCAAGGCTGCCATTTCTCCATGGCCTGTCCTGCATTTCTGGTTTTGACACTTTTTGCAGCATGGCCCTTTTCACCGATGGGAAGCGAGACTTCTTTGTAGCGCTGATTTGCCTTTCCAGGTTGCTTGGTTGGCCAAAAAGGGCGTATGCGTTTTTTCCTGAATATATTCAGGAAAAAACGCATACGCCCTTTTTGGCCAAGGGCATCATTGTCGACGTTTTGCCGCTTTTCATGTGCTTTAAAGGCGGTTCGTATCTACCTCCTGAAATCTGTTTCCTGCAATTCTGCCTTGCTTTCAAATCCTCTTCGTTGCCTTCCCTCAATATATCTGTGGATGAGAGTTATCATTTATAACTCTGCGGGTTTGTTAATTGCAGTTTCCCTGAGGTCCATTTTTCAACTGTCTTTTTTGGGAGCTGGCCGCAAAAGCGCGGGATTGCCTCAGGCCCTATTCTGCTTCTGGGCGGCAGGCTGAGCCTGTGGTTAATTTTTCTTCCTGTTGGGAAAATAGAGTGACCTGTGCCTGTCCCAACACCTAGATCTAGTCTCTCATTGGTTGCCCCTCTTCCCGTTCGTCCTCAGGACAAATTGCAACCTGTAGGGAACAGGAGGTTAAAGGTGCTGATTCTCCAAGTAGGGAGATTGCTAGTAAAGTAGCTGGAATGGCGAAACCGAGCACAAGGAGATGAGAAATGAGGTGCGTTTTAGAAACCTTTCAAAATCACACGGTGTACCATCTTCTGGGTTTCTCATGCATGTTTTCGATGTAGGAAGATGCCCTTGAACCTGGAGATTTGGGACCCATGGGATGGGTACCATGCAGTATTACTTTAAAGGGTCTGCGTTTGCTCACCCAACCACACCCAACCTCTCAGCCCCAAGAGTGTCCACCCTTATGTCTCATCCAGCTGTGGGTCTTGATATGGTCAATCCAGGTTGCATCACAGCCTCTGAACGAATTTTGTAAGAATTTCTCTCTCTTTCACTGTCTTTGTTTTATGGGTTTTTAAAAGTAATTTATTTTTATAATGGGGTTTAGCTGCTTTTCATGGCTGTGTTTATGCGGCTTTACACCCACTTGACTCACTTCCAGAGAGATATCAATACATAGGTTTTAAGATTCTTACTAGTCACATATATTCTTGTGTGGTGAATAGGGGGTGTTGAGTCCAGTTCACTGAGCAAGGAGTAGGTCTTGTCTATTACATATTGGGTGTATGGAACGGTATGTGAGCGAATTTGAAACCCTTGTTTTATGCATCACCCCACCTCACCATTCCCGTTAAGCAGCCATAGTGTGTTTTCTAAACGTGTGACTCTGTTCTGTTTTGTAATTCAGTTCAAGTGTAGCGGTTTTTACATTCCCTCTATAAGTGATAGCTTATGATAAGTGTCTTTTTCTGTGTGACTTATTTCACTTAGAATCGTCGTACCTAACTCCACTCATCTTGCTTCTACTAGCCTTATGACATTGATTTCATGTCTGAGTGATATTCCATTGTACATAAGGACCACAACTTCTTTATCCATTTTTCTCTTTCCTGGGATATTTAAGGTGTCATGAAGTGGAGGTTCTTGTCAACAGAGCAGCCCTAAACTTTCCGGTGCCTGTGTCTTGCTGATTTTTAGTTTTTCCAATTTATACGCCCATGAGTGGACGTGCCCTATGCTCCCTAAGCTGTTTTTTTTCGATGTTTCAGGACACAACGTACACTTCTCCAGAGTGGCTGTTGGCAATTTACATCCCGCCCATCAGTGTAGCAAGGCTGCCATTTCTCCATGGCCTGTCCTGCATTTCTGGTTTTGACACTTTTTGCAGCATGGCCCTTTTCACCGATGGGAAGCGAGACTTCTTTGTAGCGCTGATTTGCCTTTCCAGGTTGCTTGGTTGGCCAAAAAGGGCGTATGTGTTTTTTCCTGAATATATTCAGGAAAAAACGCATACGCCCTTTTTGGCCAAGGGCATCATTGTCGACCTTTTGCCGCTTTTCATGTGCTTTAAAGGCGATTCGTATCTACCTCCTGAAATCTGTTTCCTGCAATTCTGCCTTGCTTTCAAATCCTCTTCGTTGCATTCCCTCAATATATCTGTGGATGAGAGTTATCATTTATAACTCTGCGGGTTTGTGAATTGCAGTTTCCCTGAGCTCCATTTTTCAACTGTCTTTTTTGGGAGCTGGCCGCAAAAGCGTGGGATTGCCTCAGGCCCTATTCTGCTTCTGGGCGGCAGGCTGAGCCTGTGGTTAATTCTTCTTCCTGTTGGGAAAATAGAGTGACCTGTGCCTGTCCCAACACCTAGATCTAGTCTCTCATTGGTTGCCCCTCTTCCCGTGCATCCTCAGGACAAATTGCAACCTGTAGGGAACAGGAGGTTAAAGGTGCTGATTCTCCAAGTAGGGAGATTGCTAGTAAAGTAGCTGGAATGGCGAAACCGAGCACAAGGAGATGAGAAATGAGGTGCGTTTTAGAAACCTTTCAAAATCACACGGTGTACCATCTTCTGGGTTTCTCATGCATGTTTTCGATGTAGGAAGATGCCCTTGAACCTGGAGATTTGGGACCCATGGGATGGGTACCACGCAGTATTACTTTAAAGGGTCTGCGTTTGCTCACCCAACCTCACCCAACCTCTCAGCCCCAAGAGTGTCCACCCTTATGTCTCATCCAGGTGTGGGTCTAGATATGGTCAATCCAGGTTGCATCACAGCCTCTGAACGAATTTTGTAAGAATTTCTCTCTCTTTCACTGTCTTTGTTTTACGGATTTCTAAAAGTAATTTATTTTTATAATGGGGTTTAGCTGCCTTTCATGGCTGTGTTTATGCGGCTTTACACCCACTTGACTCACTTCCAGACAGATATCAATACATAGGTTTTAAGATTCTTACTAGTCACATATATTCTTGTGCGGGGAATAGGGGGTGTTGAGTCCAGTTCACTGAGCAAGGAGTAGGTCTTGTCTATTACATATTGGGTGTACGGAACGGTATCTGAGCGAATTTGAAACCCTTGTTTTATGCATCACCCCACCTCACCTTTCCTGTTAAGCAGCTATAGTGTGTTTTCTAAACGTGTGACTCTGTTCTGTTTTGTAATTCAGTTCAAGTGTAGCGGTTTTTACATTCCCTCTATAAGTGATAGCTTATGATAAGTGTCTTTTTCTGTGTGACTTATTTCACTTAGAATCGTCGTACCTAACTCCACTCATCTTGCTTCTACTAGCCTTATGACATTGATTTCATGTCTGAGTGATATTCCATTGTACATAAGGACCACAACTTCTTTATCCATTTTTCTCTTTCCTGGGATATTTAAGGTGTCATGAAGTGGAGGTTCTTGTCAACAGAGCAGCCCTAAACTTTCCGGTGCCTGTGTCTTGCTGATTTTTAGTTTTTCCAATTTATACGCCCATGAGTGGACGTGCCCTATGCTCCCTAAGCTGTTTTTTTTCGATGTTTCAGGACACAACGTACACTTCTAGAGAGTGGGTGTTGGCAATTTACATCCCGCCCATCAGTGTAGCAAGGCTGCCATTTCTCCATGGCCTGTCCTGGATTTCTGGGTTTGACACTTTTTGCAGCATGGCCCTTTTGACCGATGGGAAGCGAGACTTCTTTGTAGCGCTGATTTGCCTTTCCAGGTTGCTTGGTTGGCCAAAAAGGGCGTATGCGTTTTTTCCTGAATATATTCAGGAAAAAACGCATACGCCCTTTTTGGCCAAGGGCATCATTGTGGACGTTTTGCCGCTTTTCATGTGCTTTAAAGGCAATTCGTATCTACCTCCTGAAATCTGTTTCCTGCAATTCTGCCTTGCTTTCAAATCCTCTTCGTTGCCTTCCCTCAATATATCTGTGGATGAGAGTTATCATTTATAACTCTGCGGGTTTGTGAATTGCAGTTTCCCTGAGCTCCATTTTTCAACTGTCTTTTTTGGGAGCTGGCCGCAAAAGCGCGGGATTGCCTCAGGCCCTATTCTGCTTCTGGGCGGCAGGCTGAGCCTGTGGTTAATTCTTCTTCCTGTTGGGAAAATAGAGTGACCTGTGCCTCTCCCAACACCTAGATCTAGTCTCTTTGGTTGCCCCTCTTCCCGTTCGTCCTCAGGACAAATTGCAACCTGTAGGGAACAGGAGGTTAAAGGTGCTGATTCTCCAAGTAGGGAGATTGCTAGTAAAGTAGCTGGAATGGCGAAACCGAGCACAAGGAGATGAGAAATGAGGTGCGTTTTAGAAACGTTTCAAAATCACACGGTGTACCATCTTCTGGGTTTCTCATGCATGTTTTCGATGTAGGAAGATGCCCTTGAACCTGGAGATTTGGGACCCATGGGATGGGTACCACGCAGTATTACTTTAAAGGGTCTGTGTTTGCTCACCCAACCTCACCCAACCTCTCAGCCCCAAGAGTGTCCACCCTTATGTCTCATCCAGGTGTGGGTGTAGATATGGTCAATCCAGGTTGCATCACAGCCTCTGAACCAATTTTGTAAGAATTTCTCTCTCTTTCACTGTCTTTGTTTTACGGGTTTTTAAAAGTAATTTATTTTTATAATGGGGTTTAGCTGCTTTTCATGGTTGTGTTTATGCGGCTTTACACCCTCTTGACTCACTTCCAGACAGATATCAATACATAGGTTTTAAGATTCTTACTAGTCACATATATTCTTGTGCGGGGAATAGGTGGTGTTGAGTACAGTTCACTGAGCAAGGAGTAGGTCTTGTCTATTACATATTGGGTGTATGGAACGGTATCTGAGCGAATTTGAAACCCTTGTTTTATGCATCACCCCACCTCACCATTCCCGTTAAGCAGCCATAGTGTGTTTTCTAAACGTGTGACTCTGTTCTGTTTTGTAATTCAGTTCAAGTGTAGCGGTTTTTACATTCCCTCTATAAGTGATAGCTTATGATAAGTGTCTTTTTCTGTGTGACTTATTTCACTTAGAATCGTCGTACCTAACTCCACTCATCTTGCTTCTACTAGCCTTATGACATTGATTTCATGTCTGAGTGATATTCCATTGTACATAAGGACCACAACTTGTTTATCCATTTTTCTCTTTCCTGGGATATTTAAGGTGTCATGAAGTGGAGGTTCTTGTCAACAGAGCAGCCCTAAACTTTCCGGTGCCTGTGTCTTGCTGATTTTTAGTTTTTCCAATTTATACGCCCATGAGTGGACGTGCCCTATGCTCCCTAAGCTGTTTTTTTTCGATGTTTCAGGACACAACGTACACTTCTCCAGAGTGGTTGTTGGCAATTTACATCCCGCCCATCAGTGTAGCAAGGCTGCCATTTCTCCATGGCCTGTCCTGCATTTCTGGTTTTGACACTTTTTGCAGCATGGCCCTTTTCACCGATGGGAAGCGAGACTTCTTTGTAGCGCTGATTTGCCTTTCCAGGTTGCTTGGTTGGCCAAAAAGGGCGTATGCGTTTTTTCCTGAATATATTCAGGAAAAAACGCATACGCCCTTTTTGGCCAAGGGCATCATTGTCGACGTTTTGCCGCTTTTCATGTGCTTTAAAGGCGGTTCGTATCTACCTCCTGAAATCTGTTTCCTGCAATTCTGCCTTGCTTTCAAATCCTCTTCGTTGCCTTCCCTCAATATATCTGTGGATGAGAGTTATCATTTATAACTCTGCGGGTTTGTTAATTGCAGTTTCCCTGAGGTCCATTTTTCAACTGTCTTTTTTGGGAGCTGGCCGCAAAAGCGCGGGATTGCCTCAGGCCCTATTCTGCTTCTGGGCGGCAGGCTGAGCCTGTGGTTAATTCTTCTTCCTGTTGGGAAAATAGAGTGACCTGTGCCTGTCCCAACACCTAGATCTAGTCTCTCATTGGTTGCCCCTCTTCCCGTTCGTCCTCAGGACAAATTGCAACCTGTAGGGAACAGGAGGTTAAAGGTGCTGATTCTCCAAGTAGGGAGATTGCTAGTAAAGTAGCTGGAATGGCGAAACCGAGCACAAGGAGATGAGAAATGAGGTGCGTTTTAGAAACCTTTCAAAATCACACGGTGTACCATCTTCTGGGTTTCTCATGCATGTTTTCGATGTAGGAAGATGCCCTTGAACCTGGAGATTTGGGACCCATGGGATGGGTACCATGCAGTATTACTTTAAAGGGTCTGCGTTTGCTCACCCAACCACACCCAACCTCTCAGCCCCAAGAGTGTCCACCCTTATGTCTCATCCAGCTGTGGGTCTTGATATGGTCAATCCAGGTTGCATCACAGCCTCTGAACGAATTTTGTAAGAATTTCTCTCTCTTTCACTGTCTTTGTTTTATGGGTTTTTAAAAGTAATTTATTTTTATAATGGGGTTTAGCTGCTTTTCATGGCTGTGTTTATGCGGCTTTACACCCACTTGACTCACTTCCAGAGAGATATCAATACATAGGTTTTAAGATTCTTACTAGTCACATATATTCTTGTGTGGTGAATAGGGGGTGTTGAGTCCAGTTCACTGAGCAAGGAGTAGGTCTTGTCTATTACATATTGGGTGTATGGAACGGTATCTGAGCGAATTTGAAACCCTTGTTTTATGCATCACCCCACCTCACCATTCCCGTTAAGCAGCCATAGTGTGTTTTCTAAACGTGTGACTCTGTTCTGTTTTGTAATTCAGTTCAAGTGTAGCGGTTTTTACATTCCCTCTATAAGTGATAGCTTATGATAAGTGTCTTTTTGTGTGTGACTTATTTCACTTAGAATCGTCGTACCTAACTCCACTCATCTTGCTTCTACTAGCCTTATGACATTGATTTCATGTCTGAGTGATATTCCATTGTACATAAGGACCACAACTTCTTTATCCATTTTTCTCTTTCCTGGGATATTTAAGGTGTCATGAAGTGGAGGTTCTTGTCAACAGAGCAGCCCTAAACTTTCCGGTGCCTGTGTCTTGCTGATTTTTAGTTTTTCCAATTTATACGCCCATGAGTGGACGTGCCCTATGCTCCCTAAGCTGTTTTTTTTCGATGTTTCAGGACACAACGTACACTTCTCCAGAGTGGCTGTTGGCAATTTACATCCCGCCCATCAGTGTAGCAAGGCTGCCATTTCTCCATGGCCTGTCCTGCATTTCTGGTTTTGACACTTTTTGCAGCATGGCCCTTTTCACCGATGGGAAGCGAGACTTCTTTGTAGCGCTGATTTGCCTTTCCAGGTTGCTTGGTTGGCCAAAAAGGGCGTATGTGTTTTTTCCTGAATATATTCAGGAAAAAACGCATACGCCCTTTTTGGCCAAGGGCATCATTGTCGACCTTTTGCCGCTTTTCATGTGCTTTAAAGGCGATTCGTATCTACCTCCTGAAATCTGTTTCCTGCAATTCTGCCTTGCTTTCAAATCCTCTTCGTTGCATTCCCTCAATATATCTGTGGATGAGAGTTATCATTTATAACTCTGCGGGTTTGTGAATTGCAGTTTCCCTGAGCTCCATTTTTCAAATGTCTTTTTTGGGAGCTGGCCGCAAAAGCGCGGGATTGCCTCAGGCCCTATTCTGCTTCTGGGCGGCAGGCTGAGCCTGTGGTTAATTCTTCTTCCTGTTGGGAAAATAGAGTGACCTGTGCCTGTCCCAACACCTAGATCTAGTCTCTCATTGGTTGCCCCTCTTCCCGTTCGTCCTCAGGACAAATTGCAACCTGTAGGGAACAGGAGGTTAAAGGTGCTGATTCTCCAAGTAGGGAGATTGCTAGTAAAGTAGCTGGAATGGCGAAACCGAGCACAAGGAGATGAGAAATGAGGTGCGTTTTAGAAACCTTTCAAAATCACACGGTGTACCATCTTCTGGGTTTCTCATGCATGTTTTCGATGTAGGAAGATGCCCTTGAACCTGGAGATTTGGGACCCATGGGATGGGTACCACGCAGTATTACTTTAAAGGGTCTGCGTTTTCTCACCCAACCTCACCCAACCTCTCAGCCCCAAGAGTGTCCACCCTTATGTCTCATCCAGGTGTGTGTCTAGATATGGTCAATCCAGGTTGCATCACAGCCTCTGAACGAATTTTGTAAGAATTTCTCTCTCTTTCAGTGTCTTTGTTTTACGGGTTTTTAAAAGTAATTTATTTTTATAATGGGGTTTAGCTGCTTTTCACGGCTGTGTTTATGCGGCTTTACACCCACTTGACTCACTTCCAGACAGATATCAATACATAGGTTTTAAGATTCTTACTAGTCACATATATTCTTGTGCGGGGAATAGGGGGTGTTGAGTCCAGTTCACTGAGCAAGGAGTATGTCTTGTCTATTACATATTGGGTGTATGGAACGGTATGTGAGCGAATTTGAAACCCTTGTTTTATGCATCACCCCACCTCACCTTTCCTGTTAAGCAGCTATAGTGTGTTTTCTAAACGTGTGACTCTGTTCTGTTTTGTAATTCAGTTCAAGTGTAGCGGTTTTTACATTCCCTCTATAAGTGATAGCTTATGATAAGTGTCTTTTTCTGTGTGACTTATTTCACTTAGAATCGTCGTACCTAACTCCACTCATCTTGCTTCTACTAGCCTTATGACATTGATTTCATGTCTGAGTGATATTCCATTGTACATAAGGACCACAACTTCTTTATCCATTTTTCTCTTTCCTGGGATATTTAAGGTGTCATGAAGTGGAGGTTCTTGTCAACAGAGCAGCCCTAAACTTTCGGGTGCCTGTGTATTGCTGATTTTTAGTTTTTCCAATTTATACGCCCATGAGTGGACGTGCCCTATGCTCCCTAAGCTGTTTTTTTTCGATGTTTCAGGACACAACGTATACTTCTCCAGAGTGGCTGTTGGCAATTTACATCCCGCCCATCAGTGTAGCAAGGCTGCCATTTCTCCATGGCCTGTCCTGCATTTCTGGTTTTGACACTTTTTGCAGCATGGCCCTTTTGTCCGAAGGGAAGCGAGACTTCTTTGTAGCGCTGATTTGCCTTTCCAGGTTGCTTGGTTGGCCAAAAAGGGCGTATGCGTTTTTTCCTGAATATATTCAGGAAAAAACGCATACGCCCTTTTTGGCCAAGGGCATCATTGGCGACGTTTTGCCGCTTTTCATGTGCTTTAAAGGCGATTCGTATCTACCTCCTGAAATCTGTTTCCTGCAATTCTGCCTTGCTTTCAAATCCTCTTCGTTGCCTTCCCTCAATATATCTGTGGATGAGAGTTATCATTTATAACTCTGCGGGTTTGTGAATTGCAGTTTCCCTGAGGTCCATTTTTCAACTGTCTTTTTTGGGAGCTGGCCGCAAAAGCGCGGTATTGCCTCAGGCCCTATTCTGCTTCTGGGCGGCAGGCTGAGCCTGTGGTTAATTCTTCTTCCTGTTGGGAAAATAGAGTGACCTGTGCCTGTCCCAACACCTAGATCTATTCTCTCATTGGTTGCCCCTCTTCCCGTTCATCCTCAGGACAAATTGCAACCTGTAGGGAACAGGAGGATAAGGTGCTGATTCTCCAAGTAGGGAGATTGCTAGTAAAGTAGCTGGAATGGCGAAACCGAGCACAAGGAGATGAGAAATGAGGTGCGTTTTAGAAACCTTTCAAAATCACACGGTGTACCATCTTCTGGGTTTCTCATGCATGTTTTCGATGTAGGAAGATGCCCTTGAACCTGGAGATTTGGGACCCATGTGATGGGTACCACGCAGTATTACTTTAAAGGGTCTGCGTTTTCTCACCCAACCTCACCCAACCTCTCAGCCCCAAGAGTGTCCACCCTTATGTCTCATCCAGCTGTGGGTCTAGATATGGTCAATCCAGGTTGCATCACAGCCTCTGAACGAATTTTGTAAGAATTTCTCTCTCTTTCACTGTCTTTGTTTTATGGGTTTTTAAAAGTAATTTATTTTTATAATGGGGTTTAGCTGCCTTTCATGGCTGTGTTTATGCGGCTTTACACCCACTTGACTCACTTCCAGACAGATATCAATACATAGGTTTTAAGATTCTTACTAGTCACATATATTCTTGTGCGGGGAATAGGGGGTGTTGAGTCCAGTTCACTGAGCAAGGAGTATGTCTTGTCTATTACATATTGGGTGTATGGAACGGTATGTGAGCGAATTTGAAACCCTTGTTTTATGCATCACCCCACCTCACCTTTCCTGTTAAGCAGCTATAGTGTGTTTTCTAAACGTGTGACTCTGTTCTGTTTTGTAATTCAGTTCAAGTGTAGCGGTTTTTACATTCCCTCTATAAGTGATAGCTTATGATAAGTGTCTTTTTCTGTGTGACTTATTTCACTTAGAATCGTCGTACCTAACTCCACTCATCTTGCTTCTACTAGCCTTATGACATTGATTTCATGTCTGAGTGATATTCCATTGTACATAAGGACCACAACTTCTTTATCCATTTTTCTCTTTCCTGGGATATTTAAGGTGTCATGAAGTGGAGGTTCTTGTCAACAGAGCAGCCCTAAACTTTCCGGTGCCTGTGTCTTGCTGATTTTTAGTTTTTCCAATTTATACGCCCATGAGTGGACGTGCCCTATGCTCCCTAAGCTGTTTTTTTTCGATGTTTCAGGACACAACGTACACTTCTCCAGAGTGGGTGTTGGCAATTTACATCCCGCCCATCAGTGTAGCAAGGCTGCCATTTCTCCATGGCCTGTCCTGCATTTCTGGTTTTGACACTTTTTGCAGCATCGCCCTTTTGACCGATGGGAAGCGAGACTTCTTTGTAGCGCTGATTTGCCTTTCCAGGTTGCTTGGTTGGCCAAAAAGGGCGTATGCGTTTTTTCCTGAATATATTCAGGAAAAAACGCATACGCCCTTTTTGGCCAAGGGCATCATTGTCGACGTTTTGCCGCTTTTCATGTGCTTTAAAGCGATTCGTATCTACCTCCTGAAATCTGTTTCCTGCAATTCTGCCTTGCTTTCAAATCCTCTTCGTTGCCTTCCCTCAATATATCTGTGGATGACAGTTATCATTTATAACTCTGCGGGTTTGTGAATTGCAGTTTCCCTGAGCTCCATTTTTCAACTGTCTTTTTTGGGAGCTGGCCACAAAAGCGCGGGATTGCCTCAGGCCCTATTCTGGTTCCGGGCGGCAGGCTGAGCCTGTGGTTAATTCTTCTTCCTGTTGGGAAAATAGAGTGACCTGTGCCTGTCCCAACACCTAGATCTAGTCTCTCATTGGTTGCCCCTCTTCCCGTTCATCCTCAGGACAAATTGCAACCTGTAGGGAACAGGAGGTTAAAGGTGCTGATTCTCCAAGTAGGGAGATTGCTAGTAAAGTAGCTGGAATGGCGAAACCGAGCACAAGGAGATGAGAAATGAGGTGCGTTTTAGAAACCTTTCAAAATCACACGGTGTACCATCTTCTGGGTTTCTCATGCATGTTTTCGATGTAGGAAGATGCCGTTGAACCTGGAGATTTGGGACCCATGGGATGGGTACCACGCAGTATTACTTTAAAGGGTCTGCGTTTTCTCACCCAACCTCACCCAACCTCTCAGCCCCAAGAGTGTCCACCCTTATGTCTCATCCAGCTGTGTGTCTTGATATGGTCAATCCAGGTTGCATCACAGCCTCTGAACGAATTTTGTAAGAATTTCTCTCTCTTTCACTGTCTTTGTTTTATGGGTTTTTAAAAGTAATTTATTTTTATAATGGGGTTTAGCTGCTTTTCATGGCTGTGTTTATGCGGCTTTACACCCACTTGACTCACTTCCAGAGAGATATCAATACATAGGTTTTAAGATTCTTACTAGTCACATATATTCTTGTGTGGTGAATAGGGGGTGTTGAGTCCAGTTCACTGAGCAAGGAGTAGGTCTTGTCTATTACATATTGGGTGTATGGAACGGTATCTGAGCGAATTTGAAACCCTTGTTTTATGCATCATCCCACCTCACCATTCCCGTTAAGCAGCCATAGTGTGTTTTTTAAACTTGTGACTCTGTTCTGTTTTGTAATTCAGTTCAAGTGTAGCGGTTTTTACATTCCCTCTATAAGTGATAGCTTATGATAATTGTCTTTTTCTGTGTGACTTATTTCACTTAGAATCGTCGTACCTAACTCCACTCATCTTGCTTCTACTAGCCTTATGACATTGATTTCATGTCTGAGTGATATTCCATTGTACATAAGGACCACAACTTCTTTATCCATTTTTCTCTTTCCTGGGATATTTAAGGTGTCATGAAGTGGAGGTTCTTGTCAACAGAGCAGCCCTAAACTTTCCGGTGCCTGTGTCTTGCTGATTTTTAGTTTTTCCAATTTATACGCCCATGAGTGGACGTGCCCTATGCTCCCTAAGCTGTTTTTTTTCGATGTTTCAGGACACAACGTACACTTCTCCAGAGTGGCTGTTGGCAATTTACATCCCGCCCATCAGTGTAGCAAGGCTGCCATTTCTCCATGGCCTGTCCTGCATTTCTGGTTTTGACACTTTTTGCAGCATGGCCCTTTTCACCGATGGGAAGCGAGACTTCTTTGTAGCGCTGATTTGCCTTTCCAGGTTGCTTGGTTGGCCAAAAAGGGCGTATGCGTTTTTTCCTGAATATATTCAGGAAAAAACGCATACGCCCTTTTTGGCCAAGGGCATCATTGTCGACGTTTTGCCGCTTTTCATGTGCTTTAAAGGCGATTCGTATCTACCTCCTGAAATCTGTTTCCTGCAATTCTGCCTTGCTTTCAAATCCTCTTCGTTGCCTTCCCTCAATATATCTGTGGATGAGAGTTATCATTTATAACTCTGCGGGTTTGTGAATTGCAGTTTCCCTGAGCTCCATTTTTCAAATGTCTTTTTTGGGAGCTGGCCGCAAAAGCGCGGGATTGCCTCAGGCCCTATTCTGCTTCTGGGCGGCAGGCTGAGCCTGTGGTTAATTCTTCTTCCTGTTGGGAAAATAGAGTGACCTGTGCCTGTCCCAACACCTAGATCTATTCTCTCATTGGTTGCCCCTCTTCCCGTTCATCCTCAGGACAAATTGCAACCTGTAGGGAACAGGAGGATAAGGTGCTGATTCTCCAAGTAGGGAGATTGCTAGTAAAGTAGCTGGAATGGCGAAACCGAGCACAAGGAGATGAGAAATGAGGTGCGTTTTAGAAACCTTTCAAAATCACACGGTGTACCATTTTCTGGGTTTCTCATGCATGTTTTCGATGTAGGAAGATGCCCTTGAACCTGGAGATTTGGGACCCATGGGATGGGTACCACGCAGTATTACTTTAAAGGGTCTGCGTTTTCTCACCCAACCTCACCCAACCTCTCAGCCCCAAGAGTGTCCACCCTTATGTCTCATCCAGCTGTGGGTCTAGATATGGTCAATCCAGGTTGCATCACAGCCTCTGAACGAATTTTGTAAGAATTTCTCTCTCTTTCACTGTCTTTGTTTTACAGGTTTTTAAAAGTAATTTATTTTTATAATGGGGTTTAGCTGCCTTTCATGGCTGTGTTTATGCGGCTTTACACCCACTTGACTCACTTCCAGACAGATATCAATACATAGGTTTTAAGATTCTTACTAGTCACATATATTCTTGTGCGGGGAATAGGGGGTGTTGAGTCCACTTCACTGAGCAAGGAGTAGGTCTTGTCTATTACATATTGGGTGTATGGAACGGTATCTGAGCGAATTTGAAACCCTTGTTTTATGCATCACCCCACCTCACCTTTCCTGTTAAGCAGCTATAGTGTGTTTTCTAAACGTGTGACTCTGTTCTGTTTTGTAATTCAGTTCAAGTGTAGCGGTTTTTACATTCCCTCTATAAGTGATAGCTTATGATAAGTGTCTTTTACTGTGTGACTTATTTCACTTAGAATCGTCGTACCTAACTCCACTCATCTTGCTTCTACTAGCCTTATAACATTGATTTCATGTCTGAGTGATATTCCATTGTACATAAGGACCACAACTTCTTTATCCATTTTTCTCTTTCCTGGGATATTTAAGGTGTCATGAAGTGGAGGTTCTTGTCAACAGAGCAGCCCTAAACTTTCCGGTGCCTGTGTCTTGCTGATTTTTAGTTTTTCCAATTTATACGCCCATGAGTGGACGTGCCCTATGCTCCCTAAGCTGTTTTTTTTCGATGTTTCAGGACACAACGTACACTTCTCCAGAGTGGTTGTTGGCAATTTACATCCCGCCCATCAGTGTAGCAAGGCTGCCATTTCTCCATGGCCTGTCCTGCATTTCTGGTTTTGACACTTTTTGCAGCATGGCCCTTTTGACCGAAGGGAAGCGAGACTTCTTTGTAGCGCTGATTTGCCTTTCCAGGTTGCTTGGTTGGCCAAAAAGGGCGTATGCGTTTTTTCCTGAATATATTCAGGAAAAAACGCATACGCCCTTTTTGGCCAAGGGCATCATTGTCGACGTTTTGCCGCTTTTCATGTGCTTTAAAGGCGATTCGTATCTACCTCCTGAAATCTGTTTCCTGCAATTCTGCCTTGCTTTCAAATCCTCTTCGTTGCCTTCCCTCAATATATCTGTGGATGAGAGTTATCATTTATAACTCTGCGGGTTTGTGAATTGCAGTTTCCCTGAGGTCCATTTTTCAACTGTCTTTTTTGGAGCTGGCCACAAAAGCGCGGGATTGCCTCAGGCCCTATTCTGCTTCTGGGCGGCAGGCTGAGCCTGTGGTTAATTCTTCTTCCTGTTGGAAAAATAGACTGACCTGTGCCTGTCCCAACACCTAGATCTAGTCTCTCATTGGTTGCCCCTCTTCCCGTTCATCCTCAGGACAAATTGCAACCTGTAGGGAACAGGAGGATAAGGTGCTGATTCTCCAAGTAGGGAGATTGCTATTAAAGTAGCTGGAATGGCGAAACCGAGCACAAGGAGATGAGAAATGAGGTGCGTTTTAGAAACCTTTCAAAATCACACGGTGTACCATCTTCTGGGTTTCTCATGCATGTTTTCGATGTAGGAAGATGCCCTTGAACCTGGAGATTTGGGACCCATGGGATGGGTACCACACAGTATTACGTTAAAGGGTCTGCGTTTGCTCACCCAACCTCACCCAACCTCTCAGCCCCAAGAGTGTCCACCCTTATGTCTCATCCAGGTGTGGGTCTAGATATGGTCAATCCAGGTTGCATCACAGCCTCTGAACGAATTTTGTAAGAATTTCTCTCTCTTTCACTGTCTTTGTTTTACGGATTTCTAAAAGTAATTTATTTTTATAATGGGGTTTAGCTGCCTTTCATGGCTGTGTTTATGCGGCTTTACACCCACTTGACTCACTTCCAGACAGATATCAATACATAGGTTTTAAGATTCTTACTAGTCACATATATTCTTGTGCGGGGAATAGGGGGTGTTGAGTCCAGTTCACTGAGCAAGGAGTAGGTCTTGTCTATTACATATTGGGTGTATGGAACGGTATCTGAGCGAATTTGAAACCCTTGTTTTATGCATCACCCCACCTCACCTTTCCTGTTAAGCAGCTATAGTGTGTTTTCTAAACGTGTGACTCTGTTCTGTTTTGTAATTCAGTTCAAGTGTAGCGGTTTTTACATTCCCTCTATAAGTGATAGCTTATGATAAGTGTCTTTTTCTGTGTGACTTATTTCACTTAGAATCGTCGTACCTAACTCCACTCATCTTGCTTCTACTAGCCTTATAACATTGATTTCATGTCTGAGTGATATTCCATTGTACATAAGGACCACAACTTCTTTATCCATTTTTCTCTTTCCTGGGATATTTAAGGTGTCATGAAGTGGAGGTTCTTGTCAACAGAGCAGCCCTAAACTTTCCGGTGCCTGTGTCTTGCTGATTTTTAGTTTTTCCAATTTATACGCCCATGAGTGGCCGTGTCCTATGCTCCCTAAGCTGTTTTTTTTCCATGTTTCAGGACACAACGTACACTTCTCCAGAGTGGCTGTTGGCAATTTACATCCCGCCCATCAGTGTAGCAAGGCTGTCATTTCTCCATGGCCTGTCCTGCATTTCTGGTTTTGACACTTTTTGCAGCATCGCCCTTTTGACCGATGGGAAGCGAGACTTCTTTGTAGCGCTGATTTGTCTTTCCAGGTTGCTTGGTTGGCCAAAAAGGGCGTATGCGTTTTTTCCTGAATATATTCAGGAAAAAACGCATACGCCCTTTTTGGCCAAGGGCATCATTGTCGACGTTTTGCCGCTTTTCATGTGCTTTAAAGCGATTCGTATCTACCTCCTGAAATCTGTTTCCTGCAATTCTGCCTTGCTTTCAAATCCTCTTCGTTGCCTTCCCTCAATATATCTGTGGATGACAGTTATCATTTATAACTCTGCGGGTTTGTTAATTGCAGTTTCCCTGAGCTCCATTTTTCAACTGTCTTTTTTGGGAGCTGGCCACAAAAGCGCGGGATTGCCTCAGGCCCTATTCTGGTTCCGGGCGGCAGGCTGAGCCTGTGGTTAATTCTTCTTCCTGTTGGGAAAATAGAGTGACCTGTGCCTGTCCCAACACCTAGATCTAGTCTCTCATTGGTTGCCCCTCTTCCCGTTCATCCTCAGGACAAATTGCAACCTGTAGGGAACAGGAGGTTAAAGGTGCTGATTCTCCAAGTAGGGAGATTGCTAGTAAAGTAGCTGGAATGGCAAAACCGAGCACAAGGAGATGAGAAATGAGGTGCGTTTTAGAAACCTTTCAAAATCACACGGTGTACCATCTTCTGGGTTTCTCATGCATGTTTTCGATGTAGGAAGATTCCCTTGAAACTGGAGATTTGGGACCCATGGGATGGGTACCACGCAGTATTACTTTAAAGGGTCTGCGTTTGCTCACCCAACCTCACCCAACCTCTCAGCCCCAAGAGTGTCCACCCTTATGTCTCATCCAGCTGTGGGTCTAGATATGGTCAATCCAGGTTGCATCACAGCCTCTGAACGAATTTTGTAAGAATTTCTCTCTCTTTCACTGTCTTTGTTTTACGGGTTTTTAAAAGTAATTTATTTTTATAATGGGGTTTAGCTGCTTTTCATGGCTGTGTTTATGCGGCTTTACACCCACTTGACTCACTTCCAGACAGATATCAATACATAGGTTTTAAGATTCTTACTAGTCACATATATTCTTGTGCGGTGAATAGGGGGTGTTGAGTCCAGTTCACTGAGCAAGGAGTAGGTCTTGTCTATTACATATTGGGTGTATGGAACGGTATGTGAGCGAATTTGAAACCCTTGTTTTATGCATCATCCCACCTCACCTTTCCTGTTAAGCAGCTATAGTGTGTTTTCTAAACGTGTGACTCTGTTCTGTTTTGTAATTCAGTTCAAGTGTAGCGGTTTTTACATTCCCTCTATAAGTGATAGCTTATGATAAGTGTCTTTTTCTGTGTGACTTATTTCACTTAGAATCGTCGTACCTAACTCCACTCATCTTGCTTCTACTAGCCTTATAACATTGATTTCATGTCTGAGTGATATTCCATTGTACATAAGGACCACAACTTCTTTATCCATTTTTCTCTTTCCTGGGATATTTAAGGTGTCATGAAGTGGAGGTTCTTGTCAACAGAGCAGCCCTAAACTTTCCGGTGCCTGTGTCTTGCTGATTTTTAGTTTTTCCAATTTATACGCCTATGAGTGGACGTGCCCTATGCTCCCTAAGCTGTTTTTTTTCCATGTTTCAGGACACAACGTACACTTATCCAGAGTGGCTGTTGGCAATTTACATCCCGCCCATCAGTGTAGCAAGGCTGCCATTTCTCCATGGCCTGTCCTGGATTTCTGGGTTTGACACTTTTTGCAGCATGGCCCTTTTGACCGATGGGAAGCGAGACTTCTTTGTAGCGCTGATTTGCCTTTCCAGGTTGCTTGGTTGGCCAAAAAGGGCGTATGCGTTTTTTCCTGAATATATTCAGGAAAAAACGCATACGCCCTTTTTGGCCAAGGGCATCATTGTCGACGTTTTGCCGCTTTTCATGTGCTTTAAAGGCGATTCGTATCTACCTCCTGAAATCTGTTTCCTGCAATTCTGCCTTGCTTTCAAATCCTCTTCGTTGCCTTCCCTCAATATATCTGTGGATGAGAGTTATCATTTATAACTCTGCGGGTTTGTGAATTGCAGTTTCCCTGAGCTCCATTTTTCAACTGTCTTTTTTGGGAGCTGGCCGCAAAAGCGCGGGATTGCCTCAGGCCCTATTCTGCTTCTGGGCGGCAGGCTGAGCCTGTGGTTAATTCTTCTTCCTGTTGGGAAAATAGAGTGACCTGTGCCTGTCCCAACACCTAGATCTAGTCTCTTTGGTTGCCCCTCTTCCCGTTCGTCCTCAGGACAAATTGCAACCTGTAGGGAACAGGAGGTTAAAGGTGCTGATTCTCCAAGTAGGGAGATTGCTAGTAAAGTAGCTGGAATGGCGAAACCGAGCACAAGGAGATGAGAAATGAGGTGCGTTTTAGAAACGTTTCAAAATCACACGGTGTACCATCTTCTGGGTTTCTCATGCATGTTTTCGATGTAGGAAGATGCCCTTGAACCTGGAGATTTGGGACCCATGGGATGGGTACCACGCAGTATTACTTTAAAGGGTCTGTGTTTGCTCACCCAACCTCACCCAACCTCTCAGCCCCAAGAGTGTCCACCCTTATGTCTCATCCAGGTGTGGGTGTAGATATGGTCAATCCAGGTTGCATCACAGCCTCTGAACCAATTTTGTAAGAATTTCTCTCTCTTTCACTGTCTTTGTTTTACGGGTTTTTAAAAGTAATTTATTTTTATAATGGGGTTTAGCTGCTTTTCATGGTTGTGTTTATGCGGCTTTACACCCTCTTGACTCACTTCCAGACAGATATCAATACATAGGTTTTAAGATTCTTACTAGTCACATATATTCTTGTGCGGGGAATAGGTGGTGTTGAGTACAGTTCACTGAGCAAGGAGTAGGTCTTGTCTATTACATATTGGGTGTATGGAACGGTATCTGAGCGAATTTGAAACCCTTGTTTTATGCATCACCCCACCTCACCATTCCCGTTAAGCAGCCATAGTGTGTTTTCTAAACGTGTGACTCTGTTCTGTTTTGTAATTCAGTTCAAGTGTAGCGGTTTTTACATTCCCTCTATAAGTGATAGCTTATGATAAGTGTCTTTTTCTGTGTGACTTATTTCACTTAGAATCGTCGTACCTAACTCCACTCATCTTGCTTCTACTAGCCTTATGACATTGATTTCATGTCTGAGTGATATTCCATTGTACATAAGGACCACAACTTGTTTATCCATTTTTCTCTTTCCTGGGATATTTAAGGTGTCATGAAGTGGAGGTTCTTGTCAACAGAGCAGCCCTAAACTTTCCGGTGCCTGTGTCTTGCTGATTTTTAGTTTTTCCAATTTATACGCCCATGAGTGGACGCGCCCTATGCTCCCTAAGCTGTTTTTTTTCAATGTTTCAGGACACAACGTACACTTCTCCAGAGTGGTTGTTGGCAATTTACATCCCGCCCATCAGTGTAGCAAGGCTGCCATTTCTCCATGGCCTGTCCTGCATTTCTGGTTTTGACACTTTTTGCAGCATGGCCCTTTTCACCGATGGGAAGCGAGACTTCTTTGTAGCGCTGATTTGCTTTTCCAGGTTGCTTGGTTGGCCAAAAAGGGCGTATGCGTTTTTTCCTGAATATATTCAGGAAAAAACGCATACGCCCTTTTTGGCCAAGGGCATCATTGTCGACGTTTTGCCGCTTTTCATGTGCTTTAAAGGCGGTTCGTATCTACCTCCTGAAATCTGTTTCCTGCAATTCTGCCTTGCTTTCAAATCCTCTTCGTTGCCTTCCCTCAATATATCTGTGGATGAGAGTTATCATTTATAACTCTGCGGGTTTGTTAATTGCAGTTTCCCTGAGGTCCATTTTTCAACTGTCTTTTTTGGAAGCTGGCCGCAAAAGCGCGGGATTGCCTCAGGCCCTATTCTGCTTCTGGGCGGCAGGCTGAGCCTGTGGTTAATTCTTCTTCCTGTTGGGAAAATAGAGTGACCTGTGCCTGTCCCAACACCTAGATCTAGTCTCTCATTGGTTGCCCCTCTTCCCGTTCGTCCTCAGGACAAATTGCAACCTGTAGGGAACAGGAGGTTAAAGGTGCTGATTCTCCAAGTAGGGAGATTGCTAGTAAAGTAGCTGGAATGGCGAAACCGAGCACAAGGAGATGAGAAATGAGGTGCGTTCTAGAAACCTTTCAAAATCACACGGTGTACCATCTTCTGGGTTTCTCATGCATGTTTTCGATGTAGGAAGATGCCCTTGAACCTGGAGATTTGGGACCCATGGGATGGGTACCATGCAGTATTACTTTAAAGGGTCTGCGTTTGCTCACCCAACCACACCCAACCTCTCAGCCCCAAGAGTGTCCACCCTTATGTCTCATCCAGCTGTGGGTCTTGATATGGTCAATCCAGGTTGCATCACAGCCTCTGAACGAATTTTGTAAGAATTTCTCTCTCTTTCACTGTCTTTGTTTTACGGGTTTTTAAAAGTAATTTATTTTTATAATGGGGTTTAGCTGCTTTTCATGGCTGTGTTTATGCGGCTTTACACCCACTTGACTCACTTCCAGACAGATATCAATACATAGGTTTTAAGATTCTTACTAGTCACATATATTCTTGTGCAGTGAATAGGGGGTGTTGAGTTCAGTTCACTGAGCAAGGAGTAGGTCTTGTCTATTACATATTGGGTGTATGGAACGGTATCTGAGCGAATTTGAAACCCTTGTTTTATGCATCACCCCACCTCACCATTCCCGTTAAGCAGCCATAGTGTGTTTTCTAAACGTGTGACTCTGTTCTGTTTTGTAATTCAGTTCAAGTGTAGCGGTTTTTACATTCCCTCTATAAGTGATAGCTTATGATAAGTGTCTTTTTCTGTGTGACTTATTTCACTTAGAATCGTCGTACCTAACTCCACTCATCTTGCTTCTACTAGCCTTATGACATTGATTTCATGTCTGAGTGATATTCCATTGTACATAAGGACCACAACTTCTTTATCCATTTTTCTCTTTCCTGGGATATTTAAGGTGTCATGAAGTGGAGGTTCTTGTCTACAGAGCAGCCCTAAACTTTCCGGTGCCTGTGTCTTGCTGATTTTTAGTTTTTCCAATTTATACGCCCATGAGTGGACGTGCCCTATGCTCCCTAAGCTGTTTTTTTTCGATGTTTCAGGACACAACGTACACTTCTCCAGAGTGGCTGTTGGCAATTTACATCCCGCCCATCAGTGTAGCAAGGCTGCCATTTCTCCATGGCCTGTCCTGCATTTCTGGTTTTGACACTTTTTGCAGCATCGCCCTTTTGACCGATGGGAAGCGAGACTTCTTTGTAGCGCTGATTTGCCTTTCCAGGTTGCTTGGTTGGCCAAAAAGGGCGTATGCGTTTTTTCCTGAATATATTCAGGAAAAAACGCATACGCCCTTTTTGGCCAAGGGCATCATTGTCGACGTTTTGCCGCTTTTCATGTGCTTTAAAGCGATTCGTATCTACCTCCTGAAATCTGTTTCCTGCAATTCTGCCTTGCTTTCAAATCCTCTTCGTTGCCTTCCCTCAATATATCTGTGGATGACAGTTATCATTTATAACTCTGCGGGTTTGTGAATTGCAGTTTCCCTGAGCTCCATTTTTCAACTGTCTTTTTTGGGAGCTGGCCACAAAAGCGCGGGATTGCCTCAGGCCCTATTCTGGTTCCGGGCGGCAGGCTGAGCCTGTGGTTAATTCTTCTTACTGTTGGGAAAATAGAGTGACCTGTGCCTGTCCCAACACCTAGATCTAGTCTCTCATTGGTTGCCCCTCTTCCCGTTCATCCTCAGGACAAATTGCAACCTGTAGGGAACAGGAGGTTAAAGGTGCTGATTCTCCAAGTAAGGAGATTGCTAGTAAAGTAGCTGGAATGGCGAAACCGAGCACAAGGAGATGAGAAATGAGGTGGGTTTTAGAAACCTTTCAAAATCACACGGTGTACCATCTTCTGGGTTTCTCATGCATGTTTTCGATGTAGGAAGATGCCGTTGAACCTGGAGATTTGGGACCCATGGGATGGGTACCACGCAGTATTACTTTAAAGGGTCTGCGTTTTCTCACCCAACCTCACCCAACCTCTCAGCCCCAAGAGTGTCCACCCTTATGTCTCATCCAGCTGTGTGTCTTGATATGGTCAATCCAGGTTGCATCACAGCCTCTGAACGAATTTTGTAAGAATTTCTCTCTCTTTCACTGTCTTTGTTTTATGGGTTTTTAAAAGTAATTTATTTTTATAATGGGGTTTAGCTGCTTTTCATGGCTCTGTTTATGCGGCTTTACACCCACTTGACTCACTTCCAGAGAGATATCAATACATAGGTTTTAAGATTCTTACTAGTCACATATATTCTTGTGTGGTGAATAGGGGGTGTTGAGTCCAGTTCACTGAGCAAGGAGTAGGTCTTGTCTATTACATATTGGGTGTATGGAACGGTATCTGAGCGAATTTGAAACCCTTGTTTTATGCATCATCCCACCTCACCATTCCCGTTAAGCAGCCATAGTGTGTTTTCTAAACGTGTGACTCTGTTCTGTTTTGTAATTCAGTTCAAGTGTAGCGGTTTTTACATTCCCTCTATAAGTGATAGCTTATGATAAGTGTCTTTTTCTGTGTGACTTATTTCACTTAGAATCGTCGTACCTAACTCCACTCATCTTGCTTCTACTAGCCTTATGACATTGATTTCATGTCTGAGTGATATTCCATTGTACATAAGGACCACAACTTCTTTATCCATTTTTCTCTTTCCTGGGATATTTAAGGTGTCATGAAGTGGAGGTTCTTGTCAACAGAGCAGCCCTAAACTTTCCGGTGCCTGTGTCTTGCTGATTTTTAGTTTTTCCAATTTATACGCCCATGAGTGGACGTGCCCTATGCTCCCTAAGCTGTTTTTTTTCGATGTTTCAGGACACAACGTACACTTCTCCAGAGTGGCTGTTGGCAATTTACATCCCGCCCATCAGTGTAGCAAGGCTGCCATTTCTCCATGGCCTGTCCTGCATTTCTGGTTTTGACACTTTTTGCAGCATGGCCCTTTTCACCGATGGGAAGCGAGACTTCTTTGTAGCGCTGATTTGCCTTTCCAGGTTGCTTGGTTGGCCAAAAAGGGCGTATGTGTTTTTTCCTGAATATATTCAGGAAAAAACGCATACGCCCTTTTTGGCCAAGGGCATCATTGTCGACGTTTTGCCGCTTTTCATGTGCTTTAAAGGCGATTCGTATCTACCTCCTGAAATCTGTTTCCTGCAATTCTGCCTTGCTTTCAAATCCTCTTCATTGCCTTCCCTCAATATATCTGTGGATGAGAGTTATCATTTATAACTCTGCGGGTTTGTGAATTGCAGTTTCCCTGAGCTCCATTTTTCAACTGTCTTTTTTGGGAGCTGGCCGCAAAACCGCGGGATTGCCTCAGGCCCTATTCTGCTTCTGGGCGGCAGGCTGAGCCTGTGGTTAATTCTTCTTCCTGTTGGGAAAATAGAGTGACCTGTGCCTGTCCCAACACCTAGATCTAGTCTCTCATTGGTTGCCCCTCTTCCCGTTCGTCCTCAGGACAAATTGCAACCTGTAGGGAACAGGAGGTTAAAGGTGCTGATTCTCCAAGTAGGGAGATTGCTAGTAAAGTAGCTGGAATGGCGAAACCGAGCACAAGGAGATGAGAAATGAGGTGCGTTTTAGAAACCTTTCAAAATCACACGGTGTACCATCTTCTGGGTTTCTCATGCATGTTTTCGATGTAGGAAGATGCCCTTGAACCTGGAGATTTGGGACCCATGTGATGGGTACCACGCAGTATTACTTTAAAGGGTCTGCGTTTTCTCACCCAACCTCACCCAACCTCTCAGCCCCAAGAGTGTCCACCCTTATGTCTCATCCAGCTGTGGGTCTAGATATGGTCAATCCAGGTTGCATCACAGCCTCTGAACGAATTTTGTAAGAATTTCTCTCTCTTTCACTGTCTTTGTTTCATGGGTTTTTAAAAGTAATTTATTTTTATAATGGGGTTTAGCTGCCTTTCATGGCTGTGTTTATGCGGCTTTACACCCACTTGACTCACTTCCAGACAGATATCAATACATAGGTTTTAAGATTCTTACTAGTCACATATATTCTTGTGCGGGGAATAGGGGGTGTTGAGTCCAGTTCACTGAGCAAGGAGTAGGTCTTGTCTATTACATATTGGGTGTATGGAACGGTATGTGAGCGAATTTGAAACCCTTGTTTTATGCATCACCCCACCTCACCTTTCCTGTTAAGCAGCTATAGTGTGTTTTCTAAACGTGTGACTCTGTTCTGTTTTGTAATTCAGTTCAAGTGTAGCGGTTTTTACATTCCCTCTATAAGTGATAGCTTATGATAAGTGTCTTTTTCTGTGTGACTTATTTCACTTAGAATCGTCGTACCTAACTCCACTCATCTTGCTTCTACTAGCCTTATGACATTGATTTCATGTCTGAGTGATATTCCATTGTACATAAGGACCACAACTTCTTTATCCATTTTTCTCTTTCCTGGGATATTTAAGGTGTCATGAAGTGGAGGTTCTTGTCAACAGAGCAGCCCTAAACTTTCCGGTGCCTGTGTCTTGCTGATTTTTAGTTTTTCCAATTTATACGCCCATGAGTGGACGTGCCCTATGCTCCCTAAGCTGTTTTTTTTCGATGTTTCAGGACACAACGTACACTTCTCCAGAGTGGGTGTTGGCAATTTACATCCCGCCCATCAGTGTAGCAAGGCTGCCATTTCTCCATGGCCTGTCCTGCATTTCTGGTTTTGACACTTTTTGCAGCATCGCCCTTTTGACCGATGGGAAGCGAGACTTCTTTGTAGCGCTGATTTGCCTTTCCAGGTTGCTTGGTTGGCCAAAAAGGGCGTATGCGTTTTTTCCTGAATATATTCAGGAAAAAACGCATACGCCCTTTTTGGCCAAGGGCATCATTGTCGACGTTTTGCCGCTTTTCATGTGCTTTAAAGCGATTCGTATCTACCTCCTGAAATCTGTTTCCTGCAATTCTGCCTTGCTTTCAAATCCTCTTCGTTGCCTTCCCTCAATATATCTGTGGATGACAGTTATCATTTATAACTCTGCGGGTTTGTGAATTGCAGTTTCCCTGAGCTCCATTTTTCAACTGTCTTTTTTGGGAGCTGGCCACAAAAGCGCGGGATTGCCTCAGGCCCTATTCTGGTTCCGGGCGGCAGGCTGAGCCTGTGGTTAATTCTTCTTCCTGTTGGGAAAATAGAGTGACCTGTGCCTGTCCCAACACCTAGATCTAGTCTCTCATTGGTTGCCCCTCTTCCCGTTCATCCTCAGGACAAATTGCAACCTGTAGGGAACAGGAGGTTAAAGGTGCTGATTCTCCAAGTAGGGAGATTGCTAGTAAAGTAGCTGGAATGGCGAAACCGAGCACAAGGAGATGAGAAATGAGGTGCGTTTTAGAAACCTTTCAAAATCACACGGTGTACCATCTTCTGGGTTTCTCATGCATGTTTTCGATGTAGGAAGATGCCGTTGAACCTGGAGATTTGGGACCCATGGGATGGGTACCACGCAGTATTACTTTAAAGGGTCTGCGTTTTCTCACCCAACCTCACCCAACCTCTCAGCCCCAAGAGTGTCCACCCTTATGTCTCATCCAGCTGTGTGTCTTGATATGGTCAATCCAGGTTGCATCACAGCCTCTGAACGAATTTTGTAAGAATTTCTCTCTCTTTCACTGTCTTTGTTTTATGGGTTTTTAAAAGTAATTTATTTTTATAATGGGGTTTAGCTGCTTTTCATGGCTGTGTTTATGCGGCTTTACACCCACTTGACTCACTTCCAGAGAGATATCAATACATAGGTTTTAAGATTCTTACTAGTCACATATATTCTTGTGTGGTGAATAGGGGGTGTTGAGTCCAGTTCACTGAGCAAGGAGTAGGTCTTGTCTATTACATATTGGGTGTATGGAACGGTATCTGAGCGAATTTGAAACCCTTGTTTTATGCATCATCCCACCTCACCATTCCCGTTAAGCAGCCATAGTGTGTTTTCTAAACGTGTGACTCTGTTCTGTTTTGTAATTCAGTTCAAGTGTAGCGGTTTTTACATTCCCTCTATAAGTGATAGCTTATGATAAGTGTCTTTTTCTGTGTGACTTATTTCACTTAGAATCGTCGTACCTAACTCCACTCATCTTGCTTCTACTAGCCTTATGACATTGATTTCATGTCTGAGTGATATTCCATTGTACATAAGGACCACAACTTCTTTATCCATTTTTCTCTTTCCTGGGATATTTAAGGTGTCATGAAGTGGAGGTTCTTGTCAACAGAGCAGCCCTAAACTTTCCGGTGCCTGTGTCTTGCTGATTTTTAGTTTTTCCAATTTATACGCCCATGAGTGGACGTGCCCTATGCTCCCTAAGCTGTTTTTTTTCGATGTTTCAGGACACAACGTACACTTCTCCAGAGTGGCTGTTGGCAATTTACATCCCGCCCATCAGTGTAGCAAGGCTGCCATTTCTCCATGGCCTGTCCTGCATTTCTGGTTTTGACACTTTTTGCAGCATGGCCCTTTTCACCGATGGGAAGCGAGACTTCTTTGTAGCGCTGATTTGCCTTTCCAGGTTGCTTGGTTGGCCAAAAAGGGCGTATGCGTTTTTTCCTGAATATATTCAGGAAAAAACGCATACGCCCTTTTTGGCCAAGGGCATCATTGTCGACGTTTTGCCGCTTTTCATGTGCTTTAAAGGCGATTCGTATCTACCTCCTGAAATCTGTTTCCTGCAATTCTGCCTTGCTTTCAAATCCTCTTCGTTGCCTTCCCTCAATATATCTGTGGATGAGAGTTATCATTTATAACTCTGCGGGTTTGTGAATTGCAGTTTCCCTGAGCTCCATTTTTCAACTGTCTTTTTTGGGAGCTGGCCGCAAAAGCGCGGGATTGCCTCAGGCCCTATTCTGCTTCTGGGCGGCAGGCTGAGCCTGTGGTTAATTCTTCTTCCTGTTGGGAAAATAGAGTGACCTGTGCCTGTCCCAACACCTAGATCTAGTCTCTCATTGGTTGCCCCTCTTCCCGTTCGTCCTCAGGACAAATTGCAACCTGTAGGGAACAGGAGGTTAAAGGTGCTGATTCTCCAAGTAGGGAGATTGCTAGTAAAGTAGCTGGAATGGCGAAACCGAGCACAAGGAGATGAGAAATGAGGTGCGTTTTAGAAACCTTTCAAAATCACACGGTGTACCATCTTCTGGGTTTCTCATGCATGTTTTCGATGTAGGAAGATGCCCTTGAACCTGGAGATTTGGGACCCATGTGATGGGTACCACGCAGTATTACTTTAAAGGGTCTGCGTTTTCTCACCCAACCTCACCCAACCTCTCAGCCCCAAGAGTGTCCACCCTTATGTCTCATCCAGCTGTGGGTCTAGATATGGTCAATCCAGGTTGCATCACAGCCTCTGAACGAATTTTGTAAGAATTTCTCTCTCTTTCACTGTCTTTGTTTTATGGGTTTTTAAAAGTAATTTATTTTTATAATGGGGTTTAGCTGCCTTTCATGGCTGTGTTTATGCGGCTTTACACCCACTTGACTCACTTCCAGACAGATATCAATACATAGGTTTTAAGATTCTTACTAGTCACATATATTCTTGTGCGGGGAATAGGGGGTGTTGAGTCCAGTTCACTGAGCAAGGAGTATGTCTTGTCTATTACATATTGGGTGTATGGAACGGTATGTGAGCGAATTTGAAACCCTTGTTTTATGCATCACCCCACCTCACCTTTCCTGTTAAGCAGCTATAGTGTGTTTTCTAAACGTGTGACTCTGTTCTGTTTTGTAATTCAGTTCAAGTGTAGCGGTTTTTACATTCCCTCTATAAGTGATAGCTTATGATAAGTGTCTTTTTCTGTGTGACTTATTTCACTTAGAATCGTCGTACCTAACTCCACTCATCTTGCTTCTACTAGCCTTATGACATTGATTTCATGTCTGAGTGATATTCCATTGTACATAAGGACCACAACTTCTTTATCCATTTTTCTCTTTCCTGGGATATTTAAGGTGTCATGAAGTGGAGGTTCTTGTCAACAGAGCAGCCCTAAACTTTCCGGTGCCTGTGTCTTGCTGATTTTTAGTTTTTCCAATTTATACGCCCATGAGTGGACGTGCCCTATGCTCCCTAAGCTGTTTTTTTTCGATGTTTCAGGACACAACGTACACTTCTCCAGAGTGGGTGTTGGCAATTTACATCCCGCCCATCAGTGTAGCAAGGCTGCCATTTCTCCATGGCCTGTCCTGCATTTCTGGTTTTGACACTTTTTGCAGCATCGCCCTTTTGACCGATGGGAAGCGAGACTTCTTTGTAGCGCTGATTTGCCTTTCCAGGTTGCTTGGTTGGCCAAAAAGGGCGTATGCGTTTTTTCCTGAATATATTCAGGAAAAAACGCATACGCCCTTTTTGGCCAAGGGCATCATTGTCGACGTTTTGCCGCTTTTCATGTGCTTTAAAGCGATTCGTATCTACCTCCTGAAATCTGTTTCCTGCAATTCTGCCTTGCTTTCAAATCCTCTTCGTTGCCTTCCCTCAATATATCTGTGGATGACAGTTATCATTTATAACTCTGCGGGTTTGTGAATTGCAGTTTCCCTGAGCTCCATTTTTCAACTGTCTTTTTTGGGAGCTGGCCACAAAAGCGCGGGATTGCCTCAGGCCCTATTCTGGTTCCGGGCGGCAGGCTGAGCCTGTGGTTAATTCTTCTTCCTGTTGGGAAAATAGAGTGACCTGTGCCTGTCCCAACACCTAGATCTAGTCTCTCATTGGTTGCCCCTCTTCCCGTTCATCCTCAGGACAAATTGCAACCTGTAGGGAACAGGAGGTTAAAGGTGCTGATTCTCCAAGTAGGGAGATTGCTAGTAAAGTAGCTGGAATGGCGAAACCGAGCACAAGGAGATGAGAAATGAGGTGCGTTTTAGAAACCTTTCAAAATCACACGGTGTACCATCTTCTGGGTTTCTCATGCATGTTTTCGATGTAGGAAGATGCCGTTGAACCTGGAGATTTGGGACCCATGGGATGGGTACCACGCAGTATTACTTTAAAGGGTCTGCGTTTTCTCACCCAACCTCACCCAACCTCTCAGCCCCAAGAGTGTCCACCCTTATGTCTCATCCAGCTGTGTGTCTTGATATGGTCAATCCAGGTTGCATCACAGCCTCTGAACGAATTTTGTAAGAATTTCTCTCTCTTTCACTGTCTTTGTTTTATGGGTTTTTAAAAGTAATTTATTTTTATAATGGGGTTTAGCTGCTTTTCATGGCTGTGTTTATGCGGCTTTACACCCACTTGACTCACTTCCAGAGAGATATCAATACATAGGTTTTAAGATTCTTACTAGTCACATATATTCTTGTGTGGTGAATAGGGGGTGTTGAGTCCAGTTCACTGAGCAAGGAGTAGGTCTTGTCTATTACATATTGGGTGTATGGAACGGTATCTGAGCGAATTTGAAACCCTTGTTTTATGCATCATCCCACCTCACCATTCCCGTTAAGCAGCCATAGTGTGTTTTCTAAACGTGTGACTCTGTTCTGTTTTGTAATTCAGTTCAAGTGTAGCGGTTTTTACATTCCCTCTATAAGTGATAGCTTATGATAAGTGTCTTTTTCTGTGTGACTTATTTCACTTAGAATCGTCGTACCTAACTCCACTCATCTTGCTTCTACTAGCCTTATGACATTGATTTCATGTCTGAGTGATATTCCATTGTACATAAGGACCACAACTTCTTTATCCATTTTTCTCTTTCCTGGGATATTTAAGGTGTCATGAAGTGGAGGTTCTTGTCAACAGAGCAGCCCTAAACTTTCCGGTGCCTGTGTCTTGCTGATTTTTAGTTTTTCCAATTTATACGCCCATGAGTGGACGTGCCCTATGCTCCCTAAGCTGTTTTTTTTCGATGTTTCAGGACACAACGTACACTTCTCCAGAGTGGCTGTTGGCAATTTACATCCCGCCCATCAGTGTAGCAAGGCTGCCATTTCTCCATGGCCTGTCCTGCATTTCTGGTTTTGACACTTTTTGCAGCATGGCCCTTTTCACCGATGGGAAGCGAGACTTCTTTGTAGCGCTGATTTGCCTTTCCAGGTTGCTTGGTTGGCCAAAAAGGGCGTATGCGTTTTTTCCTGAATATATTCAGGAAAAAACGCATACGCCCTTTTTGGCCAAGGGCATCATTGTCGACGTTTTGCCGCTTTTCATGTGCTTTAAAGGCGATTCGTATCTACCTCCTGAAATCTGTTTCCTGCAATTCTGCCTTGCTTTCAAATCCTCTTCGTTGCCTTCCCTCAATATATCTGTGGATGAGAGTTATCATTTATAACTCTGCGGGTTTGTGAATTGCAGTTTCCCTGAGCTCCATTTTTCAACTGTCTTTTTTGGGAGCTGGCCGCAAAAGCGCGGGATTGCCTCAGGCCCTATTCTGCTTCTGGGCGGCAGGCTGAGCCTGTGGTTAATTCTTCTTCCTGTTGGGAAAATAGAGTGACCTGTGCCTGTCCCAACACCTAGATCTAGTCTCTCATTGGTTGCCCCTCTTCCCGTTCGTCCTCAGGACAAATTGCAACCTGTAGGGAACAGGAGGTTAAAGGTGCTGATTCTCCAAGTAGGGAGATTGCTAGTAAAGTAGCTGGAATGGCGAAACCGAGCACAAGGAGATGAGAAATGAGGTGCGTTTTAGAAACCTTTCAAAATCACACGGTGTACCATCTTCTGGGTTTCTCATGCATGTTTTCGATGTAGGAAGATGCCCTTGAACCTGGAGATTTGGGACCCATGTGATGGGTACCACGCAGTATTACTTTAAAGGGTCTGCGTTTTCTCACCCAACCTCACCCAACCTCTCAGCCCCAAGAGTGTCCACCCTTATGTCTCATCCAGCTGTGGGTCTAGATATGGTCAATCCAGGTTGCATCACAGCCTCTGAACGAATTTTGTAAGAATTTCTCTCTCTTTCACTGTCTTTGTTTTATGGGTTTTTAAAAGTAATTTATTTTTATAATGGGGTTTAGCTGCCTTTCATGGCTGTGTTTATGCGGCTTTACACCCACTTGACTCACTTCCAGACAGATATCAATACATAGGTTTTAAGATTCTTACTAGTCACATATATTCTTGTGCGGGGAATAGGGGGTGTTGAGTCCAGTTCACTGAGCAAGGAGTATGTCTTGTCTATTACATATTGGGTGTATGGAACGGTATGTGAGCGAATTTGAAACCCTTGTTTTATGCATCACCCCACCTCACCTTTCCTGTTAAGCAGCTATAGTGTGTTTTCTAAACGTGTGACTCTGTTCTGTTTTGTAATTCAGTTCAAGTGTAGCGGTTTTTACATTCCCTCTATAAGTGATAGCTTATGATAAGTGTCTTTTTCTGTGTGACTTATTTCACTTAGAATCGTCGTACCTAACTCCACTCATCTTGCTTCTACTAGCCTTATGACATTGATTTCATGTCTGAGTGATATTCCATTGTACATAAGGACCACAACTTCTTTATCCATTTTTCTCTTTCCTGGGATATTTAAGGTGTCATGAAGTGGAGGTTCTTGTCAACAGAGCAGCCCTAAACTTTCCGGTGCCTGTGTCTTGCTGATTTTTAGTTTTTCCAATTTATACGCCCATGAGTGGACGTGCCCTATGCTCCCTAAGCTGTTTTTTTTCGATGTTTCAGGACACAACGTACACTTCTCCAGAGTGGGTGTTGGCAATTTACATCCCGCCCATCAGTGTAGCAAGGCTGCCATTTCTCCATGGCCTGTCCTGCATTTCTGGTTTTGACACTTTTTGCAGCATCGCCCTTTTGACCGATGGGAAGCGAGACTTCTTTGTAGCGCTGATTTGCCTTTCCAGGTTGCTTGGTTGGCCAAAAAGGGCGTATGCGTTTTTTCCTGAATATATTCAGGAAAAAACGCATACGCCCTTTTTGGCCAAGGGCATCATTGTCGACGTTTTGCCGCTTTTCATGTGCTTTAAAGCGATTCGTATCTACCTCCTGAAATCTGTTTCCTGCAATTCTGCCTTGCTTTCAAATCCTCTTCGTTGCCTTCCCTCAATATATCTGTGGATGACAGTTATCATTTATAACTCTGCGGGTTTGTGAATTGCAGTTTCCCTGAGCTCCATTTTTCAACTGTCTTTTTTGGGAGCTGGCCACAAAAGCGCGGGATTGCCTCAGGCCCTATTCTGGTTCCGGGCGGCAGGCTGAGCCTGTGGTTAATTCTTCTTCCTGTTGGGAAAATAGAGTGACCTGTGCCTGTCCCAACACCTAGATCTAGTCTCTCATTGGTTGCCCCTCTTCCCGTTCATCCTCAGGACAAATTGCAACCTGTAGGGAACAGGAGGTTAAAGGTGCTGATTCTCCAAGTAGGGAGATTGCTAGTAAAGTAGCTGGAATGGCGAAACCGAGCACAAGGAGATGAGAAATGAGGTGCGTTTTAGAAACCTTTCAAAATCACACGGTGTACCATCTTCTGGGTTTCTCATGCATGTTTTCGATGTAGGAAGATGCCGTTGAACCTGGAGATTTGGGACCCATGGGATGGGTACCACGCAGTATTACTTTAAAGGGTCTGCGTTTTCTCACCCAACCTCACCCAACCTCTCAGCCCCAAGAGTGTCCACCCTTATGTCTCATCCAGCTGTGTGTCTTGATATGGTCAATCCAGGTTATATCACAGCCTCTGAACGAATTTTGTAAGAATTTCTCTCTCTTTCACTGTCTTTGTTTTATGGGTTTTTAAAAGTAATTTATTTTTATAATGGGGTTTAGCTGCTTTTCATGGCTGTGTTTATGCGGCTTTACACCCACTTGACTCACGTCCAGAGAGATATCAATACATAGTTTTTAAGATTCTTACTAGTCACATATATTCTTGTGTGGTGAATAGGGGGTGTTGAGTCCAGTTCACTGAGCAAGGAGTAGGTCTTGTCTATTACATATTGGGTGTATGGAACGGTATCTGAGCGAATTTGAAACCCTTGTTTTATGCATCATCCCACCTCACCATTCCCGTTAAGCAGCCATAGTGTGTTTTCTAAACGTGTGACTCTGTTCTGTTTTGTAATTCAGTTCAAGTGTAGCGGTTTTTACATTCCCTCTATAAGTGATAGCTTATGATAAGTGTCTTTTTCTGTGTGACTTATTTCACTTAGAATCGTCGTACCTAACTCCACTCATCTTGCTTCTACTAGCCTTATGACATTGATTTCATGTCTGAGTGATATTCCATTGTACATAAGGACCACAACTTCTTTATCCATTTTTCTCTTTCCTGGGATATTTAAGGTGTCATGAAGTGGAGGTTCTTGTCAACAGAGCAGCCCTAAACTTTCCGGTGCCTGTGTCTTGCTGATTTTTAGTTTTTCCAATTTATACGCCCATGAGTGGACGTGCCCTATGCTCCCTAAGCTGTTTTTTTTCGATGTTTCAGGACACAACGTACACTTCTCCAGAGTGGCTGTTGGCAATTTACATCCCGCCCATCAGTGTAGCAAGGCTGCCATTTCTCCATGGCCTGTCCTGCATTTCTGGTTTTGACACTTTTTGCAGCATGGCCCTTTTGACCGAAGGGAAGCGAGACTTCTTTGTAGCGCTGATTTGCCTTTCCAGGTTGCTTGGTTGGCCAAAAAGGGCGTATGCGTTTTTTCCTGAATATATTCAGGAAAAAACGCATACGCCCTTTTTGGCCAAGGGCATCATTGTCGACGTTTTGCCGCTTTTCATGTGCTTTAAAGGCGATTCGTATCTACCTCCTGAAATCTGTTTCCTGCAATTCTGCCTTGCTTTCAAATCCTCTTCGTTGCCTTCCCTCAATATATCTGTGGATGAGAGTTATCATTTATAACTCTGCGGGTTTGTGAATTGCAGTTTCCCTGAGGTCCATTTTTCAACTGTCTTTTTTGGAGCTGGCCACAAAAGCGCGGGATTGCCTCAGGCCCTATTCTGCTTCTGGGCGGCAGGCTGAGCCTGTGGTTAATTCTTCTTCCTGTTGGAAAAATAGACTGACCTGTGCCTGTCCCAACACCTAGATCTAGTCTCTCATTGGTTGCCCCTCTTCCCGTTCATCCTCAGGACAAATTGCAACCTGTAGGGAACAGGAGGATAAGGTGCTGATTCTCCAAGTAGGGAGATTGCTAGTAAAGTAGCTGGAATGGCGAAACCGAGCACAAGGAGATGAGAAATGAGGTGCGTTTTAGAAACCTTTCAAAATCACACGGTGTACCATCTTCTGGGTTTCTCATGCATGTTTTCGATGTAGGAAGATGCCCTTGAACCTGGAGATTTGGGACCCATGGGATGGGTACCACGCAGTATTACTTTAAAGGGTCTGCGTTTGCTCACCCAACCTCACCCAACCTCTCAGCCCCAAGAGTGTCCACCCTTATGTCTCATCCAGGTGTGGGTGTAGATATGGTCAATCCAGGTTGCATCACAGCCTCTGAACGAATTTTGTAAGAATTTCTCTCTCTTTCACTGTCTTTGTTTTACGGATTTCTAAAAGTAATTTATTTTTATAATGGGGTTTAGCTGCCTTTCATGGCTGTGTTTATGCGGCTTTACACCCACTTGACTCACTTCCAGACAGATATCAATACATAGGTTTTAAGATTCTTACTAGTCACATATATTCTTGTGCGGGGAATAGGGGGTGTTGAGTCCACTTCACTGAGCAAGGAGTAGGTCTTGTCTATTACATATTGGGTGTACGGAACGGTATCTGAGCGAATTTGAAACCCTTGTTTTATGCATCACCCCACCTCACCTTTCCTGTTAAGCAGCTATAGTGTGTTTTCTAAACGTGTGACTCTGTTCTGTTTTGTAATTCAGTTCAAGTGTAGCGGTTTTTACATTCCCTCTATAAGTGATAGCTTATGATAAGTGTCTTTTTCTGTGTGACTTATTTCACTTAGAATCGTCGTACCTAACTCCACTCATCTTGCTTCTACTAGCCTTATGACATTGATTTCATGTCTGAGTGATATTCCATTGTACATAAGGACCACAACTTCTTTATCCATTTTTCTCTTTCCTGGGATATTTAAGGTGTCATGAAGTGGAGGTTCTTGTCAACAGAGCAGCCCTAAATTTTCCGGTGCCTGTGTCTTGCTGATTTTTAGTTTTTCCAATTTATACGCCCATGAGTGGACGTGCCCTATGCTCCCTAAGCTGTTTTTTTTCGATGTTTCAGGACACAACGTACACTTCTCCAGAGTGGGTGTTGGCAATTTACATCCCGCCCATCAGTGTAGCAAGGCTGCCATTTCTCCATGGCCTGTCCTGCATTTCTGGTTTTGACACTTTTTGCAGCATCGCCCTTTTGACCGATGGGAAGCGAGACTTCTTTGTAGCGCTGATTTGCCTTTCCAGGTTGCTTAGTTGGCCAAAAAGGGCGTATGCGTTTTTTCCTGAATATATTCAGGAAAAAACGCATACGCCCTTTTTGGCCAAGGGCATCATTGTCGACGTTTTGCCGCTTTTCATGTGCTTTAAAGCGATTCGTATCTACCTCCTGAAATCTGTTTCCTGCAATTCTGCCTTGCTTTCAAATCCTCTTCGTTGCCTTCCCTCAATATATCTGTGGATGACAGTTATCATTTATAACTCTGCGGGTTTGTGAATTGCAGTTTCCCTGAGCTCCATTTTTCAACTGTCTTTTTTGGGAGCTGGCCACAAAAGCGCGGGATTGCCTCAGGCCCTATTCTGGTTCCAGGCGGCAGGCTGAGCCTGTGGTTAATTCTTCTTCCTGTTGGGAAAATAGAGTGACCTGTGCCTGTCCCAACACCTAGATCTAGTCTCTCATTGGTTGCCCCTCTTCCCGTTCATCCTCAGGACAAATTGCAACCTGTAGGGAACAGGAGGTTAAAGGTGCTGATTCTCCAAGTAGGGAGATTGCTAGTAAAGTAGCTGGAATGGCAAAACCGAGCACAAGGAGATGAGAAATGAGGTGCGTTTTAGAAACCTTTCAAAATCACACGGTGTACCATCTTCTGGGTTTCTCATGCATGTTTTCGATGTAGGAAGATTCCCTTGAAACTGGAGATTTGGGACCCATGGGATGGGTACCACGCAGTATTACTTTAAAGGGTCTGCGTTTGCTCACCCAACCTCACCCAACCTCTCAGCCCCAAGAGTGTCCACCCTTATGTCTCATCCAGCTGTGGGTCTAGATATGGTCAATCCAGGTTGCATCACAGCCTCTGAACGAATTTTGTAAGAATTTCTCTCTCTTTCACTGTCTTTGTTTTACGGGTTTTTAAAAGTAATTTATTTTTATAATGGGGTTTAGCTGCTTTTCATGGCTGTGTTTATGCGGCTTTACACCCACTTGACTCACTTCCAGACAGATATCAATACATAGGTTTTAAGATTCTTACTAGTCACATATATTCTTGTGCGGTGAATAGGGGGTGTTGAGTCCAGTTCACTGAGCAAGGAGTAGGTCTTGTCTATTACATATTGGGTGTATGGAACGGTATGTGAGCGAATTTGAAACCCTTGTTTTATGCATCATCCCACCTCACCTTTCCTGTTAAGCAGCTATAGTGTGTTTTCTAAACGTGTGACTCTGTTCTGTTTTGTAATTCAGTTCAAGTGTAGCGGTTTTTACATTCCCTCTATAAGTGATAGCTTATGATAAGTGTCTTTTTCTGTGTGACTTATTTCACTTAGAATCGTCGTACCTAACTCCACTCATCTTGCTTCTACTAGCCTTATAACATTGATTTCATGTCTGAGTGATATTCCATTGTACATAAGGACCACAACTTCTTTATCCATTTTTCTCTTTCCTGGGATATTTAAGGTGTCATGAAGTGGAGGTTCTTGTCAACAGAGCAGCCCTAAACTTTCCGGTGCCTGTGTCTTGCTGATTTTTAGTTTTTCCAATTTATACGCCTATGAGTGGACGTGCCCTATGCTCCCTAAGCTGTTTTTTTTCCATGTTTCAGGACACAACGTACACTTATCCAGAGTGGCTGTTGGCAATTTACATCCCGGCCATCAGTGTAGCAAGGCTGCCATTTCTCCATGGCCTGTCCTGGATTTCTGGGTTTGACACTTTTTGCAGCATGGCCCTTTTGACCGATGGGAAGCGAGACTTCTTTGTAGCGCTGATTTGCCTTTCCAGGTTGCTTGGTTGGCCAAAAAGGGCGTATGCGTTTTTTCCTGAATATATTCAGGAAAAAACGCATACGCCCTTTTTGGCCAAGGGCATCATTGTCGACCTTTTGCCGCTTTTCATGTGCTTTAAAGGCGATTCGTATCTACCTCCTGAAATCTGTTTCCTGCAATTCTGCCTTACTTTCAAATCCTCTTCGTTGCCTTCCCTCAATATATCTGTGGATGAGAGTTATCATTTATAACTCTGCGGGTTTGTGAATTGCAGTTTCCCTGAGCTCCATTTTTCAACTGTCTTTTTTGGGAGCTGGCCGCAAAAGCGCGGGATTGCCTCAGGCCCTATTCTGCTTCTGGGCGGCAGGCTGAGCCTGTGGTTAATTCTTCTTCCTGTTGGGAAAATAGAGTGACCTGTGCCTGTCCCAACACCTAGATCTAGTCTCTCATTGGTTGCCCCTCTTCCCGTTCATCCTCAGGACAAATTGCAACCTGTAGGGAACAGGAGGTTAAAGGTGCTGATTCTCCAAGTAGGGAGATTGCTAGTAAAATAGCTGGAATGACGAAACCGAGCACAAGGAGATGAGAAATGAGGTGCGTTTTAGAAACCTTTCAAAATCACACGGTGTACCATCTTCTGGGTTTCTCATGCATGTTTTCGATGTAGGAAGATGCCCTTGAACCTGGAGATTTGGGACCCATGGGATGGGTACCACGCAGTATTACTTTAAAGGGTCTGCGTTTGCTCACCCAACCTCACCCAACCTCTCAGCCCCAAGAGTGTCCACCCTTATGTCTCATCCAGCTGTGGGTCTAGATATGGTCAATCCAGGTTGCATCACAGCCTCTGAACGAATTTTGTAAGAATTTCTCTCTCTTTCACTATCTTTTTTTACGGGTTTTTAAAAGTAATTCATTTTTATAATGGGGTTTAGCTGCTTTTCATGGTTGTGTTTATGCGGCTTTACACCCACTTGACTCACTTCCAGACAGATATCAATACATAGGTTTTAAGATTCTTACTAGTCACATATATTCTTGTGCGGGGAATAGGGGGTGTTGAGTCCAGTTCACTGAGCAAGGAGTAGGTCTTGTCTATTACATATTGGGTGTATGGAACGGTATCTGAGCGAATTTGAAACCCTTGTTTTATGCATCACCCCACCTCACCATTCCCGTTAAGCAGCCATAGTGTGTTTTCTAAACGTGTGACTCTGTTCTGTTTTGTAATTCAGTTCAAGTGTAGCGGTTTTTACATTCCCTCTATAAGTGATAGCTTATGATAAGTGTCTTTTTCTGTGTGACTTATTTCACTTAGAATCGTCGTACCTAACTCCACTCATCTTGCTTCTACTAGCCTTATGACATTGATTTCATGTGTGAGTGATATTCCATTGTACATAAGGACCACAACCTCTTTATCCATTTTTCTCTTTCCTGGGATATTTAAGGTGTCATGAAGTGGAGGTTCTTGTCAACAGAGCAGCCCTAAACTTTCCGGTGCCTGTGTCTTGCTGATTTTTAGTTTTTCCAATTTATACGCCCATGAGTGGACGTGCCCTATGCTCCCTAAGCTGTTTTTATTCGATGTTTCAGGACACAACGTACACTTCTCCAGAGTGGTTGTTGGCAATTTACATCCCGCCCATCAGTGTAGCAAGGCTGCCATTTCTCCATGGCCTGTCCTGCATTTCTGGTTTTGACACTTTTTGCAGCATGGCCCTTTTCACCGATGGGAAGCGAGACTTCTTTGTAGCGCTGATTTGCCTTTCCAGGTTGCTTGGTTGGCCAAAAAGGGCGTATGCGTTTTTTCCTGAATATATTCAGGAAAAAACGCATACGCCCTTTTTGGCCAAGGGCATCATTGTCGACCTTTTGCCGCTTTTCATGTGCTTTAAAGCGATTCGTATCTACCTCCTGAAATCTGTTTCCTGCAATTCTGCCTTGCTTTCAAATCCTCTTCGTTGCCTTCCCTCATTATATCTGTGGATGAGAGTTATCATTTATAACTCTGCGGGTTTGTGAATTGCAGTTTCCCTGAGGTCCATTTTTCAACTGTCTTTTTTGGGACCTGGCCGCAAAAGCGCGGGATTGCCTCAGGCCCTATTCTGCTTCTGGGCGGCAGGCTGAGCCTGTGGTTTATTCTTCTTCCTGTTGGGAAAATAGAGTGACCTGTGCCTGTCCAAACACCTAGATCTAGTCTCTCATTGGTTGCCCCTCTTCCCGTTCGTCCTCAGGACAAATTGCAACCTGTAGGGAACAGGAGGTTAAAGGTGCTGATTCTCCAAGTAGGGAGATTGCTAGTAAAGTAGCTGGAATGGCGAAACCGAGCACAAGGAGATGAGAAATGAGGTGCGTTTTAGAAACCTTTCAAAATCACACGGTGTACCATCTTCTGGGTTTCTCATGCATGTTTTCGATGTAGGAAGATTCCCTTGAAACTGGAGATTTGGGACCCATGGGATGGGTACCACGCAGTATTACTTTAAAGGGTCTGCGTTTGCTCACCCAACCTCACCCAACCTCTCAGCCCCAAGAGTGTCCACCCTTATGTCTCATCCAGGTGTGGGTCTAGATATGGTCAATCCAGGTTGCATCACAGCCTCTGAACGAATTTTGTAAGAATTTCTCTCTCTTTCACTGTCTTTGTTTTACGGGTTTTTAAAAGTAATTTATTTTTATAATGGGGTTTAGCTGCTTTTCATGGCTGTGTTTATGCGGCTTTACACCCACTTGACTCACTTCCAGACAGATATCAATACATAGGTTTTAAGATTCTTACTAGTCACATATATTCTTGTGCGGTGAATAGGGTGTGTTGAGTCCAGTTCACTGAGCAAGGAGTAGGTCTTGTCTATTACATATTGGGTGTGTGGAACGGTATGTGAGCGAATTTGAAACCCTTGTTTTATGCATCATCCCACCTCACCTTTCCTGTTAGGCAGCTATAGTGTGTTTTCTAAACGTGTGACTCTGTTCTGTTTTGTAATTCAGTTCAAGTGTAGCGGTTTTTACATTCCCTCTATAAGTGATAGCTTATGATAAGTGTCTTTTTCTGTGTGACTTATTTCACTTAGAATCGTCGTACCTAACTCCACTCATCTTGCTTCTACTAGCCTTATAACATTGATTTCATGTGTGAGTGATATTCCATTGTACATAAGGACCACAACTTCTTTATCCATTTTTCTCTTTCCTGGGATATTTAAGGTGTCATGAAGTGGAGGTTCTTGTCAACAGAGCAGCCCTAAACTTTCCGGTGCCTGTGTCTTGCTGATTTTTAGTTTTTCCAATTTATACGCCTATGAGTGGACGTGCCCTATGCTCCCTAAGCTGTTTTTTTTCCATGTTTCAGGACACAACGTACACTTATCCAGAGTGGCTGTTGGCAATTTACATCCCGCCCATCAGTGTAGCAAGGCTGCCATTTCTCCATGGCCTGTCCTGGATTTCTGGGTTTGACACTTTTTGCAGCATGGCCCTTTTGACCGATGGGAAGCGAGACTTCTTTGTAGCGCTGATTTGCCTTTCCAGGTTGCTTGGTTGGCCAAAAAGGGCGTATGCGTTTTTTCCTGAATATATTCAGGAAAAAACGCATACGCCCTTTTTGGCCAAGGGCATCATTGTGGACCTTTTGCCGCTTTTCATGTGCTTTAAAGGCGATTCGTATCTACCTCCTGAAATCTGTTTCCTGCAATTCTGCCTTACTTTCAAATCCTCTTCGTTGCCTTCCCTCAATATATCTGTGGATGAGAGTTATCATTTATAACTCTGCGGGTTTGTGAATTGCAGTTTCCCTGAGCTCCATTTTTCAACTGTCTTTTTTGGGAGCTGGCCGCAAAAGCGCGGGATTGCCTCAGGCCCTATTCTGCTTCTGGGCGGCAGGCTGAGCCTGTGGTTAATTCTTCTTCCTGTTGGGAAAATAGAGTGACCTGTGCCTGTCCCAACACCTAGATCTAGTCTCTCATTGGTTGCCCCTCTTCCCGTTCATCCTCAGGACAAATTGCAACCTGTAGGGAACAGGAGGTTAAAGGTGCTGATTCTCCAAGTAGGGAGATTGCTAGTAAAATAGCTGGAATGACGAAACCGAGCACAAGGAGATGAGAAATGAGGTGCGTTTTAGAAACCTTTCAAAATCACACGGTGTACCATCTTCTGGGTTTCTCATGCATGTTTTCGATGTAGGAAGATGCCCTTGAACCTGGAGATTTGGGACCCATGGGATGGGTACCACGCAGTATTACTTTAAAGGGTCTGCGTTTGCTCACCCAACCTCACCCAACCTCTCAGCCCCAAGAGTGTCCACCCTTATGTCTCATCCAGCTGTGTGTCTTGATATGGTCAATCCAGGTTGCATCACAGCCTCTGAACGAATTTTGTAAGAATTTCTCTCTCTTTCACTGTCTTTGTTTTATGGGTTTTTAAAAGTAATTTATTTTTATAATGGGGTTTAGCTGCTTTTCATGGCTGTGTTTATGCGGCTTTACACCCACTTGACTCACTTCCAGAGAGATATCAATACATAGGTTTTAAGATTCTTACTAGTCACATATATTCTTGTGTGGTGAATAGGGGGTGTTGAGTCCAGTTCACTGAGCAAGGAGTAGGTCTTGTCTATTACATATTGGGTGTATGGAACGGTATCTGAGCGAATTTGAAACCCTTGTTTTATGCATCATCCCACCTCACCATTCCCGTTAAGCAGCCATAGTGTGTTTTCTAAACGTGTGACTCTGTTCTGTTTTGTAATTCAGTTCAAGTGTAGCGGTTTTTACATTCCCTCTATAAGTGATAGCTTATGATAAGTGTCTTTTTCTGTGTGACTTATTTCACTTAGAATCGTCGTACCTAACTCCACTCATCTTGCTTCTACTAGCCTTATGACATTGATTTCATGTCTGAGTGATATTCCATTGTACATAAGGACCACAACTTCTTTATCCATTTTTCTCTTTCCTGGGATATTTAAGGTGTCATGAAGTGGAGGTTCTTGTCAACAGAGCAGCCCTAAACTTTCCGGTGCCTGTGTCTTGCTGATTTTTAGTTTTTCCAATTTATACGCCCATGAGTGGACGTGCCCTATGCTCCCTAAGCTGTTTTTTTTCGATGTTTCAGGACACAACGTACACTTCTCCAGAGTGGCTGTTGGCAATTTACATCCCGCCCATCAGTGTAGCAAGGCTGCCATTTCTCCATGGCCTGTCCTGCATTTCTGGTTTTGACACTTTTTGCAGCATGGCCCTTTTGACCGAAGGGAAGCGAGACTTCTTTGTAGCGCTGATTTGCCTTTCCAGGTTGCTTGGTTGGCCAAAAAGGGCGTATGCGTTTTTTCCTGAATATATTCAGGAAAAAACGCATACGCCCTTTTTGGCCAAGGGCATCATTGTCGACGTTTTGCCGCTTTTCATGTGCTTTAAATGCGATTCGTATCTACCTCCTGAAATCTGTTTCCTGCAATTCTGCCTTGCTTTCAAATCCTCTTCGTTGCCTTCCCTCAATATATCTGTGGATGAGAGTTATCATTTATAACTCTGCGGGTTTGTGAATTGCAGTTTCCCTGAGGTCCATTTTTCAACTGTCTTTTTTGGAGCTGGCCACAAAAGCGCGGGATTGCCTCAGGCCCTATTCTGCTTCTGGGCGGCAGGCTGAGCCTGTGGTTAATTCTTCTTCCTGTTGGAAAAATAGACTGACCTGTGCCTGTCCCAACACCTAGATCTAGTCTCTCATTGGTTGCCCCTCTTCCCGTTCATCCTCAGGACAAATTGCAACCTGTAGGGAACAGGAGGATAAGGTGCTGATTCTCCAAGTAGGGAGATTGCTAGTAAAGTAGCTGGAATGGCGAAACCGAGCACAAGGAGATGAGAAATGAGGTGCGTTTTAGAAACCTTTCAAAATCACACGGTGTACCATCTTCTGGGTTTCTCATGCATGTTTTCGATGTAGGAAGATGCCCTTGAACCTGGAGATTTGGGACCCATGGGATGGGTACCACGCAGTATTACTTTAAAGGGTCTGCGTTTGCTCACCCAACCTCACCCAACCTCTCAGCCCCAAGAGTGTCCACCCTTATGTCTCATCCAGGTGTGGGTCTAGATATGGTCAATCCAGGTTGCATCACAGCCTCTGAACGAATTTTGTAAGAATTTCTCTCTCTTTCACTGTCTTTGTTTTACGGATTTCTAAAAGTAATTTATTTTTATAATGGGGTTTAGCTGCTTTTCATGGTTGTGTTTATGCGGCTTTACACCCACTTGACTCACTTCCAGACAGATATCAATACATAGGTTTTAAGATTCTTACTAGTCACATATATTCTTGTGCGGGGAATAGGGGGTGTTGAGTCCAGTTCACTGAGCAAGGAGTAGGTCTTGTCTATTACATATTGGGTGTATGGAACGGTATCTGAGCGAATTTGAAACCCTTGTTTTATGCATCACCCCACCTCACCTTTCCCGTTAAGCAGCCATAGTGTGTTTTCTAAACGTGTGACTCTATTCTGTTTTGTAATTCAGTTCAAGTGTAGCGGTTTTTACATTCCCTCTATAAGTGATAGCTTATGATAAGTGTCTTTTTCTGTGTGACTTATTTCACTTAGAATCGTCGTACCTAACTCCACTCATCTTGCTTCTACTAGCCTTATGACATTGATTTCATGTGTGAGTGATATTCCATTGTACATAAGGACCACAACTTCTTTATCCATTTTTCTCTTTCCTGGGATATTTAAGGTGACATGAAGTGGAGGTTCTTGTCAACAGAGCAGCCCTAAACTTTCCGGTGCCTGTGTCTTGCTGATTTTTAGTTTTTCCAATTTATACGCCCATGAGTGGACGTGCCCTATGCTCCCTAAGCTGTTTTTATTCGATGTTTCAGGACACAACGTACACTTCTCCAGAGTGGTTGTTGGCAATTTACATCCCGCCCATCAGTGTAGCAAGGCTGCCATTTCTCCATGGCCTGTCCTGCATTTCTGGTTTTGACACATTTTGCAGCATGGCCCTTTTCACCGATGGGAAGCGAGACTTCTTTGTAGCGCTGATTTGCCTTTCCAGGTTGCTTGGTTGGCCAAAAAGGGCGTATGCGTTTTTTCCTGAATATATTCAGGAAAAAACGCATACGCCCTTTTTGGCCAAGGGCATCATTGTCGACCTTTTGCCGCTTTTCATGTGCTTTAAAGGCGATTCGTATCTACCTCCTGAAATCTGTTTCCTGCAATTCTGCCTTGCTTTCAAATCCTCTTCGTTGCCTTCCCTCATTATATCTGTGGATGAGAGTTATCATTTATAACTCTGCGGGTTTGTGAATTGCAGTTTCCCTGAGGTCCATTTTTCAACTGTCTTTTTTGGGACCTGGCCGCAAAAGCGCGGGATTGCCTCAGGCCCTATTCTGCTTCTGGGCGGCAGGCTGAGCCTGTGGTTTATTCTTCTTCCTGTTGAGAAAATAGAGTGACCTGTGCCTGTCCCAACACCTAGATCTAGTCTCTCATTGGTTGCCCCTCTTCCCGTTCGTCCTCAGGACAAATTGCAACCTGTAGGGAACAGGAGGTTAAAGGTGCTGATTCTCCAAGTAGGGAGATTGGTAGTAAAGTAGCTGGAATGGCGAAACCGAGCACAAGGAGATGAGAAATGAGGTGCGTTTTAGAAACCTTTCAAAATCACACGGTGTACCATCTTCTGGGTTTCTCATGCATGTTTTCGATGTAGGAAGATGCCCTTGAACCTGGAGATTTGGGACCCATGGGATGGGTACCACGCAGTATTACTTTAAAGGGTCTGCGTTTGCTCACCCAACATCACCCAACCTCTCAGCCCCAAGAGTGTCCTCCCTTATGTCTCATCCAGGTGTGGGTGTAGATATGGTCAATCCAGGTTGCATCACAGCCTCTGAACGAATTTTGTAAGAATTTCTCTCTCTTTCACTGTCTTTGTTTTACGGGTTTTTAAAAGTAATTTATTTTTATAATGGGGTTTAGCTGCTTTTCATGGTTGTGTTTATGCGGCTTTACACCCACTTGACTCACTTCCAGACAGATATCAATACATAGGTTTTAAGATTCTTACTAGTCACATATATTCTTGTGCGGGGAATAGGGGGTGTTGAGTCCAGTTCACTGAGCAAGGAGTAGGTCTTGTCTATTACATATTGGGTGTATGGAACGGTATGTGAGCGAATTTGAAACCCTTGTTTTATGCATCACCCCACCTCACCATTCCCGTTAAGCAGCCATAGTGTGTTTTCTAAACGTGTGACTCTGTTCTGTTTTGTAATTCAGTTCAAGTGTAGCGGTTTTTACATTCCCTCTATAAGTGATAGCTTATGATAAGTGTCTTTTTCTGTGTGACTTATTTCACTTAGAATGGTCGTACCTAACTCCACTCATCTTGCTTCTACTAGCCTTATAACATTGATTTCATGTCTGAGTGATATTCCATTGTACATAAGGACCACAACTTCTTTATCCATTTTTCTCTTTCCTGGGATATTTAAGGTGTCATGAAGTGGAGGTTCTTGTCAACAGAGCACCCCTAAACTTTCCGGTGCCTGTGTCTTGCTGATTTTTAGTTTTTCCAATTTATACGCCTATGAGTGGACGTGCCCTATGCTCCCTAAGCTGTTTTTTTTCCATGTTTCAGGACACAACGTACACTTCTCCAGAGTGGCTGTTGGCAATTTACATCCCACCCATCAGTGTAGCAAGGCTGCCATTTCTCCATGGCCTGTCCTGGATTTCTGGGTTTGACACTTTGTGCAGCATGGCCCTTTTGACCGATGGGAAGCGAGACTTCTTTGTAGCGCTGATTTGCCTTTCCAGGTTGCTTGGTTGGCCAAAAAGGGCGTATGCGTTTTTTCCTGAATATATTCAGGAAAAAACGCATACGCCCTTTTTGGCCAAGGGCATCATTGTCGACGTTTTGCCGCTTTTCATGTGCTTTAAAGGCGATTCGTATCTACCTCCTGAAATCTGTTTCCTGCAATTCTGCCTTGCTTTCAAATCCTCTTCGTTGCCTTCCCTCAATATATCTGTGGATGAGAGTTATCATTTATAACTCTGCGGGTTTGTGAATTGCAGTTTCCCTGAGCTCCATTTTTCAACTGTCTTTTTTGGGAGCTGGCCGCAAAAGCGCGGGATTGCCTCAGGCCCTATTCTGCTTCTGGGCGGCAGGCTGAGCCTGTGGTTAATTCTTCTTCCTGTTGGGAAAATAGAGTGACCTGTGCCTGTCCCAACACCTAGATCTAGTCTCTCATTGGTTGCCCCTCTTCCCGTTCATCCTCAGGACAAATTGCAACCTGTAGGGAACAGGAGGTTAAAGGTGCTGATTCTCCAAGTAGGGAGATTGCTAGTAAAATAGCTGGAATGACGAAACCGAGCACAAGGAGATGAGAAATGAGGTGCGTTTTAGAAACCTTTCAAAATCACACGGTGTACCATCTTCTGGGTTTCTCATGCATGTTTTCGATGTAGGAAGATGCCCTTGAACCTGGAGATTTGGGACCCATGGGATGGGTACCACGCAGTATTACTTTAAAGGGTCTGCGTTTGCTCACCCAACCTCACCCAACCTCTCAGCCCCAAGAGTGTCCACCCTTATGTCTCATCCAGCTGTGGGTCTAGATATGGTCAATCCAGGTTGCATCACAGCCTCTGAACGAATTTTGTAACAATTTCTCTCTCTTTCACTATCTTTTTTTACGGGTTTTTAAAAGTAATTCATTTTTATAATGGGTTTAGCTGCTTTTCATGGTTGTGTTTATGCGGCTTTACACCCACTTGACTCACTTCCAGACAGATATCAATACATAGGTTTTAAGATTCTTACTAGTCACATATATTCTTGTGCGGGGAATAGGGGGTGTTGAGTCCAGTTCACTGAGCAAGGAGTAGGTCTTGTCTATTACATATTGGGTGTATGGAACGGTATCTGAGCGAATTTGAAACCCTTGTTTTATGCATCACCCCACCTCACCATTCCCGTTAAGCAGCCATAGTGTGTTTTCTAAACGTGTGACTCTGTTCTGTTTTGTAATTCAGTTCATGTGTAGCGGTTTTTACATTCCCTCTATAAGTGATAGCTTATGATAAGTGTCTTTTTCTGTGTGACTTATTTCACTTAGAATCGTCGTACCTAACTCCACTCATCTTGCTTCTACTAGCCTTATGACATTGCTTTCATGTGTGAGTGATATTCCATTGTACATAAGGACCACAACTTCTTTATCCATTTTTCTCTTTCCTGGGATATTTAAGGTGTCATGAAGTGGAGGTTCTTGTCAACAGAGCAGCCCTAAACTTTCCGGTGCCTGTGTCTTGCTGATTTTTAGTTTTTCCAATTTATACGCCCATGAGTGGACGTGCCCTATGCTCCCTAAGCTGTTTTTTTTCGATGTTTCAGGACACAACGTACACTTCTCCAGAGTGGCTGTTGGCAATTTACATCCCGCCCATCAGTGTAGCAAGGCTGCCATTTCTCCATGGCCTGTCCTGCATTTCTGGTTTTGACACTTTTTGCAGCATGGCCCTTTTCACCGATGGGAAGCGAGACTTCTTTGTAGCGCTGATTTGCCTTTCCAGGTTGCTTGGTTGGCCAAAAAGGGCGTATGTGTTTTTTCCTGAATATATTCAGGAAAAAACGCATACGCCCTTTTTGGCCAAGGGCATCATTGTCGACCTTTTGCCGCTTTTCATGTGCTTTAAAGGCGATTCGTATCTACCTCCTGAAATCTGTTTCCTGCAATTCTGCCTTGCTTTCAAATCCTCTTCGTTGCCTTCCCTCAATATATCTGTGGATGAGAGTTATCATTTATAACTCTGCGGGTTTGTGAATTGCAGTTTCCCTGAGCTCCATTTTTCAAATGTCTTTTTTGGGAGCTGGCCGCAAAAGCGCGGGATTGCCTCAGGCCCTATTCTGCTTCTGGGCGGCAGGCTGAGCCTGTGGTTAATTCTTCTTCCTGTTGGGAAAATAGAGTGACCTGTGCCTGTCCCAACACCTAGATCTAGTCTCTCATTGGTTGCCCCTCTTCCCGTTCGTCCTCAGGACAAATTGCAACCTGTAGGGAACAGGAGGTTAAAGGTGCTGATTCTCCAAGTAGGGAGATTGCTAGTAAACTAGCTGGAATAGCGAAACCGAGCACAAGGAGATGAGAAATGAGGTGCGTTTTAGAAACCTTTCAAAATCACACGGTGTACCATCTTCTGGGTTTCTCATGCATGTTTTCGATGGAGGAAGATGCCCTTGAACCTGGAGATTTGGGACCCATGGGATGGGTACCACGCAGTATTACTTTAAAGGGTCTGCGTTTTCTCACCCAACCTCACCCAACCTCTCAGCCCCAAGAGTGTCCACCCTTATGTCTCATCCAGGTGTGGGTCTAGATATGGTCAATCCAGGTTGCATCACAGCCTCTGAACGAATTTTGTAAGAATTTCTCTCTCTTTCACTGTCTTTGTTTTACGGGTTTTTAAAAGTAATTTATTTTTATAATGGGGTTTAGCTGCCTTTCATGGCTGTGTTTATGCGGCTTTACACCCACTTGACTCACTTCCAGACAGATATCAATACATAGGTTTTAAGATTCTTACTAGTCACATATATTCTTGTGCGGGGAATAGGGGGTGTTGAGTCCAGTTCACTGAGCAAGGAGTAGGTCTTGTCTATTACATATTGGGTGTATGGAATTTGAAACCCTTGTTTTATGCATCACCCCACCTCACCTTTCCTGTTAAGCAGCTATAGTGTGTTTTCTAAACGTGTGACTCTGTTCTGTTTTGTAATTCAGTTCAAGTGTAGCGGTTTTTACATTCCCACTATAAGTGATAGCTTATGATAAGTGTCTTTTTCTTTGTGACTTATTTCACTTAGAATCGTCGTACCTAACTCGACTCATCTTGCTTCTACTAGCCTTATGTCATTGATTTCATGTCTGAGTGATATTCCATTGTACATAAGGACCACAACTTCTTTATCCATTTTTCTCTTTCCTGGGATATTTAAGGTGTCATGAAGTGGAGGTTCTTGTCAACAGAGCAGCCCTAAACTTTCCGGTGCCTGTGTCTTGCTGATTTTTAATTTTTCCAATTTATACGCCCATGAGTGGACGTGCCCTATGCTCCCTAAGCTGTTTTTTTTCGATGTTTCAGGACACAACGTACACTTCTCCAGAGTGGGTGTTGGCAATTTACATCCCGCCCATCAGTGTAGCAAGGCTGCCATTTCTCCATGGCCTGTCCTGCATTTCTGGTTTTGACACTTTTTGCAGCATCGCCCTTTTGACCGATGGGAAGCGAGACTTCTTTGTAGCGCTGATTTGCCTTTCCAGGTTGCTTGGTTGGCCAAAAAGGGCGTATGCGTTTTTTCCTGAATATATTCAGGAAAAAACGCATACGCCCTTTTTGGCCAAGGGCATCATTGTCGACGTTTTGCCGCTTTTCATGTGCTTTAAAGGCGATTCGTATCTACCTCCTGAAATCTGTTTCCTGCAATTCTGCCTTGCTTTCAAATCCTCTTCGTTGCCTTCCCTCAATATATCTGTGGATGAGAGTTATCATTTATAACTCTGCGGGTTTGTGAATTGCAGTTTCCCTGAGCTCCATTTTTCAACTGTCTTTTTTGGGAGCTGGCCGCAAAAGCGCGGGATTGCCTCAGGCCCTATTCTGCTTCTGGGCGGCAGGCTGAGCCTGTGGTTAATTCTTCTTCCTGTTGGGAAAATAGAGTGACCTGTGCCTGTCCCAACACCTAGATCTAGTCTCTCATTGGTTGCCCCTCTTCCCGTTCGTCCTCAGGACAAATTGCAACCTGTAGGGAACAGGAGGTTAAAGGTGCTGATTCTCCAAGTAGGGAGATTGCTAGTAAAGTAGCTGGAATGGCGAAACCGAGCACAAGGAGATGAGAAATGAGGTGCGTTTTAGAAACCTTTCAAAATCACACGGTGTACCATCTTCTGGGTTTCTCATGCATGTTTTCGATGTAGGAAGATGCCCTTGAACCTGGAGATTTGGGACCCATGGGATGGGTACCACGCAGTATTACTTTAAAGGGTCTGCGTTTTCTCACCCAACCTCACCCAACCTCTCAGCCCCAAGAGTGTCCACCCTTATGTCTCATCCAGGTGTGGGTCTAGATATGGTCAATCCAGGTTGCATCACAGCCTCTGAACGAATTTTGTAAGAATTTCTCTCTCTTTCACTGTCTTTGTTTTACGGGTTTTTAAAAGTAATTTATTTTTATAATGGGGTTTAGCTGCCTTTCATGGCTGTGTTTATGCGGCTTTACACCCACTTGACTCACTTCCAGACAGATATCAATACATAGGTTTTAAGATTCTTACTAGTCACATATATTCTTGTGCGGGGAATAGGGGGTGTTGAGTCCAGTTCACTGAGCAAGGAGTAGGTCTTGTCTATTACATATTGGGTGTATGGAATTTGAAACCCTTGTTTTATGCATCACCCCACCTCACCTTTCCTGTTAAGCAGCTATAGTGTGTTTTCTAAACGTGTGACTCTGTTCTGTTTTGTAATTCAGTTCAAGTGTAGCGGTTTTTACATTCCCACTATAAGTGATAGCTTATGATAAGTGTCTTTTTCTTTGTGACTTATTTCACTTAGAATCGTCGTACCTAACTCGACTCATCTTGCTTCTACTAGCCTTATGTCATTGATTTCATGTCTGAGTGATATTCCATTGTACATAAGGACCACAACTTCTTTATCCATTTTTCTCTTTCCTGGGATATTTAAGGTGTCATGAAGTGGAGGTTCTTGTCAACAGAGCAGCCCTAAACTTTCCGGTGCCTGTGTCTTGCTGATTTTTAATTTTTCCAATTTATACGCCCATGAGTGGACGTGCCCTATGCTCCCTAAGCTGTTTTTTTTCGATGTTTCAGGACACAACGTACACTTCTCCAGAGTGGGTGTTGGCAATTTACATCCCGCCCATCAGTGTAGCAAGGCTGCCATTTCTCCATGGCCTGTCCTGCATTTCTGGTTTTGACACTTTTTGCAGCATCGCCCTTTTGACCGATGGGAAGCGAGACTTCTTTGTAGCGCTGATTTGCCTTTCCAGGTTGCTTGGTTGGCCAAAAAGGGCGTATGCGTTTTTTCCTGAATATATTCAGGAAAAAACGCATACGCCCTTTTTGGCCAAAGGCATCATTGTCGACGTTTTGCCGCTTTTCATGTGCTTTAAAGGCGATTCGTATCTACCTCCTGAAATCTGTTTCCTGCAATTCTGCCTTGCTTTCAAATCCTCTTCGTTGCCTTCCCTCAATATATCTGTGGATGAGAGTTATCATTTATAACTCTGCGGGTTTGTGAATTGCAGTTTCCCTGAGCTCCATTTTTCAACTGTCTTTTTTGGGAGCTGGCCGCAAAAGCGCGGGATTGCCTCAGGCCCTATTCTGCTTCTGGGCGGCAGGCTGAGCCTGTGGTTAATTCTTCTTCCTGTTGGGAAAATAGAGTGACCTGTGCCTGTCCCAACACCTAGATCTAGTCTCTCATTGGTTGCCCCTCTTCCCGTTCGTCCTCAGGACAAATTGCAACCTGTAGGGAACAGGAGGTTAAAGGTGCTGATTCTCCAAGTAGGGAGATTGCTAGTAAAGTAGCTGGAATGGCGAAACCGAACACAAGGAGATGAGAAATGAGGTGCGTTTTAGAAACCTTTCAAAATCACACGGTGTACCATCTTCTGGGTTTCTCATGCATGTTTTCGATGTAGGAAGATGCCCTTGAACCTGGAGATTTGGGACCCATGGGATGGGTACCACGCAGTATTACTTTAAAGGGTCTGCGTTTGCTCACCCAACCTCACCCAACCTCTCAGCCCCAAGAGTGTCCACCCTTATGTCTCATCCAGGTGTGGGTGTAGATATGGTCAATCCAGGTTGCATCACAGCCTCTGAACGAATTTTGTAAGAATTTCTCTCTCTTTCACTGTCTTTGTTTTACGGGTTTTTAAAAGTAATTTATTTTTATAATGGGGTTTAGCTGCTTTTCATGGTTGTGTTTATGCGGCTTTACACCCACTTGACTCACTTCCAGACAGATATCAATACATAGGTTTTAAGATTCTTACTAGTCACATATATTCTTGTGCGGGGAATAGGGGGTGTTGAGTCCAGTTCACTGAGCAAGGAGTAGGTCTTGTCTATTACATATTGGGTGTATGGAACGGTATCTGAGCGAATTTGAAACCCTTGTTTTATGCATCACCCCACCTCACCATTCCCGTTAAGCAGCCATAGTGTGTTTTCTAAATGTGTGACTCTGTTCTGTTTTGTAATTCAGTTCAAGTGTAGCGGTTTTTACATTCCCTCTATAAGTGATAGCTTATGATAAGTGTCTTTTTCTGTGTGACTTATTTCACTTAGAATCGTCGTACCTAACTCCACTCATCTTGCTTCTACTAGCCTTATGACATTGATTTCATGTCTGAGTGATATTCCATTGTACATAAGGACCACAACTTCTTTATCCATTTTTCTCTTTCCTGGGATATTTAAGGTGTCATGAAGTGGAGGTTCTTGTCAACAGAGCAGCCCTAAACTTTCCGGTGCCTGTGTCTTGCTGATTTTTAGTTTTTCCAATTTATACGCCCATGAGTGGACGTGCCCTATGCTCCCTAAGCTGTTTTTTTTCGATGTTTCAGGACACAACGTACACTTCTCCAGAGTGGTTGTTGGCAATTTACATCCCGCCCATCAGTGTAGCAAGGCTGCCATTTCTCCATGGCCTGTCCTGCATTTCTGGTTTTGACACTTTTTGCAGCATGGCCCTTTTGACCGATGGGAAGCGAGACTTCTTTGTAGCGCTGATTTGCCTTTCCAGGTTGCTTGGTTGGCCAAAAAGGGCGTATGCGTTTTTTCCTGAATATATTCAGGAAAAAACGCATACGCCCTTTTTGGCCAAGGGCATCATTGTCGACGTTTTGCCGCTTTTCATGTGCTTTAAAGGCGATTCATATCTACCTCCTGAAATCTGTTTCCTGCAATTCTGCCTTGCTTTCAAATCCTCTTCGTTGCCTTCCCTCAATATATCTGTGGATGAGAGTTATCATTTATAACTCTGCGGGTTTGTGAATTGCAGTTTCCCTGAGCTCCATTTTTCAACTGTCTTTTTTGGGAGCTGGCCGCAAAAGCGCGGGATTGCCTCAGGCCCTATTCTGCTTCTGGGCGGCAGGCTGAGCCTGTGGTTAATTCTTCTTCCTGTTGGGAAAATAGAGTGACCTGTGCCTGTCCCAACACCTAGATCTAGTCTCTCATTGGTTGCCCCTCTTCCCGTTCGTCCTCAGGACAAATTGCAACCTGTAGGGAACAGGAGGTTAAAGGTGCTGATTCTCCAAGTAGGGAGATTGCTAGTAAAGTAGCTGGAATGGCGAAACCGAGCACAAGGAGATGAGAAATGAGGTGCGTTTTAGAAACCTTTCAAAATCACACGGTGTACCATCTTCTGGGTTTCTCATGCATGTTTTCGATGTAGGAAGATGCCCTTCAACCTGGAGATTTGGGACCCATGGGATGGGTACCACGCAGTATTACTTTAAAGGGTCTGCGTTTTCTCACCCAACCTCACCCAACCTCTCAGCCCCAAGAGTGTCCACCCTTATGTCTCATCCAGCTGTGGGTCTAGATATGGTCAATCCACGTTGCATCACAGCCTCTGAACGAATTTTGTAAGAATTTCTCTCTCTTTCACTATCTTTTTTTACGGGTTTTTAAAAGTAATTCATTTTTATAATGGGGTTTAGCTGCTTTTCATGGCTGTGTTTATGCGGCTTTACACCCACTTGACTCACTTCCAGACAGATATCAATACATAGGTTTTAAGATTCTTACTAGTCACATATATTCTTGTGCGGGGAATAGGGGGTGTTGAGTCCAGTTCACTGAGCAAGGAGTAGGTCTTGTCTATTACATATTGGGTGTATGGAACGGTATCTGAGCGAATTTGAAACCCTTGTTTTATGCATCACCCCACCTCACCATTCCCGTTAAGCAGCCATAGTGTGTTTTCTAAACGTGTGACTCTGTTCTGTTTTGTAATTCAGTTCAAGTGTAGCGGTTTTTACATTCCCTCTATAAGTGATAGCTTATGATAAGTGTCTTTTTCTGTGTGACTTATTCCACTTAGAATCGTCGTACCTAACTCCACTCATCTTGCTTCTACTAGCCTTATGACATTGATTTCATGTGTGAGTGATATTCCATTGTACATAAGGACCACAACTTCTTTATCCATTTTTCTCTTTCCTGGGATATTTAAGGTGTCATGAAGTGGAGGTTCTTGTCAACAGAGCAGCCCTAAACTTTCCGGTGCCTGTGTCTTGCTGATTTTTAGTTTTTCCAATTTATACGCCCATGAGTGGACGTGGCCTATGCTCCCTAAGCTGTTTTTTTTCGATGTTTCAGGACACAACGTACACTTCTCCAGAGTGGCTGTTGGCAATTTACATCCCGCCCATCAGTGTAGCAAGGCTGCCATTTCTCCATGGCCTGTCCTGCATTTCTGGTTTTGACACATTTTGCAGCATGGCCCTTTTCACGGATGGGAAGCAAGACTTCTTTGTAGCGCTGATTTGCCTTTCCAGGTTGCTTGGTTGGCCAAAAAGGGCGTATGTGTTTTTTCCTGAATATATTCAGGAAAAAACGCATACGCCCTTTTTGGCCAAGGGCATCATTGTCGACCTTTTGCCGCTTTTCATGTGCTTTAAAGGCGATTCGTATCTACCTCCTGAAATCTGTTTCCTGCAATTCTGCCTTGCTTTCAAATCCTCTTCGTTGCCTTCCCTCAATATATCTGTGGATGAGAGTTATCATTTATAACTCTGCGGGTTTGTGAATTGCAGTTTCCCTGAGCTCCATTTTTCAAATGTCTTTTTTGGGAGCTGGCCGCAAAAGCGCGGGATTGCCTCAGGCCCTATTCTGCTTCTGGGCGGCAGGCTGAGCCTGTGGTTAATTCTTCTTCCTGTTGGGAAAATAGAGTGACCTGTGCCTGTCCCAACACCTAGATCTATTCTCTCATTGGTTGCCCCTCTTCCCGTTCGTCCTCAGGACAAATTGCAACCTGTAGGGAACAGGAGGTTAAAGGTGCTGATTCTCCAAGTAGGGAGATTGCTAGTAAACTAGCTGGAATGGCGAAACCGAGCACAAGGAGATGAGAAATGAGGTGCGTTTTAGAAACCTTTCAAAATCACACGGTGTACCATCTTCTGGGTTTCTCATGCATGTTTTCGATGTAGGAAGATACCCTTGAACCTGGATATTTGGGACCCATGGGATGGGTACCACGCAGTATTACTTTAAAGGGTCTGCGTTTTCTCACCCAACCTCACCCAACCTCTCAGCCCCACGAGTGTCCACCCTTATGTCTCATCCAGGTGTGGGTCTTGATATGGTCAATCCAGGTTGCATCACAGCCTCTGAACGAATTTTGTAAGAATTTCTCTCTCTTTCACTGTCTTTGTTTTACGGGTTTTTAAAAGTAATTTATTTTTATAATGGGGTTTAGCTGCCTTTCATGGCTGTGTTTATGCGGCTTTACACCCACTTGACTCACTTCCAGACAGATATCAATACATAGGTTTTAAGATTCTTACTAGTCACATATATTCTTGTGCGGGGAATAGGGGGTGTTGAGTCCAGTTCACTGAGCAAGGAGTAGGTCTTGTCTATTACATATTGGGTGTATGGAACGGTATCTGAGCGAATTTGAAACCCTTGTTTTATGCATCACCCCACCTCACCATTCCCGTTAAGCAGCCATAGTGTGTTTTCTAAACGTGTGACTCTGTTCTGTTTTGTAATTCAGTTCAAGTGTAGCGGTTTTTACATTCCCTCTATAAGTGATAGCTTATGATAAGTGTCTTTTTCTGTGTGACTTATTTCACTTAGAATCGTCGTACCTAACTCCACTCATCTTGCTTCTACTAGCCTTATGACATTGATTTCATGTCTGAGTGATATTCCATTGTACATAAGGACCACAACTTCTTTATCCATTTTTCTCTTTCCTGGGATATTTAAGGTGTCATGAAGTGGAGGTTCTTGTCAACAGAGCAGCCCTAAACTTTCCGGTGCCTGTGTCTTGCTGATTTTTAGTTTTTCCAATTTATACGCCCATGAGTGGACGTGCCCTATGCTCCCTAAGCTGTTTTTTTTTCGATGTTTCAGGACACAACGTACACTTCTCCAGAGTGGTTGTTGGCAATTTACATCCCGCCCATCAGTGTAGCAAGGCTGCCATTTCTCCATGGCCTGTCCTGCATTTCTGGTTTTGACACTTTTTGCAGCATGGCCCTTTTCACCGATGGGAAGCGAGACTTCTTTGTAGCGGTGATTTGCCTTTCCAGGTTGCTTGGTTGGCCAAAAAGGGCGTATGCGTTTTTTCCTGAATATATTCAGGAAAAAACGCATACGCCCTTTTTGGCCAAGGGCATCATTGTCGACGTTTTGCCGCTTTTCATGTGCTTTAAAGGCGATTCGTATCTACCTCCTGAAATCTGTTTCCTGCAATTCTGCCTTGCTTTCAAATCCTCTTCGTTGCCTTCCCTCAATATATCTGTGGATGAGAGTTATCATTTATAACTCTGCGGGTTTGTGAATTGCAGTTTCCCTGAGCTCCATTTTTCAAATGTCTTTTTTGGGAGCTGGCCGCAAAAGCGCGGGATTGCCTCAGGCCCTATTCTGCTTCTGGGCGGCAGGCTGAGCCTGTGGTTAATTCTTCTTCCTGTTGGGAAAATAGAGTGACCTGTGCCTGTCCCAACACCTAGATCTAGTCTCTCATTGGTTGCCCCTCTTCCCGTTCGTCCTCAGGACAAATTGCAACCTGTAGGGAACAGGAGGTTAAAGGTGCTGATTCTCCAAGTAGGGAGATTGCTAGTAAAGTAGCTGGAATGGCGAAACCGAGCACAAGGAGATGAGAAATGAGGTGCGTTTTAGAAACCTTTCAAAATCACACGGTGTACCATCTTCTGGGTTTCTCATGCATGTTTTCGATGTAGGAAGATGCCCTTGAACCTGGAGATTTGGGACCCATGTGATGGGTACCACGCAGTATTACTTTAAAGGGTCTGCGTTTGCTCACCCAACCTCACCCAACCTCTCAGCCCCAAGAGTGTCCACCCTTATGTCTCATCCAGCTGTGGGTCTTGATATGGTCAATCCAGGTTGCATCACAGCCTCTGAACGAATTTTGTAAGAATTTCTCTCTCTTTCACTGTCTTTGTTTTATGGGTTTTTAAAAGTAATTTATTTTTATAATGGGGTTTAGCTGCTTTTCATGGCTGTGTTTATGTGGCTTTACACCCACTTGACTCACTTCCAGACAGATATCAATACATAGGTTTTAAGATTCTTACTAGTCACATATATTCTTGTGTGGTGAATAGGGGGTGTTGAGTCCAGTTCACTGAGCAAGGAGTAGGTCTTGTCTATTACATATTGGGTGTATGGAACGGTATCTGAGCGAATTTGAAACCCTTGTTTTATGCATCACCCCACCTCACCATTCCCGTTAAGCAGCCATAGTGTGTTTTCTAAACGTGTGACTCTGTTCTGTTTTGTAATTCAGTTCAAGTGTAGCGGTTTTTACATTCCCTCTATAAGTGATAGCTTATGATAAGTGTCTTTTTCTGTGTGACTTATTTCACTTAGAATCGTCGTACCTAACTCCACTCATCTTGCTTCTACTAGCCTTATGACATTGATTTCATGTCTGAGTGATATTCCATTGTACATAAGGACCACAACTTCTTTATCCATTTTTCTCTTTCCTGGGATATTTAAGGTGTCATGAAGTGGAGGTTCTTGTCAACAGAGCAGCCCTAAACTTTCCGGTGCCTGTGTCTTGCTGATTTTTAGTTTTTCCAATTTATACGCCCATGAGTGGACGTGCCCTATGCTCCCTAAGCTGTTTTTTTTCGATGTTTCAGGACACAACGTACACTTCTCCAGAGTGGCTGTTGGCAATTTACATCCCGCCCATCAGTGTAGCAAGGCTGCCATTTCTCCATGGCCTGTCCTGCATTTCTGGTTTTGACACTTTTTGCAGCATGGCCCTTTTCACCGATGGGAAGCGAGACTTCTTTGTAGCGCTGATTTGCCTTTCCAGGTTGCTTGGTTGGCCAAAAAGGGCGTATGCGTTTTTTCCTGAATATATTCAGGAAAAAACGCATACGCCCTTTTTGGCCAAGGGCATCATTGTCGACGTTTTGCCGCTTTTCATGGGCTTTAAAGGCGATTCGTATCTACCTCCTGAAATCTGTTTCCTGCAATTCTGCCTTGCTTTCAAATCCTCTTCGTTGCCTTCCCTCAATATATCTGTGGATGAGAGTTATCATTTATAACTCTGCGGGTTTGTGAATTGCAGTTTCCCTGAGGTCCATTTTTCAAATGTCTTTTTTGGGAGCTGGCCGCAAAAGCGCGGGATTGCCTCAGGCCCTATTCTGCTTCTGGGCGGCAGGCTGAGCCTGTGGTTAATTCTTCTTCCTGTTGGGAAAATAGAGTGACCTGTGCCTGTCCCAACACCTAGATCTAGTCTCTCATTGGTTGCCCCTCTTCCCGTTCGTCCTCAGGACAAATTGCAACCTGTAGGGAACAGGAGGTTAAAGGTGCTGATTCTCCAAGTAGGGAGATTGCTAGTAAAGTAGCTGGAATGGCGAAACCGAGCACAAGGAGATGAGAAATGAGGTGCGTTTTAGAAACCTTTCAAAATCACACGGTGTACCATCTTCTGGGTTTCTCATGCATGTTTTCGATGTAGGAAGATGCCGTTGAACCTGGAGATTTGGGACCCATGGGATGGGTACCACGCAGTATTACTTTAAAGGGTCTGCGTTTTCTCACCCAACCTCACCCAACCTCTCAGCCCCAAGAGTGTCCACCCTTATGTCTCATCCAGGTGTGGGTCTAGATATGGTCAATCCAGGTTGCATCACAGCCTCTGAACGAATTTTGTAAGAATTTCTCTCTCTTTCACTGTCTTTGTTTTACGGGTTTCTAAAAGTAATTTATTTTTATAATGGGGTTTAGCTGCCTTTCATGGCTGTGTTTATGCGGCTTTACACCCACTTGACTCACTTCTAGACAGATATCAATACATAGGTTTTAAGATTCTTACTAGTCACATATATTCTTGTGCGGGGAATAGGGGGTGTTGAGTCCAGTTCACTGAGCAAGGAGTAGGTCTTGTCTATTACATATTGGGTGTATGGAACGGTATCTGAGCGAATTTGAAACCCTTGTTTTATGCATCACCCCACCTCACCTTTCCTGTTAAGCAGCTATAGTGTGTTTTCTAAACGTGTGACTCTGTTCTGTTTTGTAATTCAGTTCAAGTGTAGCGGTTTTTACATTCCCGCTATAAGTGATAGCTTATGATAAGTGTCTTTTTCTGTGTGACTTATTTCACTTAGAATCGTCGTACCTAACTCCACTCATCTTGCTTCTACTAGCCTTATGACATTGATTTCATGTCTGAGTGATATTCCATTGTACATAAGGACCACAACTTCTTTATCCATTTTTCTCTTTCCTGGGATATTTAAGGTGTCATGAAGTGGAGGTTCTTGTCAACAGAGCAGCCCTAAACTTTCCGGTGCCTGTGTCTTGCTGATTTTTAGTTTTTCCAATTTATACGCCCATGAGTGGACGTGCCCTATGCTCCCTAAGCTGTTTTTTTTCGATGTTTCAGGACACAACGTACACTTCTCCAGAGTGGGTGTTGGCAATTTACATCCCGCCCATCAGTGTAGCAAGGCTGCCATTTCTCCATGGCCTGTCCTGCATTTCTGGTTTTGACACTTTTTGCAGCATCGCCCTTTTGACCGATGGGAAGCGAGACTTCTTTGTAGTGCTGATTTGCCTTTCCAGGTTGCTTGGTTGGCCAAAAAGGGCGTATGCGTTTTTTCCTGAATATATTCAGGAAAAAACGCATACGCCCTTTTTGGCCAAGGGCATCATTGTCGACGTTTTGCCGCTTTTCATGTGCTTTAAAGCGATTCGTATCTACCTCCTGAAATCTGTTTCCTGCAATTCTGCCTTGCTTTCAAATCCTCTTCGTTGCCTTCCCTCAATATATCTGTGGATGAGAGTTATCATTTATAACTCTGCGGGTTTGTGAATTGCAGTTTCCCTGAGGTCCATTTTTCAACTGTCTTTTTTGGGAGCTGGCCGCAAAAGCGCGGGATTGCCTCAGGCCCTATTCTGCTTCTGGGCGGCAGGCTGAGCCTGTGGTTAATTCTTCTTCCTGTTGGGAAAATAGAGTGACCTGTGCCTGTCCCAACACCTAGATCTAGTCTCTCATTGGTTGCCCCTCTTCCCGTTCGTCCTCAGGACAAATTGCAACCTGTAGGGAACAGGAGGTTAAAGGTGCTGATTCTCCAAGTAGGGAGATTGCTAGTAAAGTAGCTGGAATGGCGAAACCGAGCACAAGGAGATGAGAAATGAGGTGCGTTTTAGAAACCTTTCAAAATCACACGGTGTACCATCTTCTGGGTTTCTCATGCATGTTTTCGATGTAGGAAGATGCCCTTGAACCTGGAGATTTGGGACCCATGGGATGGGTACCATGCAGTATTACTTTAAAGGGTCTGCGTTTGCTCACCCAACCACACCCAACCTCTCAGCCCCAAGAGTGTCCACCCTTATGTCTCATCCAGCTGTGGGTCTTGATATGGTCAATCCAGGTTGCATCACAGCCTCTGAACGAATTTTGTAAGAATTTCTCTCTCTTTCACTGTCTTTGTTTTATGGGTTTTTAAAAGTAATTTATTTTTATAATGGGGTTTAGCTGCTTTTCATGGCTGTGTTTATGTGGCTTTACACCCACTTGACTCACTTCCAGAGAGATATCAATACATAGGTTTTAAGATTCTTACTAGTCACATATATTCTTGTGTGGTGAATAGGGGGTGTTGAGTCCAGTTCACTGAGCAAGGAGTAGGTCTTGTCTATTACATATTGGGTGTATGGAACGGTATGTGAGCGAATTTGAAACCCTTGTTTTATGCATCACCCCACCTCACCTTTCCTGTTAAGCAGCTATAGTGTGTTTTCTAAACGTGTGACTCTGTTCTGTTTTGTAATTCAGTTCAAGTGTAGCGGTTTTTACATTCCCGCTATAAGTGATAGCTTATGATAAGTGTCTTTTTCTGTGTGACTTATTTCACTTAGAATCGTCGTACCTAACTCCACTCATCTTGCTTCTACTAGCCTTATGACATTGATTTCATGTCTGAGTGATATTCCATTGTACATAAGGACCACAACTTCTTTATCCATTTTTCTCTTTCCTGGGATATTTAAGGTGTCATGAAGTGGAGGTTCTTGTCAACAGAGCAGCCCTAAACTTTCCGGTGCCTGTGTCTTGCTGATTCTTAGTTTTTCCAATTTATACGCCCATGAGTGGACGTGCCCTATGCTCCCTAAGCTGTTTTTTTTCGATGTTTCAGGACACAACGTACACTTCTCCAGAGTGGGTGTTGGCAATTTACATCCCGCCCATCAGTGTAGCAAGGCTGCCATTTCTCCATGGCCTGTCCTGCATTTCTGGTTTTGACACTTTTTGCAGCATCGCCCTTTTGACCGATGGGAAGCGAGACTTCTTTGTAGTGCTGATTTGCCTTTCCAGGTTGCTTGGTTGGCCAAAAAGGGCGTATGCGTTTTTTCCTGAATATATTCAGGAAAAAACGCATACGCCCTTTTTGGCCAAGGGCATCATTGTCGACGTTTTGCCGCTTTTCATGTGCTTTAAAGGCGATTCGTATCTACCTCCTGAAATCTGTTTCCTGCAATTCTGCCTTGCTTTCAAATCCTCTTCGTTGCCTTCCCTCAATATATCTGTGGATGAGAGTTATCATTTATAACTCTGCGGGTTTGTGAATTGCAGTTTCCCTGAGGTCCATTTTTCAACTGTCTTTTTTGGGAGCTGGCCGCAAAAGCGCGGGATTGCCGCAGGCCCTATTCTGCTTCTGGGCGGCAGGCTGAGCCTGTGGTTAATTCTTCTTCCTGTTGGGAAAATAGAGTGACCTGTGCCTGTCCCAACACCTAGATCTAGTCTCTCATTGGTTGCCCCTCTTCCCGTTCGTCCTCAGGACAAATTGCAACCTGTAGGGAACAGGAGGTTAAAGGTGCTGATTCTCCAAGTAGGGAGATTGCTAGTAAAGTAGCTGGAATGGCGAAACCGAGCACAAGGAGATGAGAAATGAGGTGCGTTTTAGAAACCTTTCAAAATCACACGGTGTACCATCTTCTGGGTTTCTCATGCATGTTTTCGATGTAGGAAGATGCCCTTGAACCTGGAGATTTGGGACCCATGGGATGGGTACCATGCAGTATTACTTTAAAGGGTCTGCGTTTGCTCACCCAACCACACCCAACCTCTCAGCCCCAAGAGTGTCCACCCTTATGTCTCATCCAGCTGTGGGTCTTGATATGGTCAATCCAGGTTGCATCACAGCCTCTGAACGAATTTTGTAAGAATTTCTCTCTCTTTCACTGTCTTTGTTTTATGGGTTTTTAAAAGTAATTTATTTTTATAATGGGGTTTAGCTGCTTTTCATGGCTGTGTTTATGTGGCTTTACACCCACTTGACTCACTTCCAGAGAGATATCAATACATAGGTTTTAAGATTATTACTAGTCACATATATTCTTGTGTGGTGAATAGGGGGTGTTGAGTCCAGTTCACTGAGCAAGGAGTAGGTCTTGTCTATTACATATTGGGTGTATGGAACGGTATCTGAGCGAATTTGAAACCCTTGTTTTATGCATCACCCCACCTCACCATTCCCGTTAAGCAGCCATAGTGTGTTTTCTAAACGTGTGACTCTGTTCTGTTTTGTAATTCAGTTCAAGTGTAGCGGTTTTTACATTCCCTCTATAAGTGATAGCTTATGATAAGTGTCTTTTTCTGTGTGACTTATTTCACTTAGAATCGTCGTACCTAACTCCACTCATCTTGCTTCTACTAGCCTTATGACATTGATTTCATGTCTGAGTGATATTCCATTGTACATAAGGACCACAACTTCTTTATCCATTTTTCTCTTTCCTGGGATATTTAAGGTGTCATGAAGTGGAGGTTCTTGTCAACAGAGCAGCCCTAAACTTTCCGGTGCCTGTGTCTTGCTGATTTTTAGTTTTTCCAATTTATACGCCCATGAGTGGACGTGCCCTATGCTCCCTAAGCTGTTTTTTTTCGATGTTTCAGGACACAACGTACACTTCTCCAGAGTGGCTGTTGGCAATTTACATCCCGCCCATCAGTGTAGCAAGGCTGCCATTTCTCCATGGCCTGTCCTGCATTTCTGGTTTTGACACTTTTTGCAGCATGGCCCTTTTCACCGATGGGAAGCGAGACTTCTTTGTAGCGCTGATTTGCCTTTCCAGGTTGCTTGGTTGGCCAAAAAGGGCGTATGTGTTTTTTCCTGAATATATTCAGGAAAAAACGCATACGCCCTTTTTGGCCAAGGGCATCATTGTCGACGTTTTGCCGCTTTTCATGGGCTTTAAAGGCGATTCGTATCTACCTCCTGAAATCTGTTTCCTGCAATTCTGCCTTGCTTTCAAATCCTCTTCGTTGCCTTCCCTCAATATATCTGTGGATGAGAGTTATCATTTATAACTCTGCGGGTTTGTGAATTGCAGTTTCCCTGAGGTCCATTTTTCAACTGTCTTTTTTGGGAGCTGGCCGCAAAAGCGCGGGATTGCCTCAGGCCCTATTCTGCTTCTGGGCGGCAGGCTGAGCCTGTGGTTAATTCTTCTTCCTGTTGGGAAAATAGAGTGACCTGTGCCTGTCCCAACACCTAGATCTAGTCTCTCATTGGTTGCCCCTCTTCCCGTTCGTCCTCAGGACAAATTGCAACCTGTAGGGAACAGGAGGTTAAAGGTGCTGATTCTCCAAGTAGGGAGATTGCTAGTAAAGTAGCTGGAATGGCGAAACCGAGCACAAGGAGATGAGAAATGAGGTGCGTTTTAGAAACCTTTCAAAATCACACGGTGTACCATCTTCTGGGTTTCTCATGCATGTTTTCGATGTAGGAAGATGCCGTTGAACCTGGAGATTTGGGACCCATGGGATGGGTACCACGCAGTATTACTTTAAAGGGTCTGCGTTTTCTCACCCAACCTCACCCAACCTCTCAGCCCCAAGAGTGTCCACCCTTATGTCTCATCCAGGTGTGGGTCTAGATATGGTCAATCCAGGTTGCATCACAGCCTCTGAACGAATTTTGTAAGAATTTCTCTCTCTTTCACTGTCTTTGTTTTACGGGTTTCTAAAAGTAATTTATTTTTATAATGGGGTTTAGCTGCCTTTCATGGCTGTGTTTATGCGGCTTTACACCCACTTGACTCACTTCTAGACAGATATCAATACATAGGTTTTAAGATTCTTACTAGTCACATATATTATTGTGCGGGGAATAGGGGGTGTTGAGTCCAGTTCACTGAGCAAGGAGTAGGTCTTGTCTATTACATATTGGGTGTATGGAACGGTATGTGAGCGAATTTGAAACCCTTGTTTTATGCATCACCCCACCTCACCTTTCCTGTTAAGCAGCTATAGTGTGTTTTCTAAACGTGTGACTCTGTTCTGTTTTGTAATTCAGTTCAAGTGTAGCGGTTTTTACATTCCCTCTATAAGTGATAGCTTATGATAAGTGTCTTTTTCTGTGTGACTTATTTCACTTAGAATCGTCGTACCTAACTCCACTCATCTTGCTTCTACTAGCCTTATGACATTGATTTCATGTCTGAGTGATATTCCATTGTACATAAGGACCACAACTTCTTTATCCATTTTTCTCTTTCCTGGGATATTTAAGGTGTCATGAAGTGGAGGTTCTTGTCAACAGAGCAGCCCTAAACTTTCCGGTGCCTGTGTCTTGCTGATTTTTAGTTTTTCCAATTTATACGCCCATGAGTGGACGTGCCCTATGCTCCCTAAGCTGTTTTTTTTCGATGTTTCAGGACACAACGTACACTTCTCCAGAGTGGGTGTTGGCAATTTACATCCCGCCCATCAGTGTAGCAAGGCTGCCATTTCTCCATGGCCTGTCCTGCATTTCTGGTTTTGACACTTTTTGCAGCATCGCCCTTTTGACCGATGGGAAGCGAGACTTCTTTGTAGTGCTGATTTGCCTTTCCAGGTTGCTTGGTTGGCCAAAAAGGGCGTATGCGTTTTTTCCTGAATATATTCAGGAAAAAACGCATACGCCCTTTTTGGCCAAGGGCATCATTGTCGACGTTTTGCCGCTTTTCATGTGCTTTAAAGCGATTCGTATCTACCTCCTGAAATCTGTTTCCTGCAATTCTGCCTTGCTTTCAAATCCTCTTCGTTGCCTTCCCTCAATATATCTGTGGATGACAGTTATCATTTATAACTCTGCGGGTTTGTGAATTGCAGTTTCCCTGAGCTCCATTTTTCAACTGTCTTTTTTGGGAGCTGGCCACAAAAGCGCGGGATTGCCTCAGGCCCTATTCTGCTTCTGGGCGGCAGGCTGAGCCTGTGGTTAATTCTTCTTCCTGTTGGGAAAATAGAGTGACCTGTGCCTGTCCCAACACCTAGATCTAGTCTCTCATTGGTTGCCCCTCTTCCCGTTCATCCTCAGGACAAATTGCAACCTGTAGGGAACAGGAGGTTAAAGGTGCTGATTCTCCAAGTAGGGAGATTGCTAGTAAAGTAGCTGGAATGGCGAAACCGAGCACAAGGAGATGAGAAATGAGGTGCGTTTTAGAAACCTTTCAAAATCACACGGTGTACCATCTTCTGGGTTTCTCATGCATGTTTTCGATGTAGGAAGATGCCCTTGAACCTGGAGATTTGGGACCCATGGGATGGGTACCACGCAGTATTACTTTAAAGGGTCTGCGTTTGCTCACCCAACCTCACCCAACCTCTCAGCCCCAAGAGTGTCCACCCTTATGTCTCATCCAGCTGTGGGTCTAGATATGGTCAATCCAGGTTGCATCACAGCCTCTGAACGAATTTTGTAAGAATTTCTCTCTCTTTCACTGTCTTTGTTTTACGGGTTTTTAAAAGTAATTTATTTTTATAATGGGGTTTAGCTGCTTTTCATGGCTGTGTTTACGCGGCTTTACACCCACTTGACTCACTTCCAGACAGATATCAATACATAGGTTTTAAGATTCTTACTAGTCACATATATTCTTGTGTGGTGAATAGGGGGTGTTGAGTCCAGTTCACTGAGCAAGGAGTAGGTCTTGTCTATTACATATTGGGTGTATGGAACGGTATCTGAGCGAATTTGAAACCCTTGTTTTATGCATCACCCCACCTCACCATTCCCGTTAAGCAGCCATAGTGTGTTTTCTAAACGTGTGACTCTGTTCTGTTTTGTAATTCAGTTCAAGTGTAGCGGTTTTTACATTCCCTCTATAAGTGATAGCTTATGATAAGTGTCTTTTTCTGTGTGACTTATTTCACTTAGAATCGTCGTACCTAACTCCACTCATCTTGCTTCTACTAGCCTTATGACATTGATTTCATGTCTGAGTGATATTCCATTGTACATAAGGACCACAACTTCTTTATCCATTTTTCTCTTTCCTGGGATATTTAAGGTGTCATGAAGTGGAGGTTCTTGTCAACAGAGCAGCCCTAAACTTTCCGGTGCCTGTGTCTTGCTGATTTTTAGTTTTTCCAATTTATACGCCCATGAGTGGACGTGCCCTATGCTCCCTAAGCTGTTTTTTTTCGATGTTTCAGGACACAACGTACACTTCTCCAGAGTGGCTGTTGGCAATTTACATCCCGCCCATCAGTGTAGCAAGGCTGCCATTTCTCCATGGCCTGTCCTGCATTTCTGGTTTTGACACTTTTTGCAGCATGGCCCTTTTCACCGATGGGAAGCGAGACTTCTTTGTAGCGCTGATTTGCCTTTCCAGGTTGCTTGGTTGGCCAAAAAGGGCGTATGTGTTTTTTCCTGAATATATTCAGGAAAAAACGCATACGCCCTTTTTGGCCAAGGGCATCATTGTCGACGTTTTGCCGCTTTTCATGGGCTTTAAAGGCGATTCGTATCTACCTCCTGAAATCTGTTTCCTGCAATTCTGCCTTGCTTTCAAATCCTCTTCGTTGCCTTCCCTCAATATATCTGTGGATGAGAGTTATCATTTATAACTCTGCGGGTTTGTGAATTGCAGTTTCCCTGAGGTCCATTTTTCAACTGTCTTTTTTGGGAGCTGGCCGCAAAAGCGCGGGATTGCCTCAGGCCCTATTCTGCTTCTGGGCGGCAGGCTGAGCCTGTGGTTAATTCTTCTTCCTGTTGGGAAAATAGAGTGACCTGTGCCTGTCCCAACACCTAGATCTAGTCTCTCATTGGTTGCCCCTCTTCCCGTTCGTCCTCAGGACAAATTGCAACCTGTAGGGAACAGGAGGTTAAAGGTGCTGATTCTCCAAGTAGGGAGATTGCTAGTAAAGTAGCTGGAATGGCGAAACCGAGCACAAGGAGATGAGAAATGAGGTGCGTTTTAGAAACCTTTCAAAATCACACGGTGTACCATCTTCTGGGTTTCTCATGCATGTTTTCGATGTAGGAAGATGCCGTTGAACCTGCAGATTTGGGACCCATGGGATGGGTACCACGCAGTATTACTTTAAAGGGTCTGCGTTTTCTCACCCAACCTCACCCAACCTCTCAGCCCCACGAGTGTCCACCCTTATGTCTCATCCAGGTGTGGGTCTAGATATGGTCAATCCAGGTTGCATCACAGCCTCTGAACGAATTTTGTAAGAATTTCTCTCTCTTTCACTGTCTTTGTTTTACGGGTTTCTAAAAGTAATTTATTTTTATAATGGGGTTTAGCTGCCTTTCATGGCTGTGTTTATGCGGCTTTACACCCACTTGACTCACTTCTAGACAGATATCAATACATAGGTTTTAAGATTCTTACTAGTCACATATATTCTTGTGCGGGGAATAGGGGGTGTTGAGTCCAGTTCACTGAGCAAGGAGTAGGTCTTGTCTATTACATATTGGGTGTATGGAACGGTATGTGAGCGAATTTGAAACCCTTGTTTTATGCATCACCCCACCTCACCTTTCCTGTTAAGCAGCTATAGTGTGTTTTCTAAACGTGTGACTCTGTTCTGTTTTGTAATTCAGTTCAAGTGTAGCGGTTTTTACATTCCCGCTATAAGTGATAGCTTATGATAAGTGTCTTTTTCTGTGTGACTTATTTCACTTAGAATCGTCGTACCTAACTCCACTCATCTTGCTTCTACTAGCCTTATGACATTGATTTCATGTCTGAGTGATATTCCATTGTACATAAGGACCACAACTTCTTTATCCATTTTTCTCTTTCCTGGGATATTTAAGGTGTCATGAAGTGGAGGTTCTTGTCAACAGAGCAGCCCTAAACTTTCCGGTGCCTGTGTCTTGCTGATTTTTAGTTTTTCCAATTTATACGCCCATGAGTGGACGTGCCCTATGCTCCCTAAGCTGTTTTTTTTCGATGTTTCAGGACACAACGTACACTTCTCCAGAGTGGCTGTTGGCAATTTACATCCCGCCCATCAGTGTAGCAAGGCTGCCATTTCTCCATGGCCTGTCCTGCATTTCTGGTTTTGACACTTTTTGCAGCATGGCCCTTTTCACCGATGGGAAGCGAGACTTCTTTGTAGCGCTGATTTGCCTTTCCAGGTTGCTTGGTTGGCCAAAAAGGGCGTATGTGTTTTTTCCTGAATATATTCAGGAAAAAACGCATACGCCCTTTTTGGCCAAGGGCATCATTGTCGACGTTTTGCCGCTTTTCATGGGCTTTAAAGGCGATTCGTATCTACCTCCTGAAATCTGTTTCCTGCAATTCTGCCTTGCTTTCAAATCCTCTTCGTTGCCTTCCCTCAATATATCTGTGGATGAGAGTTATCATTTATAACTCTGCGGGTTTGTGAATTGCAGTTTCCCTGAGGTCCATTTTTCAACTGTCTTTTTTGGGAGCTGGCCGCAAAAGCGCGGGATTGCCTCAGGCCCTATTCTGCTTCTGGGCGGCAGGCTGAGCCTGTGGTTAATTCTTCTTCCTGTTGGGAAAATAGAGTGACCTGTGCCTGTCCCAACACCTAGATCTAGTCTCTCATTGGTTGCCCCTCTTCCCGTTCGTCCTCAGGACAAATTGCAACCTGTAGGGAACAGGAGGTTAAAGGTGCTGATTCTCCAAGTAGGGAGATTGCTAGTAAAGTAGCTGGAATGGCGAAACCGAGCACAAGGAGATGAGAAATGAGGTGCGTTTTAGAAACCTTTCAAAATCACACGGTGTACCATCTTCTGGGTTTCTCATGCATGTTTTCGATGTAGGAAGATGCCGTTGAACCTGGAGATTTGGGACCCATGGGATGGGTACCACGCAGTATTACTTTAAAGGGTCTGCGTTTTCTCACCCAACCTCACCCAACCTCTCAGCCCCAAGAGTGTCCACCCTTATGTCTCATCCAGGTGTGGGTCTAGATATGGTCAATCCAGGTTGCATCACAGCCTCTGAACGAATTTTGTAAGAATTTCTCTCTCTTTCACTGTCTTTGTTTTACGGGTTTCTAAAAGTAATTTATTTTTATAATGGGGTTTAGCTGCCTTTCATGGCTGTGTTTATGCGGCTTTACACCCACTTGACTCACTTCTAGACAGATATCAATACATAGGTTTTAAGATTCTTACTAGTCACATATATTCTTGTGCGGGGAATAGGGGGTGTTGAGTCCAGTTCACTGAGCAAGGAGTAGGTCTTGTCTATTACATATTGGGTGTATGGAACGGTATCTGAGCGAATTTGAAACCCTTGTTTTATGCATCACCCCACCTCACCTTTCCTGTTAAGCAGCTATAGTGTGTTTTCTAAACGTGTGACTCTGTTCTGTTTTGTAATTCAGTTCAAGTGTAGCGGTTTTTACATTCCCGCTATAAGTGATAGCTTATGATAAGTGTCTTTTTCTGTGTGACTTATTTCACTTAGAATCGTCGTACCTAACTCCACTCATCTTGCTTCTACTAGCCTTATGACATTGATTTCATGTCTGAGTGATATTCCATTGTACATAAGGACCACAACTTCTTTATCCATTTCTCTCTTTCCTGGGATATTTAAGGTGTCATGAAGTGGAGGTTCTTGTCAACAGAGCAGCCCTAAACTTTCCGGTGCCTGTGTCTTGCTGATTTTTAGTTTTTCCAATTTATACGCCCATGAGTGGACGTGCCCTATGCTCCCTAAGCTGTTTTTTTTCGATGTTTCAGGACACAACGTACACTTCTCCAGAGTGGGTGTTGGCAATTTACATCCCGCCCATCAGTGTAGCAAGGCTGCCATTTCTCCATGGCCTGTCCTGCATTTCTGGTTTTGACACTTTTTGCAGCATCGCCCTTTTGACCGATGGGAAGCGAGACTTCTTTGTAGTGCTGATTTGCCTTTCCAGGTTGCTTGGTTGGCCAAAAAGGGCGTATGCGTTTTTTCCTGAATATATTCAGGAAAAAACGCATACGCCCTTTTTGGCCAAGGGCATCATTGTCGACGTTTTGCCGCTTTTCATGTGCTTTAAAGCGATTCGTATCTACCTCCTGAAATCTGTTTCCTGCAATTCTGCCTTGCTTTCAAATCCTCTTCGTTGCCTTCCCTCAATATATCTGTGGATGAGAGTTATCATTTATAACTCTGCGGGTTTGTGAATTGCAGTTTCCCTGAGGTCCATTTTTCAACTGTCTTTTTTGGGAGCTGGCCGCAAAAGCGCGGGATTGCCTCAGGCCCTATTCTGCTTCTGGGCGGCAGGCTGAGCCTGTGGTTAATTCTTCTTCCTGTTGGGAAAATAGAGTGACCTGTGCCTGTCCCAACACCTAGATCTAGTCTCTCATTGGTTGCCCCTCTTCCCGTTCGTCCTCAGGACAAATTGCAACCTGTAGGGAACAGGAGGTTAAAGGTGCTGATTCTCCAAGTAGGGAGATTGCTAGTAAAGTAGCTGGAATGGCGAAACCGAGCACAAGGAGATGAGAAATGAGGTGCGTTTTAGAAACCTTTCAAAATCACACGGTGTACCATCTTCTGGGTTTCTCATGCATGTTTTCGATGTAGGAAGATGCCCTTGAACCTGGAGATTTGGGACCCATGGGATGGGTACCATGCAGTATTACTTTAAAGGGTCTGCGTTTGCTCACCCAACCACACCCAACCTCTCAGCCCCAAGAGTGTCCACCCTTATGTCTCATCCAGCTGTGGGTCTTGATATGGTCAATCCAGGTTGCATCACAGCCTCTGAACGAATTTTGTAAGAATTTCTCTCTCTTTCACTGTCTTTGTTTTATGGGTTTTTAAAAGTAATTTATTTTTATAATGGGGTTTAGCTGCTTTTCATGGCTGTGTTTATGTGGCTTTACACCCACTTGACTCACTTCCAGAGAGATATCAATACATAGGTTTTAAGATTCTTACTAGTCACATATATTCTTGTGTGGTGAATAGGGGGTGTTGAGTCCAGTTCACTGAGCAAGGAGTAGGTCTTGTCTATTACATATTGGGTGTATGGAACGGTATGTGAGCGAATTTGAAACCCTTGTTTTATGCATCACCCCACCTCACCTTTCCTGTTAAGCAGCTATAGTGTGTTTTCTAAACGTGTGACTCTGTTCTGTTTTGTAATTCAGTTCAAGTGTAGCGGTTTTTACATTCCCGCTATAAGTGATAGCTTATGATAAGTGTCTTTTTCTGTGTGACTTATTTCACTTAGAATCGTCGTACCTAACTCCACTCATCTTGCTTCTACTAGCCTTATGACATTGATTTCATGTCTGAGTGATATTCCATTGTACATAAGGACCACAACTTCTTTATCCATTTTTCTCTTTCCTGGGATATTTAAGGTGTCATGAAGTGGAGGTTCTTGTCAACAGAGCAGCCCTAAACTTTCCGGTGCCTGTGTCTTGCTGATTCTTAGTTTTTCCAATTTATACGCCCATGAGTGGACGTGCCCTATGCTCCCTAAGCTGTTTTTTTTCGATGTTTCAGGACACAACGTACACTTCTCCAGAGTGGGTGTTGGCAATTTACATCCCGCCCATCAGTGTAGCAAGGCTGCCATTTCTCCATGGCCTGTCCTGCATTTCTGGTTTTGACACTTTTTGCAGCATCGCCCTTTTGACCGATGGGAAGCGAGACTTCTTTGTAGTGCTGATTTGCCTTTCCAGGTTGCTTGGTTGGCCAAAAAGGGCGTATGCGTTTTTTCCTGAATATATTCAGGAAAAAACGCATACGCCCTTTTTGGCCAAGGGCATCATTGTCGACGTTTTGCCGCTTTTCATGGGCTTTAAAGGCGATTCGTATCTACCTCCTGAAATCTGTTTCCTGCAATTCTGCCTTGCTTTCAAATCCTCTTCGTTGCCTTCCCTCAATATATCTGTGGATGAGAGTTATCATTTATAACTCTGCGGGTTTGTGAATTGCAGTTTCCCTGAGGTCCATTTTTCAACTGTCTTTTTTGGGAGCTGGCCGCAAAAGCGCGGGATTGCCTCAGGCCCTATTCTGCTTCTGGGCGGCAGGCTGAGCCTGTGGTTAATTCTTCTTCCTGTTGGGAAAATAGAGTGACCTGTGCCTGTCCCAACACCTAGATCTAGTCTCTCATTGGTTGCCCCTCTTCCCGTTCGTCCTCAGGACAAATTGCAACCTGTAGGGAACAGGAGGTTAAAGGTGCTGATTCTCCAAGTAGGGAGATTGCTAGTAAAGTAGCTGGAATGGCGAAACCGAGCACAAGGAGATGAGAAATGAGGTGCGTTTTAGAAACCTTTCAAAATCACACGGTGTACCATCTTCTGGGTTTCTCATGCATGTTTTCGATGTAGGAAGATGCCCTTGAACCTGGAGATTTGGGACCCATGGGATGGGTACCATGCAGTATTACTTTAAAGGGTCTGCGTTTGCTCACCCAACCACACCCAACCTCTCAGCCCCAAGAGTGTCCACCCTTATGTCTCATCCAGCTGTGGGTCTTGATATGGTCAATCCAGGTTGCATCACAGCCTCTGAACGAATTTTGTAAGAATTTCTCTCTCTTTCACTGTCTTTGTTTTATGGGTTTTTAAAAGTAATTTATTTTTATAATGGGGTTTAGCTGCTTTTCATGGCTGTGTTTATGTGGCTTTACACCCACTTGACTCACTTCCAGAGAGATATCAATACATAGGTTTTAAGATTCTTACTAGTCACATATATTCTTGTGTGGTGAATAGGGGGTGTTGAGTCCAGTTCACTGAGCAAGGAGTAGGTCTTGTCTATTACATATTGGGTGTATGGAACGGTATCTGAGCGAATTTGAAACCCTTGTTTTATGCATCACCCCACCTCACCATTCCCGTTAAGCAGCCATAGTGTGTTTTCTAAACGTGTGACTCTGTTCTGTTTTGTAATTCAGTTCAAGTGTAGCGGTTTTTACATTCCCTCTATAAGTGATAGCTTATGATAAGTGTCTTTTTCTGTGTGACTTATTTCACTTAGAATCGTCGTACCTAACTCCACTCATCTTGCTTCTACTAGCCTTATGACATTGATTTCATGTCTGAGTGATATTCCATTGTACATAAGGACCACAACTTCTTTATCCATTTTTCTCTTTCCTGGGATATTTAAGGTGTCATGAAGTGGAGGTTCTTGTCAACAGAGCAGCCCTAAACTTTCCGGTGCCTGTGTCTTGCTGATTTTTAGTTTTTCCAATTTATACGCCCATGAGTGGACGTGCCCTATGCTCCCTAAGCTGTTTTTTTTCGATGTTTCAGGACACAACGTACACTTCTCCAGAGTGGCTGTTGGCAATTTACATCCCGCCCATCAGTGTAGCAAGGCTGCCATTTCTCCATGGCCTGTCCTGCATTTCTGGTTTTGACACTTTTTGCAGCATGGCCCTTTTCACCGATGGGAAGCGAGACTTCTTTGTAGCGCTGATTTGCCTTTCCAGGTTGCTTGGTTGGCCAAAAAGGGCGTATGTGTTTTTTCCTGAATATATTCAGGAAAAAACGCATACGCCCTTTTTGGCCAAGGGCATCATTGTCGACGTTTTGCCGCTTTTCATGGGCTTTAAAGGCGATTCGTATCTACCTCCTGAAATCTGTTTCCTGCAATTCTGCCTTGCTTTCAAATCCTCTTCGTTGCCTTCCCTCAATATATCTGTGGATGAGAGTTATCATTTATAACTCTGCGGGTTTGTGAATTGCAGTTTCCCTGAGGTCCATTTTTCAACTGTCTTTTTTGGGAGCTGGCCGCAAAAGCGCGGGATTGCCTCAGGCCCTATTCTGCTTCTGGGCGGCAGGCTGAGCCTGTGGTTAATTCTTCTTCCTGTTGGGAAAATAGAGTGACCTGTGCCTGTCCCAACACCTAGATCTAGTCTCTCATTGGTTGCCCCTCTTCCCGTTCGTCCTCAGGACAAATTGCAACCTGTAGGGAACAGGAGGTTAAAGGTGCTGATTCTCCAAGTAGGGAGATTGCTAGTAAAGTAGCTGGAATGGCGAAACCGAGCACAAGGAGATGAGAAATGAGGTGCGTTTTAGAAACCTTTCAAAATCACACGGTGTACCATCTTCTGGGTTTCTCATGCATGTTTTCGATGTAGGAAGATGCCGTTGAACCTGGAGATTTGGGACCCATGGGATGGGTACCACGCAGTATTACTTTAAAGGGTCTGCGTTTTCTCACCCAACCTCACCCAACCTCTCAGCCCCAAGAGTGTCCACCCTTATGTCTCATCCAGGTGTGGGTCTAGATATGGTCAATCCAGGTTGCATCACAGCCTCTGAACGAATTTTGTAAGAATTTCTCTCTCTTTCACTGTCTTTGTTTTACGGGTTTCTAAAAGTAATTTATTTTTATAATGGGGTTTAGCTGCCTTTCATGGCTGTGTTTATGCGGCTTTACACCCACTTGACTCACTTCTAGACAGATATCAATACATAGGTTTTAAGATTCTTACTAGTCACATATATTATTGTGCGGGGAATAGGGGGTGTTGAGTCCAGTTCACTGAGCAAGGAGTAGGTCTTGTCTATTACATATTGGGTGTATGGAACGGTATGTGAGCGAATTTGAAACCCTTGTTTTATGCATCACCCCACCTCACCTTTCCTGTTAAGCAGCTATAGTGTGTTTTCTAAACGTGTGACTCTGTTCTGTTTTGTAATTCAGTTCAAGTGTAGCGGTTTTTACATTCCCTCTATAAGTGATAGCTTATGATAAGTGTCTTTTTCTGTGTGACTTATTTCACTTAGAATCGTCGTACCTAACTCCACTCATCTTGCTTCTACTAGCCTTATGACATTGATTTCATGTCTGAGTGATATTCCATTGTACATAAGGACCACAACTTCTTTATCCATTTTTCTCTTTCCTGGGATATTTAAGGTGTCATGAAGTGGAGGTTCTTGTCAACAGAGCAGCCCTAAACTTTCCGGTGCCTGTGTCTTGCTGATTTTTAGTTTTTCCAATTTATACGCCCATGAGTGGACGTGCCCTATGCTCCCTAAGCTGTTTTTTTTCGATGTTTCAGGACACAACGTACACTTCTCCAGAGTGGGTGTTGGCAATTTACATCCCGCCCATCAGTGTAGCAAGGCTGCCATTTCTCCATGGCCTGTCCTGCATTTCTGGTTTTGACACTTTTTGCAGCATCGCCCTTTTGACCGATGGGAAGCGAGACTTCTTTGTAGTGCTGATTTGCCTTTCCAGGTTGCTTGGTTGGCCAAAAAGGGCGTATGCGTTTTTTCCTGAATATATTCAGGAAAAAACGCATACGCCCTTTTTGGCCAAGGGCATCATTGTCGACGTTTTGCCGCTTTTCATGTGCTTTAAAGCGATTCGTATCTACCTCCTGAAATCTGTTTCCTGCAATTCTGCCTTGCTTTCAAATCCTCTTCGTTGCCTTCCCTCAATATATCTGTGGATGACAGTTATCATTTATAACTCTGCGGGTTTGTGAATTGCAGTTTCCCTGAGCTCCATTTTTCAACTGTCTTTTTTGGGAGCTGGCCACAAAAGCGCGGGATTGCCTCAGGCCCTATTCTGCTTCTGGGCGGCAGGCTGAGCCTGTGGTTAATTCTTCTTCCTGTTGGGAAAATAGAGTGACCTGTGCCTGTCCCAACACCTAGATCTAGTCTCTCATTGGTTGCCCCTCTTCCCGTTCATCCTCAGGACAAATTGCAACCTGTAGGGAACAGGAGGTTAAAGGTGCTGATTCTCCAAGTAGGGAGATTGCTAGTAAAGTAGCTGGAATGGCGAAACCGAGCACAAGGAGATGAGAAATGAGGTGCGTTTTAGAAACCTTTCAAAATCACACGGTGTACCATCTTCTGGGTTTCTCATGCATGTTTTCGATGTAGGAAGATGCCCTTGAACCTGGAGATTTGGGACCCATGGGATGGGTACCACGCAGTATTACTTTAAAGGGTCTGCGTTTGCTCACCCAACCTCACCCAACCTCTCAGCCCCAAGAGTGTCCACCCTTATGTCTCATCCAGCTGTGGGTCTAGATATGGTCAATCCAGGTTGCATCACAGCCTCTGAACGAATTTTGTAAGAATTTCTCTCTCTTTCACTGTCTTTGTTTTACGGGTTTTTAAAAGTAATTTATTTTTATAATGGGGTTTAGCTGCTTTTCATGGCTGTGTTTACGCGGCTTTACACCCACTTGACTCACTTCCAGACAGATATCAATACATAGGTTTTAAGATTCTTACTAGTCACATATATTCTTGTGTGGTGAATAGGGGGTGTTGAGTCCAGTTCACTGAGCAAGGAGTAGGTCTTGTCTATTACATATTGGGTGTATGGAACGGTATCTGAGCGAATTTGAAACCCTTGTTTTATGCATCACCCCACCTCACCATTCCCGTTAAGCAGCCATAGTGTGTTTTCTAAACGTGTGACTCTGTTCTGTTTTGTAATTCAGTTCAAGTGTAGCGGTTTTTACATTCCCTCTATAAGTGATAGCTTATGATAAGTGTCTTTTTCTGTGTGACTTATTTCACTTAGAATCGTCGTACCTAACTCCACTCATCTTGCTTCTACTAGCCTTATGACATTGATTTCATGTCTGAGTGATATTCCATTGTACATAAGGACCACAACTTCTTTATCCATTTTTCTCTTTCCTGGGATATTTAAGGTGTCATGAAGTGGAGGTTCTTGTCAACAGAGCAGCCCTAAACTTTCCGGTGCCTGTGTCTTGCTGATTTTTAGTTTTTCCAATTTATACGCCCATGAGTGGACGTGCCCTATGCTCCCTAAGCTGTTTTTTTTCGATGTTTCAGGACACAACGTACACTTCTCCAGAGTGGCTGTTGGCAATTTACATCCCGCCCATCAGTGTAGCAAGGCTGCCATTTCTCCATGGCCTGTCCTGCATTTCTGGTTTTGACACTTTTTGCAGCATGGCCCTTTTCACCGATGGGAAGCGAGACTTCTTTGTAGCGCTGATTTGCCTTTCCAGGTTGCTTGGTTGGCCAAAAAGGGCGTATGTGTTTTTTCCTGAATATATTCAGGAAAAAACGCATACGCCCTTTTTGGCCAAGGGCATCATTGTCGACGTTTTGCCGCTTTTCATGGGCTTTAAAGGCGAATCGTATCTACCTCCTGAAATCTGTTTCCTGCAATTCTGCCTTGCTTTCAAATCCTCTTCGTTGCCTTCCCTCAATATATCTGTGGATGAGAGTTATCATTTATAACTCTGCGGGTTTGTGAATTGCAGTTTCCCTGAGGTCCATTTTTCAACTGTCTTTTTTGGGAGCTGGCCGCAAAAGCGCGGGATTGCCTCAGGCCCTATTCTGCTTCTGGGCGGCAGGCTGAGCCTGTGGTTAATTCTTCTTCCTGTTGGGAAAATAGAGTGACCTGTGCCTGTCCCAACACCTAGATCTAGTCTCTCATTGGTTGCCCCTCTTCCCGTTCGTCCTCAGGACAAATTGCAACCTGTAGGGAACAGGAGGTTAAAGGTGCTGATTCTCCAAGTAGGGAGATTGCTAGTAAAGTAGCTGGAATGGCGAAACCGAGCACAAGGAGATGAGAAATGAGGTGCGTTTTAGAAACCTTTCAAAATCACACGGTGTACCATCTTCTGGGTTTCTCATGCATGTTTTCGATGTAGGAAGATGCCGTTGAACCTGGAGATTTGGGACCCATGGGATGGGTACCACGCAGTATTACTTTAAAGGGTCTGCGTTTTCTCACCCAACCTCACCCAACCTCTCAGCCCCACGAGTGTCCACCCTTATGTCTCATCCAGGTGTGGGTCTAGATATGGTCAATCCAGGTTGCATCACAGCCTCTGAACGAATTTTGTAAGAATTTCTCTCTCTTTCACTGTCTTTGTTTTACGGGTTTCTAAAAGTAATTTATTTTTATAATGGGGTTTAGCTGCCTTTCATGGCTGTGTTTATGCGGCTTTACACCCACTTGACTCACTTCTAGACAGATATCAATACATAGGTTTTAAGATTCTTACTAGTCACATATATTCTTGTGCGGGGAATAGGGGGTGTTGAGTCCAGTTCACTGAGCAAGGAGTAGGTCTTGTCTATTACATATTGGGTGTATGGAACGGTATGTGAGCGAATTTGAAACCCTTGTTTTATGCATCACCCCACCTCACCTTTCCTGTTAAGCAGCTATAGTGTGTTTTCTAAACGTGTGACTCTGTTCTGTTTTGTAATTCAGTTCAAGTGTAGCGGTTTTTACATTCCCGCTATAAGTGATAGCTTATGATAAGTGTCTTTTTCTGTGTGACTTATTTCACTTAGAATCGTCGTACCTAACTCCACTCATCTTGCTTCTACTAGCCTTATGACATTGATTTCATGTCTGAGTGATATTCCATTGTACATAAGGACCACAACTTCTTTATCCATTTTTCTCTTTCCTGGGATATTTAAGGTGTCATGAAGTGGAGGTTCTTGTCAACAGAGCAGCCCTAAACTTTCCGGTGCCTGTGTCTTGCTGATTTTTAGTTTTTCCAATTTATACGCCCATGAGTGGACGTGCCCTATGCTCCCTAAGCTGTTTTTTTTCGATGTTTCAGGACACAACGTACACTTCTCCAGAGTGGCTGTTGGCAATTTACATCCCGCCCATCAGTGTAGCAAGGCTGCCATTTCTCCATGGCCTGTCCTGCATTTCTGGTTTTGACACTTTTTGCAGCATGGCCCTTTTCACCGATGGGAAGCGAGACTTCTTTGTAGCGCTGATTTGCCTTTCCAGGTTGCTTGGTTGGCCAAAAAGGGCGTATGTGTTTTTTCCTGAATATATTCAGGAAAAAACGCATACGCCCTTTTTGGCCAAGGGCATCATTGTCGACGTTTTGCCGCTTTTCATGGGCTTTAAAGGCGATTCGTATCTACCTCCTGAAATCTGTTTCCTGCAATTCTGCCTTGCTTTCAAATCCTCTTCGTTGCCTTCCCTCAATATATCTGTGGATGAGAGTTATCATTTATAACTCTGCGGGTTTGTGAATTGCAGTTTCCCTGAGGTCCATTTTTCAACTGTCTTTTTTGGGAGCTGGCCGCAAAAGCGCGGGATTGCCTCAGGCCCTATTCTGCTTCTGGGCGGCAGGCTGAGCCTGTGGTTAATTCTTCTTCCTGTTGGGAAAATAGAGTGACCTGTGCCTGTCCCAACACCTAGATCTAGTCTCTCATTGGTTGCCCCTCTTCCCGTTCGTCCTCAGGACAAATTGCAACCTGTAGGGAACAGGAGGTTAAAGGTGCTGATTCTCCAAGTAGGGAGATTGCTAGTAAAGTAGCTGGAATGGCGAAACCGAGCACAAGGAGATGAGAAATGAGGTGCGTTTTAGAAACCTTTCAAAATCACACGGTGTACCATCTTCTGGGTTTCTCATGCATGTTTTCGATGTAGGAAGATGCCGTTGAACCTGGAGATTTGGGACCCATGGGATGGGTACCACGCAGTATTACTTTAAAGGGTCTGCGTTTTCTCACCCAACCTCACCCAACCTCTCAGCCCCAAGAGTGTCCACCCTTATGTCTCATCCAGGTGTGGGTCTAGATATGGTCAATCCAGGTTGCATCACAGCCTCTGAACGAATTTTGTAAGAATTTCTCTCTCTTTCACTGTCTTTGTTTTACGGGTTTCTAAAAGTAATTTATTTTTATAATGGGGTTTAGCTGCCTTTCATGGCTGTGTTTATGCGGCTTTACACCCACTTGACTCACTTCTAGACAGATATCAATACATAGGTTTTAAGATTCTTACTAGTCACATATATTCTTGTGCGGGGAATAGGGGGTGTTGAGTCCAGTTCACTGAGCAAGGAGTAGGTCTTGTCTATTACATATTGGGTGTATGGAACGGTATCTGAGCGAATTTGAAACCCTTGTTTTATGCATCACCCCACCTCACCTTTCCTGTTAAGCAGCTATAGTGTGTTTTCTAAACGTGTGACTCTGTTCTGTTTTGTAATTCAGTTCAAGTGTAGCGGTTTTTACATTCCCGCTATAAGTGATAGCTTATGATAAGTGTCTTTTTCTGTGTGACTTATTTCACTTAGAATCGTCGTACCTAACTCCACTCATCTTGCTTCTACTAGCCTTATGACATTGATTTCATGTCTGAGTGATATTCCATTGTACATAAGGACCACAACTTCTTTATCCATTTCTCTCTTTCCTGGGATATTTAAGGTGTCATGAAGTGGAGGTTCTTGTCAACAGAGCAGCCCTAAACTTTGGGGTGCCTGTGTCTTGCTGATTTTTAGTTTTTCCAATTTATACGCCCATGAGTGGACGTGCCCTATGCTCCCTAAGCTGTTTTTTTTCGATGTTTCAGGACACAACGTACACTTCTCCAGAGTGGGTGTTGGCAATTTACATCCCGCCCATCAGTGTAGCAAGGCTGCCATTTCTCCATGGCCTGTCCTGAATTTCTGGTTTTGACACTTTTTGCAGCATCGCCCTTTTGACCGATGGGAAGCGAGACTTCTTTGTAGTGCTGATTTGCCTTTCCAGGTTGCTTGGTTGGCCAAAAAGGGCGTATGCGTTTTTTCCTGAATATATTCAGGAAAAAACGCATACGCCCTTTTTGGCCAAGGGCATCATTGTCGACGTTTTGCCGCTTTTCATGTGCTTTAAAGCGATTCGTATCTACCTCCTGAAATCTGTTTCCTGCAATTCTGCCTTGCTTTCAAATCCTCTTCGTTGCCTTCCCTCAATATATCTGTGGATGAGAGTTATCATTTATAACTCTGCGGGTTTGTGAATTGCAGTTTCCCTGAGGTCCATTTTTCAACTGTCTTTTTTGGGAGCTGGCCGCAAAAGCGCGGGATTGCCTCAGGCCCTATTCTGCTTCTGGGCGGCAGGCTGAGCCTGTGGTTAATTCTTCTTCCTGTTGGGAAAATAGAGTGACCTGTGCCTGTCCCAACACCTAGATCTAGTCTCTCATTGGTTGCCCCTCTTCCCGTTCGTCCTCAGGACAAATTGCAACCTGTAGGGAACAGGAGGTTAAAGGTGCTGATTCTCCAAGTAGGGAGATTGCTAGTAAAGTAGCTGGAATGGCGAAACCGAGCACAAGGAGATGAGAAATGAGGTGCGTTTTAGAAACCTTTCAAAATCACACGGTGTACCATCTTCTGGGTTTCTCATGCATGTTTTCGATGTAGGAAGATGCCCTTGAACCTGGAGATTTGGGACCCATGGGATGGGTACCATGCAGTATTACTTTAAAGGGTCTGCGTTTGCTCACCCAACCACACCCAACCTCTCAGCCCCAAGAGTGTCCACCCTTATGTCTCATCCAGCTGTGGGTCTTGATATGGTCAATCCAGGTTGCATCACAGCCTCTGAACGAATTTTGTAAGAATTTCTCTCTCTTTCACTGTCTTTGTTTTATGGGTTTTTAAAAGTAATTTATTTTTATAATGGGGTTTAGCTGCTTTTCATGGCTGTGTTTATGTGGCTTTACACCCACTTGACTCACTTCCAGAGAGATATCAATACATAGGTTTTAAGATTCTTACTAGTCACATATATTCTTGTGTGGTGAATAGGGGGTGTTGAGTCCAGTTCACTGAGCAAGGAGTAGGTCTTGTCTATTACATATTGGGTGTATGGAACGGTATGTGAGCGAATTTGAAACCCTTGTTTTATGCATCACCCCACCTCACCTTTCCTGTTAAGCAGCTATAGTGTGTTTTCTAAACGTGTGACTCTGTTCTGTTTTGTAATTCAGTTCAAGTGTAGCGGTTTTTACATTCCCGCTATAAGTGATAGCTTATGATAAGTGTCTTTTTCTGTGTGACTTATTTCACTTAGAATCGTCGTACCTAACTCCACTCATCTTGCTTCTACTAGCCTTATGACATTGATTTCATGTCTGAGTGATATTCCATTGTACATAAGGACCACAACTTCTTTATCCATTTTTCTCTTTCCTGGGATATTTAAGGTGTCATGAAGTGGAGGTTCTTGTCAACAGAGCAGCCCTAAACTTTCCGGTGCCTGTGTCTTGCTGATTCTTAGTTTTTCCAATTTATACGCCCATGAGTGGACGTGCCCTATGCTCCCTAAGCTGTTTTTTTTCGATGTTTCAGGACACAACGTACACTTCTCCAGAGTGGGTGTTGGCAATTTACATCCCGCCCATCAGTGTAGCAAGGCTGCCATTTCTCCATGGCCTGTCCTGCATTTCTGGTTTTGACACTCTTTGCAGCATGGCCCTTTTGTCCGAAGGGAAGCGAGACTTCTTTGTAGCGCTGATTTGCCTTTCCAGGTTGCTTGGTTGGCCAAAAAGGGCGTATGCGTTTTTTCCTGAATATATTCAGGAAAAAACGCATACGCCCTTTTTGGCCAAGGGCATCATTGTCGACGTTTTGCCGCTTTTCATGTGCTTTAAAGGCGATTCGTATCTACCTCCTGAAATCTGTTTCCTGCAATTCTGCCTTGCTTTCAAATCCTCTTCGTTGCCTTCCCTCAATATATCTGTGGATGAGAGTTATCATTTATAACTCTGCGGGTTTGTGAATTGCAGTTTCCCTGAGGTCCATTTTTCAACTGTCTTTTTTGGGAGCTGGCCGCAAAAGCGCGGGATTGCCTCAGGCCCTATTCTGCTTCTGGGCGGCAGGCTGAGCCTGTGGTTAATTCTTCTTCCTGTTGGGAAAATAGAGTGACCTGTGCCTGTCCCAACACCTAGATCTAGTCTCTCATTGGTTGCCCCTCTTCCCGTTCGTCCTCAGGACAAATTGCAACCTGTAGGGAACAGGAGGTTAAAGGTGCTGATTCTCCAAGTAGGGAGATTGCTAGTAAAGTAGCTGGAATGGCGAAACCGAGCACAAGGAGATGAGAAATGAGGTGCGTTTTAGAAACCTTTCAAAATCACACGGTGTACCATCTTCTGGGTTTCTCATGCATGTTTTCGATGTAGGAAGATGCCCTTGAACCTGGAGATTTGGGACCCATGGGATGGGTACCATGCAGTATTACTTTAAAGGGTCTGCGTTTGCTCACCCAACCACACCCAACCTCTCAGCCCCAAGAGTGTCCACCCTTATGTCTCATCCAGCTGTGGGTCTTGATATGGTCAATCCAGGTTGCATCACAGCCTCTGAACGAATTTTGTAAGAATTTCTCTCTCTTTCACTGTCTTTGTTTTATGGGTTTTTAAAAGTAATTTATTTTTATAATGGGGTTTAGCTGCTTTTCATGGCTGTGTTTATGTGGCTTTACACCCACTTGACTCACTTCCAGAGAGATATCAATACATAGGTTTTAAGATTCTTACTAGTCACATATATTCTTGTGTGGTGAATAGGGGGTGTTGAGTCCAGTTCACTGAGCAAGGAGTAGGTCTTGTCTATTACATATTGGGTGTATGGAACGGTATCTGAGCGAATTTGAAACCCTTGTTTTATGCATCACCCCACCTCACCATTCCCGTTAAGCAGCCATAGTGTGTTTTCTAAACGTGTGACTCTGTTCTGTTTTGTAATTCAGTTCAAGTGTAGCGGTTTTTACATTCCCTCTATAAGTGATAGCTTATGATAAGTGTCTTTTTCTGTGTGACTTATTTCACTTAGAATCGTCGTACCTAACTCCACTCATCTTGCTTCTACTAGCCTTATGACATTGATTTCATGTCTGAGTGATATTCCATTGTACATAAGGACCACAACTTCTTTATCCATTTTTCTCTTTCCTGGGATATTTAAGGTGTCATGAAGTGGAGGTTCTTGTCAACAGAGCAGCCCTAAACTTTCCGGTGCCTGTGTCTTGCTGATTTTTAGTTTTTCCAATTTATACGCCCATGAGTGGACGTGCCCTATGCTCCCTAAGCTGTTTTTTTTCGATGTTTCAGGACACAACGTACACTTCTCCAGAGTGGCTGTTGGCAATTTACATCCCGCCCATCAGTGTAGCAAGGCTGCCATTTCTCCATGGCCTGTCCTGCATTTCTGGTTTTGACACTTTTTGCAGCATGGCCCTTTTCACCGATGGGAAGCGAGACTTCTTTGTAGCGCTGATTTGCCTTTCCAGGTTGCTTGGTTGGCCAAAAAGGGCGTATGTGTTTTTTCCTGAATATATTCAGGAAAAAACGCATACGCCCTTTTTGGCCAAGGGCATCATTGTCGACGTTTTGCCGCTTTTCATGGGCTTTAAAGGCGATTCGTATCTACCTCCTGAAATCTGTTTCCTGCAATTCTGCCTTGCTTTCAAATCCTCTTCGTTGCCTTCCCTCAATATATCTGTGGATGAGAGTTATCATTTATAACTCTGCGGGTTTGTGAATTGCAGTTTCCCTGAGGTCCATTTTTCAACTGTCTTTTTTGGGAGCTGGCCGCAAAAGCGCGGGATTGCCTCAGGCCCTATTCTGCTTCTGGGCGGCAGGCTGAGCCTGTGGTTAATTCTTCTTCCTGTTGGGAAAATAGAGTGACCTGTGCCTGTCCCAACACCTAGATCTAGTCTCTCATTGGTTGCCCCTCTTCCCGTTCGTCCTCAGGACAAATTGCAACCTGTAGGGAACAGGAGGTTAAAGGTGCTGATTCTCCAAGTAGGGAGATTGCTAGTAAAGTAGCTGGAATGGCGAAACCGAGCACAAGGAGATGAGAAATGAGGTGCGTTTTAGAAACCTTTCAAAATCACACGGTGTACCATCTTCTGGGTTTCTCATGCATGTTTTCGATGTAGGAAGATGCCGTTGAACCTGGAGATTTGGGACCCATGGGATGGGTACCACGCAGTATTACTTTAAAGGGTCTGCGTTTTCTCACCCAACCTCACCCAACCTCTCAGCCCCAAGAGTGTCCACCCTTATGTCTCATCCAGGTGTGGGTCTAGATATGGTCAATCCAGGTTGCATCACAGCCTCTGAACGAATTTTGTAAGAATTTCTCTCTCTTTCACTGTCTTTGTTTTACGGGTTTCTAAAAGTAATTTATTTTTATAATGGGGTTTAGCTGCCTTTCATGGCTGTGTTTATGCGGCTTTACACCCACTTGACTCACTTCTAGACAGATATCAATACATAGGTTTTAAGATTCTTACTAGTCACATATATTATTGTGCGGGGAATAGGGGGTGTTGAGTCCAGTTCACTGAGCAAGGAGTAGGTCTTGTCTATTACATATTGGGTGTATGGAACGGTATGTGAGCGAATTTGAAACCCTTGTTTTATGCATCACCCCACCTCACGTTTCCTGTTAAGCAGCTATAGTGTGTTTTCTAAACGTGTGACTCTGTTCTGTTTTGTAATTCAGTTCAAGTGTAGCGGTTTTTACATTCCCGCTATAAGTGATAGCTTATGATAAGTGTCTTTTTCTGTGTGACTTATTTCACTTAGAATCGTCGTACCTAACTCCACTCATCTTGCTTCTACTAGCCTTATGACATTGATTTCATGTCTGAGTGATATTCCATTGTACATAAGGACCACAACTTCTTTATCCATTTTTCTCTTTCCTGGGATATTTAAGGTGTCATGAAGTGGAGGTTCTTGTCAACAGAGCAGCCCTAAACTTTCCGGTGCCTGTGTCTTGCTGATTTTTAGTTTTTCCAATTTATACGCCCATGAGTGGACGTGCCCTATGCTCCCTAAGCTGTTTTTTTTCGATGTTTCAGGACACAACGTACACTTCTCCAGAGTGGGTGTTGGCAATTTACATCCCGCCCATCAGTGTAGCAAGGCTGCCATTTCTCCATGGCCTGTCCTGCATTTCTGGGTTTGACACTTTTTGCAGCATCGCCCTTTTGACCGATGGGAAGCGAGACTTCTTTGTAGTGCTGATTTGCCTTTCCAGGTTGCTTGGTTGGCCAAAAAGGGCGTATGCGTTTTTTCCTGAATATATTCAGGAAAAAACGCATACGCCCTTTTTGGCCAAGGGCATCATTGTCGACGTTTTGCCGCTTTTCATGGGCTTTAAAGCGATTCGTATCTACCTCCTGAAATCTGTTTCCTGCAATTCTGCCTTGCTTTCAAATCCTCTTCGTTGCCTTCCCTCAATATATCTGTGGATGACAGTTATCATTTATAACTCTGCGGGTTTGTGAATTGCAGTTTCCCTGAGCTCCATTTTTCAACTGTCTTTTTTGGGAGCTGGCCACAAAAGCGCGGGATTGCCTCAGGCCCTATTCTGCTTCTGGGCGGCAGGCTGAGCCTGTGGTTAATTCTTCTTCCTGTTGGGAAAATAGAGTGACCTGTGCCTGTCCCAACACCTAGATCTAGTCTCTCATTGGTTGCCCCTCTTCCCGTTCATCCTCAGGACAAATTGCAACCTGTAGGGAACAGGAGGTTAAAGGTGCTGATTCTCCAAGTAGGGAGATTGCTAGTAAAATAGCTGGAATGACGAAACCGAGCACAAGGAGATGAGAAATGAGGTGCGTTTTAGAAACCTTTCAAAATCATACGGTGTACCATCTTCTGGGTTTCTCATGCATGTTTTCGATGTAGGAAGATGCCCTTGAACCTGGAGATTTGGGACCCATGGGATGGGTACCACGCAGTATTACTTTAAAGGGTCTGCGTTTGCTCACCCAACCTCACCCAACCTCTCAGCCCCAAGAGTGTCCACCCTTATGTCTCATCCAGCTGTGGGTCTAGATATGGTCAATCCAGGTTGCATCACAGCCTCTGAACGAATTTTGTAAGAATTTCTCTCTCTTTCACTGTCTTTGTTTTACGGGTTTTTAAAAGTAATTTATTTTTATAATGGGGTTTAGCTGCTTTTCATGGCTGTGTTTATGCGGCTTTACACCCACTTGACTCACTTCCAGACAGATATCAATACATAGGTTTTAAGATTCTTACTAGTCACATATATTCTTGTGCGGTGAATAGGGGGTGTTGAGTCCAGTTCACTGAGCAAGGAGTAGGTCTTGTCTATTACATATTGGGTGTATGGAACGGTATGTGAGCGAATTTGAAACCCTTGTTTTATGCATCACCCCACCTCACCTTTCCTGTTAAGCAGCTATAGTGTGTTTTCTAAACGTGTGACTCTGTTCTGTTTTGTAATTCAGTTCAAGTGTAGCGGTTTTTACATTCCCTCTATAAGTGATAGCTTATGATAAGTGTCTTTTTCTGTGTGACTTATTTCACTTAGAATCGTCGTACCTAACTCCACTCATCTTGCTTCTACTAGCCTTATAACATTGATTTCATGTGTGAGTGATATTCCATTGTACATAAGGACCACAACTTCTTTATCCATTTTTCTCTTTCCTGGGATATTTAAGGTGTCATGAAGTGGAGGTTCTTGTCAACAGAGCAGCCCTAAACTTTCCGGTGCCTGTGTCTTGCTGATTTTTAGTTTTTCCAATTTATACGCCTATGAGTGGACGTGCCCTATGCTCCCTAAGCTGTTTTTTTTCGATGTTTCAGGACACAACGTACACTTCTCCAGAGTGGTTGTTGGCAATTTACATCCCGCCCATCAGTGTAGCAAGGCTGCCATTTCTCCATGGCCTGTCCTGCATTTCTGGTTTTGACACTTTTTGCAGCATGGCCCTTTTCACCGATGGGAAGCGAGACTTCTTTGTAGCGCTGATTTGCCTTTCCAGGTTGCTTGGTTGGCCAAAAAGGGCGTATGCGTTTTTTCCTGAATATATTCAGGAAAAAACGCATACGCCCTTTTTGGCCAAGGGCATCATTGTCGACGTTTTGCCGCTTTTCATGTGCTTTAAAGGCGATTCGTATCTACCTCCTGAAATCTGTTTCCTGCAATTCTGCCTTGCTTTCAAATCCTCTTCGTTGCCTTCCCTCAATATATCTGTGGATGAGAGTTATCATTTATAACTCTGCGGGTTTGTGAATTGCAGTTTCCCTGAGCTCCATTTTTCAACTGTCTTTTTTGGGAGCTGGCCACAAAAGCGCGGGATTGCCTCAGGCCCTATTCTGCTTCTGGGCGGCAGGCTGAGCCTGTGGTTAATTCTTCTTCCTGTTGGGAAAATAGAGTGACCTGTGCCTGTCCCAACACCTAGATCTAGTCTCTCATTGGTTGCCCCTCTTCCCGTGCATCCTCAGGACAAATTGCAACCTGTAGGGAACAGGAGGTTAAAGGTGCTGATTCTCCAAGTAGGGAGATTGCTAGTAAAATAGCTGGAATGACGAAACCGAGCACAAGGAGATGAGAAATGAGGTGCGTTTTAGAAACCTTTCAAAATTACACGGTGTACCATCTTCTGGGTTTCTCATGCATGTTTTCGATGTAGGAAGATGATCTTGAACCTGGAGATTTGGGACCCATGGGATGGGTACCACGCAGTATTACTTTAAAGGGTCTGCGTTTGCTCACCCAACCTCACCCAACCTCTCAGCCCCAAGAGTGTCCACCCTTATGTCTCATCCAGCTGTGGGTCTAGTTATGGTCAATCCAGGTTGCATCACAGCCTCTGAACGAATTTTGTAAGAATTTCTCTCTCTTTCACTATCTTTTTTTACGGGTTTTTAAAAGTAATTCATTTTTATAATGGGGTTTAGCTGCTTTTCATGGTTGTGTTTATGCGGCTTTACACCCACTTGACTCACTTCCAGACAGATATCAATACATAGGTTTTAAGATTCTTACTAGTCACATATATTCTTGTGCGGGGAATAGGGGATGTTGAATCCAGTTCACTGAGCAAGGAGTAGGTCTTGTCTATTACATATTGGGTGTATGGAACGGTATCTGAGCGAATTTGAAACCCTTGTTTTATGCATCACCCCACCTCACCTTTCCCGTTAAGCAGCCATAGTGTGTTTTCTAAACGTGTGACTCTGTTCTGTTTTGTAATTCAGTTCAAGTGTAGCGGTTTTTACATTCCCTCTATAAGTGATAGCTTATGATAAGTGTCTTTTTCTGTGTGACTTATTTCACTTAGAATCGTCGTACCTAACTCCACTCATCTTGCTTCTACTAGCCTTATGACATTGATTTCATGTGTGAGTGATATTCCATTGTACATAAGGACCACAACTTCTTTATCCATTTTTCTCTTTCCTGGGATATTTAAGGTGTCATGAAGTGGAGGTTCTTGTCAACAGAGCAGCCCTAAACTTTCCGGTGCCTGTGTCTTGCTGATTTTTAGTTTTTCCAATTTATACGCCCATGAGTGGACGTGCCCTATGCTCCCTAAGCTGTTTTTTTTCGATGTTTCAGGACACAACGTACACTACTCCAGAGTGGTTGTTGGCAATTTACATCCCGCCCATCAGTGTAGCAAGGCTGCCATTTCTCCATGGCCTGTCCTGCATTTCTGGTTTTGACACTTTTTGCAGCATGGCCCTTTTCACCGATGGGAAGCGAGACTTCTTTGTAGCGCTGATTTGCCTTTCCAGGTTGCTTGGTTGGCCAAAAAGGGCGTATGCGTTTTTTCCTGAATATATTCAGGAAAAAACGCATACGCCCTTTTTGGCCAAGGGCATCATTGTCGACGTTTTGCCGCTTTTCATGTGCTTTAAAGGCGATTCGTATCTACCTCCTGAAATCTGTTTCCTGCAATTCTGCCTTGCTTTCAAATCCTCTTCGTTGCCTTCCCTCAATATATCTGTGGATGAGAGTTATCATTTATAACTCTGCGGGTTTGTGAATTGCAGTTTCCCTGAGCTCCATTTTTCAAATGTCTTTTTTGGGAGCTGGCCGCAAAAGCGCGGGATTGCCTCAGGCCCTATTCTGCTTCTGGGCGGCAGGCTGAGCCTGTGGTTAATTCTTCTTCCTGTTGGGAAAATAGAGTGACCTGTGCCTGTCCCAACACCTAGATCTTGTCTCTCATTGGTTGCCCCTCTTCCCGTTCGTCCTCAGGACAAATTGCAACCTGTAGGGAACAGGAGGTTAAAGGTGCTGATTCTCCAAGTAGGGAGATTGCTAGTAAAGTAGCTGGAATGGCGAAACCGAGCACAAGGAGATGAGAAATGAGGTGCGTTTTAGAAACCTTTCAAAATCACACGGTGTACCATCTTCTGGGTTTCTCATGCATGTTTTCGATGTAGGAAGATGCCCTTGAACCTGGAGATTTGGGACCCATGGGATGGGTACCATGCAGTATTACTTTAAAGGGTCTGAGTTTGCTCACCCAACCACACCCAACCTCTCAGCCCCAAGAGTGTCCACCCTTATGTCTCATCCAGCAGTGGGTCTTGATATGGTCAATCCAGGTTGCATCACAGCCTCTGAACGAATTTTGTAAGAATTTCTCTCTCTTTCACTGTCTTTGTTTTATGGGTTTTTAAAAGTAATTTATTTTTATAATGGGGTTTAGCTGCTTTTCATGGCTGTGTTTATGCGGCTTTACACCCACTTGACTCACTTCCAGAGAGATATCAATACATAGGTTTTAAGATTCTTACTAGTCACATATATTCTTGTGTGGTGAATAGGGGGTGTTGAGTCCAGTTCACTGAGCAAGGAGTAGGTCTTGTCTATTACATATTGGGTGTATGGAACGGTATCTGAGCCAATTTAAAACCCTTGTTTTATGCATCACCCCACCTCACCTTTCCTGTTAAGCAGCTATAGTGTGTTTTCTAAACGTGTGACTCTGTTCTGTTTTGTAATTCAGTTCAAGTGTAGCGGTTTTTACATTCCCTCTATAAGTGATAGCTTATGATAAGTGTCTTTTTCTGTGTGACTTATTTCACTTAGAATCGTCGTACCTAACTCCACTCATCTTGCTTCTACTAGCCTTATGACATTGATTTCATGTCTGAGTGATATTCCATTGTACATAAGGACCACAACTTCTTTATCCATTTTTCTCTTTCCTGGGATATTTAAGGTGTCATGAAGTGGAGGTTCTTGTCAACAGAGCAGCCCTAAACTTTCGGGTGCCTGTGTCTTGCTGATTTTTAGTTTTTCCAATTTATACGCCCATGAGTGGACGTGCCCTATGCTCCCTAAGCTGTTTTTTTTCGATGTTTCAGGACACAACGTATACTTCTCCAGAGTGGCTGTTGGCAATTTACATCCCGCCCATCAGTGTAGCAAGGCTGCCATTTCTCCATGGCCTGTCCTGCATTTCTGGTTTTGACACTCTTTGCAGCATGGCCCTTTTGTCCGAAGGGAAGCGAGACTTCTTTGTAGCGCTGATTTGCCTTTCCAGGTTGCTTGGTTGGCCAAAAAGGGCGTATGCGTTTTTTCCTGAATATATTCAGGAAAAAACGCATACGCCCTTTTTGGCCAAGGGCATCATTGTCGACGTTTTGCCGCTTTTCATGTGCTTTAAAGGCGATTCGTATCTACCTCCTGAAATCTGTTTCCTGCAATTCTGCCTTGCTTTCAAATCCTCTTCGTTGCCTTCCCTCAATATATCTGTGGATGATAGTTATCATTTATAACTCTGCGGGTTTGTGAATTGCAGTTTCCCTGAGGTCCATTTTTCAACTGTCTTTTTTGGGAGCTGGCCGCAAAAGCGCGGGATTGCCTCAGGCCCTATTCTGCTTCTGGGCGGCAGGCTGAGCCTGTGGTTAATTCTTCTTCCTGTTGGGAAAATAGAGTGACCTGTGCCTGTCCCAACACCTAGATCTATTCTCTCATTGGTTGCCCCTCTTCCCGTTCATCCTCAGGACAAATTGCAACCTGTAGGGAACAGGAGGATAAGGTGCTGATTCTCCAAGTAGGGAGACTGCTAGTAAAGTAGCTGGAATGGCGAAACCGAGCACAAGGAGATGAGAAATGAGGTGCGTTTTAGAAACCTTTCAAAATCGCACGGTGTACCATCTTCTGGGTTTCTCATGCATGTTTTCGATGTAGGAAGATGCCCTTGAACCTGGAGATTTGGGACCCATGGGATGGGTACCACGCAGTATTACTTTAAAGGGTCTGCGTTTGCTCACCCAACCTCACCCAACCTCTCAGCCCCAAGAGTGTCCACCCTTATGTCTCATCCAGCTGTGGGTCTAGTTATGGTCAATCCAGGTTGCATCACAGCCTCTGAACGAATTTTGTAAGAATTTCTCTCTCTTTCACTATCTTTTTTTACGGGTTTTTAAAAGTAATTCATTTTTATAATGGGGTTTAGCTGCTTTTCATGGTTGTGTTTATGCGGCTTTACACCCACTTGACTCACTTCCAGACAGATATCAATACATAGGTTTTAAGATTCTTACTAGTCACATATATTCTTGTGCGGGGAATAGGGGGTGTTGAGTCCAGTTCACTGAGCAAGGAGTAGGTCTTGTCTATTACATATTGGGTGTATGGAACGGTATCTGAGCGAATTTGAAACCCTTGTTTTATGCATCACCCCACCTCACCTTTCCCGTTAAGCAGCCATAGTGTGTTTTCTAAACGTGTGACTCTGTTCTGTTTTGTAATTCAGTTCAAGTGTAGCGGTTTTTACATTCCCTCTATAAGTGATAGCTTATGATAAGTGTCTTTTTCTGTGTGACTTATTTCACTTAGAATCGTCGTACCTAACTCCACTCATCTTGCTTCTACTAGCCTTATGACATTGATTTCATGTCTGAGTGATATTCCATTGTACATAAGGACCACAACTTCTTTATCCATTTTTCTCTTTCCTGGGATATTTAAGGTGTCATGAAGTGGAGGTTCTTGTCAACAGAGCAGCCCTAAACTTTCGGGTGCCTGGGTCTTGCTGATTTTTAGTTTTTCCAATTTATACGCCCATGAGTGGACGTGCCCTATGCTCCCTAAGCTGTTTTTTTTCGATGTTTCAGGACACAACGTATACTTCTCCAGAGTGGCTGTTGGCAATTTACATCCCGCCCATCAGTGTAGCAAGGCTGCCATTTCTCCATGGCCTGTCCTGCATTTCTGGTTTTGACACTTTTTGCAGCATGGCCCTTTTGTCCGAAGGGAAGCGAGACTTCTTTGTAGCGCTGATTTGCCTTTCCAGGTTGCTTGGTTGGCCAAAAAGGGCGTATGCGTTTTTTCCTGAATATATTCAGGAAAAAACGCATACGCCCTTTTTGGCCAAGGGCATCATTGTCGACGTTTTGCCGCTTTTCATGTGCTTTAAAGGCGATTCGTATCTACCTCCTGAAATCTGTTTCCTGCAATTCTGCCTTGCTTTCAAATCCTCTTCGTTGCCTTCCCTCAATATATCTGTGGATGAGAGTTATCATTTATAACTCTGCGGGTTTGTGAATTGCAGTTTCCCTGAGGTCCATTTTTCAACTGTCTTTTTTGGGAGCTGGCCGCAAAAGCGCGGGATTGCCTCAGGCCCTATTCTGCTTCTGGGCGGCAGGCTGAGCCTGTGGTTAATTCTTCTTCCTGTTGGGAAAATAGAGTGACCTGTGCCTCTCCCAACACCTAGATCTAGTCTCTCATTGGTTGCCCCTCTTCCCGTTCATCCTCAGGACAAATTGCAACCTGTAGGGAACAGGAGGTTAAAGGTGCTGATTCTCCAAGTAGGGAGATTGCTAGTAAAATAGCTGGAATGACGAAACCGAGCACAAGGAGATGAGAAATGAGGTGCGTTTTAGAAACCTTTCAAAATCACACGGTGTACCATCTTCTGGGTTTCTCATGCATGTTTTCGATGTAGGAAGATGCCCTTGAACCTGGAGATTTGGGACCCATGGGATGGGTACCACGCAGTATTACTTTAAAGGGTCTGCGTTTTCTCACCCAACCTCACCCAACCTCTCAGCCCCAAGAGTGTCCACCCTTATGTCTCATCCAGGTGTGGGTCTAGATATGGTCAATCCAGGTTGCATCACAGCCTCTGAACGAATTTTGTGAGAATTTCTCTCTCTTTCACTGTCTTTGTTTTACGGGTTTTTAAAAGTAATTTATTTTTATAATGGGGTTTAGCTGCCTTTCATGGCTGTGTTTATGCGGCTTTACACCCACTTGACTCACTTCCAGAGAGATATCAATACATAGGTTTTAAGATTCTTACTAGTCACATGTATTCTTGTGCGGGGAATAGGGGGTGTTGAGTCCAGTTCACTGAGCAAGGAGTAGGTCTTGTCTATTACATATTGGGTGTATGGAACGGTATCTGAGCCAATTTGAAACCCTTGTTTTATGCATCACCCCACCTCACCTTTCCTGTTAAGCAGCTATAGTGTGTTTTCTAAACGTGTGACTCTGTTCTGTTTTGTAATTCAGTTCAAGTGTAGCGGTTTTTACATTCCCTCTATAAGTGATAGCTTATGATAAGTGTCTTTTTCTGTGTGACTTATTTCACTTAGAATCGTCGTACCTAACTCCACTCATCTTGCTTCTACTAGCCTTATGACATTGATTTCATGTCTGAGTGATATTCCATTGTACATAAGGACCACAACTTCTTTATCCATTTTTCTCTTTCCTGGGATATTTAAGGTGTCATGAAGTGGAGGTTCTTGTCAACAGAGCAGCCCTAAACTTTCGGGTGCCTGTGTCTTGCTGATTTTTAGTTTTTCCAATTTATACGCCCATGAGTGGACGTGCCCTATGCTCCCTAAGCTGTTTTTTTTCGATGTTTCAGGACACAACGTATACTTCTCCAGAGTGGCTGTTGGCAATTTACATCCCGCCCATCAGTGTAGCAAGGCTGCCATTTCTCCATGGCCTGTCCTGAATTTCTGGTTTTGACACTTTTTGCAGCATGGCCCTTTTGTCCGAAGGGAAGCGAGACTTCTTTGTAGCGCTGATTTGCCTTTCCAGGTTGCTTGGTTGGCCAAAAAGGGCGTATGCGTTTTTTCCTGAATATATTCAGGAAAAAACGCATACGCCCTTTTTGGCCAAGGGCATCATTGTCGACGTTTTGCCGCTTTTCATGTGCTTTAAAGGCGATTCGTATCTACCTCCTGAAATCTGTTTCCTGCAATTCTGCCTTGCTTTCAAATCCTCTTCGTTGCCTTCCCTCAATATATCTGTGGATGAGAGTTATCATTTATAACTCTGCGGGTTTGTGAATTGCAGTTTCCCTGAGGTCCATTTTTCAACTGTCTTTTTTGGGAGCTGGCCGCAAAAGCGCGGGATTGCCTCAGGCCCTATTCTGCTTCTGGGCGGCAGGCTGAGCCTGTGGTTAATTCTTCTTCCTGTTGGGAAAATAGAGTGACCTGTGCCTGTCCCAACACCTAGATCTATTCTCTCATTGGTTGCCCCTCTTCCCGTTCATCCTCAGGACAAATTGCAACCTGTAGGGAACAGGAGGATAAGGTGCTGATTCTCCAAGTAGGGAGACTGCTAGTAAAGTAGCTGGAATGGCGAAACCGAGCACAAGGAGATGAGAAATGAGGTGCGTTTTAGAAACCTTTCAAAATCGCACGGTGTACCATCTTCTGGGTTTCTCATGCATGTTTTCGATGTAGGAAGATGCCCTTGAACCTGGAGATTTGGGACCCATGGGATGGGTACCACGCAGTATTACTTTAAAGGGTCTGCGTTTTCTCACCCAACCTCACCCAACCTCTCAGCCCCAAGAGTGTCCACCCTTATGTCTCATCCAGCTGTGGGTCTAGTTATGGTCAATCCAGGTTGCATCACAGCCTCTGAACGAATTTTGTAAGAATTTCTCTCTCTTTCACTATCTTTTTTTACGGGTTTTTAAAAGTAATTCATTTTTATAATGGGGTTTAGCTGCTTTTCATGGTTGTGTTTATGCGGCTTTACACCCACTTGACTCACTTCCAGACAGATATCAATACATAGGTTTTAAGATTCTTACTAGTCACATATATTCTTGTGCGGGGAATAGGGGGTGTTGAGTCCAGTTCACTGAGCAAGGAGTAGGTCTTGTCTATTACATATTGGGTGTATGGAACGGTATCTGAGCGAATTTGAAACCCTTGTTTTATGCATCACCCCACCTCACCTTTCCCGTTAAGCAGCCATAGTGTGTTTTCTAAACGTGTGACTCTGTTCTGTTTTGTAATTCAGTTCAAGTGTAGCGGTTTTTACATTCCCTCTATAAGTGATAGCTTATGATAAGTGTCTTTTTCTGTGTGACTTATTTCACTTAGAATCGTCGTACCTAACTCCACTCATCTTGCTTCTACTAGCATTATGACATTGATTTCATGTCTGAGTGATATTCCATTGTACATAAGGACCACAACTTCTTTATCCATTTTTCTCTTTCCTGGGATATTTAAGGTGTCATGAAGTGGAGGTTCTTGTCAACAGAGCAGCCCTAAACTTTCGGGTGCCTGTGTCTTGCTGATTTTTAGTTTTTCCAATTTATACGCCCATGAGTGGACGTGCCCTATGCTCCCTAAGCTGTTTTTTTTCGATGTTTCAGGACACAACGTATACTTCTCCAGAGTGGCTGTTGGCAATTTACATCCCGCCCATCAGTGTAGCAAGGCTGCCATTTCTCCATGGCCTGTCCTGCATTTCTGGTTTTGACACTTTTTGCAGCATGGCCCTTTTGTCCGAAGGGAAGCGAGACTTCTTTGTAGCGCTGATTTGCCTTTCCAGGTTGCTTGGTTGGCCAAAAAGGGCGTATGCGTTTTTTCCTGAATATATTCAGGAAAAAACGCATACGCCCTTTTTGGCCAAGGGCATCATTGTCGACGTTTTGCCGCTTTTCATGTGCTTTAAAGGCGATTCGTATCTACCTCCTGAAATCTGTTTCCTGCAATTCTGCCTTGCTTTCAAATCCTCTTCGTTGCCTTCCCTCAATATATCTGTGGATGAGAGTTATCATTTATAACTCTGCGGGTTTGTGAATTGCAGTTTCCCTGAGGTCCATTTTTCAACTGTCTTTTTTGGGAGCTGGCCGCAAAAGCGCGGGATTGCCTCAGGCCCTATTCTGCTTCTGGGCGGCAGGCTGAGCCTGTGGTTAATTCTTCTTCCTGTTGGGAAAATAGAGTGACCTGTGCCTGTCCCAACACCTAGATCTATTCTCTCATTGGTTGCCCCTCTTCCCGTTCATCCTCAGGACAAATTGCAACCTGTAGGGAACAGGAGGATAAGGTGCTGATTCTCCAAGTAGGGAGACTGCTAGTAAAGTAGCTGGAATGGCGAAACCGAGCACAAGGAGATGAGAAATGAGGTGCGTTTTAGAAACCTTTCAAAATCACACGGTGTACCATCTTCTGGGTTTCTCATGCATGTTTTCGATGTAGGAAGATGCCCTTGAACCTGGAGATTTGGGACCCATGGGATGGGGACCACGCAGTATTACTTTAAAGGGTCTGCGTTTTCTCACCCAACCTCACCCAACCTCTCAGCCCCAAGAGTGTCCACCCTTATGTCTCATCCAGCTGTGTGTCTAGATATGGTCAATCCAGGTTGCATCACAGCCTCTGAACGAATTTTGTAAGAATTTCTCTCTCTTTCACTGTCTTTGTTTTACGGGTTTTTAAAAGTAATTTATTTTTATAATGGGGTTTAGCTGCCTTTCATGGCTGTGTTTATGCGACTTTACACCCACTTGACTCACTTCCAGACAGATATCAATACATAGGTTTTAAGATTCTTACTAGTCACATATATTCTTGTGCGGGGAATAGGGGGTGTTGAGTCCAGTTCACTGAGCAAGGAGTAGGTCTTGTCTATTACATATTGGGTGTATGGAACGGTATGTGAGCGAATTTGAAACCCTTGTTTTATGCATCACCCCACCTCACCTTTCCTGTTAAGCAGCTATAGTGTGTTTTCTAAACGTGTGACTCTGTTCTGTTTTGTAATTCAGTTCAAGTGTAGCGGTTTTTACATTCCCTCTATAAGTGATAGCTTATGATAAGTGTCTTTTTCTGTGTGACTTATTTCACTTAGAATCGTCGTACCTAACTCCACTCATCTTGCTTCTACTAGCCTTATAACATTGATTTCATGTCTGAGTGATATTCCATTGTACATAAGGACCACAACTTCTTTATCCATTTTTCTCTTTCCTGGGATATTTAAGGTGTCATGAAGTGGAGGTTCTTGTCAACAGAGCAGCCCTAAACTTTCCGGTGCCTGTGTCTTGCTGATTTTTAGTTTTTCCAATTTATACGCCCATGAGTGGACGTGCCCTATGCTCCCTAAGCTGTTTTTTTTCGATGTTTCAGGACACAACGTACACTTCTCCAGAGTGGCTGTTGGCAATTTACATCCCGCCCATCAGTGTAGCAAGGCTGCCATTTCTCCATGGCCTGTCCTGCATTTCTGGTTTTGACACTTTTTGCAGCATCGCCCTTTTGACCGATGGGCAGCGAGACTTCTTTGTAGCGCTGATTTGCATTTCCAGGTTGCTTGGTTGGCCACAAAGCGCGTATGCGTTTTTTCCTGAATATATTCAGGAAAAAACGCATACGCGCTTTTTGGCCAAGGGCATCATTGTCGACGTTTTGCCGCTTTTCATGTGCTTTAAAGGCGATTCGTATCTACCTCCTGAAATCTGTTTCCTGCAATTCTGCCTTGCTTTCAAATCCTCTTCGTTGCCTTCCCTCAATATATCTGTGGATGACAGTTATCATTTATAACTCTGCGGGTTTGTGAATTGCAGTTTCCCTGAGCTCCATTTTTCAACTGTCTTTTTTGGGAGCTGGCCACAAAAGCGCGGGATTGCCTCAGGCCCTATTCTGGTTCCGGGCGGCAGGCTGAGCCTGTGGTTAATTCTTCTTCCTGTTGGGAAAATAGAGTGACCTGTGCCTGTCCCAACACCTAGATCTAGTCTCTCATTGGTTGCCCCTCTTCCCGTTCATCCTCAGGACAAATTGCAACCTGTAGGGAACAGGAGGTTAAAGGTGCTGATTCTCCAAGTAGGGAGATTGCTAGTAAAGTAGCTGGAATGGCGAAACCGAGCACAAGGAGATGAGAAATGAGGTGCGTTTTAGAAACCTTTCAAAATCACACGGTGTACCATCTTCTGGGTTTCTCATGCATGTTTTCGATGTAGGAAGATTCCCTTGAACCTGGAGATTTGGGACCCATGGGATGGGTACCACGCAGTATTACTTTAAAGGGTCTGCGTTTTCTCACCCAACCTCACCCAACCTCTCAGCCCCAAGAGTGTCCACCCTTATGTCTCATCCAGCTGTGGGTCTAGATATGGTCAATCCAGGTTGCATCACAGCCTCTGAACGAATTTTGTAAGAATTTCTCTCTCTTTCACTATCTTTTTTTACGGGTTTTTAAAAGTAATTCATTTTTATAATGGGGTTTAGCTGCTTTTCATGGCTGTGTTTATGCGGCTTTACACCCACTTGACTCACTTCCAGACAGATATCAATACATAGGTTTTAAGATTCTTACTAGTCACATATATTCTTGTGCGGGGAATAGGGGGTGTTGAGTACAGTTCACTGAGCAAGGAGTAGGTCTTGTCTATTGCATATTGGGTGTATGGAATGGTATCTGAGCGAATTTGAAACCCTTGTTTTATGCATCACCCCACCTCACCTTCCCCGTTAAGCAGCCATAGTGTGTTTTCTAAAAGTGTGACTCTGTTCTGTTTTGTAATTCAGTTCAAGTGTAGCGGTTTTTACATTCCCTCTATAAGTGATAGCTTATGATAAGTGTCTTTTTCTGTGTGACTTATTTCACTTAGAATCGTCGTACCTAACTCCACTCATCTTGCTTCTACTAGCCTTATAACATTGATTTCATGTCTGAGTGATATTCCATTGTACATAAGGACCACAACTTCTTTATCCATTTTTCTCTTTCCTGGGATATTTAAGGTGTCATGAAGTGGAGGTTCTTGTCAACAGAGCAGCCCTAAACTTTTGGGTGCCTGTGTCTTGCTGATTTTTAGTTTTTCCAATTTATACGCCCATGAGTGGACGTGCCCTATGCTCCCTAAGCTGTTTTTTTTCGATATTTCAGGACACAACGTACACTTCTCCAGAGTGGCTGTTGGCAATTTACATCCCGCCCATCAGTGTAGCAAGGCTGCCATTTCTCCATGGCCTGTCCTGCATTTCTGGTTTTGACACTTTTTGCAGCATGGCCCTTTTGACCGATGGGAAGCGAGACTTCTTTGTAGCGCTGATTTGCCTTTCCAGGTTGCTTGGTTGGCCAAAAAGGTCGTATGCGTTTTTTCCTGAATATATTCAGGAAAAAACGCATACGCCCTTTTTGGCCAAGGGCATCATTGTCGACGTTTTGCCGCTTTTCATGTGCTTTAAAGGCGATTCGTATCTACCTCCTGAAATCTGTTTCCTGCAATTCTGCCTTGCTTTCAAATCCTCTTCGTTGCCTTCCCTCAATATATCTGTGGATGACAGTTATCAATTATAACTCTGAGGTTTTTGAATTGCAGTTTCCCTGAGCTCCATTTTTCAACTGTCTTTTTTGGGAGCTGGCCACAAAAGCGCGGGATTGCCTCAGGCCCTATTCTGCTTCTGGGCGGCAGGCTGAGCCTGTGGTTAATTCTTCTTCCTGTTGGGAAAATAGAGTGACCTGTGCCTGTCCCAACACCTAGATCTAGTCTCTCATTGGTTGCCCCTCTTCCCGTTCATCCTCAGGACAAATTGCAACCTGTAGGGAACAGGAGGTTAAAGGTGCTGATTCTCCAAGTAGGGAGATTGCTAGTAAAGTAGCTGGAATGGCGAAACCGAGCACAAGGAGATGAGAAATGAGGTGCGTTTTAGGAACCTTTCAAAATCACACGGTGTACCAGCTTCTGGGTTTCTCATGCATGTTTTCGATGTAGGAAGATGCCCTTGAACCTGGAGATTTGGGACCCATGGGATGGGTACCACGCAGTATTACTTTAAAGGGTCTGCGTTTGCTCACCCAACCTCACCCAACCTCTCAGCCCCAAGAGTGTCCACCCTTATGTCTCATCCAGGTGTGGGTCTAGATATGGTCAATCCAGGTTGCATCACAGCCTCTGAACGAATTTTGTAAGAATTTCTCTCTCTTTCACTGTCTTTGTTTTACGGGTTTTTAAAAGTAATTTATTTTTATAATGGGGTTTAGCTGCTTTTCATGGTTGTGTTTATGCGGCTTTACACCCACTTGACTCACTTCCAGACAGATATCAATACATAGGTTTTAAGATTCTTACTAGTCACATATATTCTTGTGCGGGGAATAGGGGGTGTTGAGTACAGTTCACTGAGCAAGGAGTAGGTCTTGTCTATTGCATATTGGGTGTATGGAACGGTATCTGAGCGAATTTGAAACCCTTGTTTTATGCATCACCCCACCTCACCTTCCCCGTTAAGCAGCCATAGTGTGTTTTCTAAAAGTGTGACTCTGTTCTGTTTTGTAATTCAGTTCAAGTGTAGCGGTTTTTACATTCCCTCTATAAGTGATAGCTTATGATAAGTGTCTTTTTCTGTGTGACTTATTTCACTTAGAATCGTCGTACCTAACTCCACTCATCTTGCTTCTACTAGCCTTATGACATTGATTTCATGTCTGAGAGATATTCCATTGTACATAAGGACCACAACTTCTTTATCCATTTTTCTCTTTCCTGGGATATTTAAGGTGTCATGAAGTGGAGGTTCTTGTCAACAGAGCAGCCCTAAACTTTCGGGTGCCTGTGTCTTGCTGATTTTTAGTTTTTCCAATTTATACGCCCATGAGTGGACGTGCCCTATGCTCCCTAAGCTGTTTTTTTTCCATGTTTCAGGACACAACGTACACTTCTCCAGAGTGGCTGTTGGCAATTTACATCCCGCCCATCAGTGTAGCAAGGCTGCCATTTCTCCATGGCCTGTCCTGCATTTCTGGTTTTGACACTTTTTGCAGCATGGCCCTTTTGACCGATGGGAAGCGAGACTTCTTTGTAGCGCTGATTTGCCTTTCCAGGTTGCTTGGTTGGCCAAAAAGGGCGTATGCGTTTTTTCCTGAATATATTCAGGAAAAAACGCATACGCCCTTTTTGGCCAAGGGCATCATTGTCCACGTTTTGCCGCTTTTCATGTACTTTAAAGGCGATTCGTATCTACCTCCTGAAATCTGTTTCCTGCAATTCTGCCTTGCTTTCAAATCCTCTTCGTTGCCTTCCCTCAATATATCTGTGGATGAGAGTTATCATTTATAACTCTGCGGGTTTGTGAATTGCAGTTTCCCTGAGCTCCATTTTTCAAATGTCTTTTTTGGGAGCTGGCCGCAAAAGCGCGGGATTGCCTCAGGCCCTATTCTGCTTCTGGGCGGCAGGCTGAGCCTGTGGTTAATTCTTCTTCCTGTTGGGAAAATAGAGTGACCTGTGCCTGTCCCAACACCTAGATCTAGTCTCTCATTGGTTGCCCCTCTTCCCGTTCATCCTCAGGACAAATTGCAACCTGTAGGGAACAGGAGGTTAAAGGTGCTGATTCTCCAAGTAGGGAGATTGCTAGTAAAGTAGCTGGAATGGCGAAACCGAGCACAAGGAGATGAGAAATGAGGTGCGTTTTAGAAACCTTTCAAAATCACATGGTGTACCATCTTCTGGGTTTCTCATGCATGTTTTCGATGTAGGAAGATGCCCTTGAACCTGGAGATTTGGGACCCATGGGATGGGTACCACGCAGTATTACTTTAAAGGGTCTGCGTTTTCTCACCCAACCTCACCCAACCTCTCAGCCCCAAGAGTGTCCACCCTTATGTCTCATCCAGCTGTGGGTCTAGATATGGTCAATCCAGGTTGCATCACAGCCTCTGAACGAATTTTGTAAGAATTTCTCTCTCTTTCACTGTCTTTGTTTTACGGGTTTTTAAAAGTAATTTATTTTTATAATGGGATTTAGCTGCCTTTCATGGCTGTGTTTATGCGGCTTTACACCCACTTGACTCACTTCCAGACAGATATCAATACATAGGTTTTAAGATTCTTACTAGTCACATATATTCTTGTGCGTGGAATATGGGGTGTTGAGTCCAGTTCACTGAGCAAGGAGTAGGTCTTGTCTATTACATATTGGGTGTATGGAACGGTATCTGAGCGAATTTGAAACCCTTGTTTTATGCATCACCCCACCTCACCTTTCCTGTTAAGCAGCTATAGTGTGTTTTCTAAACGTGTGACTCTGTTCTGTTTTGTAATTCAGTTCAAGTGTAGCGGTTTTTACATTCCCTCTATAAGTGATAGCTTATGATAAGTGTCTTTTTCTGTGTGACTTATTTCACTTAGAATCGTCGTACCTAACTCCACTCATCTTGCTTCTACTAGCCTTATAACATTGATTTCATGTCTGAGTGATATTCCATTGTACATAAGGACCACAACTTCTTTATCCATTTTTCTCTTTCCTGGGATATTTAAGGTGTCATGAAGTGGAGGTTCTTGTCAACAGAGCAGCCCTAAACTTTCCGGTGCCTTTGTCTTGCTGATTTTTAGTTTTTCCAATTTATACGCCCATGAGTGGACGTGCCCTATGCTCCCTAAGCTGTTTTTTTTCGATGTTTCAGGACACAACGTACACTTCTCCAGAGTGGCTGTTGGCAATTTACATCCCGCCCATCAGTGTAGCAAGGCTGCCATTTCTCCATGGCCTGTCCTGCATTTCTGGTTTTGACACTTTTTGCAGCATGGCCCTTTTGACAGATGGGAAGCGAGACTTCTTTTTAGCGCTGACTTGCCTTTCCAGGTTGCTTGGTTGGCCAAAAAGGGCGTATGCGTTTTTTCCTGAATATATTCAGGAAAAAACGCATACGCCCTTTTTGGCCAAGGGCATCATTGTCTACGTTTTGCCGCTTTTCATGTGCTTTAAAGGCGATTCGTATCTACCTCCTGAAATCTCTTTCCTGCAATTCTGCCTTGCTTTCAAATCCTCTTCGTTGCCTTCCCTCAATATATCTGTGGATGAGAGTTATCATTTATAACTCTGCGGGTTTGTGAATTGCATTTTCCCTGAGCTCCATTTTTCAACTGTCTTTTTTGGGAGCTGGCCGCAAAAGCGCGGGATTGCCTCAGGCCCTATTCTGCTTCTGGGCGGCAGGCTGAGCCTGTGGTTAATTCTTCTTCCTGTTGGGAAAATAGAGTGACCTGTGCCTGTCCCAACACCTAGATCTAGTCTCTCATTGGTTGCCCCTCTTCCCGTTCATCCTCAGGACAAATTGCAACCTGTAGGGAACAGGAGGTTAAAGGTGCTGATTCTCCAAGTAGGGAGATTGCTAGTAAAGTAGCTGGAATGGCGAAACCGAGCACAAGGAGATGAGAAATGAGGTGCGTTTTAGAAACCTTTCAAAATCACACGGTGTACCATCTTCTGGGTTTCTCATGCATGTTTTCGATGTAGGAAGATGCCCTTGAACCAGGAGATTTGGTTCCCATGGGATGGGTACCACGCAGTATTACTTTAAAGGGTCTGCGTTTGCTCACCCAACCTCACCCAACCTCTCAGCCCCAAGAGTGTCCACCCTTATGTCTCATCCAGGTGTGGGTCTAGATATGGTCAATCCAGGTTGCATCACAGCCTCTGAACGAATTTTGTAAGAATTTCTCTCTCTTTCACTGTCTTTGTTTTACGGGTTTTTAAAAGTAATTTATTTTTATAATGGGGTTTAGCTGCTTTTCATGGCTGTGTTTATGCGGCTTTACACCCACTTGACTCACTTCCAGACAGATATCAATACATAGGTTTTAAGATTCTTACTAGTCACATATATTCTTGTGCGGTGAATAGGGGGTGTTAAGTCCAGTTCACTGAGCAAGGAGTAGGTCTTGTCTATTACATATTGGGTGTATGGAATGGTATCTGAGCGAATTTGAAACCCTTGTTTTATGCATCACCCCACTTCACCTTTCCTGTTAAGCAGATATAGTGCGTTTTCTAAACGTGTGACTCTGCTCTGTTTTGTAATTCAGTTCAAGTGTAGCGGTTTTTACATTCCCTCTATAAGTGATAGCTTATGATAAGTGTCTTTTTCTGTGTGACTTATTTCACTTAGAATCGTCGTACCTAACTCCACTCATCTTGCTTCTACTAGCCTTATGACATTGATTTCATGTCTGAGTGATATTCCATTGTACATAAGGACCACAACTTCTTTATCCATTTTTCTCTTTCCTGGGATATTTAAGGTGTCATGAAGTGGAGGTTCTTGTCAACAGAGCAGCCCTAAACTTTGGGGTGCCTGTGTCTTGCTGATTTTTAGTTTTTCCAATTTATACGCCCATGAGTGGACGTGCCCTATGCTCCCTAAGCTGTTTCTTTTCGATGTTTCAGGACACAACGTACACTTCTCCAGAGTGGCTGTTGGCAATTTACATCCCGCCCATCAGTGTAGCAAGGCTGCCATTTCTCCATGGCCTGTCCTGCATTTCTGGTTTTGACAATTTATGCAGCACGGTCCTTTTCACCGATGGGAAGCGAGACTTCTTTGTAGCGCTGATTTGCCTTTCCAGGTTGCTTGGTTGGCCAAAAAGGGCGTATGCGTTTTTTCCTGAATATATTCAGGAAAAAACGCATACGCCCTTTTTGGCCAAGGGCATCATTGTCCACGTTTTGCCGCTTTTCATGTGCTTTAAAGGCGATTCGTATCTACCTCCTGAAATCTGTTTCCTGCAATTCTGCCTTGCTTTCAAATCCTCTTCGTTGCCTTCCCTCAATATATCTGTGGATGAGAGTTATCATTTATAACTCTGCGGGTTTGTGAATTGCAGTTTCCCTGAGCTCCATTTTTCAAGTGTCTTTTGTGGGAGCTGGCCGCAAAAGCGCGGGATTGCCTCAGGCCCTATTCTGCTTCTGGGTGGCAGGCTGAGCCTGTGGTTAATTCTTCTTCCTGTTGGGAAAATAGAGTGACCTGTGCCTGTCCCAACACCTAGATCTAGTCTCTCATTGGTTGCCCCTCCTCCCGTTCATCCTCAGGACAAATTGCAACCTGTAGGGAACAGGAGGTTAAAGGTGCTGATTCTCCAAGTAGGGAGATTGCTAGTAAAGTAGCTGGAAAGGCGAACCCGAGCACAAGGAGATGAGAAATGAGGTGCGTTTTAGAAACCTTTCAAAATCACACAGTGTACCATCTTCTGGGTTTCTCATGCATGTTTTCGATGTAGGAAGATGCCCTTGAACCTGGAGATTTGGTTCCCATGGGATGGGTACCACGCAGTATTACTTTAAAGGGTCTGCGTTTTCTCACCCAACCTCACCCAACCTCTCAGCCCCAAGAGTGTCCACCCTTATGTCTCATCCAGCTGTGTGTCTAGATATGGTCAATCCAGGTTGCATCACAGCCTCTGAACGAATTTTGTAAGAATTTCTCTCTCTTTCACTGTCTTTGTTTTACGGGTTTTTAAAAGTAATTTATTTTTATAATGGGGTTTAGCTGCTTTTCACGGCTGTGTTTATGCGGTATACACCCTCTTGACTCACTTCCAGAGAGATATCAATACATAGGTTTTAAGATTCTTACTAGTCAGATATATTCTTGTGCGGTGAATAGGGGGTGTTGAGTTCAGTTCACTGAGCAAGGAGTAGGTCTTGTCTATTACATATTGGGTGTATGGAACGATACCTCAGCGAATTTGAAACCCTTGTTTTATGCATCACCCCACCTCACCTTTCCCGTTAAGCAGCCATAGTGTGTTTTCTAAACGTGTGACTCTGTTCTCTTTTGTAATTCAGTTCAAGTGTAGCGGTTTTTACATTCCCTCTATAAGTGATAGCTTATGATAAGTGTCTTTTTCTGTGTGACTTATTTCACTTAGAATCGTCGTTCCTAACTCCACTCATCTTGCTTCTACTAGCCTTATAATATTGATTTCATGTCTGAGTGATATTCCATTGTACATAAGGACCACAACTTCTTTATCCATTTTTCTCTTTCCTGGGATATTTAAGGTGTCATGAAGTGGAGGTTCTTGTCAACAGAGCAGCCCTAAACTTTCGGGTGCCTGTGTCTTGCTGATTTTTAGTTTTTCCAATTTATACGCCCATGAGGGTGCGTGCCCTATGCTCCCTAAGCTGTTTTTTTTTCGATGTTTCAGGACACAACGTACACTTCTCCAGAGTGGCTGTTGGCAATTTACATCCCGCCCATCAGTGTAGCAACGCTGCCATTTCTCCATGGCCTGTCCTGCATTTCTCGTTTTGACAATTTATGCAGCATGGCCCTTTTCACCGATGGGAAGCGAGACTTCTTTGTAGCGCTGATTTGCCTTTCCAGGTTGCTTGGTTGGCCAAAAAGGGCGTATGCGTTTTTTCCTGAATATATTCAGTAAAAAACGCATACGCCCTTTTTGGCCAAGGGCATCATTGTCGACGTTTTGCCACTTTTCATGTGCTTTAAAGGCGATTCGTATCTACCTCCTGAAATCTTTTTCCTGCAATTCTGCCTTGCTTTCAAATCCTCTTCGTTGCCTTCCCTCAATATATCTGTGGATGAGAGTTATCATTTATAACTCTGCGGGTTTGTGAATTGCAGTTTCCCTGAGGTCCATTTTTCAACTGTCTTTTTTGGGAGCTGGCCACAAAAGCGCGGGATTGCCTCAGGCCCTATTCTGCTTCTGGGCGGCAGGCTGAGCCTGTGGTTAATTCTTCTTACTGTTGGGAAAATAGAGTGACCTGTGCCTGTCCCAACACCTAGATCTAGTCTCTCATTGGTTGCCCCTCTTCCCGTTCATCCTCAGGACAAATTGCAACCTGTAGGGAACAGGAGGTTAAAGGTGCTGATTCTCCAAGTAGGGAGATTGCTAGTAAAGTAGCTGGAATGGCGAAACCGAGCACAAGGAGATGAGAAATGAGGTGCGTTTTAGAAACCTTTCAAAATCACACGGTGTACCATCTTCTGGTTTTCTCATGCATGTTTTCGATGTAGGAAGATGCCCTTGAACCTGGAGATTTGGGACCCATGGGATGGGTACCACGCAGTATTACTTTAAAGGGTCTGCGTTTTCTCACCCAACCTCACCCAACCTCTCAGCCCCAAGAGTGTCCACCCTTATGTCTCATCCAGGTGTGGGTCTAGATATGGTCAATCCAGGTTGCATCACAGCCTCTGAACGAATTTTGTAAGAATTTCTCTCTCTTTCACTGTCTTTGTTTTACGGGTTTTTAAAAGTAATTTATTTTTATAATGGGGTTTAGCTGCTTTTCATGGTTGTTTTTATGCGGCTTTACACCCACTTGACTCACTTCCAAACAGATATCAATACATAGGTTTTAAGATTCTTACTAGTCACATATATTCTTGTGCGGGGAATAGGGGGTGTTGAGTCCAGTTCACTGAGCAAGGTGTAGGTCTTGTCTATTACATATTGGGTGTATGGAACGGTATCTGAGCGAATTTGAAACCCTTGTTTTATGCATCACCCCACCTCACCATTCCCGTTAAGCAGCCATAGTGTGTTTTCTAAATGTGTGACTCTGTTCTGTTTTGTAATTCAGTTCAAGTGTAGCGGTTTTTACATTCCCTCTATAAGTGATAGCTTATGATAAGTGTCTTTTTCTGTGTGACTTATTTCACTTAGAATCGTCGTACCTAACTCCACTCATCTTGCTTCTCCTAGCCTTATGAGACATTGATTTCATGTCTGAGTGATATTCCATTGTACATAAGGACCACAACTTCTTTATCCATTTTTCTCTTTCCTGGGATATTTAAGGTGTCATGAAGTGGAGGTTCTTGTCAACAGAGCAGCCCTAAACATTGGGGTGCCTGTGTCTTGCTGATTTTTAGTTTTTCCAATTTATACGCCTATGAGTGGACGTGCCCTATGCTCCCTAAGCTGTTTTTTTTCGATGTTTCAGGACACAACGTACACTTCTCCAGAGTGGCTCTTGGCAATTTACATCCCGCCTATCAGTGTAGCAAGGCTGCCATTTCTCCATGGCCTGTCCTGCATTTCTGGTTTTGACACTTTTTGCAGCATGGCCCTTTTCACCGATGGGAAGCGAGACTTCTTTGTAGCGCTGATTTGCCTTTCCAGGTTGCTTGGTTGGCCAAAAAGGGCGTATGCGTTTTTTCCTGAATATATTCAGGAAAAAACGCATACGCCCTTTTTGGCCAAGGGCATCATTGTCGACGTTTTGCCGCTTTTCATGTGCTTTAAAGGCGATTCGTATCTACCTCCTGAAATCTGTTTCCTGCAATTCTGCCTTGCTTTCAAATCCTCTTCGTTGCCTTCCCTCAATATATCTGTGGATGAGAGTTATCATTTATAACTCTGCGGGTTTGTGAATTGCATTTTCCCTGAGCTCCATTTTTCAACTGTCTTTTTTGGGAGCTGGCCGCAAAAGCGCGGGATTGCCTCAGGCCCTATTCTGCTTCTGGGCGGCAGGCTGAGCCTGTGGTTAATTCTTCTTCCTGTTGGGAAAATACAGTGACCTGTGCCTGTCCCAACACCTAGATCTAGTCTCTCATTGGTTGCCCCTCTTCCCGTTCATCCTCAGGACAAATTGCAACCTGTAGGGAACAGGAGGTTAAAGGTGCTGATTCTCCAAGTAGGGAGATTGCTAGTAAAGTAGCTGGAATGGCGAAACCGAGCACAAGGAGATGAGAAATGAGGTGCGTTTTAGAAACCTTTCAAAATCACACGGTGTACCATCTTCTGGGTTTCTCATGCATGTTTTCGATGTAGGAAGATGCCCTTGAACCAGGAGATTTGGTTCCCATGGGATGGGTACCACGCAGTATTACTTTAAAGGGTCTGCGTTTGCTCACCCAACCTCACCCAACCTCTCAGCCCCAAGAGTGTCCACCCTTATGTCTCATCCAGGTGTGGGTCTAGATATGGTCAATCCAGGTTGCATCACAGCCTCTGAACGAATTTTGTAAGAATTTCTCTCTCTTTCACTGTCTTTGTTTTACGGGTTTTTAAAAGTAATTTATTTTTATAATGGGGTTTAGCTGCTTTTCATGGCTGTGTTTATGCGGCTTTACACCCACTTGACTCACTTCCAGACAGATATCAATACATAGGTTTTAAGATTCTTACTAGTCACATATATTCTTGTGCGGTGAATAGGGGGTGTTAAGTCCAGTTCACTGAGCAAGGAGTAGGTCTTGTCTATTACATATTGGGTGTATGGAATGGTATCTGAGCGAATTTGAAACCCTTGTTTTATGCATCACCCCACTTCACCTTTCCTGTTAAGCAGATATAGTGTGTTTTCTAAACGTGTGACTCTGCTCTGTTTTGTAATTCAGTTCAAGTGTAGCGGTTTTTACATTCCCTCTATAAGTGATAGCTTATGATAAGTGTCTTTTTCTGTGTGACTTATTTCACTTAGAATCGTCGTACCTAACTCCACTCATCTTGCTTCTACTAGCCTTATGACATTGATTTCATGTCTGAGTGATATTCCATTGTACATAAGGACCACAACTTCTTTATCCATTTTTCTCTTTCCTGGGATATTTAAGGTGTCATGAAGTGGAGGTTCTTGTCAACAGAGCAGCCCTAAACTTTCCGGTGCCTGTGTCTTGCTGATTTTTAGTTTTTCCAATTTATACGCCCATGAGTGGACGTGCCCTATGCTCCCTAAGCTGTTTCTTTTCGATGTTTCAGGACACAACGTACACTTCTCCAGAGTGGCTGTTGGCAATTTACATCCCGCCCATCAGTGTAGCAAGGCTGCCATTTCTCCATGGCCTGTCCTGCATTTCTGGTTTTGACAATTTATGCAGCACGGTCCTTTTCACCGATGGGAAGCGAGACTTCTTTGTAGCGCTGATTTGCCTTTCCAGGTTGCTTGGTTGGCCAAAAAGGGCGTATGCGTTTTTTCCTGAATATATTCAGGAAAAAACGCATACGCCCTTTTTGGCCAAGGGCATCATTGTCCACGTTTTGCCGCTTTTCATGTGCTTTAAAGGCGATTCGTATCTACCTCCTGAAATCTGTTTCCTGCAATTCTGCCTTGCTTTCAAATCCTCTTCGTTGCCTTCCCTCAATATATCTGTGGATGAGAGTTATCATTTATAACTCTGCGGGTTTGTGAATTGCAGTTTCCCTGAGCTCCATTTTTCAAGTGTCTTTTGTGGGAGCTGGCCGCAAAAGCGCGGGATTGCCTCAGGCCCTATTCTGCTTCTGGGTGGCAGGCTGAGCCTGTGGTTAATTCTTCTTCCTGTTGGGAAAATAGAGTGACCTGTGCCTGTCCCAACACCTAGATCTAGTCTCTCATTGGTTGCCCCTCCTCCCGTTCATCCTCAGGACAAATTGCAACCTGTAGGGAACAGGAGGTTAAAGGTGCTGATTCTCCAAGTAGGGAGATTGCTAGTAAAGTAGCTGGAAAGGCGAACCCGAGCACAAGGAGATGAGAAATGAGGTGCGTTTTAGAAACCTTTCAAAATCACACAGTGTACCATCTTCTGGGTTTCTCATGCATGTTTTCGATGTAGGAAGATGCCCTTGAACCTGGAGATTTGGTTCCCATGGGATGGGTACCACGCAGTATTACTTTAAAGGGTCTGCGTTTTCTCACCCAACCTCACCCAACCTCTCAGCCCCAAGAGTGTCCACCCTTATGTCTCATCCAGCTGTGGGTCTAGATATGGTCAATCCAGGTTGCATCACAGCCTCTGAACGAATTTTGTAAGAATTTCTCTCTCTTTCACTGTCTTTGTTTTACGGGTTTTTAAAAGTAATTTATTTTTATAATGGGGTTTAGCTGCTTTTCACGGCTGTGTTTATGCGGTATACACCCTCTTGACTCACTTCCAGAGAGATATCAATACATAGGTTTTAAGATTCTTACTAGTCAGATATATTCTTGTGCGGTGAATAGGGGGTGTTGAGTTCAGTTCACTGAGCAAGGAGTAGGTCTTGTCTATTACATATTGGGTGTATGGAACGATACCTCAGCGAATTTGAAACCCTTGTTTTATGCATCACCCCACCTCACCTTTCCCGTTAAGCAGCCATAGTGTGTTTTCTAAACGTGTGACTCTGTTCTCTTTTGTAATTCAGTTCAAGTGTAGCGGTTTTTACATTCCCTCTATAAGTGATAGCTTATGATAAGTGTCTTTTTCTGTGTGACTTATTTCACTTAGAATCGTCGTTCCTAACTCCACTCATCTTGCTTCTACTAGCCTTATAATATTGATTTCATGTCTGAGTGATATTCCATTGTACATAAGGACCACAACTTCTTTATCCATTTTTCTCTTTCCTGGGATATTTAAGGTGTCATGAAGTGGAGGTTCTTGTCAACAGAGCAGCCCTAAACTTTCGGGTGCCTGTGTCTTGCTGATTTTTAGTTTTTCCAATTTATACGCCCATGAGGGTGCGTGCCCTATGCTCCCTAAGCTGTTTTTTTTTCGATGTTTCAGGACACAACGTACACTTCTCCAGAGTGGCTGTTGGCAATTTACATCCCGCCCATCAGTGTAGCAACGCTGCCATTTCTCCATGGCCTGTCCTGCATTTCTCGTTTTGACAATTTATGCAGCATGGCCCTTTTCACCGATGGGAAGCGAGACTTCTTTGTAGCGCTGATTTGCCTTTCCAGGTTGCTTGGTTGGCCAAAAAGGGCGTATGCGTTTTTTCCTGAATATATTCAGTAAAAAACGCATACGCCCTTTTTGGCCAAGGGCATCATTGTCGACGTTTTGCCACTTTTCATGTGCTTTAAAGGCGATTCGTATCTACCTCCTGAAATCTTTTTCCTGCAATTCTGCCTTGCTTTCAAATCCTCTTCGTTGCCTTCCCTCAATATATCTGTGGATGAGAGTTATCATTTATAACTCTGCGGGTTTGTGAATTGCAGTTTCCCTGAGGTCCATTTTTCAACTGTCTTTTTTGGGAGCTGGCCACAAAAGCGCGGGATTGCCTCAGGCCCTATTCTGCTTCTGGGCGGCAGGCTGAGCCTGTGGTTAATTCTTCTTACTGTTGGGAAAATAGAGTGACCTGTGCCTGTCCCAACACCTAGATCTAGTCTCTCATTGGTTGCCCCTCTTCCCGTTCATCCTCAGGACAAATTGCAACCTGTAGGGAACAGGAGGTTAAAGGTGCTGATTCTCCAAGTAGGGAGATTGCTAGTAAAGTAGCTGGAATGGCGAAACCGAGCACAAGGAGATGAGAAATGAGGTGCGTTTTAGAAACCTTTCAAAATCACACGGTGTACCATCTTCTGGTTTTCTCATGCATGTTTTCGATGTAGGAAGATGCCCTTGAACCTGGAGATTTGGGACCCATGGGATGGGTACCACGCAGTATTACTTTAAAGGGTCTGCGTTTTCTCACCCAACCTCACCCAACCTCTCAGCCCCAAGAGTGTCCACCCTTATGTCTCATCCAGGTGTGGGTCTAGATATGGTCAATCCAGGTTGCATCACAGCCTCTGAACGAATTTTGTAAGAATTTCTCTCTCTTTCACTGTCTTTGTTTTACGGGTTTTTAAAAGTAATTTATTTTTATAATGGGGTTTAGCTGCTTTTCATGGTTGTTTTTATGCGGCTTTACACCCACTTGACTCACTTCCAAACAGATATCAATACATAGGTTTTAAGATTCTTACTAGTCACATATATTCTTGTGCGGGGAATAGGGGGTGTTGAGTCCAGTTCACTGAGCAAGGTGTAGGTCTTGTCTATTACATATTGGGTGTATGGAACGGTATCTGAGCGAATTTGAAACCCTTGTTTTATGCATCACCCCACCTCACCATTCCCGTTAATCAGCCATAGTGTGTTTTCTAAATGTGTGACTCTGTTCTGTTTTGTAATTCAGTTCAAGTGTAGCGGTTTTTACATTCCCTCTATAAGTGATAGCTTATGATAAGTGTCTTTTTCTGTGTGACTTATTTCACTTAGAATCGTCGTACCTAACTCCACTCATCTTGCTTCTACTAGCCTTATGAGACATTGATTTCATGTCTGAGTGATATTCCATTGTACATAAGGACCACAACTTCTTTATCCATTTTTCTCTTTCCTGGGATATTTAAGGTGTCATGAAGTGGAGGTTCTTGTCAACAGAGCAGCCCTAAACATTGGGGTGCCTGTGTCTTGCTGATTTTTAGTTTTTCCAATTTATACGCCTATGAGTGGACGTGCCCTATGCTCCCTAAGCTGTTTTTTTTCGATGTTTCAGGACACAACGTACACTTCTCCAGAGTGGCTCTTGGCAATTTACATCCCGCCTATCAGTGTAGCAAGGCTGCCATTTCTCCATGGCCTGTCCTGCATTTCTGGTTTTGACACTTTTTGCAGCATGGCCCTTTTCACCGATGGGAAGCGAGACTTCTTTGTAGCGCTGATTTGCCTTTCCAGGTTGCTTGGTTGGCCAAAAAGGGCGTATGCGTTTTTTCCTGAATATATTCAGGAAAAAACGCATACGCCCTTTTTGGCCAAGGGCATCATTGTCGACGTTTTGCCGCTTTTCATGTGCTTTAAAGGCGATTCGTATCTACCTCCTGAAATCTGTTTCCTGCAATTCTGCCTTGCTTTCAAATCCTCTTCGTTGCCTTCCCTCAATATATCTGTGGATGAGAGTTATCATTTATAACTCTGCGGGTTTGTGAATTGCATTTTCCCTGAGCTCCATTTTTCAACTGTCTTTTTTGGGAGCTGGCCGCAAAAGCGCGGGATTGCCTCAGGCCCTATTCTGCTTCTGGGCGGCAGGCTGAGCCTGTGGTTAATTCTTTTTCCTGTTGGGAAAATAGAGTGACCTGTGCCTGTCCCAACACCTAGATCTAGTCTCTCATTGGTTGCCCCCTTCCCTTTCATCCTCAGGACAAATTGCAACCTGTACGGAACAGGAGGTTAAAGGTGCTGATTAGCCAAGTAGGGAGATTACTAGTAAAGAAGCTGGAATGGCGAACCCGAGCACAAGGAGATGAGAAATGAGGTGCATTTTAGAAACCTTTTCCGATCACACGGTGTACCATCTTCTGGGTTTCTCATGCAAGTTTTCGATGTAGGAAGATGCCCTTGAACCTGGAGATTTGGGACCCATGGGATGGGTACCACGCAGTATTACTTTAAAGGGTCTGCGTTTGCTCACCCAACCTCACCCAACCTCTCAGCCCCAAGAGTGTCCACCCTTATGTCTCATCCAGGTGTGGGTCTAGATATGGTCAATCCAGGTTGCATCACAGCCTCTGAACGAATTTTGTAAGAATTTCTCTCTCTTTCACTGTCTTTGTTTTACGGGTTTTTAAAAGTAATTTATTTTTATAATGGGGTTTAGCTGCTTTTCACAGCTCTGTTTATGCAGCTTTACACCCACTTGACTCACTTCCAGAGAGATATCAATACATAGGTTTTAAGATTCTTACTAGTCACATATATTCTTGTGCGGGGAATAGGGGGTGTTGAGTCCAGTTCACTGAGCAAGGTGTAGGTCTTGTCTATTACATATTGGGTGTATGGAACGATACCTCAGCGAATTTGAAACCCTTGTTTTATGCATCACCCCACCTCACCATTCCCGTTAAGCAGCCATAGTGTGTTTTCTAAATGTGTGACTCTGTTCTGTTTTGTAATTCAGTTCAAGTGTAGCGGTTTTTACATTCCCTCTATAAGTGATAGCTTATGATAAGTGTCTTTTTCTGTGTGACTTATTTCACTTAGAATCGTCGTACCTAACTCCACTCATCTTGCTTCTACTAGCCTTATGAGACATTGATTTCATGTCTGAGTGATATTCCATTGTACATAAGGACCACAACTTCTTTATCCATTTTTCTCTTTCCTGGGATATTTAAGGTGTCATGAAGTGGAGGTTCTTGTCAACAGAGCAGCCCTAAACATTGGGGTGCCTGTGTCTTGCTGATTTTTAGTTTTTCCAATTTATACGCCTATGAGTGGACGTGCCCTATGCTCCCTAAGCTGTTTTTTTTCGATGTTTCAGGACACAACGTACACTTCTCCAGAGTGGCTCTTGGCAATTTACATCCCGCCTATCAGTGTAGCAAGGCTGCCATTTCTCCATGGCCTGTCCTGCATTTCTGGTTTTGACACTTTTTGCAGCATGGCCCTTTTCACCGATGGGAAGCGAGACTTCTTTGTAGCGCTGATTTGCCTTTCCAGGTTGCTTGGTTGGCCAAAAAGGGCGTATGCGTTTTTTCCTGAATATATTCAGGAAAAAACGCATACGCCCTTTTTGGCCAAGGGCATCATTGTCGACGTTTTGCCGCTTTTCATGTGCTTTAAAGGCGATTCGTATCTACCTCCTGAAATCTGTTTCCTGCAATTCTGCCTTGCTTTCAAATCCTCTTCGTTGCCTTCCCTCAATATATCTGTGGATGAGAGTTATCATTTATAACTCTGCGGGTTTGTGAATTGCATTTTCCCTGAGCTCCATTTTTCAACTGTCTTTTTTGGGAGCTGGCCGCAAAAGCGCGGGATTGCCTCAGGCCCTATTCTGCTTCTGGGCGGCAGGCTGAGCCTGTGGTTAATTCTTTTTCCTGTTGGGAAAATAGAGTGACCTGTGCCTGTCCCAACACCTAGATCTAGTCTCTCATTGGTTGCCCCCTTCCCTTTCATCCTCAGGACAAATTGCAACCTGTACGGAACAGGAGGTTAAAGGTGCTGATTAGCCAAGTAGGGAGATTACTAGTAAAGAAGCTGGAATGGCGAACCCGAGCACAAGGAGATGAGAAATGAGGTGCATTTTAGAAACCTTTTCCGATCACACGGTGTACCATCTTCTGGGTTTCTCATGCAAGTTTTCGATGTAGGAAGATGCCCTTGAACCTGGAGATTTGGGACCCATGGGATGGGTACCACGCAGTATTACTTTAAAGGGTCTGCGTTTGCTCACCCAACCTCACCAAACCTGTCAGCCCCAAGAGTGTCCACCCTTATGTCTCATCCAGCTGTGGGTCTAGATATGGTCAATCCAGGTTGCATCACAGCCTCTGAACGAATTTTGTAAGAATTTCTCTCTCTTTCACTGTCTTTGTTTTACGGGTTTTTAAAAGTAATTTATTTTTATAATGGGGTTTAGCTGCTTTTCACAGCTCTGTTTATGCAGCTTTACACCCACTTGACTCACTTCCAGAGAGATATCAATACATAGGTTTTAAGATTCTTACTAGTCACATATATTCTTGTGCGGGGAATAGGGGGTGTTGAGTCCAGTTCACTGAGCAAGGTGTAGGTCTTGTCTATTACATATTGGGTGTATGGAACGATACCTCAGCGAATTTGAAACCCTTGTTTTATGCATCACCCCACCTCACCATTCCCGTTAAGCAGCCATAGTGTGTTTTCTAAATGTGTGACTCTGTTCTGTTTTGTAATTCAGTTCAAGTGTAGCGGTTTTTACATTCCCTCTATAAGTGATAGCTTATGATAAGTGTCTTTTTCTGTGTGACTTATTTCACTTAGAATCGTCGTACCTAACTCCACTCATCTTGCTTCTACTAGCCTTATGAGACATTGATTTCATGTCTGAGTGATATTCCATTGTACATAAGGACCACAACTTCTTTATCCATTTTTCTCTTTCCTGGGATATTTAAGGTGTCATGAAGTGGAGGTTCTTGTCAACAGAGCAGCCCTAAACTTTCCGGTGCCTGTGTCTTGCTGATTTTTAGTTTTTCCAATTTATACGCCCATGAGTGGACGTGCCCTATGCTCCCTAAGCTGTTTTTTTTCGATGTTTCAGGACACAACGTACACTTCTCCAGAGTGGCTGTTGGCAATTTACATCCCGCCTATCAGTGTAGCAAGGCTGCCATTTCTCCATGGCCTGTCCTGCATTTCTGGTTTTGACACTTTTTGCAGCATGGCCCTTTTCACCGATGGGAAGCGAGACTTCTTTGTAGCGCTGATTTGCCTTTCCAGGTTGCTTGGTTGGCCAAAAAGGGCGTATGCGTTTTTTCCTGAATATATTCAGGAAAAAACGCATACGCCCTTTTTGGCCAAGGGCATCATTGTCGACGTTTTGCCGCTTTTCATGTGCTTTAAAGGCGATTCGTACCTACCTCCTGAAATCTGTTTCCTGCAATTCTGCCTTGCTTTCAAATCCTCTTCGTTGCCTTCCCTCAATATATCTGTGGATGAGAGTTATCATTTATAACTCTGCGGGTTTGTGAATTGCATTTTCCCTGAGCTCCATTTTTCAACTGTCTTTTTTGGGAGCTGGCCGCAAAAGCGCGGGATTGCCTCAGGCCCTATTCTGCTTCTGGGCGGCAGGCTGAGCCTGTGGTTAATTCTTCTTCCTGTTGGGAAAATAGAGTGACCTGTGCCTGTCCCAACACCTAGATCTAGTCTCTCATTGGTTGCCCCCTTCCCTTTCATCCTCAGGACAAATTGCAACCTGTACGGAACAGGAGGTTAAAGGTGCTGATTAGCCAAGTAGGGAGATTATTAGTAAAGAAGCTGGAATGGCGAACCCGAGCACAAGGAGATGAGAAATGAGGTGCATTTTAGAAACCTTTTCCGATCACACGGTGTACCATCTTCTGGGTTTCTCATGCAAGTTTTCGATGTAGGAAGATGCCCTTGAACCTGGAGATTTGGGACCCATGGGATGGGTACCACGCAGTATTACTTTAAAGGGTCTGCGTTTGCTCACACAACCTCACCAAACCTGTCAGCCCCAAGACTGTCCACCCTTATGTCTCATCCAGCTGTGGGTCTAGATATGGTCAATCCAGGTTGCATCACAGCCTTTGAACGAATTTTGTAAGAATTTCTCTCTCTTTCACTGTCTTTGTTTTACGGGTTTTTAAAAGTAATTTATTTTTATAATGGGGTTTAGCTGCTTTTCACAGCTCTGTTTATGCAGCTTTACACCCCCTTGACTCACTTCCAGAGAGATATCAATACATAGGTTTTAAGATTCTTACTAGTCAGATATATTCTTGTGCGGTGAATAGGGTGTGTTGAGTCCAGTTCACTGAGCAAGGAGTAGGTCTTCTCTATTACATATTGGGTGTATGGAACGGTATCTGAGCGAATTTGAAACCCTTGTTTTACGCATCACCCCACCTCAACTTTCCCGTTAAGCAGCCATAGTGTGTTTTCTAAACGTGTGACTCTGTTCTCTTTTGTAATTCAGTTCAAGTGTAGCGGTTTTTACATTCCGTCTATAAGTGATAGCTTATGATAAGTGTCTTTTTCTGTGTGACTTATTTCACTTAGAATCGTCATACCTAAATCCACTCATCTTGCTTCTACTAGCCTTATGACATTGATTTCATGTCTGAGTGATATTCCATTGTACTTAAGGACAACAACTATTTTATCCATTTTTCTCTTTCCTGGGATATTTAAGGTGTCATGAAGTGGAGGTTCTTGTCAACAGAGCAGCCCTAAACTTTGGGGTGCCTGTGTCTTGCTGATTTTTAGTTTTCCCAATTTATACGCCTATGAGTGGACGTGCCCTATGCTCCCTAAGCTGTTTTTTTTTGATGTTTCAGGACACAACGTACACTTCTCCAGAGTGGCTGTTGGCAATTTACATTCCGCCCATCAGTGTAGCAAGGCTGCCATTTCTCTATGGCCTGTCCTGCATTTCTGGTTTTGACACTTTTTGCAGCATGGCCCTTTTGACCGATGGGAAGCGAGACTTCTATGTAGCGCTGATTTGCCTTTCCAGGTTGCTTGGTTGGCCAAAAAGTGTGTATGCGTTTTTTCCTGAATATATTCAGGAAAAAACGCATACGCCCTTTTTGGCCAAGGGCATCATTGTCGACGTTTTGCCGCTTTTCATGTGCTTTAAAGGCGATTCGTATCTACCTCCTGAAATCTGTTTCCTGCAATTCTTCCTTGCTTTCAAATCCTCTTCGTTGCCTTCCCTCAATATATTTGTGGATGAGAGTTATCATTTATAACTCTGCGGGTTTGTGAATTGCAGTTTCCCTGAGCTCCATTTTTCAACTGTCTTTTTTGGGAGCTGACCGCAAAAGCACGGTATTGCCTCAGGCCCTATTCTGGTTCCGGGCGGCAGGCTGAGCCTGTGGTTAATTCTTCTTCCTGGTGGGAAAATAGAGTGACCTCTGCCTGTCCCAACACCTAGATCTAGTCTCTCATTGGTTGCCCCTCTTCCCATTCATCCTCAGGACAAATTGCAACCTGTAGGGAACAGGAGGTTAAAGGTGCTGATTCTCCAAGTAGGGAGATTGCTAGTAAAGTAGCTGGAAAGGCGAACCCGAGCACAAGGAGATGAGAAATGAGGTGCGTTTTAGAACCCTTTCAAAATCACACGGTGTACCATCTTCTGGGTTTCTCATGCATGTTTTCGATGTAGGAAGATGCCCTTGAACCTGGAGATTTGGTTCCCATGGGATGGGTACCACGCAGTATTACTTTAAAGGGTCTGCGTTTGCTCACCCAACCTCACCCAACCTCTCAGCCCCAAGAGTGTCCACCCTTATATCTCATCCAGCTGTGGGTCTAGATATGGTCAATCCAGGTTGCATCACAGCCTCTGAACGAATTTTGTAAGAATTTCTCTCTCTTTCACTGTCTTTGTTTTACGGGTTTTTAAAAGTAATTTATTTTTATAATGGGGTTTAGCTGCTTTTCACGGCTGTGTTTACGCGGTTTACACCCTCTTGACTCACTTCCAGAGAGATATCAATACATAGGTTTTAAGATTCTTACTAGTCACATATATTCTTGTGCGGTGAATAGGGGGTGTTGAGTCCAGTTCACTGAGCAAGGAGTAGGTCTTGTCTATTACATATTGGGTGTATGGGTCGGTATCTGAGCGAATTTGAAACCCTTGTTTTATGCATCACCCCACCTCACCTTTCCCGTTAAGCAGCCATAGTGTGTTTTCTAAACGTGTGACTCTGTTCTGTTTTGTAATTCAGTTCAAGTGTAGCGGTTTTTACATTCCCTCTATAAGTGATAGCTTATGATAAGTGTCTTTTTCTGTGTGACTTATTTCACTTAGAATCGTCGTACCTAACTCCACTCATCTTGCTTCTACTAGCCTTATGAGACATTGATTTCATGTCTGAGTGATATTCCATTGTACATAAGGACCACAACTTCTTTATCCATTTTTCTCTTTCCTGGGATATTTAAGGTGTCATGAAGTGGAGGTTCTTGTCAACAGAGCAGCCCTAAACTTTTGGGTGCCTGTGTCTTGCTGATTTTTAGTTTTCCCAATTTATACTCCCATGAGTGGACGTGCCCTATGCTCCCTAAGCTGTTTTTTTTCGATGTTTCAGGACACAACGTACACTTCTCCAGAGTGGCTGTTGGCAATTTACATCCCGCCCATTAGCGTAGCAAGGCTGCCATTTCTCCATGGCCTGTCCTGCATTTCTGGTTTTGACACTTTTTGCAGCATGGCCCTTTTCACCGATGGGAAGCGAGACTTCTTTGTAGCGCTGATTTGCCTTTCCAGGTTGCTTGGTTGGCCAAAAAGGGCGTATCCGTTTTTTCCTGAATATATTCAGGAAAAAACGCATACGCCCTTTTTGGCCAAGGGCATCATTGTCGACGTTTTGCCACTTTTCATGTGCTTTAAAGGCGATTCGAATCTACCTCCTGAAACCTGTTTCCTGCAATTCTGCCTTGCTTTCAAATCCTCTTCGTTGCCTTCCCTCAATATATTTGTGGACGAGAGTTATCATTTATAACTCAGCAGGTTTGTGAATTGCAGTGCCCCTGAGCTCCATTTTTCAACTGTCTTTTTTGGGAGCTGGCCTCAAAATCACGGGATTGCCTCAGGCCCTATTCTTGTTCCGGGCGGCAGGCTGAGCCTGTGGTTAATTCTTCTTCCTGATGGGAAAATAGTGACCTGTGCCTGTCCCAACACCTAGATCTAGTCTCTCATTGGTTGCCACTCTTCCCGTTCATCCTCAGGACAAATTGCAACCTGTAGGGAACAGGAGGTTAAAGGTGCTGATTCTCCAAGTAGGGAGATTGCTAGTAAAGTAGCTGGAAAGGCGAACCCGAGCACAAGGAGATGAGAAATGAGGTGCGTTTTAGAACCCTTTGAAAATCACACGGTGTACCATCTTCTGGGTTTCTCATGCATGTTTTCGATGTAGGAAGATGCCCTTGAACCTGGAGATTTGGTTCCCATGGGATGGGTACCACGCAGTATTACTTTAAAGGGTCTGCGTTTTCTCACCCAACCTCACCCAACCTCTCAGCCCAAAGAGTGTCCACCCTTATGTCTCATCCAGCTGTGGGTCTAGATATGGTCAATCCAGGTTGCATCACAGCCTCTGAACGAATTTTGTAAGAATTTCTCTCTCTTTCACTGTCTTTGTTTTACGGGTTTTTAAAAGTAATTTATTTTTATAATGGGGTTTAGCTGCTTTTCACGGCTGTGTTTATGCGGTTGACACCCTCTTGACTCACTTCCAGAGAGATATCAATACATAGGTTTTAAGATTCTTACTAGTCAGATATATTCTTGTGCGGTGAATAGGGGGTGTTGAGTTCAGTTCACTGAGCAAGGAGTAGGTCTTGTCTATTACATATTGGGTGTATGGAACGATACCTCAGCGAATTTGAAACCCTTGTTTTATGCATCACCCCACCTCACCTTTCCCGTTAAGCAGCCATAGTGTGTTTTCTAAACGTGTGACTCTGTTCTCTTTTGTAATTCAGTTCAAGTGTAGCGGTTTTTACATTCCCTCTATAAGTGATAGCTTATGATAAGTGTCTTTTTCTGTGTGACTTATTTCACTTAGAATCGTCGTTCCTAACTCCACTCATCTTGCTTCTACTAGCCTTATAACATTGATTTCATGTCTGAGTGATATTCCATTGTACATAAGGACCACAACTTCTTTATCCATTTTTCTCTTTCCTGGGATATTTAAGGTGTCATGAAGTGGAGGTTCTTGTCAACAGAGCAGCCCTAAACTTTGGGGTGCCTGTGTCTTGCTGATTTTTACTTTTTTCCAATTTATACGCCCATGAGTGGACGTGCCCTATGCTCCCTAAGCTGTTTTTTTTCGATGTTTCAGGACACAACGTACACTTCTCCAGAGTGGCTGTTGGCAATTTACATCCCGCCCATCAGTGTAGCAAGGCTGCCATTTCTCCATGGCCTGTCCTGCATTTCCGGTTTTGACACTTTTTGCAGCATGGCCCTTTTCACCGATGGGAAGCGAGACTTCTTGGTAGCGCTGATTTGCCTTTCCAGGTTGCTTGGTTGGCCAAAAAGGGCGTATGCGTTTTTTCCTGAATATATTCAGGAAAAAACGCATACGCCCTTTTTGGCCAAGGGCATCATTGTCGACGTTTTGCCGCTTTTCATGTGCTTTAAAGGCGATTCGAATCTACTTCCTGAAATCTCTTTCCTGCAATTCTGCCTTGCTTTCAAATCCTCTTCGTTGCCTTCCCTCAATATATCTGTGGATGAGAGTTATCATTTATAACTCTGCGGGTTTGTGAATTGCAGTTTCCCTGAGCTCCATTTTTCAACTGTCTTTTTTGGGAGCTGGCCGCAAAAGTGCGGGATTGCCTCAGGTCCTATTCTGCTTCTGGGCGGCAGGCTGAGCCTGTGGTTAATTCTTCTTCCTGTTGGGAAAATAGAGTGACCTGTGCCTGTCCCAACACCTACATCTAGTCTCTTATTGGTTGCCCCTCTTCCCGTTCATCCTCAGGACAAATTGCAACCTGTAGGGAACAGGAGGTTAAAGGTGCTGATTCTCCAAGTAGGGAGATTGCTAGTAAAGTAGCTGGAATGGCGAACCCGAGCACAAGGAGATGAGAAATGAGGTGCGTTTTAGAAACCTTTCAAAATCACACGGTGTACCATCTTCTGGGTATCTCATGCATGTTTTCGATGTAGGAAGATGCCCTTGAACTGGAGATTTGGGACCCATGGGATGGGTACCACGCAGTATTACTTTAAAGGGTCTGCGTTTGCTCACCCAACCTCACCCAACCTCTCAGCCCCAAGAGTGTCCACCCTTATATCTCATCCAGCTGTGGGTCTAGATATGGTCAATCCAGGTTGCATCACAGCCTCTGAACGAATTTTGTAAGAATTTCTCTCTCTTTCACTGTCTTTGTTTTACGGGTTTTTAAAAGTAATTTATTTTTATAATGGGGTTTAGCTGCTTTTCATGGCTGTGTTTATGCGGCTTTACACCCACTTGACTCACTTCCAGACAGATATCAATACATAGGTTTTAAGATTCTTACTAGTCACATATATTCTTGTGCGGTGAATAGGGGGTGTTGAGTCCAGTTCACTGAGCAAGGAGTAGGTCTTGTCTACTACATATTGAGTGTATGGAACGGTATCTGAGCGAATTTGAAACCCTTGTTTTATGCATCACCGCACCTCACCTTTCCCGTTAAGCAGCCATAGTGTGTTTTCTAAACGTGTGACTCTGTTCTGTTTTGTAATTCAGTTCAAGTGTAGCGGTTTTTACATTCCCTCTATAAGTGATAGCTTGTGATAAGTGTCTTTTTCTGTGTGACTTATTTCACTTAGAATCGTCGTACCTAACTCCACTCATCTTGCTTCTACTAGCCTTATGACATTGATTTCATGTCTGAGTGATATTCCATTGTACATAAGGACCACAACTTCTTTATCCATTTTTCTCTTTCCTGGGATATTTAAGGTGTCATGAAGTGGAGGTTCTTGTCAACAGAGCAGCCCTAAACTTTCCGGTGCCTGTGTCTTGCTGATTTTTAGTTTTTCCAATTTATACGCCCATGAGTGGACGTGCCCTATGCTCCCTAAGCTGTTTTTTTTCGATGTTTCAGGACACAACGTACACTTCTCCAGAGTGGCTGTTGGCAATTTACATCCCGCCCATCAGTGTAGCAAGGCTGCCATTTCTCCATGGCCTGTCCTGCATTTCTGGTTTTGACACTTTTTGCAGCATGGCCCTTTTGACCGATGGGAAGCGAGACTTCTTTGTAGCGCTGATTTGCCTTTCCAGGTTGCTTGGTTGGCCAAAAAGGGCGTATGCGTTTTTTCCTGAATATATTCAGGAAAAAACGCATACGCCCTTTTTGGCCAAGGGCATCATTGTCGACGTTTTGCCGCTTTTCATGTGCTTTAAAGGCGATTCGTATCTACCTCCTGAAATCTGTTTCCTGCAATTCTGCCTTGCTTTCAAATCCTCTTCGTTGCCTTCCCTCAATATATCTGTGGATGAGAGTTATCATTTATAACTCTGCGGGTTTGTGAATTGCATTTTCCCTGAGCTCCATTTTTCAACTGTCTTTTTTGGGAGCTGGCCGCAAAAGCGCGGGATTGCCTCAGGCCCTATTCTGCTTCTGGGCGGCAGGCTGAGCCTGTGGTTAATTCTTTTTCCTGTTGGGAAAATAGAGTGACCTGTGCCTGTCCCAACACCTAGATCTAGTCTCTCATTGGTTGCCCCCTTCCCTTTCATCCTCAGGACAAATTGCAACCTGTACGGAACAGGAGGTTAAAGGTGCTGATTAGCCAAGTAGGGAGATTACTAGTAAAGAAGCTGGAATGGCGAACCCGAGCACAAGGAGATGAGAAATGAGGTGCATTTTAGAAACCTTTTCCGATCACACGGTGTACCATCTTCTGGGTTTCTCATGCAAGTTTTCGATGTAGGAAGATGCCCTTGAACCTGGAGATTTGGGACCCATGGGATGGGTACCACGCAGTATTACTTTAAAGGGTCTGCGTTTGCTCACCCAACCTCACCAAACCTGTCAGCCCCAAGAGTGTCCACCCTTATGTCTCATCCAGCTGTGGGTCTAGATATGGTCAATCCAGGTTGCATCACAGCCTCTGAACGAATTTTGTAAGAATTTCTCTCTCTTTCACTGTCTTTGTTTTACGGGTTTTTAAAAGTAATTTATTTTTATAATGGGGTTTAGCTGCTTTTCACAGCTCTGTTTATGCAGCTTTACACCCACTTGACTCACTTCCAGAGAGATATCAATACATAGGTTTTAAGATTCTTACTAGTCACATATATTCTTGTGCGGGGAATAGGGGGTGTTGAGTCCAGTTCACTGAGCAAGGTGTAGGTCTTGTCTATTACATATTGGGTGTATGGAACGATACCTCAGCGAATTTGAAACCCTTGTTTTATGCATCACCCCACCTCACCATTCCCGTTAAGCAGCCATAGTGTGTTTTCTAAATGTGTGACTCTGTTCTGTTTTGTAATTCAGTTCAAGTGTAGCGGTTTTTACATTCCCTCTATAAGTGATAGCTTATGATAAGTGTCTTTTTCTGTGTGACTTATTTCACTTAGAATCGTCGTACCTAACTCCACTCATCTTGCTTCTACTAGCCTTATGAGACATTGATTTCATGTCTGAGTGATATTCCATTGTACATAAGGACCACAACTTCTTTATCCATTTTTCTCTTTCCTGGGATATTTAAGGTGTCATGAAGTGGAGGTTCTTGTCAACAGAGCAGCCCTAAACTTTCCGGTGCCTGTGTCTTGCTGATTTTTAGTTTTTCCAATTTATACGCCCATGAGTGGACGTGCCCTATGCTCCCTAAGCTGTTTTTTTTCGATGTTTCAGGACACAACGTACACTTCTCCAGAGTGGCTGTTGGCAATTTACATCCCGCCTATCAGTGTAGCAAGGCTGCCATTTCTCCATGGCCTGTCCTGCATTTCTGGTTTTGACACTTTTTGCAGCATGGCCCTTTTCACCGATGGGAAGCGAGACTTCTTTGTAGCGCTGATTTGCCTTTCCAGGTTGCTTGGTTGGCCAAAAAGGGCGTATGCGTTTTTTCCTGAATATATTCAGGAAAAAACGCATACGCCCTTTTTGGCCAAGGGCATCATTGTCGACGTTTTGCCGCTTTTCATGTGCTTTAAAGGCGATTCGTACCTACCTCCTGAAATCTGTTTCCTGCAATTCTGCCTTGCTTTCAAATCCTCTTCGTTGCCTTCCCTCAATATATCTGTGGATGAGAGTTATCATTTATAACTCTGCGGGTTTGTGAATTGCATTTTCCCTGAGCTCCATTTTTCAACTGTCTTTTTTGGGAGCTGGCCGCAAAAGCGCGGGATTGCCTCAGGCCCTATTCTGCTTCTGGGCGGCAGGCTGAGCCTGTGGTTAATTCTTCTTCCTGTTGGGAAAATAGAGTGACCTGTGCCTGTCCCAACACCTAGATCTAGTCTCTCATTGGTTGCCCCCTTCCCTTTCATCCTCAGGACAAATTGCAACCTGTACGGAACAGGAGGTTAAAGGTGCTGATTAGCCAAGTAGGGAGATTATTAGTAAAGAAGCTGGAATGGCGAACCCGAGCACAAGGAGATGAGAAATGAGGTGCATTTTAGAAACCTTTTCCGATCACACGGTGTACCATCTTCTGGGTTTCTCATGCAAGTTTTCGATGTAGGAAGATGCCCTTGAACCTGGAGATTTGGGACCCATGGGATGGGTACCACGCAGTATTACTTTAAAGGGTCTGCGTTTGCTCACACAACCTCACCAAACCTGTCAGCCCCAAGACTGTCCACCCTTATGTCTCATCCAGCTGTGGGTCTAGATATGGTCAATCCAGGTTGCATCACAGCCTTTGAACGAATTTTGTAAGAATTTCTCTCTCTTTCACTGTCTTTGTTTTACGGGTTTTTAAAAGTAATTTATTTTTATAATGGGGTTTAGCTGCTTTTCACAGCTCTGTTTATGCAGCTTTACACCCCCTTGACTCACTTCCAGAGAGATATCAATACATAGGTTTTAAGATTCTTACTAGTCAGATATATTCTTGTGCGGTGAATAGGGTGTGTTGAGTCCAGTTCACTGAGCAAGGAGTAGGTCTTCTCTATTACATATTGGGTGTATGGAACGGTATCTGAGCGAATTTGAAACCCTTGTTTTACGCATCACCCCACCTCAACTTTCCCGTTAAGCAGCCATAGTGTGTTTTCTAAACGTGTGACTCTGTTCTCTTTTGTAATTCAGTTCAAGTGTAGCGGTTTTTACATTCCGTCTATAAGTGATAGCTTATGATAAGTGTCTTTTTCTGTGTGACTTATTTCACTTAGAATCGTCATACCTAAATCCACTCATCTTGCTTCTACTAGCCTTATGACATTGATTTCATGTCTGAGTGATATTCCATTGTACTTAAGGACAACAACTATTTTATCCATTTTTCTCTTTCCTGGGATATTTAAGGTGTCATGAAGTGGAGGTTCTTGTCAACAGAGCAGCCCTAAACTTTGGGGTGCCTGTGTCTTGCTGATTTTTAGTTTTCCCAATTTATACGCCTATGAGTGGACGTGCCCTATGCTCCCTAAGCTGTTTTTTTTTGATGTTTCAGGACACAACGTACACTTCTCCAGAGTGGCTGTTGGCAATTTACATTCCGCCCATCAGTGTAGCAAGGCTGCCATTTCTCTATGGCCTGTCCTGCATTTCTGGTTTTGACACTTTTTGCAGCATGGCCCTTTTGACCGATGGGAAGCGAGACTTCTATGTAGCGCTGATTTGCCTTTCCAGGTTGCTTGGTTGGCCAAAAAGTGTGTATGCGTTTTTTCCTGAATATATTCAGGAAAAAACGCATACGCCCTTTTTGGCCAAGGGCATCATTGTCGACGTTTTGCCGCTTTTCATGTGCTTTAAAGGCGATTCGTATCTACCTCCTGAAATCTGTTTCCTGCAATTCTTCCTTGCTTTCAAATCCTCTTCGTTGCCTTCCCTCAATATATTTGTGGATGAGAGTTATCATTTATAACTCTGCGGGTTTGTGAATTGCAGTTTCCCTGAGCTCCATTTTTCAACTGTCTTTTTTGGGAGCTGACCGCAAAAGCACGGTATTGCCTCAGGCCCTATTCTGGTTCCGGGCGGCAGGCTGAGCCTGTGGTTAATTCTTCTTCCTGGTGGGAAAATAGAGTGACCTCTGCCTGTCCCAACACCTAGATCTAGTCTCTCATTGGTTGCCCCTCTTCCCATTCATCCTCAGGACAAATTGCAACCTGTAGGGAACAGGAGGTTAAAGGTGCTGATTCTCCAAGTAGGGAGATTGCTAGTAAAGTAGCTGGAAAGGCGAACCCGAGCACAAGGAGATGAGAAATGAGGTGCGTTTTAGAACCCTTTCAAAATCACACGGTGTACCATCTTCTGGGTTTCTCATGCATGTTTTCGATGTAGGAAGATGCCCTTGAACCTGGAGATTTGGTTCCCATGGGATGGGTACCACGCAGTATTACTTTAAAGGGTCTGCGTTTGCTCACCCAACCTCACCCAACCTCTCAGCCCCAAGAGTGTCCACCCTTATATCTCATCCAGCTGTGGGTCTAGATATGGTCAATCCAGGTTGCATCACAGCCTCTGAACGAATTTTGTAAGAATTTCTCTCTCTTTCACTGTCTTTGTTTTACGGGTTTTTAAAAGTAATTTATTTTTATAATGGGGTTTAGCTGCTTTTCACGGCTGTGTTTACGCGGTTTACACCCTCTTGACTCACTTCCAGAGAGATATCAATACATAGGTTTTAAGATTCTTACTAGTCACATATATTCTTGTGCGGTGAATAGGGGGTGTTGAGTCCAGTTCACTGAGCAAGGAGTAGGTCTTGTCTATTACATATTGGGTGTATGGGTCGGTATCTGAGCGAATTTGAAACCCTTGTTTTATGCATCACCCCACCTCACCTTTCCCGTTAAGCAGCCATAGTGTGTTTTCTAAACGTGTGACTCTGTTCTGTTTTGTAATTCAGTTCAAGTGTAGCGGTTTTTACATTCCCTCTATAAGTGATAGCTTATGATAAGTGTCTTTTTCTGTGTGACTTATTTCACTTAGAATCGTCGTACCTAACTCCACTCATCTTGCTTCTACTAGCCTTATGAGACATTGATTTCATGTCTGAGTGATATTCCATTGTACATAAGGACCACAACTTCTTTATCCATTTTTCTCTTTCCTGGGATATTTAAGGTGTCATGAAGTGGAGGTTCTTGTCAACAGAGCAGCCCTAAACTTTTGGGTGCCTGTGTCTTGCTGATTTTTAGTTTTCCCAATTTATACTCCCATGAGTGGACGTGCCCTATGCTCCCTAAGCTGTTTTTTTTCGATGTTTCAGGACACAACGTACACTTCTCCAGAGTGGCTGTTGGCAATTTACATCCCGCCCATTAGCGTAGCAAGGCTGCCATTTCTCCATGGCCTGTCCTGCATTTCTGGTTTTGACACTTTTTGCAGCATGGCCCTTTTCACCGATGGGAAGCGAGACTTCTTTGTAGCGCTGATTTGCCTTTCCAGGTTGCTTGGTTGGCCAAAAAGGGCGTATCCGTTTTTTCCTGAATATATTCAGGAAAAAACGCATACGCCCTTTTTGGCCAAGGGCATCATTGTCGACGTTTTGCCACTTTTCATGTGCTTTAAAGGCGATTCGAATCTACCTCCTGAAACCTGTTTCCTGCAATTCTGCCTTGCTTTCAAATCCTCTTCGTTGCCTTCCCTCAATATATTTGTGGACGAGAGTTATCATTTATAACTCAGCAGGTTTGTGAATTGCAGTGCCCCTGAGCTCCATTTTTCAACTGTCTTTTTTGGGAGCTGGCCTCAAAATCACGGGATTGCCTCAGGCCCTATTCTTGTTCCGGGCGGCAGGCTGAGCCTGTGGTTAATTCTTCTTCCTGATGGGAAAATAGTGACCTGTGCCTGTCCCAACACCTAGATCTAGTCTCTCATTGGTTGCCACTCTTCCCGTTCATCCTCAGGACAAATTGCAACCTGTAGGGAACAGGAGGTTAAAGGTGCTGATTCTCCAAGTAGGGAGATTGCTAGTAAAGTAGCTGGAAAGGCGAACCCGAGCACAAGGAGATGAGAAATGAGGTGCGTTTTAGAACCCTTTGAAAATCACACGGTGTACCATCTTCTGGGTTTCTCATGCATGTTTTCGATGTAGGAAGATGCCCTTGAACCTGGAGATTTGGTTCCCATGGGATGGGTACCACGCAGTATTACTTTAAAGGGTCTGCGTTTTCTCACCCAACCTCACCCAACCTCTCAGCCCAAAGAGTGTCCACCCTTATGTCTCATCCAGCTGTGGGTCTAGATATGGTCAATCCAGGTTGCATCACAGCCTCTGAACGAATTTTGTAAGAATTTCTCTCTCTTTCACTGTCTTTGTTTTACGGGTTTTTAAAAGTAATTTATTTTTATAATGGGGTTTAGCTGCTTTTCACGGCTGTGTTTATGCGGTTGACACCCTCTTGACTCACTTCCAGAGAGATATCAATACATAGGTTTTAAGATTCTTACTAGTCAGATATATTCTTGTGCGGTGAATAGGGGGTGTTGAGTTCAGTTCACTGAGCAAGGAGTAGGTCTTGTCTATTACATATTGGGTGTATGGAACGATACCTCAGCGAATTTGAAACCCTTGTTTTATGCATCACCCCACCTCACCTTTCCCGTTAAGCAGCCATAGTGTGTTTTCTAAACGTGTGACTCTGTTCTCTTTTGTAATTCAGTTCAAGTGTAGCGGTTTTTACATTCCCTCTATAAGTGATAGCTTATGATAAGTGTCTTTTTCTGTGTGACTTATTTCACTTAGAATCGTCGTTCCTAACTCCACTCATCTTGCTTCTACTAGCCTTATAACATTGATTTCATGTCTGAGTGATATTCCATTGTACATAAGGACCACAACTTCTTTATCCATTTTTCTCTTTCCTGGGATATTTAAGGTGTCATGAAGTGGAGGTTCTTGTCAACAGAGCAGCCCTAAACTTTGGGGTGCCTGTGTCTTGCTGATTTTTACTTTTTTCCAATTTATACGCCCATGAGTGGACGTGCCCTATGCTCCCTAAGCTGTTTTTTTTCGATGTTTCAGGACACAACGTACACTTCTCCAGAGTGGCTGTTGGCAATTTACATCCCGCCCATCAGTGTAGCAAGGCTGCCATTTCTCCATGGCCTGTCCTGCATTTCCGGGTTTGACACTTTTTGCAGCATGGCCCTTTTCACCGATGGGAAGCGAGACTTCTTGGTAGCGCTGATTTGCCTTTCCAGGTTGCTTGGTTGGCCAAAAAGGGCGTATGCGTTTTTTCCTGAATATATTCAGGAAAAAACGCATACGCCCTTTTTGGCCAAGGGCATCATTGTCGACGTTTTGCCGCTTTTCATGTGCTTTAAAGGCGATTCGAATCTACTTCCTGAAATCTCTTTCCTGCAATTCTGCCTTGCTTTCAAATCCTCTTCGTTGCCTTCCCTCAATATATCTGTGGATGAGAGTTATCATTTATAACTCTGCGGGTTTGTGAATTGCAGTTTCCCTGAGCTCCATTTTTCAACTGTCTTTTTTGGGAGCTGGCCGCAAAAGTGCGGGATTGCCTCAGGTCCTATTCTGCTTCTGGGCGGCAGGCTGAGCCTGTGGTTAATTCTTCTTCCTGTTGGGAAAATAGAGTGACCTGTGCCTGTCCCAACACCTACATCTAGTCTCTTATTGGTTGCCCCTCTTCCCGTTCATCCTCAGGACAAATTGCAACCTGTAGGGAACAGGAGGTTAAAGGTGCTGATTCTCCAAGTAGGGAGATTGCTAGTAAAGTAGCTGGAATGGCGAACCCGAGCACAAGGAGATGAGAAATGAGGTGCGTTTTAGAAACCTTTCAAAATCACACGGTGTACCATCTTCTGGGTATCTCATGCATGTTTTCGATGTAGGAAGATGCCCTTGAACTGGAGATTTGGGACCCATGGGATGGGTACCACGCAGTATTACTTTAAAGGGTCTGCGTTTGCTCACCCAACCTCACCCAACCTCTCAGCCCCAAGAGTGTCCACCCTTATATCTCATCCAGCTGTGGGTCTAGATATGGTCAATCCAGGTTGCATCACAGCCTCTGAACGAATTTTGTAAGAATTTCTCTCTCTTTCACTGTCTTTGTTTTACGGGTTTTTAAAAGTAATTTATTTTTATAATGGGGTTTAGCTGCTTTTCATGGCTGTGTTTATGCGGCTTTACACCCACTTGACTCACTTCCAGACAGATATCAATACATAGGTTTTAAGATTCTTACTAGTCACATATATTCTTGTGCGGTGAATAGGGGGTGTTGAGTCCAGTTCACTGAGCAAGGAGTAGGTCTTGTCTACTACATATTGAGTGTATGGAACGGTATCTGAGCGAATTTGAAACCCTTGTTTTATGCATCACCGCACCTCACCTTTCCCGTTAAGCAGCCATAGTGTGTTTTCTAAACGTGTGACTCTGTTCTGTTTTGTAATTCAGTTCAAGTGTAGCGGTTTTTACATTCCCTCTATAAGTGATAGCTTGTGATAAGTGTCTTTTTCTGTGTGACTTATTTCACTTAGAATCGTCGTACCTAACTCCACTCATCTTGCTTCTACTAGCCTTATGACATTGATTTCATGTCTGAGTGATATTCCATTGTACATAAGGACCACAACTTCTTTATCCATTTTTCTCTTTCCTGGGATATTTAAGGTGTCATGAAGTGGAGGTTCTTGTCAACAGAGCAGCCCTAAACTTTCCGGTGCCTGTGTCTTGCTGATTTTTAGTTTTTCCAATTTATACGCCCATGAGTGGACGTGCCCTATGCTCCCTAAGCTGTTTTTTTTCGATGTTTCAGGACACAACGTACACTTCTCCAGAGTGGCTGTTGGCAATTTACATCCCGCCCATCAGTGTAGCAAGGCTGCCATTTCTCCATGGCCTGTCCTGCATTTCTGGTTTTGACACTTTTTGCAGCATGGCCCTTTTGACCGATGGGAAGCGAGACTTCTTTGTAGCGCTGATTTGCCTTTCCAGGTTGCTTGGTTGGCCAAAAAGGGCGTATGCGTTTTTTCCTGAATATATTCAGGAAAAAACGCATACGCCCTTTTTGGCCAAGGGCATCATTGTCGACGTTTTGCCGCTTTTCATGTGCTTTAAAGGCGATTCGTATCTACCTCCCGAAATCTGTTTCCTGCAATTCTGCCTTGCTTTCAAATCCTCTTCGTTGCCTTCCCTCAATATATCTGTGGATGAGAGTTATCATTTATAACTCTGCGGGTTTGTGAATTGCATTTTCCCTGAGCTCCATTTTTCAACTGTCTTTTTTGGGAGCTGGCCGCAAAAGCGCAGGATTGCCTCAGGCCCTATTCTGCTTCTGGGCGGCAGGCTGAGCCTGTGGTTAATTCTTCTTCCTGTTGGGAAAATAGAGTGACCTGTGCCTGTCCCAACACCTAGATCTAGTCTCTCATTGGTTGCCCCTCTTCCCGTTCATCCTCAGGACAAATTGCAACCTGTAGGGAACAGGAGGTTAAAGGTGCTGATTCTCCAAGTAGGGAGATTGCTAGTAAAGTAGCTGGAATGGCGAAACCGAGCACAAGGAGATGAGAAATGAGGTGCGTTTTAGAAACCTTTCAAAATCACACGGTGTACCATCTTCTGGGTTTCTCATGCATGTTTTCGATGTAGGAAGATGCCCTTGAACCTGGACATTTGGGACCCATGGGATGGGTACCACGCAGTATTACTTTAAAGGGTCTGCGTTTGCTCACCCAACCTCACCCAAACTCTCAGCCCCAAGAGTGTCCACCCTTATGTCTCATCCAGCTGTGGGTCTAGATATGGTCAAACCAGGTTGCATCACAGCCTCTGAACGAATTTTGTAAGAATTTCTCTCTCTTTCACTGTTTTTGTTTTACGGGTTTTTAAAAGTAATTTATTTTTATAATGGGGTATAGCTGCTTTTCACGGCTGTGTTTATGCGGTTGACACACTCTTGACTCACTTCCAGAGAGATATCAATACATAGGTTTTAAGATTCTTACTAGTCAGATATATTCTTGTGCGGTGAATAGGGGGTGTTGAGTTCAGTTCACTGAGCAGGGAGTAGGTCTTGTCTATTACATATTGGGTGTATGGAACGGTATCTGAGCTAATTTGAAACCCTTGTTTTATGCATCACCCCACGTCACCTTTCCCGTTAAGCAGCCATAGTGTGTTTTCTAAACGTGTGACTCTGTTCTGTTTTGTAATTCAGTTCAAGTGTAGCGGTTTTTACATTCCCTCTATAAGTGATAGCTTATGATAAGTGTCTTTTTCTGTGTGACTTATTTCACTTAGAATCGTCGTACCTAACTCCACTCATCTTGCTTCTACTAGCCTTATGACATTGATTTCATGTCTGAGTGATATTCCATTGTACATAAGGACCACAACTTCTTTATCCATTTTTCTCTTTCCTGGGATATTTAAGGTGTCATGAAGTGGAGGTTCTTGTCAACAGAGCAGCCCTAAACTTTGGGGTGCCTGTGTCTTGCTGATTTTTAGTTTTCCCAATTTATACTCCCATGAGTGGACGTGCCCTATGCTCCCTAAGCTGTTTTTTTTCGATGTTTCAGGACACAACGTACACTTCTCCAGAGTGGCTGTTGGCAATTTACATCCCGCCCATTAGCGTAGCAAGGCTGCCATTTCTCCATGGCCTGTCCTGCATTTCTGGTTTTGACACTTTTTGCAGCATGGCCCTTTTCACCGATGGGAAGCGAGACTTCTTTGTAGCGCTGATTTGCCTTTCCAGGTTGCTTGGTTGGCCAAAAAGGGCGTATCCGTTTTTTCCTGAATATATTCAGGAAAAAACGCATACGCCCTTTTTGGCCAAGGGCATCATTGTCGACGTTTTGCCACTTTTCATGTGCTTTAAAGGCGATTCGAATCTACCTCCTGAAACCTGTTTCCTGCAATTCTGCCTTGCTTTCAAATCCTCTTCGTTGCCTTCCCTCAATATATTTGTGGACGAGAGTTATCATTTATAACTCAGCAGGTTTGTGAATTGCAGTGCCCCTGAGCTCCATTTTTCAACTGTCTTTTTTGGGAGCTGGCCTCAAAATCACGGGATTGCCTCAGGCCCTATTCTTGTTCCGGGCGGCAGGCTGAGCCTGTGGTTAATTCTTCTTCCTGATGGGAAAATAGTGACCTGTGCCTGTCCCAACACCTAGATCTAGTCTCTCATTGGTTGCCACTCTTCCCGTTCATCCTCAGGACAAATTGCAACCTGTAGGGAACAGGAGGTTAAAGGTGCTGATTCTCCAAGTAGGGAGATTGCTAGTAAAGTAGCTGGAAAGGCGAACCCGAGCACAAGGAGATGAGAAATGAGGTGCGTTTTAGAACCCTTTGAAAATCACACGGTGTACCATCTTCTGGGTTTCTCATGCATGTTTTCGATGTAGGAAGATGCCCTTGAACCTGGAGATTTGGTTCCCATGGGATGGGTACCACGCAGTATTACTTTAAAGGGTCTGCGTTTTCTCACCCAACCTCACCCAACCTCTCAGCCCAAAGAGTGTCCACCCTTATGTCTCATCCAGCTGTGGGTCTAGATATGGTCAATCCAGGTTGCATCACAGCCTCTGAACGAATTTTGTAAGAATTTCTCTCTCTTTCACTGTCTTTGTTTTACGGGTTTTTAAAAGTAATTTATTTTTATAATGGGGTTTAGCTGCTTTTCACGGCTGTGTTTATGCGGTTGACACCCTCTTGACTCACTTCCAGAGAGATATCAATACATAGGTTTTAAGATTCTTACTAGTCAGATATATTCTTGTGCGGTGAATAGGGGGTGTTGAGTTCAGTTCACTGAGCAAGGAGTAGGTCTTGTCTATTACATATTGGGTGTATGGAACGATACCTCAGCGAATTTGAAACCCTTGTTTTATGCATCACCCCACCTCACCTTTCCCGTTAAGCAGCCATAGTGTGTTTTCTAAACGTGTGACTCTGTTCTCTTTTGTAATTCAGTTCAAGTGTAGCGGTTTTTACATTCCCTCTATAAGTGATAGCTTATGATAAGTGTCTTTTTCTGTGTGACTTATTTCACTTAGAATCGTCGTTCCTAACTCCACTCATCTTGCTTCTACTAGCCTTATAACATTGATTTCATGTCTGAGTGATATTCCATTGTACATAAGGACCACAACTTCTTTATCCATTTTTCTCTTTCCTGGGATATTTAAGGTGTCATGAAGTGGAGGTTCTTGTCAACAGAGCAGCCCTAAACTTTGGGGTGCCTGTGTCTTGCTGATTTTTACTTTTTTCCAATTTATACGCCCATGAGTGGACGTGCCCTATGCTCCCTAAGCTGTTTTTTTTCGATGTTTCAGGACACAACGTACACTTCTCCAGAGTGGCTGTTGGCAATTTACATCCCGCCCATCAGTGTAGCAAGGCTGCCATTTCTCCATGGCCTGTCCTGCATTTCCGGTTTTGACACTTTTTGCAGCATGGCCCTTTTCACCGATGGGAAGCGAGACTTCTTGGTAGCGCTGATTTGCCTTTCCAGGTTGCTTGGTTGGCCAAAAAGGGCGTATGCGTTTTTTCCTGAATATATTCAGGAAAAAACGCATACGCCCTTTTTGGCCAAGGGCATCATTGTCGACGTTTTGCCGCTTTTCATGTGCTTTAAAGGCGATTCGAATCTACTTCCTGAAATCTCTTTCCTGCAATTCTGCCTTGCTTTCAAATCCTCTTCGTTGCCTTCCCTCAATATATCTGTGGATGAGAGTTATCATTTATAACTCTGCGGGTTTGTGAATTGCAGTTTCCCTGAGCTCCATTTTTCAACTGTCTTTTTTGGGAGCTGGCCGCAAAAGTGCGGGATTGCCTCAGGTCCTATTCTGCTTCTGGGCGGCAGGCTGAGCCTGTGGTTAATTCTTCTTCCTGTTGGGAAAATAGAGTGACCTGTGCCTGTCCCAACACCTACATCTAGTCTCTTATTGGTTGCCCCTCTTCCCGTTCATCCTCAGGACAAATTGCAACCTGTAGGGAACAGGAGGTTAAAGGTGCTGATTCTCCAAGTAGGGAGATTGCTAGTAAAGTAGCTGGAATGGCGAACCCGAGCACAAGGAGATGAGAAATGAGGTGCGTTTTAGAAACCTTTCAAAATCACACGGTGTACCATCTTCTGGGTATCTCATGCATGTTTTCGATGTAGGAAGATGCCCTTGAACTGGAGATTTGGGACCCATGGGATGGGTACCACGCAGTATTACTTTAAAGGGTCTGCGTTTGCTCACCCAACCTCACCCAACCTCTCAGCCCCAAGAGTGTCCACCCTTATATCTCATCCAGCTGTGGGTCTAGATATGGTCAATCCAGGTTGCATCACAGCCTCTGAACGAATTTTGTAAGAATTTCTCTCTCTTTCACTGTCTTTGTTTTACGGGTTTTTAAAAGTAATTTATTTTTATAATGGGGTTTAGCTGCTTTTCATGGCTGTGTTTATGCGGCTTTACACCCACTTGACTCACTTCCAGACAGATATCAATACATAGGTTTTAAGATTCTTACTAGTCACATATATTCTTGTGCGGTGAATAGGGGGTGTTGAGTCCAGTTCACTGAGCAAGGAGTAGGTCTTGTCTACTACATATTGAGTGTATGGAACGGTATCTGAGCGAATTTGAAACCCTTGTTTTATGCATCACCGCACCTCACCTTTCCCGTTAAGCAGCCATAGTGTGTTTTCTAAACGTGTGACTCTGTTCTGTTTTGTAATTCAGTTCAAGTGTAGCGGTTTTTACATTCCCTCTATAAGTGATAGCTTGTGATAAGTGTCTTTTTCTGTGTGACTTATTTCACTTAGAATCGTCGTACCTAACTCCACTCATCTTGCTTCTACTAGCCTTATGACATTGATTTCATGTCTGAGTGATATTCCATTGTACATAAGGACCACAACTTCTTTATCCATTTTTCTCTTTCCTGGGATATTTAAGGTGTCATGAAGTGGAGGTTCTTGTCAACAGAGCAGCCCTAAACTTTCCGGTGCCTGTGTCTTGCTGATTTTTAGTTTTTCCAATTTATACGCCCATGAGTGGACGTGCCCTATGCTCCCTAAGCTGTTTTTTTTCGATGTTTCAGGACACAACGTACACTTCTCCAGAGTGGCTGTTGGCAATTTACATCCCGCCCATCAGTGTAGCAAGGCTGCCATTTCTCCATGGCCTGTCCTGCATTTCTGGTTTTGACACTTTTTGCAGCATGGCCCTTTTGACCGATGGGAAGCGAGACTTCTTTGTAGCGCTGATTTGCCTTTCCAGGTTGCTTGGTTGGCCAAAAAGGGCGTATGCGTTTTTTCCTGAATATATTCAGGAAAAAACGCATACGCCCTTTTTGGCCAAGGGCATCATTGTCGACGTTTTGCCGCTTTTCATGTGCTTTAAAGGCGATTCGTATCTACCTCCCGAAATCTGTTTCCTGCAATTCTGCCTTGCTTTCAAATCCTCTTCGTTGCCTTCCCTCAATATATCTGTGGATGAGAGTTATCATTTATAACTCTGCGGGTTTGTGAATTGCATTTTCCCTGAGCTCCATTTTTCAACTGTCTTTTTTGGGAGCTGGCCGCAAAAGCGCAGGATTGCCTCAGGCCCTATTCTGCTTCTGGGCGGCAGGCTGAGCCTGTGGTTAATTCTTCTTCCTGTTGGGAAAATAGAGTGACCTGTGCCTGTCCCAACACCTAGATCTAGTCTCTCATTGGTTGCCCCTCTTCCCGTTCATCCTCAGGACAAATTGCAACCTGTAGGGAACAGGAGGTTAAAGGTGCTGATTCTCCAAGTAGGGAGATTGCTAGTAAAGTAGCTGGAATGGCGAAACCGAGCACAAGGAGATGAGAAATGAGGTGCGTTTTAGAAACCTTTCAAAATCACACGGTGTACCATCTTCTGGGTTTCTCATGCATGTTTTCGATGTAGGAAGATGCCCTTGAACCTGGACATTTGGGACCCATGGGATGGGTACCACGCAGTATTACTTTAAAGGGTCTGCGTTTGCTCACCCAACCTCACCCAAACTCTCAGCCCCAAGAGTGTCCACCCTTATGTCTCATCCAGCTGTGGGTCTAGATATGGTCAAACCAGGTTGCATCACAGCCTCTGAACGAATTTTGTAAGAATTTCTCTCTCTTTCACTGTTTTTGTTTTACGGGTTTTTAAAAGTAATTTATTTTTATAATGGGGTATAGCTGCTTTTCACGGCTGTGTTTATGCGGTTGACACACTCTTGACTCACTTCCAGAGAGATATCAATACATAGGTTTTAAGATTCTTACTAGTCAGATATATTCTTGTGCGGTGAATAGGGGGTGTTGAGTTCAGTTCACTGAGCAGGGAGTAGGTCTTGTCTATTACATATTGGGTGTATGGAACGGTATCTGAGCTAATTTGAAACCCTTGTTTTATGCATCACCCCACGTCACCTTTCCCGTTAAGCAGCCATAGTGTGTTTTCTAAACGTGTGACTCTGTTCTGTTTTGTAATTCAGTTCAAGTGTAGCGGTTTTTACATTCCCTCTATAAGTGATAGCTTATGATAAGTGTCTTTTTCTGTGTGACTTATTTCACTTAGAATCGTCGTACCTAACTCCACTCATCTTGCTTCTACTAGCCTTATGACATTGATTTCATGTCTGAGTGATATTCCATTGTACATAAGGACCACAACTTCTTTATCCATTTTTCTCTTTCCTGGGATATTTAAGGTGTCATGAAGTGGAGGTTCTTGTCAACAGAGCAGCCCTAAACTTTCGGGTGCCTGTGTCTTGCTGATTTTTAGTTTTTCCAATTTATACGCCCATGAGTGGACGTGCCCTATGCTCCCTAAGCTGTTTTTTTTCGATGTTTCAGGACACAACGTATACTTCTCCAGAGTGGCTGTTGGCAATTTACATCCCGCCCATCAGTGTAGCAAGGCTGCCATTTCTCCATGGCCTGTCCTGCATTTCTGGTTTTGACACTTTTTGCAGCATGGCCCTTTTGTCCGAAGGGAAGCGAGACTTCTTTGTAGCGCTGATTTGCCTTTCCATGTTGCTTGGTTGGCCAAAAAGGGCGTATGCGTTTTTTCCTGAATATATTCAGGAAAAAACGCATACGCCCTTTTTGGCCAAGGGCATCATTGTCGATGTTTTGCCGCTTTTCATGTGCTTTAAAGGCGATTCGTATCTACCTCCTGAAATCTGTTTCCTGCAATTCTGCCTTGCTTTCAAATCCTCTTCGTTGCCTTCCCTCAATATATCTGTGGATGAGAGTTATCATTTATAACTCTGCGGGTTTGTGAATTGCAGTTTCCCTGAGGTCCATTTTTCAACTGTCTTTTTTGGGAGCTGGCCGCAAAAGCGCGGGATTGCCTCAGGCCCTATTCTGCTTCTGGGCGGCAGGCTGAGCCTGTGGTTAATTCTTCTTCCTGTTGGGAAAATAGAGTGACCTGTGCCTGTCCCAAAACCTAGATCTATTCTCTCATTGGTTGCCCCTCTTCCCGTTCATCCTCAGGACAAATTGCAACCTGTAGGGAACAGGAGGATAAGGTGCTGATTCTCCAAGTAGGGAGATTGCTAGTAAAGTAGCTGGAATGGCGAAACCGAGCACAAGGAGATGAGAAATGAGGTGCGTTTTAGAAACCTTTCAAAATCACACGGTGTACCATCTTCTGGGTTTCTCATGCATGTTTTCGATGTAGGAAGATGCCGTTGAACCTGGAGATTTGGGACCCATGGGATGGGTACCACGCAGTATTACTTTAAAGGGTCTGCGTTTTCTCACCCAACCTCACCCAACCTCTCAGCCCCAAGAGTGTCCACCCTTATGTCTCATCCAGCTGTGGGTCTAGATATGGTCAATCCAGGTTGCATCACAGCCTCTGAACGAATTTTGTAAGAATTTCTCTCTCTTTCACTGTCTTTGTTTTATGGGTTTTTAAAAGTAATTTATTTTTATAATGGGGTTTAGCTGCCTTTCATGGCTGTGTTTATGCGGCTTTACACCCACTTGACTCACTTCCAGACAGATATCAATACATAGGTTTTAAGCTTCTTACTAGTCACATATATTCTTGTGCGGGGAATAGGGGGTGTTGAGTCCAGTTCACTGAGCAAGGAGTAGGTCTTGTCTATTACATATTGGGTGTATGGAACGGTATCTGAGCGAATTTGAAACCCTTGTTTTATGCATCACCCCACCTCACCTTTCCTGTTAAGCAGCTATATTGTGTTTTCTAAACGTGTGACTCTGTTCTGTTTTGTAATTCAGTTCAAGTGTAGCGGTTTTTACATTCCCTCTATAAGTGATAGCTTATGATAAGTGTCTTTTTCTGTGTGACTTATTTCACTTAGAATCGTCGTACCTAACTCCACTCATCTTGCTTCTACTAGCCTTATGACATTGATTTCATGTCTGAGTGATATTCCATTGTACATAAGGACCACAACTTCTTTATCCATTTTTCTCTTTCCTGGGATATTTAAGGTGTCATGAAGTGGAGGTTCTTGTCAACAGAGCAGCCCTAAACTTTGGGGTGCCTGTGTCTTGCTGATTTTTACTTTTTTCCAATTTATACGCCCATGAGTGGACGTGCCCTATGCTCCCTAAGCTGTTTTTTTTCGATGTTTCAGGACACAACGTACACTTCTCCAGAGTGGCTGTTGGCAATTTACATCCCGCCCATCAGTGTAGCAAGGCTGCCATTTCTCCATGGCCTGTCCTGCATTTCCGGTTTTGACACTTTTTGCAGCATGGCCCTTTTCACCGATGGGAAGCGAGACTTCTTGGTAGCGCTGATTTGCCTTTCCAGGTTGCTTGGTTGGCCAAAAAGGGCGTATGCGTTTTTTCCTGAATATATTCAGGAAAAAACGCATACGCCCTTTTTGGCCAAGGGCATCATTGTCGACGTTTTGCCGCTTTTCATGTGCTTTAAAGGCGATTCGAATCTACTTCCTGAAATCTGTTTCCTGCAATTCTGCCTTGCTTTCAAATCCTCTTCGTTGCCTTCCCTCAATATATCTGTGGATGAGAGTTATCATTTATAACTCTGCGGGTTTGTGAATTGCAGTTTCCCTGAGCTCCATTTTTCAACTGTCTTTTTTGGGAGCTGGCCGCAAAAGTGCGGGATTGCCTCAGGTCCTATTCTGCTTCTGGGCGGCAGGCTGAGCCTGTGGTTAATTCTTCTTCCTGTTGGGAAAATAGAGTGACCTGTGCCTGTCCCAACACCTACATCTAGTCTCTTATTGGTTGCCCCTCTTCCCGTTCATCCTCAGGACAAATTGCAACCTGTAGGGAACAGGAGGTTAAAGGTGCTGATTCTCCAAGTAGGGAGATTGCTAGTAAAGTAGCTGGAATGGCGAACCCGAGCACAAGGAGATGAGAAATGAGGTGCGTTTTAGAAACCTTTCAAAATCACACGGTGTACCATCTTCTGGGTATCTCATGCATGTTTTCGATGTAGGAAGATGCCCTTGAACTGGAGATTTGGGACCCATGGGATGGGTACCACGCAGTATTACTTTAAAGGGTCTGCGTTTGCTCACCCAACCTCACCCAACCTCTCAGCCCCAAGAGTGTCCACCCTTATATCTCATCCAGCTGTGGGTCTAGATATGGTCAATCCAGGTTGCATCACAGCCTCTGAACGAATTTTGTAAGAATTTCTCTCTCTTTCACTGTCTTTGTTTTACGGGTTTTTAAAAGTAATTTATTTTTATAATGGGGTTTAGCTGCTTTTCATGGCTGTGTTTATGCGGCTTTACACCCACTTGACTCACTTCCAGACAGATATCAATACATAGGTTTTAAGATTCTTACTAGTCACATATATTCTTGTGCGGTGAATAGGGGGTGTTGAGTCCAGTTCACTGAGCAAGGAGTAGGTCTTGTCTACTACATATTGAGTGTATGGAACGGTATCTGAGCGAATTTGAAACCCTTGTTTTATGCATCACCGCACCTCACCTTTCCCGTTAAGCAGCCATAGTGTGTTTTCTAAACTTGTGACTCTGTTCTGTTTTGTAATTCAGTTCAAGTGTAGCGGTTTTTACATTCCCTCTATAAGTGATAGCTTACGATAAGTGTCTTTTTCTGTGTGACTTATTTCACTTAGAATCGTCGTACCTAACTCCACTCATCTTGCTTCTACTAGCCTTATGACATTGATTTCATGTCTGAGTGATATTCCATTGTACATAAGGACCACAACTTCTTTATCCATTTTTCTCTTTCCTGGGATATTTAAGGTGTCATGAAGTGGAGGTTCTTGTCAACAGAGCAGCCCTAAACTTTCCGGTGCCTGTGTCTTGCTGATTTTTAGTTTTTCCAATTTATACGCCCATGAGTGGACGTGCCCTATGCTCCCTAAGCTGTTTTTTTTCGATGTTTCAGGACACAACGTACACTTCTCCAGAGTGGCTGTTGGCAATTTACATCCCGCCCATCAGTGTAGCAAGGCTGCCATTTCTCCATGGCCTGTCCTGCATTTCTGGTTTTGACACTTTTTGCAGCATGGCCCTTTTGACCGATGGGAAGCGAGACTTCTTTGTAGCGCTGATTTGCCTTTCCAGGTTGCTTGGTTGGCCAAAAAGGGCGTATGCGTTTTTTCCTGAATATATTCAGGAAAAAACGCATAAGCCCTTTTTGGCCAAGGGCATCATTGTCGACGTTTTGCCGCTTTTCATGTGCTTTAAAGGCGATTCGTATCTACCTCCCGAAATCTGTTTCCTGCAATTCTGCCTTGCTTTCAAATCCTCTTCGTTGCCTTCCCTCAATATATCTGTGGATGAGAGTTATCATTTATAACTCTGCGGGTTTGTGAATTGCATTTTCCCTGAGCTCCATTTTTCAACTGTCTTTTTTGGGAGCTGGCCGCAAAAGCGCAGGATTGCCTCAGGCCCTATTCTGCTTCTGGGCGGCAGGCTGAGCCTGTGGTTAATTCTTCTTCCTGTTGGGAAAATAGAGTGACCTGTGCCTGTCCCAACACCTAGATCTAGTCTCTCATTGGTTGCCCCTCTTCCCGTTCATCCTCAGGACAAATTGCAACCTGTAGGGAACAGGAGGTTAAAGGTGCTGATTCTCCAAGTAGGGAGATTGCTAGTAAAGTAGCTGGAATGGCGAAACCGAGCACAAGGAGATGAGAAATGAGGTGCGTTTTAGAAACCTTTCAAAATCACACGGTGTACCATCTTCTGGGTTTCTCATGCATGTTTTCGATGTAGGAAGATGCCCTTGAACCTGGACATTTGGGACCCATGGGATGGGTACCACGCAGTATTACTTTAAAGGGTCTGCGTTTGCTCACCCAACCTCACCCAAACTCTCAGCCTCAAGAGTGTCCACCCTTATGTCTCATCCAGCTGTGGGTCTAGATATGGTCAAACCAGGTTGCATCACAGCCTCTGAACGAATTTTGTAAGAATTTCTCTCTCTTTCACTGTTTTTGTTTTACGGGTTTTTAAAAGTAATTTATTTTTATAATGGGGTATAGCTGCTTTTCACGGCTGTGTTTATGCGGTTGACACACTCTTGACTCACTTCCAGAGAGATATCAATACATAGGTTTTAAGATTCTTACTAGTCAGATATATTCTTGTGCGGTGAATAGGGGGTGTTGAGTTCAGTTCACTGAGCAGGGAGTAGGTCTTGTCTATTACATATTGGGTGTATGGAACGGTATCTGAGCTAATTTGAAACCCTTGTTTTATGCATCACCCCACGTCACCTTTCCCGTTAAGCAGCCATAGTGTGTTTTCTAAACGTGTGACTCTGTTCTGTTTTGTAATTCAGTTCAAGTGTAGCGGTTTTTACATTCCCTCTATAAGTGATAGCTTATGATAAGTGTCTTTTTCTGTGTGACTTATTTCACTTAGAATCGTCGTACCTAACTCCACTCATCTTGCTTCTACTAGCCTTATGACATTGATTTCATGTCTGAGTGATATTCCATTGTACATAAGGACCACAACTTCTTTATCCATTTTTCTCTTTCCTGGGATATTTAAGGTGTCATGAAGTGGAGGTTCTTGTCAACAGAGCAGCCCTAAACTTTCGGGTGCCTGTGTCTTGCTGATTTTTAGTTTTTCCAATTTATACGCCCATGAGTGGACGAGCCCTATGCTCCCTAAGCTGTTTTTTTTCGATGTTTCAGGACACAACGTATACTTCTCCAGAGTGGCTGTTGGCAATTTACATCCCGCCCATCAGTGTAGCAAGGCTGCCATTTCTCCATGGCCTGTCCTGCATTTCTGGTTTTGACACTTTTTGCAGCATGGCCCTTTTGTCCGAAGGGAAGCGAGACTTCTTTGTAGCGCTGATTTGCCTTTCCATGTTGCTTGGTTGGCCAAAAAGGGCGTATGCGTTTTTTCCTGAATATATTCAGGAAGAAACGCATACGCCCTTTTTGGCCAAGGGCATCATTGTCGACGTTTTGCCGCTTTTCATGTGCTTTAAAGGCGATTCGTATCTACCTCCTGAAATCTGTTTCCTGCAATTCTGCCTTGCTTTCAAATCCTCTTCGTTGCCTTCCCTCAATATATCTGTGGATGAGAGTTATCATTTATAACTCTGCGGGTTTGTGAATTGCAGTTTCCCTGAGCTCCATTTTTCAACTGTCTTTTTTGGGAGCTGGCCGCAAAAGCGCGGGATTGCCTCAGGCCCTATTCTGCTTCTGGGCGGCAGGCTGAGCCTGTGGTTAATTCTTCTTCCTGTTGGGAAAATAGAGTGACCTGTGCCTGTCCCAAAACCTAGATCTATTCTCTCATTGGTTGCCCCTCTTCCCGTTCATCCTCAGGACAAATTGCAACCTGTAGGGAACAGGAGGATAAGGTGCTGATTCTCCAAGTAGGGAGATTGCTAGTAAAGTAGCTGGAATGGCGAAACCGAGCACAAGGAGATGAGAAATGAGGTGCGTTTTAGAAACCTTTCAAAATCACACGGTGTACCATCTTCTGGGTTTCTCATGCATGTTTTCGATGTAGGAAGATGCCGTTGAACCTGGAGATTTGGGACCCATGGGATGGGTACCACGCAGTATTACTTTAAAGGGTCTGCGTTTTCTCACCCAACCTCACCCAACCTCTCAGCCCCAAGAGTGTCCACCCTTATGTCTCATCCAGCTGTGGGTCTAGATATGGTCAATCCAGGTTGCATCACAGCCTCTGAACGAATTTCGTAAGAATTTCTCTCTCTTTCACTGTCTTTGTTTTATGGGTTTTTAAAAGTAATTTATTTTTATAATGGGGTTTAGCTGCCTTTCATGGCTGTGTTTATGCGGCTTTACACCCACTTGACTCACTTCCAGACAGATATCAATACATAGGTTTTAAGCTTCTTACTAGTCACATATATTCTTGTGCGGGGAATAGGGGGTGTTGAGTCCAGTTCACTGAGCAAGGAGTAGGTCTTGTCTATTACATATTGGGTGTATGGAACGGTATGTGAGCGAATTTGAAACCCTTGTTTTATGCATCACCCCACCTCACCTTTCCCGTTAAGCAGCCATAGTGTGTTTTCTAAACGTGTGACTCTGTTCTGTTTTGTAATTCAGTTCACGTGTAGTGGTTTTTACATTCCCTCTATAAGTGATAGCTTATGATAAGTGTCTTTTTCTGTGTGACTTATTTCACTTGGAATCGTCGTACCTAACTCCACTCATCTTGCTTCTACTAGCCTTATGACATTGATTTCATGTCTGAGTGATATTCAATTGTACATAAGGACCACAACTTCTTTATCCATTTTTCTCTTTCCTGGGATATTTAAGGTGTCATGAAGTGGAGGTTCTTGTCAACAGAGCAGCCCTAAACTTTCCGGTGCCTGTGTCTTGCTGATTTTTAGTTTTTCCAATTTATACGCCCATGAGTGGACGTGCCCTATGCTCCCTAAGCTGTTTTTTTTCCATGTTTCAGGACACAACGTACACTTCTCCAGAGTGGCTGTTGGCAATTTACATCCCGCCCATCAGTGTAGCAAGGCTGCCATTTCTCCATGGCCTGTCCTGCATTTCTGGTTTTGACACTTTTTGCAGCATGGCCCTTTTCACCGATGGGAAGCGAGACTTCTTTGTAGCGCTGATTTGCCTTTCCAGGTTGCTTGGTTGGCCAAAAAGGGCGTATGCGTTTTTTCCTGAATATATTCAGGAAAAAACGCATACGCCCTTTTTGGCCAAGGGCATCATTGTCGACGTTTTGCCGCTTTTCATGTGCTTTAAAGGCGATTCGTATCTACCTCCTGAAATCTGTTTCCTGCAATTCTGCCTTGCTTTCAAATCCTCTTCGTTGCCTTCCCTCAATATATCTGTGGATGACAGTTATCACTTATAACTCTGAGGTTTTTGAATTGCAGTTTCCCTGAGCTCCATTTTTCAACTCGCTTTTTTGGGAGCTGGCCGCAAAAGCGCGGGATTGCCTCAGGCCCTATTCTGGTTCCTGAAGGCAGACTGAGCCTGTGGTTAATTCTTCTTCCTGATGGGAAAATAGAGTGACCTGTGCCTGTCCCAACACCTAGATCTAGTCTCTCATTGGTTGCCCATCTTCCAGTTCATCCTCAGGACAAATTGCAACCTGTAGGGAACAGGAGCTTAAATGTGCTGATTCTCCAAGTAGGGAGATTGCTAGTAAAGTAGCTGGAAAGGCGAACCCTAGCACAAGGAGATGAGAAATGGGGTGCGTTTCAGAAACCTTTCAAAATCACATGGTGTACCATCTTCTGGGTTTCTCATGCATGTTTTCGATGCAGGAAGACGCCCTTAAAACTGGAGATTTGGGACCCATGGGATGGGTACCACACAGTATTACTTTAAAGGGTCTCCGTTTGCTCACCCAACCTCACCCAACCTCTCAGCCCCAAGAGTGTCCACCCTTATGTCTCATCCAGGTGTGGGTCTAGATATGGTCAATCCAGGTTGCATCACAGCCCCTGAACGAATTTTGTAAGAATTTCTCTCTCTTTCACTGTCTTTGTTTTACGGTTTTTTAATAGTAATTTATTTTTATAATGGGGTTTAGCTGCTTTTCACGGCTGTGTTTATGCGGCTTTACACCCACTTGGCTCACTTCCAGAGAGATATCAATACATAGGTTTTACGATTATTACTAGTCAGATATATTCTTGTGCGGTGAATAGGGGGTGTTGATTCCAGTTCACTGAGCAAGGAGTAGGCCTTGTCTATTACATATTCGGTGTATGGAACGGTATCTGAGCGAATTTGAAACCCTTGTTTTATGCATCACCCCACCTCACCTTTCCCGTTAAGCAGCCATAGTGTGTTTTCTAAACGTGTGACTCTGTTCCCTTTGTAATTCAGTTCAAGTGTAGCGGTTTTTACATTCCCTCTATAAGTGATAGCTTATGATAAGTGTCTTTTTCTGTGTGACTTAGTTCACTTAGAATCGTCATACCTAAATCCACTCATCTTGCTTCTACTAGCCTTATGACATTGATTTCATGTCTGAGTGATATTCCTTTGTACATAAGGACCACAACTTCTGTATCCATTTTTCTCTTTCCTGGGATATTTAAGGTGTCATGAAGTGGAGGTTCTTGTCAACATAGCAGCCCTAAACATTGGGGTGCCTGTGTCTTGCTGATTTTTAGTTTTCCCAATTTATACGCCCATGAGTGCACGTGCCCTATGCTCCCTAAGCTGTTTTTTCGATGTTTCAGGACACACCGTACACTTCTCCAGAGTGGCTGTTGGCAATTTACATCCCGCCCATCAGCGTAGCAAGGCTGCCATTTCTCCATGGCCTGTCCTGCATTTCTTGTTTTGACACTTTTTGCAGAATGGCCCTTTTGACCGATGGGAAGCGAGACTTCTTTGTAGCGCTGATTTGCCTTTCCAGGTTGCTTGGTTGGCCAAAAAGGGCGTATCCGTTTTTTCCTGAATATATTCAGGAAACAACGCATACGCCCTTTTTGGCCAAGGTCATCATTGTCGACGTTTTGCCACCTTTCATGTGCTTTAAATGCGATTCGAATCTACCTCCTGAAACCTGTTTCCTGCAATTCTGCCTTGCTTTCAAATCCTCTTCGTTGCCTTCCCTCAATATATTTGTGGACGAGAGTTATCATTTATAACTCAGCAGGTTTGTGAATTGCAGTGCCCCTGAGCTCCATTTTTCAACTGTCTTTTTTGGGAGCTGGCCGCAAAAGCACGGGATTGCCTCAGGCCCTATTCTGGTTCCCGGCGGCAGGCTGAACCTGTGTTTAATTCTTCTTCCTGATGGGAAAATAGAGTGACCTGTGCCTGTCCCAACACCTAGATCTAGTCTCTCATTGGTGGCCCGTCTTCCCGTTCATCCTCAGGACAAATTGCAACCTGTAGGGAACAGGAGCTTAAAGGTGCTGATTCTCCAAGTAGGGAGATTGCTAGTAAAGTAGCTGGAAAGGCGAACCCCAGCACAAGGAGATGAGAAATGTGGTTCATTTTGGAAACCTTTCAAAATCACACGGTGTACCATCTTCTGGGTTTCTCATGCATGTTTTCGATGTAGGAAGATGCCCTTGAACCTGGAGATTTGGGACCCATGGGATGGGTACCACGCAGTATTACTTTAAAGGGTCTGCGTTTGCTCACCCAACCTCACCAAACCTCTCAGCCCCAAGAGTGTCCACCCTTATGTCTCATCCAGCTGTGGGTCTAGATATGGTCAATCCAGGTTGCATCACAGCCCCTGAACGAATTTTGTAAGAATTTCTCTCTCTTTCACTGTCTTTGTTTTACGGGTTTTTAAAAGTAATTTATTTTTATAATGGGGTTTAGCTGCTTTTCACGGCTGTGTTTAAGCGGCTTTACACCCACTTGACTCACTTCCAGACACGTATCAATACATAGGTTTTAAGATTCTTACTAGTCACGTATATTCTTGTGCGGTGAATAGGGGGTGTTGTGTCCAGTTCACTGAGCAAGGAGTAGGTCTTGTCTATTACATATTGGGTGTATGGAACGGTATCTGAGCGAATTTGAAACCCTTGTTTTATGCATCACCCCACCTCACCTTTCCCGTTAAGCAGCCATAGTGTGTTTTCTAAACGTGTGACTCTGTTCTGTTTTGTAATTCAGTTCAAGTGTAGCGGTTTTTACATTCCCTCTATAAGTGATAGCTTATGATAAGTGTCTTTTTCTGTGTGACTTATTTCACTTGGAATCGTCGTACCTAAATCCACTCATCTTGCTTCTCCTAGCCTTATGACATTGATTTCATGTCTGAGTGATATTCCATTGTACATAAGGACCACAACTTCTTTATCCATTTTTCTCTTTCCTGGGATATTTAAGGTGTCATGAACTGGAGGTTCTTGTCAACAGAGCAGCCCTAAACTTTGGGGTGCCTGTGTCTTGCTGATTTTTATTTTTCCCAATTTATACGCCCATGAGTGGACGTGCCCTATGCTCCCTAAGCTGTGTTTTTTCGATGTTTCAGGACACACCGTACACTTCTCCAGATTGGCTGTTGGCAATTAACATCCCGCCTATCAGCGTAGCAAGGCTGCCATTTCTCCATGGCCTGTCCTGCATTTCTGGTTTTGACACTTTTTTAACATGGCCCTTTTGACTGATGGGAAGCGAGACTTCTTTGTAGCGCTGATTTGCATTTCCAGGGTGCTTGGTTGGCCAAAAAGGGCGTACGCGTTTTTTCCTGAATATATTCAGGAAAAAATGCATACGCCCTTTTTGGCCAAGGGCATCATTGTCGACCTTTTGCCGCTTTTCATGTGCTTTAAAGGCAATTCGAATCTACCTCCTGAAATCTGTTTCCTGCAATTCTGCCTTGCTTTCAAATCCTCTTCGTTCCATTCCCTCAATATATCTGTGGATGAGAGTTATCATTTATAACTCTGCGGGTTTGTGAATTGCAGTGTCCCTGAGCTCCATTTTTCAACTCGCTTTTTTGGGAGCTGGCCGCAAAAGCACGGGATTGCCTCAGGCCCTATTCAGGTTCCGGGGGGCAGGCTGAGCCTGTGGTTAATTCTTCTTCCTGATGGGAAAATAGAGTGACCTGTGCCTGTCCCAACACCTAGATCTAGTCTCTCATTGGTTGCCCCTCTTCCCGTTCATCCTCAGGACAAATTGCAACCTGTACAGAACAGGAGGTTAAAGGTGCTGATTCTCCAAGTAGGGAGATTGCTAGTAAAGTACCTGGAATGGCGAACCCGAGCACAAGGAGATGAGAAATGAGGTGCGTTTTAGAAACCTTTCAAAATCACACGGTGTACCTTATTCTGGGTTTCTCATGCATGTTTTCGATGTAGGAAGATGCCCTTGAACCTGGAGGTTTGGGACCCATGGGATGGGTACCACGCAGTATTACTTTAAAGGTTCTGCGTTTGCTCACCCAACCTCACCCAACCTCTCAGCCCCAAGAGTGTCCACCCTTATGTCTCATCCAGCTGTGGGTCTAGATATGGTCAATCCAGGTTGCATCAAAGCCCCTGAACGAATTATGTAAGAATTTCTCTCTCTTTCACTGTCTTTCTTTTACGGGTTTTTAAAAGTAATTTATTTTTATAATGGGGTTTAGCTGCCTTTCACGGCTGTGTTTATGCGGCTTTACACCCACTTGACTCACTTCCAGAGATATATCAATACATAGTTTTTACGATTCTTACTAGTCAGACATATTATTGTGCGGTGAATAGGGGGTGTTGAGTCCAGTTCACTGAGCAAGGAGTTGGTCTTGTCTATTACATATTGGGTGTATGGAACGGTATCTGAGTGAATTTGAAACCCTTGTTTTATGCATCACCCCAACTCACCTTTCCCGTTAAGCAGCCATAGTGTGTTTTCTAAACGTGTGACTCTGTTCTGTTTTGTAATTCAGTTCAAGTGTAGCGGTTTTTACATTCCCTCTCTAAGTGATAGCTTATGATAAGTGTCTTTTTCTGTGTGACTTATTTCACTTAGAATCGTCATACCTAAATCCACTCATCTTGCTTCTACTAGCCTTATGACATTGATTTCATGTCTGAGTGATATTCCATTGTACATAAGGACCACAACTTCTTTATCCATTTTTCTCTTTCCTGGGATATTTACGGTGTCATGAAGTGGAGGTTCTTGTCAACAGAGCTGCCCTAAACTTTGGGGTGCCTGTGTCTTGCTGATTTTTAGTTTTCCCAATTTATACGCCCATGAGTGGACGTGCCCTATGCTCCCTAAGCTGTGTTTTTTCGATGTTTCAGGACACACCGTACACTTCTCCAGAGTGGCTGTTGGCAATTTACATCCCGCCCATCAGCGTAGCAAGGCTGCCATTTCTCCATGGCCTGTCCTGCATTTCTGGTTTTGACACTTTTTGCAGCATGGCCCTTTTGACCGATGGGAAGCGAGACTTCTTTGTAGCGCTGATTTGCCTTTCCATGTTGCTTGGTTGGCCAAAAAGGGCGTATGCGTTTTTTCCTGAATATATTCAGGAAACAACGCATACGCCCTTTTTGGCCAAGGTCATCATTGTCGACGTTTTGCCACCTTTCATGTGCTTTAAAGGCGATTCGAATCTACCTCCTGAAACCTGTTTCCTGCAATTCTGCCTTGCTTTCAAATCCTCTTCGTTGCCTTCCCTCAATATATTTGTGGACGAGAGTTATCATTTATAACTCAGCAGGTTTGTGAATTGCAGTGCCCCTGAGCTCCATTTTTCAACTGTCTTTTTTGGGAGCTGGCCGCAAAAGCACGGGATTGCCTCAGGCCCTATTCTGGTTCCCGGCGGCAGGCTGAACCTGTGTTTAATTCTTCTTCCTGATGGGAAAATAGAGTGACCTGTGCCTGTCCCAACACCTAGATCTAGTCTCTCATTGGTGGCCCGTCTTCCCGTTCATCCTCAGGACAAATTGCAACCTGTACGGAACAGGAGCTTAAAGGTGCTGATTCTCCAAGTAGGGAGATTGCTAGTAAAGTAGCTGGAAAGGCGAACCCCAGCACAAGGAGATGAGAAATGTGGTTCATTTTGGAAACCTTTCAAAATCACACGGTGTACCATCTTCTGGGTTTCTCATGCATGTTTTCGATGTAGGAAGATGCCCTTGAACCTGGAGATTTGGGACCCATGGGATGGGTACCACGCAGTATTACTTTAAAGGGTCTGCGTTTGCTCACCCAACCTCACCAAACCTCTCAGCCCCAAGAGTGTCCACCCTTATGTCTCATCCAGCTGTGGGTCTAGATATGGTCAATCCAGGTTGCATCACAGCCCCTGAACGAATTTTGTAAGAATTTCTCTCTCTTTCACTGTCTTTGTTTTACGGGTTTTTAAAAGTAATTTATTTTTATAATGGGGTTTAGCTGCTTTTCACGGCTGTGTTTAAGCGGCTTTACACCCACTTGACTCACTTCCAGACACGTATCAATACATAGGTTTTAAGATTCTTACTAGTCACGTATATTCTTGTGCGGTGAATAGGGGGTGTTGTGTCCAGTTCACTGAGCAAGGAGTAGGTCTTTTCTATTACATATTGGGTGTATGGAACGGTATCTGAGCGAATTTGAAACCCTTGTTTTATGCATCACCCCACCTCACCTTTCCCGTTAAGCAGCCATAGTGTGTTTTCTAAACGTGTGACTCTGTTCTGTTTTGTAATTCAGTTCAAGTGTAGCGGTTTTTACATTCCCTCTATAAGTGATACCTTATGATAAGTGTCTTTTTCTGTGTGACTTATTTCACTTGGAATCGTCGTACCTAAATCCACTCATCTTGCTTCTCCTAGCCTTATGACATTGATTTCATGTCTGAGTGATATTCCATTGTACATAAGGACCACAACTTCTTTATCCATTTTTCTCTTTCCTGGGATATTTAAGGTGTCATGAACTGGAGGTTCTTGTCAACAGAGCAGCCCTAAACTTTGGGGTGCCTGTGTCTTGCTGATTTTTAGTTTTCCCAATTTATACGCCCATGAGTGGACGTGCCCTATGCTCCCTAAGCTGTGTTTTTTCGATTTTTCAGGACACACCGTACACTTCTCCAGAGTGGCTGTTGGCAATTAACATCCCGCCTATCAGCGTAGCAAGGCTGCCATTTCTCCATGGCCTGTCCTGCATTTCTGGTTTTGACACTTTTTTAACATGGCCCTTTTTACTGATGGGAAGCGAGACTTCTTTGTAGCGCTGATTTGCATTTCCAGGGTGCTTGGTTAGCCAAAAAGGGCGTACGCGTTTTTTCCTGAATATATTCAGGAAAAAATGCATACGCCCTTTTTGGCCAAGGGCATCATTGTCGACCTTTTGCCGCTTTTCATGTGCTTTAAAGGCAATTCGAATCTACCTCCTGAAATCTGTTTCCTGCAATTCTGCCTTGCTTTCAAATCCTCTTCGTTCCATTCCCTCAATATATCTGTGGATGAGAGTTATCATTTATAACTCTGCGGGTTTGTGAATAGCAGTGTCCCTGAGCTCCATTTTTCAACTCGCTTTTTTGGGAGCTGGCCGCAAAAGCACGGGATTGCCTCAGGCCCTATTCAGGTTCCGGGGGGCAGGCTGAGCCTGTGGTTAATTCTTCTTCCTGATGGGAAAATAGAGTGACCTGTGCCTGTCCCAACACCTAGATCTAGTCTCTCATTGGTTGCCCCTCTTCCCGTTAATCCTCAGGACAAATTGCAACCTGTACAGAACAGGAGGTTAAAGGTGCTGATTCTCCAAGTAGGGAGATTGCTAGTAAAGTACCTGGAATGGCGAACCCGAGCACAAGGAGATGAGAAATGAGGTGCGTTTTAGAAACCTTTCAAAATCACACGGTGTACCTTATTCTGGGTTTCTCATGCATGTTTTCGATGTAGGAAGATGCCCTTGAACCTGGAGATTTGGGACCCATGGGATGGGTACCACGCAGTATTACTTTAAAGGTTCTGCGTTTGCTCACCCAACCTCACCCAACCTCTCAGCCCCAAGAGTGTCCACCCTTATGTCTCATCCAGCTGTGGGTCTAGATATGGTCAATCCAGGTTGCATCAAAGCCCCTGAACGAATTATGTAAGAATTTCTCTCTCTTTCACTGTCTTTCTTTTACGGGTTTTTAAAAGTAATTTATTTTTATAATGGGGTTTAGCTGCCTTTCACGGCTGTGTTTATGCGGCTTTACACCCACTTGACTCACTTCCAGAGAGATATCAATACATAGGTTTTACGATTCTTACTAGTCAGACATATTATTGTGCGGTGAATAGGGGGTGTTGAGTCCAGTTCACTGAGCAAGGAGTTGGTCTTGTCTATTACATATTGGGTGTATGGAACGGTATCTGAGTGAATTTGAAACCCTTGTTTTATGCATCACCCCAACTCACCTTTCCCGTTAAGCAGCCATAGTGTGTTTTCTAAACGTGTGACTCTGTTCTGTTTTGTAATTCAGTTCAAGTGTAGCGGTTTTTACATTCCCTCTCTAAGTGATAGCTTATGATAAGTGTCTTTTTCTGTGTGACTTATTTCACTTAGAATCGTCATACCTAAATCCACTCATCTTGCTTCTACTAGCCTTATGACATTGATTTCATGTCTGAGTGATATTCCATTGTACATAAGGACCACAACTTCTTTATCCATTTTTCTCTTTCCTGGGATATTTACGGTGTCATGAAGTGGAGGTTCTTGTCAACAGAGCTGCCCTAAACTTTGGGGTGCCTGTGTCTTGCTGATTTTTAGTTTTCCCAATTTATACGCCCATGAGTGGACGTGCCCTATGCTCCCTAAGCTGTGTTTTTTCGATGTTTCAGGACACACCGTACACTTCTCCAGAGTGGCTGTTGGCAATTTACATCCCTCCCATCAGCGTAGCAAGGCTGCCATTTCTCCATGGCCTGTCCTGCATTTCTGGTTTTGAAAATTTTTGCAGCATGGCCCTTTTGACCGATGGGAAGCGAGAATTCTTGGTAGCGCTGATTTGCCTTTCCATGTTGCTTGGTTGGCCAAAAAGGGCGTATGCGTTTTTTCCTGAATATATTCAGGAAACAACGCATACGCCCTTTTTGGCCAAGGTCATCATTGTCGACGTTTTGCCACCTTTCATGTGCTTTAAAGGCGATTCGAATCTACCTCCTGAAACCTGTTTCCTGCAATTCTGCCTTGCTTTCAAATCCTCTTCGTTGCCTTCCCTCAATATATTTGTGGACGAGAGTTATCATTTATAACTCAGCAGGTTTGTGAATTGCAGTGCCCCTGAGCTCCATTTTTCAACTGTCTTTTTTGGGAGCTGGCCGCAAAAGCACGGGATTGCCTCAGGCCCTATTCTGGTTCCCGGCGGCAGGCTGAACCTGTGTTTAATTCTTCTTCCTGATGGGAAAATAGAGTGACCTGTGCCTGTCCCAACACCTAGATCTAGTCTCTCATTGGTTGCCCGTCTTCCCGTTCATCCTCAGGACAAATTGCAACCTGTAGGGAACAGGAGCTTAAAGGTGCTGATTCTCCAAGTAGGGAGATTGCTAGTAAAGTAGCTGGAAAGGCGAACCCCAGCACAAGGAGATGAGAAATGTGGTTCATTTTGGAAACCTTTCAAAATCACACGGTGTACCATCTTCTGGGTTTCTCATGCATGTTTTCGATGTAGGAAGATGCCCTTGAACCTGGAGATTTGGGACCCATGGGATGGGTACCACGCAGTATTACTTTAAAGGGTCTGCGTTTGCTCACCCAACCTCACCAAACCTCTCAGCCCCAAGAGTGTCCACCCTTATGTCTCATCCAGCTGTGGGTCTAGATATGGTCAATCCAGGTTGCATCACAGCCCCTGAACGAATTTTGTAAGAATTTCTCTCTCTTTCACTGTCTTTGTTTTACGGGTTTTTAAAAGTAATTTATTTTTATAATGGGGTTTAGCTGCTTTTCACGGCTGTGTTTAAGCGGCTTTACACCCACTTGACTCACTTCCAGACACGTATCAATACATAGGTTTTAAGATTCTTACTAGTCACGTATATTCTTGTGCGGTGAATAGGGGGTGTTGTGTCCAGTTCACTGAGCAAGGAGTAGGTCTTTTCTATTACATATTGGGTGTATGGAACGGTATCTGAGCGAATTTGAAACCCTTGTTTTATGCATCACCCCACCTCACCTTTCCCGTTAAGCAGCCATAGTGTGTTTTCTAAACGTGTGACTCTGTTCTGTTTTGTAATTCAGTCCAAGTGTAGCGGTTTTTACATTCCCCCTATAAGTGATAGCTTATGATAAGTGTCTTTTTCTGTGTGACTTATTTCACTTAGAATCGTCATACCTAAATCCACTCATCTTGCTTCTACTAGCCTTATGACATTGATTCCATGTCTGAGTGATATTCCATTGTACATAAGGACCACAACTTCTTTATCCATTTTTCTCTTTCCTAGGATATTTAAGGTGTCATGAAGTGGAGGTTCTTGTCAACAGAGCAGCCCTAAACTTTGGGGTGCCTGTGTCTTGCTGATTTTTAGTTTTCCCAATTTATACGCCCATGAGTGGACGTGCCCTATGCTCCCTAAGCTGTGTTTTTTCGATGTTTCAGGACACACCGTACACTTCTCCAGAGTGGCTGTTGGCAATTTACATCCCGCCCATCAGAGTAGCAAGGCTGCCATTTCTCCATGGCCTGTCCTGCATTTCTGGTTTTGACACTTTTTGCAGCATGACCCTTTTGACCGATGGGAAGCGAAACTTCTTTGTAGCGCTGATTTGCCTTTCCAGGTTGCTTGGTTGGCCAAAAAGGGCGTATGCGTTTTTTCCTGAATATATTCAGGAAAAAACGCATACGCCCTTTTTGGCCAAGGTCATCATTGTCGACGTTTTGCCGCTTTTCATGTGCTTTAAAGGCGATTCGAATCTACCTCCTGAAACCTGTTTCCTGCAATTCTGCCTTGCTTTCAAATCCTCTTCGTTGCCTTCCCTCAATATATCTGTGGATGACAGTTATCATTTATAACTCTGCTGGTTTGTGAATTGCAGTGTCCCTGAGCTCCATTTTTCAACTCGCTTTTTTGGGAGCTGGCCGCAAAAGCGCGGGATTGCCTCAGGCCCTATTCTGGTTCCTGGCGGCAGGCTGAGCCTGTGGTTAATTCTTCTTCCTGATGGGAAAATAGAGTGACCTTTGCCTGTCCCAACACCTAGATCTAGTCTCTCATTGGTTGCCCCTCTTCCCGTTCATCCTCAGGACAAATTGCAACCTGTACAGAACAGGAGCTTAAAGGTGTTGATTCTCCAAGTAGGGAGATTGCTAGTAAATTAGCTGGAAAGGCGAACCCGAGCACAAGGAGATGAGAAATGAGCTGCGTTTTAGAAACCTTTCAAAATCACACGGTATACCATCTTCTGGGTTTCTCATGCATGTTTTCGATGTAGGAAGATGCCCTTGAACCTGGAGATTTGGGACCCATGGAATGGGTACCACGCAGTATTACTTTAAAGGTTCTGCGTTTGCTCACCCAACCTCACCAAACCTCTCAGCCCCAAGAGTGTCCACCCTTATGTCTCATCCAGCTGTGGGTCTAGATATGGTCAATCCAGGTTGCATCACAGCCTCTGAACGAATTTTGTAAGAATTTCTCTCTCTTTCACTGTCTTTGTTTTACGGGTTTTTAAAAGTAATTTATTTTTTTAATGGGGTTTAGCTGCTTTTCACGGTTGTGTTTATGCGGCTTTACACCCACTTGACTCACTTCCAGAGAGATATCAATACATAGGTTTTACAATTCTTACTAGTCACATATATTCTTGTGCGGTGAATAGGGGGTGTTGAGTCCAGTTCACTGAGCAAGGAGTAGGTCTTGTCTATTACATATTGGGTGTATGGAACGGTATCTGAGCGAATTTGAAACCCTTGTTTTATGCATCACCCCACCTCACCTGTCCCGTTAAGCAGCCATAGTGTGTTTTCTAAACGTGTGACTATGTTCTGTTTTGTAATTCAGTTCAAGTGTAGCGGTTTTTACATTCCCTCTATAAGTGATAGCTTATGATAAGTGTCTTTTTCTGTGTGACTTATTTCACTTAGAATCGTCGTTCCTAAATCCACTCATCTTGCTTCTACTTGCCTTATGACATTGATTTCATGTCTGAGTGATATTCCATTGTACATAAGGACCACAAATTCTTTATCCATTTTTCTCTTTCCTGGGATATTTAAGGTGTCATGAAGTGGAGGTTCTTGTCAACAGAGCAGCCCTAAACTTTGGGGTGCCTGTGTCTTGCTGATTTTTAGTTTTCCCAATTTATACGCCCATGAGTGGACGTGCCCTATGCTCCCTAAGCTGTTTTTTTTCGATGTTTCAGGACACACCGTACACTTCTCCAGTGTGGCTGTTGGCAATTTACATCCCGCCCATCAGCGTAGCAAGGCTGCCATTTCTCCATGGCCTGTCCTGCATTTCTGGTTTTTACACTTTTTGCAGCATGTCCCTTTTGACCGATGGGAAGCGAGACTTCATTGTAGCGCTGATTTGCCTTTCCAGGTTGCTTGGTTGGCCAAAAAGGGCGTATGCGTTTTTTCCTGAATATATTCAGGAAAAAACGCATACGCCCTTTTTGGCCAAGGGCATCATTGTCGACGTTTTGCCGCTTTTCATGTGCTTTAAAGCCGATTCGAATCTACCTCCTGAAACCTGTTTCCTGCAATTCTGCCTTGCTTTCAAATACTCTTCGTTGCCTTCCCTCAATATATTTGTGGACGAGAGTTATCATTTATAACTCTGCAGGTTTGTGAATTTCAGTGCTCATGTGCTCCATTTTTCAACTGGCTTTTTTGGGAGGTGGCCGCAGAAGCGCGGGATTGCCTCAGGCACTATTCTGGTTCCTGGCGGCAGGCTGAGCCTGTGGTTAATTCTTCTTCCTGATGGGAAAATAGAGTGACCTGTGCCTGTCCCAACACCTACATCTAGTCTCTCATTGGTTGCCCCTCTTCCCGTTCATCCTCAGGACAAATTGCAACCTGTACAGAACAGGAGGTTAAAGGTGCTGATTCTCCAAGAAGGGAGATTGCTAGTAAAGTAGCTGGAAAGGCGAACCCGAGCACAAGGAGATGAGAAATGAAGTTCGTTTTAGAAACCTTTCCCGATCACACGGTGTACCATCTTCTGGGATTCTCATGCATGTTTTCGATGCATGAAGATGCCCTTAAAACTGGAGATTTGGGAACCATGGGATGGGTACCACGCAGTATTAATTTAAACGGTCTGTGTTTCCTCACCCAAACTCACCCAACCTCTCAGCCCCAAGAGTGTCCACCCTTATGTCTCATCCAGGTGTGGATCTAGATATGGTCAATCCAGGTTGCATCACAGCCCCTGAACGAATTTTGTAAGAATTTCTCTCTCTTTCACTGTCTTTGTTTTACGGTTTTTTAATAGTAATTTATTTTTATAATGGGGTTTAGCTGCTTTTCACGGCTGTTTTTAAGCGGCTTTACACCCACTTGACTCACTTCCAGACACGTATCAATACATAGGTTTTAAGATTCTTACTAGTCACGTATATTCTTGTGCGGTGAATAGGGGGTGTTGTGTCCAGTTCACTGAGCAAGGAGTAGGTCTTTTCTATTACATATTGGGTGTATGGAACGGTATCTGAGCGAATTTGAAACCCTTGTTTTATGCATCACCCCACCTCACCTTTCCCGTTAAGCAGCCATAGTGTGTTTTCTAAACGTGTGACTCTGTTCTGTTTTGTAATTCAGTTCAAGTGTAGCGGTTTTTACATTCCCTCTATAAGTGATAGCTTATGATAAGTGTCTTTTTCTGTGTGACTTATTTCACTTAGAATCGTCATACCTAAATCCACTCATCTTGCTTCTACTAGCCTTATGACATTGATTTCATGTCTGAGTGATATTCCTTTGTACATAAGGACCACAACTTCTTTATCCATTTTTCTCTTTCCTGGGATATTTAAGGTGTCATGAAGTGGAGGTTCTTGTCAACAGAGCAGCCCTAAACTTTGGGGTGCCTGTGTCTTGCTGATTTTTAGTTTTCCCAATTTATACGCCCATGAGTGGACGTGCCCTATGCTCCCTAAGCTGTGTTTTTTCGATGTTTCAGGACACACCGTACACTTCTCCAGTGTGGCTGTTGGCAATTTACATCCCGCCCATCAGCGTAGCAAGGCTGCCATTTCTCCATGGCCTGTCCTGCATTTCTGGTTTTGACACTTTTTGCAGCATGACCCTTTTGACCGATGGGAAGCGAAACTTCTTTGTAGCGCTGATTTGCCTTTCCAGGTTGCTTGGTTGGGCAAAAAGGGCGTATGCGTTTTTTCCTGAATATATTCAGGAAAAAACGCATACGCCCTTTTTGGCCAAGGGCATCATTGTCGACGTTTTTCCGCTTTTCATGTGCTTTAAAGGCGATTCGAATCTATCTCCTGAAACCTGTTTCCTGCAATTCTGCCTTGCTTTCAAATCCTCTTCGTTGCCTTCCCTCAATACATCTGTCGATGACAGTTATCTTTTATAACTCTGCGGGTTTGTGAATTGCAGTGTCCCTGAGCTCCATTTTTCAACTGTCTTTTTTGGGAGCTGGCCGCAAAAGCACGGGATTGCCTCAGGCCCTATTCTGGTTCCCGGCGGCAGGCTGAACCTGTGTATAATTCTTCTTCCTGATGGGAAAATAGAGTGACCTGTGCCTGTCCCAACACCTAGATCTAGTCTCTCATTGGTTGCCCGTCTTCCCGTTCATCCTCAGGACAAATTGCAACCTGTAGGGAACAGGAGCTTAAAGGTGCTGATTCTCCAAGTAGGGAGATTGCTAGTAAAGTAGCTGGAAAGGCGAACCCCAGCACAAGGAGATGAGAAATGTGGTTCATTTTGGAAACCTTTCAAAATCACACGGTGTACCATCTTCTGGGTTTCTCATGCATGTTTTCGATGTAGGAAGATGCCCTTGAACCTGGAGATTTGGGACCCATGGGATGGGTACCACGCAGTATTACTTTAAAGGGTCTGCGTTTGCTCACCCAACCTCACCAAACCTCTCAGCCCCAAGAGTGTCCACCCTTATGTCTCATCCAGCTGTGGGTCTAGATATGGTCAATCCAGGTTGCATCACAGCCCCTGAACGAATTTTGTAAGAATTTCTCTCTCTTTCACTGTCTTTGTTTTACGGGTTTTTAAAAGTAATTTATTTTTATAATGGGGTTTAGCTGCTTTTCACGGCTGTGTTTAAGCGGCTTTACACCCACTTGACTCACTTCCAGACACGTATCAATACATAGGTTTTAAGATTCTTACTAGTCAGACATATTATTGTGCGGTGAATAGGGGTTGTTGAGTCCAGTTCACTGAGCAAGGAGTTGATCTTGTCTATTACATATTGGGTGTATGGAACGGTATCTGAGTGAATTTGAAACCCTTGTTTTATGCATCACCCCAACTCACCTTTCCCGTTAAGCAGCCATAGTGTGTTTTCTAAACGTGTGACTCTGTTCTGTTTTGTAATTCAGTTCAAGTGTAGCGGTTTTTACATTCCCTCTCTAAGTGATAGCTTATGATAAGTGTCTTTTTCTGTGTGACTTATTTCACTTAGAATCGTCGTTCCTAAATCCACTCATCTTGCTTCTACTAGCCTTATGACATTGATTTCATGTCTGAGTGATATTCCATTGTACATAAGGACCACAACTTCTTTATCCATTTTTCTCTTTCCTGGGATATTTACGGTGTCATGAAGTGGAGGTTCTTGTCAACAGAGCTGCCCTAAACTTTGGGGTGCCTGTGTCTTGCTGATTTTTAGTTTTCCCAATTTATACGCCCATGAGTGGACGTGCCCTATGCTCCCTAAGCTGTGTTTTTTCGATGTTTCAGGACACACCGTACACTTCTCCAGAGTGGCTGTTGGCAATTTACATCCCTCCCATCAGCGTAGCAAGGCTGCCATTTCTCCATGGCCTGTCCTGCATTTCTGGTTTTGAAAATTTTTGCAGCATGGCCCTTTTGACCGATGGGAAGCGAGAATTCTTGGTAGCGCTGATTTGCCTTTCCATGTTGCTTGGTTGGCCAAAAAGGGCGTATGCGTTTTTTCCTGAATATATTCAGGAAACAACGCATACGCCCTTTTTGGCCAAGGGCATCATTGTCGACGTTTTGCCACCTTTCATGTGCTTTAAAGGCGATTCGAATCTACCTCCTGAAACCTGTTTCCTGCAATTCTGCCTTGCTTTCAAATCCTCTTCGTTGCCTTCCCTCAATATATTTGTGGACGAGAGTTATCATTTATAACTCAGCAGGTTTGTGAATTGCAGTGCCCCTGAGCTCCATTTTTCAACTGTCTTTTTTGGGAGCTGGCCGCAAAAGCACGGGATTGCCTCAGGCCCTATTCTGGTTCCCGGCGGCAGGCTGAACCTGTGTTTAATTCTTCTTCCTGATGGGAAAATAGAGTGACCTGTGCCTGTCCCAACACCTAGATCTAGTCTCTCATTGGTTGCCCGTCTTCCCGTTCATCCTCAGGACAAATTGCAACCTGTAGGGAACAGGAGCTTAAATGTGCTGATTCTCCAAGTAGGGAGATTCCTAGTAAAGTAGCTGGAAAGGCGAACCCTAGCACAAGGAGATGAGAAATGGGGTGCGTTTCAGAAACCTTTCAAAATCACATGGTGTACCATCTTCTGGGTTTCTCATGCATGTTTTCGATGCAGGAAGACGCCCTTAAAACTGGAGATTTGGGACCCATGGGATGGGTACCACACAGTATTACTTTAAAGGGTCTGCGTTTGCTCACCCAACCTCACCCAACCTCTCAGCCCCAAGAGTGTCCACCCTTATGTCTCATCCAGGTGTGGGTCTAGATATGGTCAATCCAGGTTGCATCACAGCCCCTGAACGAATTTTGTAAGAATTTCTCTCTCTTTCACTGTCTTTGTTTTACGGTTTTTTAATAGTAATTTATTTTTATAATGGGGTTTAGCTGCTTTTCACGGCTGTGTTTATGCGGCTTTACACCCACTTGGCTCACTTCCAGAGAGATATCAATACATAAGTTTTACGATTATTACTAGTCAGATATATTCTTGTGCGGTGAATAGGGGGTGTTGATTCCAGTTCACTGAGCAAGGAGTAGGCCTTGTCTATTACATATTCGGTGTATGGAACGGTATCTGAGCGAATTTGAAACCCTTGTTTTATGCATCACCCCACCTCACCTTTCCCGTTAAGCAGCCATAGTGTGTTTTCTAAACGTGTGACTCTGTTCCCTTTGTAATTCAGTTCAAGTGTAGCGGTTTTTACATTCCCTCTATAAGTGATAGCTTATGATAAGTGTCTTTTTCTGTGTGACTTAGTTCACTTAGAATCGTCATACCTAAATCCACTCATCTTGCTTCTACTAGCCTTATGACATTGATTTCATGTCTGAGTGATATTCCTTTGTACATAAGGACCACAACTTCTTTATCCATTTTTCTCTTTCCTGGGATATTTAAGGTGTCATGAAGTGGAGGTTCTTGTCAACATAGCAGCCCTAAACATTGGGGTGCCTGTGTCTTGCTGATTTTTAGTTTTCCCAATTTATACGCCCATGAGTGCACGTGCCCTATGCTCCCTAAGCTGTTTTTTCGATGTTTCAGGACACACCGTACACTTCTCCAGAGTGGCTGTTGGCAATTTACATCCCGCCTATCAGCGTAGCAAGGCTGCCATTTCTCCATGGCCTGTCCTGCATTTCTGGTTTTGACACTTTTTTAGCATGGCCCTTTTGACCGATGGGAAGCGAGACTTCATTGTAGCGCTGATTTGCCTTTCCAGGGTGCTTGGTTGGCCAAAAAGGGCGTATGCGTTTTTTCCTGAATATATTCAGGAAAAAACGCATACGCCCTTTTTGGCCAAGGGCATCATTGTCGACCTTTTGCCGCTTTTCATGTGCTTTAAAGGCAATTCGAATCTACCTCCTGAAATCTGTTTCCTGCACTTCTGCCTTGCTTTCAAATCCTCTTCGATCCATTCCCTCAATATATTTGTGGACGAGAGTTATCATTTATAACTCAGCAGGTTTGTGAATGGCAGTGTCCCTGAGCTCCATTTTTCAACTGTCTTTTTTGGGAGCTGGCCGCAAAAGCACGGGATTGCCTGAGGCCCTATTCTGGTTCCCAGCAGCAGGCTGAGCCTGTGGTTAATTCTTCTTTCTGATGGGAAAATAGAGTGAACTGTGCATGTCCCAACACCTAGATCTAGTCTCTCATTGGTTGCCCCTCTTCCCTTTCATCCTCAGGACAAATTGCAACCTGTACGGAACAGGAGGTTAAAGGTGCTGATTCTCCACGTAGGGAGATTGCTAGTAAATTAGCTGGAATGGCGAACCCGAACACAAGGAGATGAGAAATGAGGTGCGTTTTAAAAACCTTTCAAAATCACACGGTGTACCATCTTCTGGGTTTCTCATGCATGTTTTCGATGTAGGAAGATGCCCTTGAACCTGGAGATTTGGGACCCATTGGATGGGTACCACGTAGTATTACTTTAAAGGGTCTGAGTTTGCTCACCCAACCTCACCCAACCTCTCAGCCCCAAGAGTGTCCACCCTTATGTCTCATCCAGGTGTGGGTCTAGATATGGTCAATCCAGGTTGCATCACAGCCCCTGAACGAATTTTGTAAGAATTTCTCTCTCTTTCACTGTCTTTGTTTTACGGTTTTTTAATAGTAATTTATTTTTATAATGGGGTTTAGCTGCTTTTCACGGCTGTGTTTATGCGGCTTTACACCCACTTGGCTCACTTCCAGAGAGATATCAATACATAGGTTTTACGATTATTACTAGTCAGATATATTCTTGTGCGGTGAATAGGGGGTGTTGAGTCCAGTTCACTGAGCAAGGAGCAGGCATTGTCTATTACATATTGGGTGTATGGAACGGTATCTGAGCGAATTTGAAACCCTTGTTTTATGCATCACCCCACCTCACCTTTCCCGTTAAGCAGCCATAGTGTGTTTTCTAAACGTGTGACTCTGTTCCCTTTGTAATTCAGTTTAAGTGTAGCGGTTTTTACATTCCCTCTATAAGTGATAGCTTATGATAAGTGTCTTTTTCTGTGTGACTTAGTTCACTTAGAATCGTCATAACTAAATCCACTCATCTTGCTTCTACTAGCCTTATGACATTGATTTCATGTCTGAGTGATATTCCTTTGTACATAAGGACCACAACTTCTTTATCCATTTTTCTCTTTCCTGGGATATTTAAGGTGTCATGAAGTGGAGGTTCTTGTCAACATAGCAGCCCTAAACATTGGGGTGCCTGTGTCTTGCTGATTTTTAGTTTTCCCAATTTATACGCCCATGAGTGCACGTTCCCTATGCTCCCTAAGCTGTTTTTTCGATGTTTCAGGACACACCGTACACTTCTCCAGAGTGGCTGTTGGCAATTTACATCCCGCCCATCAGCGTAGCAAGGCTGCCATTTCTCCATGGCCTGTCCTGCATTTCTGGTTTTGACACTTTTTGCAGCATGGCCCTTTTGACCGATGGGAAGCGAGACTTCTTTGTAGCGCTGATTTGCCTTTCCAGGTTGCTTGGTTGGCCAAAAAGGGCGTATCCGTTTTTTCCTGAATATATTCAGGAAAAAACGCATACGCCCTTTTTGGCCAAGGGCATCACTGTCGACGTTTTGCCACTTTTCATGTGCTTTAGAGGCGATTCGAATCTACCTCCTGAAACATGTTTCCTGCAATTCTGCCTTGCTTTCAAATCCTCTTCGTTGCCTTCCCTCAATATATTTGTGGACGAGAGTTACCATTTATAACTCTGCGGGTTTGTGAATGGCAGTGCCCCTGAGCTCCATTTTTCAACTGTCTTTTTTGGGAGCTGGCCGCAAAAGCACGGGATTGCCTCAGGCCCTATTCTGGTTCCCGGCGGCAGGCTGAACCTGTGTTTAATTCTTCTTCCTGATGGGAAAATAGAGTGACCTGTGCCTGTCCCAACACCTAGATCTAGTCTCTCATTGGTTGCCCGTCTTCCCGTACATCCTCAGGACAAATTGCAACCTGTACGGAACAGGAGCTTAAAGGTGCTGATTCTCCAAGTAGGGAGATTGCTAGTAAAGTAGCTGGAAAGGCGAACCCCAGCACAAGGAGATGAGAAATGTGGTTCATTTTGGAAACCTTTCAAAATCACACGGTGTACCATCTTCTGGGTTTCTCATGCATGTTTTCGATGTAGGAAGATGCCCTTGAACCTGGAGATTTGGGACCCATGGGATGGGTATCACGCAGTATTACTTTAAAGGGTCTGCGTTTGCTCACCCAACCTCACCAAACCTCTCAGCTCCAAGAGTGTCCACCGTTATGTCTCATCCAGCTGTGGGTCTAGATATGGTCAATCCAGGTTGCATCACAGCCCCTGAACGAATTTTGTAAGAATTTCTCTCTCTTTCACTGTCTTTGTTTTACGGGTTTTTTAAAGTAATTTATTTTTATAATGGGGTTTAGCTGCTTTTCACGGCTGTTTTTAAGCGGCTTTACACCCACTTGACTCACTTCCAGACACGTATCAATACATAGGTTTTAAGATTCTTACTAGTCACGTATATTCTTGTGCGGTGAATAGGGGGTGTTGTGTCCAGTTCACTGAGCAAGGAGTAGGTCTTTTCTATTACATATTGGGTGTATGGAACGGTATCTGAGCGAATTTGAAACCCTTGTTTTATGCATCACCCCACCTCACCTTTCCCGTTAAGCAGCCATAGTGTGTTTTCTAAACGTGTGACTCTGTTCTGTTTTGTAATTCAGTTCAAGTGTAGCGGTTTTTACATTCCCTCTATAAGTGATAGCTTATGATAAGTGTCTTTTTCTGTGTGACTTATTTCACTTAGAATCGTCATACCTAAATCCACTCATCTTGCTTCTACTAGCCTTATGACATTGATTTCATGTCTGAGTGATATTCCTTTGTACATAAGGACCACAACTTCTTTATCCATTTTTCTCTTTCCTGGGATATTTAAGGTGTCATGAAGTGGAGGTTCTTGTCAACAGAGCAGCCCTAAACTTTGGGGTGCCTGTGTCTTGCTGATTTTTAGTTTTCCCAATTTATACGCCCATGAGTGGACGTGCCCTATGCTCCCTAAGCTGTGTTTTCTCGATGTTTCAGGACACACCGTACACTTCTCCAGTGTGGCTGTTGGCAATTTACATCCCGCCCATCAGCGTAGCAAGGCTGCCATTTCTCCATGGCCTGTCCTGCATTTCTGGTTTTGACACTTTTTGCAGCATGACCCTTTTGACCGATGGGAAGCGAAACTTCTTTGTAGCGCTGATTTGCCTTTCCAGGTTGCTTGGTTGGGCAAAAAGGGCATATGCGTTTTTTCCTGAATATATTCAGGAAAAAACGCATACGCCCTTTTTGGCCAAGGGCATCATTGTCGACGTTTTTCCGCTTTTCATGTGCTTTAAAGGCGATTCGAATCTACCTCCTGAAACCTGTTTCCTGCAATTCTGCCTTGCTTTCAAATCCTCTTCGTTGCCTTCCCTCAATACATCTGTCGATGACAGTTATCTTTTATAACTCTGCGGGTTTGTGAATTGCAGTGTCCCTGAGCTCCATTTTTCAACTGTCTTTTTTGGGAGCTGGCCGCAAAAGCGCGGGATTGCCTCAGGCCCTATTCTGGTTCCTGAAGGCAGACTGAGCCTGTGGTTAATTCTTCTTTCTGATGGGAAAATAGAGTGAACTGTGCATGTCCCAACACCTAGATCTAGTCTCTCATTGGTTGCCCCTCTTCCCTTTCATCCTCAGGACAAATTGCAACCTGTACGGAACAGGAGGTTAAAGGTGCTGATTCTCCAAGTAGGGAGATTGCTAGTAAATTAGCTGGAATGGCGAACCCGAACACAAGGAGATGAGAAATAAGGTGCGTTTTAAAAACCTTTCAAAATCACACGGTGTACCATCTTCTGGGTTTCTCATGCATGTTTTCGATGTAGGAAGATGCCCTTGAACCTGGAGATTTGGGACCCATTGGATGGGTACCACGTAGTATTACTTTAAAGGGTCTGAGTTTGCTCACCCAACCTCACCCAACCTCTCAGCCCCAAGAGTGTCCACCCTTATGTCTCATCCAGGTGTGGGTCTAGATATGGTCAATCCAGGTTGCATCACAGCCCCTGAACGAATTTTGTAAGAATTTCTCTCTCTTTCACTGTCTTTGTTTTACGGTTTTTTAATAGTAATTTATTTTTATAATGGGGTTTAGCTGCTTTTCACGGCTGTGTTTATGCGGCTTTACACCCACTTGGCTCACTTCCAGAGAGATATCAATACATAGGTTTTACGATTATTACTAGTCAGATATATTCTTGTGCGGTGAATAGGGGGTGTTGAGTCCAGTACACTGATCAAGGAGCAGGCCTTGTCTATTACATATTGGGTGTATGGAACGGTATCTGAGCGAATTTGAAACCCTTGTTTTATGCATCACCCCACCTCACCTTTCCCGTTAAGCAGCCATAGTGTGTTTTCTAAACGTGTGACTCTGTTCCCTTTGTAATTCAGTTCAAGTGTAGCGGTTTTTACATTCCCTCTATAAGTGATAGCTTATGATAAGTGTCTTTTTCTGTGTGACTTAGTTCACTTAGAATCGTCATAACTAAATCCACTCATCTTGCTTCTACTAGCCTTATGACATTGATTTCATGTCTGAGTGATATTCCTTTGTACATAAGGACCACAACTTCTTTATCCATTTTTCTCTTTCCTGGGATATTTAAGGTGTCATGAAGTGGAGGTTCTTGTCAACATAGCAGCCCTAAACATTGGGGTGCCTGTGTCTTGCTGATTTTTAGTTTTCCCAATTTATACGCCCATGAGTGCACGTTCCCTATGCTCCCTAAGCTGTTTTTTCGATGTTTCAGGACACACCGTACACTTCTCCAGAGTGGCTGTTGGCAATTTACATCCCGCCCATCAGCGTAGCAAGGCTGCCATTTCTCCATGGCCTGTCCTGCATTTCTGGTTTTGACACTTTTTGCAGCATGGCCCTTTTGACCGATGGGAAGCGAGACTTCTTTGTAGCGCTGATTTGCCTTTCCAGGTTCCTTGGTTGGCCAAAAAGGGCGTATCCGTTTTTTCCTGAATATATTCAGGAAAAAACGCATACGCCCTTTTTGGCCAAGGGCATCACTGTCGACGTTTTGCCACTTTTCATGTGCTTTAAAGGTGATTCGAATCTACCTCCTGAAACATGTTTCCTGCAATTCTGCCTTGCTTTCAAATCCTCTTCGTTGCCTTCCCTCAATATATTTGTGGACGAGAGTTACCATTTATAACTCTGCGGGTTTGTGAATGGCAGTGCCCCTGAGCTCCATTTTTCAACTGTCTTTTTTGGGAGCTGGCCGCAAAAGCACGGGATTGCCTCAGGCCCTATTCTGGTTCCCGGCGGCAGGCTGAACCTGTGTTTAATTCTTCTTCCTGATGGGAAAATAGAGTGACCTGTGCCTGTCCCAACACCTAGATCTAGTCTCTCATTGGTTGCCCGTCTTCCCGTACATCCTCAGGACAAATTGCAACCTGTACGGAACAGGAGCTTAAAGGTGCTGATTCTCCAAGTAGGGAGATTGCTAGTAAAGTAGCTGGAAAGGCGAACCCCAGCACAAGGAGATGAGAAATGTGGTTCATTTTGGAAACCTTTCAAAATCACACGGTGTAGCATCTTCTGGGTTTCTCATGCATGTTTTCGATGTAGGAAGATGCCCTTGAACCTGGAGATTTGGGACCCATGGGATGGGTACCACGCAGTATTACTTTAAAGGGTCTGCGTTTGCTCACCCAACCTCACCAAACCTCTCAGCCCCAAGAGTGTCCACCGTTATGTCTCATCCAGCTGTGGGTCTAGATATGGTCAATCCAGGTTGCATCACAGCCCCTGAACGAATTTTGTAAGAATTTCTCTCTCTTTCTCTGTCTTTGTTTTACGGGTTTTTAAAAGTAATTTATTTTTATAATGGGGTTTAGCTGCTTTTCACGGCTGTTTTTAAGCGGCTTTACACCCACTTGACTCACTTCCAGACACGTATCAATACATAGGTTTTAAGATTCTTACTAGTCACGTATATTCTTGTGCGGTGAATAGGGGGTGTTGTGTCCAGTTCACTGAGCAAGGAGTAGGTCTTTTCTATTACATATTGGGTGTATGGAACGGTATCTGAGCGAATTTGAAACCCTTGTTTTATGCATCACCCCACCTCACCTTTCCCGTTAAGCAGCCATAGTGTGTTTTCTAAACGTGTGACTCTGTTCTGTTTTGTAATTCAGTTCAAGTGTAGCGGTTTTTACATTCCCTCTATAAGTGATAGCTTATGATAAGTGTCTTTTTCTGTGTGACTTATTTCACTTAGAATCGTCATACCTAAATCCACTCATCTTGCTTCTACTAGCCTTATGACATTGATTTCATGTCTGAGTGATATTCCTTTGTACATAAGGACCACAACTTCTTTATCCATTTTTCTCTTTCCTGGGATATTTAAGGTGTCATGAAGTGGAGGTTCTTGTCAACAGAGCAGCCCTAAACTTTGGGGTGCCTGTGTCTTGCTGATTTTTAGTTTTCCCAATTTATACGCCCATGAGTGGACGTGCCCTATGCTCCCTAAGCTGTGTTTTTTCGATGTTTCAGGACACACCGTACACTTCTGCAGTGTGGCTGTTGGCAATTTACATCCCGCCCATCAGCGTAGCAAGGCTGCCATTTCTCCATGGCCTGTCCTGCATTTCTGGTTTTGACACTTTTTGCAGCATGACCCTTTTGACCGATGGGAAGCGAAACTTCTTTGTAGCGCTGATTTGCCTTTCCAGGTTGCTTGGTTGGGCAAAAAGGGCATATGCGTTTTTTCCTGAATATATTCAGGAAAAAACGCATACGCCCTTTTTGGCCAAGGGCATCATTGTCGACGTTTTTCCGCTTTTCATGTGCTTTAAAGGCGATTCGAATCTATCTCCTGAAACCTGTTTCCTGCAATTCTGCCTTGCTTTCAAATCCTCTTCGTTGCCTTCCCTCAATACATCTGTCGATGACAGTTATCTTTTATAACTCTGCGGGTTTGTGAATTGCAGTGTCCCTGAGCTCCATTTTTCAACTGTCTTTTTTGGGAGCTGGCCGCAAAAGCACGGGATTGCCTCAGGCCCTATTCTGGTTCCCGGCGGCAGGCTGAACCTGTGTTTAATTCTTCTTCCTGATGGGAAAATAGAGTGACCTGTGCCTGTCCCAACACCTAGATCTAGTCTCTCATTGGTTGCCCGTCTTCCCGTTCATCCTCAGGACAAATTGCAACCTGTAGGGAACAGGAGCTTAAAGGTGCTGATTCTCCAAGTAGGGAGATTGCTAGTAAAGTAGCTGGAAAGGCGAACCCCAGCACAAGGAGATGAGAAATGTGGTTCATTTTGGAAACCTTTCAAAATCACACGGTGTACCATCTTCTGGGTTTCTCATGCATGTTTTCGATGTAGGAAGATACCCTTGAACCTGGAGATTTGGGACCCATGGGATGGGTACCACGCAGTATTACTTTAAAGGGTCTGCGTTTGCTCACCCAACCTCACCAAACCTCTCAGCCCCAAGAGTGTCCACCCTTATGTCTCATCCAGCTGTGGGTCTAGATATGGTCAATCCAGGTTGCATCACAGCCCCTGAACGAATTTTGTAAGAATTTCTCTCTCTTTCACTGTCTTTGTTTTACGGGTTTTTAAAAGTAATTTATTTTTATAATGGGGTTTAGCTGCTTTTCACGGCTGTGTTTAAGCGGCTTTACACCCACTTGACTCACTTCCAGACACGTATCAATACATAGGTTTTAAGATTCTTACTAGTCAGACATATTATTGTGCGGTGAATAGGGGTTGTTGAGTCCAGTTCACTGAGCAAGGAGTTGATCTTGTCTATTACATATTGGGTGTATGGAACGGTATCTGAGTGAATTTGAAACCCTTGTTTTATGCATCACCCCAACTCACCTTTCCCGTTAAGCAGCCATAGTGTGTTTTCTAAACGTGTGACTCTGTTCTGTTTTGTAATTCAGTTCAAGTGTAGCGGTTTTTACATTCCCTCTCTAAGTGATAGCTTATGATAAGTGTCTTTTTCTGTGTGACTTATTTCACTTAGAATCGTCGTTCCTAAATCCACTCATCTTGCTTCTACTAGCCTTATGACATTGATTTCATGTCTGAGTGATATTCCATTGTACATAAGGACCACAACTTCTTTATCCATTTTTCTCTTTCCTGGGATATTTACGGTGTCATGAAGTGGAGGTTCTTGTCAACAGAGCTGCCCTAAACTTTGGGGTGCCTGTGTCTTGCTGATTTTTAGTTTTCACAATTTATACGCCCATGAGTGGACGTGCCCTATGCTCCCTAAGCTGTGTTTTTTCGATGTTTCAGGACACACCGTACACTTCTCCAGAGTGGCTGTTGGCAATTTACATCCCTCCCATCAGCGTAGCAAGGCTGCCATTTCTCCATGGCCTGTCCTGCATTTCTGGTTTTGAAAATTTTTGCAGCATGGCCCTTTTGACCGATGGGAAGCGAGAATTCTTGGTAGCGCTGATTTGCCTTTCCATGTTGCTTGGTTGGCCAAAAAGGGCGTATGCGTTTTTTCCTGAATATATTCAGGAAACAACGCATACGCCCTTTTTGGCCAAGGGCATCATTGTCGACGTTTTGCCACCTTTCATGTGCTTTAAAGGCGATTCGAATCTACCTCCTGAAACCTGTTTCCTGCAATTCTGCCTTGCTTTCAAATCCTCTTCGTTGCCTTCCCTCAATATATTTGTGGACGAGAGTTATCATTTATAACTCAGCAGGTTTGTGAATTGCAGTGCCCCTGAGCTCCATTTTTCAACTGTCTTTTTTGGGAGCTGGCCGCAAAAGCACCGGATTGCCTCAGGCCCTATTCTGGTTCCCGGCGGCAGGCTGAACCTGTGTTTAATTCTTCTTCCTGATGGGAAAATAGAGTGACCTGTGCCTGTCCCAACACCTAGATCTAGTCTCTCATTGGTTGCCCGTCTTCCCGTTCATCCTCAGGACAAATTGCAACCTGTAGGGAACAGGAGCTTAAATGTGCTGATTCTCCAAGTAGGGAGATTCCTAGTAAAGTAGCTGGAAAGGCGAACCCTAGCACAAGGAGATGAGAAATGGGGTGCGTTTCAGAAACCTTTCAAAATCACATGGTGTACCATCTTCTGGGTTTCTCATGCATGTTTTCGATGCAGGAAGACGCCCTTAAAACTGGAGATTTGGGACCCATGGGATGGGTACCACACAGTATTACTTTAAAGGGTCTGCGTTTGCTCACCCAACCTCACCCAACCTCTCAGCCCCAAGAGTGTCCACCCTTATGTCTCATCCAGGTGTGGGTCTAGATATGGTCAATCCAGGTTGCATCACAGCCCCTGAACGAATTTTGTAAGAATTTCTCTCTCTTTCACTGTCTTTGTTTTACGGTTTTTTAATAGTAATTTATTTTTATAATGGGGTTTAGCTGCTTTTCACGGCTGTGTTTATGCGGCTTTACACCCACTTGGCTCACTTCCAGAGAGATATCAATACATAAGTTTTACGATTATTACTAGTCAGATATATTCTTGTGCGGTGAATAGGGGGTGTTGATTCCAGTTCACTGAGCAAGGAGTAGGCCTTGTCTATTACATATTCGGTGTATGGAACGGTATCTGAGCGAATTTGAAACCCTTGTTTTATGCATCACCCCACCTCACCTTTCCCGTTAAGCAGCCATAGTGTGTTTTCTAAACGTGTGACTCTGTTCCCTTTGTAATTCAGTTCAAGTGTAGCGGTTTTTACATTCCCTCTATAAGTGATAGCTTATGATAAGTGTCTTTTTCTGTGTGACTTAGTTCACTTAGAATCGTCATACCTAAATCCACTCATCTTGCTTCTACTAGCCTTATGACATTGATTTCATGTCTGAGTGATATTCCTTTGTACATAAGGACCACAACTTCTTTATCCATTTTTCTCTTTCCTGGGATATTTAAGGTGTCATGAAGTGGAGGTTCTTGTCAACATAGCAGCCCTAAACATTGGGGTGCCTGTGTCTTGCTGATTTTTAGTTTTCCCAATTTATACGCCCATGAGTGCACGTGCCCTATGCTCCCTAAGCTGTTTTTTCGATGTTTCAGGACACACCGTACACTTCTCCAGAGTGGCTGTTGGCAATTTACATCCCGCCTATCAGCGTAGCAAGGCTGCCATTTCTCCATGGCCTGTCCTGCATTTCTGGTTTTGACACTTTTTTAGCATGGCCCTTTTGACCGATGGGAAGCGAGACTTCATTGTAGCGCTGATTTGCCTTTCCAGGGTGCTTGGTTGGCCAAAAAGGGCGTATGCGTTTTTTCCTGAATATATTCAGGAAAAAACGCATACGCCCTTTTTGGCCAAGGGCATCATTGTCGACCTTTTGCCGCTTTTCATGTGCTTTAAAGGCAATTCGAATCTACCTCCTGAAATCTGTTTCCTGCACTTCTGCCTTGCTTTCAAATCCTCTTCGATCCATTCCCTCAATATATTTGTGGACGAGAGTTATCATTTATAACTCAGCAGGTTTGTGAATGGCAGTGTCCCTGAGCTCCATTTTTCAACTGTCTTTTTTGGGAGCTGGCCGCAAAAGCACGGGATTGCCTGAGGCCCTATTCTGGTTCCCAGCGGCAGGCTGAGCCTGTGGTTAATTCTTCTTTCTGATGGGAAAATAGAGTGAACTGTGCATGTCCCAACACCTAGATCTAGTCTCTCATTGGTGCCCCTCTTCCCTTTCATCCTCAGGACAAATTGCAACCTGTACGGAACAGGAGGTTAAAGGTGCTGATTCTCCACGTAGGGAGATTGCTAGTAAATTAGCTGGAATGGCGAACCCGAACACAAGGAGATGAGAAATGAGGTGCGTTTTAAAAACCTTTCAAAATCACACGGTGTACCATCTTCTGGGTTTCTCATGCATGTTTTCGATGTAGGAAGATGCCCTTGAACCTGGAGATTTGGGACCCATTGGATGGGTACCACGTAGTATTACTTTAAAGGGTCTGAGTTTGCTCACCCAACCTCACCCAACCTCTCAGCCCCAAGAGTGTCCACCCTTATGTCTCATCCAGGTGTGGGTCTAGATATGGTCAATCCAGGTTGCATCACAGCCCCTGAACGAATTTTGTAAGAATTTCTCTCTCTTTCACTGTCTTTGTTTTACGGTTTTTTAATAGTAATTTATTTTTATAATGGGGTTTAGCTGCTTTTCACGGCTGTGTTTATGCGGCTTTACACCCACTTGGCTCACTTCCAGAGAGATATCAATACATAGGTTTTACGATAATTACTAGTCAGATATATTCTTGTGCGGTGAATAGGGGGTGTTGAGTCCAGTTCACTGAGCAAGGAGCAGGCCTTGTCTATTACATATTGGGTGTATGGAACGGTATCTGAGCGAATTTGAAACCCTTGTTTTATGCATCACCCCACCTCACCTTTCCCGTTAAGCAGCCATAGTGTGTTTTCTAAACGTGTGACTCTGTTCCCTTTGTAATTCAGTTCAAGTGTAGCGGTTTTTACATTCCCTCTATAAGTGATACCTTATGATAAGTGTCTTTTTCTGTGTGACTCATTTCACTTGGAATCGTCGTACCTAAATCCAGTCATCTTGCTTCTCCTAGCCTTATGACATTGATTTCATGTCTGAGTGATATTCCATTGTACATAAGGACCACAACTTCTTTATCCATTTTTCTCTTTCCTGGGATATTTAAGGTGTCATGAACTGGAGGTTCTTGTCAACAGAGCAGCCCTAAACTTTGGGGTGCCTGTGTCTTGCTGATTTTTAGTTTTCACAATTTATACGCCCATGAGTGGACGTGCCCTATGCTCCCTAAGCTGTGTTTTTTCGATGTTTCAGGACACACCGTACACTTCTCCAGAGTGGCTGTTGGCAATTTACATCCCGCCCATCAGCGTAGCAAGGCTGCCATTTCTCCATGGCCTGTCCTGCATTTCTGGTTTTGAAAATTTTTGCAGCATGGCCCTTTTGACCGATGGGAAGCGAGAATTCTTGGTAGCGCTGATTTGCCTTTCCAGGTTGCTTGGTTGGCCAAAAAGGGCGTATGCGTTTTTTCCTGAATATATTCAGGAAACAACGCATACGCCCTTTTTGGCCAAGGTCATCATTGTCGACGTTTTGCCACCTTTCATGTGCTTTAAAGGCGATTCGAATCTACCTCCTGAAACCTGTTTCCTGCAATTCTGCCTTGCTTTCAAATCCTCTTCGTTGCCTTCCCTCAATATATTTGTGGACGAGAGTTATCATTTATAACTCAGCAGGTTTGTGAATTGCAGTGCCCCTGAGCTCCATTTTTCAACTGTCTTTTTTGGGAGCTGGCCGCAAAAGCACGGAATTGCCTCAGGCCCTATTCTGGTTCCCGGCGGCAGGCTGAACCTGTGTTTAATTCTTCTTCCTGATGGGAAAATAGAGTGACCTGTGCCTGTCCCAACACCTAGATCTAGTCTCTCATTGGTTGCCCCTCTTCCCGTTCATCCTCAGGACAAATTGCAACCTGTAGGGAACAGGAGCTTAAAGGTGCTGATTCTCCAAGTAGGGAGATTGCTAGTAAAGTAGCTGGAAAGGCGAACCCCAGCACAAGGAGATGAGAAATGTGGTTCATTTTGGAAACCTTTCAAAATCACACGGTGTACCATCTTCTGGGTTTCTCATGCATGTTTTCGATGTAGGAAGATGCCCTTGAACCTGGAGATTTGGGACCCATGGGATGGGTACCACGCAGTATTACTTTAAAGGGTCTGCGTTTGCTCACCCAACATCACCAAACCTCTCAGCCCCAAGAGTGTCCACCCTTATGTCTCATCCAGCTGTGGGTCTAGATATGGTCAATCCAGGTTGCATCACAGCCCCTGAACGAATTTTGTAAGAATTTCTCTCTCTTTCACTGTCTTTGTTTTACGGGTTTTTAAAAGTAATTTATTTTTATAATGGGGTTTAGCTGCTTTTCACGGCTGTGTTTAAGCGGCTTTACACCCACTTGACTCACTTCCAGACACGTATCAATACATAGGTTTTAAGATTCTTACTAGTCACGTATATTCTTGTGCGGTGAATAGGGGGTGTTGTGTCCAGTTCACTGAGCAAGGAGTAGGTCTTTTCTATTACATATTGGGTGTATGGAACGGTATCTGAGCGAATTTGAAACCCTTGTTTTATGCATCACCCCACCTCACCTTTCCCGTTAAGCAGCCATAGTGTGTTTTCTAAACGTGTGACTCTGTTCTGTTTTGTAATTCAGTTCAAGTGTAGCGGTTTTTACAGTCCCTCTATAAGTGATACCTTATGATAAGTGTCTTTTTCTGTGTGACTTATTTCACTTGGAATCGTCGTACCTAAATCCACTCATCTTGCTTCTCCTAGCCTTATGACATTGATTTCATGTCTGAGTGATATTCCATTGTACATAAGGACCACAACTTCTTTATCCATTTTTCTCTTTCCTGGGATATTTAAGGTGTCATGAACTGGAGGTTGTTGTCAACAGAGCAGCCCTAAACTTTGGGGTGCCTGTGTCTTGCTGATTTTTAGTTTTCCCAATTTATACGCCCATGAGTGGACGTGCCCTATGCTCCCTAAGCTGTGTTTTTTCGATGTTTCAGGACACACCGTACACTTCTCCAGAGTGGCTGTTGCAATTAACATCACGCCTATCAGCGTAGCAAGGCTGCCATTTCTCCATGGCCTGTCCTGCATTTCTGGTTTTGACACTTTTTTAGCATGGCCCTTTTGACCGATGGGAAGCGGGACTTCTTTGTAGCGCTGATTTGCCTTTCCAGGGTGCTTGGTTGGCCAAAAAGGGCGTATGCGTTTTTTCCTGAATATATTCAGGAAAAAACGCATACGCCCTTTTTGGCCAAGGGCATCATTGTCGACCTTTTGCCGCTTTTCATGTGCTTTAAAGGCAATTCGAATCTACCTCCTGAAATCTGTTTCCTGCAATTCTGCCTTGCTTTCAAATCCTCTTCGTTCCATTCCCTCAATATATCTGTGGTGAGAGTTATCATTTATAACTCTGCGGGTTTGTGAATTGCAGTGTCCCTGAGCTCCATTTTTCAACTCGCTTTTTTGGGAGCTGGCCGCAAAAGCGCAGTATTGCCTCAGGCGCTATTGTGCTTCTGGGCGGCAGGCTGAGCCTGTGGTTAATTCTTCTTCCTGATGGGAAAATAGAGTGACCTGTGCCTGTCCCAACACCTAGATCTAGTCTCTCATTGGTTGCCCCTCTTCCCGTTCATCCTCAGGACAAATTGCAACCTGTATGGATCAGGAGCTTAAAGGTGCTGATTCTGCAAGTAGGGAGATTGCTAGTAAAGTAGCTGGAAAGGCGAACCCGAGCACAAGGAGGTGAGAAATGGGGTGCGTTTTAGAAACCTTTCAAAATCACACGGTGTACCATCTTCTGAGTTTCTCATGCATGTTTTCGATGTAGGAAGATGCCCTTGAACCTGGAGATTTGGGACCCATGGGATGGGTACCACGCAGTATTACTTTAAAGGGTCTGCGTTTGCTCACCCAACCTCACCCAACCTGTCAGCCCCAAGAGTGTCCAACCTTATGTCTCATCCAGCTGTGGGTCTAGATATGGTCAATCCAGGTTGCATCACAGCCCCTGAACGAATTTTGTAAGAATTTCTCTCTCTTTCACTGTCTTTGTTTTACGGGTTTTTAAAAGTAATTTATTTTTATAATGGGGTTTAGCTGCTTTTCACGGCTGTGTTTATGCGGCTTTACACCCACTTGACTCACTTCCAGAGAGATATCAATACATAGGTTTTACGATTCTTACTAGTCAGACATATTATTGTGCGGTGAATAGGGGGTGTTGAGTCCAGTTCACTGAGCAAGGAGTAGGCCTTGTCTATTACATATTGGGTGTATGGAACGGTATCTGAGCGACTTTGAAACCCTTGTTTTATGCATCACCCCACCTCACCTTTCCCGTTAAGCAGCCATAGTGTGTTTTCTAAACGTGTGACTCTGTTCCCTTTGTAATTCAGTTCAAGTGTAGCGGTTTTTACATTCCCTCTATAAGTGATAGCTTATGATAAGTGTCTTTTTCTGTGTGACTTAGTTCACTTAGAATCGTCATACCTAAATCCACTCATCTTGCTTCTACTAGCCTTATGACATTGATTTCATGTCTGAGTGATATTCCTTTGTACATAAGGACCACAACTTCTTTATCCATTTTTCTCTTTCCTGGGATATTTAAGGTGTCATGAAGTGGAGGTTCTTGTCAACATAGCAGCCCTAAACATTGGGGTGCCTGTGTCTTGCTGATTTTTAGTTTTCCCAATTTATACGCCCATATGTGCACGTGCCCTATGCTCCCTAAGCTGTTTTTTCGATGTTTCAGGACACACCGTACACTTCTCCAGAGTGGCTGTTGGCAATTTACATCCCGCCCATCAGCGTAGCAAGGCTGCCATTTCTCCATGGCCTGTCCTGCATTTCTGGTTTTGACACTTTTTGCAGCATGGCCCTTTTGACCGAAGGGAAGCGAGACTTCTTTGTAGCGCTGATTTGCCTTTCCAGGTTGCTTGGTTGGCCAAAAAGGGCGTATGCGTTTTTTCCTGAATATATTCAGGAAAAAACGCATACGCCCTTTTTGGCCAAGGGCATCACTGTCGACGTTTTGCCACTTTTCATGTGCTTTAAAGGCGATTCGAATCTACCTCCTGAAACATGTTTCCTGCAATTCTGCCTTGCTTTCAAATCCTCTTCGTTGCCTTCCCTCAATATATTTGTTGACGAGAGTTACCATTTATAACTCTGCGGGTTTGTGAATGGCAGTGCCCTTGAGCTCCATTTTTCAACTGTCTTTTTTGGGAGCTGGCCGCAAAAGCACGGGATTGCCTCAGGCCCTATTCAGGTTCCGGGGGGCAGGCTGAGCCTGTGGTTAATTCTTCTTCCTGATGGGAAAATAGAGTGACCTGTGCCTGTCCCAACAACTAGATCTAGTCTCTCATTGGTTGCCCCTCTTCCCGTTCATCCTCAGGACAAATTGCAACCTGTACAGAACAGGAGGTTAAAGGTGCTGATTCTCCAAGTAGGGAGATTGCTAGTAAAGTACCTGGAATGGCGAACCCGAGCACAAGGAGATGAGAAATGAGGTGCGTTTTAGAAACCTTTCAAAATCACACGGTGTACCTTATTCTGGGTTTCTCATGCATGTTTTCGATGTAGGAAGATGCCCTTGAACCTGGAGATTTGGGACCCATGGGATGGGTACCACGCAGTATTACTTTAAAGGTTCTGCGTTTGCTCACCCAACCTCACCCAACCTCTCAGCCCCAAGAGTGTCCACCCTTATGTCTCATCCAGCTGTGGGTCTAGATATGGTCAATCCAGGTTGCATCAAAGCCCCTGAACGAATTATGTAAGAATTTCTCTCTCTTTCACTGTCTTTCTTTTACGGGTTTTTAAAAGTAATTTATTTTTATAATGGGGTTTAGCTGCCTTTCACGGCTGTGTTTATGCGGCTTTACACCCACTTGACTCACTTCCAGAGAGATATCAATACATAGGTTTTACGATTCTTACTAGTCAGACATATTATTGTGCGGTGAATAGGGGGTGTTGAGTCCAGTTCACTGAGCAAGGAGTTGGTCTTGTCTATTACATATTGGGTGTATGGAACGGTATCTGAGTGAATTTGAAACCCTTGTTTTATGCATCACCCCAACTCACCTTTCCCGTTAAGCAGCCATAGTGTGTTTTCTAAACGTGTGACTCTGTTCTGTTTTGTAATTCAGTTCAAGTGTAGCGGTTTTTACATTCCCTCTCTAAGTGATAGCTTATGATAAGTGTCTTTTTCTGTGTGACTTATTTCACTTAGAATCGTCGTTCCTAAATCCACTCATCTTGCTTCTACTAGCCTTATGACATTGATTTCATGTCTGAGTGATATTCCATTGTACATAAGGACCACAACTTCTTTATCCATTTTTCTCTTTCCTGGGATATTTACGGTGTCATGAAGTGGAGGTTCTTGTCAACAGAGCTGCCCTAAACTTTGGGGTGCCTGTGTCTTGCTGATTTTTAGTTTTCCCAATTTATACGCCCATGAGTGGACGTGCCCTATGCTCCCTAAGCTGTGTTTTTTCGATGTTTCAGGACACACCGTACACTTCTCCAGAGTGGCTGTTGGCAATTAACATCACGCCTATCAGCGTAGCAAGGCTGCCATTTCTCCATGGCCTGTCCTGCATTTCTGGTTTTGACACTTTTTTAGCATGGCCCTTTTGACCGATGGGAAGCAAGACTTCTTTGTAGCGCTGATTTGCCTTTCCAGGGTGCTTGGTTGGCCAAAAAGGGCGTATGCGTTTTTTCCTGAATATATTCAGGAAAAAACGCATACGCCCTTTTTGGCCAAGGGCATCATTGTCGACCTTTTGCCGCTTTTCATGTGCTTTAAAGGCAATTCGAATCTACCTCCTGAAATCTGTTTCCTGCAATTCTGCCTTGCTTTCAAATCCTCTTCGTTCCATTCCCTCAATATATCTGTGGTGAGAGTTATCATTTATAACTCTGCGGGTTTGTGAATTGCAGTGTCCCTGAGCTCCATTTTTCAACTCGCTTTTTTGGGAGCTGGCCGCAAAAGCGCAGTATTGCCTCAGGCGCTATTGTGCTTCTGGGCGGCAGGCTGAGCCTGTGGTTAATTCTTCTTCCTGATGGGAAAATAGAGTGACCTGTGCCTGTCCCAACACCTAGATCTAGTCTCTCATTGGTTGCCCCTCTTCCCGTTCATCCTCAGGACAAATTGCAACCTGTATGGATCAGGAGCTTAAAGGTGCTGATTCTGCAAGTAGGGAGATTGCTAGTAAAGTAGCTGGAAAGGCGAACCCGAGCACAAGGAGGTGAGAAATGGGGTGCGTTTTAGAAACCTTTCAAAATCACACGGTGTACCATCTTCTGAGTTTCTCATGCATGTTTTCGATGTAGGAAGATGCCCTTGAACCTGGAGATTTGGGACCCATGGGATGGGTACCACGCAGTATTACTTTAAAGGGTCTGCGTTTGCTCACCCAACCTCACCCAACCTGTCAGCCCCAAGAGTGTCCAACCTTATGTCTCATCCAGCTGTGGGTCTAGATATGGTCAATCCAGGTTGCATCACAGCCCCTGAACGAATTTTGTAAGAATTTCTCTCTCTTTCACTGTCTTTGTTTTACGGGTTTTTAAAAGTAATTTATTTTTATAATGGGGTTTAGCTGCTTTTCACGGCTGTGTTTATGCGGCTTTACACCCACTTGACTCACTTCCAGAGAGATATCAATACATAGGTTTTACGATTCTTACTATTCAGACATATTATTGTGCGGTGAATAGGGGGTGTTGAGTCCAGTTCACTGAGCAAGGAGTAGGCCTTGTCTATTACATATTGGGTGTATGGAACGGTATCTGAGCGACTTTGAAACCCTTGTTTTATGCATCACCCCACCTCACCTTTCCCGTTAAGCAGCCATAGTGTGTTTTCTAAACGTGTGACTCTGTTCCCTTTGTAATTCAGTTCAAGTGTAGCGGTTTTTACATTCCCTCTATAAGTGATAGCTTATGATAAGTGTCTTTTTCTGTGTGACTTAGTTCACTTAGAATCGTCATACCTAAATCCACTCATCTTGCTTCTACTAGCCTTATGACATTGATTTCATGTCTGAGTGATATTCCTTTGTACATAAGGACCACAACTTCTTTATCCATTTTTCTCTTTCCTGGGATATTTAAGGTGTCATGAAGTGGAGGTTCTTGTCAACATAGCAGCCCTAAACATTGGGGTGCCTGTGTCTTGCTGATTTTTAGTTTTCCCAATTTATACGCCCATATGTGCACGTGCCCTATGCTCCCTAAGCTGTTTTTTCGATGTTTCAGGACACACCGTACACTTCTCCAGAGTGGCTGTTGGCAATTTACATCCCTCCCATCAGCGTAGCAAGGCTGCCATTTCTCCATGGCCTGTCCTGCATTTCTGGTTTTGAAAATTTTTGAAGCATGGCCCTTTTGACCGATGGGAAGCGAGAATTCTTGGTAGCGCTGATTTGCCTTTCCAGGTTGCTTGGTTGGCCAAAAAGGGCATATGCGTTTTTTCCTGAATATATTCAGGAAACAACGCATACGCCCTTTTTGGCCAAGGTCATCATTGTCGACGTTTTGCCACCTTTCATGTGCTTTAAAGGCGATTCGAATCTACCTCCTGAAACCTGTTTCCTGCAATTCTGCCTTGCTTTGAAATCCTCTTCGTTGCCTTCCCTCAATATATTTGTGGACGAGAGTTATCATTTATAACTCAGCAGGTTTGTGAATTGCAGTGCCCCTGAGCTCCATTTTTCAACTGTCTTTTTTGGGAGCTGGCCGCAAAAGCACGGGATTGCCTCAGGCCCTATTCTGGTTCCCGGCGGCAGGCTGAACCTGTGTTTAATTCTTCTTCCTGATGGGAAAATAGAGTGACCTGTGCCTGTCCCAACACCTAGATCTAGTCTCTCATTGGTTGCCCGTCTTCCCGTTCATCCTCAGGACAAATTGCAACCTGTAGGGAACAGGAGCTTAAAGGTGCTGATTCTCCAAGTAGGGAGATTGCTAGTAAAGTAGCTGGAAAGGCGAACCCCAGCACAAGGAGATGAGAAATGTGGTTCATTTTGGAAACCTTTCAAAATCACACGGTGTACCATCTTCTGGGTTTCTCATGCATGTTTTCGATGTAGGAAGATGCCCTTGAACCTGGAGATTTGGGACCCATGGGATGGGTACCACGCAGTATTACTTTAAAGGGTCTGCGTTTGCTCACCCAACCTCACCAAACCTATCAGCCCCAAGAGTGTCCACCCTTATGTCTCATCCAGCTGTGGGTCTAGATATGGTCAATCCAGGTTGCATCACAGCCCCTGAACGAATTTTGTAAGAATTTCTCTCTCTTTCACTGTCTTTGTTTTACGGGTTTTTAAAAGTAATTTATTTTTATAATGGGGTTTAGCTGCTTTTCACGGCTGTGTTTAAGCGGCTTTACACCCACTTGACTCACTTCCAGACACGTATCAATACATAGGTTTTAAGATTCTTACTAGTCACGTATATTCTTGTGCGGTGAATAGGGGGTGTTGTGTCCAGTTCACTGAGCAAGGAGTAGGTCTTTTCTATTACATATTGGGTGTATGGAACGGTATCTGAGCGAATTTGAAACCCTTGTTTTATGCATCACCCCACCTCACCTTTCCCGTTAAGCAGCCATAGTGTGTTTTCTAAACGTGTGACTCTGTTCTGTTTTGTAATTCAGTTCAAGTGTAGCGGTTTTTACATTCCCTCTATAAGTGATACCTTATGATAAGTGTCTTTTTCTGTGTGACTTATTTCACTTGGAATCGTCGTACCTAAATCCACTCATCTTGCTTCTCCTAGCCTTATGACATTGATTTCATGTCTGAGTGATATTCCATTGTACATAAGGACCACAACTTCTTTATCCATTTTTCTCTTTCCTGGGATATTTAAGGTGTCATGAACTGGAGGTTCTTGTCAACAGAGCAGCCCTAAACTTTGGGGTGCCTGTGTCTTGCTGATTTTTAGTTTTCCCAATTTATACGCCCATGAGTGGACGTGCCCTATGCTCCCTAAGCTGTGTTTTTTCGATGTTTCAGGACACACCGTACACTTCTCCAGAGTGGCTGTTGGCAATTAACATCACGCCTATCAGCGTAGCAAGGCTGCCATTTCTCCATGGCCTGTCCTGCATTTCTGGTTTTGACACTTTTTTAGCATGGCCCTTTTGACCGATGGGAAGCGGGACTTCTTTGTAGCGCTGATTTGCCTTTCCAGGGTGCTTGGTTGGCCAAAAAGGGCGTATGCGTTTTTTCCTGAATATATTCAGGAAAAAACGCATACGCCCTTTTTCGCCAAGGGCATCATTGTCGACCTTTTGCCGCTTTTCATGTGCTTTAAAGGCAATTCGAATCTACCTCCTGAAATCTGTTTCCTGCAATTCTGCCTTGCTTTCAAATCCTCTTCGTTCCATTCCCTCAATATATCTGTGGTGAGAGTTATCATTTATAACTCAGCAGGTTTGTGAATTGCAGTGCCCCTGAGCTCCATTTTTCAACTGTCTTTTTTGGGAGCTGGCCGCAAAAGCACGGGATTGCCTCAGGCCCTATTCTGGTTCCCGGCGGCAGGCTGAACCTGTGTTTAATTCTTCTTCCTGATGGGAAAATAGAGTGACCTGTGCCTGTCCCAACACCTAGATCTAGTCTCTCATTGGTTGCCCGTCTTCCCGTTCATCCTCAGGACAAATTGCAACCTGTATGGATCAGGAGCTTAAAGGTGCTGATTCTGCAAGTAGGGAGATTGCTAGTAAAGTAGCTGGAAAGGCGAACCCGAGCACAAGGAGGTGAGAAATGGGGTGCGTTTTAGAAACCTTTCAAAATCACACGGTGTACCATCTTCTGAGTTTCTCATGCATGTTTTCGATGTAGGAAGATGCCCTTGAACCTGGAGATTTGGGACCCATGGGATGGGTACCACGCAGTATTACTTTAAAGGGTCTGCGTTTGCTCACCCAACCTCACCCAACCTGTCAGCCCCAAGAGTGTCCAACCTTATGTCTCATCCAGCTGTGGGTCTAGATATGGTCAATCCAGGTTGCATCACAGCCCCTGAACGAATTTTGTAAGAATTTCTCTCTCTTTCACTGTCTTTGTTTTACGGGTTTTAAAAGTAATTTATTTTTATAATGGGGTTTAGCTGCTTTTCACGGCTGTGTTTATGCGGCTTTACACCCACTTGACTCACTTCCAGAGAGATATCAATACATAGGTTTTACGATTCTTACTAGTCAGACATATTATTGTGCGGTGAATAGGGGGTGTTGAGTCCAGTTCACTGAGCAAGGAGTAGGCCTTGTCTATTACATATTGGGTGTATGGAACGGTATCTGAGCGACTTTGAAACCCTTGTTTTATGCATCACCCCACCTCACCTTTCCCGTTAAGCAGCCATAGTGTGTTTTCTAAACGTGTGACTCTGTTCCCTTTGTAATTCAGTTCAAGTGTAGCGGTTTTTACATTCCCTCTATAAGTGATAGCTTATGATAAGTGTCTTTTTCTGTGTGACTTAGTTCACTTAGAATCGTCATACCTAAATCCACTCATCTTGCTTCTACTAGCCTTATGACATTGATTTCATGTCTGAGTGATATTCCTTTGTACATAAGGACCACAACTTCTTTATCCATTTTTCTCTTTCCTGGGATATTTAAGGTGTCATGAAGTGGAGGTTCTTGTCAACATAGCAGCCCTAAACATTGGGGTGCCTGTGTCTTGCTGATTTTTAGTTTTCCCAATTTATACGCCCATATGTGCACGTGCCCTCTGCTCCCTAAGCTGTATTTTCGATGTTTCAGGACACACCGTACACTTCTCCAGAGTGGCTGTTGGCAATTTACATCCCGCCCATCAGCGTAGCAAGGCTGCCATTTCTCCATGGCCTGTCCTGCATTTCTGGTTTTGACACTTTTTGCAGCATGGCCCTTTTGACCGATGGGAAGCGAGACTTCTTTGTAGCGCTGATTTGCCTTTCCAGGTTGCTTGGTTGGCCAAAAAGGGCGTATGCGTTTTTTCCTGAATATATTCAGGAAAAAACGCATACGCCCTTTTTGGCCAAGGGCATCACTGTCGACGTTTTGCCACTTTTCATGTGCTTTAAAGGCGATTCGAATCTACCTCCTGAAACATGTTTCCTGCAATTCTGCCTTGCTTTCAAATCCTCTTCGTTGCCTTCCCTCAATATATTTGTTGACGAGAGTTACCAATTATAACTCTGCGGGTTTGTGAATGGCAGTGCCCTTGAGCTCCATTTTTCAACTGTCTTTTTTGGGAGCTGGCCGCAAAAGCACGGGATTGCCTCAGGCCCTATTCACGTTCCGTGGGGCAGGCTGAGCCTGTGGTTAATTCTTCTTCCTGATGGGAAAATAGAGTGACCTGTGCCTGTCCCAACAACTAGATCTAGTCTCTCATTGGTTGCCCCTCTTCCCGTTCATCCTCAGGACAAATTGCAACCTGTACAGAACAGGAGGTTAAAGGTGCTGATTCTCCAAGTAGGGAGATTGCTAGTAAAGTACCTGGAATGGCGAACCCGAGCACAAGGAGATGAGAAATGAGGTGCGTTTTAGAAACCTTTCAAAATCACACGGTGTACCTTATTCTGGGTTTCTCATGCATGTTTTCGATGTAGGAAGATGCCCTTGAACCTGGAGATTTGGGACCCATGGGATGGGTACCACGCAGTATTACTTTAAAGGTTCTGCCTTTGCTCACCCAACCTCACCCAACCTCTCAGCCCCAAGAGTGTCCACCCTTATGTCTCATCCAGCTGTGGGTCTAGATATGGTCAATCCAGGTTGCATCAAAGCCCCTGAACGAATTATTTAAGAATTTCTCTCTCTTTCACTGTCTTTCTTTTACGGGTTTTTAAAAGTAATTTATTTTTATAATGGGGTTTAGCTGCCTTTCACGGCTGTGTTTATGCGGCTTTACACCCACTTGACTCACTTCCAGAGAGATATCAATACATAGGTTTTACGATTCTTACTAGTCAGACATATTATTGTGCGGTGAATAGGGGGTGTTGAGTCCAGTTCACTGAGCAAGGAGTTGGTCTTGTCTATTACATATTGGGTGTATGGAACGGTATCTGAGTGAATTTGAAACCCTTGTTTTATGCATCACCCCAACTCACCTTTCCCGTTAAGCAGCCATAGTGTGTTTTCTAAACGTGTGACTCTGTTCTGTTTTGTAATTCAGTTCAAGTGTAGCGGTTTTTACATTCCCTCTCTAAGTGATAGCTTATGATAAGTGTCTTTTTCTGTGTGACTTATTTCACTTAGAATCGTCGTTCCTAAATCCACTCATCTTGCTTCTACTAGCCTTATGACATTGATTTCATGTCTGAGTGATATTCCATTGTACATAAGGACCACAACTTCTTTATCCATTTTTCTCTTTCCTGGGATATTTACGGTGTCATGAAGTGGAGGTTCTTGTCAACAGAGCTGCCCTAAACTTTGGGGTGCCTGTGTCTTGCTGATTTTTAGTTTTCCCAATTTATACGCCCATGAGTGGACGTGCCCTATGCTCCCTAAGCTGTGTTTTTTCGATGTTTCAGGACACACCTTACACTTCTCCAGAGTGGCTGTTGGCAATTTACATCCCTCCCATCAGCGTAGCAAGGCTGCCATTTCTCCATGGCCTGTCCTGCATTTCTGGTTTTGAAAATTTTTGAAGCATGGCCCTTTTGACCGATGGGAAGCGAGAATTCTTGGTAGCGCTGATTTGCCTTTCCAGGTTGCTTGGTTGGCCAAAAAGGGCATATGCGTTTTTTCCTGAATATATTCAGGAAACAACGCATACGCCCTTTTTGGCCAAGGTCATCATTGTCGACGTTTTGCCACCTTTCATGTGCTTTAAAGGCGATTCGAATCTACCTCCTGAAACCTGTTTCCTGCAATTCTGCCTTGCTTTGAAATCCTCTTCGTTGCCTTCCCTCAATATATTTGTGGACGAGAGTTATCATTTATAACTCAGCAGGTTTGTGAATTGCAGTGCCCCTGAGCTCCATTTTTCAACTGTCTTTTTTGGGAGCTGGCCGCAAAAGCACGGGATTGCCTCAGGCCCTATTCTGGTTCCCGGCGGCAGGCTGAACCTGTGTTTAATTCTTCTTCCTGATGGGAAAATAGAGTGACCTGTGCCTGTCCCAACACCTAGATCTAGTCTCTCATTGGTTGCCCGTCTTCCCGTTCATCCTCAGGACAAATTGCAACCTGTAGGGAACAGGAGCTTAAAGGTGCTGATTCTCCAAGTAGGGAGATTGCTAGTAAAGTAGCTGGAAAGGCGAACCCCAGCACAAGGAGATGAGAAATGTGGTTCATTTTGGAAACCTTTCAAAATCACACGGTGTACCATCTTCTGGGTTTCTCATGCATGTTTTCGATGTAGGAAGATGCCCTTGAACCTGGAGATTTGGGACCCATGGGATGGGTACCACGCAGTATTACTTTAAAGGGTCTGCGTTTGCTCACCCAACCTCACCAAACCTCTCAGCCCCAAGAGTGTCCACCCTTATGTCTCATCCAGCTGTGGCTCTAGATATGGTCAATCCAGGTTGCATCACAGCCCCTGAACGAATTTTGTAAGAATTTCTCTCTCTTTCACTGTCTTTGTTTTACGGGTTTTTAAAAGTAATTTATTTTTATAATGGGGTTTAGCTGCTTTTCACGGCTGTGTTTAAGCGGCTTTACACCCACTTGACTCACTTCCAGACACGTATCAATACATAGGTTTTAAGATTCTTACTAGTCACGTATATTCTTGTGCGGTGAATAGGGGGTGTTGTGTCCAGTTCACTGAGCAAGGAGTAGGTCTTTTCTATTACATATTGGGTGTATGGAACGGTATCTGAGCGAATTTGAAACCCTTGTTTTATGCATCACCCCACCTCACCTTTCCCGTTAAGCAGCCATAGTGTGTTTTCTAAACGTGTGACTCTGTTCTGTTTTGTAATTCAGTTCAAGTGTAGCGGTTTTTACATTCCCTCTATAAGTGATACCTTATGATAAGTGTCTTTTTCTGTGTGACTTATTTCACTTGGAATCGTCGTACCTAAATCCACTCATCTTGCTTCTCCTAGCCTTATGACATTGATTTCATGTCTGAGTGATATTCCATTGTACATAAGGACCACAACTTCTTTATCCATTTTTCTCTTTCCTGGGATATTTAAGGTGTCATGAACTGGAGGTTCTTGTCAACAGAGCAGCCCTAAACTTTGGGGTGCCTGTGTCTTGCTGATTTTTAGTTTTCCCAATTTATACGCCCATGAGTGGACGTGCCCTATGCTCCCTAAGCTGTGTTTTTTCGATGTTTCAGGACACACCGTACACTTCTCCAGAGTGGCTGTTGGCAATTAACATCCCGCCTATCAGCGTAGCAAGGCTGCCATTTCTCCATGGCCTGTCCTGCATTTCTGGTTTTGACACTTTTTTAGCATGGCCCTTTTGACCGATGGGAAGCGAGACTTCTTTGTAGCGCTGATTTGCCTTTCCAGGGTGCTTGGTTGGCCAAAAAGGGCGTATGCGTTTTTTCCTGAATATATTCAGGAAAAAACGCATACGCCCTTTTTGGCCAAGGGCATCATTGTCGACCTTTTGCCGCTTTTCATGTGCTTTAAAGGCAATTCGAATCTACCTGCTGAAATCTGTTTCCTGCAATTCTGCCTTGCTTTCAAATCCTCTTCGTTCCATTCCCTCAATATATCTGTGGATGAGAGTTATCAATTATAACTCTGCGGGTTTGTGAATTGCAGTGTCCCTGAGCTCCATTTTTCAACTCGCTTTTTTGGGAGCTGGCCGCAAAAGCGCAGTATTGCCTCATGCGCTATTGTGCTTCTGGGCGGCAGGCTGAGCCTGTGGTTAATTCTTCTTCCTGATGGGAAAATAGAGTGACCTGTGCCTGTCCCAACACCTAGATCTAGTCTCTCATTGGTTGCCCCTCTTCCCGTTCATCCTCAGGACAAATTGCAACCTGTATGGATCAGGAGCTTAAAGGTGATGATTCTGCAAGTAGGGAGATTGCTAGTAAAGTAGCTGGAAAGGCGAACCCGAGCACAAAGAGGTGAGAAATGGGGTGCGTTTTAGAAACCTTTCAAAATCACACGGTGTACCATCTTCTGAGTTTCTCATGCATGTTTTCGATGTAGGAAGATGCCCTTGAAACTGGAGATTTGGGACCCATGGGATGGGTACCACGCAGTATTACTTTAAAGGGTCTGCGTTTGCTCACCCAACCTCACCCAACCTGTCAGCCCCAAGAGTGTCCAACCTTATGTCTCATCCAGCTGTGGGTCTAGATATGGTCAATCCAGGTTGCATCACAGCCCCTGAACGAATTTTGTAAGAATTTCTCTCTCTTTCACTGTCTTTGTTTTACGGGTTTTTCAAAGTAATTTATTTTTATAATGGGGTTTAGCTGCTTTTCACGGCTGTGTTTATGCGGCTTTACACCCACTTGACTCACTTCCAGAGAGATATCAATACATAGGTTTTACGATTCTTACTAGTCAGATATATTCTTGTGCGGTGAATAGGGGGTGTTGAGTCCAGTTCACTGAGCAAGGTGTAGGTCTTGTCTATTACATATTGGGTGTATGGAACGGTATCTGAGCGAATTTGAAACCCTTGTTTTATGCATCACCCCACCTCACCTTTCCCGTTAAGCAGCCATAGTGTGTTTTCTAAACGTGTGACTCTGTTCTGTTTTGTAATTCAGTTCAAGTGTAGCAGTTTTTACATTCCCTCTATAAGTGATAGCTTATGATAAGTGACTTTTTCTGTATGACTTATTTCACTTAGAATCGTCATACCTAAATCCACTCATCTTGCTTCTACTAGCCTTATGACATTGATTTCATGGCTGAGTGATATTCCATTGTACATAAGGACCACAACTTCTTTATCCCTTTTTCTCTTTCCTAGGATATTTAAGGTGTCATGAAGTGGAGGTTCTTGTCAACAGAGCAGCCCTAAACTTTGGTTTGCCTGTGTCTTGCTGATTTTTAATTTTCCCAGTTTATACGCCCATGAGTGGAAGTGCCCTATGCTCCATAAGCTGTGTTTTTTCGATGTTTAAGGCCACACCGTACACTTCTCCAGAGTGGTTGCTGGCAATTTACGTCCCGCCCATCAGCGTAGCAAGGCTCCCATTTCTCCATGGCCCGTCCTGCTTTTGTGGTTTTGACACATTTTTCAGCATGGCCCTTTTGACCGATGGGAAGCGAGACTTCTTTATAGCGCTGATTTGCCTTTCCAGGTTGCTTGGTTGGCCAAAAAGGGCGTATGCGTTTTTTCCTGAATATATTCAGGAAAAAACGCATACGCCCTTTTTGGCCAAGGGCATCATTGTCGAAGTTTTGCCGCTTTTCATGTGCTTTAAAGCCGATTCGAATCTACCTCCTGAAACCAGTTTCCTGCAATTCTGCCTTGCTTTCAAATGCTCTTCGTTGCCTTCCCTCAATATATTTGTGGACGAGAGTTATCATTTATAACTCTGCAGGTTTGTGAATTGCAGTACCCATGTGCTCCATTTTTCAACTGGCTTTTTTGGGAGGTGGCCGCAGAAGCGCGGGATTGCCTCAGGCACTATTCTGGTTCCTGGTGGCAGGCTGAGCCTGTGGTTAATTCTTCTTCCTGATGTGAAAATAGAGTGACCTGTGCCTGTCCCAACACCTAGATCTAGTCTCTCATTGGTTGCCCCTCTTCCCGTTCATCCTCAGGACAAATTGCAACCTGTATGGAACAGGAGGTTAAAGGTGCTGTTTCTCCAAGTAGGGAGATTACTAGTTAAGAAGCTGGAATGGCGAACCCGAGCACAAGGAGATGAGAAATGAGGTGCGTTTCAGAAACCTTTCCCGTTCAGACGGTGTACCATCTTCTAGGTTTCTCATGCATGTTTTCGATGTAGGAAGATTCCCTTGAACCTGGACATTTGGGACCCATGGGATGGGTACCACACAGTATTACTTTAAAGGGTCTGCGTTTGCTCACCCAACCTCACCAAACCTCTCATCCCCAAGAGTGTCCACCCTTATGTCTCATCCAGCTGTGGGTCTAGATATGGTCAATCCAGGTTGCATCACAGCCTCTGAACGAATTTTGTAAGAATTTCTCTCTCTTTCACTGTCTTTGTTTTACGGGTTTTTAAAAGTAATTTATTTTTATAATGGGGTTTAGCTGCTTTTCACGGCTGTGTTTATGTGGATTTACACTCACTTTACTCACTTCCAGAGAGATATCAATACATAGGTTTTAAGATTCTTACTAGTCACATATATTCTTGTGCGGTGAATAGGGGGTGTTGAGTCCAGTTCACTGAGCAAGGAGTAGGTCTTGTCTATTACATATTGGGTGTATGGAACGGTATCTGAGCGAATTTGAAACCCTTGTTTTATGCATCACCCCAACTCACCTTTCCCGTTAAGCAGCCATAGTGTGTTTTCTAAACGTGTGAGTCTGTTCTGTTTTGTAATTCAGTTCAACTGTAGCGGTTTTTACATTCGCTCTATAAGTGATAGCTTATGATAAGTGTCTTTTTCTGTGTGACTTATTTCACTTAGAATCGTCGTACCTAAGTTCACTCATCTTGCTTCTACTTGCCTTATGACATTGATTTCATATCTGAGTGATATTCCATTGTACATAAGGACCACAACTTCTTTATCCATTTTTCTCTTTCCGGGGATATTTAAGGTGTCATGAAGTGGAGGTCCTTGTCAACAGATCAGCCCTAAACTTTGGGGTGCCTGTGTCTTGCTGATTTTTAGTTTTCCCAATTTATACGCCCATGAGTGGACGTGCCCTATGCTCCCTAAGCTGTGTTTTTTCGATGTTTCAGGACACACCGTACACTTCTCCAGAGTGGCTGCTGACAATTTACATTGCACCCATCAGCGTAGCAAGGCTGCCATTTCTCCATGGCCTCTTCTGCATTTCTGGTTTTGACACTTTTTGCAGCATGACCCTTTTGACCGATGGGAAGCGAGACTTCTTTGTAGCGCTGATTTGCCTTTCCAGGTTGCTTGGTTGGCCAAAGAGGGCGTATGCGTTTTTTCCTGAATATATTCAGGAAAAAACGCATACGCCCTTTTTGGCCAAGGGCATCATTGTCGAAGTTTTGCCGCTTTTCATGTGCTTTAAAGCCGATTCGAATCTACCTCCTGAAACCTGTTTCCTGCAATTCTGCCTTGCTTTCAAATACTCTTCGTTGCCTTCCCTCAATATATTTGTGGACGAGAGTTATCATTTATAACTCTGCAGGTTTGTGAATTTCAGTGCCCATGTGCTCCATTTTTCAACTGGCTTTTTTGGGAGCTGGCCGCAGAAGCGCGGGATTGCCTCAGGCACTATTCTGCTTCCCGGCGGCAGGCTGAGCCTGTGGTTAATTCTTCTTCCTGATGGGAAAATAGAGTGACCTGTGCCTGTCCCAACACCTAGATCTAGTCTCTCATTGGTTGCCCCTCTTCCCGTTCTTCCTCAGGACAAATTGCAACCTGTACAGATCAGGAGGTTAAAGGTGCTTTTTCTCCAAGAAGGGAGATTGCTAGTAAAGTAGCTGGAATGGCGAACCCGAGCACAAGGAGATGAGAAATGAGGTGCGTTTTAGAAACCTTTCCCGCTCACACGGTGTACCATCTTCTGGGTTTCTCATGCATGTTTTCGATGCAGGAAGATGCCCTTGAAACTGGAGATTTGGGACCCATGGGATGGGTACCACACAGTATTACTTTAAAGGGTCTGCGTTTGCTCACCCAACCTCACCAAACCTGTCAGCCCCAAGAGTGTCCACCCTTAGGTCTCATCCAGCTGTTGGTCTAGATATGGTCAATCCAGGTTGCATCACAACCCCTGAACGAATTGTGTAAGAATTTCTCTTCTTTCACTGTCTTTGTTTTACGGGTTTTTACAAGTAATTTATTTTTATAATGGGGTTTAGCTGCTTTTCACGGCTGTGTTTATGTGGCTTTACACCCACTTGACACACTTCCAGAGAGATATCAATACATAGGTTTTAAGATTCTTACTAGTCAGATATATACTTGTGCGGTGAATAGGGGGTGTTGAGTCCAGTTCACTGAGCAAGGAGTAGGTCTTGTCTATTACATATTGGGTGTATGGAACGGTATCTGAGCTAATTTGAAACCCTTGTTTTATGCATCACACCACCTCACCTTTCCCGTTAAGCAGCCATAGTGTGTTTTCTAAACCTGTGACTCTGTTCTCTTTTGTAATTCAGTTCATGTGTAGCAGTTTTTACATTCCCTCTATAAGTGATAGCTTATGATAAGTGTCTTTTTCTGTGTGACTTATTTCACTTAGAATCGTCGTACCTAAGTTCACTCATCTTGCTTCTACTTGCCTTATGACATTGATTTCATATCTGAGTGATATTCCATTGTACATAAGGACCACAACTTCTTTATCCATTTTTCTCTTTCCTGGGATATTTAAGGTGTCATGAAGTGGAGGTTCTTGTCAACAGAGCAGCCCTAAACTTTCGGGTGCCTGTGCCTTGCTGATTTTTATTTTTCCCAATTTATACGCCCATGAGTGTACGTTCCCTATGCTCCCTAAGCTGTGTTTTTTCGATGTTTAAGGCCACACCGTACACTTCTCCAGAATGGCTGCTGGCAATATACATCCCGCCCATCAGCGTAGCAAGGCTCCAATTTCTCCATGGACTGTCCTGCATTTGTGGTTTTGACACTTTTATCAGCATGGCCCTTTAGACCGATGGGAAGCGAGACTTCTTTGTAGCACTGATTTGCCTTTCCAGGTTGCTTGGTTGGCCAAAAAGGGCGTATGCGTTTTTTCCTGAATATATTCAGGAAAAAACGCATACGCCCTTTTTGGCCAAGGGCATCATTGTCGACGTTTTGCCGCTTTTCATGTGCTTTAAAGGCGATTTGAATCTACCTCCTGAAATCTGTTTCCTGCAGTTCTGCCTTGCTTTCAAATCCTCTTCGTTGCCTTCCCTCAATATATTTGTGGACGAGAGTTATCATTTATAATTCTGCAGGTTTGTGAATTGCAGTGCCCCTCAGCTCCATTTTTCAACTCGCTTTTTTGGGAGCTGGCCTCAAATCGCGGGATTGCCTCAGGCACTATTCTGATTCCGGGCGACAGGCTGAGCCTGTGCTTAATTCTTCTTCCTGATGGGAAAATAGAGTGACCTGTGCCTGTCCCAACACCTAGATCTAGTCTCTCATTGGTTGCCCCTCTTCCTGTTCATCCTCAGGACAAATTGCAACCTGTACGGAACAGGAGGTTAAAGGTGCTGATTCTCCAAGTAGGGAGATTGCTAGTGAAGTAGCTGGAATGGCGAACCCGAGCACAAGGAGATGAGAAATGAGGTGCGTTTTAGAAACCTTTCAAAATCACACGGTGTACCATCTTCTGGGTTCCTCATGCAAGTTTTCGATGTAGGAAGATGCCCTTGAACCTGGAGATTTGGGACCCATGGGATGGGTCCCACGCAGTATTACCTTAAAGGGTCTGTGTTGGCTCACCCAACCTCACCAAACCTCTCAGCCCCAAGAGTGTCCACCCTATGTCTCATCCAGCTGTGGCTCTAGATATGGTCAATCCAGGTTGCGTCACAGCCCCTGAATGAATTTTGTAAGAATTTCTCTGTCTTTCACTGTCTTTGTTTCATGGGTTTTTAAAACTAATTTATTTTTATAATGGGGTTTAGCTGCTTTTCACGGCTGTGTTTATGCGGCTTTACACACACTTGACTCACTTCCAGAGAGATATCAATACATAGGTTTTAAGATTCTCACTAGTCAGATATATTCTTGTGCGGTGAATAGGTTGTGTTGAGTCCAGTTCACTGAGCAAGGAGTAGGTCTTGTCTATTACATATTGGGTGTATGGAACGGTATCTGAGCTAACTTGAAATCATTGTTTTATGCATCACCCCACCTCACCTTTCCCGTTAAGCAGCCATAGTGTGTTTTCTAAACGTGTGACTCTGTTCTGTTTTGTAATTCAGTTCAAGTGTAGCAGTTTTTACATTCCCTCTATAAGTGATAGCTTATGATAAGTGACTTTTTCTGTATGACTTATTTCACTTAGAATCGTCGTACCTAAATCCACTCATCTTGCTTCTACTAGCCTTATGACATTGATTTCATGTCTGAGTGATATTCCATTGTACATAAGGACCACAACTTCTTTATCCATTTTTCTCTTTCCTGGGATATTTAAGGTGTCATGAAGTGGAGGTTCTTGTCAACAGAGCAGCCCTAAACTTTGGGGTGTCTGTGTCTTGCTGATTTTTAGTTTTCCCAATTTCTACGCCCATGAGTGGACGTGCCCTATGCTCCCTAAGCTGTGTTTTTTCGATGTTTCAGGACACACCATACACTTCTCCAGAGTGGCTGTTGGCAATTAACATCCCGCCCATCAGCGTAGCAAGGCTGCCATTTCTCCATGGCCTGTCCTGCATTTCTGGTTTTGACACTTTTTGCAGCATGGCCCTTTTGACCGATGGGAAGCGAGACTTCTTTGTAGCGCTGATTTGCCTTTCCAGGTTGCTTGGTTGGCCAAGAAGGGCGTATGCGTTTTTTCCTGAATATATTCAGGAAAAAACGCATACGCCCTTTTTGGCCAAGGGCATCACTGTCGACGTTTTGCCACTTTTCATGTGCTTTAAAGGCGATTCGAATCTACCTCCTGAAACCTGTTTCCTGCAATTCTGCCTTGCTTTCAAATCTTCTTCGTTGCCTTCCCTCAATATATTTGTGGACGAGAGTTATCATTTATAACTCTGCAGGGTTGTGAATTGCAGTGCCCATGTGCTCCATTTTTCAACTGGCTTTTTTGGGAGCTGGCCGCAGAAGCGCGGGATTGCCTCAGGCACTATTCTGCTTCCCGGCGGCAGGCTGAGCCTGTGGTTAATTCTTCTTCCTGATGGGAAAATAGAGTGACCTGTGCCTGTCCCAACACCTAGATCTAGTCTCTCATTGGTTGCCCCTCTTCCCGTTCTTCCTCAGGACAAATTGCAACCTGTACAGATCAGGAGGTTAAAGGTGCTTTTTCTCCAAGAAGGGAGATTGCTAGTAAAGTAGCTGGAATGGCGAACCCGAGCACAAGGAGATGAGAAATGAGGTGCGTTTTAGAAACCTTTCCCGATCACACGGTGTACCATCTTCTGGGTTTCTCATGCATGTTTTCGATGCAGGAAGATGCCCTTGAAACTGGAGATTTGGGACCCATGGGATGGGTACCACACAGTATTATTTTAAAGGGTCTGCGTTTGCTCACCCAACCTCACCAAACCTGTCAGCCCCAAGAGTGTCCACCCTTAGGTCTCATCCAGCTGTTGGGCTAGATATGGTCAATCCAGTTTGCATCACAACCCCTGAACGAATTGTGTAAGAATTTCTCTTCTTTCACTGTCTTTGTTTTACGGGTTTTTACAAGGAATTTATTTTTATAATGGGGTTTAGCTGCTTTTCACGGCTGTGTTTATGCGGCTTTACACCCACTTGACACACTTCCAGAGAGATATCAATACATAGGTTTTAAGATTCTTACTAGTCAGATATATACTTGTGTGGTGAATAGGGGGTGTTGAGTCCAGTTCACTGAGCAAGGAGTAGGTCTTGTCTATTACATATTGGGTGTATGGAACGGTATCTGAGCTAATTTGAAACCCTTGTTTTATGCATCACACCACCTCACCTTTCCCGTTAAGCAGCCATAGTGTGTTTTCTAAACCTGTGACTCTGTTCTCTTTTGTAATTCACTTCATGTGTAGCAGTTTTTACATTCCCTCTACAAGTGATAGCTTATGATAAGTGTCTATTTCGGTGTGACTTATTTCACTTAGAGTCATCGTACCTAAATCCACTCATCATGCTGCTTCTAGCCTTATGACATTGATTTCATATCTGAGTGATATTCCATTGTACATAAGGACCACAACTTCTTTATCCATTTTTCTCTTTCCTGGGATATTTAAGGTGTCATGAAGTGGAGGTCCTTGTCAACAGATCAGCCCTAAACTTTGGGGTGCCTGTGTCTTGCTGATTTTTAGTTTTCCCAATTTATACGCCCATGAGTGGACGTGCCCTATGCTCCCTAAGCTGTGTTTTTTCGATGTTTCAGGACACACCGTACACTTCTCCAGAGTGGCTGCTGACAATTTACATCGCACCCATCAGCGTAGCAAGGCTGCCATTTCTCCATGGCCTCTTCTGCATTTCTGGTTTTGACACTTTTTGCAGCATGACCCTTTTGACCGATGGGAAGCGAGACTTCTTTGTAGCGCTGATTTGCCTTTCCAGGTTGCTTGGTTGGCCAAAGAGGGCGTATGCGTTTTTTCCTGAATATATTCAGGAAAAAACGCATACGCCCTTTTTGGCCAAGGGCATCATTGTCGAAGTTTTGCCGCTTTTCATGTGCTTTAAAGCCGATTCGAATCTACCTCCTGAAACCTGTTTCCTGCAATTCTGCCTTGCTTTCAAATACTCTTCGTTGCCTTCCCTCAATATATTTGTGGACGAGAGTTATCATTTATAACTCTGCAGGTTTGTGAATTTCAGTGCCCATGTGCTCCATTTTTCAACTGGCTTTTTTGGGAGCTGGCCGCAGAAGCGCGGGATTGCCTCAGGCACTATTCTGCTTCCCGGCGGCAGGCTGAGCCTGTGGTTAATTCTTCTTCCTGATGGGAAAATAGAGTGACCTGTGCCTGTCCCAACACCTAGATCTAGTCTCTCATTGGTTGCCCCTCTTCCCGTTCTTCCTCAGGACAAATTGCAACCTGTACAGATCAGGAGGTTAAAGGTGCTTTTTCTCCAAGAAGGGAGATTGCTAGTAAAGTAGCTGGAATGGCGAACCCGAGCACAAGGAGATGAGAAATGAGGTGCGTTTTAGAAACCTTTCCCGCTCACACGGTGTACCATCTTCTGGGTTTCTCATGCATGTTTTCGATGCAGGAAGATGCCCTTGAAACTGGAGATTTGGGACCCATGGGATGGGTACCACACAGTATTACTTTAAAGGGTCTGCGTTTGCTCACCCAACCTCACCAAACCTGTCAGCCCCAAGAGTGTCCACCCTTAGGTCTCATCCAGCTGTTGGTCTAGATATGGTCAATCCAGGTTGCATCACAACCCCTGAACGAATTGTGTAAGAATTTCTCTTCTTTCACTGTCTTTGTTTTACGGGTTTTTACAAGTAATTTATTTTTATAATGGGGTTTAGCTGCTTTTCACGGCTGTGTTTATGTGGCTTTACACCCACTTGACACACTTCCAGAGAGATATCAATACATAGGTTTTAAGATTCTTACTAGTCAGATATATACTTGTGCGGTGAATAGGGGGTGTTGAGTCCAGTTCACTGAGCAAGGAGTAGGTCTTGTCTATTACATATTGGGTGTATGGAACGGTATCTGAGCTAATTTGAAACCCTTGTTTTATGCATCACACCACCTCACCTTTCCCGTTAAGCAGCCATAGTGTGTTTTCTAAACCTGTGACTCTGTTCTCTTTTGTAATTCAGTTCATGTGTAGCAGTTTTTACATTCCCTCTATAAGTGATAGCTTATGATAAGTGTCTTTTTCTGTGTGACTTATTTCACTTAGAATCGTCGTACCTAAGTTCACTCATCTTGCTTCTACTTGCCTTATGACATTGATTTCATATCTGAGTGATATTCCATTGTACATAAGGACCACAACTTCTTTATCCATTTTTCTCTTTCCTGGGATATTTAAGGTGTCATGAAGTGGAGGTTCTTGTCAACAGAGCAGCCCTAAACTTTCGGGTGCCTGTGCCTTGCTGATTTTTATTTTTCCCAATTTATACGCCCATGAGTGTACGTTCCCTATGCTCCCTAAGCTGTGTTTTTTCGATGTTTAAGGCCACACCGTACACTTCTCCAGAATGGCTGCTGGCAATATACATCCCGCCCATCAGCGTAGCAAGGCTCCAATTTCTCCATGGCCTGTCCTGCATTTGTGGTTTTGACACATTTTGCAGCATGGCCCTTTTGACCGATGGGAAGCGAGACTTCTTTGTAGCGCTGATTTGCCTTTCCAGGTTGCTTGGTTGGCCAAAAAGGGCGTATGCGTTTTTTCCTGAATATATTCAGGAAAAAACGCATACGCCCTTTTTGGCCAAGGGCATCATTGTCGACGTTTTGCCGCTTTTCATGTGCTTTAAAGCCGATTCGAATCTACCTCCTGAAACCAGTTTCCTGCAATTCTGCCTTGCTTTCAAATGCTCTTCGTTGCCTTCCCTCAATATATTTGTGGACGAGAGTTATCATTTATAACTCTGCAGGTTTGTGAATTGCAGTACCCATGTGCTCCATTTTTCAACTGGCTTTTTTGGGAGGTGGCCGCAGAAGCGCGGGATTGCCTCAGGCCCTATTCTGGTTCCTGGCGGCAGGCTGAGCCTGTGGTTAATTCTTCTTCCTGATGTGAAAATAGAGTGACCTGTGCCTGTCCCAACACCTAGATCTAGTCTCTCATTGGTTGCCCCTCTTCCCGTTCATCCTCAGGACAAATTGCAACCTGTATGGAACAGGAGGTTAAAGGTGCTGTTTCTCCAAGTAGGGAGATTACTAGTTAAGAAGCTGGAATGGCGAACCCGAGCACAAGGAGATGAGAAATGAGGTGCGTTTCAGAAACCTTTCCCGTTCAGACGGTGTACCATCTTCTAGGTTTCTCATGCATGTTTTCGATGTAGGAAGATTCCCTTGAACCTGGACATTTGGGACCCATGGGATGGGTACCACACAGTATTACTTTAAAGGGTCTGCGTTTGCTCACCCAACCTCACCAAACCTCTCATCCCCAAGAGTGTCCACCCTTATGTCTCATCCAGCTGTGGGTCTAGATATGGTCAATCCAGGTTGCATCACAGCCTCTGAACGAATTTTGTAAGAATTTCTCTCTCTTTCACTGTCTTTGTTTTACGGGTTTTTAAAAGTAATTTATTTTTATAATGGGGTTTAGCTGCTTTTCACGGCTGTGTTTATGCGGATTTACACTCACTTTACTCACTTCCAGAGAGATATCAATACATAGGTTTTAAGATTCTTACTAGTCACATATATTCTTGTGCGGTGAATAGGGGGTGTTGAGTCCAGTTCACTGAGCAAGGAGTAGGTCTTGTCTATTACATATTGGGTGTATGGAACGGTATCTGAGCGAATTTGAAACCCTTGTTTTATGCATCACCCCACCTCACCTTTCCCGTTAAGCAGCCATAGTGTGTTTTCTAAACGTGTGAGTCTGTTCTGTTTTGTAATTCAGTTCAACTGTAGCGGTTTTTACATTCCCTCTATAAGTGATAGCTTATGATAAGTGTCTTTTTCTGTGTGACTTATTTCACTTAGAATCGTCGTACCTAAGTTCACTCATCTTGCTTCTACTTGCCTTATGACATTGATTTCATATCTGAGTGATATTCCATTGTACATAAGGACCACAACTTCTTTATCCATTTTTCTCTTTCCGGGGATATTTAAGGTGTCATGAAGTGGAGGTCCTTGTCAACAGAGCAGCCCTAAACTTTGGGGTGCCTGTGTCTTGCTGATTTTTAGTTTTCCCAATTTATACGCCCAAGAGTGGACGTGCCCTATGCTCCCTAAGCTGTGTTTTTTCGATGTTTCAGGACACACCGTACACTTCTCCCGAGTGGCTGTTGGCAATTTACATCCCGCCCATCAGCGTAGCAAGGCTGCCATTTCTCCATGGCCTGTCCTGCATTTCTGGTTTTGACACTTTTTGCAGCATGGCCCTTTTCACCGATGGGAAGCGAGACTTCTTTGTAGCGCTGATTTGCCTTTCCAGGTTGCTTGGTTGGCCAAAAAGGGCGTATGCGTTTTTTCCTGAATATATTCAGGAAAAAACGCATACGCCCTTTTTGGCCAAGGGCATCATTGTCGAAGTTTTGCCGCTTTTCATGTGCTTTAAAGCCGATTCGAATCTACCTCCTGAAACCTGTTTCCTGCAATTCTGCCTTGCTTTCAAATACTCTTCGTTGCCTTCCCTCAATATATTTGTGGACGAGAGTTATCATTTATAACTCTGCAGGTTTGTGAATTTCAGTGCCCATGTGCTCCATTTTTCAACTGGCTTTTTTGGGAGCTGGCCGCAGAAGCGCGGGATTGCCTCAGGCACTATTCTGCTTCCTGGCGGCAGGCTGAGCCTGTGGTTAATTCTTCTTCCTGATGGGAAAATAGAGTGACCTGTGCCTGTCCCAACACCTAGATCTAGTCTCTCATTGGTTGCCCCTCTTCCCGTTCTTCCTCAGGACAAATTGCAACCTGTACAGATCAGGAGGTTAAAGGTGCTTTTTCTCCAAGAAGGGAGATTGCTAGTAAAGTAGCTGGAATGGCGAACCCGAGCACAAGGAGATGAGAAATGAGGTGCGTTTTAGAAACCTTTCCCGATCACACGGTGTACCATCTTCTGGGTTTCTCATGCATGTTTTCGATGCAGGAAGATGCCCTTGAAACTGGAGATTTGGGACCCATGGGATGGGTACCACACAGTATTACTTTAAAGGGTCTGCGTTTGCTCACCCAACCTCACCAAACCTGTCAGCCCCAAGAGTGTCCACCCTTAGGTCTCATCCAGCTGTTGGTCTAGATATGGTCAATCCAGGTTGCATCACAACCCCTGAACGAATTGTGTAAGAATTTCTCTTCTTTCACTGTCTTTGTTTTACGGGTTTTTACAAGTAATTTATTTTTATAATGGGGTTTAGCTGCTTTTCACGGCTGTGTTTATGTGGCTTTACACCCACTTGACACACTTCCAGAGAGATATCAATACATAGGTTTTAAGATTCTTACTAGTCAGATATATACTTGTGCGGTGAATAGGGGGTGTTGAGTCCAGTTCACTGAGCAAGGAGTAGGTCTTGTCTATTACATATTGGGTGTATGGAACGGTATCTGAGCTAATTTGAAACCCTTGTTTTATGCATCACACCACCTCACCTTTCCCGTTAAGCAGCCATAGTGTGTTTTCTAAACCTGTGACTCTATTCTCTTTTGTAATTCAGTTCATGTGTAGCAGTTTTTACATTCCCTCTATAAGTGATAGCTTATGATAAGTGTCTTTTTCTGTGTGACTTATTTCACTTAGAATCGTCGTACCTAAGTTCACTAATCTTGCTTCTACTTGCCTTATGACATTGATTTCATATCTGAGTGATATTCCATTGTACATAAGGACCACAACTTCTTTATCCATTTTTCTCTTTCCGGGGATATTTAAGGTGTCATGAAGTGGAGGTTCTTGTCAACAGAGCAGCCCTAAACTTTCGGGTGCCTGTGTCTTGCTGATTTTTATTTTTCCCAATTTATACGCCCATGAGTGTACATTCCCTATGCTCCCTAAGCTGTGTTTTTTCGATGTTTAAGGCCACACCGTACACTTCTCCAGAATGGCTGCTGGCAATATACATCCCGCCCATCAGCGTAGCAAGGCTCCAATTTCTCCATGGCCTGTCCTGCATTTGTGGTTTTGACACTTTTATCAGCATGGCCCTTTAGACCGATGGGAAGCGAGACTTCTTTGTAGCACTGATTTGCCTTTCCAGGTTGCTTGGTTGGCCAAAAAGGGCGTATGCGTTTTTTCCTGAATATATTCAGGAAAAAACGCATACGCCCTTTTTGGCCAAGGGCATCATTGTCGACGTTTTGCCGCTTTTCATGTGCTTTAAAGGCGATTTGAATCTACCTCCTGAAATCTGTTTCCTGCAGTTCTGCCTTGCTTTCAAATCCTCTTCGTTGCCTTCCCTCAATATATTTGTGGACGAGAGTTATCATTTATAATTCTGCAGGTTTGTGAATTGCAGTGCCCCTCAGCTCCATTTTTCAACTCGCTTTTTTGGGAGCTGGCCTCAAATCGCGGGATTGCCTCAGTCACTATTCTGATTCCGGGCGACAGGCTGAGCCTGTGCTTAATTCTTCTTCCTGATGGGAAAATAGAGTGACCTGTGCCTGTCCCAACACCTAGATCTAGTCTCTCATTGGTTGCCCCTCTTCCCGTTCATCCTCAGGACAAATTGCAACCTGTACGGAACAGGAGGTTAAAGGTGCTGATTCTCCAAGTAGGGAGATTGCTAGTGAAGTAGCTGGAATGGCGAACCCGAGCACAAGGAGATGAGAAATGAGGTGCGTTTTAGAAACCTTTCAAAATCACACGGTATACCATCTTCTGGGTTCCTCATGCAAGTTTTCGATGTAGGAAGATGCCCTTGAACCTGGAGATTTGGGACCCATGGGATGGGTCCCACGCAGTATTACCTTAAAGGGTCTGTGTTGGCTCACCCAACCTCACCAAACCTCTCAGCCCCAAGAGTGTCCACCCTATGTCTCATCCAGCTGTGGCTCTAGATATGGTCAATCCAGGTTGCGTCACAGACCCTGAATGAATTTTGTAAGAATTTCTCTCTCTTTCACTGTCTTTGTTTCATGGGTTTTTAAAACTAATTTATTTTTATAATGGGGTTTAGCTGCTTTTCACGGCTGTGTTTATGCGGCTTTACACACACTTGACTCACTTCCAGAGAGATATCAATACATAGGTTTTAAGATTCTCACTAGTCAGATATATTCTTGTGCGGTGAATAGGGTGTGTTGAGTCCAGTTCACTGAGCAAGGAGTAGGTCTTGTCTATTACATATTGGGTGTATGGAACGGTATCTGAGCTAACTTGAAATCCTTGTTTTATGCATCACCCCACCTCACCTTTCCCGTTAAGCAGCCATAGTGTGTTTTCTAAACGTGTGACTCTGTTCTGTTTTGTAATTCAGTTCAAGTGTAGCAGTTTTTACATTCCCTCTATAAGTGATAGCTTATGATAAGTGACTTTTTCTGTATGACTTATTTCACTTAGAATCGTCGTACCTAAATCCACTCATCTTGCTTCTACTAGCCTTATGACATTGATTTCATGTCTGAGTGATATTCCATTGTACATAAGGACCACAACTTCTTTATCCATTTTTCTCTTTCCTGGGATATTTAAGGTGTCATGAAGTGGAGGTTCTTGTCAACAGAGCAGCCCTAAACTTTGGGGTGCCTGTGTCTTGCTGATTTTTAGTTTTCCCAATTTATACGCCCATGAGTGGACGTGCCCTATGCTCCCTAAGCTGTGTTTTTTCGATGTTTCAGGACACACCGTACACTTCTCCAGAGTGGCTGTTGGCAATTAACATCCCGCCCATCAGCGTAGCAAGGCTGCCATTTCTCCATGGCCTGTCCTGCATTTCTGGTTTTGACACTTTTTGCAGCATGGCCCTTTTTGACCGATGGGAAGCGAGACTTCTTTGTAGCGCTGATTTGCCTTTCCAGGTTGCTTGGTTGGCCAAGAAGGGCGTATGCGTTTTTTCCTGAATATATTCAGGAAAAAACGCATACGCCCTTTTTGGCCAAGGGCATCACTGTCGACGTTTTGCCACTTTTCATGTGCTTTAAAGGCGATTCGAATCTACCTCCTGAAACCTGTTTCCTGCAATTCTGCCTTGCTTTCAAATCTTCTTCGTTGCCTTCCCTCAATATATTTGTGGACGAGAGTTATCATTTATAACTCTGCAGGGTTGTGAATTGCAGTGCCCATGTGCTCCATTTTTCAACTGGCTTTTTTGGGAGCTGGCCGCAGAATCGCAGGATTGCCTCAGGCACTATTCTGCTTCCCGGCGGCAGGCTGAGCCTGTGGTTAATTCTTCTTCCTGATGGGAAAATAGAGTGACCTGTGCCTGTCCCAACACCTAGATCTAGTCTCTCATTGGTTGCCCCTCTTCCCGTTCTTCCTCAGGACAAATTGCAACCTGTACAGATCAGGAGGTTAAAGGTGCTTTTTCTCCAAGAAGGGAGATTGCTAGTAAAGTAGCTGGAATGGCGAACCCGAGCACAAGGAGATGAGAAATGAGGTGCGTTTTAGAAACCTTTCCCGATCACACGGTGTACCATCTTCTGGGTTTCTCATGCATGTTTTCGATGCAGGAAGATGCCCTTGAAACTGGAGATTTGGGACCCATGGGATGGGTACCACACAGTATTATTTTAAAGGGTCTGCGTTTGCTCACCCAACCTCACCAAACCTGTCAGCCCCAAGAGTGTCCACCCTTAGGTCTCATCCAGCTGTTGGTCTAGATATGGTCAATCCAGGTTGCATCACAACCCCTGAACGAATTGTGTAAGAATTTCTCTTCTTTCACTGTCTTTGTTTTACGGGTTTTTACAAGGAATTTATTTTTATAATGGGGTTTAGCTGCTTTTCACGGCTGTGTTTATGCGGCTTTACACCCACTTGACACACTTCCAGAGAGATATCAATACATAGGTTTTAAGATTCTTACTAGTCAGATATATACTTGTGTGGTGAATAGGGGGTGTTGAGTCCAGTTCACTGAGCAAGGAGTAGGTCTTGTCTATTACATATTGGGTGTATGGAACGGTATCTGAGCTAATTTGAAACCCTTGTTTTATGCATCACACCACCTCATCTTTCCCGTTAAGCAGCCATAGTGTGTTTTCTAAACCTGTGACTCTGTTCTCTTTTGTAATTCAGTTCATGTGTAGCAGTTTTTACATTCCCTCTATAAGTGATAGCTTATGATAAGTGTCTATTTCGGTGTGACTTATTTCACTTAGAGTCATCGAACCTAAATCCACTCATCATGCTGCTTCTAGCCTTATGACATTGATTTCATGGCTGAGTGATATTCCATTGTACATAAGGACCACAACTTCTTTATCCATTTTTCTCTTTCCTGTGATATTTAAGGTGTCATGAAGTGGAGGTTCTTGTCAACAGAGCAGCCCTAAACTTTGGTTTGCCTGTGTCTTGCTGATTTTTAATTTTCCCAATTTATACGCCCATGAGTGGAAGTGCCCTATGCTCCATAAGCTGTGTTTTTTCGATGTTTAAGGCCACACCGTACACTTCTCCAGAGTGGTTGCTGGCAATTTACGTCCCGCCCATCAGCGTAGCAAGGCTCCCATTTCTCCATGGCCCGTCCTGCTTTTGTGGTTTTGACACATTTTTCAGCATGGCCCTTTTGACCCATGGGAAGCGAGACTTCTTTGTAGCGCTGATTTGCCTTTCCAGGTTGCTTGGTTGGCCAAAAAGGGCGTATGCGTTTTTTCCTGAATATATTCAGGAAAAAACGCATACGCCCTTTTTGGCCAAGGGCATCATTGTCGACGTTTTGCCGCTTTTCATGTGCTTTAAAGCCGATTCGAATCTACCTCCTGAAACCAGTTTCCTGCAATTCTGCCTTGCTTTCAAATGCTCTTCGTTGCCTTCCCTCAATATATTTGTGGACGAGAGTTATCATTTATAACTCTGCAGGTTTGTGAATTGCAGTACCCATGTGCTCCATTTTTCAACTGGCTTTTTTGGGAGGTGGCCGCAGAAGCGCGGGATTGCCTCAGGCCCTATTCTGGTTCCTGGCGGCAGGCTGAGCCTGTGGTTAATTCTTCTTCCTGATGTGAAAATAGAGTGACCTGTGCCTGTCCCAACACCTAGATCTAGTCTCTCATTGGTTGCCCCTCTTCCCGTTCATCCTCAGGACAAATTGCAACCTGTATGGAACAGGAGGTTAAAGGTGCTGTTTCTCCAAGTAGGGAGATTACTAGTTAAAAAGCTGGAATGGCGAACCCGAGCACAAGGAGATGAGAAATGAGGTGCGTTTCAGAAACCTTTCCCGTTCAGACGGTGTACAATCTTCTAGGTTTCTCATGCATGTTTTCGATGTAGGAAGATTCCCTTGAACCTGGACATTTGGGACCCATGGGATGGGTACCACACAGTATTACTTTAAAGCGTCTGCGTTTGCTCACCCAACCTCACCAAACCTCTCATCCCCAAGAGTGTCCACCCTTATGTCTCATCCAGCTGTGGGTCTAGATATGGTCAATCCAGGTTGCATCACAGCCTCTGAACGAATTTTGTAAGAATTTCTCTCTCTTTCACTGTCTTTGTTTTACGGGTTTTTAAAAGTAATTTATTTCTATAATGGGGTTTAGCTGCATTTCACGGCTGTGTTTATGCGGATTTACACTCACTTTACTCACTTCCAGAGAGATATCAATACATAGGTTTTAAGATTCTTACTAGTCACATATATTCTTGTGCGGTGAATAGGGGGTGTTGAGTCCAGTTCACTGAGCAAGGAGTAGGTCTTGTCTATTACATATTGGGTGTATGGAACGGTATCTGAGCGAATTTAAAACCCTTGTTTTATGCATCACCCCACCTCACCTTTCCCGTTAAGCAGCCATAGTGTGTTTTCTAAACGTGTGAGTCTGTTCTGTTTTGTAATTCAGTTCAACTGTAGCGGTTTTTACATTCCCTCTATAAGTGATAGCTTATGATAAGTGTCTTTTTCTGTGTGACTTATTTCACTTAGAATCGTCGTACCTAAGTTCACTCATCTTGCTTCTACTTGCCTTATGACATTGATTTCATATCTGAGTGATATTCCATTGTACATAAGGACCACAACTTCTTTATCCATTTTTCTCTTTCCGGGGATATTTAAGGTGTCATGAAGTGGAGGTCCTTGTCAACAGAGCATCCCTAAACTTTGGGGTGCCTCTGTCTTGCTGATTTTTAGTTTTCCCAATTTATACGCCCATGCGTGGACGTGCCCTATGCTCCCTAAGCTGTGTTTTTTCGATGTTTCAGGACACACCGTACACTTCTCCAGAGTTGCTGCTGACAATTTACATCGCACCCATCAGCGTAGCAAGGCTGCCATTTCTCCATGGCCTTTTCTGCATTTCTGGTTTTGACACTTTTTGCAGCATGACCCTTTTGACCGATGGGAAGCGAGACTTCTTTGTAGCGCTGATTTGCCTTTCCAGGTTGCTTGGTTGGCCAAAGAGGGCGTATGCGTTTTTTCCTGAATATATTCAGGAAAAAACGCATACGCCCTTTTTGGCCAAGGGCATCATTGTCGAAGTTTTGCCGCTTTTCATGTGCTTTAAAGCCGATTCGAATCTACCTCCTGAAACCTGTTTCCTGCAATTCTGCCTTGCTTTCAAATACTCTTCGTTGCCTTCCCTCAATATATTTGTGGATGAGAGTTATCATTTATAACTCTGCAGGTTTGTGAATTTCAGTGCCCATGTGCTCCATTTTTCAACTGGCTTTTTTGGGAGCTGGCCGCAGAAGCGCGGGATTGCCTCAGGCACTATTCTGCTTCCCGGCGGCAGGCTGAGCCTGTGGTTAATTCTTCTTCCTGATGGGAAAATAGAGTGACCTGTGCCTGTCCCAACACCTAGATCTAGTCTCTCATTGGTTGCCCCTCTTCCCGTTCTTCCTCAGGACAAATTGCAACCTGTACAGATCAGGAGGTTAAAGGTGCTTTTTCTCCAAGAAGGGAGATTGCTAGTAAAGTAGCTGGAATGGCGAACCCGAGCACAAGGAGATGAGAAATGAGGTGCGTTTTAGAAACCTTTCCCGATCACACGGTGTACCATCTTCTGGGTTTCTCATGCATGTTTTCGATGCAGGAAGATGCCCTTGAAACTGGAGATTTGGGACCCATGGGATGGGTACCACACAGTATTACTTTAAAGGGTCTGCGTTTGCTCACACAACCTCACCAAACCTGTCAGCCCCAAGAGTGTCCACCCTTAGGTCTCATCCAGCTGTTGGTCTAGATATGGTCAATCCAGGTTGCATCACAACCCCTGAACGAATTGTGTAAGAATTTCTCTTCTTTCACTGTCTTTGTTTTACGGGTTTTTACAAGTAATTTATTTTTATAATGGGGTTTAGCTGCTTTTCACGGCTGTGTTTATGTGGCTTTACACCCACTTGACACACTTCCAGAGAGATATCAATACATAGTTTTTAAGATTCTTACTAGTCAGATATATACTTGTGCGGTGAATAGGGGGTGTTGAGTCCAGTTCACTGAGCAAGGAGTAGGTCTTGTCTATTACATATTGGGTGTATGGAACGGTATCTGAGCTAATTTGAAACCCTTGTTTTATGCATCACACCACCTCACCTTTCCCGTTAAGCAGCCATAGTGTGTTTTCTAAACCTGTGACTCTGTTCTCTTTTGTAATTCAGTTCATGTGTAGCAGTTTTTACATTCCCTCTATAAGTGATAGCTTATGATAAGTGTCTTTTTCTGTGTGACTTATTTCACTTAGAATCGTCGTACCTAAGTTCACTCATCTTGCTTCTACTTGCCTTATGACATTGATTTCATATCTGAGTGATATTCCATTGTACATAAGGACCACAACTTCTTTATCCATTTTTCTCTTTCCGGGGATATTTAAGGTGTCATGAAGTGGAGGTTCTTGTCAACAGAGCAGCCCTAAACTTTCGGGTGCCTGTGTCTTGCTGATTTTTATTTTTCCCAATTTATACGCCCATGAGTGTACGTTCCCTATGCTCCCTAAGCTGTGTTTTTTCGATGTTTAAGGCCACACCGTACACTTCTCCAGAATGGCTGCTGGCAATATACATCCCGCCCATCAGCGTAGCAAGGCTCCAATTTCTCCATGGCCTGTCCTGCATTTGTGGTTTTGACACTTTTATCAGCATGGCCCTTTAGACCGATGGGAAGCGAGACTTCTTTGTAGCACTGATTTGCCTTTCCAGGTTGCTTGGTTGGCCAAAAAGGGCGTATGCGTTTTTTCCTGAATATATTCAGGAAAAAACGCATACGCCCTTTTTGGCCAAGGGCATCATTGTCGACGTTTTGCCGCTTTTCATGTGCTTTAAAGGCGATTTGAATCTACCTCCTGAAATCTGTTTCCTGCAGTTCTGCCTTGCTTTCAAATCCTCTTCGTTGCCTTCCCTCAATATATTTGTGGACGAGAGTTATCATTTATAATTCTGCAGGTTTGTGAATTGCAGTGCCCCTCAGCTCCATTTTTCAACTCGCTTTTTTGGGAGCTGGCCTCAAATCGCGGGATTGCCTCAGGCACTATTCTGATTCCGGGCGACAGGCTGAGCCTGTGCTTAATTCTTCTTCCTGATGGGAAAATAGAGTGACCTGTGCCTGTCCCAACACCTAGATCTAGTCTCTCATTGGTTGCCCCTCTTCCCGTTCATCCTCAGGACAAATTGCAACCTGTACGGAACAGGAGGTTAAAGGTGCTGATTCTCCAAGTAGGGAGATTGCTAGTGAAGTAGCTGGAATGGCGAACCCGAGCACAAGGAGATGAGAAATGAGGTGCGTTTTAGAAACCTTTCAAAATCACACGGTGTACCATCTTCTGGGTTCCTCATGCAAGTTTTCGATGTAGGAAGATGCCCTTGAACCTGGAGATTTGGGACCCATGGGATGGGTCCCACGCAGTATTACCTTAAAGGGTCTGTGTTGGCTCACCCAACCTCACCAAACCTCTCAGCCCCAAGAGTGTCCACCCTATGTCTCATCCAGCTGTGGCTCTAGATATGGTCAATCCAGGTTGCGTCACAGACCCTGAATGAATTTTGTAAGAATTTCTCTCTCTTTCACTGTCTTTGTTTCATGGGTTTTTAAAACTAATTTATTTTTATAATGGGGTTTAGCTGCTTTTCACGGCTGTGTTTATGCGGCTTTACACACACTTGACTCACTTCCAGAGAGATATCAATACATAGGTTTTAAGATTCTCACTAGTCAGATATATTCTTGTGCGGTGAATAGGGTGTGTTGAGTCCAGTTCACTGAGCAAGGAGTAGGTCTTGTCTATTACATATTGGGTGTATGGAACGGTATCTGAGCTAACTTGAAATCCTTGTTTTATGCATCACCCCACCTCACCTTTCCCGTTAAGCAGCCATAGTGTGTTTTCTAAACGTGTGACTCTGTTCTGTTTTGTAATTCAGTTCAAGTGTAGCAGTTTTTACATTCCCTCTATAAGTGATAGCTTATGATAAGTGACTTTTTCTGTATGACTTATTTCACTTAGAATCGTCGTACCTAAATCCACTCATCTTGCTTCTACTAGCCTTATGACATTGATTTCATGTCTGAGTGATATTCCATTGTACATAAGGACCACAACTTCTTTATCCATTTTTCTCTTTCCTGGGATATTTAAGGTGTCATGAAGTGGAGGTTCTTGTCAACAGAGCAGCCCTAAACTTTGGGGTGCCTGTGTCTTGCTGATTTTTAGTTTTCCCAATTTATACGCCCATGAGTGGACGTGCCCTATGCTCCCTAAGCTGTGTTTTTTCGATGTTTCAGTACACACCGTACACTTCTCCAGAGTGGCTGTTGGCAATTAACATCCCGCCCAAAAGCGTAGCAAGGCTGCCATTTCTCCATGGCCTGTCCTGCATTTCTGGTTTTGACACTTTTTGCAGCATGGCCCTTTTGACCGATGGGAAGCGAGACTTCTTTGTAGCGCTGATTTGCCTTTCCAGGTTGCTTGGTTGGCCAAGAAGGGCGTATGCGTTTTTTCCTGAATATATTCAGGAAAAAACGCATACGCCCTTTTTGGCCAAGGGCATCACTGTCGACGTTTTGCCACTTTTCATGTGCTTTAAAGGCGATTCGAATCTACCTCCTGAAACCTGTTTCCTGCAATTCTGCCTTGCTTTCAAATCTTCTTCGTTGCCTTCCCTCAATATATTTGTGGACGAGAGTTATCATTTATAACTCTGCAGGGTTGTGAATTGCAGTGCCCATGTGCTCCATTTTTCAACTGGCTTTTTTGGGAGCTGGCCGCAGAATCGCGGGATTGCCTCAGGCACTATTCTGCTTCCCGGCGGCAGGCTGAGCCTGTGCTTAATTCTTCTTCCTGATGGGAAAATAGAGTGACCTGTGCCTGTCCCAACACCTAGATCTAGTCTCTCATTGGTTGCCCCTCTTCCCGTTCATCCTCAGGACAAATTGCAACCTGTACGGAACAGGAGGTTAAAGGTGCTGATTCTCCAAGTAGGGAGATTGCTAGTGAAGTAGCTGGAATGGCGAACCCGAGCACAAGGAGATGAGAAATGAGGTGCGTTTTAGAAACCTTTCAAAATCACACGGTGTACCATCTTCTGGGTTCCTCATGCAAGTTTTCGATGTAGGAAGATGCCCTTGAACCTGGAGATTTGGGACCCATGGGATGGGTCCCACGCAGTATTACCTTAAAGGGTCTGTGTTGGCTCACCCAACCTCACCAAACCTCTCAGCCCCAAGAGTGTCCACCCTATGTCTCATCCAGCTGTGGCTCTAGATATGGTCAATCCAGGTTGCGTCACAGACCCTGAATGAATTTTGTAAGAATTTCTCTCTCTTTCACTGTCTTTGTTTCATGGGTTTTTAAAACTAATTTATTTTTATAATGGGGTTTAGCTGCTTTTCACGGCTGTGTTTATGCGGCTTTACACACACTTGACTCACTTCCAGAGAGATATCAATACATAGGTTTTAAGATTCTCACTAGTCAGATATATTCTTGTGCGGTGAATAGGGTGTGTTGAGTCCAGTTCACTGAGCAAGGAGTAGGTCTTGTCTATTACATATTGGGTGTATGGAACGGTATCTGAGCTAACTTGAAATCCTTGTTTTATGCATCACCCCACCTCACCTTTCCCGTTAAGCAGCCATAGTGTGTTTTCTAAACGTGTGACTCTGTTCTGTTTTGTAATTCAGTTCAAGTGTAGCAGTTTTTACATTCCCTCTATAAGTGATAGCTTATGATAAGTGACTTTTTCTGTATGACTTATTTCACTTAGAATCGTCGTACCTAAATCCACTCATCTTGCTTCTACTAGCCTTATGACATTGATTTCATGTCTGAGTGATATTCCATTGTACATAAGGACCACAACTTCTTTATCCATTTTTCTCTTTCCTGGGATATTTAAGGTGTCATGAAGTGGAGGTTCTTGTCAACAGAGCAGCCCTAAACTTTGGGGTGCCTGTGTCTTGCTGATTTTTAGTTTTCCCAATTTATACGCCCATGAGTGGACGTGCCCTATGCTCCCTAAGCTGTGTTTTTTCGATGTTTCAGTACACACCGTACACTTCTCCAGAGTGGCTGTTGGCAATTAACATCCCGCCCATCAGCGTAGCAAGGCTGCCATTTCTCCATGGCCTGTCCTGCATTTCTGGTTTTGACACTTTTTGCAGCATGGCCCTTTTGACCGATGGGAAGCGAGACTTCTTTGTAGCGCTGATTTGCCTTTCCAGGTTGCTTGGTTGGCCAAGAAGGGCGTATGCGTTTTTTCCTGAATATATTCAGGAAAAAACGCATACGCCCTTTTTGGCCAAGGGCATCACTGTCGACGTTTTGCCACTTTTCATGTGCTTTAAAGGCGATTCGAATCTACCTCCTGAAACCTGTTTCCTGCAATTCTGCCTTGCTTTCAAATCTTCTTCGTTGCCTTCCCTCAATATATTTGTGGACGAGAGTTATCATTTATAACTCTGCAGGGTTGTGAATTGCAGTGCCCATGTGCTCCATTTTTCAACTGGCTTTTTTGGGAGCTGGCCGCAGAATCGCGGGATTGCCTCAGGCACTATTCTGCTTCCCGGCGGCAGGCTGAGCCTGTGGTTAATTCTTCTTCCTGATGGGAAAATAGAGTGACCTGTGCCTGTCCCAACACCTAGATCTAGTCTCTCATTGGTTGCCCCTCTTCCCGTTCTTCCTCAGGACAAATTGCAACCTGTACAGATCAGGAGGTTAAAGGTGCTTTTTCTCCAAGAAGGGAGATTGCTAGTAAAGTAGCTGGAATGGCGAACCCGAGCACAAGGAGATGAGAAATGAGGTGCGTTTTAGAAACCTTTCCCGATCACACGGTGTACCATCTTCTGGGTTTCTCATGCATGTTTTCGATGCAGGAAGATGCCCTTGAAACTGGAGATTTGGGACCCATGGGATGGGTACCACACAGTATTATTTTAAAGGGTCTGCGTTTGCTCACCCAACCTCACCAAACCTGTCAGCCCCAAGAGTGTCCACCCTTAGGTCTCATCCAGCTGTTGGTCTAGATATGGTCAATCCAGGTTGCATCACAACCCCTGAACGAATTGTGTAAGAATTTCTCTTCTTTCACTGTCTTTGTTTTACGGGTTTTTACAAGGAATTTATTTTTATAATGGGGTTTAGCTGCTTTTCACGGCTGTGTTTATGCGGCTTTACACCCACTTGACACACTTCCAGAGAGATATCAATACATAGGTTTTAAGATTCTTACTAGTCAGATATATACTTGTGTGGTGAATAGGGGGTGTTGAGTCCAGTTCACTGAGCAAGGAGTAGGTCTTGTCTATTACATATTGGGTGTATGGAACGGTATCTGAGCTAATTTGAAACCCTTGTTTTATGCATCACACCACCTCATCTTTCCCGTTAAGCAGCCATAGTGTGTTTTCTAAACCTGTGACTCTGTTCTCTTTTGTAATTCAGTTCATGTGTAGCAGTTTTTACATTCCCTCTATAAGTGATAGCTTATGATAAGTGTCTATTTCGGTGTGACTTATTTCACTTAGAGTCATCGAACCTAAATCCACTCATCATGCTGCTTCTAGCCTTATGACATTGATTTCATGGCTGAGTGATATTCCATTGTACATAAGGACCACAACTTCTTTATCCATTTTTCTCTTTCCTGGGATATTTAAGGTGTCATGAAGTGGAGGTTCTTGTCAACAGAGCAGCCCTAAACTTTGGTTTGCCTGTGTCTTGCTGATTTTTAATTTTCCCAATTTATACGCCCATGAGTGGAAGTGCCCTATGCTCCATAAGCTGTGTTTTTTCGATGTTTAAGGCCACACCGTACACTTCTCCAGAGTGGTTGCTGGCAATTTACGTCCCGCCCATCAGCGTAGCAAGGCTCCCATTTCTCCATGGCCCGTCCTGCTTTTGTGGTTTTGACACATTTTTCAGCATGGCCCTTTTGACCGATGGGAAGCGAGACTTCTTTGTAGCGCTGATTTGCCTTTCCAGGTTGCTTGGTTGGCCAAAAAGGGCGTATGCGTTTTTTCCTGAATATATTCAGGAAAAAACGCATACGCCCTTTTTGGCCAAGGGCATCATTGTCGACGTTTTGCCGCTTTTCATGTGCTTTAAAGCCGATTCGAATCTACCTCCTGAAACCAGTTTCCTGCAATTCTGCCTTGCTTTCAAATGCTCTTCGTTGCCTTCCCTCAATATATTTGTGGACGAGAGTTATCATTTATAACTCTGCAGGTTTGTGAATTGCAGTACCCATGTGCTCCATTTTTCAACTGGCTTTTTTGGGAGGTGGCCGCAGAAGCGCGGGATTGCCTCAGGCCCTATTCTGGTTCCTGGCGGCAGGCTGAGCCTGTGGTTAATTCTTCTTCCTGATGTGAAAATAGAGTGACCTGTGCCTGTCCCAACACCTAGATCTAGTCTCTCATTGGTTGCCCCTCTTCCCGTTCATCCTCAGGACAAATTGCAACCTGTATGGAACAGGAGGTTAAAGGTGCTGTTTCTCCAAGTAGGGAGATTACTAGTTAAAAAGCTGGAATGGCGAACCCGAGCACAAGGAGATGAGAAATGAGGTGCGTTTCAGAAACCTTTCCCGTTCAGACGGTGTACAATCTTCTAGGTTTCTCATGCATGTTTTCGATGTAGGAAGATTCCCTTGAACCTGGACATTTGGGACCCATGGGATGGGTACCACACAGTATTACTTTAAAGCGTCTGCGTTTGCTCACCCAACCTCACCAAACCTCTCATCCCCAAGAGTGTCCACCCTTATGTCTCATCCAGCTGTGGGTCTAGATATGGTCAATCCAGGTTGCATCACAGCCTCTGAACGAATTTTGTAAGAATTTCTCTCTCTTTCACTGTCTTTGTTTTACGGGTTTTTAAAAGTAATTTATTTCTATAATGGGGTTTAGCTGCTTTTCACGGCTGTGTTTATGCGGATTTACACTCACTTTACTCACTTCCAGAGAGATATCAATACATAGGTTTTAAGATTCTTACTAGTCACATATATTCTTGTGCGGTGAATAGGGGGTGTTGAGTCCAGTTCACTGAGCAAGGAGTAGGTCTTGTCTATTACATATTGGATGTATGGAACGGTATCTGAGCGAATTTGAAACCCTTGTTTTATGCATCACCCCACCTCACCTTTCCCGTTAAGCAGCCATAGTGTGTTTTCTAAACGTGTGAGTCTGTTCTGTTTTGTAATTCAGTTCAACTGTAGCGGTTTTTACATTCCCTCTATAAGTGATAGCTTATGATAAGTGTCTTTTTCTGTGTGACTTATTTCACTTAGAATCGTCGTACCTAAGTTCACTCATCTTGCTTCTACTTGCCTTATGACATTGATTTCATATCTGAGTGATATTCCATTGTACATAAGGACCACAACTTCTTTATCCATTTTTCTCTTTCCGGGGATATTTAAGGTGTCATGAAGTGGAGGTCCTTGTCAACAGAGCAGCCCTAAACTTTGGGGTGCCTCTGTCTTGCTGATTTTTAGTTTTCCCAATTTATACGCCCATGAGTGGACGTGCCCTATGCTCCCTAAGCTGTGTTTTTTCGATGTTTAAGGCCACACCGTACACTTCTCCAGAGTGGCTGCTGGCAATTTACATCCCGCCCATCAGCGTAGCAAGGCTCCAATTTCTCCATGGCCTGTCCTGCATTTGTGGTTTTGACACTTTTATCAGCATGGCCCTTTAGACCGATGGGAAGCGAGACTTCTTTGTAGCGCTGATTTGCCTTTCCAGGGTGCTTGGTTGGCCAAAAAGGGCGTATGCGTTTTTTCCTGAATATATTCAGGAAAAAACGCATACGCCCTTTTTGGCCAAGGGCATCATTGTCGACGTTTTGCCGCTTTTCATGTGCTTTAAAGGCGATTTGAATCTACCTCCTGAAATCTGTTTCCTGCAGTTCTGCCTTGCTTTCAAATCCTCTTCGTTGCCTTCCCTCAATATATTTGTGGACGAGAGTTATCATTTATAATTCTGCAGGTTTGTGAATTGCAGTGCCCCTCAGCTCCATTTTTCAACTCGCTTTTTTGGGAGCTGGCCTCAAATCGTGGGATTGCCTCAGGCACTATTCTGATTCCCGGCGACAGGCTGAGCCTGTGCTTAATTCTTCCTCCTGATGGGAAAATAGAGTGACCTGTGCCTGTCCCAACACCTAGATCTAGTCTCTCATTGCTTGCCCCTCTTCCCGTTCATCCTCAGGACAAATTGCAACCTGTACAGATCAGGAGGTTAAAGGTGCTTTTTCTCCAAGAAGGGAGATTGCTAGTAAAGTAGCTGGAATGGCGAACCCGAGCACAAGGAGATGAGAAACGAGGTGCATTTTAGAAACCTTTCCCGATCACACGGTGTACCATCTTCTGGGTTTCTCATGCATGTTTTCGATGCAGGAAGACGCCCTTGAAACTGGAGATTTGGGACCCATGGGATGGGTACCACACAGTATTACTTTAAAGGGTCTGCGTTTGCTCACCCAACCTCACCAAACCTCTCAGCCCCAAGAGTGTCCACCCTTAAGTCTCATCCAGCTGTGGCTCTAGATATGGTCAATCCAGGTTGCGTCACAGCCACTGAATGAATTTTGTAAGAATTTCTCTCTCTTTCACTGTCTTTGTTTCATGGGTTTTTAAAACTAATTTATTTTTATAATGGGGTTTAGCTGCTTTTCACGGCTGTGTTTATGCGGCTTTACACCCAATTGACACACTTCCAGAGAGATATCAATACATAGGTTTTAAGATTCTTACTAGTCAGATATATACTTGTGCGGTGAATAGGGGGTGTTGAGTCCAGTTCACTGAGCAAGGAGTAGGTCTTGTCTATTACATATTGGGTGTATGGAACGGTATCTGAGCTAATTTGAAACCCTTGTTTTATGCATCACCCAACCTCACCTTTCCCGTTAAGCAGCCATAGTGTGTTTTCTAAACGTGTGACTCTGTTCTGTTTTGTAATTCAGTTCAAGTGTAGCGGTTTTTACATTCCCTCTATAAGTGATAGCTTACGATAAGTCTCTTTTTCTGTGTGACTTATTTCCCTTAGAGTCGTCATACCTAAATCCACCCATCATGCTCCTACTAGCCTTATGACATTGATTTCATGTCTGAGTGATATTCCATTGTACATAAGGACCACAACTTCTTTATCCATTTTTCTCTTTCCTGGGATATTTAAGGTGTCATGAAGTGGAGGTTCTTGTCAACAGAGCAGCCCTAAACTTTGGGGTGCCTGTGTCTTGCTGATTTTTAGTTTTCCCAATTTATACGCCCATGAGTGGAAGTGCCATATGCTCCCTAAACTGTGTTTTTTCGATATTTCAGGGCACACCGTACACTTCTCCAGAGAGGCTGTTGGCAATTTATATCCCGCCCATCAGCGTAGCAAGGCTCCAATTTCTCAATGGCCTGTCCTGCATTTGTGGTTTTGACACTTTAATCAGCATGGCCCTTTTGATGGATGGGAAGCGAGACTTCTTTTAGCGCTGATTTGCCTTTCCAGGTTGCTTGGTTGGCCAAAAAGGGCGTATGCGTTTTTTCCTGAATATATTCAGGAAAAAACGCATACGCCCTTTTTGGCCAAGGGCATCATTGTCCACGTTTTGCCGCTTTTCATGTGCTTTAAATGCGATTCGAATCTACCTCCTGAAACCTGTTTCCTGCAATTCTGCCTTGCTTTCATATCCTCTTCGTTGCCTTCCCTCAATATATTTGTGGACGAGAGTTATCATTTATAACTCTGCAGGGTTGTGAATTGCAGTGCCCATGTGCTCCATTTTTCAACTGGCTTTTTTGGGAGCTGGCCGCAGAAGCGCGGGATTTCCTCAGGCCCTATTCTGGTTCCGGGTGGCAGGCTGAGCCTGTGGTTATTTCTTCTTCCTGATGAGAAAATAGAGTGACCTGTGCCTGTCCCAACACCTAGATCTAGTCTCTCATTCGCTGCCCCTCTTCCCGTTCACCCTCAGGACAAATTGCAACCTGTACGGAACAGGAGGTTAAAGGTGCTGATTCTCCAAGTAGGGAGATTGCTAGTGAAGTAGCTGGAATGGCGAACCCGAGCACAAGGAGATGAGAAATGAGGTGCGTTTTAGAAACCTTTCAAAATCACACGGTGTACCATCTTCTGGGTTCCTCATGCAAGTTTTCGATGTAGGAAGATGCCCTTGAACCTGGAGATTTGGGACCCATGGGATGGGTACCACGCAGTATTACCTTAAAGGGTCTGTGTTGGCTCACCCAACCTCACCAAACCTCTCAGCCCCAAGAATGTCCACCCTTATGTCTCATCCAGCTGTGGGTCTAGATATGGTCAATCCAGGTTGCGTCACAGCCCCTGAATGAATTTTGTAAGAATTTCTGTCTCTTTCACTGTCTTTGTTTCATGGGTTTTTAAAACTAATTTATTTTTATAATGGGGTTTAGCTGCTATTCACGGCTGTGTTTATGCGGCTTTACACACACTTGACACACTTCCAGAGAGATATCAATACATAGGTTTTAAGATTCTTACTAGTGACATATATTCTTGTGCGGTGAATAGGGGGTGTTGAGTCCAGTTCACTGAGCAAGGAGTAGGTCTTGTCTATTACATATTGGGTGTATGGAACGGTATCTGAGCTAATTTGTAAACCTTGTTTTATGCATCACACCACCTCACCTTTCCCGTTAAGCAGCCATAGTGTGTTTTCTAAACGTGTGACTGTGTTCTCTTTTGTAATTCAGTTCAAGTGTAGCAGTTTTTACATTCCCTCTATACGTGATAGATTATGATAAGTGTCTTTTTCTGTGTGACTTATTTCACTTAGAGTCGTCGTACCTAAATCCACTCATCATGCTGCTACTAGCCTTATGACATTGATTTCATGGCTGAGTGATATTCCATTGTACATAAGGACCACAACTTCTTTATCCATTTTTCTCTTTCCTGGGATATTTAAGGTGTCATGAAGTGGAGGTTCTTGTCAACAGAGCAGCCCTAAACTTTGGGGTGCCTGTGTCTTGCTGATTTTTAGTTTTCCCAATTTATACGCCCATGAGTGGAAGTGCCCTATGCTCCCTAAGCTGTGTTTTTTTGATGTTTAAGGCCACACCGTACACTTCTCCAGAGTGGCTGTTGGCAATTTACATCCCGCCCATCAGTGTAGCAAGGCTCCCATTTCTCCATGGCCTGTCCTGCTTTTGTGGTTTTGACACTTTTTTCAGCATGGCCCTTTTGACCGATTCGAAGCGAGACTCCTTTTTAGTGCTGATTTGCCTTTCCATGTTGCTTGGTTGGCCAAAAAGGGCGTATGCGTTTTTTCCTGAATATATTCAGGAAAAAACGCATACGCCCTTTTTGGCCAAGGGCATCATTGTCCACGTTTTGCCGCTTTTCATGTGCTTTAAATGCGATTCGAATCTACCTCCTGAAACCTGTTTCCTGCAATTCTGCCTTGCTTTCAAATCCTCTTCGTTGCCTTCCCTCAATATATTCGTGGACGAGAGTTATCATTTATAACTCTGCAGGGTTGTGAATTGCAGTGCCCATGTGCTCCATTTTTCAACTGGCTTTTTTGGGAGCTGGCCGCAGAAGCGCGGGATTGCCTCAGGCCCTATTCTGGTTCCGGGTGGCAGGCTGAGCCTGTGGTTATTTCTTCTTCCTGATGTGAAAATAGAGTGACCTGTTCCTGTCCGAACACCTAGATCTAGTCTCTCATTGGCTGCCCCTCTTCCCGTTCATCCTCAGGACAAATTGCAACCTGTACGGAACAGGAGGTTAAAGGTGCTGATTCTCCAAGTAGGGAGATTGCTAGTGAAGTAGCTGGAATGGCGAACCCGAGCACAAGGAGATGAGAAATGAGGTGCGTTTTAGAAACCTTTCAAAATCACACAGTGTACCATCTTCTGGGTTCCTCATGCAAGTTTTCGATGTAGGAAGATGCCCTTGAACCTGGAGATTTGGGACCCATGGGATGGGTACCACGCAGTATTACCTTAAAGGGTCTGTGTTGGCTCACCCAACCTCACCAAACCTCTCAGCCCCAAGAATGTCCACCCTTATGTCTCATCCAGCTGTGGGTCTAGATATGGTCAATCCAGGTTGCGTCACAGCCCCTGAATGAATTTTGTAAGAATTTCTGTCTCTTTCACTGTCTTTGTTTCATGGGTTTTTAAAACTAATTTATTTTTATAATGGGGTTTAGCTGCTTTTCACGGCTGTGTTTATGCGGCTTTACACACACTTGACACACTTCCACAGAGATATCAATACATAGGTTTTAAGATTCTTACTAGTGACATATATTCTTGTGCGGTGAATAGGGGGTGTTGAGTCCAGTTCACTGAGCAAGGAGTAGGTCTTGTCTATTACATATTGGGTGTATGGAACGGTATCTGAGCTAATTTGAAACCCTTGTTTTATGCATCACACCACCTCACCTTTCCCGTTAAGCAGCCATAGTGTGTTTTCTAAACGTGTGACTCTGTTCTCTTTTGTAATTCAGTTCAAGTGTAGCAGTTTTTACATTCCCTCTATACGTGATAGATTATGATAAGTGTCTTTTTCTGTGTGACTTATTTCACTTAGAGTCGTCGTAGCTAAATCCACTCATCATGCTGCTACTAGCCTTATGACATTGATTTCATGGCTGAGTGATATTCCATTGTACATAAGGACCACAACTTCTTTATCCATTTTTCTCTTTCCTGGGATATTTAAGGTGTCATGAAGTGGAGGTTCTTGTCAACAGAGCAGCCCTAAACTTTGGGGTGCCTGTGTCTTGCTGATTTTTAGTTTTCCCAATTTATACGCCCATGAGTGGAAGTGCCCTATGCTCCCTAAGCTGTGTTTTTTCGATGTTTCAGGACACACCGTACACTTCTCCAGAGTGGCTGCTGGCAATTTACATCCCGCCCATCAGTGTAGCAAGGCTCCCATTTCTCCATGGCCTGTCCTGCTTTTGTGGTTTTGACACTTTTTTCAGCATGGCCCTTTTGACGGATTCCAAGCGAGACTCCTTTGTAGTGCTGATTTGCCTTTCCATGTTGCTTGGTTGGCCAAAAAGGGCGTATGCGTTTTTTCCTGAATATATTCAGGAAAAAACGCATACGCCCTTTTTGGCCAAGGGCATCATTGTCCACGTTTTGCCGCTTTTCATGTGCTTTAAAGGCGATTCGAATCTACCTCCTTAAACCTGTTTCCTGCAATTCTGCCTTGCTTTCAAATCCTCTTCGTTGCCTTCCCTCAATATATTTGTGGACGAGAGTTATCATTTATAACTCTGCAGGGTTGTGAATTGCAGTGCCCATGTGCTCCATTTTTCAACTGGCTTTTTTGGGAGCTGGCCGCAGAAGCGCGGGATTGCCTCAGGCCCTATTCTGGTTGTGGGTGGCAGGCTGAGCCTGTGGTTATTTCTTCTTCCTGATGAGAAAATAGAGTGACCTGTGCCTGTTCCAACACGTAGATCTAGTCTCTCATTGGCTGCCCCTCTTCCCGTTCATCCTCAGGACAAATTGCAACCTGTAGGGAACAGGAGGTTAAAGGTGCTGATTCTCCAAGTAGGGAGATTGCTAGTGAAGTAGCTGGAATGGCGAACCCGAGCACAAGGAGATGAGAAATGAGGTGCGTTTTAGAAACCTTTCAAAATCACACGGTGTACCATCTTCTGGGTTCCTCATGCAAGTTTTCGATGTAGGAAGATGCCCATGAACCTGGAGATTTGGGACCCATGGGATAGGTACCACGCAGTATTACCTTAAAGGGTCTGTGTTGGCTCACCCAACCTCACCAAACCTCTCAGCCCCAAGAATGTCCACCCTTATGTCTCATCCAGCTGTGGGTCTAGATATGGTCAATCCAGGTTGCGTCACAGCCCCTGAATGAATTTTGTAAGAATTTCTGTCTCTTTCACTGTCTTTGTTTCATGGGTTTTTAAAACTAATTTATTTTTATAATGGGGTTTAGCTGCTTTTCACGGCTGTGTTTATGCGGCTTTACACACACTTGACACACTTCCACAGAGATATCAATACATAGGTTTTAAGATTCTTACTAGTGACATATATTCTTGTGCGGTGAATAGGGGGTGTTGAGTCCAGTTCACTGAGCAAGGAGTAGGTCTTGTCTATTACATATTGGGTGTATGGAACGGTATCTGAGCTAATTTGAAACCCTTGTTTTATGCATCACACCACCTCACCTTTCCCGTTAAGCAGCCATAGTGTGTTTTCTAAACGTGTGACTCTGTTCTCTTTTGTAATTCAGTTCAAGTGTAGCAGTTTTTACATTCCCTCTATACGTGATAGATTATGATAAGTGTCTTTTTCTGTGTGACTTATTTCACTTAGAGTCGTCGTAGCTAAATCCACTCATCATGCTGCTACTAGCCTTATGACATTGATTTCATGGCTGAGTGATATTCCATTGTACATAAGGACCACAACTTCTTTATCCATTTTTCTCTTTCCTGGGATATTTAAGGTGTCATGAAGTGGAGGTTCTTGTCAACAGAGCAGCCCTAAACTTTGGGGTGCCTGTGTCTTGCTGATTTTTAGTTTTCCCAATTTATACGCCCATGAGTGGAAGTGCCCTATGCTCCCTAAGCTGTGTTTTTTCGATGTTTCAGGACACACCGTACACTTCTCCAGAGTGGCTGCTGGCAATTTACATCCCGCCCATCAGTGTAGCAAGGCTCCCATTTCTCCATGGCCTGTCCTGCTTTTGTGGTTTTGACACTTTTTTCAGCATGGCCCTTTTGACGGATTCCAAGCGAGACTCCTTTGTAGTGCTGATTTGCCTTTCCATGTTGCTTGGTTGGCCAAAAAGGGCGTATGCGTTTTTTCCTGAATATATTCAGGAAAAAACGCATACGCCCTTTTTGGCCAAGGGCATCATTGTCCACGTTTTGCCGCTTTTCATGTGCTTTAAAGGCGATTCGAATCTACCTCCTTAAACCTGTTTCCTGCAATTCTGCCTTGCTTTCAAATCCTCTTCGTTGCCTTCCCTCAATATATTTGTGGACGAGAGTTATCATTTATAACTCTGCAGGGTTGTGAATTGCAGTGCCCATGTGCTCCATTTTTCAACTGGCTTTTTTGGGAGCTGGCCGCAGAAGCGCGGGATTGCCTCAGGCCCTATTCTGGTTGTGGGTGGCAGGCTGAGCCTGTGGTTATTTCTTCTTCCTGATGAGAAAATAGAGTGACCTGTGCCTGTTCCAACACGTAGATCTAGTCTCTCATTGGCTGCCCCTCTTCCCGTTCATCCTCAGGACAAATTGCAACCTGTAGGGAACAGGAGGTTAAAGGTGCTGATTCTCCAAGTAGGGAGATTGCTAGTGAAGTAGCTGGAATGGCGAACCCGAGCACAAGGAGATGAGAAATGAGGTGCGTTTTAGAAACCTTTCAAAATCACACGGTGTACCATCTTCTGGGTTCCTCATGCAAGTTTTCGATGTAGGAAGATGCCCATGAACCTGGAGATTTGGGACCCATGGGATAGGTACCACGCAGTATTACCTTAAAGGGTCTGTGTTGGCTCACCCAACCTCACCAAACCTCTCAGCCCCAAGAATGTCCACCCTTATGTCTCATCCAGCTGTGGGTCTAGATATGGTCAATCCAGGTTGCGTCACAGCCCCTGAATGAATTTTGTAAGAATTTCTGTCTCTTTCACTGTCTTTGTTTCATGGGTTTTTAAAACTAATTTATTTTTATAATGGGGTTTAGCTGCTTTTCACGGCTGTGTTTATGCGGCTTTACACACACTTGACACACTTCCACAGAGATATCAATACATAGGTTTTAAGATTCTTACTAGTGACATATATTCTTGTGCGGTGAATAGGGGGTGTTGAGTCCAGTTCACTGAGCAAGGAGTAGGTCTTGTCTATTACATATTGGGTGTATGGAACGGTATCTGAGCTAATTTGAAACCCTTGTTTTATGCATCACACCACCTCACCTTTCCCGTTAAGCAGCCATAGTGTGTTTTCTAAACGTGTGACTCTGTTCTCTTTTGTAATTCAGTTCAAGTGTAGCAGTTTTTACATTCCCTCTATACGTGATAGATTATGATAAGTGTCTTTTTCTGTGTGACTTATTTCACTTAGAGTCGTCGTACCTAAATCCACTCATCATGCTGCTACTAGCCTTATGACATTGATTTCATGGCTGAGTGATATTCCATTGTACATAAGGACCACAACTTCTTTATCCATTTTTCTCTTTCCTGGGATATTTAAGGTGTCATGAAGTGGAGGTTCTTGTCAACAGAGCAGCCCTAAACTTTGGGGTGCCTGTGTCTTGCTGATTTTTAGTTTTCCCAATTTATACGCCCATGAGTGGAAGTGCCCTATGCTCCATAAGCTGTGTTTTTTCGATGTTTCAGGACACACCGTACACTTCTCCAGAGTGGCTGCTGGCAATTTACATCCCGCCCATCAGTGTAGCAAGGCTCCCATTTCTCCATGGCCTGTCCTGCTTTTGTGGTTTTGACACTTTTTTCAGCATGGCCCTTTTGAACAATTCGAAGCGAGACTCCTTTGTAGTGCTGATTTGCCTTTCCATGTTGCTTGGTTGGCCAAAAAGGGCGTATGCGTTTTTTCCTGAATATATTCAGGAAAACACGCATACGCCCTTTTTGGCCAAGGGCATCATTGTCCACGTTTTGCCGCTTTTCATGTGCTTTAAATGCGATTCGAATCTACCTCCTGAAACCTGTTTCCTGCAATTCTGCCTTGCTTTCAAATCCTCTTCGTTGCCTTCCCTCAATATATTTGTGGACGAGAGTTATCATTTATAACTCTGCAGGGTTGTGAATTGCAGTGCCCATGTGCTCCATTTTTCAACTGGCTTTTTCGGGAGCTGGCCGCAGAAGCGCGGGATTGCCTCAGGCCCTATTCTGGTTCCGGGTGGCAGGCTGAGCCTGTGGTTATTTCTTCTTCCTGATGAGAAAATAGAGTGACCTGTGCCTGTTCCAACACCTAGATCTAGTCTCTCATTGGCTGCCCCTCTTCCCGTTCATCCTCAGGACAAATTGCAACCTGTACGGAACAGGAGGTTAAAGGTGCTGATTCTCCAAGTAGGGAGATTGCTAGTGAAGTAGCTGGAATGGCGAACCCGAGCACAAGGAGATGAGAAATGAGGTGCGTTTTAGAAACCTTTCAAAATCACACGGTGTACCATCTTCTGGGTTCCTCATGCAAGTTTTCGATGTAGGAAGATGCCCTTGAACCTGGAGATTTGGGACCCATGGGATGGGTACCACGCAGTATTACCTTAAAGGGTCTGTGTTGGCTCACCCAACCTCACCAAACCTCTCAGCCCCAAGAATGTCCACCCTTATGTCTCATCCAGCTGTGGGTCTAGATATGGTCAATCCAGGTTGCGTCACAACCCCTGAATGAATTTTGTAAGAATTTCTGTCTCTTTCACTGTCTTTGTTTCATGGGATTTAAAACTAATTTATTTTTATAATGGGGTTTAGCTGCTTTTCACGGCTGTGTTTATGCGGCTTTACACACACTTGACACACTTCCACAGAGATATCAATACATAGGTTTTAAGATTCTTACTAGTCACATATATTCTTGTGCGGTGAATAGGGGGTGTTGAGTCCAGTTCACTGAGCAAGGAGTAGGTCTTGTCTATTACAAATTGGGTGTATGGAACGGTATCTGAGCTAATTTGTAACCCTTGTTTTATGCATCACACCACCTCACCTTTCCCGTTAAGCAGCCATAGTGTGTTTTCTAAACCTGTGACTCTTCTCTTTTGTAATTCAGTTCAAGTGTAGCAGTTTTTACATTCCCTCTATACGTGATAGATTATGATAAGTGTCTGTTTCTGTGTGACTTATTTCACTTAGAGTCGTCGTACCTAAATCCACTCATCATCCTGCTACTAGCCTTATGACATTGATTTCATGGCTGAGTGATATTCCATTGTACATAAGGACCACAAATTCTTTATCCATTTTTCTCTTTCCTGGGATATTTAAGGTGTCATGAAGTGGAGGTTCTTGTCAACAGAGCAGCCCTAAACTTTGGGGTGCCTGTGTCTTGCTGATTTTTAGTTTTCCCAATTTATACGCCCATGAGTGGAAGTGCCCTATGCTCCCTAAGCTGTGTTTTTTCGATGTTTCAGGACACACCGTACACTTCTCCAGAGTGGCTGCTGGCAATTTACATCCCGCCCATCAGTGTAGCAAGGCTCCCATTTCTCCATGGCCTGTCCTGCTTTTGTGGTTTTGACACTTTTTTCAGCATGGCCCTTTTGACGGATTCCAAGCGAGACTCCTTTGTAGTGCTGATTTGCCTTTCCATGTTGCTTGGTTGGCCAAAAAGGGCGTATGCGTTTTTTCCTGAATATATTCAGGAAAAAACGCATACGCCCTTTTTGGCCAAGGGCATCATTGTCCACGTTTTGCCGCTTTTCATGTGCTTTAAAGGCGATTCGAATCTACCTCCTGAAACCTGTTTCCTGCAATTCTGCCTTGCTTTCAAATCCTCTTCGTTGCCTTCCCTCAATATATTTGTGGACGAGAGTTATCATTTATAACTCTGCAGGGTTGTGAATTGCAGTGCCCATGTGCTCCGTTTTTCAATTGGATTTTTTTGGAGCTGGCCGCAGAAGCGCGGGATTGCCTCAGGCCCTATTCTGGTTCCGGGTGGCAGGCTGAGCCTGTGGTTATTTCTTCTTCCTGATGAGAAAATAGAGTGACCTGTGCCTGTCCCAACACCTAGATCTAGTCTCTCATTGGCTGCCCCTCTTCCCGTTCATCCTCAGGACAAATTGCAACCTGTACGGAACAGGAGGTTAAAGGTGCTGATTCTCCAAGTAGGGAGATTGCTAGTGAAGTAGCTGGAATGGCGAACCCGAGCACAAGGAGACGAGAAATGAGGTGCGTTTTAGAAACCTTTCAAAATCACACGGTGTACCATCTTCTGGGTTCCTCATGCAAGTTTTCGATGTAGGAAGATGCCCTTGAACCTGGAGATTTGGGACCCATGGGATGGGTACCACGCAGTATTACCTTAAAGGGTCTGTGTTGGCTCACCCATCCTCACCAAACCTCTCAGCCCCAAGAATGTCCACCCTTATGTCTCATCCAGCTGTGGGTCTAGATATGGTCAATCCAGGTTGCGTCACAGCCCCTGAATGAATTTTGTAAGAATTTCTGTCTCTTTCACTGTCTTTGTTTCATGGGTTTTTAAAACTAATTTATTTTTATAATGGGGTTTAGCTGCTTTTCACGGCTGTGTTTATGCGGCTTTACACACACTTGACACACTTCCAGAGAGATATCAATACATAGGTTTTAAGATTCTTACTAGTCACATATATTCTTGTGCGGTGCATAGGGGTGTTGAGTCCAGTTCACTGAGCAAGGAGTAGGTCTTGTCTATTACATATTGGGTGTATGGAACGGTATCTGAGCTAATTTGAAACCCTTGTTTTATGCATCACCCCACCTCACCTTTCCCGTTAAGCAGCCATAGTGTGTTTTCTAAACGTGTGACTCTGTTCTGTTTTGTAATTCAGTTCAAGTGTAGCGGTTTTTACATTCCCTCTATAAGTGATACCTTATGATAAGTGTCTTTTTCTGTGTGACTTATTTCACTTAGAGTCGTCGTAGCTAAATCCACTCATCATGCTGCTACTAGCCTTATGACATTGATTTCATGGCTGAGTGATATTCCATTGTACATAAGGACCACAACTTCTTTATCCATTTTTCTCTTTCCTGGGATATTTAAGGTGTCATGAAGTGGAGGTTCTTGTCAACAGAGCAGCCCTAAACTTTGGGGTGCCTGTGTCTTGCTGATTTTTAGTTTTCCCAATTTATACGCCCATGAGTGGAAGTGCCCTATGCTCCCTAAGCTGTGTTTTTTCGATGTTTCAGGACACACCGTACACTTCTCCAGAGTGGCTGCTGGCAATTTACATCCCGCCCATCAGTGTAGCAAGGCTCCCATTTCTCCATGGCCTGTCCTGCATTTCTGGTTTTGACACTTTTTGCAGCATGGCCCTTTTGACCGATGGGAAGCGAGACTTCTTTGTAGCGCTGATTTGCCTTTCCAGGTTGCTTGGTTGGCCAAGAAGGGCGTATGCGTTTTTTCCTGAATATATTCAGGAAAAAACGCATACGCCCTTTTTGGCCAAGGGCATCACTGTCGACGTTTTGCCACTTTTCATGTGCTTTAAAGGCGATTCGAATCTACCTCCTGAAACCTGTTTCCTGCAATTCTGCCTTGCTTTCAAATCTTCTTCGTTGCCTTCCCTCAATATATTTGTGGACGAGAGTTATCATTTATAACTCTGCAGGGTTGTGAATTGCAGTGCCCATGTGCTCCATTTTTCAACTGGCTTTTTTGGGAGCTGGCCGCAGAATCGCGGGATTGCCTCAGGCACTATTCTGCTTCCCGGCGGCAGGCTGAGCCTGTGGTTAATTCTTCTTCCTGATGGGAAAATAGAGTGACCTGTGCCTGTCCCAACACCTAGATCTAGTCTCTCATTGGTTGCCCCTCTTCCCGTTCTTCCTCAGGACAAATTGCAACCTGTACAGATCAGGAGGTTAAAGGTGCTTTTTCTCCAAGAAGGGAGATTGCTAGTAAAGTAGCTGGAATGGCGAACCCGAGCACAAGGAGATGAGAAATGAGGTGCGTTTTAGAAACCTTTCCCGATCACACGGTGTACCATCTTCTGGGTTTCTCATGCATGTTTTCGATGCAGGAAGATGCCCTTGAAACTGGAGATTTGGGACCCATGGGATGGGTACCACACAGTATTATTTTAAAGGGTCTGCGTTTGCTCACCCAACCTCACCAAACCTGTCAGCCCCAAGAGTGTCCACCCTTAGGTCTCATCCAGCTGTTGGTCTAGATATGGTCAATCCAGGTTGCATCACAACCCCTGAACGAATTGTGTAAGAATTTCTCTTCTTTCACTGTCTTTGTTTTACGGGTTTTTACAAGGAATTTATTTTTATAATGGGGTTTAGCTGCTTTTCACGGCTGTGTTTATGCGGCTTTACACCCACTTGACACACTTCCAGAGAGATATCAATACATAGGTTTTAAGATTCTTACTAGTCAGATATATACTTGTGTGGTGAATAGGGGGTGTTGAGTCCAGTTCACTGAGCAAGGAGTAGGTCTTGTCTATTACATATTGGGTGTATGGAACGGTATCTGAGCTAATTTGAAACCCTTGTTTTATGCATCACACCACCTCATCTTTCCCGTTAAGCAGCCATAGTGTGTTTTCTAAACCTGTGACTCTGTTCTCTTTTGTAATTCAGTTCATGTGTAGCAGTTTTTACATTCCCTCTATAAGTGATAGCTTATGATAAGTGTCTATTTCGGTGTGACTTATTTCACTTAGAGTCATCGAACCTAAATCCACTCATCATGCTGCTTCTAGCCTTATGACATTGATTTCATGGCTGAGTGATATTCCATTGTACATAAGGACCACAACTTCTTTATCCATTTTTCTCTTTCCTGGGATATTTAAGGTGTCATGAAGTGGAGGTTCTTGTCAACAGAGCAGCCCTAAACTTTGGTTTGCCTGTGTCTTGCTGATTTTTAATTTTCCCAATTTATACGCCCATGAGTGGAAGTGCCCTATGCTCCATAAGCTGTGTTTTTTCGATGTTTAAGGCCACACCGTACACTTCTCCAGAGTGGTTGCTGGCAATTTACGTCCCGCCCATCAGCGTAGCAAGGCTCCCATTTCTCCATGGCCCGTCCTGCTTTTGTGGTTTTGACACATTTTTCAGCATGGCCCTTTTGACCGATGGGAAGCGAGACTTCTTTGTAGCGCTGATTTGCCTTTCCAGGTTGCTTGGTTGGCCAAAAAGGGCGTATGCGTTTTTTCCTGAATATATTCAGGAAAAAACGCATACGCCCTTTTTGGCCAAGGGCATCATTGTCGACGTTTTGCCGCTTTTCATGTGCTTTAAAGCCGATTCGGATCTACCTCCTGAAACCAGTTTCCTGCAATTCTGCCTTGCTTTCAAATGCTCTTCGTTGCCTTCCCTCAATATATTTGTGGACGAGAGTTATCATTTATAACTCTGCAGGTTTGTGAATTGCAGTACCCATGTGCTCCATTTTTCAACTGGCTTTTTTGGGAGGTGGCCGCAGAAGCGCGGGATTGCCTCAGGCCCTATTCTGGTTCCTGGCGGCAGGCTGAGCCTGTGGTTAATTCTTCTTCCTGATGTGAAAATAGAGTGACCTGTGCCTGTCCCAACACCTAGATCTAGTCTCTCATTGGTTGCCCCTCTTCCCGTTCATCCTCAGGACAAATTGCAACCTGTATGGAACAGGAGGTTAAAGGTGCTGTTTCTCCAAGTAGGGAGATTACTAGTTAAAAAGCTGGAATGGCGAACCCGAGCACAAGGAGATGAGAAATGAGGTGCGTTTCAGAAACCTTTCCCGTTCAGACGGTGTACAATCTTCTAGGTTTCTCATGCATGTTTTCGATGTAGGAAGATTCCCTTGAACCTGGACATTTGGGACCCATGGGATGGGTACCACACAGTATTACTTTAAAGCGTCTGCGTTTGCTCACCCAACCTCACCAAACCTCTCATCCCCAAGAGTGTCCACCCTTATGTCTCATCCAGCTGTGGGTCTAGATATGGTCAATCCAGGTTGCATCACAGCCTCTGAACGAATTTTGTAAGAATTTCTCTCTCTTTCACTGTCTTTGTTTTACGGGTTTTTAAAAGTAATTTATTTCTATAATGGGGTTTAGCTGCTTTTCACGGCTGTGTTTATGCGGATTTACACTCACTTTACTCACTTCCAGAGAGATATCAATACATAGGTTTTAAGATTCTTACTAGTCACATATATTCTTGTGCGGTGAATAGGGGGTGTTGAGTCCAGTTCACTGAGCAAGGAGTAGGTCTTGTCTATTACATATTGGATGTATGGAACGGTATCTGAGCGAATTTGAAACCCTTGTTTTATGCATCACCCCACCTCACCTTTCCCGTTAAGCAGCCATAGTGTGTTTTCTAAACGTGTGAGTCTGTTCTGTTTTGTAATTCAGTTCAACTGTAGCGGTTTTTACATTCCCTCTATAAGTGATAGCTTATGATAAGTGTCTTTTTCTGTGTGACTTATTTCACTTAGAATCGTCGTACCTAAGTTCACTCATCTTGCTTCTACTTGCCTTATGACATTGATTTCATATCTGAGTGATATTCCATTGTACATAAGGACCACAACTTCTTTATCCATTTTTCTCTTTCCGGGGATATTTAAGGTGTCATGAAGTGGAGGTCCTTGTCAACAGAGCAGCCCTAAACTTTGGGGTGCCTCTGTCTTGCTGATTTTTAGTTTTCCCAATTTATACGCCCATGAGTGGACGTGCCCTATGCTCCCTAAGCTGTGTTTTTTCGATGTTTAAGGCCACACCGTACACTTCTCCAGAGTGGCTGCTGGCAATTTACATCCCGCCCATCAGCGTAGCAAGGCTCCAATTTCTCCATGGCCTGTCCTGCATTTGTGGTTTTGACACTTTTATCAGCATGGCCCTTTAGACCGATGGGAAGCGAGACTTCTTTGTAGCGCTGATTTGCCTTTCCAGGGTGCTTGGTTGGCCAAAAAGGGCGTATGCGTTTTTTCCTGAATATATTCAGGAAAAAACGCATACGCCCTTTTTGGCCAAGGGCATCATTGTCGACGTTTTGCCGCTTTTCATGTGCTTTAAAGGCGATTTGAATCTACCTCCTGAAATCTGTTTCCTGCAGTTCTGCCTTGCTTTCAAATCCTCTTCGTTGCCTTCCCTCAATATATTTGTGGACGAGAGTTATCATTTATAATTCTGCAGGTTTGTGAATTGCAGTGCCCCTCAGCTCCATTTTTCAACTCGCTTTTTTGGGAGCTGGCCTCAAATCGTGGGATTGCCTCAGGCACTATTCTGATTCCCGGCGACAGGCTGAGCCTGTGCTTAATTCTTCCTCCTGATGGGAAAATAGAGTGACCTGTGCCTGTCCCAACACCTAGATCTAGTCTCTCATTGCTTGCCCCTCTTCCCGTTCATCCTCAGGACAAATTGCAACCTGTACAGATCAGGAGGTTAAAGGTGCTTTTTCTCCAAGAAGGGAGATTGCTAGTAAAGTAGCTGGAATGGCGAACCCGAGCACAAGGAGATGAGAAACGAGGTGCATTTTAGAAACCTTTCCCGATCACACGGTGTACCATCTTCTGGGTTTCTCATGCATGTTTTCGATGCAGGAAGACGCCCTTGAAACTGGAGATTTGGGACCCATGGGATGGGTACCACACAGTATTACTTTAAAGGGTCTGCGTTTGCTCACCCAACCTCACCAAACCTCTCAGCCCCAAGAGTGTCCACCCTTAAGTCTCATCCAGCTGTGGCTCTAGATATGGTCAATCCAGGTTGCGTCACAGCCACTGAATGAATTTTGTAAGAATTTCTCTCTCTTTCACTGTCTTTGTTTCATGGGTTTTTAAAACTAATTTATTTTTATAATGGGGTTTAGCTGCTTTTCACGGCTGTGTTTATGCGGCTTTACACCCAATTGACACACTTCCAGAGAGATATCAATACATAGGTTTTAAGATTCTTACTAGTCAGATATATACTTGTGCGGTGAATAGGGGGTGTTGAGTCCAGTTCACTGAGCAAGGAGTAGGTCTTGTCTATTACATATTGGGTGTATGGAACGGTATCTGAGCTAATTTGAAACCCTTGTTTTATGCATCACCCAACCTCACCTTTCCCGTTAAGCAGCCATAGTGTGTTTTCTAAACGTGTGACTCTGTTCTGTTTTGTAATTCAGTTCAAGTGTAGCGGTTTTTACATTCCCTCTATAAGTGATAGCTTACGATAAGTCTCTTTTTCTGTGTGACTTATTTCCCTTAGAGTCGTCATACCTAAATCCACCCATCATGCTCCTACTAGCCTTATGACATTGATTTCATGTCTGAGTGATATTCCATTGTACATAAGGACCACAACTTCTTTATCCATTTTTCTCTTTCCTGGGATATTTAAGGTGTCATGAAGTGGAGGTTCTTGTCAACAGAGCAGCCCTAAACTTTGGGGTGCCTGTGTCTTGCTGATTTTTAGTTTTCCCAATTTATACGCCCATGAGTGGAAGTGCCATATGCTCCCTAAACTGTGTTTTTTCGATATTTCAGGGCACACCGTACACTTCTCCAGAGAGGCTGTTGGCAATTTATATCCCGCCCATCAGCGTAGCAAGGCTCCAATTTCTCAATGGCCTGTCCTGCATTTGTGGTTTTGACACTTTAATCAGCATGGCCCTTTTGATGGATGGGAAGCGAGACTTCTTTTAGCGCTGATTTGCCTTTCCAGGTTGCTTGGTTGGCCAAAAAGGGCGTATGCGTTTTTTCCTGAATATATTCAGGAAAAAACGCATACGCCCTTTTTGGCCAAGGGCATCATTGTCCACGTTTTGCCGCTTTTCATGTGCTTTAAATGCGATTCGAATCTACCTCCTGAAACCTGTTTCCTGCAATTCTGCCTTGCTTTCATATCCTCTTCGTTGCCTTCCCTCAATATATTTGTGGACGAGAGTTATCATTTATAACTCTGCAGGGTTGTGAATTGCAGTGCCCATGTGCTCCATTTTTCAACTGGCTTTTTTGGGAGCTGGCCGCAGAAGCGCGGGATTTCCTCAGGCCCTATTCTGGTTCCGGGTGGCAGGCTGAGCCTGTGGTTATTTCTTCTTCCTGATGAGAAAATAGAGTGACCTGTGCCTGTCCCAACACCTAGATCTAGTCTCTCATTCGCTGCCCCTCTTCCCGTTCACCCTCAGGACAAATTGCAACCTGTACGGAACAGGAGGTTAAAGGTGCTGATTCTCCAAGTAGGGAGATTGCTAGTGAAGTAGCTGGAATGGCGAACCCGAGCACAAGGAGATGAGAAATGAGGTGCGTTTTAGAAACCTTTCAAAATCACACGGTGTACCATCTTCTGGGTTCCTCATGCAAGTTTTCGATGTAGGAAGATGCCCTTGAACCTGGAGATTTGGGACCCATGGGATGGGTACCACGCAGTATTACCTTAAAGGGTCTGTGTTGGCTCACCCAACCTCACCAAACCTCTCAGCCCCAAGAATGTCCACCCTTATGTCTCATCCAGCTGTGGGTCTAGATATGGTCAATCCAGGTTGCGTCACAGCCCCTGAATGAATTTTGTAAGAATTTCTGTCTCTTTCACTGTCTTTGTTTCATGGGTTTTTAAAACTAATTTATTTTTATAATGGGGTTTAGCTGCTATTCACGGCTGTGTTTATGCGGCTTTACACACACTTGACACACTTCCAGAGAGATATCAATACATAGGTTTTAAGATTCTTACTAGTGACATATATTCTTGTGCGGTGAATAGGGGGTGTTGAGTCCAGTTCACTGAGCAAGGAGTAGGTCTTGTCTATTACATATTGGGTGTATGGAACGGTATCTGAGCTAATTTGTAAACCTTGTTTTATGCATCACACCACCTCACCTTTCCCGTTAAGCAGCCATAGTGTGTTTTCTAAACGTGTGACTGTGTTCTCTTTTGTAATTCAGTTCAAGTGTAGCAGTTTTTACATTCCCTCTATACGTGATAGATTATGATAAGTGTCTTTTTCTGTGTGACTTATTTCACTTAGAGTCGTCGTACCTAAATCCACTCATCATGCTGCTACTAGCCTTATGACATTGATTTCATGGCTGAGTGATATTCCATTGTACATAAGGACCACAACTTCTTTATCCATTTTTCTCTTTCCTGGGATATTTAAGGTGTCATGAAGTGGAGGTTCTTGTCAACAGAGCAGCCCTAAACTTTGGGGTGCCTGTGTCTTGCTGATTTTTAGTTTTCCCAATTTATACGCCCATGAGTGGAAGTGCCCTATGCTCCCTAAGCTGTGTTTTTTTGATGTTTAAGGCCACACCGTACACTTCTCCAGAGTGGCTGTTGGCAATTTACATCCCGCCCATCAGTGTAGCAAGGCTCCCATTTCTCCATGGCCTGTCCTGCTTTTGTGGTTTTGACACTTTTTTCAGCATGGCCCTTTTGACCGATTCGAAGCGAGACTCCTTTGTAGTGCTGATTTGCCTTTCCATGTTGCTTGGTTGGCCAAAAAGGGCGTATGCGTTTTTTCCTGAATATATTCAGGAAAAAACGCATACGCCCTTTTTGGCCAAGGGCATCATTGTCCACGTTTTGCCGCTTTTCATGTGCTTTAAATGCGATTCGAATCTACCTCCTGAAACCTGTTTCCTGCAATTCTGCCTTGCTTTCAAATCCTCTTCGTTGCCTTCCCTCAATATATTCGTGGACGAGAGTTATCATTTATAACTCTGCAGGGTTGTGAATTGCAGTGCCCATGTGCTCCATTTTTCAACTGGCTTTTTTGGGAGCTGGCCGCAGAAGCGCGGGATTGCCTCAGGCCCTTTTCTGGTTCCGGGTGGCAGGCTGAGCCTGTGGTTATTTCTTCTTCCTGATGTGAAAATAGAGTGACCTGTTCCTGTCCGAACACCTAGATCTAGTCTCTCATTGGCTGCCCCTCTTCCCGTTCATCCTCAGGACAAATTGCAACCTGTACGGAACAGGAGGTTAAAGGTGCTGATTCTCCAAGTAGGGAGATTGCTAGTGAAGTAGCTGGAATGGCGAACCCGAGCACAAGGAGATGAGAAATGAGGTGCGTTTTAGAAACCTTTCAAAATCACACAGTGTACCATCTTCTGGGTTCCTCATGCAAGTTTTCGATGTAGGAAGATGCCCTTGAACCTGGAGATTTGGGACCCATGGGATGGGTACCACGCAGTATTACCTTAAAGGGTCTGTGTTGGCTCACCCAACCTCACCAAACCTCTCAGCCCCAAGAATGTCCACCCTTATGTCTCATCCAGCTGTGGGTCTAGATATGGTCAATCCAGGTTGCGTCACAGCCCCTGAATGAATTTTGTAAGAATTTCTGTCTCTTTCACTGTCTTTGTTTCATGGGTTTTTAAAACTAATTTATTTTTATAATGGGGTTTAGCTGCTTTTCACGGCTGTGTTTATGCGGCTTTACACACACTTGACACACTTCCACAGAGATATCAATACATAGGTTTTAAGATTCTTACTAGTGACATATATTCTTGTGCGGTGAATAGGGGGTGTTGAGTCCAGTTCACTGAGCAAGGAGTAGGTCTTGTCTATTACATATTGGGTGTATGGAACGGTATCTGAGCTAATTTGAAACCCTTGTTTTATGCATCACACCACCTCACCTTTCCCGTTAAGCAGCCATAGTGTGTTTTCTAAACGTGTGACTCTGTTCTCTTTTGTAATTCAGTTCAAGTGTAGCAGTTTTTACATTCCCTCTATACGTGATAGATTATGATAAGTGTCTTTTTCTGTGTGACTTATTTCACTTAGAGTCGTCGTAGCTAAATCCACTCATCATGCTGCTACTAGCCTTATGACATTGATTTCATGGCTGAGTGATATTCCATTGTACATAAGGACCACAACTTCTTTATCCATTTTTCTCTTTCCTGGGATATTTAAGGTGTCATGAAGTGGAGGTTCTTGTCAACAGAGCAGCCCTAAACTTTGGGGTGCCTGTGTCTTGCTGATTTTTAGTTTTCCCAATTTATACGCCCATGAGTGGAAGTGCCCTATGCTCCCTAAGCTGTGTTTTTTCGATGTTTCAGGACACACCGTACACTTCTCCAGAGTGGCTGCTGGCAATTTACATCCCGCCCATCAGTGTAGCAAGGCTCCCATTTCTCCATGGCCTGTCCTGCTTTTGTGGTTTTGACACTTTTTTCAGCATGGCCCTTTTGACGGATTCCAAGCGAGACTCCTTTGTAGTGCTGATTTGCCTTTCCATGTTGCTTGGTTGGCCAAAAAGGGCGTATGCGTTTTTTCCTGAATATATTCAGGAAAAAACGCATACGCCCTTTTTGGCCAAGGGCATCATTGTCCACGTTTTGCCGCTTTTCATGTGCTTTAAAGGCGATTCGAATCTACCTCCTTAAACCTGTTTCCTGCAATTCTGCCTTGCTTTCAAATCCTCTTCGTTGCCTTCCCTCAATATATTTGTGGACGAGAGTTATCATTTATAACTCTGCAGGGTTGTGAATTGCAGTGCCCATGTGCTCCATTTTTCAACTGGCTTTTTTGGGAGCTGGCCGCAGAAGCGCGGGATTGCCTCAGGCCCTATTCTGGTTGTGGGTGGCAGGCTGAGCCTGTGGTTATTTCTTCTTCCTGATGAGAAAATAGAGTGACCTGTGCCTGTTCCAACACGTAGATCTAGTCTCTCATTGGCTGCCCCTCTTCCCGTTCATCCTCAGGACAAATTGCAACCTGTAGGGAACAGGAGGTTAAAGGTGCTGATTCTCCAAGTAGGGAGATTGCTAGTGAAGTAGCTGGAATGGCGAACCCGAGCACAAGGAGATGAGAAATGAGGTGCGTTTTAGAAACCTTTCAAAATCACACGGTGTACCATCTTCTGGGTTCCTCATGCAAGTTTTCGATGTAGGAAGATGCCCATGAACCTGGAGATTTGGGACCCATGGGATAGGTACCACGCAGTATTACCTTAAAGGGTCTGTGTTGGCTCACCCAACCTCACCAAACCTCTCAGCCCCAAGAATGTCCACCCTTATGTCTCATCCAGCTGTGGGTCTAGATATGGTCAATCCAGGTTGCGTCACAGCCCCTGAATGAATTTTGTAAGAATTTCTGTCTCTTTCACTGTCTTTGTTTCATGGGTTTTTAAAACTAATTTATTTTTATAATGGGGTTTAGCTGCTTTTCACGGCTGTGTTTATGCGGCTTTACACACACTTGACACACTTCCACAGAGATATCAATACATAGGTTTTAAGATTCTTACTAGTGACATATATTCTTGTGCGGTGAATAGGGGGTGTTGAGTCCAGTTCACTGAGCAAGGAGTAGGTCTTGTCTATTACATATTGGGTGTATGGAACGGTATCTGAGCTAATTTGAAACCCTTGTTTTATGCATCACACCACCTCACCTTTCCCGTTAAGCAGCCATAGTGTGTTTTCTAAACGTGTGACTCTGTTCTCTTTTGTAATTCAGTTCAAGTGTAGCAGTTTTTACATTCCCTCTATACGTGATAGATTATGATAAGTGTCTTTTTCTGTGTGACTTATTTCACTTAGAGTCGTCGTACCTAAATCCACTCATCATGCTGCTACTAGCCTTATGACATTGATTTCATGGCTGAGTGATATTCCATTGTACATAAGGACCACAACTTCTTTATCCATTTTTCTCTTTCCTGGGATATTTAAGGTGTCATGAAGTGGAGGTTCTTGTCAACAGAGCAGCCCTAAACTTTGGGGTGCCTGTGTCTTGCTGATTTTTAGTTTTCCCAATTTATACGCCCATGAGTGGAAGTGCCCTATGCTCCATAAGCTGTGTTTTTTCGATGTTTCAGGACACACCGTACACTTCTCCAGAGTGGCTGCTGGCAATTTACATCCCGCCCATCAGTGTAGCAAGGCTCCCATTTCTCCATGGCCTGTCCTGCTTTTGTGGTTTTGACACTTTTTTCAGCATGGCCCTTTTGAACAATTCGAAGCGAGACTCCTTTGTAGTGCTGATTTGCCTTTCCATGTTGCTTGGTTGGCCAAAAAGGGCGTATGCGTTTTTTCCTGAATATATTCAGGAAAACACGCATACGCCCTTTTTGGCCAAGGGCATCATTGTCCACGTTTTGCCGCTTTTCATGTGCTTTAAATGCGATTCGAATCTACCTCCTGAAACCTGTTTCCTGCAATTCTGCCTTGCTTTCAAATCCTCTTCGTTGCCTTCCCTCAATATATTTGTGGACGAGAGTTATCATTTATAACTCTGCAGGGTTGTGAATTGCAGTGCCCATGTGCTCCATTTTTCAACTGGCTTTTTCGGGAGCTGGCCGCAGAAGCGCGGGATTGCCTCAGGCCCTATTCTGGTTCCGGGTGGCAGGCTGAGCCTGTGGTTATTTCTTCTTCCTGATGAGAAAATAGAGTGACCTGTGCCTGTTCCAACACCTAGATCTAGTCTCTCATTGGCTGCCCCTCTTCCCGTTCATCCTCAGGACAAATTGCAACCTGTACGGAACAGGAGGTTAAAGGTGCTGATTCTCCAAGTAGGGAGATTGCTAGTGAAGTAGCTGGAATGGCGAACCCGAGCACAAGGAGATGAGAAATGAGGTGCGTTTTAGAAACCTTTCAAAATCACACGGTGTACCATCTTCTGGGTTCCTCATGCAAGTTTTCGATGTAGGAAGATGCCCTTGAACCTGGAGATTTGGGACCCATGGGATGGGTACCACGCAGTATTACCTTAAAGGGTCTGTGTTGGCTCACCCAACCTCACCAAACCTCTCAGCCCCAAGAATGTCCACCCTTATGTCTCATCCAGCTGTGGGTCTAGATATGGTCAATCCAGGTTGCGTCACAACCCCTGAATGAATTTTGTAAGAATTTCTGTCTCTTTCACTGTCTTTGTTTCATGGGATTTAAAACTAATTTATTTTTATAATGGGGTTTAGCTGCTTTTCACGGCTGTGTTTATGCGGCTTTACACACACTTGACACACTTCCACAGAGATATCAATACATAGGTTTTAAGATTCTTACTAGTCACATATATTCTTGTGCGGTGAATAGGGGGTGTTGAGTCCAGTTCACTGAGCAAGGAGTAGGTCTTGTCTATTACAAATTGGGTGTATGGAACGGTATCTGAGCTAATTTGTAACCCTTGTTTTATGCATCACACCACCTCACCTTTCCCGTTAAGCAGCCATAGTGTGTTTTCTAAACCTGTGACTCTTCTCTTTTGTAATTCAGTTCAAGTGTAGCAGTTTTTACATTCCCTCTATACGTGATAGATTATGATAAGTGTCTTTTTCTGTGTGACTTATTTCACTTAGAGTCGTCGTACCTAAATCCACTCATCATCCTGCTACTAGCCTTATGACATTGATTTCATGGCTGAGTGATATTCCATTGTACATAAGGACCACAAATTCTTTATCCATTTTTCTCTTTCCTGGGATATTTAAGGTGTCATGAAGTGGAGGTTCTTGTCAACAGAGCAGCCCTAAACTTTGGGGTGCCTGTGTCTTGCTGATTTTTAGTTTTCCCAATTTATACGCCCATGAGTGGAAGTGCCCTATGCTCCCTAAGCTGTGTTTTTTCGATGTTTCAGGACACACCGTACACTTCTCCAGAGTGGCTGCTGGCAATTTACATCCCGCCCATCAGTGTAGCAAGGCTCCCATTTCTCCATGGCCTGTCCTGCTTTTGTGGTTTTGACACTTTTTTCAGCATGGCCCTTTTGACGGATTCCAAGCGAGACTCCTTTGTAGTGCTGATTTGCCTTTCCATGTTGCTTGGTTGGCCAAAAAGGGCGTATGCGTTTTTTCCTGAATATATTCAGGAAAAAACGCATACGCCCTTTTTGGCCAAGGGCATCATTGTCCACGTTTTGCCGCTTTTCATGTGCTTTAAAGGCGATTCGAATCTACCTCCTGAAACCTGTTTCCTGCAATTCTGCCTTGCTTTCAAATCCTCTTCGTTGCCTTCCCTCAATATATTTGTGGACGAGAGTTATCATTTATAACTCTGCAGGGTTGTGAATTGCAGTGCCCATGTGCTCCGTTTTTCAATTGGATTTTTTTGGAGCTGGCCGCAGAAGCGCGGGATTGCCTCAGGCCCTATTCTGGTTCCGGGTGGCAGGCTGAGCCTGTGGTTATTTCTTCTTCCTGATGAGAAAATAGAGTGACCTGTGCCTGTCCCAACACCTAGATCTAGTCTCTCATTGGCTGCCCCTCTTCCCGTTCATCCTCAGGACAAATTGCAACCTGTACGGAACAGGAGGTTAAAGGTGCTGATTCTCCAAGTAGGGAGATTGCTAGTGAAGTAGCTGGAATGGCGAACCCGAGCACAAGGAGACGAGAAATGAGGTGCGTTTTAGAAACCTTTCAAAATCACACGGTGTACCATCTTCTGGGTTCCTCATGCAAGTTTTCGATGTAGGAAGATGCCCTTGAACCTGGAGATTTGGGACCCATGGGATGGGTACCACGCAGTATTACCTTAAAGGGTCTGTGTTGGCTCACCCATCCTCACCAAACCTCTCAGCCCCAAGAATGTCCACCCTTATGTCTCATCCAGCTGTGGGTCTAGATATGGTCAATCCAGGTTGCGTCACAGCCCCTGAATGAATTTTGTAAGAATTTCTGTCTCTTTCACTGTCTTTGTTTCATGGGTTTTTAAAACTAATTTATTTTTATAATGGGGTTTAGCTGCTTTTCACGGCTGTGTTTATGCGGCTTTACACACACTTGACACACTTCCAGAGAGATATCAATACATAGGTTTTAAGATTCTTACTAGTCACATATATTCTTGTGCGGTGCATAGGGGTGTTGAGTCCAGTTCACTGAGCAAGGAGTAGGTCTTGTCTATTACATATTGGGTGTATGGAACGGTATCTGAGCTAATTTGAAACCCTTGTTTTATGCATCACCCCACCTCACCTTTCCCGTTAAGCAGCCATAGTGTGTTTTCTAAACGTGTGACTCTGTTCTGTTTTGTAATTCAGTTCAAGTGTAGCGGTTTTTACATTCCCTCTATAAGTGATACCTTATGATAAGTGTCTTTTTCTGTGTGACTTATTTCACTTAGAGTCGTCGTAGCTAAATCCACTCATCATGCTGCTACTAGCCTTATGACATTGATTTCATGGCTGAGTGATATTCCATTGTACATAAGGACCACAACTTCTTTATCCATTTTTCTCTTTCCTGGGATATTTAAGGTGTCATGAAGTGGAGGTTCTTGTCAACAGAGCAGCCCTAAACTTTGGGGTGCCTGTGTCTTGCTGATTTTTAGTTTTCCCAATTTATACGCCCATGAGTGGAAGTGCCCTATGCTCCCTAAGCTGTGTTTTTTCGATGTTTCAGGACACACCGTACACTTCTCCAGAGTGGCTGCTGGCAATTTACATCCCGCCCATCAGTGTAGCAAGGCTCCCATTTCTCCATGGCCTGTCCTGCTTTTGTGGTTTTGACACTTTTTTCAGCATGGCCCTTTTGACGGATTCCAAGCGAGACTCCTTTGTAGTGCTGATTTGCCTTTCCATGTTGCTTGGTTGGCCAAAAAGGGCGTATGCGTTTTTTCCTGAATATATTCAGGAAAAAACGCATACGCCCTTTTTGGCCAAGGGCATCATTGTCCACGTTTTGCCGCTTTTCATGTGCTTTAAAGGCGATTCGAATCTACCTCCTTAAACCTGTTTCCTGCAATTCTGCCTTGCTTTCAAATCCTCTTCGTTGCCTTCCCTCAATATATTTGTGGACGAGAGTTATCATTTATAACTCTGCAGGGTTGTGAATTGCAGTGCCCATGTGCTCCATTTTTCAACTGGCTTTTTTGGGAGCTGGCCGCAGAAGCGCGGGATTGCCTCAGGCCCTATTCTGGTTGTGGGTGGCAGGCTGAGCCTGTGGTTATTTCTTCTTCCTGATGAGAAAATAGAGTGACCTGTGCCTGTTCCAACACGTAGATCTAGTCTCTCATTGGCTGCCCCTCTTCCCGTTCATCCTCAGGACAAATTGCAACCTGTAGGGAACAGGAGGTTAAAGGTGCTGATTCTCCAAGTAGGGAGATTGCTAGTGAAGTAGCTGGAATGGCGAACCCGAGCACAAGGAGATGAGAAATGAGGTGCGTTTTAGAAACCTTTCAAAATCACACGGTGTACCATCTTCTGGGTTCCTCATGCAAGTTTTCGATGTAGGAAGATGCCCATGAACCTGGAGATTTGGGACCCATGGGATAGGTACCACGCAGTATTACCTTAAAGGGTCTGTGTTGGCTCACCCAACCTCACCAAACCTCTCAGCCCCAAGAATGTCCACCCTTATGTCTCATCCAGCTGTGGGTCTAGATATGGTCAATCCAGGTTGCGTCACAGCCCCTGAATGAATTTTGTAAGAATTTCTGTCTCTTTCACTGTCTTTGTTTCATGGGTTTTTAAAACTAATTTATTTTTATAATGGGGTTTAGCTGCTTTTCACGGCTGTGTTTATGCGGCTTTACACACACTTGACACACTTCCACAGAGATATCAATACATAGGTTTTAAGATTCTTACTAGTGACATATATTCTTGTGCGGTGAATAGGGGGTGTTGAGTCCAGTTCACTGAGCAAGGAGTAGGTCTTGTCTATTACATATTGGGTGTATGGAACGGTATCTGAGCTAATTTGAAACCCTTGTTTTATGCATCACACCACCTCACCTTTCCCGTTAAGCAGCCATAGTGTGTTTTCTAAACGTGTGACTCTGTTCTCTTTTGTAATTCAGTTCAAGTGTAGCAGTTTTTACATTCCCTCTATACGTGATAGATTATGATAAGTGTCTTTTTCTGTGTGACTTATTTCACTTAGAGTCGTCGTACCTAAATCCACTCATCATGCTGCTACTAGCCTTATGACATTGATTTCATGGCTGAGTGATATTCCATTGTACATAAGGACCACAACTTCTTTATCCATTTTTCTCTTTCCTGGGATATTTAAGGTGTCATGAAGTGGAGGTTCTTGTCAACAGAGCAGCCCTAAACTTTGGGGTGCCTGTGTCTTGCTGATTTTTAGTTTTCCCAATTTATACGCCCATGAGTGGAAGTGCCCTATGCTCCATAAGCTGTGTTTTTTCGATGTTTCAGGACACACCGTACACTTCTCCAGAGTGGCTGCTGGCAATTTACATCCCGCCCATCAGTGTAGCAAGGCTCCCATTTCTCCATGGCCTGTCCTGCTTTTGTGGTTTTGACACTTTTTTCAGCATGGCCCTTTTGAACAATTCGAAGCGAGACTCCTTTGTAGTGCTGATTTGCCTTTCCATGTTGCTTGGTTGGCCAAAAAGGGCGTATGCGTTTTTTCCTGAATATATTCAGGAAAACACGCATACGCCCTTTTTGGCCAAGGGCATCATTGTCCACGTTTTGCCGCTTTTCATGTGCTTTAAATGCGATTCGAATCTACCTCCTGAAACCTGTTTCCTGCAATTCTGCCTTGCTTTCAAATCCTCTTCGTTGCCTTCCCTCAATATATTTGTGGACGAGAGTTATCATTTATAACTCTGCAGGGTTGTGAATTGCAGTGCCCATGTGCTCCATTTTTCAACTGGCTTTTTCGGGAGCTGGCCGCAGAAGCGCGGGATTGCCTCAGGCCCTATTCTGGTTCCGGGTGGCAGGCTGAGCCTGTGGTTATTTCTTCTTCCTGATGAGAAAATAGAGTGACCTGTGCCTGTTCCAACACCTAGATCTAGTCTCTCATTGGCTGCCCCTCTTCCCGTTCATCCTCAGGACAAATTGCAACCTGTACGGAACAGGAGGTTAAAGGTGCTGATTCTCCAAGTAGGGAGATTGCTAGTGAAGTAGCTGGAATGGCGAACCCGAGCACAAGGAGATGAGAAATGAGGTGCGTTTTAGAAACCTTTCAAAATCACACGGTGTACCATCTTCTGGGTTCCTCATGCAAGTTTTCGATGTAGGAAGATGCCCTTGAACCTGGAGATTTGGGACCCATGGGATGGGTACCACGCAGTATTACCTTAAAGGGTCTGTGTTGGCTCACCCAACCTCACCAAACCTCTCAGCCCCAAGAATGTCCACCCTTATGTCTCATCCAGCTGTGGGTCTAGATATGGTCAATCCAGGTTGCGTCACAACCCCTGAATGAATTTTGTAAGAATTTCTGTCTCTTTCACTGTCTTTGTTTCATGGGATTTAAAACTAATTTATTTTTATAATGGGGTTTAGCTGCTTTTCACGGCTGTGTTTATGCGGCTTTACACACACTTGACACACTTCCACAGAGATATCAATACATAGGTTTTAAGATTCTTACTAGTCACATATATTCTTGTGCGGTGAATAGGGGGTGTTGAGTCCAGTTCACTGAGCAAGGAGTAGGTCTTGTCTATTACAAATTGGGTGTATGGAACGGTATCTGAGCTAATTTGTAACCCTTGTTTTATGCATCACACCACCTCACCTTTCCCGTTAAGCAGCCATAGTGTGTTTTCTAAACCTGTGACTCTTCTCTTTTGTAATTCAGTTCAAGTGTAGCAGTTTTTACATTCCCTCTATACGTGATAGATTATGATAAGTGTCTTTTTCTGTGTGACTTATTTCACTTAGAGTCGTCGTACCTAAATCCACTCATCATCCTGCTACTAGCCTTATGACATTGATTTCATGGCTGAGTGATATTCCATTGTACATAAGGACCACAAATTCTTTATCCATTTTTCTCTTTCCTGGGATATTTAAGGTGTCATGAAGTGGAGGTTCTTGTCAACAGAGCAGCCCTAAACTTTGGGGTGCCTGTGTCTTGCTGATTTTTAGTTTTCCCAATTTATACGCCCATGAGTGGAAGTGCCCTATGCTCCCTAAGCTGTGTTTTTTCGATGTTTCAGGACACACCGTACACTTCTCCAGAGTGGCTGCTGGCAATTTACATCCCGCCCATCAGTGTAGCAAGGCTCCCATTTCTCCATGGCCTGTCCTGCTTTTGTGGTTTTGACACTTTTTTCAGCATGGCCCTTTTGACGGATTCCAAGCGAGACTCCTTTGTAGTGCTGATTTGCCTTTCCATGTTGCTTGGTTGGCCAAAAAGGGCGTATGCGTTTTTTCCTGAATATATTCAGGAAAAAACGCATACGCCCTTTTTGGCCAAGGGCATCATTGTCCACGTTTTGCCGCTTTTCATGTGCTTTAAAGGCGATTCGAATCTACCTCCTGAAACCTGTTTCCTGCAATTCTGCCTTGCTTTCAAATCCTCTTCGTTGCCTTCCCTCAATATATTTGTGGACGAGAGTTATCATTTATAACTCTGCAGGGTTGTGAATTGCAGTGCCCATGTGCTCCGTTTTTCAATTGGATTTTTTTGGAGCTGGCCGCAGAAGCGCGGGATTGCCTCAGGCCCTATTCTGGTTCCGGGTGGCAGGCTGAGCCTGTGGTTATTTCTTCTTCCTGATGAGAAAATAGAGTGACCTGTGCCTGTCCCAACACCTAGATCTAGTCTCTCATTGGCTGCCCCTCTTCCCGTTCATCCTCAGGACAAATTGCAACCTGTACGGAACAGGAGGTTAAAGGTGCTGATTCTCCAAGTAGGGAGATTGCTAGTGAAGTAGCTGGAATGGCGAACCCGAGCACAAGGAGACGAGAAATGAGGTGCGTTTTAGAAACCTTTCAAAATCACACGGTGTACCATCTTCTGGGTTCCTCATGCAAGTTTTCGATGTAGGAAGATGCCCTTGAACCTGGAGATTTGGGACCCATGGGATGGGTACCACGCAGTATTACCTTAAAGGGTCTGTGTTGGCTCACCCATCCTCACCAAACCTCTCAGCCCCAAGAATGTCCACCCTTATGTCTCATCCAGCTGTGGGTCTAGATATGGTCAATCCAGGTTGCGTCACAGCCCCTGAATGAATTTTGTAAGAATTTCTGTCTCTTTCACTGTCTTTGTTTCATGGGTTTTTAAAACTAATTTATTTTTATAATGGGGTTTAGCTGCTTTTCACGGCTGTGTTTATGCGGCTTTACACACACTTGACACACTTCCAGAGAGATATCAATACATAGGTTTTAAGATTCTTACTAGTCACATATATTCTTGTGCGGTGCATAGGGGTGTTGAGTCCAGTTCACTGAGCAAGGAGTAGGTCTTGTCTATTACATATTGGGTGTATGGAACGGTATCTGAGCTAATTTGAAACCCTTGTTTTATGCATCACCCCACCTCACCTTTCCCGTTAAGCAGCCATAGTGTGTTTTCTAAACGTGTGACTCTTCTCTTTTGTAATTCAGTTCAAGTGTAGCAGTTTTTACATTCCCTCTATACGTGATAGCTTATGATAAGTGTCTTTTTCTGTGTGACTTATTTCACTTAGAATCGTCGTACCTAAATCCACTCATCATGCTGCTACTAGCCTTATGACATTGATTTCATGGCTGAGTGATATTCCATTGTACATAAGGACCGCAACTTCTTTATCCATTTTTCTCTTTCCTGGGATATTTAAGGTGTCGTGAAGTGGAGGTTCTTGTCAACAGAGCAGCCCTAAACTTTGGGGTGCCTGTGTCTTGCTGATTTTTAGTTTTCCCAATTTATACGCCCATGAGTGGAAGTGCCCTATGCTCCCTAAGCTGTGTTTTTTCGATGTTTAAGGCCACACCGTACACTTCTCCAGAGTGGCTGCTGGCAATTTACATCCCGCCCATCAGTGTAGCAAGGCTCCCATTTCTCCATGGCCTGTCCTGCTTTTGTGGTTTTGACACATTTTTCAGCATGGCCCTTTTGACCGATTCGAAGCGAGACTCCTTTGTAGTGCTGATTTGCCTTTCCATGTTGCTTGGTTGGCCAAAAAGGGCGTATGCGTTTTTTCCTGAATATATTCAGGAAAAAACGCATACGCCCTTTTTGGCCAAGGGCATCATTGTCCACGTTTTGCCGCTTTTCATGTGCTTTAAAGGCGATTCGAATCTACCTCCTGAAACCTGTTTCCTGCAATTCTGCCTTGCTTTCAAATCCTCTTCATTGCCTTCCCTCAATATATTTGTGGACGAGAGTTATCATTTATAACTCTGCAGGGTTGTGAATTGCAGTGCCCATGTGCTCCGTTTTTCAACTGGATTTTTTTGGAGCTGGCCGCAGAAGCGCGGGATTGCCTCAGGCCCTATTCTGGTTGTGGGTGGCAGGCTGAGCCTGTGGTTATTTCTTCTTCCTGATGAGAAAATAGAGTGACCTGTGCCTGTCCCAACACCTAGATCTAGTCTCTCATTGGCTGCCCCTCTTCCCGTTCATCCTCAGGACAAATTGCAACCTGTACGTAACAGGAGGTTAAAGGTGCTGATTCTCCAAGTAGGGAGATTGCTAGTGAAGTAGCTGGAATGGCGAACCCGAGCACAAGGAGATGAGAAATGAGGTGCGTTTTAGAAACCTTTCAAAATCACACGGTGTACCATCTTCTGGGTTCCTCATGCAAGTTTTCGATGTAGGAAGATGGCCTTGAACCTGGAGATTTGGGACCCATGGGATGGGTACCACGCAGTATTACCTTAAAGGGTCTGTGTTGGCTCACCCAACCTCACCAAACCTCTCAGCCCCAAGAATGTCCACCCTTATGTCTCATCCAGCTGTGGGTCTAGATATGGTCAATCCAGGTTGCGTCACAGCCCCTGAATGAATTTTGTAAGAATTTCTGTCTCTTTCACTGTCTTTGTTTCATGGGTTTTTAAAACTAATTTATTTTTATAATGGGGTTTAGCTGCTTTTCACGGCTGTGTTTATGCGGCTTTACACACACTTGACACACTTCCAGAGAGATATCAATACATAGGTTTTAAGATTCTTACTAGTGACATATATTCTTGTGCGGTGAATAGGGGGTGTTGAGTCCAGTTCACTGAGCAAGGAGTAGGTCTTGTCTATTACATATTGGGTGTATGGAACGGTATCTGAGCTAATTTGAAACCCTTGTTTTATGCATCACACCACCTCACCTTTCCCGTTAAGCAGCCATAGTGTGTTTTCTAAACGTGTGACTCTGTTCTCTTTTGTAATTCAGTTCAAGTGTAGCAGTTTTTACATTCCCTCTATACGTGATAGATTATGATAAGTGTCTTTTTCTGTGTGACTTATTTCACTTAGAGTCGTCGTACCTAAATCCACTCATCATGCTGCTACTAGCCTTATGACATTGATTTCATGGCTGAGTGATAATCCATTGTACATAAGGACCACAACTTCTTTATCCATTTTTCTCTTTCCTGGGATATTTAAGGTGTCATGAAGTGGAGGTTCCTGTCAACAGAGCAGCCCTAAACTTTGGGGTGCCTGTGTCTTGCTGATTTTTAGTTTTCCCAATTTATACGCCCATGAGTGGAAGTGCCCTATGCTCCCTAAGCTGTGTTTTTTCGATGTTTCAGGACACACCGTACACTTCTCCAGAGTGGCTGCTGGCAATTTACATCCCGCCCATCAGTGTAGCAAGGCTCCCATTTCTCCATGGCCTATCCTGCATTTGTGGTTTTGACACTTTTTTCAGCATGGCCCTTTTGACCCATGGGAAGCGAGACTACTTTGTAGCGCTGATTTACCTTTCCAGGTTGCTTGGTTGGCCAAAAAGGGCGTATGCGTTTTTTCCTGAATATATTCAGGAAAAAACGCATACGCCCTTTTTGGCCAAGTGCATCATTTTCCACGTTTTGCCCCTTTTCATGTGCTTGAAAGGCGATTCGAATCTACCTCCTGTAATCTGTGTTTTGCAGTTCTGCCTTGCTTTCAAATCCTCTTCGTTGCCTTTCCTCAATGTATTTGTGGACGAGAGTTATCATTTATAACTCAGCGGGTTTGTGAATTGCAGTGCCCATGTGCTCCATTTTTCAACTGGCTTTTTTCGGAGCTGGCCGCAGAAGCGCGGGATTGCCTCAGGCACTATTCTGGTTCCCAGCGGCAGGCTGAGCCTGTGCTTAATTCTTCTTCCTGATGGGAAAATAGAGTGACCTGTGCCTGTCCCAACACCTACATCTAGTCTCTCATTGGTTGCCCCTCTTCCCGTTCATCCTCAGGACAAATTGCAACCTGTACAGAACAGGAGGTTAAAGGTGTTGATTCTCCAAGTAGGGAGATTGCTAGTAAAGTAGCTGGAATGGCGAACCAGAGCACAAGGAGATGAGAAATGAGGTGCGTTTTAGAAACCTTTCCCGATCACATGGTGTACCATCTTGTGGGTTTCTCATGCATGTTTTCAATGCAGGAAGATGCCCTTAAAACTGGAGATTTGGGACCCATGGGATGGGTACCACGCAGTATTACCTTAAAGGGTCTGTGTTTGCTCACCCAACCTCACCAAACCTATCAGCCCCAAGAGTGTCCACCCTTAGGTCTCATCCAACTGTGGGTCTGGATATTTTCAATCCAGGTTGCATCACAGCCCCTGAACTAATTGTGTAAGAATTTCTCTCTCTTTCACTGTCTTTGTTTTACGGGATTCTACAAGTAATTTATTTTTATAATGGGGTTTAGCTGCTTTTCACGGCTGCGTTTATGCGGCTTTACACCCACTTGACACACTTCCAGAGAGATATCAATACATAGGTTTTAAGATTCTCACTAGTCAGATATATACTTGTGCGGTGAATAGGGGGTGTTGAGTCCAGTTCACTGAGCAAGGAGTAGGTCTTGTCTATTACATATTGGGTGTATGGAACAGTATCTGATCTAATTTGAAACCCTTGTTTTATGCATCACACCACCTCATCTTTCCTGTTAAGCAGCCATAGTGTGTTTTCTAAACGTGTGACTCTGTTCTCTTTTGTAATTCAGTTCAAGTGTAGCAGTTTTTACATTCCCTCTATACGTGATAGATTATGATAAGTGTCTTTTTCTGTGTGACTTATTTCACTTAGAGTCATCGTACCTAAATCCACTCATCATGCTGCTACTAGCCTTATGACATTGATTTCATGGCTGAGTGATATTCCATTGTACATTAGGACCACAACTTCTTTATCAATTTTTCTCTTTCCTGGGATATATAAGGTGTCATGAAGTGGAGGTTCTTGTCAACAGAGCAGCCCTAAACTTTGGGGTGCCTGTGTCTTGCTGATTTTTAATTTTCCCAATTTATACGCCAATGAGTGGAAGTGCCCTATGTTCCCTAAGCTGTGTTTTTTTGATGTTTCACGCCACACTGTACACTTCTCCAGAGTGGTTGCTGGCAATTTACATCCCGCCCATCAGTGTAGCAAGGCTCCCATTTCTCCATGGCCTGTCCTGCTTCTGTCTTTTTGACACTTTTTTCAGCATGGCCCTTTTGACCAATGGGAAGCGAGACTTCTTTGTAGCGCTGATTAGCCTTTCCAGGTTGCTTGGTTGGCCAAACAGGGCGTATGCGTTTTTTCCTGAATATATTCAGGAAAAAACGCATACGCCCTGTTTGGCCAAGGGCATCATTGTCGACGTTTTGCCGCTTTTCATGTGCTTTAAAGGCGATTCGAATCTACCTCCTGAAACCAGTTTCCTGCAATTCTGCCTTGCTTTCAAATCCTCTTCGTTGCCTTCCCTCAATATATTTGTGGACGAGAGTTATCATTTATAACTCTGCGGGTTTGTGAATTGCAGTGCCCATGTGCTCCATTTTTCAACTGGCTTTTTTGGGAGCTGGCCGCAGAAGCGCGGGATTGCCTCAGGCCCTATTCTGGTTACCGGCGGTAGGCTGAGCCTGTGGTTATTTCTTCTTCCTGATGGGAAAATAGAGTGACCTGTGCCTGTCCCAACACCTAGATCTAGTCTCTCATTGGTTGCCCCTCTTCCCATTCATCCTTAGGACAAATTGCAACCTGTATGGAACAGGAGGTTAAAGGTGCTGATTCTCCAAGTAGGGAGATTGCTAGTAAAGTAGCTGGAATGGCGAACCCGAGCACACGGAGTTGAGAAATGAGGTGCGTTTTAGAAACTTTCCCAATCACACGGTGTACCATCTTCTGGGTTTCTCATGCATGTTTTCGATGTAGGAAGATGCCCTTGAACCTGGAGATTTGGGACCCATGGGATGGGTACCACGCAGTATTACTTTAAAGTGTCTGTGTTTGCTTACCCAACCTCACCAAACCTCTCAGCCCCAAGAGTGTCCACCCTTATGTCTCATCCAGCTGTGGGTCTAGATATGGTCAATCCAGGTTGCGTCACAGCCCCTGAATGAATTTGTAAGAATTTCTCTCTCTTTCACTGTCTTTGTTTCATGGGTTTTTAAAACTAATTTATTTTTATAATGGGGTTTAGCTGCTTTTCACAGCTGTGTTTATGCGACTTTACACCCACTTGATTCACTTCCAGAGAGATATCAATACATAAGTTTTAAGATTCTCACTAGTCAGATATATTCTTGTGCGGTGAATAGGGGGTGTTGAGTCCAGTTCACTGAGCAAGGAGTAGGTCTTTTCTATTACATATTGGGTGTATGGAACGGTATCTGAGCTAATTTGAAACCCTTGTTTTATGCATCACCCCACGTCACCATTCCCGTTAAGGAGCCATAGTGTGTTTTAAATATGTGACTCTGTTCTGATTTGTAATTCAATTCAAGTGTAGCGGTTTTTACATTCCCTCTATAAGTGATAGCTTTTGATAAGTGTCTTTTTCTGTGTGACTTATTTCCCTTAGAATCGTCGTACCAAAGTCCACCCATCTTGCGTCTACTGGCCTTATGACATTGATTTCATGGCAGAGTGATATTCCATTGTACATAAGAACCACAACTTCTTTATCCATTTTTCTCTTTCCTGGGATATTTAAGGTGTCATGAAGTGGAGGTTCTTGTCAACAGAGCAGCCCTAAACTTTGGGGTGCCTGTGTCTTGCTGATTTTTAGTGTTCCCAATTTATACGCCCATGAGTGGAAGTGCCCTATGCTCCCTAAGCTGTGTTTTTTCGATGTTTCAGGACACACTGTACACTTCTCCAGGGTGGCTGTTGGCAATTTACATACCGCCCATCAGCGTAGCAAGGCTTCCATTTCTCCATGGCCTGTCCCGCATTTGTGGTTTTCACACTTTTTTCAGCATGGCCCTTTTGACCGATGGGAAGCGAGACTTCTTTGTAGCGCTGATTTGCCTTTCCAGGTTGCTTGGTTGGCCAAAAAGGGCGTATGCGTTTTTTCCTGAATATATTCAGGAAAAAACGCATACGCCCTTTTTGGCCAAGGGCATCATTGTCCACGTTTTGCCGCTTTTCATGTGCTTTAAAGGCGATTCGAATCTACCTCCTGAAACCTGTTTCCTGCAATTCTGCCTTGCTTTCAAATCCTCTTCGTTGCCTTCCCTCAATATATTTGTGGACGAGAGTTATCATTTATAACTCTGCAGGTTTGTGAATTGCAGTGCCCATGTGCTCCATTTTTCAACTGGCTTTTTTGGGAGCTGGCCGCAGAAGCGCGGGATTGCCTCAGGCCCTATTCTGTTTCCGGGTGGCAGGCTGAGCCTGTGGTTATTTCTTCTTCCTGATGAGAAAATAGAGTGACCTGTGCCTGTCCCAACACCTAGATCTAGTCTCTCTTTGGCTGCTCCTCTTCCCGTTCATCCTCAGGACAAATTGCAACCTGTACGGAACAGGAGGTTGAAGGTGCTGATTCTCCAAGTAGGGAGATTGCTAGTGAAGTAGCTGGAATGGCGAACCCGAGCACAAGGAGATGAAAAATGAGGTGCGTTTTAGAAACCTTTCAAAATCACACGGTGTACCATCTTCTGGGTTCCTCATGCAAGTTTTCGATGAAGGAAGATGCCCTTGAACCTGTAGATTTGGGGCCCATGGGATGGGTACCACGCAGTATTACTTTAACGGGTCTGCGTTTGCTCACCCAACCTCACCAAACCTCTCAGCCCCAAGAGTGTCCACCCTTATGTCTCATCCAGCTGTGGGTCTAGATATGGTCAATCCAGGTTGAGGCACAGCCCCTGAATGAATTTTGTAAGAATTTCTCTCTCTTACACTGTCTTTGTTTCATGGGTTTTTAAAACTAATTTAATTTTATAATGGGGTTTAGCTGCTTTTCACGGCTGTGTTTATGCGGCTTTACACCCACTTGACTCACTTCCAGAGAGATATCAATACATAAGTTATAAGATTCTCACTAGTCAAATATATTCTTGTGCAGTGAATAGGGGGTGTTGAGTCCAGTTCACTTACAAGGAGTAGGTCTTGTCTATAACATATTGGGTGTATGGAACGGTATCAGAGCTAATTTGAAACCCTTGTTTTATGCATCACCCCACCTCTCCTTTCCTGTTAAGCAGCCATAGTGTGTTTTCTAAACGTGTGACTCTGTTCTCTTTTGTAATTCAGTTCAAGTGTAGCGGTTTTTACATTCCCTCTATAAGTGATAGCTTACGATAAGTGTCTTTTTCTGTGTGACTTATTTCACTTAGAATCGTCGTACCTAAGTCCACTCATCTTGCTTCTACTAGCCTTATGACATTGATTTCATGTCTGAGTGATATTGCATTGTACATAAGGACCACAACTTCTTTATCCATTTTTCTCTTTCCTGGGTTATTTAAGGTGTCATGAAGTGGAGGTTCTTGTCAACAGAGCAGCCCTAAACTTTGGGGTGCCTGTGTCTTGCTGATTTTTAGTTTTCCCAATTTATACGCCCATGAGTGGACGTGCCCTATGCTCCCTAAGCTGTGTTTTTTCGATGTTTCAGGACACACCGTACACTTCTCCAGAGTGGCTGTTGGCAATTTACATACCGCCCATCAGCGTGGCAAGGCTCCCATTTCTCCTTGGCCTGTCCTGCATTTGTGGTTTTGACACTTTTTTCAGCAGGGCCCTTTTGACGGATCGGAAGCGAGACTTCTTTGTAGCGCTGATTTGCCTTTCCAGGTTGCTTGGTTGGGGAAAAAGGGCGTATGCGTTTTTTCCTGAATATATTCAGGAAAAAACGCATACGCCCTTTTTGGCCAAGGGCATCATTGTCGACGTTTTTCCGCTTTTCATGTGCTTTAAAGGCGATTCGAATCTACCTCCTGAAACCTGTTTCCTGCAATTTTGCCTTGCTTTCAAATCCTCTTCGTTGCCTTCCCTCAATATATTTGTGGAAGAGAGTTATCATTTATAACTCTGCAGGTTTGTGAATTGCAGTGCCCATGTGCTCCATTTTTCAACTGGCTTTTTTGGGAGCTGGCCGCAGAAGTTCGGGATTGCCTCAGGCCCTATTCTGGTTCCGGGTGGCAGGCTGAGCCTGTGGTTATTTCTTCTTCCTGATGAGAAAATAGAGTGACCTGTGCCTGTCCCAACACCTAGATCTAGTCTCTCTTTGGCTGCCCCTCTTCCCATTCATCCTCAGGACAAATTGCAACCTGTAGGGAACAGGAGCTTAAAGGTGCTGATTCTCCAAGTAGGGAGATTGCTAGTGAAGTAGCTGGAATGGCGAACCCGAGCACAAGGAGATGAAAAATGAGGTGCGTTTTAGAAACTTTCCCAATCACACGGTGTACCATTTTCTGGGTTTCTCATGCATGTTTTCGATGTAGGAAGATGCCCTTGAACCTGGAGATTTGGGACCCATGGGATGGGTACCACGCATTATTACTTTAACGGGTCTGCGTTTGCTCACCCAACCACACCAAACCTCTCAGCCCCAAGAGTGTCCAACCTTATGTCTCATCCAGCTGTGGGTCTAGATATGGTCAATCCAGGTTGCGTCAAAGCCCCTGAATGAATTTTGTAAGAATTTCTCTCGCTTTCACTGTCTTTGTTTCATGGGTTTTTAAAACTAATTTTTTTTTATAATGGGGTTTAGCTGCCCTTCACGGCTGTGTTTATGCGGCTTTACACCCACTTGACTCACTTCCAGAGAGATATCAATAAATAAGTTTTAAGATTCTCACTAGTCAGATATATTCTTGTGTGGTGAATAGGGGGTGTTGATTCCAGTTCACTGAGCAAGGAGTAGGTCTTGTCTATTACATATTGGGTGTATGGAACGGTATCTGAGCTAATTTGAAACCCTTGTTTTATGCATCACCCCACGTCACCTTTCCCGTTAAGCAGCCATAGTGTGTTTTCTAAATGTGTGACTCTGTTGTGATTTGTAATTCAGTTCAATTGTAGCGATTTTTACATTCCCTTTATAGGTGATAGCTTTTGATAAGTGTCTTTTTCTGTGTGACTTATTTCACTTAGAGTCGTCGTACCTAAATCCACTCATCATGCTGCTACTAGCCTTATGACATTGATTTCATGGCTGAGTGATATTCCATTGTACATAAGGACCACAATTTCTTTATCCATTTTTCTCCTTCCTGGGATATTTAAGTTTTCGTGAAGTGAAGGTTCTTGTCAACAGAGCAGCCCTAAACTTTGGGGTGCCTGAGTCTTGCTGATTTTTAGTTTTCCCAATTTATACGCCCATGAGTCGAAGTGCCCTATGCTCCATAAACTTTGTTTTTTCGATGTTTCAGGCCACACCGTACACTTCTCCAGAGTGGCTGTTGGCAATTTACATCCCGCCCATCAGCGTGGCAAGGCTCCCATTTCTCCATGGCCTGTCCTGCATTTGTGGTTTTGACACTTTTTTCAGCATGGCCCTTTTGACCCATGGGAAGCGAGACTACTTTGTAGCGCTGATTTGCCTTTCCAGGTTGCTTGGTTGGCCCAAAAGGGCGTATGCGTTTTTTCCTGAATATATTCAGGAAAAAACGCATACGCCCTTTTTGGCCAAGTGCATCATTTTCCACGTTTTGCCGCTTTTCATGTGCTTGAAAGGCGATTCGAATCTACCTCCTGTAATCTGTGTTTTGCAGTTCTGCCTTGCTTTCAAATCCTCTTCGTTGCCTTCCCTCAATATATTTGTGGACGAGAGTTATCATTTATAACTCAGCGGGTTTGTGAATTGCAGTGCCCATGTGCTCCATTTTTCAACTGGCTTTTTTCGGAGCTGGCCACAGAAGCGCGGGATTGCCTCAGGCCCTATTCTGGTTCCGGGCGGCAGGCTGAGCCTGTGGTTAATTCTTCTTCCTGATGGGAAAATAGAGTGACCTGTGCCTGTCCCAACACCTAGATCTAGTCTCTCATTGGTTGCTCCTCTTCCCGTTCATCCTCAGGACAAATTGCAACCTGTACAGAACAGGAGGTTAAAGGTGCTGATTCTCCAAGAAGGGTGATTGCTAGTAAAGTAGCTGGAATGGCGAACCCGAGCACAAGGAGGTGAGAAATGAGGTGCGTTTTAGAAACCTTTCCCGATCACACGGTGTACCATCTTCTGGGTTTCTCATTCATGTTTTCGATGCAGGAAGATGCCCTTGAACCTGGAGATTTGGGACCCATGGGATTGGTACCACGCAGTATTACTTTAAAGGGTCTGCGTTTGCTCACCCAACCTCACCAAATCTGTCAGCCCCAAGAGTGTCTACCCTTAGGTCTCATCCACCTGTTGGTCTAGAATTGGTCAATCCAGTTTGCATCACAGCCTATGAACGAATTGTGTAAGAACTTCTCTCTCTTTCACTGTCTTTGTTTTATGGGTTTTTACAAGTAATTTATTTTTATAATGGGGTTTAGCTGCTTTTCACGGCTGTGTTTATGCGGCTTTACACCCACTTGACACACTTCCAGAGAAATATGAATACATAGGTTTTAAGATTCTTACTAGTCAGATATATACTTGTGCGGTGAATAGGGGGTGTTGAGTCCAGTTCACTGAGCAAGGAGTTGGTCTTGTCTATTACATATTGTGTGTATGGAACGGTATCTGTGCTAATTTGAAACCCTTGTTTTATGCATCACCCCACCTCACCTTTCCCGTTAAGCAGCCATAGTGTGTTTTCTAAACGTGTGACTCTGTTCTCTTTTGTAATTCAGTTCAAGTGTAGCGGTTTTTACATTCCCTCTATAAGTGATAGCTTACGATAAGTGTCTTTTTCTGTGTGACTTATTTCACTTAGAGTCGTCGTACCTAAATCCACTCATCATGCTGCTACTAGCCTTATGACATTGATTTCATGTCTGAGTGATATTCCATTTTACATAAGGACCACAACTTCTTTATCCATTTTTCTCTTTCCTGGGTTATTTAAGGTGTCATGAAGTGGAGGTTCTTGTCAACAGAGCAGCCCTAAACTTTGGGGTGCCTGTGTCTTGCTGATTTTTAGTTTTCCCAATTTATACGCCCATGAGTGGAAGTGCCCTATGCTCCCTAAGCTGTGTTTTTTCGATGTTTCAGGACACACCGTACACTTCTCCAGAGTGGCTGTTGGCAATTTACATACCGCCCATCAGCGTGGCAAGGCTCCCATTTCTCCTTGGCCTGTCCTGCATTTGTGGTTTTGACACTTTTTTCAGCAGGGCCCTTTTGACTGATCGGAAGCGAGACTTCTTTGTAGCGCTGATTTGCCTTTCCAGGTTGCTTGGTTGGCGAAAAAGGGCGTATGCGTTTTTTCCTGAATATATTCAGGAAAAAACGCATACGCCCTTTTTGGCCAAGGGCATCATTGTCGACGTTTTGCCGCTTTTCATGTGCTTGAAAGGCGATTCGAATCTACCTCCTGAAACCTGTTTCCTGCAATTCTGCCTTGCTTTCAAATCCTCTTCGTTGCCTTCCCTCAATATATTTGTGGAAGAGAGTTATCATTTATAACTCTGCAGGTTTGTGAATTGCAGTGCCCATGTGCTCCATTTTTCAACTGGCTTTTTTGGGAGCTGGCCGCAGAAGTGCGGGATTGCCTCAGGCCCTATTCTGGTTCCGGGTGGCAGGCTGAGCCTGTGGTTATTTCTTCTTCCTGATGAGAAAATAGAGTGACCTGTGCCTGTCCCAACACCTAGATCTAGTCTCTCTTTGGCTGCCCCTCTTCCCATTCATCCTCAGGACAAATTGCAACCTGTAGGGAACAGGAGCTTAAAGGTGCTGATTCTCCAAGTAGGGAGATTGCTAGTGAAGTAGCTGGAATGGCGAACCCGGGCACAAGGAGATGAAAAATGAGGTGCGTTTTAGAAACTTTCCCAATCACACGGTGTACCATTTTCTGGGTTTCTCATGCATGTTTTCGATGTAGGAAGATGCCCTTGAACCTGGAGATTTGGGACCCATGGGATGGGTACCACGCTTTATTACTTTAATGGGTCTGCGTTTGCTCACCCAACCACACCAAACCTCTCAGCCCCAAGAGTGTCCAACCTTATGTCTCATCCAGCTGTGGGTCTAGATATGGTCAATCCAGGTTGCGTCAAAGCCCCTGAATGAATTTTGTAAGAATTTCTCTCGCTTTCACTGTCTTTGTTTCATGTGTTTTTAAAACTAATTTTTTTTTATAATGGGGTTTAGCTGCCCTTCACGGCTGTGTTTATGCGGCTTTACACCCACTTGACTCACTTCCAGAGAGATATCAATAAATAAGTTTTAAGATTCTCACTAGTCAGATATATTCTTGTGTGGTGAATAGGGGGTGTTGAGTCCAGTTCACTGAGCAAGGAGTAGGTCTTGTCTATTACATATTGGGTGTATGGAACGGTATCTGAGCTAATTTGAAACCCTTGTTTTATGCATCACCCCACGTTACCTTTCCCGTTAAGCAGCCATAGTGTGTTTTCTAAATGTGTGACTCTGTTGTGATTTGTAATTCAGTTCAATTGTAGCGATTTTTACATTCCTTTTATAGCTGATAGCTTTTGATAAGTGTCTTTTTCTGTGTGACTTATTTTACTTAGAGTCGTCGTACCTAAATCCACTCATCATGCTGCTACTAGCCTTATGACATTGATTTCATGGCTGAGTGATATTCCATTGTACATAAGGACCACAATTTCTTTATCCATTTTTCTCCTTCCTGGGATATTTAATGTTTCGTGAAGTGAAGGTTCTTGTCAACAGAGCAGCCCTAAACTTTGGGGTGCCTGAGTCTTGCTGATTTTTAGTTTTCCCAATTTATACGCCCATGAGTGGAAGTGCCCTATGCTCCATAAACTTTGTTTTTTCGATGTTTCAGGCCACACCGTACACTTCTCCAGAGTGGCTGTTGGCAATTTACATCCCGCCCATCAGCGTGGCAAGGCTCCCATTTCTCCATGGCCTGTCCTGCATTTGTGGTTTTGACACTTTTTTCAGCATGGCCCTTTTGACCCATGGGAAGCGAGACTACTTTGTAGCGCTGATTTGCCTTTCCAGGTTGCTTGGTTGGCCCAAAAGGGCGTATGCGTTTTTTCCTGAATATATTCAGGAAAAAACGCATACGCCCTTTTTGGCCAAGTGCATCATTTTCCACGTTTTGCCGCTTTTCTTGTGCTTGAAAGGCGATTCGAATCTACCTCCTGTAATCTGTGTTTTGCAGTTCTGCCTTGCTTTCAAATCCTCTTCGTTGCCTTTCCTCAATGTATTTGTGGACGAGAGTTATCATTTATAACTCAGCGGGTTTGTGAATTGCAGTGCCCATGTGCTCCATTTTTCAACTGGCTTTTTTCGGAGCTGGCCGCAGAAGCGCGGGATTGCCTCAGGCACTATTCTGGTTCCCAGCCGCAGGTGAGCCTGTGGTTAATTCTTCTTCCTGATGGGAAAATAGAGTGACCTGTGCCTGTCCCAACACCTACATCTAGTCTCTCATTGGTTGCCCCTCTTCCCGTTCATCCTCAGGACAAATTGCAACCTGTACAGAACAGGAGGTTAAAGGTGTTGATTCTCCAAGTAGGGAGATTGCTAGTAATGTAGCTGGAATGGCAAACCCGAGCACAAGGAGATGAGAAATGAGGTGCGTTTTAGAAACCTTTCCCGATCACATGGTGTACCATCTTCTGGGTTTCTCATGCATGTTTTCAATGCAGGAAGATGCCCTTAAAACTGGAGATTTGGGACCCATGGGATGGGTACCACGCAGTATTACCTTAAACCGTCTGTGTTTGCTCACCCAACCTCACCAAACCTTTCAGCCCCAAGAATGTCCACCCTTAGGTCTCATCCAACTGTGGGTCTAGATATTTTCAATCCAGGTTGCATCACAGCCCCTGAACTAATTGTGTAAGAATTTCTCTCTCTTTCACTGTCTTTATTTTACGGGTTTCTACAAGTAATTTATTTTTATAATGGGGTTTAGCTGCTTTTCACGGTTGTGTTTATGCGGCTTTACACCCACTTGACACACTTCCAGAGAGATATCAATACATAGGTTTTAAGATTCTCACTAGTCAGATATATACTTGTGCGGTGAATAGGGGGTGTTGTGTCCAGTTCACTGAGCAAGGAGTAGGTCTTGTCTATTACATATTGGGTGTATGGAACGGTATCTGATCTAATTTGAAACCCTTGTTTTATGCATCACACAACCTCATCTTTCCCGTTAAGCAGCCATAGTGTGTTTTCTAAACGTGTGACTCTGTTCTCTTTTGTAATTCAGTTCAAGTGTAGCAGTTTTTACATTCCCTCTATACGTGATAGATTATGATAAGTGTCTTTTTCTGTGTGACTTATTTCACTTAGAGTCGTCGTACCTAAATCCACTCATCATGCTGCTACTAGCCTTATGACATTGATTTCATGGCTGAGTGATATTCCATTGTACATAAGGACCACAACTTCTTTATCCATTTTTCTCTTTCCTGGGATATATAAGGTGTCATGAAGTGGAGGTTCTTGTCAACAGAGCAGCCCTAAACTTTGGGGTGCCTGTGTCTTGCTGATTTTTAATTTTCCCAATTTATACGCCCAGGAGTGGAAGTGCCCTATGTTCCCTAAGCTGTGTTTTTTTGATGTTTCACGCCACACCGTACACTTCTCCAGAGTGGTTGCTGGCAATTTACATCCCGCCCATCAGTGTAGCAAGGCTCCCATTTCTCCATGGCCTGTCCTGCTTCTGTGGTTTTCACACTTTTTTCAGCATGGCCCTTTTGACGGATTGGAAGCGAGACTTCTTTGTAGCGCTGATTTGCCTTTCCAGGTTGCTTGGTTGGTCAAAAAGGGCGTATGCGTTTTTTCCTGAATATATTCAGGAAAAAACGCATACGCCCTTTTTGGCCAAGGGCATCATTGTCGACGTTTTGCCGCTTTTCATGTGCTTTAAAGGCGATTCGAATCTACCTCCTGAAATGTGTTTCCTGCAGTTCTGCCTTGCTTTCATATCCTCTTCGTTGCCTTCCCTCAATATATTTGTGGACGAGAGTTATCATTTATAACTCTGCAGGTTTGTGAATTGCAGTGCCCATATGCACCATTTTTCAACTGGCTTTTTTGGGAGCTGGCCGCAGAAGTGCGGGATTGCCTCAGGCCCTATTCTGGTTCCGGGCGGCAGGGTGAGCCTGTGGTTATTTCTTCTTCCTGATGGGAAAATAGAGTGACCTGTGCCTGTCCCAACACCTAGATCTAGTCTCTCATTGGTTGCCCCTCTTCCCGTTCATCCTCAGGACAAATTGCAACCTGTATGGAACAGGAGCTTAAAGGTGCTGTTTCTCCATGTAGGGAGATTACTAGTTAAGAAGCTGGAATGGCGAACCCGAGCACAAGGAGATGAGAAATGAGGTGCGTTTCAGAACCCTTTCCCGATCAGACGGTGTACCATGATCTGGGTTACTCATGCATGTTTTCGTTGTAGGAAGATGCCCTTGAACCTGGAGATTTGGGACCCATGGGATGGGTACCACGCAGTATTACTTTAAAGGGTCAGCGTTTGCTCACCCAACCTCACCAAACCTCTCAGCCCCAAGAGTGTCCACCCTTATGTCTCATCCAGCTGTGGGTCTAGATATGGTCAATCCAGGTTGCATCACAGCCCCTGAACGAATTTTGTAAGAATTACTCTCTCTTACACTGTCTTTGTTTTACGGGTTTTTTAAAGTAATTTATTTTTAAAATGGGTTTTAGCTGCTTTTCACGGCTGTGTTTAAGCCGCTTTACACTCACTTGACTCTCTTCCAGAGAGAGATCAATACATAGGTTTTCAGATTCTTACTACTCAGATATATTCTTGTGCGCTGAATAGGGGGTGTTGAGTCTAGTTCACTGAGCAAGGAGTAGGTCTTGTCTACTACATATTGGGTTTATGGAACGGTATCTGAGCTAATTTGAAACCCTTGTTTTATGCATCACCCCACCTCACCTTTCCCGTTAAGCAGCCATAGTGTGTTTTTAAAATGGGTGACTCTGTTCTGTTTTGTAATTCAGTTTAAGGGTAACGGTTTTTACATTCCCTCTATAAGTGATATCTTATGATAAGTGTCTTTTTCTGTGTGACTTATTTCACTTAGAATCGTCGTACCTAAATCCACTCATCATGCTGCTACTAGCCTTATGATATTGATTTCATGGCTGAGTGATATTCCATTGTACATAAGTACCACAACTTCTTTACCATTTTTCTCATCCCTGTGATATTTAAGATGTACACAAGTGGAGATTCTTGTAACCAGAGCAGCCCTAAACTTTGGGGTGTCTGTGTCTTGTTGATTTTAATTTTTCCAATTTATACGCCCATGAATGGATGTGCCCCTTTCTCTCTAGCTGTGTTTTTTAGATGTTTTAGGAAACACCGAACCGTTCTCCAGAGTCGCCATTGGCAATTTACATCCCGACCATCAGTGTAACAATGCTCCCTTTCCTCCCTGGCCTCTCCTGTATTTTTTTTACACTTTTTTAGGAAGGCCCTTTTGACCGATGGGAAGTGAGACTTCTTTGTAGTGCTGCATTGCATTTCCAGCTTGCTTGGTTGGCCAAAAAGAGCCTATGCGTTTTTTCCTGAATTTATTCAGAAAAAAACACATATGCTCTTTTTGGCCATGTGCATCGTTGTCGACTTTTGGCCGCTTTTCATGTGCTTTAGGGGCTATTCGAATCTAACTCCTGAAATCTGTTTCCTGCAATTCTGCCTTGCTTTCCAATCCTGTTCGTTGCCTTCCCTCAATATAGTTTTGGACGATAGTTATAATTTATAACTCTGCAGGTTTGTGAATTGCAGTGCCCCTGAGCTCCATTTTTCAACTCGCTTTTTTGGGAGCTGTCCGCAGAACCGCTGGTTTGCTTCTGGCCCTACTGTGGTTCCCGGTGGCAGGCTAAGCCTTTGCTTAATTCTTCTTCCTGATTGGAAATTAGAGTGACATGTGCCTGTCCGAACATCTAGGGCTTGGCTCTCCTTGTTTCTCCTCCTTCCCCTTCTTCCTTTGGAAAAATTCCAAATTTTGTGCAACTGGATGTTGAAGGTGCTGACATCCTCAGGTGGGGAGATTTTAAGGAAAAAGGCTGGAGGTGTGAACCCGACATCCAGGAAATTAGGAGTTTTGGTGCCTTTTCCAAAAGCTCCCTGATCCAACCGTGTTCCATCTTCTGGGTGTCACAGGCATGTTTTAGCTGTAGGAAAGGTCCCGTGTATGTAAGGAGAACACCAGGGATTTTTCCAAATCAGTGTCTCCCCGAACTCCAATCTGGGGAATTTTTAAGCTACTGGTACATGTGTGTTCATTAAGGGACTTGGGCCGTAGGCAGAGTCCGAACTTTAGATGATTGAAGTCTTCAGGTTCAGAAACGCTCACCATCGGCCTCCTTTAGTTTCCATTTTATCTGTAGTTGATAGATGATGTCGATATAGATATCTATTGTTTTTCAGATTATTTCCCCTTAGGGGTCATTACAAAATATTGAGTATAGTTCCCTGTGTTATACAGTAGTTCCTTGTTGATGATATATTTTATACATAGCAGTGTGTATATGTTAATCTGAAACTGTTAATTTATCCCTCCTCCCACCTTTCCCCTTTGGTAATAAAAAATATAAGATTTTATACTTCTCAGAAATCTAGGAGCTGAAAGAGAGGTATCATTTTCAATGGAAAATCAGTCAAAACAAGGTTGAAACTTCAACCAAGATTATTAGATGTACATCCTTGGAAAGAAATCACTGCATTTCTCTACTGTTGACCTGACAAATAAGACAAACCCCTCCACTAAACTTGCTTATAATAAAGTGATGGAAATATCAAATGGAAGTGTTAGAAACATCTTATTTTACACGAGCCTTATACACTGCTCTATGTTAATTACAGTTTGGCTCGCACATCTGTTCTTTGAAGTTACAATGTTCTCAAATTCTGTTACTGATCCTGCAGAGTGGGCCCCAACAAGGGTCTCCCTGCCTAGTGTCATTGGAGCCAACAGATCGAGACTGACTTTGGTTCAGAAGCAAAGGAAAACTTTATATTTTGATCAGAGAATGGAGAGGTGAGAGTGTGTGCTCCCCTGCGGGTTGTGGGCCGGGCTGCTGTGTAGAGATCCTGGCAGCGTCAGCGGGAGGGAGTGGGCGGAGCTCTCGAGGGCCGGGTTGGCTGGAGCTCAGGCTCTATGTCGCAGAGTCTGCACGGGGCCCCACGAGCTGAGGTGTCGGCCCAGCCATTTTGCACTAGGAAATCGGGTCTGAAGTGTCGGGTGTGGGACCTCTGCATGTGGAAACCTAGGAGCAAGTGAAATTAGACAAAGCACAAAGGAAAAAATGCTTAGACTTTATTTTATTGCCCAGATTCTATTTTCATCTCCCAGGAATTTTTCATGGGCTTTGCCAGTGACAAAGCCCTCCTCTGCCTTTTGTCCCATTCCTCATTCTTGGGGTGCTGAGGGTGCAGACACCTCTTCTGTAAATGCTTCGTGCTGAGTTGGGTGTCCTCATACCCGGGGCGAGGGGGAGGACTTCTCCCAAGCAGCCTCCAGGTGAGGTTGATTGTCCCCAGGCCTCCTCCCTCACTGCTCGTCTGCCTGAGCACCAGCATTGGAAGTTTTATAGATTCTAATGACCTTTAAGGGTCCAGGAAAGAGATGTGCAGAGACGCTGGGGGGGGGTGGGCCGTTTTACCCTGCTCCACATTGGTTCGGCCCCTTAGGCTGACAGTTCCTGCTAGCCTAGATGCTCTGACCAGTAGTCTGCACTTTCTTCAGTTAGGCCACTGAATTAACGTACAAACAACACCAGGTGTCAGAGCCCTGCTTGCTCAACTCCCAGACAGTCCAGGGCCGGTGGTGATCCAGGACCTTGACGGCCACTCAGTCAACGGCCTTTTGAAGTAGCCAGGAGTACAGCCGGTCTCATTGGCCGCCGTCACCGCGGTGTCTGTAGGCTTTTCTATGGTGGCAGCGTTATTTACGGTTCCCCTGCCAAGTTTATTAGCTCCGCTCTGGGTGCAGTAAGTCCTGTAAGCAATAGTCTGCTCTTTTGGGACACACTCTTGTTGTTTTCTGAGAGAAGCTCCAGGTCAAGTGATGGTCAAACGAGTCGTCATGGGGGCCCATTGCTCCAGGTTTTCTCTCTGGAGGTTGGTGTTGGAGCGCCTCCTCACTCGAGGTCATTGTGCCCACGGAGCAATCCCTGCAACTTCAGGGCATGGTGGGTGGTTAGGATCACCAAGTGGCGTCCTTTTCCCTTAGGAGGGAGCTGGCCTTGCGGGCTGCTGATTTCCAGGTTTTTAGATACCCCCAGTATCCTGGTCGGATGGGGTGGCTGGCCAATGCCTGGAGGGCATTCTTGCATTGTTCCATTTCAAGTGGTCCCAGTTTTTGCACTAATACTCCAAGGGCGATTCGCCTTGGACCAGGAATGTAAAGGTCAAAGGGTTTAGCTAACTTAGGGAGGTCCAGGGCAAGGATCTGAACTGACTGCTCTTTCCATTCTTGAAAGGCCGCTTCTGGATTCTATTCAAAAGGATCATCATCTTTTCCTTTCAGTGTTTCATATAGAGGCCCAGCTATTAGACTGTAGTTAGGGATCCAGATGCAGCAAACCCCGGTCTCCCCAGGAACCCCTAAGCTGTCTTCTAGTTTCAGGAAGGGTGAGGCTGCAAATGGCTTCTTCCCTTTCCTGGGGTGGGCTTTTCCGACCTTCTGTGCGAATGAAGCCCAGGAAGGTCACCTTAGTTTGTGATATTTGAGCCTTTTTCTTGGACACCTTCTATCTTTTATTGGCTAGGTAGTTCAGAGGCCTCCTTAGTCGGGCTGGTGATCAGAATGTCATCTGCATATTGAAGGAGGGTTCCCTTCTCCAGAGGTAGATTTTTTAGGTCTTTAGCTAACGTTTCCCCAAAGATGGTGTGGGAATTTTTGAACCCCTGGGGCAGGACGGCCCAGCAGTATTGTTTTTGTTGTATGTTGAGTCCTGCCACTCACAGCCAAAATTTCTTGTGACTCTGGGACGAATGGAATACAGAAGAAGGCATCATTGAAGTCTAATACAGAATACCATGTCCTGGTGGATGGTAGAATGACCAGCAGGGTGTAGGAATTAGGAACTACTAGATGTATATCCTCTGTGGCTTCACTGACTGTCCTGGCGTCCTCTACCAGGTCCCCAGCAGCTCACGGGGCTCTTGTGGTCAGGTCCCTCCCAGCATATGGAGCTCACCTGGGCAGGTACCCAGCAGCCCACGGGGCTGTGGTGGTTAGGCCCCTCCCAGGATATGGAGCTCACCTGGGCAGGTACCCAGCAGCCCATGGGGCCATCATGGTCAGGCCCCTCCCAGGATATGGAGCTCACCTGGGCAGGTACGCAGCAGCCCACGGGGCTCTCGTGGGCATGCCCCTCCCTGGATATGGAACTCCCGTGAACAGGTACCCCGACAGGGCTGGGCACACAGGAACTGTGCACATAGCCCTCATTTCAGAGCACCCCCAGCACACCTGTCACTCAGAGCTGACACAGAGCACCTCAGAGCAGAGCTTGAACTAATAAACAGCAGCTCCAACAGGTCTGTGACCCTAGGCTTCACTCTGTGCGGCCTCCCTCTGCCTGGTCTTCTAGGGGCTTCCACAGCAGCCGGGGCACCAGGCCTCTGTTTCCACCCACCACCCCTCCTCTCCCTGACTCCTGGGTTCCTCTCATTAGCAGAGGGTCTTCTTGAAGTTGTCTCCCACTCATGGACCAGATAAAATGATTAGAAAACAAGCCAGGGCTGCCGCCCCTTATCTATCCTGACTCTCGGGACCCTACACCTGTTCCTTGGATCTGGCCGGTGCAGCAAGGCCCATTTTCTGCAAATCTGAGCCCCTGAGGGGCGAGGATTGGCTGACCTGGGCAGCCTGACCCGGCCGGCCAGCCCTTCCCAGGTGTGCCTGGGTTGAGGTCAATATAAACACCCCTCCAGGCAGCAAAAGCCTCTGCAGCTGTGCCTGACGCCATATTCTCTGCCCCGTCAGCAGTCTCGGGGTTGGGCTGGTGGGAGGCAGTAGGGCCTACGGCTCTATGAGTGGCCCGTTGTGACTGGGGCTCTACTGGACTTTCTGCAGGAGTTGCCGGGCTGCCACCTGCTAAAGAAGAGGATGTGTCACCCATACTTGCTGCTGGAATTTCTCCCCGGGCAGAGGTAAGGAAGGAAAAAAGCAGTGGGGGCCGGGACAGGAGGGGTACCTCAGGCAGGGAAATGGAAAGTTTCCAGATGAGCGCCCGGGGCCAGGACCATCCTGGCTGGCCTGCAGGCACCAAGTCGGCCTGCGTGCTGTCGCTGGTGTGACTCCAAGCCCCTTCCTCTAGTTTTTAGTCTTTGCACACATTCAGGTGTTTTACCTGGGAACGGTGGGAAAAGTTCAGCAGCAGCTGGCCTGGGGCTCAGCTCACGTTTAGTCAGACGCCTCCTCACGGTCCCCCAGCTTTGCAATGAGGACGCTCCTTGTGTGGGGGCTGCTGGCTGCATGGGAGATGATTCCCCACCTGTGACCAACTTAAGAATTGTTTACCACTGGAGCAAGTGCGCTGATAGGGTTTTCCTCTGTATGACCAGTGGGTTCAGTTTTTTTTTTTTTCTTTTTTGGTTCAAGGTAAGTTTTATTCCTCTTTTTGTATTTATGGATATAAGCATGGAAATCATTCATTCATATAAATACGTCTATGGGAAGGACAGAACTTTTTTTTTCTGTTTTATTTTCTTAAGTATTATTTATTTTTTAATTTTTGAATTTATTTTATTCATTTTTTTATACAGCAGGCTCTTATTGGTTATCTATTTTATACATATAAGTGTATATATGTCAATCCCAGGGTCGCAATTCATCCCACCACCACCACCCTGCCACTTTCCCCCCTTGGTGTCCATACATTTGTTCTCTACATCTGTGTCTCTATTTCTGCCTTGCAAACCAGTTCATCTTTACCATTTTTCTAGGTTCTACATGTATGCGTTAATATACGATATTTGTTTTTCTCTTTCTGACTTACTTCACTCTGTATGACAGTCTCTAGATCTATCCACGTCTCTACAAATGACCCAATTTCATTCCTTTTTATGGCTGAGTAATATTCCATTTTATATATGTAGCACATCTTTTCCGTTCGTCTGTCTATGGGCATTTAGGTTGCTTCCATGACCTGGCTATTGTAAATAGTGCTGCAATGAATATTGTGGTGAATATGTCTTTTTGAATTATGGTTTTCTCTGGGTATATGGCCAGTAGTGGGATTGCTGGGTCATATGGTAATTCTATTTTTAGTTTTTTAAGGAACCTCCATACTGTTCTCCATAGTGACTGTATCAATTTACATTCCCACAAATAGTGTAAGAGGGTTCCCTTTTCTCCACACCCTCTCCAGCATTTGTTGTTTGTAGATTTTCTGATGATGCCCATTCTAACTCGTGTGAGGTGATACCTCATTGTAGTTTTGGTTTATATTTCTCTAATAATTAGTGATGTTGAGTAGCTTTTCATGTGTTTCTTGGTCATCTGTATGTCTTCTTGGGACAAATGTCTATTTACGTCATCTGCCCATTTTTGGATTGGTTTGTTTGTTTTTTTACTGTTGAGCTGCATGAGCTGTTTATATACATTGGAGATTAATCCTTTGTCCATTGATTCGTTTGCAAATATTTTCTCCCATTCTGAGGGTTGTCTTTTCGTCTTGTTTGTAGTTTCCTTTGCTTTGCAAAAGCTTTTAGGTTTCATTTGCTCCCCTTTTTTTTTTTTTTTTTTTTTTTTTTTATTTCATTACTCTAGGAGGTGGATCAAAAAATATCTTGCTGTGATTTATGTCAAAGAGTATTCTTCCTATGTTTTCCTCTAAGAGTTTTATAGTGTCCGGTCTTACATTTCGGTCTCTAATCCATTTGGAGTTTATTTTTTGTGTATGGTGTTAGGGAGTGTTCTAATTTCATTCTTTTACATGTAGCTGTCCATTTTTCCCAGCACCACTTATTGAAGAGACTGTCTTTTCTCCATTGTATACCCTTGCCTCCTTTGTCATAGATAGTGGGCCATAGGTGTGTAGGTTTATCTCTGTGCTTTCTTTTTTTTTTTTTTTTTCTTTTACATCTTTATTGGAGTATAATTGCTTTACAATTGTGTGTTAGTTTCTGCTGTATAAAAAAGTGAATCAGCTATGCGTATACATATAACACCATATCCCCTCCCTCTTGCACCTCCCTCTCACTCCCTTATCCCACCCTTTTAGGTGGTCACAAAGCACAGAGCTGATCTCCCTGTGCTATGTGGCTGCTTCCCAGTAGCTATCAATTTTACATTTGGTAGTGTATATATGTCCATACCACTCTCTCACTTTGTCCCAGCTTACCCTTCCCTCTCCCCATGTCCTCAAGTCCTTTCTCTACGTCTGTGTCCTTAATCCTTTCCTGCCCCTAGGTTCTTCATAAACTTTTTTTTTTTAGATTCCATATATATGTGTTAGCATACGGTATTTGTTTTTCTCTTTCTGACTTACTTCACTCTGTAGGACAGACTCTAGATCCATCCACCTCACTAAAAATAACTCAATTTCGTTTCTTTTTATGGCTGAATAATGTTCCATTGTATATATGTGCCACATCTTCTTTATCCATTTATCTGTTGATGGACACTTAGGTTGCTTCCATGTCCTGGCTATTGTAAATAGAGCTACAGTGAACATTGTGGTACATGACTCTTTTTGAATTATGGTTTTCTCAGGGTAAATGTCCAGGAGTGGGTTTGCTGGGTTGTATGGTAGTTCTATTTTTAGTTTTTAAGGAAGCCCCATACCGTTCTACCTAGTGGCTATATCAATTTACATTCCCACCAACAGTGCAAGAGGGTTCCCTTTTCTCCAATAAATGCCTCTCCAGCATTTACTGTTGGTAGATTTTTTGATGATGGCCATTCTGACTGGTGTGAGGTGATACCTCACTGTAGTTTTGATTTGCATTTCTCCAATGATTAGTGATGTTCAGCATCCTTTCATGTGTTTGTTGGCAACCTGTATATCTTCTTTGGAGAAATGTCTATTTAGGTCTTCTGCCCATTTTTGGATTGGGTTGTTTGGTTTTGTGATATTGAGCTACATGAGCTGCTTTTTGTAGATTAATCCTTTGCCATTTGCTTCATTTGAAAATATTTTCTCCCATTCTGATGGTTGTCTTTTCATCTTGCTTAAGTTTTCCTTTGCTGTGCAAAAGAATTTATGTTTCATTTGGTCCCATTTTTTAATTTTTGTTTTTATTTCCATTTCTCTAGGAGGTGGGTCAAAAAGGATCTTGCTGTGATTTATGTCATAGACTGTTCTGCTTATGTTTTCTTCTAAGAGTTTTATAGTGGCTGGTCTTATATTTAGGTCTCTAATCCATTTTGAGTTATTTTTGTGTATGGTGTTAGGGAGTGTACTAATTTCATTCTTTTACATGTAGCTGTCCAGTTTTCCCAACACCACTTACTGAAGACACTGTCTTTTCTCCATTGTATACCCTTGCCTCCTTTTTCATAGATTAGTTAACCATAGGTACGTGGGTTTATCTCTGTGCTTTCTATCCTTTTCTATTGACCTATATTTCTGTGTTTGTGTCAGTACCATATTATCTTGATTACTGTAGCTTTGTAATATAGTCTGAAGTCTGGAAGTCTGATTCCTCCAGCTCTTTTTTTTCCCCCTCAAGACTGCTTTGGCTATCCAGGGTCTTTTGTGTCTCCCTACAAATTTTAAGATTTTTTTTTTCTTGTTCTGTAGAAAATGCCAAAGGTATTTTGATCGGGATTGCATTGAATCTGTAGATTGCTTTGGGTAGTATAGTCATTTTCACAATATTGATTCTTCTAATCCAAGGACATGGTATATGTCTCCATCTGTTTATATCATCTTTGATTTCTTTCATCAGTGTCTTATAGTTTTCTGAGTACAGGTCTTTTACTTCCTTAGGTAGGTTTATTCCTAGGTATTTTATTCTTTTTGTTGCAGTGGTAATGGGATTGTTTCCTTAATTTCTCTTTCTGATCTTTCATTGTTAGTGTATAGGAATGCAAGCAATTTCTGTGCATTAATTTTGTATCCTGCAACTTTACCAAATTCATTGATTAGCTCCAGTGGTTTTCTGGTGGCATCTTTAAGATTCTCTATCTATGATATCATGTCATCTGCAAACAGTGACAATTTTACTTCTTCTTTTCCGTTTTGTATTCCTTTTATTTCTTTTTCTTCTCTGATTGCCATGGCTAGGACTTCCAAAACTATGTTGAATAGCAGTGGTGAGAGTGGACATCCTCGTCTTGTTCCTGATCTTAGAGGAAACGCTTTCAGTTTTTCACCATTGAGAATGCTGTTTGCTGTGGGTTTGTCATATATGGCCTTTATTATGTTGAGGTAGTTTCCCTCTATGCCCACACTCTGCAGAGTTTTTATCGTAAATGAGTGTTGAATTTTCTCAAAATCTTTTCCTTCATCTATTGAGATGACCATATGGTTTTATTCTACAATTTGTTAATATGGTGTATCACATTGATTTGTGTATATTGAAGAATCCTTGCATCCCTGGGATAAACCCCACTTGATCATGGTGTATGATCCTTTTAATGTGTTGTTCGATTCTGTTTGCTAGTATTTTGTTGAGGATTTTTGCATCTATATTCATCAGGGATATTGGTCTATAATTTTCTTTCCTTGTAGTATCTCTGTCTGATTTTGGTATCAGGGTGATGGTGGTCTCATAGAATGAGTTTGGGAGTGTTCCTTCCCCTGCAATTGTTTTGAAGAATTTGAGAAGGTTGGGTGTTAGCTCTTCTCTAAATGTTTGATAGAATTCACCTGTAATGCCATCTGGTTCTGGACTTTTGTTTGTTGGAAGATTTTTAATCACAGTTTCAATTTCATTGCTTGTGATAGGTTTGTTCATATTTTCTATTTCTTCCTGGTTCAGTCTTAGAAGGTTATACCTTTCTAAGAATTTGTCCATTTCTTCCAGATTGTCCATTTTATTGGCACAGAGTTGCTTGTAGTAGTCTCTTAGGATGCTTTGTATTCCTGTGGTGTCTGTTGTAACTTCTCCTTTTTCACTTCTAATTTTGTTGATTTGCGTCCTCTCCCTCTTTTTCTTGAGTGTGGCTAAAGGTTGATCATTTTTGCTTATCTTCTCAAAGAACCAGCTTTTAGTTTTGATGATCTTTGCTCCGTTTTCTTTGTTTCTATTTCATTTATTTCTGCTCTGATCTTTAGGATTTCTTTCCTTCTACTAACTTTGGGTTTTGTTCTTCTTTCTCTAGTTCCTCTAGGTGTAAGGTTAGATTGTTTATTTGAGATTTTTCTTGTTTCTTGAGGTAGGCTTGTATTGCTATAAACTTCCCTCTTAGAACTCCTTTTGCTGCATCCCATAGGTTTTGGATCATCGTGTTTTTGTTGTCATTTGTCTCTAGGTAGTTTTTGATTTCCCCTTTGATTTCTTCAGTGATCTCTTGGTTATTTAGTAACGTATTGTTTAGCCTCCATGTGTTTGTGTTTTTTACAGTTTTTTCCATGTAATTGATTTCTAATCTCATAGCATTGTGGTCGGAACAGCTGCTTGATATGATTTCAGTTTTCTTAAATTTACTGAGGCTTTATCTGTGACCCAAGATGTGATCTATCCTGGAGAATATTCCGTGTGCAGTTGAGAAGAACGTGTAATCTGCTGTTTTTGGATGGAATGTCCTATAAATATCAATGAACTCTATCTGGTCTATTGTGTCATTTAAAGCTTGTGTTTCCTTATTAATTTTCTGTCTGGCTGATCTCCACTGGTGTAAGTGAGCTGTTAAAGTCCCCCGCTATTATTGTGTTACTGTCGATTTCCTCTTTTATAACTGTTAGCAGTTGCCTTATACATTGAGGTGCTCCTATGTTGGGTACATATATATTTATAATTGTTATATCTTCTTCTTGGATTGATCCCTTGACCATTATGTAGTGTCTTTCCTTGTCTCTTGTAACATTCTTTATTTTAAAGTCTATTTTATCTGATATGAGTATTGCTACTCCAGCTTTCTTTTGATTTTCATTAGCATAGAATATATTTTTCCATCGCCTCACTTTCAGTCTGTATGTGTCCCTAGGTCTGAAATGGGTCTCTTGTAGACAGCATATATATGGGTCTTGTTTTTGTATCCATTCAGCCAGTCTATGTCTTTTGGTTGGAACATTTAGTGCATTCACGTTTAAGGTAATTATCGATATGTATGTTCCTACTACTATTTTCTTAATTGTTATGGGTTTGTCTTGGTGGGTCCTTTTCTTCTCTTGTGTTTCCCACTTAGAGAAGTTCTTTTAGCATTTGGTGTAGAGCTGGTTGCATGGTGCTGAATTCTCTTAGCTTTTGCTTGTCTGTAAGGCTTTTGATTTCTCCATCAAATCTGAATGAGCTCTTTGCAGGGTGCAGTACCCTTGGTTGTAGGTTCTTCCCTTTCATCACTTTAAATTTATCATGCCACTTCCTTCTGGCTTGTAGATTTTCTGCTGAGAAATCAGCTGTTATCCTTATGGGATTTCCCTTGTATGTTATTTGTCATTTTTCCCTTGCTGCTTTCAATAATTTTTCTTTGTCGTTAATTTTTGTCAATTTGATTACTATGTGTCTTGTCATTTTTCTCCTTTGGTTTCTCCTGCCTGGGACACTCTGTGCTTCTGGACTTGGGTGGCTATTTCTTTTCCCATGCTAGGGAAGTTTTTGACCATAATCTCTTCAAATATATTCTCGGGTCCTTTCTCTCTCTCTTCTCCTTCTGGGACCCCTATAATGCGAATGTTGTTGCGTTTAATGTTGTCCCAGAGGACTCTTGGGGTGTCTTCATTTATTTTCATTCTTTTTTTTATTCTGTTCCATGGCAGTGATTTCCACCTTTCTGTCTTCCAGGCCACTTATCCGTTCTTCTGCCACAGTTATTCTGCTACTGATTCCTTCTAGTGTATTTTTCATTTCAGTTATTACATTGTTCACCTCTGTTTGTTTGTTCCTTAATTCTTCTAGGTCTTTGTTAAGCATTTCTTGTGTCTTCTCGATCTTTGCCTCCTTTCTTTTTCTAAGGTCTTGGCTCAACTTCACTATCATTATTCTGAATTCTTTTTCTGGAAGGTTCCCTATCTCCACCTCATTTCGTTTTTTTTCTGGGGTTTTATCTTGTTCCTTGATCTGGTATAAATTCCTCTGCCTTTTCATTTTGTCTATCTTTCTGTGAATGTGGTTTTCCTTCCACAGGCTGCAGAATTGTAGTTCTTCTTGCTTCTGCTGTCTGCTCTCTGGTGGATGAGTCTATCTTAGAGGCTTGTGCAAGCTTCCTGATGGGAGGGACTGGTGGTGGGTAGAGCTGGGTGTTGCTTTGGTGGGCAGAGCTTTAATCCGCTTGTCTACGGATTAAATAAAACTTTAATAAAAAGTTGAATCTGCTTGTCTGCTGATGCATGGGGCTGGGTTCCCTCCCTGTTGGTTGTTTGGCCTGAGGCGACCCAGCACTGGAGCCTACCTTGCTCTTGGTGGGGCTAATGGCGGACTCTGGGAGGGCTCACACCAAGGAGTATTTCCCAGAACTTCTGCTGCCAGTGTTGTTGTCCTCACGGTGAGCCACAGCCACAGCCACCAGCTGCCTCTGCAGGAGACCCTCTAAAAGTAGCAGGTAGTTCTGGTCATTCTCCTACGGGGTCACTGCTCCTTCCCCTGGGTTCTGATGTGCACACTACTTTGTGTGTGCCCTCCAAGAGTGGAGTATCTGAGTGGAGTTGAGACTCTGAGACTCTGTGTGGAGTCGCACAGACTCTGGGTCCTGTGAAGCTTCGATGTTTTGTGATTCTAGAAATCCTATAGGAGACGGTCCACAGCAGGTGAAGCTAATGTTGTCAGTAGAGGTGTTGAAGCCAAAGATCTGCAGTTCCGGCTAGAGGTGCCGATGTACATACAGGACAAAATCATCTCGTGTGAATTTAGTTCAGGCATGTTTAAGATGAATGCAGTCATGTTAATGCCTACCATATTCTATCTTGAGCCTCTCCTCAGGGACCTCCTCCTCAGTTCCTGAGGCTCCTGTAAGTCATGTACAGGGGACTGGAGAGTGGGCTCTGTCCAGTCTGAGCCCTGAGTTACCCTGTGTGTATCTTAGGATACTTTGTATTTCTGTGGTGTCTGTTGTAACATCATCTCTTTCATTTCAGATTTATTTGGGCCCTCTCTTTTTTAACAAAACATACTACTGTTGTCTTTTATTCTTTACAGAAGTTTAATCAGTGTTTGATCTACTATCCTTACCCTATGTATACTTTTTGCAGTGAGATTTTTACTTTTCTTTGTTTCCTTGTTACTATCAATAATTAGTGAGACTTCTTTTAAGCTACCTTCAACATTGCTTATAAAGCTGCTTTATTAGTGATGACAGAGCCTTAATGGAAGTCATGTTCTGGTTGTAAATTAGAATGCAATGTGCCAGCACAAAGCCCCTTAAGTTTATGTCTCATTACTTCTTGTTCTTTTTTTAATTTAATTTTTATTTTTTGTCAGAGCAAATTTGATTAAAATGTTTTGTTTCTTCTAGGTGTGCAAGATGTGGTTCTTTTAAACATATACATATATCTATTCTTCTTTGGATCATTTTCCCATGTAGGTTATGACACCATGTTGAGTAGTCTTGTCTTGGTATTACGTAGGTCTTTGGTGATTACATATTTCACATGTGTTTCTATATCTATCTTAACCCCAATATCCTAATGTATCCAATCCTCACACCTTTCCATTTGGTGAACCCTAAGTTTGTTTAATGAATCTGTGATTGCATTTCTCTGTGGAAATATCTTCATTGGTATCAATTTTTAGCTAAGACCTATAAGTGATATTATAGGATATGTGTCTTTTGCTTTCTGACTTAGTACAATTTGCCTGATTAACTCAAGAATCATACACAGTGCTGCAAATGGCATTGTTTTGTTTTTTTCCCTGGCTCATATTCCATCTATACGTGTACCAGTTATTCTTTGGCCACGCACCTCTTGATGGACTTTTTGGTTGCCTCCATGTCTTGGTTATTGTAATACTGCTGCAATGCACATTTGCTTGCCTGTGTCTTTCCAGTTCTATCTCCTTATGTTATAGGCCAAGGAGTGGGCTTGCTGTATCATATGGTAGCTCAGTGTGTACGTTTTAAAGGCACCACCATTCAGTTCTCATTAGTGGCTCTTTCCAGGTTATGTCCCACTTAAAATTGAGGGTATGCATTTCTCCAAAACACCTTCAATATTTATTGTTTGTAGTTTGCTTGCTGCTGGTTATTCTAACAGGTGCGAGCTGATACCTCTGTGTGGCTGAATTTGCATGTGTCCCATAATCTGTTGAAATTGATCTTTAAAGCATGCTCTTTTTATTTATCAAACTGTGATTACAGCTTAGTTCTTCACATTGTTTTCTTAAAGTAAGTGTCACATTTTGAAAAGTTTTGGCCACTACCTCCCTCAAGACATTTTGAGGGCAGGTTTCATTTACAGCCCTGAAGTACTTGTTCATATGAAGTGACCATTAACACAGATTTTAAAGCTGCTTTTGCAGGTAACGGCCAGAGGGCGGCAGCCTATTTACGTTCCCCAATCTGGTAACTAGGGAAAGAGTCCTTCAGCTGCAAGAGTGTCCAGCTTTATTTCTCATCCAGCTGTGGGTCTAGATATGATCAAACAAGGTTGCATCACAGCCCAGGAACAAATTATGTAAAATTTCCTCTCTCTATCACTGTTTTATTTTTTTGGGTTTTTTAAAGTTATTTAATTTAAAATGGGGATTCGCTACTTTTCACTGCTGTGTTTATGCCGCTTTACACCCACTTGACTCACTTCCAGACAGATATCAATACATAGGTTTTAAGATTCTTACTAGTCACATATATTCTTGTGCGGTGAATAGGGGGTGTTGAGTCCAGTTCACTGAGCAAGGAGTAGGTCTTGTCTATTACATATTGGGTGTATGGATCGGTATCTGAGTGAATTTGAAACCCTTGTTTTATGCATCACCCCACCTCACCTTTCCCGTTAAGCAGCTATAGTGTGTTTTCTAAACGTGTGACTCTGTTCTGTTTTGTAATTCAGTTCAAGTGTAGCGATTTTTACATTCCCTCTATAAGTGATAGCTTATGATAAGTGTCTTTTTCTGTGTGACTTATTTCACTTAGAATCGTCGTACCTAAATCCAATCATCTTGCTTCTCCTAGCCTTATGACATTGATTTCATGTCTGAGTGATATTCCATTGTACATAAGGACCACAACTTCTTTATCCATTTTTCTCTTTCCTGGGATATTTAAGGTGTCATGAAGTGGAGGTTCTTGTCAACAGAGCAGCCCTAAACTTTGGGGTGCCTGTGTCTTGCTGATTTTTAGTTTTCCCAATTTATACGCCCATGAGTGGACGTGCCCTATGCTCCTTAAGCTGTGTTTTTTCGATGTTTCAGGACACACAGTACACTTCTCCAGAGTGGCTGTTGGCAATTTACATCCCACCCATCAGCGTAGCAAGGCTGCCATTTCTCCATGGCCTGTCCTGCATTTCTGGTTTTGACACTTTTTGCAGCATGGCCCTTTTGACCGATGGGAAGCGAGACTTCTTTGTAGCGCTGATTTGCCTTTCCAGGTTGCTTGGTTGGCCAAAAAGGGCGTATGCGTTTTTTCCTGAATATATTCAGGAAAAAACGCATACGCTCTTTTTGGCCAAGGGCATCATTGTCGAAGTTTTACCACTTTACATATGTTTAAAGGCGATTCGAATCTACCTCCTGAAACATGTTTCCTGCAATTCTGCCTTGCTTTCAAATCCTCTTCGTTGCCTTCCCTCAATATATTTGTGGAAGAGAGTTATCATTTATAACTCTGCGGGTTTGTGAATGGCAGTGCCCCTGAGCTCCATTTTTCAACTGTCTTTTTTGGGAGCTGTCCGCAAAAGCACGGGATTGCCTCAGACCCTATTCAGGTTCCGGGGGGCAGGCTGAGCCTGTGGTTAATTCTTCTTCCTGATGGGAAAATACAGTGACCTGTGCCTGTCCCAACACCTAGATCTAGTCTCTCATTGGTTGCCCCTCTTCCCTTTCATCCTCAGGACAAATTGCAACCTGTACGGAACAGGAGGTTAAAGGTGCTGATTCTCCAAGTACTGAGATTTCTAGTAAAGTAGCTGGAATGGCGAACCCGAACACAAGGAAATGAGAAATGAGGTGCGTTTTAGAAACTTTTCAAAATCACACAGTGTACCACCTTCTGGGTTTCTCATGCATGTTTTCGATATAGGAATATGCCCTTCAACCTGGAGATTTGGGACCCATGGGAAGTGTACCAGGCAGTATTACTTTAAAGGGTCTGTGTTTGCTCACCCAACCTCACCCAACCTCTCAGCCCCAAGTGTGTCCACCCTTATGTCTCATCCAGCTGTGCGTCTAGATATGGTCAATCCAGGTTGCATCACAGCCCCTGAACGAATTTTGTAAGAATTTCTCTCTCTTTCACTGTCTTTGTTTTACGGGTTTTTAAAACTAATTTATTTTTATAATGGGGTTTAGCTGCTTTTCACGGCTGTGTTTATGCGGCTTTACACCCACTTGACTCTCTTCCAGACAGATATCAATACATAGGTTTTAAGATTATTACTAGTCACATATATTCTTGTGCGGTGAATAGAGGGTGTTGAGTCCAGTTCAATGAGCAAGGAGTAGGTCTTATCTATTACATATTGGGTGTATGGAACGGTATCTGAGCGAATTTGAACCCCTGGTTTTATGCATCACCCCACCTCACCTTTCCCGTTAAGCAGCCATAGTGTGTTTTCTAAACGTGTGACTCTGTTCTGTTTTGTAATTCAGTTCAAGTGTAGCGGTTTTTACATTCCCTCTATAAGTGATAGCTTATGATAAGTGTCTTTTTCTGTGTGACTTATTTCACTTAGAATCATCGTACCTAAGTCCACTCATCTTGCTTTTTCTATCCTTATGACATTGATTTCATGTCTGAGTGATATTCCATTGTACATAAGGACCACAACTTCTTTATCCATTTTTCTCTTTCCTGGGATATTTAAGGTGTCATGAAGTGGAGGTTCTTGTCAACAGAGCAGCCCTAAACTTTGGGGTGCCTGTGTCTTGCTGATTTTTAGTTTTCCCAATTTATACGCCCATGAGTGGACGTGCCCTATGCTCCCTAAGCTCTGTTTTCTCGATGTTTCAGGACACACCGTACTCTTCTCCAGAGGGGCTGTTGGCAATTTACATCCCGCCCATCAGCGTAGCAAGGCTGCCATTTCTCCATGGCCTGTCCTGCATTTCTGGTTTTGACACTTTTTGCAGCATGGCCCTTTTGACCGTTGGGAAGCGAGTCTTCTTTGTAGCGTTGATTTGCCTTTCCAGGTTGCTTGGTTGGCCAAAAAGGGCGTATGCGTTTTTTCCTGAATATATTCAGGAAAAAACGCATACGCCCTTTTTGGCCAAGGGCATCATTGTCGACGTTTTTCCGCTTTTCATGTGCTTTAAAGGCGATTCGAATCTACCTCCTGAAATCTGTTTCCTGCAATTCTGCCTTGCTTTCAAATCCTCTTCGTAGCCTTCCCTCAATATATATGTGGACGAGAGTTATCATTTATAACTCTGCGGGTTTGTGAATGGCAGTGTCCCTGGGCTCCATTTTTCAACTCGCTTTTTTGGGAGCTGGCCCTAAGAGCGTGGGATTGCCTCAGGCCCTATTCTGCTTCTGGGCGGCAGGCTGAGCCTGTGGTTAATTCTTCTTCCAGATGGGAAAATAGAGTGACCTGTGCCTGTCCCAACACCTAGATCTAGTCTCTCATTGGTTGGCCCTCTTCCCGTTCATCCTCAGGACAAATTGCAACCTGTAGGGAACAGGAGGTTAAAGGTGCTGATTCTCCAAGTAGGGAGATTGCTAGTAAAGTACCTGGAATGGAGAACCCGAGCACAAGGAGATGAGAAATGAGGTGCGTTTTAGAAACCTTTCAAAATCACACGGTGTACCATCTTCTGGGTTACTCATGTATGTTTTCGATGTAGGAAGATGCCCTTGAACCTGGAGATTTGGGACCCATGGGATGCGTACCACGCAGTATTACTTTAAAGGTTCTGCGTTTGCTCACCCAACCTCACCCAACCTCTCAGCCCCAAGAGTGTCCACCCTTATGTCTCATCCAGCTGTATGTCTAGATATGGTCAATCCAGGTTGCATCCCAGCCCCAGACCGAATTTTGGAAGAATTTCTCTCTGTTTCACTGTCTTTGTTTTACGGGTTTTTAAAAGTAATTTATTTTTATAATGGGGTTTATCTGCTTTTAACGGCTGTGTTTATGCGGCTTTACACCCACTTGACTCACTTCCAGACAGATATCAATACATAGGTTTTAAGATTCTTACTAGTCACATATATTCTTGTGCGGTGAATAGGGGGTGTGGAGTCCAGTTCACTGAGCAAGGAGTAGGTCTTGTCTATTACATATTGGGTGTATGGAACGGTATCTGAGCGAATTTGAAACCCTTGTTTTATGCATCACCTCACCTCACCTTTCCCGTTAAGCAGCCATAGTGTGTTTTCTAAACGTGTGACTCTGTTCTGTTTTGTAATTCAGTTCAAGTGTAGCGGTTTTTACATTCCCTCTATAAGTAATAGCTTATGATAAGTGTCTTTTTCTGTGTGACTTATTTCACTTAGAATCGTCGTATCTAAATCCACTCATCTTGCTTCTACTAGCCTTATGACATTGATTTCATTTCTGAGTGATATTCCATTGTACATAAGGACCACAACTTCTTTATCCATTTTTCTCTTTCCTGGGATATTTATGGTGTCATGAAGTGGAGGTTCTTGTCAACAGAGCTGCCCTAAACTTTGGGGTGCCTGTGTCTTGCTGATTTTTAGTTTTCCCAATTTATACGCCCATGAGTGGACGTGCCCTATGCTCCCTAAGCTGTGTTTTTTCGATGTTTCAGGACACACCGTACACTTCTCCAGAGTGGCTGTTGGCAATTTACATCCCGCCCATCAGCGTAGCAAGGCTGACATTTCTCCATGGCCTGTCCTGCATTTCCGGTTTTGACATTTTTGCAGCATGGCCCTTTTGACCGATGGGAAGCGAGACTTCTTTGTAGCGCTGATTTGCCTTTCCAGGTTGCTTGGTTGGCCAAAAAGGGCGTATGCGTTTTTTCCTGAATATATTCAGGAAAAAACGCATACGCCCTTTTTGGCTAAGGGCATCATTGTCGACGTTTTGCCGCTTTACATATGCTTTAAAGGCGATTCGAATCTACCTCCTGAAACATGTTTCCTGCAATTCTGCCTTGCTTTCAAATCCTCTTCATTGCCTTCCCTCAATATATTTGTGGAAGAGAGTTATCATTTATAACTCTGCGGGTTTGTGAATGGCAGTGCCCCTGAGCTCCATTTTTCAACTGTCTTTTTTGGGAGCTGGCCGCAAAAGCACGGGATTGCCTCAGGCCCTATTCAGGTTCCGGGGGGCAGGCTGAGCCTGTGGTTAATTCTTCTTCCTGATGGGAAAATAGAGTGACCTGTGCCTGTCCCAACACCTAGATCTAGTCTCTCATTGGTTGGCCCTCTTCCCTTTCATCCTCAGGACAAATTGCAAACTGTACGGAACAGGAGGTTAAAGGTGCTGATTCTCCAAGTAGGGAGATTTCTAGTAAAGTAGCTGGAATGGCGAACCCGAACACAAGGAAATGAGAAATGAGGTGCGTTTTAGAAACCTTTCAAAATCACACTGTGTACCATCTTCTGGGTTTCTCATGCATGTTTTCGATGTATGAATATGCCCTTGAACCTGGCGATTTCGGACCCATGGGATGGGTACCAGGCAGTGTTACTTTAAAGGGTCTGTGTTTGCTCACCCAACCTCACCCAACCTCTCAGCCCCAAGTGTGTCCACCCTTATGTCTCATCCAGCTGTGGGTCTAGATATGGTCAATCCAGGTTGCATCACAGCCCCTGAACGAATTTTGTAAGAATTTCTCTCTCTTTCACTGTCTTTGTTTTACGGGTTTTTAAAAGTAATTTATTTTTATAATGGGGTTTAGCTGCTTTTCACGGCTGTGTTTATGCGGCTTTACACCCACTTGACTCACTTCCAGAGAGATATCAATACATAGGTTTTAAGATTCTTACTAGTCAGATATATTCTTGTGTGGTGAATAGGGGGTGTTGAGTCCAGTTCACTGAGCAAGGAGTCGGTCTTTTCTATTACATATTGGGTGTATGGAACGGTATCTGAGCCAATTTGAAACCCTTGTTTTATGCATCACCCCACCTCACCTTTCCCGTTAAGCAGCCATAGTGTGTTTTCTAAACGTGTGACTCTGTTCTGTTTTGTAATTCAGTTCAAGTGTAGCGGTTTTTACATTCCCTCTATAAGTGATAGCTTATGATAAGTGTCTTTTTCTGTGTGACTTATTTCACTTAGAATCATCGTACCTAAGTCCACTCATCTTGCTTTTTCTATCCTTATGACATTGATTTCATGTCTGAGTGATATTCCATTGTACATAAGGACCACAACTTCTTTATCCATTTTTCTCTTTCCTGGGATATTTAAGGTGTCATGAAGTGGAGGTTCTTGTCAACAGAGCAGCCCTAAACTTTGGGGTGCCTGTGTCTTGCTGATTTTTAGTTTTCCCAATTTATACGCCCATGAGTGGACGTGCCCTATGCTCCCTAAGCTGTGTTTTCTCGATGTTTCAGGACACACCGTACTCTTCTCCAGAGTGGCTGTTGGCAATTTACATCCCGCCCATCAGCGTAGCAAGGCTGCCATTTCTCCATGGCCTGTCCTGCATTTCTGGTTTTGACACTTTTTGCAGCATGGCCCTTTTGACCGATGGGAAGCGAGACTACTTTGTAGCGCTGATTTGCCTTTCCAGGTTGCTTGGTTGGCCAAAAAGGGCGTATGCGTTTTTTCCTGAATATATTCAGGAAAAAACGCATACGCCCTTTTTGGCCAAGGGCATCATTGTCGACGTTTTGCGACTTTTCATGTGCTTTAAAGGCGATTCGAATCTACCTCCCGAAACCTGTTTCCTGCAATTCTGCCTTGCTTTCAAATCCTCTTCGTTGCCTTCCCTCAATATAGTTGTGGACGAGAGTTATCATTTATAACTCTGCGGGTTTGTGAATGGCAGTGTCCCTGGGCTCCATTTTTCAACTCGCTTTTTTGGGAGCTGGCCGTAAGAGCGTGGGATTGCCTCAGGCCCTATTCTGCTTCTGGGCGGCAGGCTGAACCTGTGGTTAATTCTTCTTCCTGATGGGAAAATAGAGTGACCTGTGCCTGTCCCAACACCTAGATCTAGTCTCTCATTGGTTGGCCCTCTTCCCGTTCATCCTCAGGACAAATTGCAACCTGTAGGGAACAGGAGGTTAAAGGTGCTGATTCTCCAAGTAGGGAGATTGCTTGTAAAGTACCTGGAATGGCGAACCCGAGCACAAGGAGATGAGAAATCAGGTGCGTTTTAGAAACCTTTCAAAATCACACGGTGTACCATCTTCTGGGTTACTCATGTATGTTTTCGATGTAGGAAGATGCCCTTGAACCTGGAGATTTGGGACCCATGGGATGCGTACCACGCAGTATTACTTTAAAGGTTCTGCGTTTGCTCACCCAACCTCACCCAAACTCTCAGCCCCAAGAGTGTCCACCCTTATGTCTCATCCAGCTGTATGTCTAGATATGGTCAATCCAGGTTGCATCCCAGCCCCAGACCGAATTTTGGAAGAATTTCTCTCTGTTTCACTGTCTTTGTTTTACGGGTTTTTAAAAGTAATTTATTTTTATAATGGGGTTTATCTGCTTTTAACGGCTGTGTTTATGCGGCTTTACACCCACTTGACTCACTTCCAGACAGATATCAATACATAGGTTTTAAGATTCTTACTAGTCACATATATTCTTGTGCGGTGAATAGGGAGTGTTGAGTCCAGTTCACTGAGCAAGGAGTAGGTCTTGTCTATTACATATTGGGTGTATGGAACGGTATCTGAGCGAATTTGAAACCCTTGTTTTATGCATCATCTCACCTCACCTTTCCCGTTAAGCAGCCATAGTGTGTTTTCTAAACGTGTGACTCTGTTCTGTTTTGTAATTCAGTTCAAGTGTAGCGGTTTTTACATTCCCTCTATAAGTGATAGCTTATGATAAGTGTCTTTTTCTGTGTGACTTATTTCACTTAGAATCGTCGTACCTAAATCCAATCATCTTGCTTCTCCTAGCCTTATGACATTGATTTCATGTCTGAGTGATATTCCATTGTACATAAGACCACAACTTCTTTATCCATTTTTCTCTTTCCTGGGATATTTAAGGTGTCATGAAGTGGAGGTTCTTGTCAACAGAGCAGCCCTAAACTTTGGGGTGCCTGTGTCTTGCTGATTTTTATTTTTCCCAATTTATACGCCCATGAGTGGACGTGCCCTATGCTCCCTAAGCTGTGTTTTTTCGATGTTTCAGGACACACATTACACTTCTCCAGAGTGGCTGTTGGCAATTTACATCCCACCCATCAGCGTAGCAAGGCTGCCATTTCTCCATGGCCTGTCCTGCATTTCTGGTTTTGACACTTTTTGCAGCATGGCCCTTTTGACCGATGGGAAGCGAGACTTCTTTGTAGCGCTGATTTGCCTTTCCAGGTTGCTTGGTTGGCCAAAAAGGGCGTTTGCGTTTTTTCCTGAATATATTCAGGAAAAAACGCATACGCCCTTTTTGGCCAAGGGCATCATTGTCGAAGTTTTACCACTTTACATATGTTTTAAGGCGATTCGAATCTACCTCCTGAAACATGTTTCCTGCAATTATGCCTTGCTTTCAAATCCTCTTCGTTGCCTTCCCTCAATATATTTGTGGAAGAGAGTTATCATTTATAACTCTGCAGGGTTGTGAATTGCAGTGCCCATGTGCTCCATTTTTCAACTGGCTTTTTTGGGAGCTGGCCGCAGAAGCGCGGGATTGCCTCAGGCCCTATTCTGGATCCGGGTGGCAGGCTGAGCCTGTGGTTATTTCTTCTTCCTGATGAGAAAATAGAGTGACCTGTGCCTGTCCCAACACCTAGAACTAGTCTCTCATTGGTTGCCCCTCTTCCCTTTCATCCTCAGGACAAATTGCAACCTGTACGGAACAGGAGGTTAAAGGTGCTGATTCTCCAAGTACTGAGATTTCTAGTAAAGTAGCTGGAATGGCGAACCCGAACACAAGGAAATGAGAAATGAGGTGCGTTTTAGAAACCTTTCAAAATCACACAGTGTACCACCTTCTGGGTTTCTCATGCATGTTTTCGATATAGGAATATGCCCTTCAACCTGGAGATTTGGGACCCATGGGAAGTGTTCCAGGCAGTATTACTTTAAAGGGTCTGTGTTTGCTCACCCAACCTCACCCAACCTCTCAGCCCCAAGTGTGTCCACCCTTATGTCTCATCCAGCTGTGCGTCTAGATATGGTCAATCCAGGTTGCATCACAGCCCCTGAACGAATTTTGTAAGAATTTCTCTCTCTTTCACTGTCTTTGTTTTACGGGTTTTTAAAACTAATTTATTTTTATAATGGGGTTTAGCTGCTTTTCACGGCTGTGTTTATGCGGCTTTACACCCACTTGACTCTCTTCCAGACAGATATCAATACATAGGTTTTAAGATTCTTACTAGTCACATATATTCTTGTGCGGTGAATAGGGGGTGTTGAGTCCAGTTCAATGAGCAAGGAGTAGGTCTTATCTATTACATATTGGGTGTATGGAACGGTATCTGAGCCAATTTGAAACCCTTGTTTTATGCATCACCCCACCTCACCTTTCCCGTTAAGCAGCCATATTGTGTTTTCTAAACGTGTGACTCTGTTCTGTTTTGTAATTCAGTTCAAGTGTAGCGGTTTTTACATTCCCTCTATAAGTGATAGCTTATGATAAGTGTCTTTTTCTGTGTGACTTATTTCACTTAGAATCATCGTACCTAAGTCCACTCATCTTGCTTTTTCTATCCTTATGACATTGATTTCATGTCTGAGTGATATTCCATTGTACATAAGGACCACAACTTCTTTATCCATTTTTCTCTTTCCTGGGATATTTAAGGTGTCATGAAGTGGAGGTTCTTGTCAACAGAGCAGCCCTAAACTTTGGGGTGCCTGTGTCTTGCTGATTTTTAGTTTTCCCAATTTATACGCCCATGAGTGGACGTGCCCTATGCTCCCTAAGCTGTGTTTTCTCGATGTTTCAGGACACACCGTACTCTTCTCCAGAGTGGCTGTTGGCAATTTACATCCCGCCCATCAGCGTAGCAAGGCTGCCATTTCTCCATGGCCTGTCCTGCATTTCTGGTTTTGACACTTTTTGCAGCATGGCCCTTTTGACCGATGGGAAGCGAGACTACTTTGTAGTGCTGATTTGCCTTTCCAGGTTGCTTGGTTGGCCAAAAAGGGCGTATGCGTTTTTTCCTGAATATATTCAGGAAAAAACGCATACGCCCTTTTTGGCCAAGGGCATCATTGTCGACGTTTTGCGACTTTTCATGTGCTTTAAAGGCGATTCGAATCTACCTCCCGAAACCTGTTTCCTGCAATTCTGCCTTGCTTTCAAATCCTCTTCGTTGCCTTCCCTCAATATATTTGTGGACGAGAGTTATCATTTATAACTCTGCGGGTTTGTGAATGGCAGTGTCCCTGGGCTCCATTTTTCAACTCGCTTTATTGGGAGCTGGCCCTAAGAGCGTGGGATTGCCTCAGGCCCTATTCTGCTTCTGGGCGGCAGCCTGAGCCTGTGGTTAATTCTTCTTCCTGATGGGAATATAGAGTGTCCTGTGCCTGTCCCAACACCTAGATCTAGTCTCTCATTGGTTGGCCCTCTTCCCGTTCATCCTCAGGACAAATTGCAACCTGTAGGTAACAGGAGGTTAAAGGTGCTGATTCTCCAAGTAGGGAGATTGCTAGTAAAGTACCTGGAATGGCGAACCCGAGCACAAGGAGATGAGAAATGAGGTGCGTTTTAGAAACCTTTCAAAATCACACGGTGTACCATCTTCTGGGTTACTCATGTATGTTTTCGATGTAGGAAGATGCCCTTGAACCTGGAGATTTGGGACCCATGGGATGCGTACCGCGCAGTATTACTTTAAAGGTTCTGCGTTTGCTCACCCAACCTCACCCAACCTCTCAGCCCCAAGAGTGTCCACCCTTATGTCTCATCCAGCTGTATGTCTAGATATGGTCAATCCAGGTTGCATCCCAGCCCCAGACCGAATTTTGGAAGAATTTCTCTCTGTTTCACTGTCTTTGTTTTACGGGTTTTTAAAAGTAATTTATTTTTATAATGGGGTTTATCTGCTTTTAACGGCTGTGTTTATGCGGCTTTACACCCACATGACTCACTTCCAGACAGATATCAATACATAGGTTTTAAGATTCTTACTAGTCACATATATTCTTGTGCGGTGAATAGGGGGTGTTGAGTCCAGTTCACTGAGCAAGGAGTAGGTCTTGTCTATTACATATTGGGTGTATGGAACGGTATCTGAGCGAATTTGAAACCCTTGTTTTATGCATCACCTCACCTCACCTTTCCCGTTAAGCAGCCATAGTGTGTTTTCTAAACGTGTGACTCTCTTCTGTTTTGTAATTCAGTTCAAGTGTAGCAGTTTTTACATTCCCTCTATAAGTGATAGCTTATGATAAGTGTCTTTTTCTGTGTGACTTATTTCACTTAGAATCTTCGTACCTAAATCCAATCATCTTGCTTCTCCTAGCCTTATGACATTGATTTCATGTCTGAGTGATATTCCATTGTACATAAGGACCACAACTTCTTTATCCATTTTTCTCTTTCCTGGGATATTTAAGGTGTCATGAAGTGGAGGTTCTTGTCAACAGAGCAGCCCTAAACTTGGGGTGCCTGTGTCTTGCTGATTTTTAGTTTTCCCAATTTATACGCCCATGAGTGGACATGCCCTATGCTCCCTAAGCTGTGTTTTTTCGATGTTTCAGGACACACAGTACACTTCTCCAGAGTGGCTGTTGGCAATTTACATCCCACCCATCAGCGTAGCAAGGCTGCCATTTCTCCATGGCCTGTCCTGCATTTCCGGTTTTGACATTTTTGCAGCATGGCCCTTTTGACCGATGGGAAGCGAGACTTCTTTGTAGCGCTGATTTGCCTTTCCAGGTTGCTTGGTTGGCCAAAAAGGGCGTATGCGTTTTTTCCTGAATATATTCAGGAAAAAACGCATACGCCCTTTTTGGCTAAGGGCATCATTGTCGACGTTTTGCCGCTTTACATATGCTTTAAAGGCGATTCGAATCTACCTCCTGAAACATGTTTCCTGCAATTCTGCCTTGCTTTCAAATCCTCTTCATTGCCTTCCCTCAATATATTTGTGGAAGAGAGTTATCATTTATAACTCTGTGGGTTTGTGAATGGCAGTGCCCCTGAGCTCCATTTTTCAACTGTCTTTTTTGGGAGCTGGCCGCAAAAGCACGGGATTGCCTCAGGCCCTATTCAGGTTCCGGGGGGCAGGCTGAGCCTGTGGTTAATTCTTCTTCCTGATGGGAAAATAGAGTGACCTGTGCCTGTCCCAACACCTAGATCTAGTCTCTCATTGGTTGGCCCTCTTCCCTTTCATCCTCAGGACAAATTGCAAACTGTACGGAACAGGAGGTTAAAGGTGCTGATTCTCCAAGTAGGGAGATTTCTAGTAAAGTAGCTGGAATGGCGAACCCGAACACAAGGAAATGAGAAATGAGGTGCGTTTTAGAAACCTTTCAAAATCACACTGTGTACCATCTTCTGGGTTTCTCATGCATGTTTTCGATGTATGAATATGCCCTTGAACCTGGAGATTTCGGACCCATGGGATGGGTACCAGGCAGTGTTACTTTAAAGGGTCTGTGTTTGCTCACCCAACCTCACCCAACCTCTCAGCCCCAAGTGTGTCCACCCTTATGTCTCATCCAGCTGTGGGTCTAGATATGGTCAATCCAGGTTGCATCACAGCCCCTGAACGAATTTTGTAAGAATTTCTCTCTCTTTCACTGTCTTTGTTTTACGGGTTTTTAAAAGTAATTTATTTTTATAATGGGGTTTAGCTGCTTTTCACGGCTGTGTTTATGCGGCTTTACACCCACTTGACTCACTTCCAGAGAGATATCAACACATAGGTTTTAAGATTCTTACTAGTCAGATATATTCTTGTGTGGTGAATAGGGGGTGTTGAGTCCAGTTCACTGAGCAAGGAGTCGGTCTTTTCTATTACATATTGGGTGTATGGAACGGTATCTGAGCGAATTTGAAACCCTTGTTTTATGCATCACCCCACCTCACCTTTCCCGTTAAGCAGCCATAGTGTGTTTTCTAAACGTGTGACTCTGTTCTGTTTTGTAATTCAGTTCAAGTGTAGCGGTTTTTACATTCCCTCTATAAGTGATAGCTTATGATAAGTGTCTTTTTCTGTGTGACTTATTTCACTTAGAATCATCGTACCTAAGTCCACTCATCTTGCTTTTTCTATCCTTATGACATTGATTTCATGTCTGAGTGATATTCCATTGTACATAAGGACCACAACTTCTTTATCCATTTTTCTCTTTCCTGGGATATTTAAGGTGTCATGAAGTGGAGGTTCTTGTCAACAGAGCAGCCCTAAACTTTGGGGTGCCTGTGTCTTGCTGATTTTTAGTTTTCCCAATTTATACGCCCATGAGTGGACGTGCCCTATGCTCCCTAAGCTGTGTTTTCTCGATGTTTCAGGACACACCGTACTCTTCTCCAGAGTGGCTGTTGGCAATTTACATCCCGCCCATCAGCGTAGCAAGGCTGCCATTTCTCCATGGCCTGTCCTGCATTTCTGGTTTTGACACTTTTTGCAGCATGGCCCTTTTGACCGATGGGAAGCGAGACTACTTTGTAGCGCTGATTTGCCTTTCCAGGTTGCTTGGTTGGCCAAAAAGGGCGTATGCGTTTTTTCCTGAATATATTCAGGAAAAAACGCATACGCCCTTTTTGGCCAAGGGCATCATTGTCGACGTTTTGCGACTTTTCATGTGCTTTAAAGGCGATTCGAATCTACCTCCCGAAACCTGTTTCCTGCAATTCTGCCTTGCTTTCAAATCCTCTTCGTTGCCTTCCCTCAATATAGTTGTGGACGAGAGTTATCATTTATAACTCTGCGGGTTTGTGAATGGCAGTGTCCCTGGGCTCCATTTTTCAACTCGCTTTTTTGGGGGCTGGCCGTAAGAGCGTGGGATTGCCTCAGGCCCTATTCTGCTTCTGGGCGGCAGGCTGAACCTGTGGTTAATTCTTCTTCCTGATGGGAAAATAGAGTGACCTGTGCCTGTCCCAACACCTAGATCTAGTCTCTCATTGGTTGGCCCTCTTCCCGTTCATCCTCAGGACAAATTGCAACCTGTAGGGAACAGGAGGTTAAAGGTGCTGATTCTCCAAGTAGGGAGATTGCTTGTAAAGTACCTGGAATGGCGAACCCGAGCACAAGGAGATGAGAAATCAGGTGCGTTTTAGAAACCTTTCAAAATCACACGGTGTACCATCTTCTGGGTTACTCATGTATGTTTTCGATGTAGGAAGATGCCCTTGAACCTGGAGATTTGGGACCCATGGGATGCGTACCACGCAGTATTACTTTAAAGGTTCTGCGTTTGCTCACCCAACCTCACCCAAACTCTCAGCCCCAAGAGTGTCCACCCTTATGTCTCATCCAGCTGTATGTCTAGATATGGTCAATCCAGGTTGCATCCCAGCCCCAGACCGAATTTTGGAAGAATTTCTCTCTGTTTCACTGTCTTTGTTTTACGGGTTTTTAAAAGTAATTTATTTTTATAATGGGGTTTATCTGCTTTTAACGGCTGTGTTTATGCGGCTTTACACCCACTTGACTCACTTCCAGACAGATATCAATACATAGGTTTTAAGATTCTTACTAGTCACATATATTCTTGTGCGGTGAATAGGGAGTGTTGAGTCCAGTTCACTGAGCAAGGAGTAGGTCTTGTCTATTACATATTGGGTGTATGGAACGGTATCTGAGCGAATTTGAAACCCTTGTTTTATGCATCATCTCACCTCACCTTTCCCGTTAAGCAGCCATAGTGTGTTTTCTAAACGTGTGACTCTGTTCTGTTTTGTAATTCAGTTCAAGTGTAGCGGTTTTTACATTCCCTCTATAAGTGATAGCTTATGATAAGTGTCTTTTTCTGTGTGACTTATTTCACTTAGAATCGTCGTACCTAAATCCAATCATCTTGCTTCTCCTAGCCTTATGACATTGATTTCATGTCTGAGTGATATTCCATTGTACATAAGACCACAACTTCTTTATCCATTTTTCTCTTTCCTGGGATATTTAAGGTGTCATGAAGTGGAGGTTCTTGTCAACAGAGCAGCCCTAAACTTTGGGGTGCCTGTGTCTTGCTGATTTTTATTTTTCCCAATTTATACGCCCATGAGTGGACGTGCCCTATGCTCCCTAAGCTGTGTTTTTTCGATGTTTCAGGACACACATTACACTTCTCCAGAGTGGCTGTTGGCAATTTACATCCCACCCATCAGCGTAGCAAGGCTGCCATTTCTCCATGGCCTGTCCTGCATTTCTGGTTTTGACACTTTTTGCAGCATGGCCCTTTTGACCGATGGGAAGCGAGACTTCTTTGTAGCGCTGATTTGCCTTTCCAGGTTGCTTGGTTGGCCAAAAAGGGCGTTTGCGTTTTTTCCTGAATATATTCAGGAAAAAACGCATACGCCCTTTTTGGCCAAGGGCATCATTGTCGAAGTTTTACCACTTTACATATGTTTTAAGGCGATTCGAATCTACCTCCTGAAACATGTTTCCTGCAATTCTGCCTTGCTTTCAAATCCTCTTCGTTGCCTTCCCTCAATATATTTGTGGAAGAGAGTTATCATTTATAACTCTGCAGGGTTGTGAATTGCAGTGCCCATGTGCTCCATTTTTCAACTGGCTTTTTTGGGAGCTGGCCGCAGAAGCGCGGGATTGCCTCAGGCCCTATTCTGAATCCGGGTGGCAGGCTGAGCCTGTGGTTATTTCTTCTTCCTGATGAGAAAATAGAGTGACCTGTGCCTGTCCCAACACCTAGAACTAGTCTCTCATTGTTTGCCCCTCTTCCCTTTCATCCTCAGGACAAATTGCAACCTGTACGGAACAGGAGGTTAAAGGTGCTGATTCTCCAAGTACTGAGATTTCTAGTAAAGTAGCTGGAATGGCGAACCCGAACACAAGGAAATGAGAAATGAGGTGCGTTTTAGAAACCTTTCAAAATCACACAGTGTACCACCTTCTGGGTTTCTCATGCATGTTTTCGATATAGGAATATGCCCTTCAACCTGGAGATTTGGGACCCATGGGAAGTGTACCAGGCAGTATTACTTTAAAGGGTCTGTGTTTGCTCACCCAACCTCACCCAACCTCTCAGCCCCAAGTGTGTCCACCCTTATGTCTCATCCAGCTGTGCGTCTAGATATGGTCAATCCAGGTTGCATCACAGCCCCTGAACGAATTTTGTAAGAATTTCTCTCTCTTTCACTGTCTTTGTTTTACGGGTTTTTAAAACTAATTTATTTTTATAATGGGGTTTAGCTGCTTTTCACGGCTGTGTTTATGCGGCTTTACACCCACTTGACTCTCTTCCAGACAGATATCAATACATAGGTTTTAAGATTCTTACTAGTCACATATATTCTTGTGCGGTGAATAGGGGGTGTTGAGTCCAGTTCAATGAGCAAGGAGTAGGTCTTATCTATTACATATTGGGTGTATGGAACGGTATCTGAGCCAATTTGAAACCCTTGTTTTATGCATCACCCCACCTCACCTTTCCCGTTAAGCAGCCATATTGTGTTTTCTAAACGTGTGACTCTGTTCTGTTTTGTAATTCAGTTCAAGTGTAGCGGTTTTTACATTCCCTCTATAAGTGATAGCTTATGATAAGTGTCTTTTTCTGTATGACTTATTTCACTTAGAATCATCGTACCTAAGTCCACTCATCTTGCTTTTTCTATCCTTATGACATTGATTTCATGTCTGAGTGATATTCCATTGTACATAAGGACCACAACTTCTTTATCCATTTTTCTCTTTCCTGGGATATTTAAGGTGTCATGAAGTGGAGGTTCTTGTCAACAGAGCAGCCCTAAACTTTGGGGTGCCTGTGTCTTGCTGATTTTTAGTTTTCCCAATTTATACGCCCATGAGTGGACGTGCCCTATGCTCCCTAAGCTGTGTTTTCTCGATGTTTCAGGACACACCGTACTCTTCTCCAGAGTGGCTGTTGGCAATTTACATCCCGCCCATCAGCGTAGCAAGGCTGCCATTTCTCCATGGCCTGTCCTGCATTTCTGGTTTTGACACTTTTTGCAGCATGGCCCTTTTGACCGATGGGAAGCGAGACTACTTTGTAGCGCTGATTTGCCTTTCCAGGTTGCTTGGTTGGCCAAAAAGGGCGTATGCGTTTTTTCCTGAATATATTCAGGAAAAAACGCATACGCCCTTTTTGGCCAAGGGCATCATTGTCGACGTTTTGCGACTTTTCATGTGCTTTAAAGGCGATTCGAATCTACCTCCCGAAACCTGTTTCCTGCAATTCTGCCTTGCTTTCAAATCCTCTTCGTTGCCTTCCCTCAATATATTTGTGGACGAGAGTTATCATTTATAACTCTGCGGGTTTGTGAATGGCAGTGTCCCTGGGCTCCATTTTTCAACTCGCTTTATTGGGAGCTGGCCCTAAGAGCGTGGGATTGCCTCAGGCCCTATTCTGCTTCTGGGCGGCAGCCTGAGCCAGTGGTTAATTCTTCTTCCTGATGGGAATATAGAGTGTCCTGTGCCTGTCCCAACACCTAGATCTAGTCTCTCATTGGTTGGCCCTCTTCCCGTTCATCCTCAGGACAAATTGCAACCTGTATGGAACAGGAGGTTAAAGGTGCTGATTCTCCAAGTAGGGAGATTGCTAGTAAAGTACCTGGAATGGCGAACCCGAGCACAAGGAGATGAGAAATGAGGTGCGTTTTAGAAACCTTTCAAAATCACACGGTGTACCATCTTCTGGGTTACTCATGTGTGTTTTCGATGTAGGAAGATGCCCTTGAACCTGGAGATTTGGGACCCATGGGATGCGTACCGCGCAGTATTACTTTAAAGGTTCTGCGTTTGCTCACCCAACCTCACCCAACCTCTCAGCCCCAAGAGTGTCCACCCTTATGTCTCATCCAGCTGTATGTCTAGATATGGTCAATCCAGGTTGCATCCCAGCCCCAGACCGAATTTTGGAAGAATTTCTCTCTGTTTCACTGTCTTTGTTTTACGGGTTTTTAAAAGTAATTTATTTTTATAATGGGGTTTATCTGCTTTTAACGGCTGTGTTTATGCGGCTTTACACCCACATGACTCACTTCCAGACAGATATCAATACATAGGTTTTAAGATTCTTACTAGTCACATATATTCTTGTGCGGTGAATAGGGGGTGTTGAGTCCAGTTCACTGAGCAAGGAGTAGGTCTTGTCTATTACATATTGGGTGTATGGAACGGTATCTGAGCGAATTTGAAACCCTTGTTTTATGCATCACCTCACCTCACCTTTCCCGTTAAGCAGCCATAGTGTGTTTTCTAAACGTGTGACTCTGTTCTGTTTTGTAATTCAGTTCAAGTGTAGCAGTTTTTACATTCCCTCTATAAGTGATAGCTTATGATAAGTGTCTTTTTCTGTGTGACTTATTTCACTTAGAATCGTCGTACCTAAATCCAATCATCTTGCTTCTCCTAGCCTTATGACATTGATTTCATGTCTGAGTGATATTCCATTGTACATAAGGACCACAACTTCTTTATCCATTTTTCTCTTTCCTGGGATATTTAAGGTGTCATGAAGTGGAGGTTCTTGTCAACAGAGCAGCCCTAAACTTGGGGTGCCTGTGTCTTGCTGATTTTTAGTTTTCCCAATTTATACGCCCATGAGTGGACATGCCCTATGCTCCCTAAGCTGTGTTTTTTCGATGTTTCAGGACACACAGTACACTTCTCCAGAGTGGCTGTTGGCAATTTACATCCCACCCATCAGCGTAGCAAGGCTGCCATTTCTCCATGGCCTGTCCTGCATTTCTGGTTTTGACACTTTTTGCAGCATGGCCCTTTTGACCGATGGGAAGCGAGACTTCTTTGTAGCGCTGATTTGCCTTTCCAGGTTGCTTGGTTGGCCAAAAACGGCGTATGCGTTTTTTCCTGAATATATTCAGGAAAAAACGCATACGCCCTTTTTGGCCAAGGGCATCATTGTCGAAGTTTTACCACTTTACATATGTTTAAAGGCGATTCGAATCTACCTCCTGAAACAGGTTTCCTGCAATTCTGCCTTGCTTTCAAATCCTCTTCGTTGCCTTCCCTCAATATATTTGTGGAAGAGAGTTATCATTTATAACTCTGCGGGTTTGTGAATGGCAGTGCCCCTGAGCTCCATTTTTCAACTGTCTTTTTTGGGAGCTGTCCGCAAAACCACGGGATTGCCTCAGACCCTATTCAGGTTCCGGGGGGCAGGCTGAGCCTGTGGTTAATTCTTCTTCCTGATGGGAAAATAGAGTGACCTGTGCCTGTCCCAACACCTAGAACTAGTCTCTCATTGGTTGCCCCTCTTCCCTTTCATCCTCAGGACAAATTGCAACCTGTACGGAACAGGAGGTTAAAGGTGCTGATTCTCCAAGTACTGAGATTTCTAGTAAAGTAGCTGGAATGGCGAACCCGAACACAAGGAAATGAGAAATGAGGTGCGTTTTAGAAACCTTTCAAAATCACACAGTGTACCACCTTCTGGGTTTCTCATGCATGTTTTCGATATAGGAATATGCCCTTCAACCTGGAGATTTGGGACCCATGGGAAGTGTACCAGGCAGTATTACTTTAAAGGGTCTGTGTTTGCTCACCCAACCTCACCCAACCTCTCAGCCCCAAGTGTGTCCACCCTTATGTCTCATCCAGCTGTGCGTCTAGATATGGTCAATCCAGGTTGCATCACAGCCCCTGAACGAATTTTGTAAGAATTTCTCTCTCTTTCACTGTCTTTGTTTTACGGGTTTTTAAAACTAATTTATTTTTATAATGGGGTTTAGCTGCTTTTCACGGCTGTGTTTATGCGGCTTTACACCCACTTGACTCTCTTCCAGACAGATATCAATACATAGGTTTTAAGATTCTTACTAGTCACATATATTCTTGTGCGGTGAATAGGGGGTGTTGAGTCCAGTTCAATGAGCAAGGAGTAGGTCTTATCTATTACATATTGGGTGTATGGAACGGTATCTGAGACAATTTGAAACCCTTGTTTTATGCATCACCCCACCTCACCTTTCCCGTTAAGCAGCCATAGTGTGTTTTCTAAACGTGTGACTCTGTTCTGTTTTGTAATTCAGTTCAAGTGTAGCGGTTTTTACATTCCCTCTATAAGTGATAGCTTATGATAAGTGTCTTTTTCTGTGTGACTTATTTCACTTAGAATCATCGTACCTAAGTCCACTCATCTTGCATTTTCTATCCTTATGACATTGATTTCATGTCTGAGTGATATTCCATTGTACATAAGGACCACAACTTCTTTATCCATTTTTCTCTTTCCTGGGATATTTACGGTGTCATGAAGTGGAGGTTCTTGTCAACAGAGCAGCCCTAAACTTTGGGGTGCCTGTGTCTTGCTGATTTTTAGTTTTCCCAATTTATACGCCCATGAGTGGACGTGCCCTATGCTCCCTAAGCTGTGTTTTCTCGATGTTTCAGGACACACCGTACTCTTCTCCAGAGTGGCTGTTGGCAATTTACATCCCGCCCATCAGCGTAGCAAGGCTGCCATTTCTCCATGGCCTGTCCTGCATTTCTGGTTTTGACACTTTTTGCAGCATGGCCCTTTTGACCGATGGGAAGCGAGACTACTTTGTAGCGCTGATTTGCCTTTCCAGGTTGCTTGGTTGGCCAAAAAGGGCGTATGCGTTTTTTCCTGAATATATTCAGGAAAAAACGCATACGCCCTTTTTGGCCAAGGGCATCATTGTCGACGTTTTGCGACTTTTCATGTGCTTTAAAGGCGATTCGAATCTACCTCCCGAAACCTGTTTCCTGCAATTCTGCCTTGCTTTCAAATCCTCTTCGTTGCCTTCCCTCAATATAGTTGTGGACGAGAGTTATCATTTATAACTCTGCGGGTTTGTGAATGGCAGTGTCCCTGGGCTCCATTTTTCAACTCGCTTTTTTGGGAGCTGGCCGTAAGAGCGTGGGATTGCCTCAGGCCCTATTCTGCTTCTGGGCGGCAGGCTGAACCTGTGGTTAATTCTTCTTCCTGATGGGAAAATAGAGTGACCTGTGCCTGTCCCAACACCTAGATCTAGTCTCTCATTGGTTGGCCCTCTTCCCGTTCATCCTCAGGACAAATTGCAACCTGTAGGGAACAGGAGGTTAAAGGTGCTGATTCTCCAAGTAGGGAGATTGCTTGTAAAGTACCTGGAATGGCGAACCCGAGCACAAGGAGATGAGAAATCAGGTGCGTTTTAGAAACCTTTCAAAATCACACGGTGTACCATCTTCTGGGTTACTCATGTATGTTTTCGATGTAGGAAGATGCCCTTGAACCTGGAGAATTGGGACCCATGGGATGCGTACCACGCAGTATTACTTTAAAGGTTCTGCGTTTGCTCACCCAACCTCACCCAAACTCTCAGCCCCAAGAGTGTCCACCCTTATGTCTCATCCAGCTGTATGTCTAGATATGGTCAATCCAGGTTGCATCCCAGCCCCAGACCGAATTTTGGAAGAATTTCTCTCTGTTTCACTGTCTTTGTTTTACGGGTTTTTAAAAGTAATTTATTTTTATAATGGGGTTTATCTGCTTTTAACGGCTGTGTTTATGCGGCTTTACACCCACTTGACTCACTTCCAGACAGATATCAATACATAGGTTTTAAGATTCTTACTAGTCACATATATTCTTGTGCGGTGAATAGGGAGTGTTGAGTCCAGTTCACTGAGCAAGGAGTAGGTCTTGTCTATTACATATTGGGTGTATGGAACGGTATCTGAGCGAATTTGAAACCCTTGTTTTATGCATCATCTCACCTCACCTTTCCCGTTAAGCAGCCATAGTGTGTTTTCTAAACGTGTGACTCTGTTCTGTTTTGTAATTCAGTTCAAGTGTAGCGGTTTTTACATTCCCTCTATAAGTGATAGCTTATGATAAGTGTCTTTTTCTGTGTGACTTATTTCACTTAGAATCGTCGTACCTAAATCCAATCATCTTGCTTCTCCTAGCCTTATGACATTGATTTCATGTCTGAGTGATATTCCATTGTACATAAGACCACAACTTCTTTATCCATTTTTCTCTTTCCTGGGATATTTAAGGTGTCATGAAGTGGAGGTTCTTGTCAACAGAGCAGCCCTAAACTTTGGGGTGCCTGTGTCTTGCTGATTTTTATTTTTCCCAATTTATACGCCCATGAGTGGACGTGCCCTATGCTCCCTAAGCTGTGTTTTTTCGATGTTTCAGGACACACATTACACTTCTCCAAAGTGGCTGTTGGCAATTTACATCCCACCCATCAGCGTAGCAAGGCTGCCATTTCTCCATGGCCTGTCCTGCATTTCTGGTTTTGACACTTTTTGCAGCATGGCCCTTTTGACCGATGGGAAGCGAGACTTCTTTGTAGCGCTGATTTGCCTTTCCAGGTTGCTTGGTTGGCCAAAAAGGGCGTTTGCGTTTTTTCCTGAATATATTCAGGAAAAAACGCATACGCCCTTTTTGGCCAAGGGCATCATTGTCGAAGTTTTACCACTTTACATATGTTTAAAGGCGATTCGAATCTACCTCCTGAAACATGTTTCCTGCAATTCTGCCTTGCTTTCAAATCCTCTTCGTTGCCTTCCCTCAATATATTTGTGGAAGAGAGTTATCATTTATAACTCTGCAGGGTTGTGAATTGCAGTGCCCATGTGCTCCATTTTTCAACTGGCTTTTTTGGGAGCTGGCCGCAGAAGCGCGGGATTGCCTCAGGCCCTATTCTGGATCCGGGTGGCAGGCTGAGCCTGTGGTTATTTCTTCTTCCTGATGAGAAAATAGAGTGACCTGTGCCTGTCCCAACACCTAGAACTAGTCTCTCATTGGTTGCCCCTCTTCCCTTTCATCCTCAGGACAAATTGCAACCTGTACGGAACAGGAGGTTAAAGGTGCTGATTCTCCAAGTACTGAGATTTCTAGTAAAGTAGCTGGAATGGCGAACCCGAACACAAGGAAATGAGAAATGAGGTGCGTTTTAGAAACCTTTCAAAATCACACAGTGTACCACCTTCTGGGTTTCTCATGCATGTTTTCGATATAGGAATATGCCCTTCAACCTGGAGATTTGGGACCCATGGGAAGTGTACCAGGCAGTATTACTTTAAAGGGTCTGTGTTTGCTCACCCAACCTCACCCAACCTCTCAGCCCCAAGTGTGTCCACCCTTATGTCTCATCCAGCTGTGCGTCTAGATATGGTCAATCCAGGTTGCATCACAGCCCCTGAACGAATTTTGTAAGAATTTCTCTCTCTTTCACTGTCTTTGTTTTACGGGTTTTTAAAACTAATTTATTTTTATAATGGGGTTTAGCTGCTTTTCACGGCTGTGTTTATGCGGCTTTACACCCACTTGACTCTCTTCCAGACAGATATCAATACATAGGTTTTAAGATTCTTACTAGTCACATATATTCTTGTGCGGTGAATAGGGGGTGTTGAGTCCAGTTCAATGAGCAAGGAGTAGGTCTTATCTATTACATATTGGGTGTATGGAACGGTATCTGAGCCAATTTGAAACCCTTGTTTTATGCATCACCCCACCTCACCTTTCCCGTTAAGCAGCCATATTGTGTTTTCTAAACGTGTGACTCTGTTCTGTTTTGTAATTCAGTTCAAGTGTAGCGGTTTTTACATTCCCTCTATAAGTGATAGCTTATGATAAGTGTCTTTTTCTGTATGACTTATTTCACTTAGAATCATCGTACCTAAGTCCACTCATCTTGCTTTTTCTATCCTTATGACATTGATTTCATGTCTGAGTGATATTCCATTGTACATAAGGACCACAACTTCTTTATCCATTTTTCTCTTTCCTGGGATATTTAAGGTGTCATGAAGTGGAGGTTCTTGTCAACAGAGCAGCCCTAAACTTTGGGGTGCCTGTGTCTTGCTGATTTTTAGTTTTCCCAATTTATACGCCCATGAGTGGACGTGCCCTATGCTCCCTAAGCTGTGTTTTCTCGATGTTTCAGGACACACCGTACTCTTCTCCAGAGTGGCTGTTGGCAATTTACATCCCGCCCATCAGCGTAGCAAGGCTGCCATTTCTCCATGGCCTGTCCTGCATTTCTGGTTTTGACACTTTTTGCAGCATGGCCCTTTTGACCGATGGGAAGCGAGACTACTTTGTAGCGCTGATTTGCCTTTCCAGGTTGCTTGGTTGGCCAAAAAGGGCGTATGCGTTTTTTCCTGAATATATTCAGGAAAAAACGCATACGCCCTTTTTGGCCAAGGGCATCATTGTCGACGTTTTGCGACTTTTCATGTGCTTTAAAGGCGATTCGAATCTACCTCCCGAAACCTGTTTCCTGCAATTCTGCCTTGCTTTCAAATCCTCTTCGTTGCCTTCCCTCAATATATTTGTTGACGAGAGTTATCATTTATAACTCTGCGGGTTTGTGAATGGCAGTGTCCCTGGGCTCCATTTTTCAACTCGCTTTATTGGGAGCTGGCCCTAAGAGCGTGGGATTGCCTCAGGCCCTATTCTGCTTCTGGGCGGCAGCCTGAGCCTGTGGTTAATTCTTCTTCCTGATGGGAATATAGAGTGTCCTGTGCCTGTCCCAACACCTAGATCTAGTCTCTCATTGGTTGGCCCTCTTCCCGTTCATCCTCAGGACAAATTGCAACCTGTATGGAACAGGAGGTTAAAGGTGCTGATTCTCCAAGTAGGGAGATTGCTAGTAAAGTACCTGGAATGGCGAACCCGAGCACAAGGAGATGAGAAATGAGGTGCGTTTTAGAAACCTTTCAAAATCACACGGTGTACCATCTTCTGGGTTACTCATGTATGTTTTCGATGTAGGAAGATGCCCTTGAACCTGGAGATTTGGGACCCATGGGATGCGTACCGCGCAGTATTACTTTAAAGGTTCTGCGTTTGCTCACCCAACCTCACCCAACCTCTCAGCCCCAAGAGTGTCCACCCTTATGTCTCATCCAGCTGTATGTCTAGATATGGTCAATCCAGGTTGCATCCCAGCCCCAGACCGAATTTTGGAAGAATTTCTCTCTGTTTCACTGTCTTTGTTTTACGGGTTTTTAAAAGTAATTTATTTTTATAATGGGGTTTATCTGCTTTTAACGGCTGTGTTTATGCGGCTTTACACCCACATGACTCACTTCCAGACAGATATCAATACATAGGTTTTAAGATTCTTACTAGTCACATATATTCTTGTGCGGTGAATAGGGGGTGTTGAGTCCAGTTCACTGAGCAAGGAGTAGGTCTTGTCTATTACATATTGGGTGTATGGAACGGTATCTGAGCGAATTTGAAACCCTTGTTTTATGCATCACCTCACCTCACCTTTCCCGTTAAGCAGCCATAGTGTGTTTTCTAAACGTGTGACTCTGTTCTGTTTTGTAATTCAGTTCAAGTGTAGCAGTTTTTACATTCCCTCTATAAGTGATAGCTTATGATAAGTGTCTTTTTCTGTGTGACTTATTTCACTTAGAATCGTCGTACCTAAATCCAATCATCTTGCTTCTCCTAGCCTTATGACATTGATTTCATGTCTGAGTGATATTCCATTGTACATAAGGACCACAACTTCTTTATCCATTTTTCTCTTTCCTGGGATATTTAAGGTGTCATGAAGTGGAGGTTCTTGTCAACAGAGCAGCCCTAAACTTGGGGTGCCTGTGTCTTGCTGATTTTTAGTTTTCCCAATTTATACGCCCATGAGTGCACGTGCCCTATGCTCCCTAAGCTGTGTTTTTTCGATGTTTCAGGACACACAGTACACTTCTCCAGAGTGGCTGTTGGCAATTTACATCCCACCCATCAGCGTAGCAAGGCTGCCATTTCTCCATGGCCTGTCCTGCATTTCTGGTTTTGACACTTTTTGCAGCATGGCCCTTTTGACCGATGGGAAGCGAGACTTCTTTGTAGCGCTGATTTGCCTTTCCAGGTTGCTTGGTTGGCCAAAAACGGCGTATGCGTTTTTTCCTGAATATATTCAGGAAAAAACGCATACGCCCTTTTTGGCCAAGGGCATCATTGTCGAAGTTTTACCACTTTACATATGTTTAAAGGCGATTCGAATCTACCTCCTGAAACAGGTTTCCTGCAATTCTGCCTTGCTTTCAAATCCTCTTCGTTGCCTTCCCTCAATATATTTGTGGAAGAGAGTTATCATTTATAATTCTGCGGGTTTGTGAATGGCAGTGCCCCTGAGCTCCATTTTTCAACTGTCTTTTTTGGGAGCTGTCCGCAAAACCACGGGATTGCCTCAGACCCTATTCAGGTTCCGGGGGGCAGGCTGAGCCTGTGGTTAATTCTTCTTCCTGATGGGAAAATAGAGTGACCTGTGCCTGTCCCAACACCTAGAACTAGTCTCTCATTGGTTGCCCCTCTTCCCTTTCATCCTCAGGACAAATTGCAACCTGTACGGAACAGGAGGTTAAAGGTGCTGATTCTCCAAGTACTGAGATTTCTAGTAAAGTAGCTGGAATGGCGAACCCGAACACAAGGAAATGAGAAATGAGGTGCGTTTTAGAAACCTTTCAAAATCACACAGTGTACCACCTTCTGGGTTTCTCATGCATGTTTTCGATATAGGAATATGCCCTTCAACCTGGAGATTTGGGACCCATGGGAAGTGTACCAGGCAGTATTACTTTAAAGGGTCTGTGTTTGCTCACCCAACCTCACCCAACCTCTCAGCCCCAAGTGTGTCCACCCTTATGTCTCATCCAGCTGTGCGTCTAGATATGGTCAATCCAGGTTGCATCACAGCCCCTGAACGAATTTTGTAAGAATTTCTCTCTCTTTCACTGTCTTTGTTTTACGGGTTTTTAAAACTAATTTATTTTTATAATGGGGTTTAGCTGCTTTTCACGGCTGTGTTTATGCGGCTTTACACCCACTTGACTCTCTTCCAGACAGATATCAATACATAGGTTTTAAGATTCTTACTAGTCACATATATTCTTGTGCGGTGAATAGGGGGTGTTGAGTCCAGTTCAATGAGCAAGAAGTAGGTCATGTCTATTACATATTGGGTGTATGGAACGTTATCTGAGCGAATTTGAAACCCTTGTTTTATGCATCACCCCACCTCACCTTTCCCGTTAAGCAGCTATAGTGTGTTTTCTAAACGTGTGACTCTGTTCTGTTTTGTAATTCAGTTCAAGTGTAGCGGTTTTTACATTCCCTCTATAAGTGATAGCTTATGATAAGTGTCTTTTTCTGTGTGACTTATTTCACTTAGAATCATCGTACCTAAGTCCACTCATCTTGCATTTTCTATCCTTATGACATTGATTTCATGTCTGAGTGATATTCCATTGTACATAAGGACCACAACTTCTTTATCCATTTTTCTCTTTCCTGGGATATTTACGGTGTCATGAAGTGGAGGTTCTTGTCAACATAGCAGCCCTAAACTTTGGGGTGCCTGTGTCTTGCTGATTTTTAGTTTTCCCAATTTATACGCCCATGAGTGGACGTGCCCTATGCTCCCTAAGCTGTGTTTTCTCGATGTTTCAGGACACACCGTACTCTTCTCCAGAGTGGCTGTTGGCAATTTACATCCCGCCCATCAGCGTAGCAAGGCTGCCATTTCTCCATGGCCTGTCCTGCATTTCTGGTTTTGACACTTTTTGCAGCATGGCCCTTTTGACCGATGGGAAGCGAGACTACTTTGTAGCGCTGATTTGCCTTTCCAGGTTGCTTGGTTGGCCAAAAAGGGCGTATGCGTTTTTTCCTGAATATATTCAGGAAAAAACGCATACGCCCTTTTTGGCCAAGGGCATCATTGTCGACGTTTTGCGACTTTTCATGTGCTTTAAAGGCGATTCGAATCTACCTCCCGAAACCTGTTTCCTGCAATTCTGCCTTGCTTTCAAATCCTCTTCGTTGCCTTCCCTCAATATATATGTGGACGAGAGTTATCATTTATAACTCTGCGGGTTTGTGATTGGCAGTGTCCCTGGGCTCCATTTTTCAACTCGCTTTTTTGGGAGCTGGCTGTAAGAGCGTGGGATTGCCTCAGGCCCTATTCTGCTTCTGGGCGGCAGGCTGAGCCTGTGGTTAATTCTTCTTCCTGATGGGAAAATAGAGTGACCTGTGCCTGTCCCAACACCTAGATCTAGTCTCTCATTGGTTGGCCCTCTTCCCGTTCATCCTCAGGACAAATTGCAACCTGTAGGGAACAGGAGGTTAAAGGTGCTGATTCTCCAAGTAGGGAGATTGCTAGTAAAGTACCTGGAATGGCGAACCCGAGCACAAGGAGATGAGAAATGAGGTGCGTTTTAGAAACCTTTCAAAATCACACGGTGTACCATCTTCTGGGTTACTCATGTATGTTTTCGATGTAGGAAGATGCCCTTGAACCAGGAGATTTGGGACCCATGGGATGCGTACCACGCAGTATTACTTTAAAGGTTCTGCGTTTGCTCACCCAACCTCACCCAACCTCTCAGCCCCAAGAGTGTCCACCCTTATGTCTCATCCAGCTGTATGTCTAGATATGGTCAATCCAGGTTGCATCCCAGCCCCAGACCGAATTTTGGAAGAATTTCTCTCTGTTTCACTGTCTTTGTTTTACGGGTTTTTAAAAGTAATTTATTTTTATAATGGGGTTTAGCTGCTTTTAACGGCTGTGTTTATGCGGCTTTACACCCACTTGACTCACTTCCAGACAGATATCAATACATAGGTTTTAAGATTCTTACTAGTCACATATATTCTTGTGCGGTGAATAGGGGGTGTTGAGTCCAGTTCACTGAGCAAGGAGTAGGTCTTGTCTATTACATATTGGGTGTATGGAACGGTATCTGAGCGAATTTGAAACCCTTGTTTTATGCATCACCCCACCTCACCTTTCCCGTTAAGCAGCCATAGTGTGTTTTCTAAACGTGTGACTCTGTTCCCTTTGTAATTCAGTTCAAGTGTAGCGGTTTTTACATTCCCTCTATAAGTGATAGCTTATGATAAGTGTCTTTTTCTGTGTGACTTAGTTCACTTAGAATCGTCATACCTAAATCCACTCATCTTGCTTCTACTAGCCTTATGACATTGATTTCATGTCTGAGTGATATTCCATTGTACATAAGGACCACAACTTCTTTATCCATTTTTCTCTTTCCTGGGATATTTAAGGTGTCATGAAGTGGAGGTTCTTGTCAACAGAGCAGCCCTAAACTTTGGGGTGCCTGTGTCTTGCTGATTTTTAATTTTCCCAATTTATACGCCCATGAGTGGACGTGCCCTATGCTCCCTAAGCTGTGTTTTTTCGATGTTTCAGGACACACCGTACACTTCTCCAGAGTGGCTGTTGGCAATTTACATCCCTCCCATCAGCGTAGCAAGGCTGCCATTTCTCCATGGCCTGTCCTGCATTTCTGGTTTTGAAAATTTTTGCAGCATGGCCCTTTTGACCGATGGGAAGCGAGAATTCTTGGTAGCGCTGATTTGCCTTTCCAGGTTGCTTGGTTGGGCAAAAAGGGCGTATGCGTTTTTTCCTGAATTTATTCACGAAAAAACGCATACGCCCTTTTTGGCCAAGGGCATCATTGTCGAAGTTTTGCCACTTTTCATGTGCTTTAAAGGCGATTCGAATCTAACTCCTGAAACCTGTTTCCTGCAATTCTGACTTGCTTTCAAATCCTCTTCGTTGACTTCCCTCAATATATTTGTGGACGAGAGTTATCATTTATAACTCTGCGGGTTTGTGAATGGCAGTGTCCCTGGGCTCCATTTATCAACTCGCTTTTTTGGGAGCTGGCCGCAAGAGCGCGGGATTGCCTCAGGCCCTATTCTGCTTCCGGGCGGCAGGCTGAGCCTGTGGTTAATTCTTCTTCCTGATGGGAAAATAGAGTGACATGTGCCTGTCCCAACACCTAGATCTAGTCTCTCATTGGTTGCCCCTCTTCCCGTTCATCCTCAGGACAAATTTCAACCTGTAGGGAACAGGAGATTAAAAGTCCTGATTCTCCAAGTAGGGAGATTGCTAATAAAGTAGCTGGAATTGCGAACCCGAGCACAAGGAGATGAGAAATGAGGTGTGTTTTAGAAACCTTTCAAAATCACATGGTGTACCTTCTTCTGGGTTTCTCATGCATGTTTTCGATGTAGGAAGATGCCCTTGAACCTGGAGATTTGGGACCCATGGGATGGGTACCACGCAGTATTACTTTAAAGGGTCTGTGTTTGCTCACCCAACCTCACCCAACCTCTCAGCCCCAAGAGTGTCCACCCTTATGTCTCATCCAGCTGTGGGTCTAGATATGGTCAATCCAGGTTGCATCACACCCCCTGAACGAATTACGTAAGAATTTCTCTCTCTTTCACTGTCTTTGTTTTATGGGTTTTTAAAAGTAATTTATTTTTATAATGGGGTTTAGTTGCCTTTCACGGCTGTGTTTATGCGGCTTTACACCCACTTGACTCACTTCCAGAGAGATATCAATACATAGGTTTTACGATTCTTACTAGTCAGATATATTCTTGTGCGGTGAATAGGGGGTGTTGTGTCCAGTTCACTGAGCAAGGAGTAGGTCTTTTCTATTACATATTGGGTGTATGGAACGGTATCTGAGCGAATTTGAAACCCTTGTTTTATGCATCACCCCACCTCACCTTTCCCGTTAAGCAGCCATAGTGTGTTTTCTAAACGTGTGACTCTGTTCTGTTTTGTAATTCAGTTCAAGTGTAGCGGTTTTTACATTCCCTCTATAAGTGATACCTTATGATAAGTGTCTTTTTCTGTGTGACTTATTTCACTTAGAATCCTCGTTCCTAAATCCACTCATCTTGCTTCTACTAGCCTTATGACATTTATTTCATGTCTGAGTGATATTCCATTGTACATAAGGACCAAAATTCTTTATCAATTTTTTCCTTTCCTTGTATATTTAAGGTGTCATGAAGTGGAGGTTCTTGTCAACAGAGCAGCCCTAATCATTGGGGTGCCTGTGTCTTGCTGATTTTTAGTTTTCCCAATTTATACGACCATGAGAGGACGTGCCCTATGCTCCCTAAGCTGTGTTTTTTCGATGTTTCAGGACACACCGTACACTTCTCCAGTGTGGCTGTTGGCAATGTACATCCCTCCCATCAGCGTAACAAGGCTGCCATTTCTCCATGGCCTGTCCTGCATTTCCGGTTTTGACATTTTTGCAGCATGGCCCTTTTGACCGATGGGAAGCGAGACTTCTTTGTAGCGCTGATTTGCCTTTCCAGGTTGCTTGGTTGGCCAAAAAGGGCGTATGCGTTTTTTCCTGAATATATTCAGGAAAAAACGCATACGCCCTTTTTGGCCAAGGGCATCATTGTCGACGTTTTGCCACCTTTCATGTGCTTTAAAGGCGATTCGAATCTACCTCCTGAAATCTGTTTCCTGCAATTCTGCCCTGCTTTCAAATCCTCTTCGTTGCCTTCCCTCAATATATTTTTGGACGAGAGTTATCTTTTATAACTCAGAAGGTTTGTGAATTGCAGTGTCCCTGAGCTCCATTTTTCAACTCGCTTTTTTGGGAGCTGGCCGCAAAAGCGAGGGATTGCCTCAGGCCCTATTGTGCTTCTGGGCGGCAGGCTGAGCCTGTGATTAATTCTTCTTCCTGATGGGAAAATAGAGTGACCTGTGCCTGTCCCAACACCTAGATCTAGTCTCTCATTGGTTGCCCCTCTTCCCGTTCATCCTCAGGACAAATTGCAACCTGTAGGGATCAGGAGCTTAAAGGTGCTGATTCTCCAAGTAGGGATATTGCTAGTAAAGTAGCTGGAAAGGCGAACCCTAGCACAAGGAGATGAGAAATGGGGTGCGTTTTAGAAACCTTTCAAAATCACACGGTGTACCATCTTCTGGGTTTCTCATGCATGTTTTCGATGTAGCAAGATGCCCTTGAACCTGGAGATTTGGGACCCATGGGATGGGTACCACGCAGTATTACTTTAAAGGGTCTGAGTTTGCTCACCCAACCTCACCCAACCTCTCAGCCCCAAGAGTGTCCACCCCTATGTCTCATCCAGGTTTGGGTCGAGATATGGTCAATCCAGGTTGCATCACAGCCCCTGAACGAATTTTGTAAGAATTTCTCTCTCTTTCACTGTCTTTGTTTTACGGGTTTTTAAAAGTAATTTATTTTTATAATGGGGTTTAGCTGCTTTTCACGGCTGTGTTTATGCGGCTTTACACCCACTTGGCTCACTTCCAGAGAGATATCAATACATAGGTTTTACAATTCTTACTAGTCAGATATATTTTTTGCGGTGAATAGGGGGTGTTGAGTCCAGTTCACTGAGCAAGGAGTAGGCCTTGTCTATTACATATTGGGTGTATGGTACGGTATCTGAGCGAATTTGAAACCCTTGTTTTATGCATCACCCCACCTCACCTTTCCCGTTAAGCAGCCATAGTGTGTTTTCTAAACGTGTGACTCTGTTCTCTTTTGTAATTCAGTTCTAGTGTTGCGGTTTTTACATTCCCTCTATAAGTGATAGCTTATGATAAGTGTCTCTTTCTGTGTGACTTATTTCACTTAGAATCGTCATACCTAAATCCACTCATCTTGCTTCTACTAGCCTTATGACATTGATTTCATGTCTGAGTGATATTCCTTTGTACATAAGGACCACAACTTCTTTATCCATTTTTCTCTTTCCTGGGATATTTAAGGTGTCATGAAGTGGAGGTTCTTGTCAACATAGCAGCCCTAAACATTGGGGTGCCTGTGTCTTGCTGATTTTTAGTTTTCCCAATTTATACGCCCATGAGTGCACGTGCCCTATGCTCCCTAAGCAGTTTTTTCGATGTTTCAGGACACACCGTACACTTCTCCAGAGTGGCTGTTGGCAAATTACATCCCGCCCATCAGCGTAGCAAGGCTGCCATTTCTCCATGGCCTGTCCTGCATTTCTGGTTTTGACACTTTTTGCAGCATGGCCCTTTTGACCGATGGGAAGCGAGACTTCTTTGTAGTGCTGATTTGCCTTTCCAGGTTGCTTGGTTGGCCAAAAAGTGCGTATGCGTTTTTTCCTGAATATATTCAGGAAAAAACGCATACGCCCTTTTTGACCAAGGGCATCACTGTCGACGTTTTGCCACTTTTCATGTGCTTTAAAGGCGATTCGAATCTACCTCCTGAAACCTGTTTCCTGCAATTCTGCCTTGCTTTCAAATCCTCTTCGTTGCCTACCCTCCATATATTTGTGGACGAGAGTTATCATTTATAACTCAGCAGGTTTGTGAATTGCAGTGACCCTGAGCTCCATTTTTCAACTGTCTTTTTTGGGAGCTGGCCGCAAAAGCACGGGATTGCCTCAGGCCCCATTCTGGTTCCCGGGGGCAGGCTGAGCCTGTGGTTAATTCTTCTTCCTGATGGGAAAATAGAGTGACCTGTGCCTGTCCCAACACCTAGATCTAGTCTCTCATTGGTTGCCCCTCTTCCCGTTCATCCTCAGGACAAATTGCAACCTGTAGGGAACAGGAGCTTAAAGGTGCTGATTCTCCAAGTAGGGAGATTGCTAGTAAAGAAGCTGGAAAGGCGAACCCTAGAAGAAAGAGATGAGAAATGGGGTGCGTTTTAGAAACCTTTCAAAATCACACAGTGTACCATCTTCTGGGTTTCTCATGCATGTTTTCGATGTAGGAAGATGCCCTTGAACCTGGAGATTTGGGACCCATGGGATGGGTACCACGCAGTATTACTTTAAAGGGTCTGAGTTTGCTCACCCAACCTCACCCAAACTCTCAGCCCCAAGAGTGTCCACCCTTATGTCTCATCCAGGTGTGGGTCTAGATATGGTCAATCCAGGTTGCATCACAGCCCCTGAACGAATTTTGTAAGAATTTCTCTCTCTTTCACTGTCTTTGTTTTACGGGTTTTTAAAAGTAATTTATTTTTATAATGGGGTTTAGCTGCTTTTCACGGCTGTGTTTATGCCGCTTTACACCCACTTGGCTCACTTCCAGAGAGATATCAATACATAGGTTTTACGATTCTTACTAGTCAGATATATTTTTGTGCGGTGAATAGGGGGTGTTGAGTCCAGTTCACTGAGCAAGGAGTAGGTCTTGTCTACTACATATTGGGTTTATGGAACGGTATCTGAGCGAATTTGAAACCCTTGTTTTATGCATCACCCCACCTCACCTTTCCCGTTAAGCAGCCATAGTGTGTTTTCTAAACGTGTGACTCTGTTCTGTTTTGTAATTCAGTTCAAGTGTAGCGGTTTTTACATTCCCTCTATAAGTGATAGCTTATGATAAGTGTCTTTTTCTGTGTGACTTATTTCACTTAGAATCGTCATACCTAAATCCACTCATCTTGCTTCTACTAGCCTTATGACATTGATTTCATGTCTGAGTGATATTCCTTTGTACATAAGGACCACAACTTCTTTATCCATTTTTCTCTTCCCTGGGATATTTAAGGTGTCATGAAGTGGAGGTTCTTGTCAACATAGCAGCCCTAAACATTGGGGTGCCTGTGTCTTGCTGATTTTTAGTTTTCCCAATTTATACGCCCATGAGTGGACGTGCCCTATGCTCCCTAAGCTGTGTTTTTTCGATGTTTCAGGACACACCGTACACTTCTCCAGAGTGGCTGTTGGCAATTTACATCCCGCCCATCAGCGTAGCAAGGCTGCCATTTCTCCATGGCCTGCCCTGCATTTCTCGTTTTGACACTTTTTGCAGCATGGCCCTATTGACCGATGGGAAGCGAGACTTCTTTGTAGCGCTGATTTGCCTTTCCAGGTTGCTTGGTTGGCCAAAAAGGGCGTATGCGTTGTTTCCTGAATATATTCAGGAAAAAACGCATACGCCCTTTTTGGCCAAGGGCATCACTGTCGACGTTTTGCCACTTTTCATGTGCTTTAAATGCGATTCGAATCTACCTCCTGAAACCTGTTTCCTGCAATTCTGCCTTGCTTTCAAATCCTCTTCGTTGCCTTCCCTCAATATATTTGTGGACGAGAGTTATCATTTATAACTCAGCAGGTTTGTAAATTGCAGTGCCCCTGAGCTCCATTTTTCAACTGTCTTTTTTGGGAGCTGGCCGCAAAAGCACGGGATTGCCTCAGGCCCTATTCTGGTTCCCTGCGGCAGGCTGAGCCTGTGTTTAATTCTTCTTCCTGATGGGAAAATAGAGTGACCTGTGCCTGTCCCAACAACTAGATCTAGTCTCTCATTGGTTGCCCCTCTTCCCGTTCATCCTCAGGACAAATTGCAACCTGTAGGGAACAGGAGCTTAAAGGTGCTGATTCTCCAAGTAGGGAGATTGCTAGTAAAGTAGCTGGAAAGGCGAACCCGAGCACAAGGAGATGAGAAATGAGGTGCGTTTTAGAAACCTTTCAAAATCACACGGTGTACCATCTTCTGGGTTTCTCATGCATGTTTTCGATGTAGGAAGATGCCCTTGAACCTGGAAATTTGGGACCCATGGGATGGGTACCACACAGTATTTCTTTAAAGGGTCTGCGTTTGCTCACCCAACCTCACCCAACCTCTAACACCCAAGAGTGTCCACCCTTATGTCTCATCCAGCTGTGGGTCTAGATATGGTCAATCCAGGTTGCATCACAGCCTCTGAACGAATTTTGTAAGAATTTCTCTCTCTTTCACTGTCTTTGTTTTACGGGTTTTTAAAAGTAATTTATTTTTATAATGGGGTTTAGCTGCTTTTCACGGCTGTGTTTATGCGGCTTTACACCCACTTGACTCACTTCCAGACAGATATCAATACATAGGTTTTAAGATTCTTACTAGTCACATATATTCTTGTGCGGTGAATAGGGGGTGTTGAGTCCAGTTCACTGAGCAAGAAGTAGGTCATGTCTATTACATATTGGGTGTATGGAACGTTATCTGAGCGAATTTGAAACCCTTGTTTTATGCATCACCCCACCTCACCTTTCCCGTTAAGCAGCTATAGTGTGTTTTCTAAACGTGTGACTCTGTTCTGTTTTGTAATTCAGTTCAAGTGTAGCGGTTTTTACATTCCCTCTATAAGTGATAGCTTATGATAAGGGTCTTTTTCTGTGTAACTTATTTCACTTAGAATCGTCATACCTAAGTCCACTCATCTTGCTTCACTAGCCTTATGACATTGATTTCATGTCTGAGTGATATTCCATTGTACATAAGGACCACAACTTCTTTATCCATTTTTCTCTTTCCTGGGATATTTAAGGTGTCATGAAGTGGAGGTTCTTGTCAACAGAGCAGCCCTAAACTTTGGGGTGCCTGTGTCTTGCTGATTTTTAGTTTTCCCAATTTATACACCCATGAGTGGACGTGCCCTATGCTCCCTAAGCTGTGTTTTTTCGATGTTTCAGGACACAAAGTACACTTCTCCAGAGTGGCTGTTGGCAATTTACATCCCGCCCATCAGCGTAGCAAGGCTGTCATTTCTCCATGGCCTGTCCTGCATTTCTGGTTTTGACACTTTTTGCAGCATGTCCCTTTTGACCAATGGGAAGCGAAACTTCTTTGTAGCGCTGATTTGCCTTTCCAGGTTGCTTGGTTGGCCAAAAAGGGCGTATGCGTTTTTTCCTGAATATATTCAGGAAAAAACGCATACGCCCTTTTTGGCCAAGGGCATCATTGTCGACGTTTTGCCGCTTTTCATGTGCTTTAAAGGCGATTCGAATCTACCTCCTGAAATCTGTTTCCTGCAATTCTGCCTTGCTTTCAAATCCTCTTCGTTGCCTTCCGTCAATATATCTGTGGATGACAGTTATCATTTATAACTCTGCGGGTTTGTGAATTGCAGTGTCCCTGAGCTCCATTTTTCAACTCGCTTTTTTGGGAGCTGGCCGCAAAAGCGAGGGATTGCCTCAGGCCCTATTCTGGTTCCTGGCAGCAGGCTGAGCCTGTGGTTAATTCTTCTTCCTGATGGGAAAATAGAGTGACCTGTGCCTGTCCCAACACCTAGATCTAGTCTCTCATTGGTTGCCCCTCTTCCCGTTCATCCTCAGGACAAATTGCAACCTGTAGGGAACAGGAGCTTAAAGGTGCTGATTCTCCAAGTAGGGAGATTGCTAGTAAAGTAGCTGGAAAGGCGAACCCTAGCACAAGGAGATGAGAAATGGGGTGCGTTTTAGAAACCTTTCAAAATCACACGGTGTACCATCTTCTGGGTTTCTCATGCATGTTTTCGATGTAGCAAGATGACCTTGAACCTGGAGATTTGGGACCCATGGGATGGGTACCACTCAGTATTACTTTAAAGGGTCTGAGTTTGCTCACCCAACCTCACCCAACCTCTCAGCCCCAAGAGTGTCCACCCTTATGTCTCATCCAGGTTTGGGTCGAGATATGTTCAATCCAGGTTGCATCACAGCCCCTGAACGAATTTTGTAAGAATTTCTCTCTCTTTCACTGTCTTTGTTTTATGGGTTTTTAAAAGTAATTTATTTTTATAATGGGGTTTAGCTGCTTTTCACGGCTGTGTTTACGCGGCTTTACACCCACTTGGCTCACTTCCAGAGAGATACCAATACATAGGTTTTACGATTCTTACTAGTCAGATATATTCTTGTGCGGTGAATAGGGGGTGTTGAGTCCAGTTCACTGAGCAAGGTGTAGTTCTTGTCTATTACATATTGGGTGTATGGAACGGTATCTGAGCGAATTTGAAACCCTTGTTTTATGCATCACCCCACCTCACCTTTCCCGTTAAGCAGCCATAGTGTGTTTTCTAAACGTGTGACTCTGTTCTGTTTTGTAATTCAGTTCAAGTGTTGCGGTTTTTACATTCCCTCTATAAGTGATAGCTTATGATAAGTGTCTTTTTCTGTGTGACTTATTTCACTTAGAATCGTCATACCTAAATCCACTCATCTTGCTTCTACTAGCCTTATGACATTGATTTCATGTCTGAGTGATATTCCTTTGTACATAAGGACCACAACTTCTTTATCCATTTTTCTCTTTCCTGGGATATTTAAGGTGTCATGAAGTGGAGTTTCTTGTCAACATAGCAGCCCTAAACATTGGGGTGCCTGTGTCTTGCTGATTTTTAGTTTTCCCAATTTATACGCCCATGAGTGGACGTGCCCTATGCTCCCTAAGCTGTGTGTTTTAGATGTTTCAGGACACACCGTACACTTCTCCAGAGTGGCTGTTGGCAATTTACATCCCACCCATCAGCGTAGCAAGGCTGCCATTTCTCCATGGCCTGTCCTGCATTTCTGGTTTTGACACTTTTTGCAGCATGGCCCTTTTGACCGATGGGAAGCGAGACTTCTTTGTAGCACTGATTTGCCTTTCCAGGTTGCTTGGTTGGCCAAAAAGGGCGTATGCGTTTTTTCCTGAATATATTCTGGAAAAAACGCATACGCACTTTTTGGCCAAGGCCATCACTGTCGACGTTTTGCCACTTTTCATGTGCTGTAAAGGCGATTCGAATCTACCTCCTGAAACATGTTTCCTGCAATTCTGCCTTGCTTTCAAATCCTCTTCGTTGCCTTCCCTCAATATATTTGTGGACGAGAGTTATCATTTATAACTCTGCGGGTTTGTGAATGGCAGTGCCCCTGAGCTCCATTTTTCAACTGTCTTTTTTGGGAGCTGGCCGCAAAAGCACGGGATTGCCTCAGGCCCTATTTAGGTTCCGGAGGGCAGGCTGAGCCTGTGGTTAATTCTTCATCCTGATGGGAAAATAGAGTGACCTGTGCCTGTCCCAACACCTAGATCTAGTCTCTCATTGGTTGCCCCTCTTCGCGTTCATCCTCAGGACAAATTGCAACCTGTAGGGAACAGGAGGTTAAAGGTGCTGATTCTCCAAGTAGGGAGATTTCTAGTAAAGTAGCTGGAATGGCGAACCCGAACACAAGGAGATGAGAAATGAGGTGCGTTTTAGAAACCTTTCAAAATCACACGGTGTACCATCTTCTGGGTTTCTCATGCATGTTTTCGATGTAGGAATATGCCCTTGAACTTGGAGATTTGGGTCCCATGGGATGGGTACCAGGCAGTATTACTTTAAAGGCTCTGTGTTTGCTCACCCAACCTCACCCAAACTCTCAGCCCCAAGTGTGTCCACCCTTATGTCTCATCCAGCTGTGGGTCTAGTTATGGTCAATCCAGGTTGCATCACAGCCCCTGAACGAATTTTGTAAGAATTTCTCTCTCTTTCACTGTCTTTGTTTTACGGGTTTTTAAAAGTAATTTATTTTTATAATGGGGTTTAGCTGCTTTTCACGGCTGTGTTTATGCGGCTTTACACCCACTTGACTCACTTCCAGACAGATATCAATACATAGGTTTTAAGATTCTTACTAGTCAGATATATTCTTGTGCGGTGAATAGCGGGTGTTGAGTCCAGTTCACTGAGCAAGCAGTAGCTCTTGTCTATTACATATTGGGTGTATGGAACGGTATCTGAGCGAATTTGAAACCCTTGTTTTATGCATCACCCCACCTCACCTTTCCCGTTAAGCAGCCATAGTGTGTTTTCTAAACGTGTGACTCTGTTCTGTTTTGTAATTCAGTTCAAGTGTAGCGGTTTTTACATTCCCTCTATAAGTGATAGCTTATGATAAGTGTCTTTTTCTGTGTGACTTATTTCACTTAGAATTGTCGTACCTAAATCCACTCATCTTGCTTCTTTTAGCCTTATGACATTGATTTCATGTCTGAGTGATATTCCATTGTACATAAGGACCACAACTTCTTTATCCATTTTTCTCTTTCCTGGGATATTTAAGGTGTCATGAAGTGGAGGTTCTTGTCAACAGAGCAGCCCTAAACTTTGGGTTGCCTGTGTCTTGCTGATTTTTAGTTTTCCCAATTTATACGCCCATGAGTGGACGTGCCCTATGCTCACTAAGCTGTGTTTTTTCGATGTTTCAGGACACACCGTACACTTCTCCAGAGTGGCTGTTGGCAATTTACATCCCTCCCATCAGCGTAGCAAGGCTGCCATTTCTCCATGGCCTGTCCTGCATTTCTGGTTTTGAAAATTTTTGCAGCATGGCCCTTTTGACCGATGGGAAGCGAGAATTCTTGGTAGCGCTGATTTGCCTTTCCAGGTTGCTTGGTTGGCCAAAAAGGGCGTATGCGTTTTTTCCTGAATATATTCAGGAAACAACGCATACGCCCTTTTTGGCCAAGGTCATCATTGTCGACGTTTTTCATCTTTCATGTGCTTTAAAGGCGATTCGAATCTACCTCCTGAAACCTGTTTCCTGCAATTCTGCCTTGCTTTCAAATCATCTTCGTTGCCTTCCCTCAATATATTTGTGGATGAGAGTTATCATTTATAACTCAGCAGGTTTGTGAATTGCAGTGCCCCTGAGCTCCATTTTTCAACTGTCTTTTTTGGTAGCTGGCCGCAAAAGCACGGGATTGCCTCAGGCCCTATTCTGGTTCCCGGCGGCAGGCTGAACCTGTGTTTAATTCTTCTTCCTGATGGGAAAATAGAGTGACCTGTGCCTGTCCCAACACCTAGATCTAGTCTCTCATTGGTTGCCCCTCTTCCCGTTCATCCTCAGGACAAATTGCAACCTGTAGGTAACAGGAGCTTAAAGGTGCTGATTCTCCAAGTAGGCAGATTGCTAGTAAAGTAGCTGGAAAGGCGAACACCCAGCACAAGGAGATGAGAAATGTGGTGCATTTTAGAAACCTTTCAAAATCACACGGTGTACCATCTTCTGGGTTTCTCATGCATGTTTTCGATGTAGGAAGATGCCCTTGAACCTGGAGATTTGGGAACCATGGGATGGGTACCACGCAGTATTACATTAAAGGGTCTGCGTTTGCTCACCCAACCTCACCAAACCTCTCAGCCCCAAGAGTATCCACCCTTATGTCTCATCCAGCTGTGGGTCTAGATATGGTCAATCCAGGTTGCATCACAGCCCCTGAACGAATTTTGTAAGAATTTCTCTCTCTTTCACTGTCTTTGTTTTACGGGTTTTTAAAAGTAATTTATTTTTATAATGGGGTTTAGCTGCTTTTCACGGCTGTGTTTATGCGGCTTTACACCCACTTGACTCACTTCCAGACACGTATCAATACATAGGTTTTAAGATTCTTACTAGTCACGTATATTCCTGTGCGGTGAATAGGGGGTGTTGTGTCCAGTTCACTGAGCAAGGAGTAGGTCTTGTCTATTACATATTGGGTGTATGGAACGGTATCTGAGCGAATTTGAAACCCTTGTTTTATGCATCACCCCACCTCACCTTTCCCGTTAAGCAGCCATAGTGTGTTTTCTAAACGTGTGACTCTGTTCTGTTTTGTAATTCAGTTCAAGTGTAGCGGTTTTTACATTCCCTCTATAAGTGATACCTTATGATAAGTGTCTTTTTCTGTGTGACTTATTTCACTTGGAATCGTCGTACCTAAATCCACTCATCTTGCTTCTCCTAGCCTTATGACATTGATTTCGTGTCTGAGTGATATTCCATTGTACATAAGGACCACAACTTCTTTATCCATTTTTCTCTTTCCTGGGACATCACATTAGGATTCTCTTTTTAACATGTTCCTAAAAACACTAGTGCTTAGGAAATCTATTGAAGGCAGAAGCAGTCAAGGGTAGCTTAGGGTTAGTGTTAGGGTTAGGGTTAGGGTTAGGGTACGGCTTAGGGTACGGGTTCGGGTACGGCTTCGTGTACGGCGTAGGGTATGGGTAAGGGTTAGGGTTAGGGTTAGTTTGAAGGTTAGGGCTCAGTTTAGGGTACGTGTTAGGATTAGGGTTCGTGTTAGGGTTAGGGTAGGGGTTAGGGTTAGGGTACGCGTTAGGGTTAGGGTAGTTATTAAACCTATCTCACTCTCTAGATACCCCTTAGCACGTCAAGGAATATTATTTGGGGGTCCAGCCATGGAGAAGAGTTTAGACACTAGGAGAAGATAAGGAACACACCCATTATTCTGAAATCACATTAGGATTCTCTTTTTAACCTGTTCCTTAATACACTAGTGCTTAGGAAATCTATTGGAGGCAGAAGCAGTCAAGGGTAGCTTAGGGTTAGGGTTAGGGTTAGGGTACTTCTTAGGGTACGGGTTCGGGTACGGGTTCGGGTACGGCGTAGGGTATGGGTTAGGTTTAGGGGTAGGGTTAGTTTGAGGGTTAGGGCTCGGTTTAGGGTACGGGTTAGGATTAGTGTACGTTTTAGGGATAGGGTAGAGGTTAGGGTTAGGGTACGCGTTAGGGTTAGGGTAGTTATTAAACCTATCCCACTCTCTAGATACCCCTTAGCACGTCAAGGAATATTATTTGGGGGTCCAGCCATGGAGAAGAGTTTAGACACTAGGAGAAGATAAGGAACACACCCATTATCCTGAAATCACATTAGGATTCTCTTTTTAACCTGTTCCTTAATACACTAGTGCTTAGGAAATCTATTGGAGGCAAGAGCAGTCAAGGGTAGCTTAGGGTTAGGGTTAGGGTTAGGGTTATGGTTAGCTTTAGGGTACCGCTTAGGGTACGGGTTCGGGTACGGCGTAGGGTATGGGTTAGGGTTAGGGTTAGGGTTAATTTGAGGGTTAGGTCTCGGTTTAGGGTACGGGTTAGGATTAGGGTACGGGTTAGGGTTAGGGTACGCGTTAGGGTTAGGGTAGTTATTAAACCTATCCCACTCTCTAGATACCCCTTAGCACGTCAAGGAATATTATTTGGGGGTCCAGCCATGGAGAAGAGTTTAGACACTAGGAGAAGATAAGGAACACACCCATTATCAAGAAATCACATTAGGATTCTCTTTTTAACCTGTTCCTTAAAACACAAGTACTTAGGAAATCTATTGGAGGCAGAAGCAGTCAAGGGTAGCTTAGGGTTAGGGTTAGGGTTAGGGTTAGTGTTAGGGTACGGGTTAGGTTACGGTTTCGGGTACGGCTTATGGTATGGGTTAGGGTTAGGGTTAGGGTTAGTTTGAGGGTTAGGGCTCGGTTTAGGGTACGGGTTAGGATTAGGGTACGTGTTAGGGTTAGTGTAGGGGTTAGGGTTAGGGTACACGTTAGGTTTAGGGTAGTTATTAAACCTATCCCACTCTCTAGATACCCCTTAGCACGTCAAGAAATATTATTTGGGAGTCCAGCCATGGAGAAGAGTTTAGACACTAGGAGAAGATAAGGAACACACCCATTATCAAGAAATCACATTAGGATTCTCTTTTTAACCTGTTCCTTAAAACACTAGTGCTTAGGAAATCTATTGGAGGCAGAAGCAGTCAAGGGTAGCTTAGGGTTAGTGTTAGGGTTAGGTTTAGGGTACGGCTTAGGGTATGGGTTCGGGTACGGGTTCGTGTACGGCGTAGCGTATGGGTTAGGGTTAGGGTTAGGGTTAGTTTGAAGGGTAGGGCTCGGTTTAGGGTACGGGTTAGGATTAGGGTTCGTGTTAAGGTTAGGGTAGGGGTTAGGGTTAGGGTACGCGTTAGGGTTAGGGTAGTTATTAAACCTATCCCACTCTCTAGATTCCCCTTAGCACGTCAAGGAATATTATTTGTGGGTCCAGCCATGGAGAAGAGTTTAGACACTAGGAGAAGATAAGGAACACACCCATTATCCTGAAATCACATTAGGATTCTCTTTTTAACCTGTTCCTTAATACACTAGTGCTTAGGAAATCTATTGGAGGCAGAAGCAGTCAAGGGTAGCTTAGGGTTAGGGTTAGGGTTAGGGTTAGGGTTAGGGTACGGCTTAGGGTACGGGTTCGGGTACGGGTTCGGGTACGGCGTAGGGTATGGGTTAGGTTTAGTGTTAGGGTTAGTTTGAGGGTTAGGGCTCGGTTTAGGGTACGGGTTAGGATTAGTGTACGTGTCAGGGTTAGGGTAGAGGTTAGGGTTAGGGTACGCGTTAGGGTTAAGTTAGTTATTAAACCTATCCCACTCTCTAGATACCCCTTAGCACGTCAAGGAATATTATTTGGGGGTCCAGCCATGGAGAAGAGTTTAGACACTAGGAGAAGATAAGGAACACACCCATTATCAAGAAATCACATTAGGATTCTCTTTTTAACCTGTTCCTTAAAACACTAGTGCTTAGGAAATCTATTGGAGGCAGAAGCAGTCAAGGGTAGCTTAGGGTTAGGGTTAGGGTTATTGTTAGGGTAAGGCTTAGGGTACGGGTTCGGGTACGGCATAGGGTATGTTTTAGGGTTAGGGTTAGCGTTAGTTTGAGGGTTAGGGCTCGGTTTAGGGTACGGGTTAGGATTAGGGTACGTGTTAGGGTTAGGGTAGTGGTTAGGGTTAGGGTACGCGTTAGGGTTAGGGTAGTTATTAAACCTATCCCACTCCCTAGATACCGCTTAGCACGTCAAGGAATATTATTTGCGGGTCCAGCCATGGAGAAGAGTTTAGACAGTAGGAGAAAATAAGGAACACACCCATTATCAAGAAATCACATTATGATTCTCTTTTTAACCTGTTCCTTAAAACACTAGTGCTTAGGAAATCTATTGGAGGCAGAAGCAGTCAAAGGTAGCTTAGGGTTAGGGTTAGGGTTAGGGTACGGCTTAGGGTACGGGTTCGGGTACGGGTTCGGGTACGGCGTAGGGTATGGGGTAGGGTTAGGGTTAGGGTTAGTTTGAGGGTTAGGGCTCGGTTTAGGGTACGGTTTAGGATTAGGGTACGTGTTAGGGTTAGGGTACGCGTTAGGGTTAGGGTAGTTATTAAACCTATCCCACTCTCTAGATACCCGTTAGCACGTCAAGGAATATTATTTGGGGGTCCAGCCATGGAGAAGAGTTTAGACACTAGGAGAAGATAAGGAACACACACATTATCAAGAAATCACATTAGGATTCTCTTTTTAACCTATTCCTTAAAACACTAGTGCTTAGGAAATCTATTGGAGGCAGAAGCAGTCAAGGGTTGCTTAGGGTTAGGGTTAGGGTTAGGTTTAGGGTTAGGGTACGGCTTAGGGTACGGGTTCGGGTACGGGTTCGGGTACGGCGTAGGGTATGGGTTCGGGTTAGGGTTAGGGTTAGTTTGAGGGTTAGGTCTCGGTTTAGGGTACGGGTTAGGATTAGGGTACGTGTTAGCGTTAGGTTAGGGGTTAGGGTTATGGTACGCGTTAGGGTTAGGGTAGTTATTAAACCTATCCCACTCTCTAGATACCCCTTAACACGTCAAGGAATATTATTTGGGGGTCCAGCCATGGAGAAGAGTTTAGACACTAGGAGAAGATAAGGAACACACCCATTATCCTGAAATCACAATAGGATTCTCTTTTTAACCTGTTCCTTAAAACACTAGTGCTTAGGAAATCTATTAGAGGCAGAAGCAGTCAAGGGTAGCTTAGGGTTAGGGTTAGGGTTAGGGTTAGGGTTAGGTTTAGGGTACGGCTTAGGGTACGGGTTCGGGTACGGGTTCGGGTACGGGTTCGGGTACGGCGTAGGGTATGGGTTAGGGTTAGGGTTAGGGTTAGTTTGAGGGTTAGGGCTCGGTTTAGGGTACGGGTTAGGATTAGGTTATGAGTTAGGGTTAGGGTAGGGGTTAGGGTTAGGGTACGCGTTAGGGTTAGGGTAGGGGTTAGGGTTAGGGTACGCGTTAGGGTTAGGGTAGTTATTAAACCTATCCCACTCTCTAGATACCCCTTAGCACGTCAAGGAATATTATTTGGGGGTCCAGCCATGGAGAAGAGTTTAGACACTAGGAGAAGATAAGGAACACACCCATTATCAAGAAATCACATTAGGTTTCTCTTTTTAACCTGTTCCTTAATACACTAGTGCTTAGGAAATCTATTGGAGGCAGAAGCAGTCAAGGGTAGCTTAGTGTTAGGGTTAGGGTTAGGGTTAGGGTACGGCTTAGGGTACGGGTTCGGGTACGGGTTCGGGTACGGCGTAGGGTATGGGTTAGGTTTAGGATTAGGGTTAGTTTGAGGGTTAGGCCTCGGTTTAGGGTACGGGTTAGGATTAGTGTACGTGTTAGGGTTAGGGTAGAGGTTAGGGTTAGGGTACGCGTTAGGGTTAGGGTAGTTATTAAACCTATCCCACTCTCTAGATACCCCTTAGCACGTCAAGGAATATTATTTGGGGGTCCAGCCATGGAGAAGAGTTTAGACACTAGGAGAAGATAAGGAACACACCCATTATCAAGAAATCACATTAGGTTTCTCTTTTTAACCTGTTCCTTAAAACACTAGTGCTTAGGAAATCTATTGGAGGCAGAAGCAGTCAAGGGTAGCTTAGGGTTAGGGTTAGGGTTAGGGTTAGGGTACGGCTTAGGGTACGGGTTCGGGTACGGGTTCGGGTACGGCGTAGGGTATGGGTTAGGGTTAGGGTTAGGGATAGTTTGAGGGTTAGTGCTCGGTTTAGGGTACGGGTTAGGATTAGGGTACATGTTAGGGTTAGGTTAGGGGTTAGGGTTAGGGTACGCGTTAGGGTTAGGGTAGTTATTAAACCTATCCCACTCTCTAGATACCCCTTAGCACGTCAAGGAATATTATTTGGGTGTCCAGCCATGGAGAAGAGTTTAGACACTAGGAGAAGATAAGGAACACACCCATTATCCTGAAATCACATTAGGATTCTCTTTTTAACCTGTTCCTTAAAACACTAGTGCTTAGGAAATCTATTGGAGGCAGAAACAGTCAAGGGTAGCTTAGGGTTAGGGTTAGGGTTAGGGTTAGGGTTAGCTTTAGGGTACCGCTTAGGGTACGGGTTCGGGTACGGCGTAGGGTATGGGTTAGGGTTAGGGTTAGGGTTAATTTGAGGGTTAGGGCTCGGTTTAGGGTACGGGTTAGGATTAGGGTACGTGTTAGGGTTAGGGTACGCGTTAGGGTTAGGGTAGTTATTAAACCTATCCCACTCTCTAGATACCCCTTAGCACGTCAAGGAATATTATTTGGGGGTCCAGCCATGGAGAAGAGTTTAGGCACTAGGAGAAGATAAGGAACACACCCATTATCCTGAAATCACAATAGGATTCTCTTTTTAACCTGTTCCTTAATACACTAGTGCTTAGGAAATCTATTGGAGGCAGAAGCAGTCAAGGGTAGCTTAGGGTACGGGTTAGGATTAGTGTACGTGTTAGGGTTAGGGTAGAGGTTAGGGTTAGGGTACGCGTTAGAGTTAGGGTAGTTATTAAACCTATCCCAATCTCTAGATACCCCTTAGCACGTCAAGGAATATTATTTGGGGGTCCAGCCATGGAGAAGAGTTTAGACACTAGGAGAAGATAAGGAACACACCCATTATCCTGAAATCACAATAGGATTCTCTTTTTAACCTGTTCCTTAATACGCTAGTGCTTAGGAAATCTATTGGAGGCAGAAGCAGTCAAGGGTAGCTTAGGGTTAGGGTTAGGTTTAGGGTTAGGGTTAGGGTACGGCTTAGGGTACGGGTTCGGGTACGGGTTCCGGTACGGCGTAGGGTATGTGTTAGGGTTAGGGTTAGGGATAGTTTGCGGGTTAGTGCTCGGTTTAGGGTACGGGTTAGGATTAGGGTACATGTTACGGTTAGGTTAGGGGTTAGGGTTAGGGTACGCGTTAGGGTTAGGGTAGTTATTAAACCTATCCCACTCTCTAGATACCCCTTAGCTCGTCAAGGAATATTATTTGGGTGTCCAGCCATGGAGAAGAGTTTAGACACTAGGAGAAGATAAGGAACACACCCATTATCAAGAAATCACATTAGGATTCTCTTTTTAACCTGTTCCTTAAAACACTAGTGCTTAGGAAATCTATTGGAGGCAGAAGCAGTCAAGGGTAGCTTAGGGTTAGGGTTAGGGTTACGGTTAGTGTTAGGGTATGGCTTAGGGTACGGGTTCGTGTACTGGTTCGTGTACGGCGTAGGGTATGGTTTAGGGTTAGGGTTAGGGTTAGTTTGAGGGTTAGGGCTCGGTTTAGGGTACGGGTTAGGATTAGGGTACGTGTTAAGGTTAGGGTAGGGGTTAGGGTTAGGGTACGCGTTAGGGTTAGGTTAGTTATTAAACCTATCCCACTCTCTAGATACCCCTTAGCACGTCAAGGAATATTATTTGGGGGTCGGGCCAGGGAGAAGAGTTTAGACACTAGGAGAAGATAAGGAACACACCCATTATCAAGAAATCGCATTAGGATTCTCTTTTTAACCTGTTCCTTAAAACACTATTGCTTAGGAAATCGATTGGAGGCAGAAGCAGTCAAAGGTAGCTTAGGGTTAGGTTTAGGGTTAGGGTTAGGGTTAGGGTTAGTGTTAGGGTACGGCTTAGGGTACGGGTTCGTGTACTGGTTCGTGTACGGCGTAGGGTATGGTTTAGGGTTAGGGTTAGGGTTAGTTTGAGGGTTAGGGCTCGGTTTAGGGTACGGGTTAGGATTAGGGTACGTGTTAAGGTTAGGGTAGGGGTTAGGGTTAGGGTACGCGTTAGGGTTAGGGTAGTTATTAAACCTATCCCACTCTCTAGATACCCCTTAGCACGTCAAGGAATATTATTTGGGGGTCCAGCCAGGGAGAAGAGTTTAGACACTAAGAGAAGATAAGGAACACACCCATTATCAAGAAATCACATTAGGATTCTCTTTTTAACCTGTTCCTTAAAACACTAGTGCTTAGGAAATCTATTGGAGGCAGAAGCAGTCAAGGGTAGCTTAGGGTTAGGATTACTGTTAGGGTTAGGTTACGGATTAGGGTACGGGTTTGGGTACGGGTTCGTGTACGGCGTAGGGTATGGGTTAGGGTTAGGGTTAGGGTAAGTTTGAAGGTTAGGGCTCGGTTTAGGGTACGGGTTAGGATTAGGATTCGTGTTAGGGTTAGGGTAGTTATTAAACCTATCCCACTCTCTAGATACCCCTTAGCACGTAAAGGAATATTATTTGGGGGTCCAGCCATGGAGAAGAGTTTAGACACTAGGAGAAGATAAGGAACACACCCATTATCAAGAAATCACATTAGGATTCCCTTTTTAACCTGTTCCTTAAAACACTAGTGCTTAGGAAATCTATTGGAGGCAGAAGCAGTCAAGGGTAGCTTAGGGTTAGGGTTAGGGTTAGGGTACGGCTTAGGGTACGGGTTCGTGTACGGGTTCGGGTACGGGTTCGGGTACGGCGTAGGGTATGTGTTAGGGTTAGGGTTAGGGTTAGTTTGAGGGTTAGGGTTCGGTTTAGGGTACGTGTTAGGGTTAGGGTAGGGGTTAGGGTTAGGGTACGCGTTAGGGTTAGGGTAGTTATTAAACCTACCCCCCTCTCTAGATACCCCTTAGCACGTCAAGGTATATTATTTGGGGGTCCAGCCATGGAGAAGAGTTTAGACACTAGGAGAAGATAAGGAACACACCCATTATCAAGAATCACATTAGGATTCTCTTTTTAACCTGTTCCTTAAAACATGAGTGCTTAGGAAATCTATTGCAGGCAGAAGCAGTCAAGGGTAGCTTAGGGTTAGGGTTAGGGTTAGGGTTAGGGTACGGCTTAGGGTACGGTTTCGGGTACGGGT